>NC_090802.1:21163060-23563060 GCF_036512215.1 Solanum lycopersicum
CCACGGTATATCATAAGTGCATTTGATCATGGTAATAATGTTTAGAGTCTTCCACTGAGTAAGTTAGTCAGGCCAAGGATTTTTCTGGGGCCAACAAGGTTCTCCAATGTCAGCCACATCTGGATATAGGCACAGGGTGTGACACTGTTAAACAACGCAATTGTGATTGCGAATATAATATAGATACGAAATCTATCTGACAGTTATATTTCTTTGCCCGCAGCATCAACACACAAATACGAGATATACATTTCACCTTAAAATATTTATTACAGCTCTTCGATGTATCAAAAACAAATATTTCCTTGTCGCTGCTTCAAATAATAATAATCGGAACTTACTCTTGGTATCGAATATTTGATATGTATAAAAATTAGTTTCATTAGAGAAAAAAGGTTTTGGTTGTAATCTTAAATTCTATTTTCTCTACACTTCTTCAACATGTTCAAAATCTTCCGCATCTACTGGATGATCTTCAACATAAACCGAATGGTCATACATTTTTCATTGAATTATCACCCAAATTGTCATTTAAATGATCACAAAATATCTCATTTGCTTGATAACCCTGATGAGTACAAGTTTGTAATCATTTGGGATTTTATTTATATAGATTTAGAGTCCTCAAGCGCTTAATTTATGTCATAAACTGATGTTAAAGCCTTGATTTTCAAGTATATGAATTGATGAACAAAGCATGGGACACTAACAGACAAAAAGAAACAAAACAAACTGAAGAAATAAAGGAAGGTAAGTTTGTTGATTGCCAAGAGCACTTGGACAATTGCCAAGTGGCTAGCTTGACCGCCTAAAGGTGCAGTATGCCTGAGGGAAGAGATTAAGTAAGCGACAAAAGGGACAATTGATGTATCGCTGAACAATTCTGCGATGCAAAGGGAGAGATCTCCTAAAGTTAAAGAATTTGAGGATGTTTAGTGTCATGGCAAAAAGGGTGATGGACGAGATGGATGGTCGGTTTGCCGATTGGTTTGACAAACTCGGCTCACTTCGCTCAAGCCCTTTGTCGCTTAATTTTGGCAATTATAAATTATATTTTGAACAATTATTTAGGAGTCGATTTTTGAGTTGACACTGCTGATTTAGTTCAAAATACTTCTCTTTGAAGTTTTTCATAGTTTCTTAGTAGACTTAAAGGATTTTGGAGATTTGGAAAGTGGGTATTGAATTTTCTGTAAATTGAAGCATTGTAATGGCTAAATTACTCTTACACAGTTGATGGATAATCAATTTGGTAATCGTTTCTACTCTTTTATGATGCTTGGCTAAAACTTCAATTTTTGGTGTGTAATCATGTGATGTAGGTTGATTGAGCTTATGGGTATTTTTAATTACTAGTTTAAATGCTAAATTAAATTGAGTTTAATCATTAATTGTGGTTAAATATAGGAATTGGAGTTGCAAATGCAGTTCTATTTTTGTGTTCTTGGTTTGTTCGAGAGAGAGGTTTTACAACTATGATTACTTATTAATGATTTTGTAGGTATTGAGTTGAGTTGGCTCAGCTCGAGAGAGTGAATTCTAAACCCAATCCTACCCATATAACATCAAACAATGGATTAATTAAGATGTGGGGTGTTCTTCGTTATCATGCTTTTTGATGTTTGAAAGAAATCACTTGATTCGGGATAATTATTTGAGAAAAAGCTATCTCTCTTATAGGGCTGGAAAGGGGACGTGGAGGTGGACGGGGACTGGGGGACGTGACGGGATAGGGGACTTGGCGGGGAGACAAAAATATGTCCAATCTCGTCCCACTATATATACGGGATGGGACGGGGTTTGGCAGGACGAAGGATTTTTTATTTTATATTTACTTACTTATTTATATTGAAATCATATGTTCTTGAATAAAATTTTAGTTTATTTGGTAACCAGATTATGTTTTTTGATAAAAATAATGCTTAAGTTTTCAAATTTCAAATTAAACTTTCAAATTTCAAATTCAATTTTCAAAAATCAAATTTCAAATTTGAAATTGAGAACTTCAAATTTGTATTTCAAATATTTTAAAGTAATTTAAGCATGAAATTTCAAATGTCAAGTTTTGATTTTTAAATTAAGTATTTTAAAGTTTCAAATTTCAAGGTTTAAGTTTCAAGTTTCAAATTTGAGAAGTTCAAATTTGTATTTTAAATATTTTAAAGTAATTTAAACTTGAAATTTCAAATGTCA
Source organism: Solanum lycopersicum (assembly GCF_036512215.1). Classification (NCBI taxonomy): domain Eukaryota; kingdom Viridiplantae; phylum Streptophyta; class Magnoliopsida; order Solanales; family Solanaceae; genus Solanum; species Solanum lycopersicum. The sequence goes on from NC_090802.1 coordinate 21,165,254, forward strand.
TGTTTCATTTTTTAAATTAAGTATTTTAAAGTTAGTTTAGTATATATAAGTAAATATGTATGTGTTAACTTATAATGTTTGGTATAATGTCAAACTACCTCGTGTCGCGGGAAATCAAGACTTGTGTATTTGTTTTAAATATACAAAATCTTATAGATTGATGCTTCAAGAATCAAATCAACAACAATCAATTAAGGAGAAGATTGATTCACTCAAATCAATCTAACCAAAGATAGAATAATTCAAATCAATTTGAACTCAAGGAATCAAAAGAAATCTTCTAAGATAAATCTGCAATTGTTGGAACTCAATCAAACAAGATTTATATTAAATCAAGTATGAAAATTAAAAAGAAAGAGCGCCAACAAAGGAAAGCAACGAGCTTCCCTCAATGAAGCAACATTGCCATCATTCAAGGACTCAACAGAATTGAAGAAATCACAATCCTAGCGTATGACTAGATGAAGTAATCTGGAAGATAGAAAATCAAACTATCCAATTATCAAGACTACAAGAAGATCCTTAAAAAGAAGGAAAAATATTAAGATCACACAAATATATTCAAGAGAAGGAAGAGAATCAAGATTACAAGACTAAAAAAGGAAAATCAACAAAGTATCAAGATCACATAAATATCTTCAAGAGAAGGAAGAGAATAAAGATCACCAATAAATCTCCGAAGATGGACTGAATTGGCTAGCTCATATGGACATGAATCAATCAACTTAAATCAAAGACTCAACCAGGATCCTTGATTTGAAATACCCTTGGGTTATTCCCTAAGGCCAGTCCTCAAACACTATATAATCCTCGCCTAGCCTTAGTTATGAAGTACGCACTTCACATGAACTATTATTGTAATCTTCTTCTATCTTTCATAAAACTTTGTACACCCTTGAGTTAACAATTGTAGAGACAAAGGAAAGGAATATTTGAGTGTAGGTTATACAGGTAGAGGTTATGCAAAGAAGAAGGTCTAATTTGCATATCAGACGGGCTCTTAATTGTAACATTCTGTAACACCCATGTTCTCAACAAGCTTTTAAGAAAACCCTTGTAACCCAAGGGGATAAGACTAGGCACCACATCAGTGATCCGAACCAGTATAAATACTTTGTATTATTTGCTTACTGTAATTTATTATTACTGTTTATCTATTTAACTAACCTGCAAGTGAGTCGACTAACCAGACTAGATAGCTGACTGAAGGAAATTTTGATTCACCCTCCGTCTTGACTTTTAATTGGTATCAGAGTAGGTCTCACTACTTTACTGTTTAACCATAAACGCAAAGATCCAATGGCATATTATCGAATTTCTGGCGCGTTACTTGGACATTCGTCACTTTAACCAGCATACTTTAATGGACATATTTATCCTCACTAGAAAGACTGATTCAGAATTTTTGTCTCTTGAAATGATCATCAAACATGGATAGTAATCAATAAGGGACCAAAGTTTATTCCTGGATTGACTGAAAAAGATGGCACTAAAAAGCCTTTTGATCCTAAATAATTCTATATCACGAAGGAACAACAAGAGGTAATTCAAACTAATTCTAGAGTCATAAGTTTGTTATATTGTGCACTGAGTTGAGTAGAATATAATAAAATATCAACATGTGAAACTGTGAAAGAAATGTGGGACAAACTAGAAGTGACTTATGAAGGAACTACTAAAGTAAAGAAAGCTTGGATAAGTTCACTTGTAAATGAAAATGAGTTGTTCAAAATGGTCGAAGATGAAAATGTTGAACCCATGTTCTCAAGATTCAGTAAAATTGTCTGCAAACTCAAATCACTTGGAATGGTGTATTCAAATGCACTACAAGTTGGAAAACTCATTAGAAGTCTCCCCAAGAGTTGAGAAACTAAAGTTGCCACTCTTGAAAATGGAGATCTACAAAAAATGACTTACGATGAACTTCAAGGCAACTTGATAGCCTATGAACAGAATCATATTAACATGTACAATAAGAATGATAAAAAGAAGATCGTGGCATTTATGGCTGAGACATCTGACATTGAAGAAGAAGTTGATGAATATCAAAGCGAATGAATGGTTCTCATAAATAGAGGAGTCAAACAAACATTTAGACAAAGAAGACAGAGACCTCAACAGGAATTCAACAACAATGAATTCAAAAGAAATGATGATCGCTGCTACTGTTGTGGAAAACAAGTACATATCAAACAAAACTTCCCAGAACGAAGAAGGAGAAAAGATCGAAAAAATGATAAAGCCTAGAGTCAAGGAGAAATATCTGAAAATGATCATGATGAAACTTCCAACATATGTTGCATGGCACTAGCTGAAACAAGTGAGGTAAGATCATTTAACTATAATGACTTAAAGGACTCTTTGGACATGGTTACTAATTATTAACACTAATCGATGCATACAAGCAGATACTTCTCGAAGCAAGTCAAATTGAAATCAAATTTCTAGCACAAGAATTAGAAAAAGTAACAATATTATAAAATCTTCTAGTCATAAATCTATCAGATCTAACAAAACTGCTTCCAATGGGAGAATATCTTCCAATCAATGTTCCAAAAGATCCAACAGATCTTTATCTTATTCCACTTATCATACTAGTTGAATGTGCTATTAATTTCTCTTGTTATATTTATGGTGACATTTGTCAAAAAATCTTTTAATTGTAGAAAATTTTCTTCTAGAAAATAGATTTGGAGACCAAAAGTTATCAATCCTAACCCCAAGGACCCAAAATAATTGGGTACCAAAAACAAATTAATCTACTTATTTTGCAGGAGTATACCAAAAAAAAACTGCAAGAAAGGAATGTGGGTAATTAACAGTGGTTGATCCACACACATGTGTGGAAAGAGAGAAAATTTCAAACTGTTAAAAACATTACTTGAGTATTTGTAATATTTGGAAATAATGCAAAATGAGAGTAATTGGAGTTGGAACTATAATCCTCATGTGATCTAGTAGAAGTATATATTGTTGAAGGACTCAATCAAATCTCCTCAACATTAGTCAACTAAGTGACACTTTGTTTCAAGATTCCCTCAATACAACAAGTTGCACAATCAAACATATGTCTTAACTGTTGTTAGTCTATCTAATCTTACTTGTTTTACTACAACTTATAATGATCATTGGTTGTGAAACCAAAATCTTGAAAATCTTGCATGCTCTTGAGAAGTCATCTAGATTAGAACGAGTTGTCAGACTTTCAAAATTGTACTTTGAAAAAGATCATGTCCATGATGCGTGTAAACTGGTGATCATGATGGTGAAATTCAAAATCAGGCATTTGAAGATTTTTATGTTCAAACGTCTTCACTCAATATTTTTCTTCACCTAGATCACTTCGAGGAAATGGAGAGGTTGAAATCTCCATGATTATTTTTTGGCATAAACAATCAAATCTGTTGTCGAAGAGTCAGCTCGTGCAGAGGTGAAGTTGACTACCCCAGCTGACACTACCCCAGCTGACAAAATCAATATCCACATGGAATGGAGATGCAATGCAAGCTATCTTGAAAATTTATCTTGGGATGATAAAATTCATACTACAAGAATCAGAAGCTCTAGTATCGCAAAATAGAATTCAAACGAATAAATGGATGAGTCATTGATACAAGCTATGAAAGAAGAACTTGATCATTTCGAGAAAAATCAACTGACAAAAAAAGCAATTAGGAAATGAAATTTTCATAGATCAAGGAACTGTAGTTGATGAAAATCTATATCGAGGATTGACTGGATCTATACTATATCTCAATGCAAGTAGATCGAACAACGTTTGCAAAGGAACCATAGTATCCTTTCTGAAATTTTAATTTATCTAATTTTTTGATGCTGACTTTGCAGGTGATGAAAATATAGCAAAAGTACTAGTGAAACAATTGGAATCTATGGTACTCAACTTCTTTTGGTGATACATCAATCATTAGACCTCAACTTATCTGTTGACGAGGTTCCAATATTCTTTGATTGTACAGTGTTATTAGTTTATCTAATTCTGCATCAGTCCGTGGCATCTTTTTCATTCATAATCTTGTTGAAAATGGTGATTTCTTGCTTGAGCTTGTTGGTTCTAAAAATTAATTGGCTGATGATTTTACAAAACCATTGTTTGAAGAACGATTTCATTTCCTTCAAATATCTTGAAATTACCAAGCTCATAATTTAATTCTTTAGTCTACTACTTGTCCAGCTGATCTTTTCTATTTTGTTTTCCTTTTTGATTATCTAAAAGGGGGAGAATTTAGATAACTACACTTGAAGCATACAAAAAGATGGAAGTATACACAAAGGGGGAGCATACAGAAAGAGGGAGTCAGATAACTATACTAGAAGCATACGAAAGATGGAAGCATACAGAAAGAGGGAGCATATAGAAAGGGGGAGTCAAAAAATTGATAAACAAGGAAGTTAAACTAAATCGTATAGTTAAATTTTGTTATTATCAAAAAGAGGGAGATTGTTAACTTATAATATTTTGTATAATGTCAAACTACCTTGTCCCGCAGGAAAATCAAAAATAGTGTATTTATGTTAGATACATGAAATTTTACAGATTGATGCTTTAAGAATCAAATCAACAACAATCAATTAAGGAGAAGATTGATTCACACAAATCAATCGAACTAAATATATATTTATTCAAATCAATCTGAACTCAAGGAATCAAGTCGAATCTTGCAAGATAACTCTAGAATTGTTGGAACTCAACCAAAGAAGATTTATATTAAACCGAGCATGAGAATTAAAAAAGAACAACAACAGAGAATGAAAGGAACAAGTTGTCCTCGCTGAAGCAACGCTACCATCAATCAAGGACTCAAAAGAATTGAAGAAATCACAATCCTAGCGTATGAATAGGAAGAAGTAATCTGGAAGATAGAAAATCAAATTAGCCTAGTATCAAGACTACAAGAGACTACAAGATGATCCTTAAAAAGAAGGAAGAATATTAAGATCACAGAAATATCTTCAAGAGAAAGAAGAGAATCAAGATTACAAGAAGATCTCTAAAGAAGGAAAATCAACAAAGTATCAAGATCACATAAATATCTTCAAGAGAAGGAAGAGAATAAAGATCACCAGAAAATCTTTTAAGAAGGAATGAATCAGCTAGCTCATATGGACATGAATCAATCAGCTGAAATCAAGGACTCAACCAGGATCCTTGATTTGAAATACCCTTGGGTTATTTCTTAACAAGTGCAATCCTCAAATACTATATAATCCTCGCCTAGCCTTAGTTGTGAAGTAAGCACTTCACTTGAACTTATATTGTAATCTTCTTTTATCTTTCATAAAACTTTGTACACCCTTGAGTGAAAATTTTAAAGAAAAGAGAAAGAAAGATTTGAATGTAGGTTATACAGTTAGAGGTTCTGTCAAAGAAGGTTTGATTTGCATATAAGACGGGCTCTTAATCGTAACATTCTGTAAAACCCAAATTCTGAACAAGCTTTAAAGGGAACCCTTGTAACCCAATGGGACTGGACTAGGCACCACATCGGTGATACGAATCAGCATAAAATATTATGTGTTATTTACTTACTACGATTTATTATTACTGTTTATCTGTTTAACTAACATGCAGGTGAGTCATCTAACTAGTGTAGGAAGTCGACTAAAGGAAATTTTCATCCACCCACCCCTCCCCCCTTAACCTTCAATATATATATATATATATATATATATATATATATATATATTAAAATTAAAATTAAAATGCACGACAATAATTATATAAAAAATAACTTGAATAAAGCCTTCAAATTTATTCAATAAAATCAAGTTGCAACTTAGAAATTAGAAGTTACAATTTACAAATATTAGTGGAGTAACTAATCTACACATCCACCTTTTAAGAAGGGTTCTGTTTCAATAAGTTATCATATGTAAAACTTATTAATATTTTTGTTACATATATTAGATAAATAACTAATTTACGCAATCACCTTCTAGAAAGGGTTCTGTTTCAATTAGTTCTCGAATGTAATCTTATATCTGTGTTCTCCTTTAAAATTCAATTCTCATTGTCACAACATATCGATGATGAAATCATCCGCTGTTGGAAAACTTTCTAGACACTCTTGTGACTCAAGTTCATCATCACTAGATTCAGTTACCGCTTTTAACCCAAGCTTCTTGTTGGGACTTGAACTTTTTCTCCTCTCGGCATTGACCTGGTCTCTAAATAAAACTAATGTTTTCAAACTTTCTTCCGCCAATGATTGTCCATGATCACCAATTTCAAACCTTGTCACTCTATAAGAAGCCTCTGATGCAACTAATGAAGCTTGAATAACTAGAACAACAAGAACCATTTTTTCTAAAAATTGGAAATGCAAGTTCCGCCTCCTCCACCATCCTAATAAATTTCATTGCCATCTTTCTTTTTCACTACTTCTAAATATTCATTAAGCTATTCTTCAAAATTATCACGGTTAGTAGAATTAAGACTAAGAAAACCTCGCATATAAGTTTAAATTCAAGCTTTATTGTCAGGATTATAAGTTTGACAACCTTCTCCTTGAGTATTTTTTATAGTTCGATATTTTTCATATAAAATTTTTGCTTCTACTTTTATGCTAGACTTACACGTTTCACAAGTTGAAATTTCTTCCGCTAAAATTTCTAACGTATCATAAAAAAGTGTCAACAAGTTCCTGTATACCTCGTAATTTATAATCAGTATAAAGTAAAGTAGCAGTTAAATAAATCTGAGAAATAGGAAAAAAATTATTTTTAAAATTTTTCAATTAGAACTTCAATTGAAATACTAAATTTATTTATTTTTTATTAGAAAATTGAATTGAAAGAGCACAAATATTTATTAATATTGATGAAAGAGTAAGATAATAAATTCAAAAAAAACATGTTTGTAGAATCATCAAAAAGTCTTAAAAATTCTAGAAGTTCATTAGTTTCTTCCCAAACTTCATCACAAATTCTATCTAATGAGTCAGCATTATGATCATTAAACACCATTTGTATGGGTCTTTTATATTGGAAAGCAATTGAAAGCATTTCGTAAAAAGAATTTCACCTTGTTTTAATTTCTCTTCAAATTGTTCTTGGAGGCAATTCACATAGTAAACAACGTTCATTAAATTTCCTAATTCTAGCAGCTTTATTGGCATAAAAATCCAGAAAACAGCATATTCAATGTTCATGCAACAACAATAAAATAATGAATATCATCTTGTACAACTAAATTTAATACATATGCAACACATCTAACATGAAAAATTTTACCATCAATGGGACTAATTTTAACGTACTAGCAGTGTTTGTATTATTAGATGCATTATCTAATGTGATAGACATTACTTTATCTATAAGAATGTAATAATCTAAAACACCCAAAATATTTGAAGCTAAATATGCATTAATTATTTTCTCTACACGTTCTTTATAACTTAAATTTTTTTTAAAATTCCAATTATGATCAATTCAATGTGCTGTAATAGTTAAATAATCATGTTCATTAACACTACGACCCATGTCGGAAGTTATAGACACTCTACAATCTAATATGCTAAACAAACAACGAAGATATTGACAATGTTTACCTTGATATAGAAAAACATCAAATTTAATAGTATAAGTTTATAAGTTTATTGAATATATTCAATAAAATCGAATTTGAAGCAAAACTATAAGGCAAACCACAAACAGAAACCATTTTGGCTAAATTTTCAAGATCTCTTTCCTTATTATATTTACGTTGTGATAGTGGACCATCGTGGTTAGAAGGATCTAATGTTCCTTGAACCATATTAGAAGCCCCTACCGGTTCATTAACACTACTATCAAAATCATTAACTGTAATTTCTTTTTTTCTATGGGTTAATGTTTTGGCTTCTTTATATTGAATCGGCTCACAAGACCCCCCGTCCCACCTTTATCTCAACCTTGTCTATGTTTAAAGGTTGCTTACACTTATTACAAATAGAAACATTATTTTTCTTATCGGAAGTCATAAATTGTCATACAATAAAAATTTTAGGGCGTTGATGCTTCATCTTCTGCCTTGTGGGAAGTATAAGGGGTGGACATCCATAATTTTACTCCGCTAAATTTTTTGTTCCATGTGGAACTTGTGTCATCGTACTAGTAGGTGTATCTTCTAATTCCTCTTCTCCCGAATCAACTTTTACTTCTTCACCTGAATTTTCATCAAGTTTAGGATTAATATTACCATTACGTCGTTCTATACTTTCATGATTGAGTTGAATATTCGAATCAATATCATAAGAAGTATCATCAACATAGTAGAATCATTTGTATTAAATCTAATTCTAGACATTGATTTAGAAGAAGTACCACCACATTTACTCTTATCTTTTTCCTTAATACTTTTTTTACTAAAATTAAATCTTTTAAAATTGGCACCTTATTCTTTCTCTTTTCCTTTATCGGTATTTTGTTTTTTGCTAGAACTCATATTCAATTATATATAACGTGTATATAAGACTAATAATAATAATAATACAAATTCTAAAGACAAAATTTAAAATATAAATATTATGAAACGAATGTACCAAATGTTTGTGTTAATAGAAGAGGTTAAACTGATTCTTGGAGCTTGTAGTTTGTTGTAAGTTGTAACTTGTAATTTGAGACTCCAACCCTTGATAGAAAATATGAGATTTATATATATTATGATAAAATATGAAAATGTAGAATTGGAATATATGTATTATAATAATATGAGACTTAAATGGAATAAAAATTAAAACTTAAGAATTAAGATTGAGACTTAAGAGGATATAGAAAATAGATGAAAGATAGATGATTTTGTAAGAAATAATAAGGGGTAGAGGGGTATTTATAATATTAAAAATGGGTTAAAGTGTATTAATGATGACATGAGGATTTAAATTAAAGTATTAAAAGTAGGAGATGGTAGGGGGTGTTGGGGAAGTGAAAAAGTTAAAAAAAATCCATTGGGGGGCTCACTAGCCATCTCCCCAACGATTGGATATGACTCCATTACCCCCAATCCACGAGAATCAACGGGACCAGATCCAGAGAGCTATTTCTAGAACCGATTGCAGGCTGGGGCGGACCGACTCGATCGCTCTACCAGCCCTATCTATAATCATTCACATTCCGAGAATCCCTCTCCTTATTATTTTAGACTGCGTTTGTACTTTATAATTGAATTTGAACACGTATCTCTCTCTATGGTATTCAACACAACTCTTTATTGGATTTTATCCTAACCAACAATCGTTTGCACCTAGAATTGGATGAGGTGTGTTTGAAACGTCAATCACACCCAATTTCTCATTTTCAATCGAGTTGTAATCGTTAAATAAATTTGTTGATTCAATGCGAGACCTCACAATGACATTTATCCTTCATATAGACCTAGAGCCATCACTAGCAATATTGTAACGACCTGTTTAGTCATTATGAGTAATAGAGTTTATTTCTGGTAATAACTGGCTGAGTCGACGGATCCCATGACGGACTGTCATGGGCACGACGACCGTCGAGGGGGTCTCGTTCCAAAACACTTAGATTCTAAAAATATGGGTACTGAGAACAACTCTCTGAACTTCGTGACGATATGGCAGGACGGACCGTCGTGGGCACGACAGACCGTCACAGACCCTTTAGTGAAATTTAGTCTCTGAACTTTGTGACGGAAGCAGCAGGACGGACCATCGCAGGCACGACGGCCGTCACAGGCTGTGTAAACCTGACTGGGTCGGATTTCTGTTAAAAGTTTTAAGGGGCGTTTTGGACTATTCCTGCTTATAATTATAAAGTTAGTGGGTTAATGTTAATAATTCAATTACTTGGGGGTTAAAGGAGACAACCTTGGATTAGATAGTGGGTTACTTTTGTCATCTTTTATACTTAATTATATGGTAATTAGGGTAAAAGAAAAATAGTTTGAATAAGGAAAAAGAAGGAAAGAGACAGAAAGAGAGGGAGAACGATCGAGAGAAGAGAGAAACGAAGAGGAAAGCAAAGGTTTTGGGGGATAGCTTGCTTGATTGCGAATTCTTTGGTGGAGGTAGGTTATGGTTTATGCTATTTCATAGTAAACTCTTAATAGAGATTGATATGTATTGGTAACTTCGTAAAGTCTTCTATACGCTTAATTGTGTGTTTGCATGATGTGATTATATAATTGTAATACAATAAGCATAATGAGGTTGTTGAATCTTAAACCTTGAAACCTCTTTGTTAATAATTATGTCTTGGTATAAAAGAAGGGTTGATGACCTAAAAGAATGAGGTTAGTGGATCGGGTATCACGTTCTGGCACCAGGATAGTATTAGTGGATCGGGTGTCACGTTCAGACACCAGGATAGTATTAATGGATCGGGTGTCACGTTCCGACACCAGGATAGTAAAGAGAATGAATCTTGAATTATGCTAATATACTTAGATTTAATGAACCTATTTCCCAAATGAGTATGGTATGGAGGCTTGAGTCCTCATGGGTGTACTTGGTGTTATTTATCAATGATTCTTGTACTTGTTGTTGCTACCTGTTGAGTATTGTAGTTGATTTTATGATATTATCTGATATATATATTGCTTTCTATTTTGAGTTGGCCGATGATATCTACTCATTACTTGTGTTTTCTACTGACCCCTACTTGTATGTTTTCTCTTTGTTATTTGTGGAGTGCAGCAAACGTACCGTCGTCTTCAACCCAACCACAACTCTAGCCAGTCTTCATCACGTCAGATTTCAGGGAGAGCTATTGTTTCTAGCTTGGACTAGATCTTCTTCTTCATGTCTTGATGCCTTGAAGTTCTGGCATGGACTAGCTATTTAGTTATTTTAGCTTCTTAGATACTCTTAGACTTAGTAATTTGAGGATAGATGTTCTTGTGATGATGACTTCCAGATTTTGGGGATAGTAATTGATAAATTTTAGAAGTTATTTATTGGTTATATTAATGAGTTTTAAGTCTTCCACATTATTTTCTGTTTATTATGGTTGAAATGATTGGGTTCAGATTGGTTGGTTTGCTCACATAGTAGGATAAGTGTGGGTGCCACTCGCGGCTCGTTTTGGGTCGTGACAAATATCCATCATGAACAAGCTCACATGCCTATTATTCTTGAACATCCACTGAATGGTCATACTTATTCATTGAATTATCACCCAAGTTGTCATTTGAATGATCACAAAATCTCTCATTTGGTTAATCACCCAAGTTGTTTAATTTTCAAGCAAGTCGTTGTTGTTAAATGAATTATTTGTTCAATGAGAGACCTCGCAATGACGTTTATCCTCAGTATAGGTCTAGAGCCATCAACAACAACAGCCGCCATGAAGAAGCTCACATGCCTATCACACTATATGAATGTGGATGTATTTTTTCCCTCTCATTCATTTGATAGCTTATCACCAAGAATTTTGGCTCGCAAGCTAAATTATTGAACTCAATTACATTTGCAATTATATTGCCATATGTACCATTACGACACAATGCAACGGGCACTGTTGTCTTACTAAAAGATGTTCATACCAGCTTTTGGGAGTCTTCTTCCTTACTCTCATATAATCACCACCAATAATAACAAATTCACTTATTGTCATATATAGACTACAATATAGATATTGAATTATGATATTACTAATTGGTGATCGATGATTGGTATGAAATATGTAGTAAACGCGAATGAATAAGATCGGGTTCATACCAAGCTCCTGAAATGGAAAATATGCATGTATAATTCTTCTAAACCACTTAAGTTTATATAAAACCGAGTTATGAAGTGATTTCAGAAAAAAATTGAACTTCTAAAATAGCGACAATTTTTTTCTTTAAAGCTATTTGAATGAAAATGGTATAAAATGGAAGCAATCCCTAAAATGATGATGATTTCACCTGTGAAAGCTATAGTGTCATTGGCAAAGACACCGAAACCAGCCAAAAATCAGCGGTAAAAACAGGAGCATTTTGATTTATTCTTGGAGAGCTTTCTTCAGTTGAATTATTTTTAATAAATGAAAAAACAACAATTCCACGTGTTGGATGAATGGGGACCAAAGTGCAGTATTAAAAACTTGAGAGTAGCGTTTTACATGTTTTGAAAGAATATTGAGTGATGTCATATTTAGTTTCTAAAGTTCAAATTTTTGAAGACTTGTGTCTAAATTCTCGATTAAGTTTGGAGAGTGGCTAAGTAGCTATTAATCTAAAGAATTTCAATTAATTTTAGTATATTCATATGGTGAAAACTATTGGGGTGTATATTTGATACTAAATAAGGACAAAAATACTTCTAATAGATTAATTACTGCTGAAATTTCTGTTTGTGTTTCTCAATAGCCTACAACAAATTTTTACCTGACTCATTATTACTGAAATTTGAAGCAGTATTCATGGAGGTTTTTATACTTCTATTTGAAATAATATGATCTAATATTTGTTCCCTTTTTTTTATTTGGGCCAATTTTGAATTTTATCTTCTTTATATTTTTTTTGTTGACGTATTATTGGACCTCTGTCCAAAACCCTTTTTTTAATAAAATTCATATTATGCCCTTTTTGGCCACATTGAATAAAAAACATAGTTGGAAACATTCATATATAGCAAACAGAAATATCATATTTGTATGTTATAGTTATATATATTTTGCACATAATTGCGCTCCACAACAAATTTTATGTTTGTTATGGCTATTAATATGTAGATTTCACTAAACATATACAAAAGCAGCTATTGTATAATCTGTTTTGGTATACATAAATAAAAGAACCAATTGTATAATTTTTGTCTATATAAAGCGAGAAAGACATAAAGGCAAAAGAAAATTGGCAGGGAAAGATCGTATTTGTATAATCATAAGTGCATAGGACGAAACTATATGCATTTGTATTTGTATATATAATTTTCTCTCGCTTTATACAAACACAAACGCAATGTATACATTTGTATTTGTATAAAGTGAGAGTTGTAATCGAGATCTGGGAGAGGGGGGAGAGGGTTAAAAAATGTATGTATATATAAAATTTCTCTCGCATTATACAAACACGAACATATTTTATACATTTGTGTTTGTATAAAATCGAGAGGTGAGGTAGACTTCCTAGTGAGAATGAGTGTGGCGAGCGAGATTCACCAGGAGAAAGGCGAAATAGAAACAGCTTGATACGGGGTACAATTAAATCAAACTATTATTATAGCATTTTATTTGAATTAATAGTTTGCCATTACACACAATTTCCCCTGAAAAATTATACCCCTTTTGTCCTACTTTATGTAGTATACTTTTTTGGGAAAATTGTATACAATAGCAAACTATTAATTCAAATTAAATGTTATAAATATACTTTGATTTAATTGTACCCTATATCAAACTATAGCTACTTTCGCATCTTTGCTTCGTGGAATCTCGCTCGCCACTCTCATTTTGTGTTAGTCTCACTCGCCTCTCTCACTTTTTATACAAACACAAATGTATAAAATGTGTTTGTATTTGTATAAAGCGAGAGGAAATTGTATAATTACATATATTTTTTTCTCCTCTCTCCCATCTCCCGGATCTCGCTCGCCACTCTCCCTTGTAACGACCTGTTTAGTCGTTTTGAGCAGCAGATTTTATTTCTGGAAAAACAGGCTGAGGTGACGGACCCCACGACGGACCGTCATGGGCACGACGGACCATCGCAAGGTCTCGTTTCAAAACACTTAGAAAATCTGAAATTGGGTACTGAAAATCGACTCTCTGAACTCTGTGACGGGCAGCAGGACGGACCGTCGCAGGCGTGACGGGCCGTCACAGACTGCGAAATCCCAGTCTGGGTCGGATTTCTTTACACGTTTTAAGGGACGTTTTGGACTATTCCTGCTATAATTATATATTTCGTGGGTCTATATTAATAACTCAATTTCTTGGGGAATAAAAGAGGTAACCTTAAGTTAATTAGTGGGCTATTATTGTCATCTTTTATTCTTAATTATATACTAATTAGGGTAAAAGAAAGAGGGTTTGAATAAAGAAAATAGAAAGAACAAGAGAAAGAGAGAGAAGGGAATCGATAGAGAGAGAGACGATCGAGAAGGGGAAAAACACAAAGCTTTGGGAAAATTTGCTTGCTTGATCACGAATCTTCAGTGGAGGTAGGTTATGGTTTTCATGCTTTCATAGTAAACTCTTAATAGAGAATGATATGTATTGGTAGTATTGTAAACCCTGCTATGTGCTTAATTGTATGCATGCATGAACGTGATTATATAATTGTGATTATATTAAGCATGATGAAGTTATTGAATCCCAAATCTTGATAAAAACCTAATCTCTTTTTAATGATGATGCCTTGGTAAGGGAGAAGGCTTGATGAACTAAAGTAATGAGATTGATGATGCCTTGGTAAGAAAGAAGGCTTGATGAATTGATGGAAGGAGATTAGGGGATCGGGTGTCACGAACCGACACGTAGAATTAGGGGATCGGGTGTCACGAACCGACATGTAGAATTAGGGGATCGGGTGTCACGAACCGACACGTAGAATTAGGGGATCGGGTGTCACGAACCGACACGTAGAATTAGGGGATCAGGTGTCACGAACCGACACGTAGAATTAGGGGATCGGGTGTCACGAACCGACACGTAGTATTAGGGGATCGGGTGTCACGAACCGACACGTAGATTTAGGGGATCGGGTGTCACGAACTGACACGTAGTATTAGGGGATCGGGTGTCACAAACCGACACGTATATTTAGGGGATCGGGTGTCACGAACCGACATATAGATTTAGGGGATCGGGTGTCACGAATCGACACATAGATTTAGGGGATCGGAGTGTCACGTACCGACACAAGAGAAATAAAGATAATGAATCCTGAAAGATGTTAATATACTCAATCTAATGAACATGATTCCCAAATGAGTATAGTATCGAGGCTTGAGTCCTCATGTGTGAACTTGACGGTAATTGTTAATGATATAGTATTTGTTGTTGCTATATGTTGAGTATCATAGTTGATTTTATGATATTACTTGGTATATATTGATTTCTATTTTGAGTTGGCCGATGATATCTACTCAGTACCCGTGTTTTGTACTGACCCCTACTTTTATGTTCTCTTCTTGTTTATTTGTGGAGTGTAGCAAACGTGTCATCGTCTTCAACTCAACAGTAATTCAAGCCAGTCTTGCTACATCGGAAATTCAGGGTGAGCGAATGCTTATAGCTTGGACTGGATCTTCTTCTTCAAGTCTTGATGCCTTGAACTTCCGGCATGGACTAGCTTCTTATGTATTTTTAGCTTTTAGAATACTCTTAGTTTAGTCGTTTGATCGTAGATGTTCTTGTGATGATGACTTCCAGATTTTGGGGAATAATAGATGTTGAATTTTAGAAGTTAATGAATTGGTCTTTATTTAATGAGTTTAAGTCTTCCGCATTACTTTCTGTTGATATTATATTGAAATGTTAAGGTTAGATTGGTTGGTTCGCTCACATAGGAGGGTAAGTGTGGGTGTCAGTCGCAACCCAGTTTGGGTCGTGACAAACTTGGTATCAGAGCATTAGGTTCGTTGGTCTCATCACACAAGAACGAGTCTAGTAGAGTCTTAAGGAACAGTAGGGGGACGCCTTTACTTTTCTTTGAGAGTCTACAAGACTTTAGGAAAATTCCATTCTTTCTTTCTTTCGTGCTATTACTTGGATCCAATTGGTATCTAGGTGATACAAATTGGTATCTGACCATTTTCACTCTATTTCGCGGATGGTTAGAACTAGAGCAAAGACTGCGCCAACACCAACATCGGCAAGACAAGAAGCGTCTGAGCCAGCCACTGGGGCTGTAGCTTGAGAAAGAGTAGCAGCAAGAGGCCGTGGTAGAGGTCGTGGGAGGACGTCCTCTAGAAGAAGAGGACGAGCGCCTAGCCCGTCTGATACTACGGCGGTGAATCCTCCACCGACTGAGGAAGTGGTAAGAGAGGGCGAGGAAGGGGAGAATGAACAAGTGCAAAATGAGGAATTTCCACCCCAACCTACCCCAGAGATGATCAATCAGGTTCTCGCTTATCTTAGTGGGTTGTCTGATCAGGGTCAGGCCCCTCCAGTGTTTTCTGCACCAACACCTCCGGTTTTAGAGGTACAACATGCAGCCACTATGGCTCCTCGTATGGATGCCTCATTGGACATAGGCACGTTTCCACGTCTTACTACTGGGCCCATAATGACAAGTGATCAGCATGAACTTTTCAGTAAGTTCTTGAAATTGAAACCTCCAGTCTTCAAGGGTGCTGAATCTGAGGATGCTTACGATTTTCTGGTTGACTGTCATGAGCTACTACACAAGATGGGTATAGTAGAGCGGTTTGGTGTTGAGTTCGTGAGTTATCAGTTTCAAGGGAATGCCAAAATGTGGTGGCGGTCACATATTGAGTGTCAACCAACGGAGGCACCACCTATGACTTGGGCCTTATTCTCTAGCTTGTTTATGGAGAAGTATATCCCCCGGACTTTGAGGGATAGGAAAAGGGATGAGTTCTTGAGCCTAGAGCAAGGTAGGATGTCGTTCAATGCATATGAGGCTAAGTTTCGTGCACTATCCAGATATGCCACTCAACTTTGTTTCAGTCCACAAGAGCGGATTCATCGTTTTGTGAAAGGGTTGAGGTCAGAGTTGCGGATTTCAGCCTTACAGGTAGCGGCTACGGCAAAATCCTTTCAAGAAATGGTTGACTTCGATGTAATTCTGGGTATGACTTGGATTTCTCCAAATTTTGCAATCTTGGATTGTAATGCTAAAACCGTGACGTTAGCCAAGCCTGGGACAGATCTGTTAGTGTGGGAGGGTGACTACACTTCCAATCCGGTGCGTATCATCTCCTTTCTTCGTGCTAAGAAAATGGTTAGTAAAGGGTGTTTATCTTTCTTGGCACATCTCAAGGATGACACTACCCAAGTACCCTCGATTAAGTCAGTTTCGGTGGTCCGTGAGTTTCTAGATGTGTTTCCTGCAGACCTTCCTGGCATGCCACCGGATAGAGATATTGACTTCTGCATTGATCTTGAACCGGGTACTCGCCCCATTTCTATACCCCCTTATAGAATGGCTCCCGCGGAGTTAAGAGAGTTAAAAGCACAACTTCAAGAGTTGTTGAGGAAAGGCTTCATTAGACCAAGTGCATCTCCTTGGGGTGCTCCGGTTTTGTTTGTAAAGAAGAAGGATGGGAGTTTTCGGATGTGCATAGACTACCGACAGTTGAACAAGGTAACCCATAAAGAACAAGTATCCTCTTCCTCGCATTGATGACTTGTTCGATCAGTTACAAGGTGTGTGTGTCTTCTCTAAGATTGACTTGAGATCCGGTTATCATCAATTGAAAATACGGGCAACGGATGTACCAAAGATTGCTTTTCGAACGAGGTATGGGCATTACGAATTTGTAGTAATGTCTTTTGGTCTTACGAATGCCCCTGCTGCGTTCATGAACTTGATGAACGGGATTTTTAAGCCATATTTGGATCTCTTTGTGATCGTATTTATTGATGACATACTGATATACTCTAAAAGTAAGGAGGAACATGAGGAGCATTTGAGGATGGTATTGGAAATGTTGAGGGAGAAAAAGCTTTATGCCAAGTTCTCTAAGTGTGAGTTTTGGCTAGATGCAGTGTCCTTTTTGGGGCACGTGGTTTCTAAGGATGGAGTTATGGTGGATCCTTCTAAGATTGAGACAGTGAAGAATTGGGTAAGACCTACTAATGTGTCGGAAATAATGAGCTTTGTTGGGTTAGCTAGCTACTACCGCCGATTTGTCAAGGGATTCTCTTCTATTGCTTCCCAACTGACGAACTTGACTAAGCAAAATGTTCCATTTGTATGGTCGGATGAGTGTGAGAAAAGCTTTCAGAAGCTCAAGACTTTGTTGACTACCGCACCCATTCTCACCTTGCCAGTGGAAGATAAGAATTTCATTGTCTATTGTGATGCATCTTATTCGGGTTTGGGTGCAGTGCTAATGCAAGAGAAGAATGTGATTGCTTATGCTTCAAGACAATTAAAAGTGCATGAACGTAACTATCCAACTCATGATTTGGAATTGGCCGCGGTAGTGTTTGCATTAAAGCAATGGAGACACTATTTATATGGGGTTAAGTGTGAGGTCTATACGGATCATCGTAGCCTACAGTATGTCTTTACTCAGAAAGATTTGAACTTGAGACAGAGGAGATGGATGGAACTACTGAAGGACTACGACATCACTATTTTGTATCATCCGGGGAAGGCGAATGTTGTAGCGGATGCTTTAAGTAGAAAGGCGGGAAGCATGGGAAGTCTAGCTCACTTGCAAGCCTCTAGACGTCCATTGGCTAGAGAGGTTCAGACTCTGGCTAACGACTTGATGAGGTTAGAAGTAAATGAGAAGGGAGGATTGTTGGCTTGTGTGGAGGCAAGATCTTCTTTTCTTGACAAGATTAAGGGAAAACAGTTTGATGATGAGAAACTAAGAAGAATCCAAGATAAGGTGTTGCGAGGAGAGGCTAAGGAAGAAACAATCGATGAGGAAGGTGTTTTGAGAATCAAGGGAAGGGTATGTGTACCCCGAGTTGACGATTTGATCAACACTATTCTGACAGAGGCTCATAGTTCAAGGTATTATATACATCCGGGTGCAACCAAGATGTACCGTGACCTAAAGCAACACTTTTGGTGGAGTAGAATGAAGCGTGATATTGTAGATTTTATTGCCAAATGTCCAAACTGTCAACAAGTAAAGTATGAACATCAAAGGCCCGGAGGAACACTTCAGAGAATGCCCATTCCGGAATGGAAATGGGAGAGAATCGCAATGGACTTCGTGGTTGGTCTTCCAAAGACAATGGGTAGGTATGACTCTATTTGGGTGATTGTTGATAGGTTAACTAAGTCTGCTCATTTTATTCCAGTTAAGGTGACTTACAACGCCGAGAAGTTAGCCAAGATCTATATCTCAGAAATCGTTCGATTGCATGGGGTTCCACTATCCATCATATCAGATAGAGGTACGCAGTTTACTTCTAAGTTTTGGAAAACATTGCATGCGGAATTGGGTACTACGTTGGACCTTAGTACTGCGTTCCATCCTCAGACCGATGGTCAGTCTGAGAGAACGATCCAAGTGTTGGAGGATATGTTTCGCGCATGTGTGATAGAGTTTGGTGGCCATTGGGATAGCTTCTTACCCTTAGCGGAGTTTTTATACAATAATAGCTATCACTCAAGCATTGATATGGCTCCATTTGAAGCATTGTATGGTAGGAGATGTAGGTCCCCCATTGGGTAGTTTGATGCATTCGAGGTGAGACCTTGGGGTATTGATCTTTTGAGGGATTCGATAGAGAAAGTGAAATATATTCAAGAAAAGCTTCTAGCGGCGCAAAGTAGGCAAAAAGAATATGCAGATCGAAAGGTTAGAGACTTAGAGTTCATGGAGGGTGAACAAGTCTTGTTGAAAGTTTCGCCAATGAAAGGGGTGATGCAGTTTGGTAAAAGAGGTAAACTTAGCCCGAGGTACATTGGTCCCTTTGAAGTACTTAAGCGAGTAGGGGAGGTGGCTTATGAATTAGCCTTGCCTCCAGGGCTGTCCGGAGTACATCCGGTATTCCATGTGTCGATGTTGAAAAGATACCATGGGGGATGGAAACTACATTATCCGTTGGGATTCAGTTTTGCTTGATGAGAATTTGTCTTATGAGGAGGAACCTGTTGCCATACTAGATAGAGAAATTCACAAGTTGAGATCAAGGGAGATTGCATCCATCAAAGTTTAATGGAAGAATCGACCCGTTGAAGAAGCCACTTGGGAGAAGGAGGCGGATATGCGAGAAAAATACCCATATCTATTTACAGATTCAGGTACTCCTTTTCGCCCTTGTTTTCCATCTTGTGATCGTTCGGGGACGAACGATGGGTAAATTCGTATCTATTGTAACGACCTGTTTAGTCGTTTTGAGCAGCAGATTTTATTTTTGGAAAAACAGGCTGAGGCGACGAACCCTACGACGGACCGTCATGGGCACGACGGACCGTCACAAGGTCTCGTTTCAAAACACTTAGAAAATCTGAAATTGGGTACTGAAAATCGACTCTCTGAACTCTGTGACGGGCAGCAGGACGGACCGTCGCAGGCGTGACGGGCCGTCACAGACTGCGAAATCCCAGTCTGGGTCGGATTTCTTTACACGTTTTAAGGGACGTTTTGGACTATTCCTGCTATAATTATATATTTCGTGGGTCTATATTAATAACTCAATTTCTTGGGGGATAAAAGAGGTAACCTTAAGTTAATTAGTGGGCTATTATTGTCATCTTTTATTCTTAATTATATACTAATTAGGGTAAAAGAAAGAGGGTTTGAATAAAGAAAATAGAAAGAACAAGAGAAAGAGAGAGAAGGGAATCGATAGAGAGAGAGACGATCGAGAAGGGGAAAAACACAAAGCTTTGGCAAAATTTGCTTGCTTGATGACGAATCTTCGGTGGAGGTAGGTTATGGTTTTCATGCTTTCATAGTAAACTCTTAATAGAGAATGATATGTATTGGTAGTATTGTAAACCCTGCTATGTGTTTAATTGTATGCATGCATGAACGTGATTATATAATTGTGATTATATTAAGCATGATGAAGTTATTGAATCCCAAATCTTGATAAAAACCTAATCTCTTTTTAATGATGATGCCTTAGTAAGGGAAAAGGCTTGATGAACTAAAGTAATGAGATTGATGATGCCTTGGTAAGAAAGAAGGCTTGATGAATTGATGGAAGGAGATTAGGGGATCGGGTGTCACGAACCGACACGTAGAATTAGGGGATCGGGTGTCACGAACCAACACGTAGAATTAGGGGATCGGGTGTCACGAACCGACACGTAGAATTAGGGGATCGGGTGTCACGAACCGACACGTAGAATTAGGGGATCGGGTGTCACGAACCGACACGTAGAATTAGGGGATCGGGTGTCACGAACCGACACGTAGAATTAGGGGATCAGGTGTCACGAACCGACACGTAGTATTAGGGGATCGGGTGTCACGAACCGACACGTAGATTTAGGGGATCGGGTGTCACGAACCGACACGTAGTATTAGGGGATCGGGTGTGACGAACCGACACGTAGATTTAGGGGATCGGGTGTCACGAACCGACACGTAGATTTAGGGGATCGGGTGTCACGAACCGACACATAGATTTAGGGGATCGGAGTGTCACGTACCGACACAAGAGAAATAAAGATAATGAATCCTGAAAGATGTTAATATACTCAATCTAATGAACATGATTCCCAAATGAGTATGGTATCGAGGCTTGAGTCCTCATGTGTGAACTTGACGGTAATTGTTAATGATATAGTATTTGTTGTTGCTACATGTTGAGTATCATAGTTGATTTTATGATATTACTTGGTATATATTGATTTCTATTTTGAGTTGGCCGATGATATCTACTCAGTACCCGTGTTTTGTACTGACCCCTACTTTTATGTTCTCTTCTTGTTTATTTGTGGAGTGCAGCAAATGTGCCATCGTCTTCAACTCAACAGTAATTCAAGCCAGTCTTGCTACATCAGAAATTCAGGGTGAGCTAATGCTTCTAGCTTGGACTGGATCTTCTTCTTCAAGTCTTGATGCCTTGAACTTCCGGTATGGACTAGCTTCTTATGTATTTTTAGCTTTTAGAATACTCTTAGTTTAGTCGTTTGATCGTAGATGTTCTTGTGATGATGACTTCCAGATTTTGGGGAATAATAGATGTTGAATTTTAGAAGTTAATGAATTGGTCTTTATTTAATGAGTTTAAGTCTTCCGCATTACTTTCTGTTGATATTATATTGAAATGTTAAGGTTAGATTGGTTGGTTCGCTCACATAGGAGGGTAAGTGTGGGTGCCAGTCACAACCCGGTTTGGGTCGTGACATAATCTCACTCGCCTCTCTCGCTTATACAAACAGAAACGAAATGTATAAATTGCAGTTCTGTTTGTATAAAGCAAGAGAAAATTGTATATACACATGCAAATACATATATTATCGTCCTATACACTTATAGTTATACAATGAAAATACTCCCCTGTCCAGTTTCTTTTGTCTTTCTCTCTTTCTCGTTTCATAAAAATTCAAATTGTATATAATTTCTCTCTTTCTCATTTTATACAATTCGATTCAATTGTATATTCCATGCCCAAGTCTCTTTTGTCTTTATCTCTTTCTAATTTTATACATATCAAATGGTATATAATCGTCATATACACTTATAATTACACAATACAAATATTTCCCTGCCCAAGTCTCTTTTGTCTTTCTCTCTTTCTCGTTTTATATAAATTCAAATTGTATATAATTTCTCTCTTTCTCGTTTTATACAATTTGTTTCAATTGTATATGTATAGTGAATTATACATATATATGTTTGCTATAAAGCGTAATTATGCGAATTTTGCTACAGCGTACAAATATAAATTTTGCATTTGCTATATGTGAAAGTTGCCCTACTTTTTTAGTTTGTTTTAAAAAAGAACGACGTCTTTTTATATTTATAAATAGTTGAATTTTAAATTTTAAATTTTAAATTTTATTGATGCAAATATATATAATTTTGTCACATTATATTTTTAAAAATATATCTTTCTTATACTGTCACATAAATTAAAATTGAGAGAATACATATAATGGGGGAAGTCAGAATATATATCTCGACTTTAGGTTTATTAGTTTGCATCTTAATCTAGAAAAAAAATAAGAAAGGGACCAAGGATAAAATTTAAAGATGTTCCCTACCCCTTGTCTCTTTTTTTTTCTCTACTTCTCAATGGAAATGTTAAATGTTAATGCAACATCTGAAAAGATGCCTTTAGTGGTCCAAATAAAGTTCAATTGAGGACAATAATGATGGATCACACCTAAGCTTTTAAGGAGTTCAAAGAGCTGTTCTTATATTGACAGTTATATATGAAGACATTTCCATATTGTATTGATAGAAACATGTAGCCCCCTCCTCTTTCACCCCACCAAACTCTTCTAAATTATTTAATATTCATCATGCATGTGTCTTTTTCAAAATTAAAGAAGATGGTGGGATATGTATTACTTTTCATTCACTTGCATATTGCATCCACATTCTTGTCTTGTGTTTTTAATTTCTATAAATATCTATGACCAAATAATCAATTTGGTCTGCTATACTTGCTACTTTTAATGTGTATCTATGTAAAAAAAAAAAAGTCACACCATGCTATGAAATCCAAAAAGTCCAAGACTAGAATGTCCCAAAGCCCTGACATACTCTCTCTTTTTTTTTTACAATTGAAATTTTTTTTAAATTCGGCCTCTATTATTGATTTCATTTCTAAACTAATGACAATCTTAAAATTACAAATGCGCTTGACTAACTAAAGTTAATTAAGTACACACTCAATCTTGCATTATGAGTGAAATACACTCTTAAATGATTTTCGTCATGTGTTAGGAGAGTTTTCAACACTTTTCTTAGTTTTTTTTATTAAGAGACAGATGATCCTACAAGAATTCATTAAGACCACTTGTTCTGTCGTGTGACAGATCGGAGTAATATCATAATTCAATTTAATTAGTCAAGTAGAAGAATGTTTTTAATGTTATAAATAGTTCGAGAATGAAATTACTTATTTACGTTAAATTCAATGGTATTTTCAATACTTCTCTCAACATATTTTGCTAGGCATTAATTTTTGGAAGTAGTTTTTGATAATTTATCTTTAAATAATGGTCATTAAATCATTTGATCTGACTGGTTTGAGCTCAGTTTATGAATTTTTTGGACTTTTACTCACAATTTTTTTTCTTATAGTAGACGTTTGGGTATTTGTTTCATCTCGTAATTATAAATCATGTGATAAAAGTTAATATTTGGACATAAAATTTAATATAATGTTTTCACATTATTCAAATACAAAACATATCAATTATTTATTTCATATGTAAATAAATGTATAGTTAATTGTATTACTCTCAACAACATTTAAATCATTTATTTAAAAAATTACATGATCAATGTGAGGATAATATTTGAACTAAATTTCGATCAATAGATCTTATGTATTACTTTTTAATAATAGCTTTCTGATAGTTTGTTATACTTTCATTATGAACTTTTGGTTATGTCATAAATTGTATAAAAAATTTGAGACAGTTTTGATAATTTTCACAAATGAGATTTTTATGTTAATGATAAAATATATGATTTAAATATAATTGCATATTCAAATAATATTTCAACTTTTTCTGTCTAGTATGATTTCATGTCTATCATTTTATTTGACATAATCAACGGAATCCTAAAATGAAGAATACATAAATCCAAATTTTAATGTTTAACTTCAAAAATTTATGGCCAAACTAAAAATTAAATCTTTCTGGGCCACCTCCTATATTGGGTGCAGACAAGAGTTGCAGAGAAAAAGGTTAGAAAAGCTCCTACTGACTAGTGACTAATTATTTCTACTTAATTTAACGGCATTACTTTTCACGGTTCTTAAAAAATTATTAACGATAAGATTAATTTGTTTATAACTTTTCTAATCTCAATTAAACATTAATATTTTTTAATATAACTTTAATCTCTCTATACATTTTCAAGTAGAAATAAAAATATAAATTAATAATTAATTAATTACATCTTAATTTTATAAAATGAAAATTATTTTAGATTGGCTATTTGTTTTGACTTAGCATCTATATTTTTTCTAACGAATGTACAAAGTATATATTCGTTTTTAGTACCCCAGTCTCTAATTCATCGTAGTTTGTTTATAAATAAATTAATTAAAAGAGATTTTTACTATGTTACTTTATTTATTTTTAGTATATAATCTTTTTTAATTAAATAATTACGTGTCGTCTCCACAACATATTAACATAGCTCTATAACTGAGGTGTGTGTAAGAATAATAATTACTACCAAGTACCAAGTTAAAAAAGTAAAATCTTTTAACCCCCCCCCTACCCACGCATCCCCGGCCCTCTCTTTCCGAGGGTACGTGCTTAAAATTCATTAAGAGATCTTATCTATATAGAATATTATCCGTAACATATCAAAATTAAGTAGGTCATTAGCTAAAATAACATTATATTTAAATTAATGATATGTAAGTAAATAATGAAAATGAAGGGACGCCTTACCTTGGCTGGATAGTACATATACACTGGCATTGAAAATCAAATATTATCAGACTATAATTGTGGTGAGGTGGTAAGTACTTTAGAAATTACAGAAAGGGTGTCATTTTGAAAAGGAAAAAAATTATTGCTAGTGAGATTTGAATACACGAGCACTAGCTAAAACTCACTCAAAGCATTTAAAACTACTGGACTACAATAACTTATTATGTCAGGGGTGTCCAAAATATGTTAATCAATCACTTGTATGTACGGTATTTTTCTTCGACGAAGGTTATCTAATTGAACACCCTGCATGTGCCTATGCCCCTGGTTGTCTCGAGTTTGAATCCCTTAAGTACAAAATCGTCTTTATTAGAAAGTATTTTAACTCCAAATATAGAACTTTCCATCTTAAATTCGAATTTGATCACGCGGCACCAAATGTGAGTAACAGACACGAGTAAAAGAAAGATAAAAGAGGGATATGTGGATCAAAAAGAAGTTGTCCACCAATTCATCATCCTAGACACATGGGGAACACATGTTGCCGGAGAAGCAAAGGCGATAGAAGAAGAAAGAAGAGGTCCACACATACAAGAGTTTATCATAGGCAGTGTCTCATTCAGGCCAACTATTTTGAAAGAGATATGAGGAACAACAAGAAAGTGACATGAAAAAAAGAGAAAAAGGGGACCATGAGGTTAAGGAAGAGAAAGAAAGACAACAACGTAAGCACCCTCTTACTAGTTGAAGAGAATAAGGGTGTCTCGAGATTGTGACATGACTTGTTGTGGTGGTTGTGACTTGTGAACTATGACATCTCACATCCTCATGCAACTTGGATGTGAGAAAAAGAGAGATAAAAACAAAAGTCAATTTCTGTCTAGCTAGTACTTGTTTAAAAAAAACATTTTCGAATAAGATTTTCACACATGAAATTAGTACATTTACTTATTGTAGAAACCTTACATTAGTTAGAGAAAGAGATAATATGTATTGGATGCACATTTCGATGACAAAGGTGAATACTATGCCTCCTTAGACTAGTACAAGACTTCTAGTCATACTATGCCTCATTTGTTTTCTCATTTGGTTGCACCTAATATAGATCTAAATCTTAATAATTCAGATTCGTTTTTATTAAGCGAGTTTGATTGTATGTCTGAATCTTAATCATTCATATTCATCCCATTAAGATGAAGCCTACTCATTAGACTAGTACAAGACTTCTAGTCATACTAAATTATACTTTATTTAATTTGTTTGGCAAGAGTCAAACAAACTAATGATTATTGTGAATTCAGACACGGAATCTTCAATCTTCTTTTAAAATAAAATTTAAATATTTAAATGTAAACGTAAAAAGTATTATTAGTCATAATAGTTAACAAAGCAAATTATTTAGGAAGTACTTAATAAAATTATAAATCAAAGAAAATATCATTTGATTGTCCAAATGGTAATACATTAAAGCTCCAAAAATGTCCCTAAATAATAAGAAAATGTCTAAAAATATCCTTCATTCGTTTTTTGACGAAAATTATCCTTCTACTTATCTTTTTCATCTAAAAATACTATTCATTCACTTTTTGGCTCACTATAGCTCTTGAAACTAACAACTCTCTTTTTATTCTTTATTTTTTGAAATATTTATGTTATGTGTCATTTTCTGATTGGATGAAATAGAAACTCCATCACTACTAAAAACAGATCAAATTTATCCAAGTTACGTTCTTTGTTAGTTTTTAATTATTGATTATTGTATATATAAAGTTTTGTTTTTATAGATTTATGTTAAATTTTGATAATTGAAAATTTGTTAAATTGATACTTTAACCGACTGTTACGATCCAAAGTGAGTTGTCAGTGGCACCCGCACTTATCCACCAGGTGGGCGAACCAACATATCTAAACCCCAACATTTACAATTGTTCAACTATAATTAATATAAATCATGTGGAAGCTCCAAAACTTATTAAGTAACCAATTTAAATAAGTTTCTAAAGTTTAATACTTATTATCCCAAAATTTGATAGTCATAACCTCAAGGAAATCTATTTTTAAATTACCAAGTCTAAGAGTGTTTAAGAAACCAAAATAAGCAAAAAGATGGTCCATGTCCAAAATTCAAAGTCATCAAGACGTGAATGAGAAAATCCAGTATGAGCTAGAATTAATAGCTCACCCCGAACTTTGATGTGCTGGAGACTGGCTAGAGTTGAGGGCGAGTCGAAGTCGATGGTACACTTGCTGCACTCCACAAAAAACAAAGAAGAAAATACAAGCAGGGGTCGGTACAATGAACACGTACTGAGTAGGTATCATCGGCCAACTCAAAATAGAAACCAATATATATTGAATAATAATATAAAATCAACTACAATACTTAACAGGTGGCAAGCAACAAACACATGAACCGATGACAACAACACCGTATTAGGTATACCATCAATCATAACATCAAGCACACCTATGAGGACTTATGCCTCCACACCCTACTCATTGGAAAATGAGTTCTTTGAGATTGAGTATATTAAGTTAATTCAAGATTCGTTTCCTTTAATGTTATTGTGTCGGCATGTAACACTCTTATCCCATATATTGTGTCGGAACGTGACACTCCGATCCAATAATACCGTGTCAGAATGTGACACTCTGATCCAATAATACCATGTCGGAACGTGACACTCCGATTCAATTATCTCATTATTTTATTTCATCAAGTATTCTTTAATCAAGGCGTCATTTTAATAGAGAGGTTTCAAGATTAGAGATTCAACAGCCTCATAATTTTAGGCCAACCACAAACCACACAATCAAGTATTAGGAGACTTTACTATATCACTCAATACATATCAATCGCTATTTAGAGTTTATTTATCAAATAGAAATAAATCATAACCTAACTCCACCGAAGAATCGAAGTCAAGCAACTACTTCTCCAATGCCCTTCCTTTCCTTATTGCCTCCGAATGTTTCCAATCTATCAAGTATATACATATGTATAACTTGTAAGTTAACGAATCTATAAAACACTCAATTTACTCTATATTCAGCCTAGATCCAAAAACTCATCTAATTATATAATCAATTTTCTAAAGTTCAAACCTAAAGATAAGTCTAAATTCCCCCATTTAACATAACTTTAATGAAATTTAAATAATTTGATACATCTAATATTTAATTACCTATTTTCATATATTAAAATATATATTTTTAATACAAAAACAAAATATTAATACTAATGTCTGAAAGTCACTAGTCACAAAACCAGTGGCTACGGACTGACAACAACCCAACTATAGCACCTGCGAAATATAGCACATGCATGCATTAAATATACAGAACTTAATGCATCCAATTCCCTCTACCGTAACACATAATTTCCTTGGTTATTAATTATTATCATTACATATGTCTATTTTTAATTTGTTTCCTATTAAATTATATATATATATATATATATATATATCCCATATACCCACCTATGTTAACAATAATAATTTTGATAACAAGAACTATTCGGTATCGGAAATCATCAGTTTCTAAGGCCAGTAGCATACCACGTATTGCATTTTAAAACTAGTCTATTTCTTTCTCAATTTCACCTAAAACTCCAGCAAATCACTAAAGTAAATGTATCTCCAAGGTTAACATATACACTAATAATAATGATATAATATAATTATAATAATAGTAAATTATCAAAATTAAAGACAATGCCAATACTTCTAATCAATAGTACCAATTCTAATGTGGAGGAAATCTTCTCACATATATATAATATATTATATATGATACCTTTTATAATTGCTATAACACCACATTCTTCCTAACTTTTGTATCCAAAATTTTCAAATAGCAATTAATACATCAACACGTATAACCATTCAAGCTAAACATAATTTAATAATATTAGTATTACTAGAAGAATTGGAGGATGATTTAACCTGAAGGCAACAGTTTTGAATTCACTTCTTGTTCCACGCTGTCCTCTCGTTTCTCCTCTTCCCCTCTATTCTTTTCTTCTACATATTATTTATTAACCTAACTATAATATGACTAATTATAAAGGTGTAAAAGTGGCCTAATATTGATTTTAATGTTATTTCCTTTAACCGCTAACTATATAAATTATCAAATCCACCCCACTAATTTCATAATTATAATTATGAATAGTTCAAAACATCCATTTACAATCTATCGGAAAGTATTTTATCAAAGAAAAAGTTTTAGTGCTCAAACCGACTAAATGGGTTGTTACACCGACAACCATCACTTAAGAGCTAGAGTGATGCTACAACGTTTTGTCTCACACTGACAGGTCCTTCCTACACCTTACCATCGATATAGGACCTGAATTGCCTGATAGATCCACCAGTCTATACTAAAAGCACTAAAGGAATCATCTAAAAGGTATGATCTTTTTCTACCTATGGTGGGCTACACGGTTTATGGGGGCTGGGAGTTATCTGAACTCTCCCCCATATCGGTGCTCAATACTACTCTCAGAAATATCATTATATTAGTTTATGTTTTTAAAACATACTTAATCCTGTGATTTGAAATTAGTGCTTAAAACTTAGCTCAAAGTCAATCTTGAAAATCTCAGTTTCCCTGCTTTTTAAATGTGAAAACATTTTTACACTTTCTTGAGAATACTTAGTATCCATATACTGCTATGAAGAAAATAATTTTCCTTACTCTTAACTTAACTTAAACTTAAGTCTTAAACGACATTAAAATGTTTTTGAAAGACTTATGAAACTTGAAATGAATTTCTTCTTGTTATGTGTATTGTAACACTCGAAAGTCTATGACTTGGTATAGAGCCTCATTAGATAAAATAAGACTCAAAACACTATTTCTAAACCTACAATAGTTTATTTAAACTAATTAGAAAGTGTTAGAGTCAAAACGTCAAGAAACATCTATGACGTGCGGATACTAGTGAAATTGAGGTTAGTGTGCCTTGGCATGTTTCATGGGGTTTTAAGAGTCGGTATTTAATGAAAATTGGTAGATAGGTGTTAAACAAGTATTAGAGTGTTTTTAGGGTTGAAAACGTCCAGTATGACTCCCCAAGGACCACCCTAAGGGTCCTTGGAGAGGACTTTCCCAATTGACCCAAAACTGTAAAATTGACAGTAGCCGAACGACGAGCCAATCGACGAGCCGTCGATGGGTAAACGGCCCGTAGATGGTGGTCGTTGGACAACACTTATATATATCCAAAAAATGGTCTAAAAACATGGTCTATGATCCAGTCGATGCTTGCCCCAGTACAGGTCGTCGATGGACTTACGGACTGTAGGGTCAGGGGTTGTTTTAACTGTTCAAATTTTTAATAAGTAACTTAATTATTTAGTCAATTAGGTGGTTAATTAAGGGTTAGGGTGTGTTTAATTTAGTTAGTTAAGGGACTATATAACACCTAACCCCCATTAAACTAACCCAACACCCCGCAATTCCCAAACTTGCATCTCTCTAACTTCTTTCTAGTTTCCCTCTCCCCAAACATCAACCTCAATTAGAGCCTCAAGTCTAGGGAGAATTCACCAAGGATTTCATCTCAAATTCATGGAAAAATCATCACTCAGGTATGGCTTCTTTTACTCTTGGAATTCCTTTCCCCAAGAGGTCCTTTCAAAGATGATTTTCAACTTCCCCAAAACTAGATTTTCAATCTAGACATGTGTTCCCTTTTCAAAACGAAATTGTTAATCGATTATGATAAATTATAGTATTTTATCATTGTTTAACTAAGTATTAATGATAAATTATTGTTAATCACTCAATTTTGCCCCTTTGAACCCATGTTCTTCTGCACACTCATTATGCCTTGAAATTATATGAAAAATGTGGAAGATGAATGAATATATGAATATGTAGAATAGTAATTGTTATTTATTAATTCTTGAATTTACCTATTTTATGCTTTGGTTATGTATTCTTTGGTAATTGAAGTATGAAGGCAAAGATAGGGCAATAAGGTATGAAGATTGATTCTGCTTGAATTCAATTGTGAAGTATAATTTACTTAGGTAATGCTTCTATGTCTAATGTGTGGTTGTGATGTTGATAGAAAGTGTTCCTCATCCTTAACCCTAGACTATTGAATTGGTTATGAAGTATGCGAGCATGTTAAAATAAGGTTATTATATGATTAAAAGTAAATTCTCATGATTATGATAAAGTGTTGATTGAATGGTTTACTCACATGTATGTGGTTTTCTGAAGTGAAAGGGTAGTTCTCACTTAGGAATACCTATGAGCTATTATGATGAGATGTTCACATAGGGGTCTGGAAGAGACTAATATGATCTTGTATGATGAGTATGATGATTACTAAAGGGAATAAACGCTAGCACCGAAAGGGCATGTAAATGAGATGGAGGTCTCACATTTAGTAAGTCCGGCCTCTCACATGAGTTTCTTCACGTTTAGTAAGTACAGATTTCCAAGATATGTGTGTCTCATGAGATGGAAACCTCCATGTTTAGCAAGTCTAGGTTTATAGTAACAATCTCCGTGACCCTTACTATGTGCCCACATAGGACTATAGCTTAGTTGATCTACCTAGATAGATATGTAAGAATGGTTACACCTTAGGCAAGTGTTAACCCTCTCTTTTCGGTGTGGGAGGATAACATCGGATTCCATGTAGCTCACAAGGTCTCATGTTGGTTATTGCACTTCTTTCCCAAATGAAATAAGATAAATAAATAAGTCAAGTATGTGAACTTTTTAGGACTTGTCTTGAAGGTTGCTACATAGGGTGAGGGAGGGTATGGGACTTCTCTTACTCATTGCACATGTGGGACCCTAAGAGAGGGTTCTATAAGTAAGTGTGTATAATTAAGTTAGTTACATGTTATGTCTGTTAAGTTTTATATGAACTTACAAATCAAGCATGTTTTGATAAAGTATGATACTATGTTGTATGCATGTTGTAAGTGACTTAATGTGATGCTTAGCTTTGAATAGGTCATGGGGTTCTATTCTTGGCATTGCACAAGTATTGCATTAGGTTGCTTATGTGTTGGGTTAATATCATGTTGGTTTTAAAATTCTATATATGTGCATGTTGAATTATTGAACATAATGCATGGTTTTGACTAAATTGTGTCTTTTCTCATGCATTAATGATTTTACGCATAGGAGTCATACTTGGTACATATGTTTTGTACTAACCTACATTTCTTCCCTTTTCCCCCCAATATTTTAGGTTTCGGCCATTGAATAGCTGCTAGGCCACTTTGCAAGGATACTTGGACTTCTTCCACCAAGTAGTTGGTGAGTCCTCCAAGTTCGAGGATGGCGCCTTTTGATCTACCCCGGTAGTATTGCTATAGTCTAAAGACATTCATTTCCCTCCTATTGTTGAAGATATTGTTGTAATACCTATATGGCAATTATGGATCTGTATAAGGGCTAAGCCCAAATGTTCTACTTTGTTTTAGATGGTTTAATGTGAGGCAGTATAATTAGACTAAATCTTTATATGTTGGCTACATTATCTAAAGGAGAAGCCTATGTAAGTGTCCTATGCGAAGAGTCTATGTAAACTCCATATGTATGCATAAAGTAAGCGAGAGGTATATGTATACCTCAATATGTATAAAGTTTTAAATTTTTCTACATTTTCGACCTATGATGTGTAATCATGATTGCTAAGGGCTAGTCTAAGTCCTCTTCGAGGATGAAGACGCCGTTACGACTAGGGGATGCTCCCCGGTCGTGATATGTACTCCTTACTCAAACTGATCTTTATGTCTTAAAAGAAGTTTAAAAGCGTAAAAGACTTCTTGGAAAGACTCTAAGAACTTTCTAGACTAGTCTCTATACTTTCCTTGAATTTGAAGTTATGGATTCAAGGTTGTAATTCATGTTTCTGGATGATTTCTATATTATTAGAAGTCATTCAGAGTAGTTAGAATCATAGGAAGTGTCAAACAACTTAGAAAGGCTTATTCGGACTAAATTATGAAATCTGGGTGAAAAATGTTCATTCATGTGCGTTCTGGCCGCGCCGTGCCAAACCCATTAGGATCTAGAATTAGTATTACAACGTAGTGTTCTTAGTTTTATAATTTACTCTATTATTTAGGAGATTACTGTGGAACGAACGAGATTCGCTAGCAATTATTGCTTTAATCAAAGGTATCATTTGCTTTTTTTTATATTTATGTTATCTAATAGTTCAAATTATTATAATTATTATTTTATACTAGTTATAAGTAGCTACATATATAAATAAGGTTATGAAACTTAGTTTCTATTTAGGGTTACAGATTTTTAGAAGAGCTATTAGGATCTAAAATTAGAATTACAATGCATTTTTCTTAGTTTTTTTTTTATTTACTTTATTATTTAGAAGATTATTGTGGAACGAACGAAATTTGTTGGCAAGTGTTTCTTTAATAGTTCAAATTGTTACAGTAATTATTTTACGGTAGTTATAAGTAGATAAATACATAACTAAGGTTTATGAAACTTAGATTAGTGATGATGATAATGAGTACTTTACAATAAAATATATATTCATAAAAGGAGTGATCATTGTATATTAAGTTCCTCCAGTACTTAATTTTTTTTAATGCATGAAAATCATTATAAAAGTTTGTTTGTATTCTAGCATGCTTCACCATAGAAGTATAGAATAGGAAAAATGTTTATTAATGAGTATTTGGTGCCAATAACAACAATATAATATCTTGTGTGCTTGAGAGAGGATAGTGTACTTGAGTATTTGATAAATGGAAAAAGTGATTCCACACTGAAGTGTTTGAGAAGAACATGTGATGATATCCTCTTAATTGGGTTGAGAGACTTTAGGATATCTATAATTTTGTCAGTTTTGTACAAAAACACACCTGAATGAATGGATAGTAGAGTATTTGGTGGAGTTCTGATATCTAAGAATTATAATTATAGCTTGTCTTCTTTATTATAAAATTCAAGTTGTCAAAATAGTTTCTAGATCATAATCAAAATTCTCAATTTCTCAAGAGAAGTTACTTCTTTCAATCTCAACATCAAATTATACGCAAACTCTAGTACGCTCTTTGTAGATTCGACATCAATCTAGTTGGGCTACTGCATTTTGCATTGACTGTTTTCACCTCTATAGTTTGGGCGACATCAGTTGCTCAAAATAAAATTGTTCATGGTGAATATATGGATCGTGCGAATCCCGTATGGGTTTTGATTTTCCATATGCCATCGGTGGAGGTAAGTATACACCGATAGGATCATATGGTCATGCGTTTTATCGAATTGTGTAGTGTCACTTTTACATCTCATATTCTCTTACTTCAACTACATATAGATGGACTACTTAATGATTTTTATTAGTTTCTCTCTCCCCATTCCTCATTTAACTTTTTAGAGGTGAATGACCTAATTGTGTTATGTTTAGTATTTTTATATGATATGACTGTTGAATTTCTAGTTTTATCGACTTATGATGCCTTCTGAGTACATGTGATTTCCATACTCAAACAACATTTGCTACATCTTTGACGCCAATTGGTATCTTAGTACCATTAGATCTTATTGATTTGCATCTTAGTCACAATTATTTTGAGAGTTTGTCGTGAGATACATGAAACTGTGTGGTGCCATAATCCCTCTATCATTTACGTTATTGTACTTTATCATTTTAGATTATATACTTGTAAATCCTAACTTTTTTAAATGTCTAATTTAACTTATACCTTTATGGGAAGATGAAGAGTAATTAATAAATTAAGAATGATGTGGTATATCATATTTTAAGTGTTCAATGGTCGTATCGAAAGTTTTGAAGTTAAGTAAATTACAAAATAAAAGTTGGCAAAAGTTATCATAAGTTTTGTTTTAAAGATTTCTGTGAAATTTAGGTCAAATTCACAGAGATTTTCTCCCCATCTATAAAATTTTAGGGTATTCATACCCAATCAAATCGAGGTTAGAGAGTCTAGTTTCTAAATCATCAAAGTGTTTGTCTATATGACTTCAAAATAGAGAGGCATTTGAATTTTGTGGGATGACATAAGTAGGTACGTGACAAGTGTTTTTAAGATACTAAGCTTGCATTGACTATAATTATGACTTATGTTCTCTAACTTTTTATCTTATGATTTACTCTGGTCATTGCATGTCATATAAAGTCTTTTTATCATGTTTTCATAACTCTTATGCATTGCTATCATACTTGTGCCTACATTGTTTCATAATGTAGGGTCTGACTCTCCTAGCTCTCAGACTCGTAGCTAGTTGGTCTAGAACTCAAGAGTTGGTGAATCTTCATGCTCTAAGGATCGTGACACACTTATTGCTTTCTTTATTCAGTTTACAAACTTTGTATGTGATGTATGAGTTACATATCAATCATTTCTATTAATGTAGTAGATGGCTTATAGAGACTTATGATTAGACTTCCACTTGTCAAACTCATTTATAATATTAGTTTCTTTGAAATCTTTATTTATATGATCTCGTATGATGTATGTTAAGTGGCTTATGTAGGGCCTCTTGGGGTCCTATACAACATGTTACGCCTAGGGTACACATTGGGCTGTGACAAACATGGTATTTAAAGCACAAAATTTAGAAAGGTGCTAAGATGTAATATAAGCAACATCGAGTAGAGTCATTTTCATGAGTGTGAAATACTCCATATTTATGAATAACAAGCTAGATGTTTAGGATGGTCCACCTATTTCATTACTCTATATTTGTGTTATAGAGTCCATCTTTAGAAAGATTCTTCTTCTTAATCGTGTTCAAACCATTTCAGGATACGACTCCTAGAAAAGCTTATGTAAAAAGGAATACGAATGAGAATGTGGAACAAAAACTTCATTCTCAAGTTCCGATTCGATCCTCTGGCCAAGAAAGTGACTAATGATGAGTCTTAAGCCACTATCATGCATTGACTCAAGCTATAATGGCTCAATTAAATAGGTAGTTTGTGGCTCCCATGAACCCAATAGTGGGTATGACCGCAACACGGGTGTAACGACCCGAGAGCACCCCCGAGTCGTTACGTGGCATACTCAATCCTCTGGCCAAGAAAGTGACTAATGATGAGTTTTAAGCTGCTATCATGCAATGTCTCAAGCTATGACGGCTCAAGTAAATAGGGAGGTGAACCCAAGAGTGGATATGACGGCAACAAGGGTGTAACAACCCGAGAGCACCCCCGAGTTGTTACGCAGCGTAATTGAACTCTCGGATGTCTTGTACAAGCCTCTTAGCATTCATTCATTGCATATATATGAAAAGTAGTGCAGAATTAAAACTTTTAACTATAATAGTTGAACTCTTTTATAGAATCATAAGAAAGAAACTAAATCACATAAATCATCCTAGACACAAGTCAATATTATAGGGTCACGGCCCTTTCATCAATTTGAAGAAAAAAAACTCAATCTATTACAAAGTCTTTTATAAAAGAAAACTAAAACATAAGTCATGTCCTCAAACATATGAGGACATACCAATCTTGAGAGAATGTTATTCTCAAGCTTCAAATTCTAAGATAATCATTGCATGCCACCTACACTTGTAGACATAGAAAACAAATGGAATTAGCACATTGAGTGCACTAAGTATAGCAAAAATGCAAGAAAATCATGCAAAAATGACATTTTCTTTAAGATATGCTTTCATGCTATTTATACAGAAACATTCAACATAAGAGTTTAAAAGACATAATAGAAGTCACAACCACATATAAGACATATTCCATATTAAATAAGTAACTTTTTCATCACTTTAGACCCTCTACCTAAAGTTACTCTAGGACTCACTTGATAAGACATGAAGAGACCGCCCATATGCCGTCTTAAAGCACACCTAAGTTATTCTCAAAGCTACCCTAGATAAGAACCTTTCAATTAAACATATTTTACTAAGTTAATATTATTCATTAAAGCCATTTAAGAGACAAGTAAGCAATTAGGTTACTTTCACATAATGGTCTTGGAAGACCTACGGAACTCTACCTAGCACTTTCAAAGCCAACTCGTTTCATGTGTAGATAGCGTCCCATTCCACTACTACACATTGTAGAACTTCTCCAATACTTGGATGCACATCCTATATGATGAGAATAGGCACTAATCGAAGTAGACCACACTAGCTAGTTATAGAATTCAATGTCATAAAGACCCATTACCGTGGAAGGTGTTCTACTTGCCAAAGGTAGAACTAGTAATCATCCCATGTTAGCATATGGTTAAAGGAAATCAAGGGCTTCTTTGTACTCTAGTCTCATCCTCAAGCAGAGCTACTACCACAAGCATATCCACTCGGTCCTTTGCCTTTGTTCTCATAGAGTAAGTTCATTCATGTACTAGTATTTGAGATGGTACCATCTCTAAGTCCTACCAACTCATAAGACTTCTACCCAATAAAGGGTCCACTAGGGGTGCCAATCAAGGTTCATTAGGATATCTCATTCTCAACCTTCTTTTCATATTCAAGGTTCCATGTTAGTCTTTCATAGAAGTGTAGCTACTTTAGGTCTACCGATCCTAGACTATCACTCCTTTCATTCATTTAAGACAAGGGTGCCTAAGCCTACCAAGTCAGGATACAATATCCATCATATCATTTATTCAGTATCATTCAAGTCTCAAGTAGGGATAACTAATCTACTAATACAAGATAGTACATCATTCTCATAGGACTCTTCTTAGTCCTTCATTATCATATATCAAAAACTACAGAAGAGGTACGTTCAATCATATCATTTTAGCACTCATACAAGATCATATAGACATCACATGAGCAACGTCACTTTATACCTTCACATATACCATATCATGATCATACCATAATTCACATAATAATGCCGACAAGGCCATGTTCATATCAACTATAACAATTAAACACCGCCACTATAAGTGGACCATACCAATCAATGAAAATTCAGTATCAATTCTATGTTAAACAAAGGAATTAGGTCAACTCACCACCTTCCAATAGCCACTGTCACCATTCCTTAGCTTTTTCAACAAATTTGCATCTTACCAATGATAATATACATAAGACTAAGCAAACAATTCATCCATATTGATGATCCAACAAATCTCAATTTAGATATAAATACTACAAGGAAATCTAAGAAAAAATTCATAATGATCAACACATAATTCAATAGCTCATAACAATCTACACATGAATTAAACATAATTGGATCATAATCAATGTACCCACTTTAGAGACAAAATTAGAAATTCAAGGAATACATGAAAGAAGAATCAAGGATGTAATCACCATACCTTATTAGTAGTAATCCCATGAAATTTAGGTTGAAAACTTGAAGAATTTGGCCTTTTACCTTGGAGCTTGAAGGTTCATTAATTGAGGATTTAACTAGAGATAGAATTTAGAAAGAAGGGAGAGCATGTAAAACTTGTAGATTCTAATTGAGGGTTGGGTTTTTTATTCGGGTAATGGGTGTATAATGACCTAAAATCCATGTATAATAACTCCCAAAATACTCAAAACACCCCTACATTAATTGGACCTTTTTAAACAAGTCAACTTAACTTAAGTTTTCAGAACTATCATCGGGGAATAAGCCCGCGTCGCGGAGTTGTTCCCACAAAATTTTTGGAAATAAATTTTGAGAGAGTAGATTCTGCGACGTGTCTGTGACGCAGACTAGTTCTTCTATGGGTATTAGTTTGTTGCCCTGGGCAGCTTATTGGTCCAAGGTTGGATTGTCCTCAAGGACCCTTATGGAGGTCCTTGGGGAGTCATAACCGATGTTTTGACCCTAAACACGTCCCTCTAGAAGTTAAGATCATCTTCACTGATTTAGACTCCAAACAACACATAAAAGCTCATACATCATACAAGGACACACTAGCACACACACAAGACTAGTTTCTGAACGTCTTGATTGTCCCTTGACGTTCAACTTCAAAACTCTTTAGAATTAACTTCTAAAGATATTATTCACTATTTTAACAAGTTATTAACTCATTAAACCCATGAGAGGCTCTAGATTAACCTAGTTCATTTTGAGAGTTGTTACCAAGGGTGGGGGATTTACTATGATGAATCCTCCGGAATTTCATGGGTCTAAAGTTGAGGAAGATCCTCAAGAGTTCATTGATGATGTTTACAAGATATAATGGGAATTATATGTCGCGCCCAGAGGTTACCCCCTTGACGTAAACACTGGACCTAACCTTGAGATAGCATATCACAAGCATATTAAGACAATTGAACAAAAGATACTAAGCTTAAAAACATGAGATGACTAAAAGAGGGGAATACGCAATGCTGATCTGAATATATAAAAGAAATTGAACATTCCCTCAAAGCTAAAACTGAATCTAATATTATGTCTGAAAAAGTCTTTAACTGACTAAAGTTGTTGGGACATGTCCCCAGCTAACCCTAGCAAAACTGGAACTATATGAAAGATTTAATTTGAAAACATTTATATTGTCCTCAAAGTATGAGGACTCACGCACTGATGTTGTTGAGTATGGATCGGAAACCGATCTACGCATGATTTCAGTACTGAGGGCCTAAACCTACAGCATAAAATATATGTCAATACTTGGAAGGCAATGAGCATGCAGGGTAGGATAAAGCTGAACAAAACATACAACTGAACAAAGCATATTGAGCAATGATATAATCAGAACATTATGGAAATATTGAAATACATCCAAATGAACTAAAATGAATGCAATGACCAAATACATAACATGCTGAAACTGAATACTGAAATATAATTGAAAACCTGGTCATATGCACTATAGTCTGACTGCGGGAGCTACTATTAACCGACATAAAACCGCGTGAGATCTCCGATTTATACGCCCAATCGAGAGGACCAAATATACCTTTTCAGAGGTATAAAGGCATGACTAGTATCACTAAATCTGATGGCCAAAAAAGGATATAATCCGAGCTTAAATTTGATCAAAAATAGTTCATGCAACATTATGAATCATAAGACAACATTAAAGACAGAGAGGTCTTCGATATGAGAAGTTACCTCTATTACGAGCCTCAAACGCAGCCCAATGTTCGACAAGAAGTGGGTCTCACATCCGAGGCTCTATTTTTGCCCAAAGCCACAAGGTAGCTTGAAATGAGCCCGAAAGACTTGGGATGCGTACCAAAGATCCTTCTTGACCAAACTTGATGTTGTGGAGCTAATAGAACTGTATTTTGAGGTTGTCTACCTGATTTTTTTACTGAAGTCAAGTTTCAAAAGCTCCAAAACACTCATACTCGCTTAAAAAAATGAACGACCAGGTGATCGAACTGTCGATCTCAGCATATTATAAATGACTTGAGATTGCTATAGGAAAGCTCTTAACGCTGAAAATAACGCACTGCAGGAAAATGACCTAAAGAGTCATTACAAATTATAAGTGGGGATAATTAAACGACATCCCCTAAAGGCATATCCAAAAATCGAGAAGAAGAATTAAAAATCTAATAGAAGATCTGAAGGTGATGTTGAGAAAACAAGAAACAAATATAAAGAAAAGGAAAGGGGGTCATGTAAGATTGTTTTCCCACTTTATGAAGGCACAAGTGGTGCAGTGGAATTGAACTAACTCTTTTGATACATGAATAATGATTAAGAATATGGTCCCCTATATACCTCTGAGACTATGACTTTAATGGTAAAGATGGTTTTGCATGAAATGAATGAATGAAGGTGGTTGTTGTTGGGTTTTGCTATGAGATGTGAACTTCAAAGACAGTTTTTTGGGGGCTCCACTTTTATTAACATGTTGCAATCTATAAAAGAGAAGAAACCAGTATACATCCATTTAAACACAAAACTAAACATTTGTTCAATTATGGCAACCTGTCTCATCTTTATATAACTCCAATAAGATAGAGGCTATTCTTTTTGTTTTTTCTTTTTCTTTTCTTCATGAGAGTGACTACTCTTGACATGGCAATTGGCAAAACAAAATAAAAGAGGACCTATTCTTATGATTTAACCACATATAATTTCCAATTTTTCTTTTTACCACATTTGAAATATATCTGCATGCTTCTTTTCATCTTCTGCTCTTTAATTACCCTGCAAAAAATATTATGTTTCCCTATGGATAGAAACAATAATTTTAATTGAAAACACAAGACTTAGAGAAATGTATGCACACTTTTATAGTTTGCACCCTCTTTTGAGTTTCTTATAATAATATGCATCGTGGTAGCTATATTTTTTTATAAAATCACAATAAAAAGGTTGATTTTGTTCATTAGTAAGAAGATAAGGTAGGAAAAACACAATTTATTTATTTTCAAAAAGTAGTTATAATTAGGGGTGAACAAAATCGAACTGAAAATTGTACTTAATTGTAGATCAAGTCAAAAATTTTTATTATTGGTTTAGCTTGATGTGGTGTAGTATTGAAGAAAAAAATTGGACTATGTTGGGTTGGTTTGGTTTAAACTTTAAAAAGTCAATCCGAGACCAAATCAATCTATCATCGTATATATAATTTTTAAAATTCACTTTATACATAATAATATTTACTTTGATATAATTCATAAATATTTCTTATACATTTTAATAGTTTTTATCTTTTTAACATATTATTTCAAGGTTGAGTTTGAATTTTGAATAGTCCAATTAATATTATATTCCACAGATATTAGTAACTCTAATAAAGAAAAAATCAAAATCAACAAAAGAAAATCAATTCAATGCTAAGAATAATGATAATGTTTAATATTTCTTCTTTAGTTATATATTTGTTTAGATAATTAAAATACATAACCTAATTTTGATTGTCTTTAATGTTTAATCATATAATAAATACTTAATACTTAAATTTATGATAATTCTCATTTTAACTTATTTTATTTGCAATATTTATTTTATGAGATTACATTATTATTTTTTGTTGAATATTTCAGTGTCATTACTCATATCATATTTTGTGTTATTTCTTCAGAAATATCTTAAATAATTGTATTTTGACTGCATTGAAGAAATTTTAGAAGCACACGTTAATTATATGTCTATATGTATACTTTACTAGCAAAACCTGGAAAAAAAAATCAAAAATCCGAAATCAGAAACCTCAGATTTTATTAATTTAATTTTGATTTATAAATTTAAAAATAAAACACAAATAATTTGATTCGTATTTTTTAAAAATCCAAACTTATGTACCCTTAAGTTTAATATGTAAGTAGGAAAAAACTTTATAAATTTAAATATATGAAGGAATAAAGTAGGAAACGGATATTATGATTTGTTTAATGCAAAAGTTTTTGTTTATTTTCATCTTCCCTCCTACTACCTCACCAAGTCCACAGTCCAATTTTACTGCAAAATACAAAAATATCTAGGAAATTCTATTTTTATTTTCCTACTTTACCCTCTTAAATAGTTGGTACAATAAGTATTTTTAAAAAAAGAATTTGTTAAAAAAACAAGAAATACACTAACAATTAATTGCTTCCTCCTCATTTCTATAATAAATTTAATTAATACTCCATAACTATAATTTGCATTGCGATTTGTAGTTACAGTTTAAGTTATCTCGTTTGTATAATCCATTGATTTGTATTGCATGTGAGTTTATATAATTCGTAAGTACGTTTGTATAATTGAATTATTTTTGTATAAACTCGAAACAACAAAATTATACAAATACAATCATTTGAACTTTAAACAGTTATATAAATTATACTATACAAAATTACATTATACAAAATTTATACAAATTATATCATACAAACGTGTGATTATACAAATATGAAACCACAACCCACGTATAAATCACTGAATGGTAATTGCGAGTGATAATTAACTAAAATTATAGCTCTGATGACTAATTAACTTATATATGTTTTCTTAACCATGTGATTTTTTCCCTTTCTATTACTTGTCAATTTTATTAAAAGTAGATGACTATTTTTATTTATTTAATTTAAAAATTTAAGAAATAATTTATTACTTAGCTCCTAATTTATCATTATTATTAGTTATAATTACTTTCAAAATATTAAATTTATTACATTCATAAAATAATATAATAAATTTATTATTTTATTACTAATTTTTTAAAAGGTGCATCAAATTAAACATGAATAAATAAAAATAAACGGATATACGTACTAGAGTAATTTTCTTCTCATTGAATAGGTAAAATTCAAAAAATGTCTTTTTCCACTATATCTTAGGCACATATAGTATTTTTCCAATATATTTGGATCTTTTTGCTGATCCTTGACATTATCTTTTTCCTGCAATGAATATGCTATTTAAAGGTGGATTTAGAGGGGTTTGAGATATTTATTAGAACCTCCTAAGTTAAAATTATAGTATGTATAGCACATAATTTTTAATTTATTGTATATTGAGAGTTTAAAATTTTCTGAATAGAAGAATAGAGATTTGACTTGAAGTTTAATAGTACAGATTTCAATTTAAACCTCAAATATTATATTTTTATTTTTGGAACCCATTTTATAAAAAAGCTAAATCAACCAATATATCAAATTAGTTCAAATAAACAGTACAGGGGGTCCATTAGATCTAATACAAAATGTTAGCAATATTAGCTTAATCCAATTCTCTAAATTAGATGGGTCTTGGATAGTAGTGCTGATTACGTGCTTTTTGTCATGGTCCAAAATTAAGGTCACGATAACATCTATTACATTTTATTGGTTGGTAAATTAATTTAGTCTCAAATAGCCTAAGGAGTTGAGGAGATAGAAGGAAGTATAAATTATAATGATACATAATTTAAAACAAAAGCAATGGAAATAAGAGAGAATACATACATACAACCCTCGAATAAGGTCAAAATAAAGATCCAATCCAAAATCTGGTGGATGCCAGTATAAGCTACTAGAAAAGTAGAATATAGACTAGACATATATACAAGTTGTCTTGAAATATAAAAGATTAGCCAAAAATTATATACTAATGGAGATGATCAAACTCTAATTGCTAATAAATTTATCTTCGCTTTCCTTTCCGAAATATCAGCAATAGTAGCACGAGATTCACCGCGGGGCACTAGAGCTTGAATCTGCATCTAGAAAAAGTTAAAGGATGCAACATGAAAATCAAACAATGAGTATGTCAATAGGCATCATAGGTTGATCGAACTTGTGATTTTAATAAGAATAAACGAAGTGAGCAGAACAAGGTAGTAAAACAATGATAAAAATATATATAACCTAGACATGTGTTGGTGTAAAGCAGTAAAAAATTATCTAAACCTAGTTGGACATTAATAAGCTCAGAAGGCACATATAAAGACATAACAATAATAAAACATGTGAACATTAACCCAGACAAACCCCATAAGTCCGAGGGGTAAAATAAAAGTTATATT
The DNA here is from genome assembly GCF_036512215.1 of Solanum lycopersicum. Lineage (NCBI taxonomy): Eukaryota > Viridiplantae > Streptophyta > Magnoliopsida > Solanales > Solanaceae > Solanum > Solanum lycopersicum. Next base: position 21,209,720 of record NC_090802.1, read on the forward strand.
ACAAGGCACGACTCCAAAAGTTTAGGCATTCGTATAAAAGAAAAAAAACCAAAGATGCACTTAACCTATAAAAAATGACTTTTATATATATATATATATATATATATCATTTTTCCATCTTTTAAATCATTTCTAATAAATTAAAAATATATTTGACCCTTTTTTCTTTATACACAGCCTAAACTTTTAAAAAACGAAATCATAACCAAGTCACGATATAGCACGACTGCTGTGGGTCTTGTGCCTACGCAAAGTCAATTTATTTAGCAATGCCTTTTTCCCATACAATAAAAGTACAATATTAAAACAAATTACTACAGTTAATATTCAAAAGATGAAAAGGTATTAAAACATGAGGTAAATAATGATACATTTCGTATTGAACATCAGGATGACATAATTAAATAAATTGTCACTTATAAAAAAAAATTCTATTTTCACTTTTTTTTAAAAATAATTTTTGCTAAAAAATATATATTTCTATGAATAAAAAGATAATCATAAATTTAACAACCCATAGTAACCTTTTATTTTAGATTGATATACAGGACCACCGACTATCCAAAAAAAAAAACAGAAAAATAAAGAATCACCAACTTCAAGTTCTTGGTCCATTAGAGATTGACCCACAAGGCATAGTTAAGTTGTCGTCTTTTTTCTATAAAATTATTCATTCGATATTTATATTATATTAAAATTTAAATAATTTAAATTTATATGTTATAGAATTCATTTATGTGAATAATGCTATAAAATATAAGATTTAGAGCTCAAGCCCAAAATTTAAACCACAATATTGATTTAAATTGGATGTAGAAGATGAAATTGGCTAATTTTGAAGTCCAACTGATTGGGAAAAAATAATTTGTGGTCCAAAATTTGTCTCATTTGTTCAGTATGGTCATAAAGTAGAATGGTTTGAAATTAATGGAGATGTATAGCTAAAGCCAAATGTTTCAATGAAATTGACCGATACCAAATTAAAAGGACTGAATGTGGACTTTACCTCTAAACTTGGTAATTATATTGCACATGCTACTAAAAATCAAAGAAGAAGAAGATTATTAAGAATCATTAAGTAAAATACATGTTCATGTAAATAATTTTTATTTCTTTAATGAGTGATGGTCCTATATCTATTTGAATTTTTAGTAATATTCCATAGTAACATATAGATATATACATTTCCGTGAGATTCACGTGTCATAAAAATTTCCAACTCGATTTCAACTAAATATAGTAACATATAGATATATACCTTTCTGTGAGATTCACCAATCATAAAAAATTTTAACTCGATTTCAACTAAATATGAATTTCAAATGAGTTTAAATAACCTTTAATCTTTTTCAAATTATATATAATCTTTCTCAACTCAAATACTTCTTTTATCTTTGCGCTTAAATACAAAGTCATTTTACAGTTTCAAATAATGCATTAATAAATAGTCTTTTATTTTTGCTACATTGAAACACTTTTGGCTCTTCCTCAATTTTGTCTTTTTTTAAGGTTGAGATTTCGATAACAATACATTTTTCCTTTCCAAAAGTAAATCCTTGCAATTTCATTTTTTACAATAAATATTGATATAGAATTAAAACTAGCTAAGAAACAATTCATAAATTTCATTTCTGTTTTCATAAAGGAAAAAAAAATAGAAATTTAGTGGTAAAGAACTTGGATTATCATGAAAACTTTAAATTTCTATTTTCATGTTCCTTTCTTCCAATCCCCAAGAGAATAACCTTCCACTAAAAAGAGTTCTTAGTTTAATGGGACCAAAAATGAAATAGAAAAATGGTTAATCAACTTCTATTTGTTATTAGTGGCAACAAACATCTACATTAATAAAGATTATTGACTTTTTACTGAAATTAGTTAGTTTCATTGGATTTGATAATGGTATAAGTTTTAGGAATATTCATAAAGAATGCTAAATATCATTAAAAAATTATATAGTAGCAATTAAGTTAGTATCGTTAATTAATTGTCACTAAAGATTATTTTTTTTCATAATGTCCGAAGTGTTTGGCTTAAGTTGGTCTTGTTATATCATATTTATAGATTTTTTCATGCATTTGGAACTTATTCCTCATTTTGAAGACAATTTTTTAAGGTATACCATGTATAGTCCAAAATTCAAAATAGATTTTTGGTTTAAGCAACTGACATTTGGTCTGAATGAAACAAACAACACATGGTTTGTGTTTCAAAGAGAAAGATAAGTAAGCATTTCATATACTAAATTTTGGAGGAAGTCTACTTTTAAAATAAATAGATAAAAGTTGGGATAAAATAAAAAATGCACCAATATTATAAATATGAAGTACTATTAACACAATATATGAAAGAATAAGAAAAATTGAGTCTAAGCTCATAAATAAAAAGAACTACTTTGAGCCATTTCTCAATGAAATTACATGGTCTTAATATTTATAGCAAATCTCTATAGCTATGGTTTTGATAATTGCTCTTTATAGTTGTAGTTTTATATGTCACGAAGGGTGCAGTTGCGTGCTTTTGCAATATTTCGCTTGTGAATATACAAATAAGGTATATATATACAAATTTTATATTTATACATTTAGAAAATTTTCATAACTTTATTTGTATATTTTGCTTGTCAATATACAAACAAATAATTTATTATGAACTTTTCTTTTGGTATACAAATAGCTAGGGTACCCATATACAAAATTCTGAATTTATACCATTAGAAACCAAATAAAGCTAATAGCAAAATTAGCTGAAAACCGAAAAGTGTAGCTGCAAATTAGAATTTGCCTAAACACTATTTATAACAATTTTTGCCAATAAATAATATATTTGAAAAGGAAAAAGATTAGAGCAAAATATGTATGTGAGGTATATTGAAGGGTCAGGTCCAATTATCCTTGGATCAGACCACTTCATTTATAACTGGTCCCTCCAACTAAAGAAAAATAGACATCACCACAGTACTCTTGTATCTTTCTTTCTTTCTTTCAAAATACTCTCTCTCTCTCATGGAGAAAACAGATACAGAAACTCGTGATTTCATGAACGTTGAATCCTTCTCTCAGCTACCTTTTATCCGTCCAGTTCCTAAAGAAAAGACCGGCATTAGGCTTTTCGGTAAAGAATTTGTAGCTGGTACTACTACAACGCATCATGAGGAATCGGAAACTATTGAAGCAGAAGAAACAAAAGAGAATTCAAATACAAATCGGAAATTTGAATGCCATTATTGTTGCAGGAATTTCCCAACTTCACAAGCTTTAGGAGGACATCAAAATGCGCATAAGAGAGAACGTCAACATGCTAAACGTCTTCATCTGCAATCTGCAATGATACAGGGTGAAGCAAATAATAGTTATGGTATGATGAATTATCGCCTTCCTAATTATCACCATCCATCAACATGGATTACAAACACAAGCAGATTTTACGCAACTCCTTCTCATCATCATCAAACTCCGCCTATAAATGGAAGTCCATTAGCGTTATGGAGAATTCCAGCAAGTTATAATTATGGTCGTCCACTCGTTTTTCCTGCTAATAATCATCAGGATTTCAAGTCTTCTCCAATTATCAATACCAATTCAGCCACTCAAGATCATGTGAGTTTAGATCTACATTTGTGACTAAATAGTCTTAGCTAATTAAAATTCTTTACCTGCACCATATTTAATTTTAAGCTTTTTCTTATTTCAGCAACTTTTTATTAGTCTACCAACGTTATGTAAATGACATAATTTTTGTAGTATATGCAATTCTCTCTTCTTTAAGTTCTCTACTCACTTTTGTCGGTTGAAGAATGTTTAGCCATGGGTTATAATATAGAGAGAGAGTTTATTTTACATCACTTAAGAAAAAGAATAATTGTCCAGACCAAATTAGATTGTTATCTAACTACTTCCGTTTCAATATAATAATTTTCATTTATCACAAGTAAAACCAAATATAAAATTATTTATTACTTTAAGTTAAAATTATATCATATATCTTTTAATTTTATAATTTTAAGCATGTCATATAAAAAATTGAAATTAAGAATTATATGGACAATTACGATGATACATGTGTTTTTTTCTTGTTTTGGGTGTGTACATGAGTCGCTGGGCTGTGATTGTGAGTGTACAAGTTATGTTGTATTTGCGCTCAGAATTGTGAAAAATAGCGACAATTAAATTACTAAGTAACAAGTTTTTGGTTTCATAAGTGTATGTGATATATAATTATCTCTCACTAATTGAAATCGAGGGAATATATAGTCAACTGGTCAATATACAATCTACTTGTTACTGTGTTTTTTGTTCGTGGTTGGAAAAATTACATAAATTGATATATTAATAGATAATTACTGATTTTTATAATATATTTATTTATTATCATTTATAACAATACTATGTTAAATCTGTCATATATATTAAAAGTGAATTATGTATGAATTATAATTGTTTTTAAAATATATTATGTTTGTTTGGTAAAAAAATTGACACATTGTATTATAAGTGAATTAAAATGTGTGATAAATGAATTATTTATCATTAAAATTTGTATTATATATGAATAAAATATTATTCTTTGTAATATGAATTAAACTTGTATTATAAACGAATTAAAAGTGATCAAGTGAAAAAGAAAAATTATTGCTATAAATGGTAAATATTTTGTTATTATAGTATATTTATGTAAGTTTCCCTTCATGGTTATGGTTAAAAAATCAAATCAAATTGTAATTTGAACCAAATTATTTTTAAAAATTGATGTTTGGTTAGGTTTGGTTTTGAATTTTGAAAATAGATATTATTTGGTTTGGTTTTAATTTTACTGAATTTTTTTTTGCAAAATAACCAAACCAAACAGATAAATTAGATATATAAAATTTATAATTATTTATATACCATTCATAAATAAAATATAAATATTTTATTAAATTTAATTAACTTTAATCTTTAACTTTACAATCTTCTGAAGCCCAACACTTTAACCCAACTATAACAATCCCAAGACCAAGTCCAAGTGCATTAAAATTCATTTAGTCTTTACCTACCCTAATTCACATATAATAGTCACATTTTCTCTTAAATGAAACACTTGTTCGTGTAATCATAACTCTAGTGTTTCTTAATTGCTTAATTGAACCGACAATAGTTTTTCATTGGATTGTTCATGTTCTAGATGTTTTTGTATTTGTCAACATAAGTCATCAAAAAAAAATTACTATTACTTTCAAACCGAATAAAAAAAAACTAAATCGGACCGAGTTAAACCAAACCAACGGTTATTTTTTCGTTTCGTTTGGTTTGATTTTAAAAATTTTTTTAAAAATAACTAGATTGATTTGGTTTTGATTTTGATCAATAACCAATTCAAATCGAACAACGAGCACCATACCTTCAATTAGTTACTAGTAAAGGTGTCAAGTGAGCCGAATAAGGTCAATTTAATCCATTTAATAAAAGAAAAAATTACGTAAATGAGTCATAAAATTTAAAATAATTACATGTTCATATCCCAATCTAAAGTAATTCAAGAAATATACATTCTCCCAAAAAAAATTATAGTACTCACATTCATTAAGGTTGATATTTTGTACTTAATTGATATTAAATCAGTATCATATACTATATTGGTATCATTAAGGTTCCTTGTTCAAAAATTACTCATAACTCATTGATATTGTAAGAGTATATGTATATTGTTGTGGTGTCATTAAGGTTTTTTGTTCAGAAATTACTAATTAATCGACGTACTATAAAAGTATATGTATATTGTTGTGGTATCATTTAGGTTTCTTGTTTATGAATTACTCATTAGTCAATACTATAAAAGTATGTATATATTTTTATGGTATCATTAAGGTTTCTTGTTAGAAGTTACTCATTTATCATTGATACTATAAGAGTATATAATGTAAAATTATATATATTGATTTAGTATCAACTTAGCAAAATTATCAGTCTTAGTAATACCAATACAGTATGTGATATTGATTTAGTATCAGTTAATCGAAATTAGTTTGTAGGTATATAATGTAATTATTAAATGGGATATGAATGTAAAAGGATATATATTTGTAACTATTTTGATTTTATGGGGGTATTTGTTTGGTTTTCCCTTTAAAAATTAACATACTGTAAATGATAAATTACATGTTATCCCTATAATATAAATATTTACCAAAAATCCCTTATTTTTAAGAATTTCGAATACTTTATAAAACAAAAATGATATGTAAATAAAAATGGTTGGATACTTAATATTTTTTTTTGGTAAATGTTACTGCGAAAATAAAGGGTACCAGATTTCCCTTGATTTATGTTAATTTTGTAACAATATTACCGTGAAAATTGCATAACAACGTACTAACTTAATTCATTATTCAATTTAAAAATATTATAAAAGTCATATTCTAAATCAGAAAAAAAAACTATTTTGCGCAAAAAAATCTCTGGAACGCCAATTCTGAATTTTCAAAGATGAATATTTCGATCTTGTTGCGACATTCTGGAATATGGGAAAGTGATGTTATGTATGAGCGATACAAAAGTGATGGGATAGTGGTTGGTGAAAATTGAATCTTATTTCAACAATTGTGTAACGACCTGTTTAGTCGTTTTGAGCAGCAGATTTTATTCTGGAAAAACTGTCTTGGTCGACGGATCCCACGACGGACCGTCATGGGCACGACGGACCGTCGAGGGGATCTCGTTCCAAAACACTTAGAATTCTGAAATTTGGGTACTGAAATCGACTCTCTGAACTTCGCGACAAAGTGGCAGGACGGACCGTCACAGACCCTTGGTAAAAATCTAGTCTCTGAAATCTATGACGGAAGCAGCAGGACGGACCGTCGCAGGCACGACGGGCCATCACAGGATGCGTAATCCCAGGCTGGGTCGGATTTCTGTTAATTATTTTAAGGGGCGTTTTGGACTATTCTTGCTTATAATTATAAAGTTAGTGGTTGAATATTAATAATCTAATTTCTTGATGGTTAAAAGAGATAACCTTGAATCAATTAATGGGTTAATTCATCATCTTTTATACTTAATTATATGCTAATTAGGGTAAAAGAAAAAGGGTTGAATAAGAAAAATAGAAAGAACAAAGAGAGGGAGAAGAACGATCGAGAGAGAGGAGAAACGAAGAGGAAAACAAAGCTTTGGGGAATTTGCTTGCTTGATCACTAATCTTCGGTGGAGGTAGGTTATGGTTTTTATACTATTCGTAGTAAACTCTTAATAGCGAATGATATGTATCGGGTAGTGTTGTAAACCCTTCTATATGCTTAATTATGTGTTTGCATGTTGTGATTATATAGTTGTGATAAAATAAGCATGATGAAGCTATTGAATCCTAAATCTTGAAAAAGAAACCCTAATCTACTTTGTTAATGATGATGCCTTAGTATAAAAGAAGGCTTGATGAACGAAAGTAGTGAGATTAGGGGATCGGGTGCCACGTTCCGGTACCAGGATAGTATATGAGGATCGGAGTGTCACGTTCCGACACCAGGATAGAATATGGATCGGGTGCCACGTTCCGGTACCAGGATAGTATATGAGGATCGCGTGCCACGTTCCGGTACCAGGATAGTATATGAGGATCGGAGTGTCACGTTTCGACACCAGGATAGAATATGGATCGGGTGCCACTTTCTGGTACCAGGATAGTATATGAGGATCGGGTGCCACGTTCCGGTACCAGGATAGTCTATGAGGATCGGAGTATCACGTTCCGACACCAGGATAGAATATGAGGATCGGAGTGTCACGTTCCGACACCAGGATAGAATATGGATCGGGTGCCACGTTCTGGTACCAGGATAGTATATATGGATCGGGTGTCACGTTCCGACATCAGGATTAGTAAAGAGAATGAATCTTGAAATATGTTAATATACTCAATTTAATGAACCGAATTCCCAAATGAGTATGATGAGGAGGCGTGAGTCCTCATTGATGAGCTTGGTGTTGTGACCAAGGGTTATGGTAATTGTAAACGCCGCATGTTGAGTATTGTAGTTGATTTTATGATATTATTTGATATATACTGTTTTCTATTTTGAGTTGGCCGATGATATCTACTCAGTACCTGTGTTTTGTACTGACCCCTACTTGTATGTTTTCTTTTTGATTATTTGTGGAGTGCAGCAAACGTGCCGTCGTCTTCAACTCAACCGCAACTCTAGCCAGTCTTCATTACACCGGATTTCAGGGTGAGCTAACGCTTCTAGCTTGGACTGGATCTTCTTCTTCATGTCTTGATGCCTTGAAGTTCCGGCATGGACTAGCTTTTTATGTATTTTAGCTTCTTATATACTCTTAGATTAGTAATTTGAGGATAGATGTTCTTGTGATGATGACTTCCAGATTTTGGGGATAATAAATGTTGTTGAGTTTTTAGAAGTTATTTAATTGATTTTGTTAATGAGTTTCTAAGTCTTCCGCAATGTATTTAGTTCATTATGTTTGAAATGGTGGGGTTTAGGTTGGTTGGTTCGCTCACATAATAGGATAAGTGTGGGAGCCAGTCGCGGCCCGATTTGGGTCGTGACAAACTTGGTATCAGAGCATTAGGTTCGTTGGTCTCATCACACAAGAACGAGTCTAGTAGAGTCTTGAGGAACGGTAAGGGGACGACTTTACTTTTCTTTGAGAGGCTACAAGACTTTTGGAAAATTCCATTCTTTCTTTCTTTCGTGCTATTACTTGGGTCCAATTGGTATCTAGGTGATACAAATTGGTATCTGACCATCTTCACTCTATTTCGCAGATGGTTAGAACTAGAGCAACAACTGCGCCAACACCAACACCGGCAAGACAAGATGCGTCTGAGCCAGCCACTGGAGCTGTAGCTCGAAGAGGAGTAGTGGCAAGAGGCCGTGGAAGAGGTCGTGGGAGGACGTCCTCTAGAGGAAGAGGACAAGCACCTAGACCATCTGGTACTAGGGCGGTGACTCCTCCACCGACTGAGGAAGTGGTAAGAGAGGGTGAGGAAGGGGAGAATGAACAAGTACAGAATGAGGGATTGCCACCCCAACCCACCCCAGAGATGATCAATCAGGTTTTTGCTTATCTTAGTGGGTTATCTGATCAGGGCCAAACACCTCCAGTGTTTTCTGCACCAGCACCTCAGGTTCCGGAGGTACAACATGCAGCTACCGTGGCTCCCCGCATGGATGTCTCATTGGAAATAGGCACATTTCCTCGGTTGACTACAGGGCCTATAATGACAAATGATCAGCATGAACTTTTCAGTAAGTTCTTGAAATTAAAACCTCCAATCTTCAAGGGTGCTGAATCTGAGGATGCCTATGATTTTCTGGTTGACTGTCATGAGCTACTACACAAGATGGGTATAGTAGAACGGTTTGGTGTTGAGTTTGTGACTTATCAGTTTCAAGGGAACGCCAAAATGTGGTGGCGGTCACATGTTGAGTGTCAACCAACAGAGGCACCACCTATGACTTGGGCATCATTCTCTAGCTTGTTTATGGAGAAGTATATCCCCCGGACTTTGAGGGATAGAAAAAGAGATGAGTTCTTGAGCCTAGATCAAGGCAGGATGTCGGTTTCTGCCTATGAGGCTAAGTTTCGTGCACTCTCCAGGTATGCCACCCAACTGTGTTTCAGTCCACAAGAGCGGATTCGCCGTTTTTTGAAGGGGTTGAGGTCAGAATTGCGGATTTCGGCCTTACAGGTAGCGGCTACGGCAAAATCCTTTCAAGAAGTGGTAGACTTCGTGATAGAGGTGGAAGGAGTGAAGCCAGATGACTTCACCATGGCATCCACATCAAAAAGGTTTCGAAAGGGATGTGAGTTTAATGGTTCTTACTCTAGAGGACAGGGTTTAGGAGGTTACTCAGTCCGACCAATTCAGTCTTCACTACAGACTGTAGTTGGGGGTCCACCGCAGACTAGTCAACACTTCTCTGAGTTTGGAGGTTATCCCTAGACTTAGTCATTTTCACAGAGACCTATGCTTGAATCCAGAGAGTGTTATGGATGTGGAGAGACTGGACACATTAAGAGGTATTGTCCAAAACAGAGTTACAAACCTCAAATAGTCAGAGGTAGAGGTGGTCATGGAAGAGGCCGTCATTATAGAGGGCGTGGTGGCCGAGGTAATGGTGTTCACCAAAACGGTCGGGATGACGGACAAATGGGAACTACTGCAGCGAAGCCTGGTAGAGGCAACGGGCAGATAGGTGATAGGGCCTATTGTTACACCTTCCCTGGGCGGTCAGAAGCGGAGACATCAGATGCTGTCATCACAGGTAATCTTTTGGTTTCTGATTGCATGGCTTTTGTATTATTTGACCCTGGATCCACATTTTCATATATATCTTCCTCATTTGCTACTGGTCTTAAATTAAATTGTGAATTGCTTGACATGCCTATTCGTGTTTCTACTCCGGTGGGTGAGTCTGTGATAGTTGAGAAGGTGTATAGGTCTTGTCATGTGACTTTATGGATAAAAATACTTATGTAGACTTGGTTATCTTAGAAATGGTTGATTTTGATGTAATTCTGGGTATGACTTGGCTTTCTCTGAATTTTGCGATCTTGGATTGTAATGCTAAAATTGTGACGTTAGCCAAGCCTGGGACAGATCCGTTAGTGTGGAAGGGTGACTCCAATCCAGTTCGTATCATCTCCTTTCTTCGTGATAAGAGAATGGTTATTAAAGGGTGTTTGGCTTTCTTGGCATACATCAGGGATGACACTACCCAAGTACCTTCAATTGAGTCGGTTTCGGTAGTCCGTGAGTTTTTAGATGTGTTTCCTGCAAACCTTCCTGGTATGCCACCGGATAGAGATATTGACTTCTGCATCGATCTTGAACCGGGTACTCGCCCCATTTCTATACCCCCTTATAGAATGGCTCCCGCGGAGTTAAGAGAGTTAAAGGCCCAACTTCAAGAGTTGTTAAGTAAAGGTTTCATTAGACCAAGTGCATCCCCTTGGGGTGCTCCGGTGTTATGTGAAGAAGAAGGATGGGAGTTTTAGGATGTGCATAGATTACAGACAACTAAATAAGGTAACGGTTAAGAATAAGTATCCTCTTCCTCGCATTGATGATTTGTTCGATCAGTTACAAGGTGCTTGTACCTTCTCAAAAATCGACTTGAGATCTGGTTATCATCAATTGAAAATACGGGCAGCAAATGTGCCCAAGACTTCTTTTCGGACCAGGTATGGGCATTATGAGTTCTTAGTAATGTCTTTTGGGCTTACGAATGCCCCTGCTGCTTTCATGAGCTTGATGAATGGGATTTTCAATCCATATCTGGATCTCTTTTTCATTGTATTCATTGATGACATACTGGTATACTCAAAGAGCAAGAAGGAACATGAGGAGCACTTGAGAATTGTATTGGAAATGTTGAGGGAGAAAAAGCTTTATGCCAAATTCTCTAAGTGTGAGTTTTGTCTAGACTCAGTGTCCTTCTTAGGGCATGTAGTTTCTAAGGATGGGGTAATGGTGGATCCTTCTAAGATTGAGACAGTGAAGAATTGGGTAAGACCTACTAATGTGTCAGAAATAAGGAGCTTTGTTGGTTTAGCTAGCTACTACCGCCGATTTGTCAAGGGGTTCTCTTCCATTGCTTCCCAATTGACGAACTTGACTAAGCAGAATGTTCCATTTGTATGGTCGGACGAATGTGAGGAAAGCTTTCAGAAATTCAAGACCTTGTTGACTACTGCACCAATCCTTACCCTGCCAGTGGAAGGTAAGAATTTCATTGTCTATTGTGATGCATCCTATTCGGGTTTGGGTGCAGTGCTAATGCAAGAGAAGAACGTAATTGCTTATGCTTCAAGGCAATTAAAGATGCACGAACATAATTATCCGACCCATGATTTGGAATTGGCTGCGGTAGTGTTTGCCTTAAAGCAATGGAGACACTATCTATATGGAGTTAAGTGTGAAGTGTACACAGATCATCGTAGCCTACATATGTCTTTACTCAGAGGGATTTGAACTTGAGACAGAGGAGGTGGATGGAACTACTGAAGGATTATGATGTTACCATCTTGTATCATCTAGGAAAGGCTAATGTTGTGGCAGATGCCTTAAGTAGAAAGGCAGGGAGCATGGGAAGTCTAGCCCACTTGCAAGTTTCTAGACGTCTATTGGCTAGAGAGGTTCAGACTCTGGCTAACGACCTTATGAGGTTAGAAGTAAATGAGAAGGGAGGATTTTTGGCCAGTGTGGAGGCGAGATCTTCTTTTCTTGACAAGATCAAGGGGAAACAGTTTGATGATGAGAAACTAAGCCGAATTCGGGATATGGTGTTGCGAGGAGAGGCTAAAGAAGCAATAATGGATGAGGAAGGTGTTTTGAGAATTAAGGGAAGAGTATGTGTGCCCCGTGTTGATGATTTGATCCATACTATTATTACAGAGGCTCATAGTTCCGGATATTCTATACATCCTGGTGCAACCAAGATGTACCGTGACCTAAAGCAACAGTTTTGGTGGAGTAAAATGAAGCGCGACATTGTTGATTTTGTTGCCAAATGTCCAAATTGTCAGCAAGTAAAGTATGAACACCAGAGGCCCGGAGGAACACTTCAGAGAATGCCCATTCCTGAATGGAAGTGGGAGAGAATTGCAATGGACTTCGTGGTTGGTCTTCCAAAGACATTGGGGAAGTTTGACTCTATTTGGGTAATCGTTGATAGGTTAACTAAGTCTGCCCACTTCATTCCAGTCAAGGTGACCTACAATGCAGAGAAGTTAGCTAAAATTTACATCTCAGAAATTGTTCGATTGCATGGAGTTCCACTTTCTATCATATCAGATAGAGGTACGCTATTTACTTCTAAGTTTTGGAGAACATTGCATGATGAATTAGGTACTAGGTTGGACCTTAGTACTGCATTTCACCCTCAGACCGATGGTCAGTCTGAGCGAACAATTCAAGTGTTGGAGGATATGCTTCGTGCATGTGTGATACAATTTGGTGGACATTGGGATAAATTCTTACCCTTGGCAGAGTTTTCATACAATAATAGCTATCACTCAAGTATTGATATGGCTCCTTTCGAAGCATTGTATGGGAGGAGATGCAGGTCTCCCATTGGTTGGTTTGATGCATTTGAGGTTAGACCTTGGGGTACTGATCTTTTGAGGGATTCATTAGAGAAAGTGAAATCTATTCAAGAAAAGCTTTTAGCGGCTCAAAGTAGACAGAAGGAATATGCAGACCGGAAGGTTAGAGACTTGGAGTTCATGGAGGGTGAGCAAGTCTTGCTGAAGGTTTCGCCCATGAAGGGGTGATGCGGTTTGGAGAGAGAGGTAAGCTAAGCCCAAGGTATATTGGACCATTTGAAGTACTTAAGCGAGTAAGGGGGTGGCTTATGAATTAGCCTTGCCCCCAGGACTGTCAGGAGTGCATCCGGTATTTCATGTGTCTATGTTTAAAAGATACCATGCGGATGGAAACTACATCATTCGTTGGGATTCGGTTCTTCTTGATGAGAATTTGACTTATGAGGAGGAGCCTGTTGTCATTCTAGATAGAGAAATTCGCAAGTTGAGATCAAGGGAGATTGCATCCACAAAAGTTCAATCAAAGAATCAACCAGTTGAAGAGTCCACTTGGGAGAAGGAGGCTGATATGCGAGAAAGATACCCACACCTGTTTACAGATTCAGGTACTCATTTTCGCCCTTGTTTTCCTTCTTGTGATCGTTTAGGGACGAACGATGGGTAAATTGGTATCTATTGTAACGACCTGTTTAGTCATTTTGAGCAGCAGATTTTATTCTGGAAAAACTGTCTTGGTCGACGGATCCCACGACGGACCGTCGAGGGGTCTCGTTCCAAAACACTTAGAATTCTGAAATTTGGGTACTGAAATCGACTCTCTGAACTTCGCGATGAAGTGGCAGGACGGACCGTCACAGGCGTGACGGGCCGTCACAGACCCTTGGTAAAAATCTAGTCTCTGAACTCTGTGACGGAAGCAGCAGGACGGACCGTCGCAGGCACGACGGGCCGTCACAGTCTGCATAATCCCAGGCTGGGTCGGATTTCTATTAATTGTTTTAAGGGGTGTTTTGGACTATTCCTGCTTATAATTATAAAGTTAGTGGTTGAATATTAATAATCCAATTTCTTGAGGGTTAAAAGAGATAACCTTGAATCAATTAATGGGTTAATTCATCATCTTTTATACTTAATTATATGCTAATTAAAGTAAAAGAAAGAGGGTTGAATAAGAAAAATAGAAAGAACAAAGAGAGGGAGAAGAACGATCGAGAGAGAGGAGAAACGAAGAGGAAAACAAAGCTTTGGGGAATTTGCTTGCTTGATCACTAATCTTCGGTGGAGGTAGGTTATGGTTTTTATACTATTCATAGTAAACTCTTAATAGCGAATGATATGTATCGGGTAGTGTTGTAAACCCTTCTATATGCTTAATTATGTGTTTGCATGTTGTGATTATATAATTGTGATAAAATAAGTATGATGAAGCTATTGAATCCTAAATCTTGAAAAAGAAACCCTAATCTACTTTGTTAATGATGATGCCTTAGTATAAAAGAAGGCTTGATGAACGAAAGTAGTGAGATTAGGGGATCGGGTGCCACGTTCCGGTACCAGGATAGAGTATGAGGATTGGAATGTCACGTTCCGACACCAGGATAGAATATGGATCGGGTGCCACGTTCTGATACCAGGATAGTATATGAGGATCGGGTGCCACGTTCCGGTACCAGGATAGTATATGAGGATCGGAGTGTCACGTTCCGACACCAGGATAGAATATGGATCGGGTGCCACGTTCCGGTACCAGTATAGTATATGAGGACCGGGTGCCACATTCCGATACCAGGATAGTATATGTGGATCGGAGTATCACGTTCTGACACAAGGATAGAATATGAGGATCGGAGTGTCACGTTCCGACACCAGGATAGAATATGGATCGGGTGCCACGTTCCGGTACCAAGATAATATATATGGATCGGGTGCCACGTTCCGACATCAGGATTAGTAAAGAGAATGAATCTTGAAATATGTTAATATACTCAATTTAATGAACCTAATTGCCAAATGAGTATGATGGGGAGGCGTGAGTCCTCATTGATGAGCTTGGTGTTGTGACCAAGGGTTATGGTAATTGTAAACGCCGCATGTTGAGTATTGTAGTTGATTTTATGATATTATCTGATATATACTGTTTTCTATTTTGAGTTGGCCGATGATATCTACTCAGTACCTGTGTTTTGTACTGACCCCTACTTGTATGTTTTCTTTTTGATTATTTGTGGAGTGCAGCAAACGTGCCGTCGTCTTCAACTCAACCGCAACTCTAGCCAGTCTTCATTACACCGGATTTCAGGGTGAGCTAACGATTCTAGCTTGGACTGGATCTTCTTCTTCATGTCTTGATGCCTTGAAGTTCCGGCATGGACTAGCTTTTTATGTATTTTAGCTTCTTAGATACTCTTAGATTAGTAATTTGAGGATAGATGTTTTTGTGATGATGACTTCCAGATTTTGGGGATAATAAATGTTGTTGAGTTTTTAGAAGTTATTTAATTGACTTTGTTAATGAGTTTCTAAGTCTTCTGCAATGTATTTAGTTCATTATGTTTGAAATGGTGGGGTTTAGGTTGGTTGGTTCGCTCACATAATAGGATAAGTGTGGGTGCCAGTCGCGGCCCGATTTGGGTCGTGACAAATTGCGGCTGAGTTGGGTATTGACGAATCAAAAAAAATGTAGAGATTAGATATTTTGTTGAAGAAAATCCATCTCCATTGTGTATTCGGAATGATATGGGTGTAAAATTGTATGTAGGAATTAAGAAGCATGAGGCTGTGTTCGAAACTTATCCTTTATGCATTGATACTTCAGATAAAGGTGTTGAAGAGATAATAAATTTCGATGCAACAATAGGTGTCATCATGTGTGTTGAGGGTGAAAAAAGCGACGCAAAGGCTCTCAATATTGTTGAATCATCAATTGATGATGCATATTACATACCGGAATGGATGTTGATAAGTATATATCAGACACCAATAATTCATTTGTGGAAGAGAATCAAATGTATAAGGATAAGTCAACTCTGAAGGTGGTAAATGGAAAATTACAAAATAAAGAATAGTTTCAACTTTAAAGTTAAAAGATCTAATAACAAAAGGTATGTTTTCAATTTATATGTTAATATTTTTAATAATATATAATTGATTTTCAATATTATATATTGCATGTAGTTTTCTGTGTAATATGATTTGATCGTAATGAGTTTTGTCACATTTTGAATGTTAAAACCAGTAAATGTAATAGTTCTAATCAATTTACAGAAAAAGTTATGAATATGTGAAATATTTATTACAAAGTTATCATTTATATTGTGAAAATTAAATAAAGTATAAATATATTTTTTTTGTTTATTAAAAAAGTCAATCTTAGCAAATAATCAATATATGTTTTTTTATTGCAGTTACTTATTAGTTTGTCATTCAGATGATTGTTGTTTTGAAATTGAAGGCATCTGTTAGAAAGAATTCAGAAACATTCATAGTGAGATACTTTAATAGTGAACATACCTGTCCATTAAAGGATATGGTATTAAGCAAGGTAAAATTCACAGTTGGGTTTGTTAATGGTGTGACAACGCCTAAATTAAGGAATCATAAAAGAAAACATACTCCGAGCGATATAATTGATGATATCAGGGAAATGTATGGCATTGATATTTCTTATCAACAAGCATGACGCACAAAAGAGCGTGCATTGGAACTTATAAGAGGTAAACCTGCTGATGGCTACAGAAACATGCCAAGATACATATTTATGCTGGAAACTGTGTATTCAAATTCATATATAAGGATGCATAAGTCTGAATACAACGAATTTATGTATCTTTTCATATCATTAAGGCTAATGATGAGAGAATTTTAGTTCTGTAGGCTAGTTGTTGTTGTTGTTGATGCTTTACATCTTATCGAGGTACATTTGTGTCTGCTAGTACACTTGATGGAGCAGGTACGACATGTTGTTTATGAATTTATTTTATTATTTTCTTAATATTAAGTAGTTATTTAGTATATGTTATTTTGTTTTTATATATTAAGGTTGCATATTGCCTTTGGCGTACGGAATTGTTGACACGAAAAATGATTGTTCATGGACATGGTTTTTTCAACAATTTAAGAATGCATTTGGTGAGAGGGAAAAAATGTGTATTGTATCTGACAGAAATGAAAGCATAAAAAAGGTGTGAGTATTGTTTATCCAATTGTTTCTCATTTTGCATGCATATGACACCTCTGGAAAAATGTGTGTTCAAACTTTGGGAGAAGCAGGATCATTCTAAGTGATCTGTTTTATTCAATGACTAAGACTTATAGAAAGGATGATTTTGAAAAATTGATGGCTAAATTGGATAAAATAGATGGAAGAGTAAAAAAGTATCTTCAAGATGCGGGGTATGAAAGGTGGACTAGGTCTCATGCAACAGTGAACAGTGGGAGAATGATCACTTCAAATATAGCTGAATGTATCAATGGTTGCCTTGTTGATGTACGACAACTACCGATTATAGATTTTTTTGGAGGAAGTTAGAATTCTATTTGATTCTTGGAATTGCAAAAATAGAGAAATAACTTTTTATACAAAAGAAACATTGGATAGAAGATTTGAAAAAATATTGATTTTAAACGCATCAAAAAGTGCAAAAATGAAGGTACATATTTTGCTTTGTATTTATTATTTTATTGTTAAAAAATGAAAAAAAAAAAACTTGTTGACTGTCTCTATTTTTTCAAAAATTGCAGCTTGTTGCATCTTGTGAGTTTATTTTTTCAGTGTATGAAGGTGGGATTAGATACATGTTTGTCTTGAGAGGAAAACTTATTAATGTGGGAGATTTCAACATGACGAGATACATTGTCCACATGCAATAGCCGTCTTGAAGAAGAAGAATATAACAAATGTACACCCCTACTGCTCTGATTATTATAAACACGATGCATTAATAAATACTTATGCAATTTCAATAGAACCAATGCCAGACAAAAGTGAATGGAAAGCTCCAGACTCTATTTTGGAAGAAGTTTTCTTTCCACCTAAATACAAAAAGATGTCTGGGAGACCAAGAAAAAAGAGAAAGAAAAATTTATATGAAAAGATAACAACAAAAAGGAATTGTTGTGGACGTTGTGGTCAAGAAGGTCATAATAAAAGAACATGTACCTTCTTTCCAAAAGATTCTTGATTTATATTTTTTTTAGTTTATTTGATGTATAATAATATCTCTGGATATTTTTAATTTGCTAATAATATGTGAACTTTTTTTATTTAATGCATTTAACAGCATGTGAATGATTTAAGCTACAAAATCTGATTTGATACTAAATATACCAAATTTTGACTGTATTGTATTATGTGCAAAGACATTTACAAATTTATAAAAATTTATAACTTGTTTAATATCAATTACATAAAATGGTAAACATATAATGGATGTGATATTAACTAATATAATTGAATTCAAAAAGTTGACAAAAATATAAGCTAAGCTAACTGTATATATATAAGTATATTATTCAAACTCTTGTACGATACTACTTATGCAGAACACAAATAATTTGCATTATTTAAAGATAGGGATAATGCCCAAGTACCCCCTCAACCTATGCCCGAAATCTCAGAGACACACTTATACTATACTAAGGTCCTATTACCCCCCTGAACTTATTTTATTAATAATTTTTTACCCCTTTTTAGCTTACGTGGCACTATCTTGTGGGCCCAGGGATGGTTGACTTTTTTTTTTGAACTAGTGCCACGTAGGCTAAAAAGGGGTAGAAAATTACATATAAAATAAGTTCAGGGGGGTAATAGGACCTTAGTATAGTATAAGTGTGTCTCTGGGATTTCAGGCATAGGTTGAGGGGGTAATTGGGTATTTTCCCTTAAAGATATACTAATTTTATTTTTTGATACTAAAATAAGAATTATATTGTTACTTCGTATATGATTATAATATAGTATCATATCTTGGTATTTATCAAATAATTAATAAGTTTTAACTAAGTAATTATGTGTCATAATTTAGTAAATAACTTAACAATATGTTGTTAAAAAAATTTAATATAGTATCATCAGCGGTTTGACAAGATAAATTATTAACTATAAAATGCTTAGTAATATTGAACCAAAAAAATAAGTTGAAACACAAAATATTCTTTTCCAATAAGAGTTCAAAAATAATATAAACCTAACTAATCAACATCAACAAATGCATCTTCAACCTGTTTAGAAAACCCACTCTTTGGCTTTGTTGGATCATCGATATGACTAACATATCCATCCTTGTGTTTTTCCATGCCATACTTCTATAACAATGTTCCGTATCTGTTGCGAAGATAGTCGCTCTGAAGATCAACGGATGGAATTTTGATTTTGTCGCTCAAATATTCTGCATAAGCAGCTACGAACAGTTCACAATCACTAAAAAAAAGATATATTAAAAAGAATTTGAATATAAAGACAATCTAAAGACTAATATTTTTTCAAACAAAAAAAATTTGATTCACAAATACTTACAGGCTATCGCTTTGTTGTTGCATAATCTCTTGCGCATATTCAACTGTAAATGAATGTTGAGGACCTAAAAGTTCACCTTTTTCCTTGTCTTTGTACGCCTCCAATGCTAACCAATTATTTATATTTTTTTATCAAAATAATCGATATCATGTAGATAATTTGGAAGCATTACAGACAACTGATTGATCTCTTCAGGAGGCACTCTTTTCCTTGATCCACAAGATGAGTCATACACACGTATTAACCTTTTCTTCAAAACAACCACATCCAACACCCAATGAAAATCTTTGCCACAATTAATAGGAATATAAACCTCATCAACTAGATGCCAAGGTAACGAAGCAGGTATCAAAAATTCATTAATAATGTCTTTTATAGGCTTTTCATAACCAGCTATAGCAATACCATGACCAATATGTTATTGTGTAGTCAGATATTCATCAACAGGTGCACAATAATACCTATTATATACAATTTTGATGTATGACTTAAACAAGCAGTTTACCATAGTGTATCTGTATTGATCCAAGCCTCTTGATTTTGACTTCTTTCGTAGATAATAAAAAATCACATCTAGATGTTACAAATATAAAATAACACAATATGAAATCTGCACTCTTTGAAAAATAAATAAAGATTGAATATAGGTACAAATAAATTTGTAAGTAGATCTCTAAATAATATGAACGATCTATATATTGTATTATTTAAGTAATTTAAATGCATGATGTACTTGATCAGTCCAACATTTCATTAGATGTGACATGGTATAAAACCAGTTCTTGTCAACAGGAAATGCGATAACAAAATCCATATAATCAAAGCTAAAATTAGAAGATTTGCCTCTATATTTATTATCATCAAGTTTCCTATAATAAATAATTTTAATTCAAAATTAAAGTACTTAAGAAAATGATTTTATAAAAAAACACTATTAACAAAAACTTACTTATTTGCATGTGATTTAAGGAGTCCCATTTTAATCCAATCTAAAATCTCTTGCATTAAATCCGGCGATACTGGAGATCTGATTTGGCAATCATCAAATGGAGTAAATGGATGGATATGATAGTCTATTTTGTCCTTGCCCTTGTCAGTTGATTCAAACGAATGCACATAGGGAGACTGCAAAATCATAGAAGGCATCCTGTTATGCTGAGCAGGAGTTTTAGTATTAACATCACTGACACCAAGCTGGGTAGGTAGCTTACTGTCCAATAACAGATCATCACTCCAGGTAAGCTATAGATGAGTGACTGCATCCAATGGGTTGACATCCAATGTCATTGCTTAATTTTCAGATGTGAAGGAGACCGATGAGGTAGAATCCTGTCATATCAAATAATTAACAAACACGCTATATTTTCAATAACTTATGCAAGTTAAAATATACTATTTTTTAACTTGTTTTATCAATATGTCAGCACCATGATCTAAAATAAATAATAATATTTAAACAAATAAAGTATCTGTTAGTATTTTAATATATATTATGCAGTCAATGATACTTAAAATAAAGTAATCAATTTAATAGAATAATTTATAAACCAAAATTCATGATTAAAAATATCATATATATTTTTACTGTAAAAAAATAAGGCAATTGTTGATGACATACATTCAAAGATAAATTGATGGAATAAGGTATCAACCATCTTAAAAGATACTTTATTGCAGAATATGAATAATAAAGTATCAATCAATGTATTAAGTATCAGATTTTTTATTACCTTCATTACATCTTCTGTTTGTTTTTCAACCTCCACTGCAGTTTCAGCAACATCATCAACAGTTGCAAAATTCGTATGCTTCGGTGAAATAGTCGGATGATCAGAGTTATTTTATTAATGTGCGTTGTGCAGTAAGTGATACTTAAAAAATAAAGTAATCAACTTCATAAATTAAAGTATATACCAAATACATGATTTAGATCATCCTTTATATTTTAAAACTAAACAATTAGTTAATCAATGATACACAATTATCATATAAAAATTGATGGATTAGAGTATCAAGATACAAAATAATACTTTATTAAAATTTCTAATGCACAAAAATAGTAAGGTATCTTCAAATAAATTAAGTATAATATACTTAAGTACATTTATTACATCTTCAGAAGATACCTTTTGTTTTCCAGCAGCATTAGAATTTTCAGCAGCATCGTCTACAGTTGCACAATCCATACGCTTATGTGAAATAGTTGCTTCATCAGAGTTACTAGAATTGAATTGTGTATCAACATTTCCTTTCACCACAGAATCATCCATTATGTGTGGCGATGAGACTCTTCCCGTATCCTTCAATTTTTATTAAAAAAACGTCACTTAAAAAACCAGAAAGAAATAACAAAAATTAAAATATCACCTTCTCAGATTTGTTTCCTCTCGCAGCAACAACTATCAACAATTTCTGAATGGTTACTCTTTATTAATGCCTCAAGAGCTTCAACTTTACTATCAAGATCTCCAAATTTTTTTGTCAACCTATAATCAAAATTAACATATAATAAATAGTAACACTAAAACATATAAGAGTTTAAATTGCTTGATTACTTACATAAGACTTCATGAACTTCTTCAAATCATCAATTTCTGAACTGCCCAGACTTATTTTTCATTAAATGAATTTGGAGAAACACCAACACCAACTACATTTTCAGATTCTTTTTGTTGTGATTCTGGATTTTGGAATGAATGATCTGGTTGCTGATCTGGTTCCTTCTGTGCTTTTGAAAGTCTTGATAGATCATACTTATGTGAATGTGCAATCTTTATTCTCTTGCGTTTTGGTGGGGTTGTTCCTACATTAACACCTCTTGATGTTCTCTTTAACGGAATATCTGGAGGTTTTGTTATGAAGTCTTCAAAACTAGAAACTTCCTCCGGGTGCACATAATCATTATCTGGAATTGATGAAACTGATTGGTTTGGAGGTACATAATTGATATCTGGTAACCCAAGTGATGATATTTCCTCAGGAGTTGGCTGAATGTTAGAACAGTCAATCTAAAAAAATAATTAATTAATGAAAATAAACATATTAAAGTTGTATTCCATAATAAAACTAATTAATTAAGAATGTTGTATTGAATTAATTACCTCTGAAAAAATTGTATCCATAAAAAACTCGAACTTGGGCTTCAAACCAACAATTTGTCAGTTGCAAATCCTCGATATACCGTTTCCTTCTTTGACAACACTATTGGTGTTTATCGTAGAAGCACATTCATAAATCAACATATTAAGTGCATGTGAAAATCCATTCAATCGATACAACTTTTTGGAGGGTCTTTACTTTTTTCAAAAAGATTTCATTAACTTTTCAAAAGCAACTATTCCCCAAGAAAACTGTTGGTCACTATCATCTTCCACCATATAGAAATCTTCAATAGGAATTGGTGTATTATCAGGTTGGGAATACAAAAATGTATGGATAAGATAAAGTATAGCCATCTGAAGGGCATCCTCAATATTTTCCCATTGACCTACCATAAATCGCTCTACCAATCTTTGTTTGTTAACATTATATTTAGTATCAGGAAAATATCTTTCAACTAACCTACTGACTTTTGAGTTCGAATATGTAAAGTCCTTTACATTACCTTTACAATTCAAACTAGTAACAATTGCAAATTCACTGATACTAAATTTCAACACATTCCCTTTGGCATGGCGAATGTGAATCTCTACATCTAAATTATCATGCTCAATCTCTAACAAGTATAAACACTTAGTAATTTAGGTATGGTGCAAAAATTATTTCTTAAATAAATTCATACCTTCAACCTTAATAGATGATACTAAGTGTTTAACAAAATTCGTGTTGTATATTGGACCAAACTTTAATTCATTAGTTGGAATATGTTTAATGACGTAATTCATCTTCTGCAATAAAACAAATAAAATTTTTATCAAATTGTAACATATATAAAATGTTTATAAACTATTGACCGCATATAATAATATTACTGTTTTAAATGATACTAAAAATTGCCTAATGATGATACTAAATATAAATAAATAGGTTAACAAGATACTTACAAATACTATTTAGAACTATATATAAACGAAACCTTAAATTTAAATATATATTTTTGATATATTAAATTTTATGTCCAACACATAAAAAGATACTCAAATTCACAATTTAAATTAGATACTTAAATTTTTATATACTTATCAATAATTCATATAAATATGATACTTAAATAACAGATGTATGATTGTATGATACACATATACTATTATTTGATACCTTAATATTTACGAAATATAAGTAAAAATAAAACAAAGAATCATTCTATCATGAGCACCAAAAAATGATACTTAATAAAGAATAATTGAACATACTAACAAATATATATATATAAATCATGATAAGATTAAAACGATACTTAATATAATTCATCAGACTAATATTGATTTATCATATAACTAAAAAAACTAATTCCATATACAATATAAACGACACTTAACAAGCAGAATCAACAAACTAAAGAAATAACTTCAAAATAATGATGTATAAGGGAAACAAATTTACATACTGTTTGTAATTTTGGTCGAACAATAGGAGGTGCCGCCTTTCTACCCCTCTTTTTGGGGCGTTTCGGGTCTTTAGATGTAAATGCATGTTTGTTTTTTTGAAGAATTTTTCTTGCTAGAGCTTGATTTTTTCATAACAATAGTTTGATGCAACTATAAAGAACTCAGATCTACATACAATTTGATTATGAAAATCAATAATAAAATTTTTTGAATAATAATCACAGAAAATACAAAAAATAGAAAAAAATTAAAAAATATTAATGTGGATGATGATATAGCATCACAGATTATACAAAAAAAAATGAAAAAAAATTAAAAAATAGTAATGTGGATGATGATGCACCTGATTTAGGACTCAAATTCGGAAGAATATTGATAATAATCCTTAGAATAATTTGAATTTCAAATTTGATTTACAATTTTTAACTAAAACTAGGGGGGAAATTTGGGAGAAAAATTTGGGGAAGGCAGAAGTTTTGGGGAAGGCGGAAATTTTGGGGAAGGTGAAATTTTTGGGGGAAAGAAATCAGATATTGGGAAGGTAAATTCTGTTTTACTTTGGTAAGGTTAAATTAACTTTTTAGTATTCCGACGTATAAAATTTAATTAGTATCATTTGGGGTAAAAAAAAAAGGGATGTTTGTAATTTAATACATTGGTAGGGATTAATGAAATTAGATAAATTAAAGTAGTGTAGTTTAGTAAATTTTTCTTAAAAATTAAATTGATCTCCAATATAAAGTTGGGATGGGCCAAGTTACTCGTAACTACGCCGATTTGTTACAAGCTATATTGTAAAAAAAAGTTCCATCTAGCCCGGCCCTTAACCCGTCAACCATATAGTATATTGTTATGTTGTACGTATATTTGATATACATTGTAAGTGTGTGTATATATATATATATATACACACACACTTACAATGTATATAAAATATACACCTATATTGTGGAAAAAAGATATGATACGCCGTTCAATTTTGTCAATTAAAGTTGATATACCCCTCGTTATAAAAGTATGTCACATATACCTCTATTGTTACACTTACGACTTAAAAATATCTCATCGTTACAAAAATAGTTCAAATATAACCTTTAATTTAACGTAAATGAAACAATAACTTTAATTTACTCTCTGTTTTATTTTTTTAAAAAAAATAAATTATGTGGACCGGCATATATAGTCTTTTGCCCACATAATTTTTTTTCTTGAACTCTTTGATTATTATTATTCGAGTTCCTTATTCTTATTTTATTTATTTATTTCATTTTTTATAAAATAAAGGGGGAAAATGTGATGGAAAAAAGAGAAAAAGAAAAAAATAGTATATGATAATTTATTTTTTGTATGTGTAAAAATAATTAGGGGCATATATGATGAAGTTTACAAAAAAGTAAAAAAATAAATTTGACCATTAAAACAATAAATTCAGATCAAATGATGAATCAAAAAAAGGAAAAAAAAAGAAAGAAAGAAAGAGAAGAAGATATATTTGAGAATTATCAAATATATCTGAACGTGATTTTTTAAAATAAAAGATTTAAAAAATTAATTTTTCACTTTCATTAAAGGAAAAGGATAAATATGAGTCATTTGTGTAACACTAGAGTATATATAAGCTATTTTCATAACAATGGATATATTAAGTCTAAATAAAAAAGTTGAGGAATATATATATATATATATATATATATATATATATATATATATATTGTTTACCTCTTTAATAGCTTATGACTAACAAATGTGCATGATTTATGCTTACTGGTTATACGAGGAGTTAATAATACGCATATGACTTCTTAATTGACAAAAGTTTCCTCCTCATATACTAATTTGGATCTCATGTACTAATTTGGACTCAAAATCTCTCTATTTGAAAGTCAAGGAGCCATGGAGGCCCTAATCATTATCCTTGAGTTGTTCTTATGATCAATTGAAGCAGAAAAGACGTAACTATACAGGTCTTGGAATATAATATACAAGATTTGAAAATAATAAACATAATACATGTACATGATATACACTGGGATACAGTAAAAAAGTATATACACTAATATACAAAGACTGAAATGGACAAAAAGCTCAAAATGAGCAGCTGAAGGCCCAACTTCTAGTCCAGTCGGACAAAAATCAGACTTGAGCCTTTTTGTGAAAAATTTATATATAACATTTATAGGACTAATAATTATAAGTAAAACATTATTTTTTATCTTTCAAGTTTTAACAATTAACAATTACGGGTTATAACATATTGCATAAATGAAAAGGATTTTTAAAAAATGTGAAATAAAAATTTGTTTTAAAAAAACATTAAAAACAGAAATGTAATTAACAGAAAATTTGAAAATCTTAATGATAATTAATAGGAGGCATAAAATTAGGAAAGATATAACAAAAAAAGGTATTTGTAGCTCAAGATAGTTATAGACATTTTTTGTCACTTGATAATTGTCTTTCAAACAGTTTTTTTTATTGTATTTGTACTTCTCTTTCTCTCAATATTCTCTCTGCTTTGACTTCATTTTGTTCTATTAGGATTTTTTTTAGTTCATATTGTCATGGAAGGTATCTTATCAAAATTAATAAAGTATAGTGTTCGATGAGATCCTTTAGATTAGTGTTTGTTTAGAATTTATTTTGTATTGGTTACATAAATAATATTGTGTAATTTTTTTCTATCCATTCATAATATGATGAATTTATGAATGATATTTTCTACTTATATATAAATAAAATGTTAAAAATTATGGGAATAGGTCAGTAGAAAATGCAATGAAAAATTATGGGAATAGGTCACTAGAAAATGCAATGAATTTTGCGAATGAATACCGATTAAATATGAATTTTGTGTAATGTTTTTACTGATTAATTTGTGAATGAATACTGATTTAAAATGTCTACAACTAACTTTCTTTATTCTTTGTATGAATCACTATTAATTTTTTGATTGACTGTGATACAAAAGTTGATGTAAATATTGTATGAAATTCATAGAATAGTAAAATCAAATTCATATAAAAATTTATAATTTTTATGGCACGAATTTGGTACATTTCAATTTTCATTTTTGGCATCATATTGGTATGGAATTTGTACAATAGAGGTATGAAATTTGTATATATATACTTAATAAAAGACAATTATCAGTTATGAATTGTATTATTTTGTATTCTTTTTGGCATGAATTTTGCATGAATCAGTGTCTACTTTTGATATAAAATAGATATAAAAAGTATGAAAATGGTATAAAATTCGTATAGTGATATAACATATGTATAAAATTTAGTTGTACTTTTGTATCGAGTTATACTAACACAATAATTTATAATGGAACAGAAAAATATGCAATTCAAAAAGTGTCGGAGTATAAATTATTGTCGTCAAGTTCAAAAAGAATTATAGGAAGATCACAACTTGAACATTGAAAAGGGTTTGCTCATGTGAAATTTAATAGGCCTAAGGTTATGTGCAGTACATGTTTCGGGAGGGATAAAATAAAAAGACATGTTTAAATTGTCCCATTCAAAAAAGACATAATTTATTTTTACTTTGTTTTGGTTGTTTTATTGGGACAAACTTATGTTTTGATTTATTCAGCCTTTTAAGTCAATGAATTAAAATTTCAGAATACTTATTATTCGTACTAGTTAATTATTTGTGTATTAAGTATCTTCAAATGTATAGTCCAAAAATTAGGTAATGTTGGTATGCAATTGATATCGACTAAAAGAATTAAGTCAAATCATTGTATGGAATTGGTACACATTTGGTATCCAACTAATTTCCTAGTGATAAAACTGAAAAAACAACATGTAATTGAGATTACAACTGAAATAACTAACCAAAAACTAGCTCATGTTACATCTAATTTTGATATTGAACTGATATCTCATGAGGAAATTTGAAAAAAGTCAAGTAAGATGTCCAATTAGAAGAAAAAAAATGTAGTTGAGAATTCTACTAAATTAGTCAACCTAAAACTAGTTAATTTGTACACAATCGGTGTACATCTGGTATCGAACTAATCTTATTGAAAAATTTGAAGAAAAAAAAACATATGATTGAGATCTCAAATGAATTAGTCAGCCTAAAACAAGTTAACTTTGTATCCAATTGGACATTTTGTATCCAACTTATATCCAATTGAAAATTGAAAAACCAACATGTAATTGAGATTTCAACCGCATTAGTCATAACATAAGTTAATGTTACTACCCAATTGGCACATATTTGGTATCCAAGAGATATCCTATTGGAAAAATTGAAAATGGGAACATGTAATTGAGATTTTAACCAAATTAGACAACAAAAAATAAGTTAATGTTGTATTCAATTGATTTCCATTTGATATCCAACATATTCCCACTAGAAAATGAAAAAAAATGTAATTGATATTTCAATCAAATTAGATAATATAAAACAAGTTAATATTATATCCAATTTGTATACACTTGATATTCAGAGCATGTTCTTTTGCTATGTGTGATCCATCATTTTTCTATTTGTATCCAACTTGTTAAAAATTAATGCTAATACCATATGAAATTGATTTCCAATTTGTATCCATGTGAAAAAATCAAATATAGCAATATATGTTTTTATACTCAATATAAAACATACTTTTGATCTTCAAAAAACATAAGTAAATTAATAAATTTTGTTTAATAATATGCATTTATGCCTAGTATATATTGTTGTCAAAAACAGAAAATAAATATGTAAAAATATAAACATGGAATGAAAGTCTAAGTCGATCATCTTATAACAATTGATCACCTTGGTTTTGGTGTAGGATAATAGGTAGTATCCAAAGCATGTTTTTTTGCTATGCGCGATCTATAATTTTCGCTTTTCTTTTTTGTCCCTTTCGATTCTAAGGACTTGCAATTTTCTTTGTTTCTTTTTGCTTCTCCTTTATTAAAGTTTGTTTCTTCTTGTGAAGGGTGACACTCTTATTCGCCTGATTTGCATTTTTGTTGGTCGAAGAAGGTTGAGTGTATGCTCATCTTTTTATGAAAGGCCTAAAATCTTGATTCTTAGTATTGTGAAAAATAATTGACATTTCTTTTGAGTGTACAACGAAGAAAACTAATTATGGACTGAGAGATGATTGACTATTTTTAGGAAGAAGCATGAAGACGTGCGAGAGAATTTTTTACCTTTCAACGTGGGTAGTGGGGGTGCTGTTTTGGTGTGTGAGAAAGAGAGAAACGTGGATGTGAGGATGACTTGTGACTGTAAAAAAAGACTAGAATTAATGTAATATTATATGTGAAAGGCAACAAAATCCCTAAAAAAAGGTAATAGATAATCATTTATTCTCTTATTAATTGTATTTATCTCACCTATTAATTAAAATATAAATATATTAAACTAATTATTTAATAAGGTGGAGTTTAATTGATTTTAATAAAAAATGATATGTTATAACTTGAAATTAAAATGTTTTAAGTTGTAATATTTTGAAAGTAGATTTAAAACTTTATAATATTGCCCTCTAAATATATATGTGAGGTGATTTTTCCCATTTTTTTATTATTTAATTCTAATTTATTTGATTCTAAGTTTAGTTTTAGTTTGACTTAACTAATTTCTACTAAAGACGAACCAAATTTGTTTTGTGTTGATTTAATATAATGTTGGTCATTTTGGATATATTTAATTCGAATTGTTCAAGTTAAATTTCTATTTTTAAGTGATTCAAAACTCCTTATTTACTTTAAATATTTTTGTAAAATTAGTCAATATTTTAGTTAAATCATCGAACAATCACGTGTTGGCAGACACTTTAAATACTATCACATTCTCAGAATGGAAATATGAACCTCTAACCCATTTTCTCTACGTATTTAATGGTTTTATTTGTTAAGTTTTTTTAAATTAAAGTTTCCTTAATTTTTAGATGTCTCTGTTTAAGTATTTTTCTTAATTGTTTATTGAGCAAGTTACAAAAATGACTACATTTTTAGGGTTATTAAAGTTCAATAGTAAGTAGGGGTGTACATATGTCGGTATGGTTTGGTTTTTCATTAAAAAAATTTCAAACCAACAATGTCGGTTTATTAAATCTAAAAATCAAATCAAATCATATAAAGTCAATTTTTTTTATTTCGGCTTTAGTCGGGGTTTTTTATTTTTCTAGTTTTTCGGTTTTTTACAACTATACGGTATTTGAAAAAGCGATCAAATATTTTTTCACTTACCTATGTGATAAACTAAACTATAAAAATGTCAAGTGAATAGAAATTTTTGAAAAAATTGTAAAATTCACATGAGTACAAAATATTTTTTTGAAATATCAACGTTCACTATGTTAAATTAATAAGATTAAAGGCTGGAGGCAAACTGAATATAAAAATATTTATAAAGTAAATTATTAACTTCGAATTTGAAAAACTATAACAACATAATTGTAACTTCGGATCTTAATACTAAATAAAATAGTTACAATTTTTACAAATCCAAAATTGAAATAAAATATATAAACACAGAAAACTATGATCCAAACTAAAAATATATCAACATAGTAGATTATAAATGACATTTTTAGCTATAAATAAAATAAAATAAAATAATATTTATAATTTACAAAATTTTACAAGCCCAATTTTGAAATAAAATATATAAAATTAAAAATTATAAGCTAACTAAAAAATCATATCAACAAAGTAGATTATATGGAAATAATATTTATTATCTATATATATCAGATATTTGGTTTGGGTTCAGTTTGACTTTTTTTCCTCTTTTACCAAATCAAATCAAGAGTGGACGGGTTTTTTTTCAACCACCAAACCAACCAAACCAAACCACAAGTCGATTTTTTTCTCGGTTTGATTTGATTTGTCAGTTCGATTTGACATGTACACCCCTAGTTGTAAGTATTTTATTTACAAAAATGGACTACAAATTGTTTTTTTTCCAGTTGTATTATTATATATGTTTTTTATTTTCCTATTTATACACTGATACAATTTTAAATACAACGAACTAAACAAGAAAAATGTATTAATAGTATAAATTCAAATTGGTATCTTTATTTCGTGGTGGGCGTTCGGTTCTTCGTTCCGATTTAATCAAATTCCGGTTTGGTTCTCCGGTATTCGATTTTAGAAAATTGTATATCATAGTTTATACCAAACAAGATCGACTCGGTTCATTTTAGTTCGGTATTTTTAAATTAGTTTTTTGATGTAAATAAAAATAAAGAAAGAATATGATAAAGTGTTAAGAGTTTCATGTGTTTAATAAAAGTAAAAAAGGACATAGATGATTTGTTAGCAAAAGATTCCAAATGATTTGTTTCTGTTTCTACTTTCTTGCCTAAATGTCATGGTGCTAATTGCTAAATATGCGACAAAATCAAGCAATCAAGCAATCAAGCAAACATTCAAAAGATGAGGCTGTCCAATTACCTTTACTCACAAAACAAAGTCTAAGAAGATTTGTTTAGTGTCCACACATTTTGTTTACAAAAATACACAACACAATCAAACGACATTATCTCGTTAGATACACGATTCAAAAAATTCAAAACATGAGGCTGAGCACATCCAACTAACATCCAAGTTCCAAAAAAATTAAAATAACCGTAGTTTTGGACCCTTACACCGAACTCCAAGTATTATTAAACATTTTCTTTTGAATATTTTTACATTTATTTAATAAAATTTTGGTTCTTCGGTGCACTGTAGTTTTGGGAACCTTGCACCGAACTCCGAACAAAAATTTCAAAAATAAAGAATTGACTGAATCGAAACACCGAAGAATCAAAATAATTCGGTTCGGTTCGATTTTTGGATATTTATGTCCACCTCTATCTTTATTTATAAAACTTAAAGTATTAATGTATCAAGGATACAAATATTTATAAAACTTAATGTATTAATATATTAAACAAGGTAAAGTATAACAATTGATTAACATATGAACACGACAATTTGAAAAATGAATATATTGTTGTTAAACAAAAAAATGAATAATTAAATATTGTATACATATGAATACGTTGTTTTTAACCAAAAGAATTGGACAAATCGGAAACAAGAAAAATGTAAAATAATAGAATGTATAGGCAACAAAACGTGTAATTATTATGCCGTGTAAAAAATTGAAAAGACCAACAAACGCCAATCTCTTTATGGTCAAGTTTTTTTAGTAATACTTGAGGCTTGGTATTAACTCACATATTTATTTATAAAATATAGTTTTGATGTATCCAACTATACTTATATTGCCTAATCAATTTTTCAAATTGGATAGATTACTTATGTATCCAAATATACTTGTATTCACAAATCACCATTACAACTTGTGTTAATATTACAATACAAGTATCTATGTATATAAGTATTCTACTATATACAAATGTGATAATCATACAAATGTCAATCTGTTTTTGCTCATGTCTTCTTGTACTACTTTTTCTTTTTTATAATTAGAGTCATTGTAATGGAGAAACAAATAATTCTTCAATCGAAACCCTATAGAAATAGACGTAAATATAGATGTGTACAAATATAATCTTCATAAAAATGAGGAAAGCATCAATTAAAAGGTATCTGATGATATTAAATTACAAAAATTGCTAGAATCACCAAAAAGATCTTACATTGGAAGGAATTGGGGGGGGGGGAGGTGTAGATACATAAAATTTGTGATACAAAAATATTGATGAAAGAAAAAGTATTAATGAGGATGAACATGAGAATCAATTACATAAAACATCCCTGAATTTAATAAATTAGATGTGTAATAATAATCTTTCTATTTAATATTAATAACTTTTTTGATTATTTGTTTTATTTAAATTTGTGCTAAAAATATAAGCTCTTAATAATATAATATAAAGAGAAGAAGATAAGAGAAGTAGTTGTAGAAGAAGATGTTTCGTCTTATTCAATTGTATATTCCATATGGTGAGTGATATCTCTATTTATGGTGTTGTGATATCACTTTCAAAGATCACCAAAAAATTAGATACATAGTTATCCCTTAAGATTCTTATTATCTTGGAAGCGCTTATACAAGAATCCACTTAATTCTTGAATAAATCTAACATATAATTCACACAATATAATGAATTTATAACACTCACCCTCAGATATCCATAGATTACGTGCCTCGTTAAAATCTTACTAGGAAAAATTCAGTGAAAAAAAACTTAATGAAGAAGAAAGAGTGCACATATCTTTTGATACACATTATTTGTTGTCTTATTAAAAACGTTACATGGAAAAATTCAGTGGAACAAAACCTCGGTCAAGAAAAAAAGAGTACAACATGTATTATACTCCTTCTGATTAAAACATCACTTAATTTCTTGTGATAATGTCATCCAATCTTATATAACAACTTCTTATATATTGAGAATGTCTTTGTGATCAAATCACATTCACGAATATGTTGCATGATTAAACGCATATTGATATATCATTACCGTCTTACCCTCAAATATTTTTCGTTATGGTGCATCCGGATTTTAACATGATGTATTACCCTTTTGGTATGATGAGATTTGAATCCACTGTCTTAACCTTAACCAACGGTATAATATAACAAAGTACAACATGACTCACCGTTTGGGTCTTTCAAAGCAATCAAAATAATATTCAAACTCATACTATTAAAATTTTATACCTTCTTTCATTTAAGAAATTTCCTATAGCATGTCATATTCAACCAATAGTAGTATATGCCATTGGTTTCTGGTAATTGTTAGTGACCGAACACTATTGTATTCTAAATCATAAAAGTATTTTAGAAAATGCATGCCTGGTTTTATGCATATAATACCTTGATTCTCATAACGAGATCAACCAAAACATGAGCTAAAGAAAAGCTAAAACTCAATCTCAATTGTCTAGAATCTTGTATTGATAACGTGTTATAAAATATAAGCTCATAATGATATAATATAAAGAGAAGAAGACAAGAAAAGTAGATGTAGGAGAAGATGTTTCTTCTTATTCAATTGTATATTTCAAATGGTGAGTGATATATCTATTTTTAGTGTTGAGATATCACTTTCAAAGGTCACCAAAATAGTAGATACAGAGTTATCCGTTAAGGTTCTTATCACCTGGAAGCACCCATACATGAATCCATTTAATTCTCAAATGAATCTAATG
Source organism: Solanum lycopersicum (assembly GCF_036512215.1). Lineage (NCBI taxonomy): Eukaryota > Viridiplantae > Streptophyta > Magnoliopsida > Solanales > Solanaceae > Solanum > Solanum lycopersicum. Next base: position 21,243,963 of record NC_090802.1, read on the forward strand.
AATAATCCACACAATGCAATGAATTTATAACACTTTGTTATTTATCGTGTAGTTATATTCATATAACATAAAAAATATTGTAGCTCTTTATTTTAAATATATATTAATGTTTGCTATATTATGTAGTTTTTCCTTGTTTTTATCCTTAGAACATTTCAAAAGTGATTTGTCAAAAGAAATTAAATCACACATAACTGATATCACATTCTAGGACACATTTTTATTGGATGAAATATATCACCAATCTCAACCATACACATTATCTACTTGATTAATTTACTATAAGTGCACTAATCTGACGGAAGCTCTATGATGACTCCACGACTAGCAGTAAATACGAACTTTACTGTCTGTTAAAATAAAATTTCAACTTCTAACTCTTATTATTTATTTTGGATATTTTTGTTCAAAAGTTTAGGGAGTCCCTTAAATGACCCCAAACGTGTAGAAAATCACTCTTTCGTATGTAAATCCTCTCATTCTGTAAACCTGTTTAGTCATTTCGAGCAGTAGAATTATTTTTGATAAAAACTTACTGGGTCGACGGATAACGCGACGGACCGTCATGGTCATTACAGACCGTCATGGACTCCGTCGTCCCATACTTGTATAATTCTTTTGCTGCTCTCCTCATTACCCTCGACGACAGGTAGGACGAACCGTCATAAGCACAACGGTCCATCGAGGATCTCCGTTTCAAAACACTTAAACTCAAAAATCTGGGTACTGGGATCAACTCTCTGAACTTCACGACGGAACTGCAGCACGGACCGTCGTAGATACGACGGACCGTCACAAATCTCATTGTTAAGTTTAACTCTCTGAACTTTGTGACGGACCTGCAGGACGGACCGTCACAGGTACGACAGGCCATCACGAGTTGCGTAACCTCGACTGGGTCGGATTTCTGCTAAAAGTTTTTAAGGGGTGTTTTGGACTATTCATGTTTATAATTATGAAATTAGTGGGGTAAGTTTAATAATGTACTTACTTGGGGGTTAAAGGAGGTAACTTTAAAATAAATAATGGGTTACTTTTATCATAAGGAATTATATGATAATTAGGGTAAAAGAAAAAGAATCAGAAGAAGAAAAAGAAAAAGACAAAGAGGGGAGAACGAACGAGAGAGAGAGAGAACGAAGAAGAAAGCAAAGGCATTGGGGAAGTAGCTTGCTTGATCACGATTCTTCGGTGGAGGTAGGTTATGGTTTATGCTATTTCATAGTAAACTCTAAATAGCGATTGATATGTATTGGGTGGTATTGTAAAGTCCTCTATATGCTTACTTGTGTGGTTGCATGTTGTGATTATGTAATTGTGATGGATTAGAATGATGAGACTGTTGAATCCTAAACCCTAAACCCTCTCTATTAAGATGATGCATTGACATAAAGAAGGCTTGATGAACTAAAATAATGAGATAAATGGATCGGGTGTCACGTTTCGACACGTAGTATTAGGGGATCGGGTGTCACGTTCCGACACGTAGTATTAGGGGATCAAGTGTCACGTTTCGACACGTAGTATTAGGGGATTGGTGTCACGTTCCGACATGTAATATTAGGGGATCGGAGTGTCACGTTCTGACACGTAGTAGTAGGGGATCGGACTGTCACGTTCCGACACAGTAATAATGAAGAGAATGAATCTTGAATTATTGTAATATACTCAAATTCAAAGAACCTATTTCCCAAATGAGTATGGTGTGGAGGCTTGAGTCCTTATAGATGTGCTCGGTGTTGTTGCCAATGGTTCTTGTAGCCAGTCTTCAGCATATCAGATCTCAGGGTGAGCTATTATTCCTAGCTCGGACTGGATTCTTTCCTTCACGTCTTGATGTCTTCAAGTTCGGACATGGACCATCTCTTTTACTTATTTTAGCTTCTTAAATACTCTTAGATTAGAAATTTGAGGATAGATGTTCTTGGTGTGATGACTTCCAGATTTTGGGGATAATAGTTGATAAACTTTTAGAAGCTTATTTATTGGTTATATTAATAAGATTTTGAGTGTTCCGCATTTTATTTTGTTCATTATGGTTGAAATATTGGTAAATGTTGGGGTTAGAATTGTTGGTCCGCTCACATGGTAGGATAAGTGTGGGTGCCACTCGCGGTTCATTTTGGGTCGTGACACATTCAATCCTAAATTCTTAGGCTCAAGTGCTTTGAAAAACACCAAGACTAAGGTTCATCTTTTAAGATTCTTCTTCAATATTCGTCACTTAGGTATGTAACGCTTTCATAGTGTGAGTGAATGAGTTCATCCTCCCCCCTCCCCCTATATTTAAATTTCAGTTAGCAAGGTTTAACTAGAATTTCAACTTCAAGATTTATTACATTCAAGAATGTTACTTTCTCCATTATAATAAATTCTTGATTTTTGTTGTGGGTCCTTTAGTATATTATTTATAAATTGATTCTCAATAATTGAGCATGCTTGTTTCATACCATGAACCATATTTCACTATGAAATTTATGAAAGTCTTGATATATAAGTTATTGTGCATTATCTTCATCAAGAAAACAATGTTAGTTCAAAGAAAACATAATTAATTTTAGAGAAAAGATTTTTAGTGCGCCTTAAAGTAAATTCAATGCATTGATAAAATATATTCAGAATCGTGAGTCAAAAAAAGAGTTTTAGAAAATCATAGTTAAAGTTTATTTAAGTTCAGTCCAGTTCATTTTTTTAAAAATATTATTGAACATAGACTTAAAGTATCATATTTTATTTCCCCCCTAAAATGATACATTTTCCTCAAAAAGGACATCTACGGTATTGAGCATTATTGCATGTTTTGGGAGTATTACTTGCCACACCTCTTTTTACGCACGAGAATTTTCCAATTAAAGTGACAGTATTGATTATGAATTATTTAATTTTTTTCCAGAATCGCCACTTGGAATTGAGTTGTGGTGTTCCAAGTCACTTTTTTGTTTAATTCCTAATAAAGAAAAAATGACTCTTTGTTTGGTCTGCTAACTAGAAATTCGGTACAAAATTTTGTTGACCGAGGAAAAGTTATTAAACTGTAACGACCTGTTTAGTCGTTTTGAGCAGCAGATTTTATTTCTGGAAAAACTAGCTGAGACGACGGAACCCACGACGGACCGTCATGGGCACGACGGACCGTCGAGGGTGTCTCGTTCCAAAATACTTAGAATTCTGAAAATTGGGTACTGAAATCAACTCTCTGAACTTCGTAAATGAATGGCAGGACGGACCGTCGTGGGCACGACAGACCGTCACAGACCCTTTAATGGAATGGAGTCTCTGAACTCTGCGACGGAGCAGCAGGACGGACCGTCGCAGGCACGACGGCCCGTCACAGGATGCGTAATCCCAGATGGGGTCGGATTTCTTTAAATGTTTTAAGGGACGTTTCGGACTATTCCTGCTATAATTATAAATTTAGTGGGTTAATGTTAATAATTTAACTACTTCAGGGTTAAAAGAGATAACCTTGAATTAATTAATGGGTTAATTCACCATCTTTTATACTTAATTATATGCTAATTAGGGTAAAAGAAAGAGGGTTTGAATAAGAAAAAGAAAAGAACAGAAAGAGAGGGAGAAACGATCGAGAGACAGAGGAGAAACGAAGAAGAAAGCAAAGATTTTGAGGATTAGCTTGCTTGATCACAATTCTTCGATGGAGGTAGGTTATAGTTTTTATACTATTCGTAGTTAACTCATAATAGCGAATGACACGTGTTGGGTTGTATTGTAAAGTCTTCTATATGCTTAATTGTATGCTTGCATGAATGTGATTATATAATTGTGATGAAATAAGCATGATGAAGCTTTTGAATTCCAAATCTTGAAAACCCCTTGTTAATGATGATGTTTTGGTATAAAAGAAGGCTTGATGAACTAAAGTAATGAGATTGATGATGCCTTGGTATAAAGGAAGGCTTGATGAACTAAAGTAATGAGATTGATGATGCCTTGGTATAAAAGAAGGCTTGATGAATTAATAGAATGAGATTAGTGGAGCGGGTGTCACGAACCGACACGTAGAATTAGTGGAGCGGGTGTCACGAACCAACACGTAGAATTAGGGGATCGGGTGTCACGAACCGACACGTAGAATTAGGGGATCGGGTGTCACGAACCGACACGTAGAATGAGGGGATCGGGTGTCACGAACCGACACGTAGAATTAGGGGATCGGGTGTCACGAATCGACACGTAGAACTAGGGGATCGGAGTGTCATGTTCCGACACATAGTAGTAGGGGAGCAGAGTGTCACGTACCGACACAAGAATAAAGGTGATGAATCTTGAAAGATGTTAATATACCCAATCTAATGAACCTAATTCCCAAATGAGTATGGTATTGAGGCTTGAGTCCTCATGTGTGAACTTGGCGGTACTTATTAAAGATTCTTGTACATGTTGTTGCTACAGATTGAGTATTTTAGTTGATTTATGATATAATCTGATATATATTGTTTTCTATTTTGAGTTGGCCGATGATATCTACTCAGTACCCGTGTTTTGTACTGACCCCTACTTGTATGTTTCTTTCCTTGTTATTTGTGGAGTGCAGCAAACGTGTCGTTGTCTTCAACTCAACCGCAACTCTAGCCAGTCTTCATTTCACCGGATTTCAGGGTGAGCTAACGCTTCTAGCTTGGACTGGATCTTCTTCTTCATGTCTCGATGCCTTGAAGTTCCGGCATGGACTTGCTTTTTATTTATTCTAGCTTTCTAGATACTCTTAGCTTTAGTAATTTGAGGATAGATGTTCTTGTGATGATGACTTCCAGATTTTGGGGATAATAATAAATGTTGAGTTTTTAGAAGTTATTAATCTATTTTCATTAATGAGTTTTAAGTCTTCCGCATTATATTCTGTTTATTATGTTGAAATGTTGGGGTTTAGATTGGTTGGTTCGCTCACATAGTAGGATAAGTGTGGGTGCCACTCGCGGCCCAATTTGGGTCGTGACAAACTTGATATCAGAGCATTAGGTTCGTTGGTCTCATCACACAAGAACGAGTCTAGTAGAGTCTTAAGAAACGGTAGGGGGGACGCCTTTACTTTTGTTTGAGAGGCTATAAGACTTTAGGAAAATTCCATTCTTTCTTTCTTTCTTTCGTGCTATTACTTGGGTCCAATTGGTATCTAGGTGATACAAATTGGTATCTGACCATCTTCACTCTATTTTGCAGATGGTTAAAACTAGAGAAACAACTGCGCCAACATCAACATCGGCAAGACAAGATGCATCTGAGCTAGCCACTGAGACTGTATCTCAAAGAGGAGCAGTAGCAAGAGGCCGCTGTAGAGGTCGTGGGAGGACGTCCTCTAGAGGAAGAGGACGAACGCCTGGCCCATCTGGTACTAGGGCGGTGACTCCTCCACCGACTGAGGAAGTAGTAAGAGAAGGGGAGGATGGGGAAAATGAACAAGTACAGAATGAGGAATTACCACCCCAACCTATCCCAGAGATGATCAATCAGGTTCTTGCTTATCTTAGCGGGTTATCTGATCAAGGCCAAGCGCCTCCAGTGTTTTCTACACAAGCACCTCAGGCTCCGGAGGTACAACATGCGGCTACTGTGGCTCCCCGCATGGATGCCTTATTGGAAATAGGCACGTTTCCTCGTCTGACTACAGGGCCTATAATGATAAATGATCAGCATGAACTTGTCAGTAAGTTCTTGAAATTGAAACCTCCAGTCTTCAAGGGTGCTGAATCTGAGGATGCTTATGATTTTCTGGTTGACTGTCATGAGCTACTACACAAGATGGGTATAGTAGAATGGTTTGGTGTGGATTTTGTGACTTATCAGTTTCAAGGGAACGCCAAAATGTGGTGGCGGTCACATGTTGAGTGTCAACCAACAGAGGCACCACCTATGACTTGGGCATCATTCTCTAGCTTGTTTATGGAGAAGTATATACCCCGGACTTTAAGGGATAGGAAAAGAGATGAGTTCTTGAGCCTAGAGCAAGGTAGGATGTCGGTTACTGCATATGAGGCTAAGTTTCGTGCTTTATCCAGGTATGCCACCCAACTTTGTTTCAGTCCACAAGAGCGGATTCGCCATTTTGTGAAGGGGTTGAGGTCAGAATTGCGGATTTCAGCCTTACAGGTAGCGGCTACGGCAAAATCCTTTCAAGAAGTGGTAGACTTTGTGATAGAGGTGGAAGGAGTGAAGCCAGATGTCTTCACCATGGCATCGACATCGAAAAGGTTTCAAAAGGGAGGTGAGTTTAATGGTTCTTACTCTAGAGGACAAGGTTCAGGAGGTTACTCAGTCCGACCAATTCAGTCTTCACTACATACTGTAGGTGGGGGTCCACCTCAGACCAGTCAACACTTCTCTGAGAGACCTACGCTTGACTCCAGGGAGTGTTGTGGATGTGGGGAGACTGGACATATTAGGAGGAATTGTCCAAAACAGAGTTATAGACCCCCAATAGCTAGAGGTAGAGGTGGTCATGGTAGAGGCCGCTATTCAGGAGGACGTGGTGGCCGAGGGAATGGTGGTCACCAAAACGGCCGGGGTGATGGACAAATGGGAACTACTGCAGCGCAACATGGTAGGGGCAACGGGCAGACGGGTGATAGGGCCCATTGTTATGCTTTCCCTGGGAGATCTGAAGCGGAGACATCTGATGCTGTCATCACAGGTAATCTTTTGATTTGTGATTGCATGACTTCTGTATTGTTTGATCCTGGATCCACATTTTCTTATGTATCTTCCTCATTTGCTAATGACCTTAATTTACATTGTGAATTGCTTGACATGCCTATTCGTGTTTCTACCCCGGTGGGTGAGTCTGTGATAGTTGAAAAAGTATATAGGTCTGGTCTGGTGACTTTTGTGGGGAGCAATACTTATGTAGACTTGGTTATCTTAGAAATGGTTGATTTTGATGTAATTCTGGGTATGACTTGGCTTTCTCCGAATTTTGCGATCTTGGATTGTAATGCTAAAACTGTGACGTTAGCCAAGCCTGGGACAGATCCGTTAGTGTGGTAGGGTGACTACACTTCCAATCCGGTTCGTATCATCTCCTTTCTTCGTGCTAAGAAAATGGTTAGTAAGGGTTGTTTAGCGTTCTTGGCACATCTCAGGGATGATACTACCCAAGTACCTCCAATTGAGTTGGTTTCGATAGTCCGCGAGTTTTTAGATGTGTTTCCTGCAGACCTTCCTGGTAGGCCACCGGATAGAGATATTGACTTCTGCATTGATCTTGAACCGGGTACTCGCCCCATTTCTATACCCCCTTATAGAATGGCTCCTGCGGAGTTAAGAGAGTTAAAGGCCCAACTTCAAGAGTTGTTGAGCAAAGGATTCATTAGACCAAGTTCATCTCCTTGGGGTGCTCCGGTGTTATTTGTGAAGAAGAAGAATGGGAGTTTTCGGATGTGCATAGACTACCGGCAGTTGAACAAGGTAACTATTAAGAACAAGTATCCCATTCCTCGCATTGATGACTTGTTCGATCAGTTACAAGGTGCTTGTGTCTTCTCTAAGATTAACTTGAGGTCCGATTATCATCAATTGAAAATACGGGCAACGGATGTGCCAAAGACTGCTTTTCGGACCAGGTATGGGCATTACGAATTTGTAGTGATGTCTTTTGGTCTTACGAATGCCCCTGTTGCTTTCATGAGCTTGATGAATGGGACTTTTAAGCCATATCTGGATCTCTTTATGATCGTATTTATTGATGATATATTGGTATACTCAAAGAGCAAGAAGGAACATGAGGAGCACTTGAGAATGGTATTGGAAATGTTGAGGGAGAAAAAGTTTTTTGCCAAATTCTCCAAGTGTGAGTTTTGGCTAGATGCAGTGTCCTTCTTGGGGCATGTGGTTTCTAAGGATGGGGTAATGGTGGATCCTTCTAAGATTGAGACAGTGAAGAATTGGGTAAGACCTACTAATGTGTCAGAAATAAGGAGCTTTGTTGGTTTAGCTAGCTATTACCGCCGATTTGTCAAGGGATTCTCTTCCATTGTTTCCCAATTGACGAACTTGACTTAGGAGATCAGGTGTCACGAACTGACACGTAGAATTAGGGGATCGGGTGTCACGAACCGACACGTAGAATTAAAGGATCGGGTGTCACGAACCGACACGTAGAATTAGGGGATCGGGTGTCACGAACCGACATGTAGAACTCGGGGATCGGAGTATCACGTTCCGACACATAGTAGTAGGGGAGCGGAGTGTCACGTACCGACACAAGAATAAAGGTGATGAATCTTGAAAGATGTTAATATACTCAATCTAATGAACCTAATTCCCAAATGAGTATGGTATTGAGGCTTGAGTCCTCATGTGTGAACTTGGCGGTACTTATTAAAGATTCTTGTACATGTTGTTGCTACAGATTGAGTATTGTAGGTGATTTATGATATGATCTGATATATATTGTTTTCTATTTTGAGTTGGCCGATGATATCTACTCAGTACCCGTGTTTTGTACTGACCCCTACTTGTATGTTTCTTTCCTTGTTATTTGTGGAGTGCAGCAAACGTGCCGTCGTCTTCAACTCAACCGCAACTCTAGCCAGTCTTCATTTCACCGGATTTCAGGGTGAGCTAACGTTTCTAGCTTGGACTGGATCTTCTTCTTCATGTCTCGATGCCTTGAAGTTCTGGCATGGACTAGCTTTTTATTTATTCTAGCTTTCTAGATACTCTTAGCTTAGTAATTTGAGGATAGATGTTCTTGTGATGATGACTTCCAGATTTTGGGGATAATAATAAATGTTGAGTTTTTAGAAGTTATTAATCTATTTTTATTAATGAGTTTTAAGTCTTCCGCATTATATTCTGTTTATTATGTTGAAATGTTGGGGTTTAGATTGGTTGGTTCGCTCACATAGTAGGATAAGTGTGGGTGCCACTCGCGGCCCGATTTGGGTCGTGACATAAACATCCCTCGAGTCCCGTGTATCTAGTACGGTTGCTTTTATTGACTTATACTTGACATAATAATAATAATAATAATAATAATAATAATAATAATGATAATAATAATAATAATAAAAATAATAATAATAATAATATATATATATATATATTATTATTATTATTATTATTATTATTGGATAATTTTGTTGTAGCTGTGATATGCTCGCATTTTTTATTTGTTGAACTTTTATTTGTTTTCAGCCTAGATGCATAATCACATTCTTGATATTGACGTTTAGAGACATAATTGTCTTTTTTGCATCACACATATTAATTTTATTTTTATAAATCTCTACTTTAAATTAATAAAAATTAATTATATTAGTGGAAAAGTTGCGTCATTGTATCCTTGATTTATTTTAATGTCACAAGAAAAAGATGTGTAACCACATTCTTAATTTGAAACAATATTTTTATCGTGCGTAAAACACATCTAATGTTATAAGAAAGTATTAATTCTTTATGAATAAAATCAAATGAAATTAAATAAATCTAAACCTTTATGATACAATATAAAATTTTGGACTATTTTGTATTCTTTTATTTTTATTTACTCTTAAAGTTACTGTTAAATTAGGCCTACACAAACTATATTTTTAGTTTTAAAAGTTAATGAAAAAATTATGCATATGCATATTGTAATTTCTTACAAATCCAACAAAACAATGATGAATTGCTAAAATAAATTTCATTCTTCGTTTGATAAATAAAACAACAATAATTTTTTGAGCTCAATAATTCCTAATTTTTCATTATTAGTATCCAAATAAAGAAAAGTTAATGTCATTACCTGTTCATTTTAAGGGATTACAACTATTGAATAAAAATAAATAAATAAAAATAAACACCAATCAAAACTACCTTCACTCATTAAAGAGATATAACACTTAACACGTTCTATATTTTAATTAAATTATGAATAAAATAAAAGAGTAAGAAAACATATCACATAGTTACATTAAACTCCATGAATAAAATAAAATAAAGAGATAAGGTAAAGTTGAACCTTAGATGAAGAAATAAGAACCGCAAAATTTTTACCGAAGCTCGATTATAACACTTACAAATCTTTGTTTTTGTGTGGATGTTTATTATATTTTTGTTGGGTTGCTTCTTGGGTTTTTGTCGTGTATATATGTTGTAGTTGTATATTCTTATTTTTTTTGTGTTGTGCGTCTGTGTGTATGTTGTGTGCAAATCAATTTTTTTCCTCTTGCTCTGTGTGTGTTAATATAGGTTTTTTTTAGGGAAAATGGAGAAGTGGGGGTGTGCAGGTGGATAGTGGGTGTGGGATAGTGTCACACCCCAACCCTAGGTGAGGCGAACAAGTACCATAACATGAACACATGCTTTACAAGTGACCTATAATTAGAAATTAAACTACTATGCAGATAGATATACTGATGTCATATACACCACTTGTTGACTAGCTGAATCGATACATGTGACAAGTGAAACTATGAATACACATGATAGTTTTACAATGTCTACAAAGTCTCTATTGGAATCCGTTATTGTACCACTGTGAAAATACACATAGTAAAGACTCAGCAAAGCCCCGAATCAACTTGGGTCTCACCAACAATCGCTGAGTATCATGTGCTTCTATTGGGGAGATCTACTAGCTGAATACTTGTACCTGCAGCATGAAGTGCAGCGTCCCCACTAAGGGATGTCCGTTCGAAAGAATGTACTGAATATGTAAGGCATAATACAACCATATGTAAAATGAGAACTCAAGTAAACCTAATATCAATAGATAAATATTAAAGACCACCTTTGCTTATACTAATGGAATCGTGTGTGTTCCATTCTTTTCTTTACTTTTATGTGCATTATAATATTTATAAGATATATGATACAAATGACCAGCTGATCAGCGGTAGAAGAGGATGACCCATGATAGGTATTTTAACCCCTGAGATGTTATCCTCATAATTCCACAAATTGGGATCAGCGTATGCTAGCTTTCACCCCTGAGCTGCCACCCTTCCATATCAATAGGGATCGACAGATGCTAGACGGTTGAAATATGTGCGTCCACTACCAGTCAACGAACCAGGTCCCTTGACACAACAAAAACAGTGCATAAGATTAAACAATATGAAGAACACAACACAGACACTTTACGTTGAAACCTCCTTTCTCAAGGGAGTAAAACCACGACCCGTCACATAGAATTTTCAACCGTTTTCACTAATCTTCACTAGAAAAAGTGAAACCCGATTACAACAACGTGAGAAAAATCTATTAATCTCACAACCAAGCAATAATTCTAATGCTTGAAAAGCCTAAGCAGATTTTACTCTGCTCACTAAGCTATCACCACTAGACAACTTAGGATTCAACTAAGCAACACACATGTTGCCCACTATATTAGTTTGACTCAACTAACTTAGACTTTTCAACAAACCAAAGAATCTGAATCATTAGGAACAGATTTATAATGTAAGCATGGAAGAAATAATCCTAAGACAACTAAGTAGCTTGCAGCTCTATCAAGTCCATGTTGCTCTTAGGATGATCCTTCTTGAATATGGCCTTTGATGTTTGAACTTTTGAATTTATGAAATCCAAAACTTTTGTTTGCTAAAACTTATGTTTGTGTTGTTAGAGAAGAGACTATATTCAAATGGACACAAACCCTTGGGACGAGGCTATTGGCTTAGAGCCTACTGTCATAAAAAGTTGTGCACCAACCCCTCAGACTTGGCAGTTTTTTGACTTGACAGCTGTATTTTCGTCCTTTTCATGTCACATTCTTGCGTGGACTAGGTCCCTTTCTTGCGAGGACCAGGTCCCTTGCAAACTTCTATGTGAGTTGTTGAAAAGGCCAACCTCTTCCATTTTGATTGGTTTAGTACGCTGGCGCCTCACCTACCACTGACAGGACAGCTTTACAGTTGTACACCATTTTGTATCAGATGGAGAGAACTCTGCCTGGGAGCAGGTCTCTGCATTTGTGAGATACTGAAACATACAATCTCGTCCGCTCTTCTTATTGGTGTAGGACACTGCACTTTTCACCTACCACCTGACATGATAACTTTTACGACTGTACCCCATTTGTATCTGGATGAGAGAACTCTGCCAGGGACCAGGTCCCTGCATTTGTGAGGATCATCAAAACACCTAGAATATAACATTTTCGCCCTTTTTGATGATAGCACACAAATATATCTCACACTGAGTTTATCATTCATCTCATTGGCAGCAGTTCCAATAACAAGGATTTTGTTCCTTTTTAGATCAATAAGTTTGTTAAATCATCAAAACTTCATATCGAGTTCGAGCTATCATCTTAACTCAGCTTTGAACTAATATTTTCCCCTATTTGGTGATAACATACTTATTCACCAGTTCCCCCTATCAAAAAGAATTCTTAGGGTAACTGGAGTTTCATCATCTCAAAGTTTGTCAACTCATCAAAATATCAACATAGCATTTTCCTCCTTAGTTCCCCCTATCAAAAAGAATTCTTGGGGTAACTGAAGTTTAATTATCCCCAAAATTTGTCAAATCATCAAAACATCAACATATAATCTTCCCCCTTTTTTATGATGACAAACATCTTCTTCCCCCTATCGAGAGGACCAGGTCCTCGTCAGGTAGCAAGAAGCAAGCATTTATTCACCCTATAAGTATGACCTATCTCTTCAAGTATCTACCATTGATTTCTCCTATCGATGTGACCATGTCTTCTTCAAGAAATTATAACACTATTGATCTCATACATTACCTTAACAACTTTCCCCCTTTTGACATTATGAAAAAGGGTTAAAGCAGTAAACCAAGTTGACAGAATTACAGTTCTTGAAAATTCATGGCCACTTGGGAAACACTGAGCATGAGTAAAAAGGCATAAAGTAATGAGACAAGTCAGTAGAAACAAGATACTTAACATCCATAAACAAAAGATCAGCCATCAAAGCATTGCAAGTATGATTACAAATGAAAACCAGAACAATTCCCAAAGAGAGAAATGAGGACTGACATAGAGAGGTAGGAAGAGAAGGGATGATTTAGAGGCAAGGAATTGAAAGAATAGAAGAGTAGAGCATATCCCCTAGCATGAGATTTTAAGAATCTTCTCTTAACGTTTAGCATGTTGTGCAACCCAACCTATATGTTGAACCTTCAGGGCCAACCTTTTTTTTTTAATTTTTTTTTTGTGTTTTGGCACCTGGTCCTATCTGATAGTGTTATTTCAGAAGCTGGACTTTTAGACAACTCATTTCAGTATTCTAATTAACACGAGCAACTGTCATAGCTTCCAGCACTAGCCTGATTTTCTCATAACAAAAGGATTTATGACACAAACAACTCAAGGACTCCGAGATGTATAGGAACAATAATTGAGGAACAAAAAATATTTTTTTCACAATCAGACACCTTCTTATATAGAATACTTTGAGTTCTCAGAGTATCAACTTATCCCTTTTCAAACATCATCTTTTCCACTTCTTCATATTTCATGGGGTACCTGGTCCCTTTTGACACTTAAAATATCTTTATAAGAGAAATCTCCAGTAAGAGCAAAGAGTTTAACAACTTGAAGTGCGTTCTGAGAGAGGAATTAAATAATATAAAAATTAACTCTGAAATTTGAAGGTAAATTGATTTTTCTGGAAAAATAGAATGAAATATGGAATATATAAAAAAGAGAGGAATTATCATTTTGGTACTCAAAAGATGATTCAGATTTCTGAATGTCAGATATGTGGCAATTGCAATGGTTCTCATGCATAATTCAAATTGCAATGATAAGGGTGCTAACCTTTGAGAAAGGACCAGGTCCCTCTCTGTAGTTTGAATGTCATTGCCTAGATCTGTCCTGACCTCCCTTTTCCTTCATCCCCTTTTCCATGTGTGTATACTTATAAAAGGTATGAAATTGAACTTGCTAAAACAAACATAACTGAAAATCAAGGATACCTTCTCCCTTTTCATAATCATGAAAGAGTTGATTGCTTCATGCAGGATCCATTCAAGAATGTTTCAGCATTCCCAACATCAGATTGATTATCTCAGTCAGGTCTTTTAACAGCTTCAAGATATTGCTTGATCCACAATTGATGAAAGAGCAACTGAATGTTGCATTTTAACTTCCCATGAGTAAAAGATCAGCCTGTAACATAAGACATTTCTGAGGTACTCTTTCCATCAACTAGATACCCAGCACAGCATCACCATGTACACGAACTCAAACTGTCTCTTGCTGGACAGAATAGGACCAGGTCCCCTATTTTCTTCAAAAATCTTAAAATTCTACTAGTAGCCTACAAATGTGATTTCTTTGTACATGAGTCGAGTCTTTGAACCCAGTTCATCAACATCCAACTTCAAGTTAGTGCCCAAAAAGTATGAATTGTCCAGACACACATAACATGAAACCTTTTCAGCAGCTTCTTTAATCTGGTATTAGGTCCCTTTCTTTGTTCATACAACAATTGCCTTGATCACGTTGTGCGATCTTCTTCTCTTCAGTTAAGTTACAATGAGTACTAACTAGTCCTAACTTAGGACTTTAGTTAAGATTTTCAAGACACTCGATCTTCCATTTTGCTCGCAAAACATCATGATAACATTGCGCCTCTGTAACATCTTTCTTGACTTGAAGTATGTTAAGCCATTTGAGCAGCTCACAAATGTACTTTTCTTGACGACCAACGGTACCTTTTGAGTTTTGTTGAACCTGTAGCTCTAAGAAGAGTTCTCTCATCGTAATCATTTAGAACCGTCTACCCATTAATGCGACAAACTCTTCACATAATAATTCAAAAGATAGACCCCAACATGAATTCATTGATATACAATTGAACGATCATCAACTCCTTTCCTATTATATTCAAAGAGATGGTTTTTGACTTACCTAACTTGAAGTCATTGTTGAAGAGGAACTTGGACAACCTATCAGCTTGTTAGGAATCTAGTTGTCATACATTGCTTCTTGCAAACTGAGCTTGATAAGTTTCTTCATTTTCACCTTCACACTCACATTATCAGTTTGAACTGTATCATCTTTGTACAACACTGTCTAGAGGACCAGGTCCCTCATCAGGTTCATTATCTGCATCAGCTTCCTTGAGATTGATGGATTCATGAAGAGAATGTTCTTCAACAAGCTCACTATTTAGACCATCTCTCTATTCTGAAGCAATCCTTCCATCTTAGAAACTTCTTTCTTTGCAACTTTTAAACTCTTCCAAACTCATTAACAAAAACATGATCATTTTTAGTATACCCCTGATAAGCCTTGCTGGAGGAAGAGTGTACCACAATTATCCTTTCATCAATATTGAGATCACTTCTCAATATCATCATTTTGTCGACACAACATGTAGTATTTACCACTTCAGCCGAAAGTTCTTTGGAAGATTAAAAGTATGCATGTTTCACCTAAAGAATAGTCTGATCTGCTTCTTCCTTAACATCAGTCACAACCTTTGTTATCTACAAATATCCTTTTATGCAGACTGAAGCAGGTTCCCCGAGACGGGTTTGTGAAGCAAAGCAACACACACATGAGCACGTCTCTTCTGTCATACCTCAACATTTTTACCTCGAGCATTAAGTTCAGTGAGACTGTCACAATGAGCAGTAAACATATCAACAATATCATCTCTCATCTATCAAGATCGTCGCCCGAGAGTGCAAGTTTGTGACCACACATTCTTTCTAATAAGAACTTCACATAATTTCATTTATCACAAATCTATGAAACACTTGAAAGATTGTACTTCAATTATTGACATAGTAAACATCCTCCATGGTGTATTCCATAGAATTTCCAAACATGTCTTTAAAAAAAAAAAACCTTTTATTGTCATCACCAAATACAACACCTCCACCTTGAAGTGCCTTGAGAGATAGGAAGTACAGTGCTTTTAGCATCCACCATTCATGAATCGACACTGGTTGTTGCCACTTTCTCTCATAAGAATGTCATATCACGTGTTAGCCTCGGGAACCCATTTTAGTTGGAGTTCCCAGTAAGCAGTTAAAGGAGTGATAAGAGAATTATTTGTCCAGTGAGGCAAATTGATCTTTTTCAACTTAGGAACAGAAGCACGACCAGGTCCCTTCTTCTACAAGTTCTTCTATTTACCAGGTCCCTTCTTCTGCAAGTTCTTGTGTTGACCAGGTTCCTTCTTCTGGTTGTTGCTTTGTTGACCAGGTCTCTTCTTTTTCTTGTTCCTCTGTTCAGAAGATTTTGCGAGGTTATCTTAATTTCTTTTACAAGTTGGACAATCCTTCTTCAAGTGACCCTCACGACCACAATGAAAGCACAACAAATTGTCATGCATAGACACATTTTTGTTTTGGAGATTGTAACAAGGACCTTTGCTTGAATTTCCAAACCCTTTCCTATAATTTGGACCTTGACTGGGATGATTGGCAAGCAATTTTGAAGATGTGCGCCATTTGAGAGATTTGTTCAGTTCTTCTTTGACACGGACCAGGTCCCTCTCCAACTGATTATTTCTCTCCAAGGCCATAGCAAGTTTTGTTTCAGCAGTGTTCAGACTAGCTTCTAGTTCCATCTTACTAGCCTCTTCTTTTCCTTTGCCAGATTTCTCACTCAACATCTTCAATCTCTTCTTGAGTTCTAGATTTTTAGCTTCTAGAACTATCACATTTTCTTCCACAACAGACATTTTGTCAACCAAAGCTACCTTTTCTTCATGAAGAATATCTAGGCTATTGTTCATCCACTTTGTTTCAGTTGTTGACTCAATGATAGAGTCAATCCAAACAACATCTAGAATTCTCAACTTCTTAAGACAGTAAACATGCAAGTTTTGTTTAGATCGGAAAGGGTTACCTCTTCTTCATCTTCCTCATCATCAGATTTTGTCATCAAAGCAAATGCGTCATAAAACATATCTTTATCACCTTTGACTAAAATCATTGGTACATCTACATGACATTCTAATTCATCTGACTCACTTGAGGAGTCTCCCCATACATCAAAAGCTTTCTTCATGATGTAACCAACTGCAACTTTTCTTACTTTCTTATCGGGGACCGGTTCCCTTTTCTGACTTTCTCTCCTCCATTTCTTTGATATGTTTTGACTTCAACCTTATGCTTACGGAAATCTCTGATGAAATGACCCGGCTTTTCGCACTTGTGGCACAGGTGGTTTGCATTTACAGCTATGTTTGAGTTGTCTGCCTTTTTTAAGCCTCTATGTTTCGTTTCCCATTTTTGATACCTTCTCGTGAGGCATGTCATGTCCTTATCTTCATAAAAAATTTCACCAAATATCATCTTGATAGCTAGAGACTTCTCTTTCTTCAACTCCTTCTTTGATGCTTCTTGATTTCTGTTGAGTGGAGCAACCATCTTTCCATAGGAACCTCTCTTGGTGTTAACCAACTAGAGAGCACCCGCTCTGATACCACTTGTTGGAATATGTGTGTCCACTACCAGTCAATGAACCAGGTTCCTTGACACAACAAAAACAGTGCAGAAGATTAAACAATATGAAGAACACAACGCATGCAGTTTACGTGGAAACCTCCTTGCTCAAGGGAGTAAAACCACGACCTGTCACACAGAATTTTAAACAATTTTCACTAATCTTCATGAGCAAAAGTGAAACCCGATTACAACAACGTGAGAAAAAGCTATTAATCTCACAACCAAGCGATAATTCTAATGCTTGAAGAGCCTAAGCAGATTTTACTCTGCCCACTAAGCTATCACCACTAGACAACTTAGGATTCAACTAATCAACACACATGTTGCCCACTAAATCACCACGCTTCGAATGACTTAGGATTTTCACTAAGCAACACACAAGATTGCGCACTAAATTAGTTTGACTCAACTAACTTAGACTTTTCAACAAACCAAAGAATCTGAATCCTTTATAGATTAGGAACAGATTTACAATGTAAGAATGGAAGAAATAATCCTAAGACAACTAAGTAGCTTGTAGCTCTATCATGTCTCTGTTGCTCTTAGAATGATCCTTCTTGAAGATGGCCTTTGATGTTTGAACTTTTGAATTTATGAAATCCAAAACTTTTGTTTGCCAAAACTTATGTTTGTGTTGTTAGAGAAGATACTATATTCAAATGGACACAAACCCTTGGGACGAGGCTATTGGCTGAGAGCCTGCTGTCATAAAAAGTTGTGCACCAACCCCTCAAACTTGGCAGTTTTTTGACTTGACAGTTGTATTTTAGTCCTTTTCATGTCGCAGTCTTGTGGAGACCATGTCCCTTGCTTGCGAGGACCAGGTCCCTTGCAAACTTCTTTGTAAGCTGTTGAAAAGGCCAACCTCTTCCATTCTGATTGGTTCAGTACCCTGGCGCCTCACCTACCACTGACAGGACAGCTTTACAGTTGTACACCATTTTGTATCAGATGGAGAGAACTCTGCCTGGGACCAGGTCCCTGCATTTGTGAGATACTAAAATATACAATCTTGTCTGCTCTTCTTATTGGTGTAGGACACTGCACTTTTCACCTACCACCTGACATGATAACTTTTACGACTATACCCCATTTGTATCTGGATGAGAGAACTCTGCCAGGGACCAGGTCCCTGCATTTTTGAGGATCATCAAAACACCTAGAATATAACATAGACTTTCGCCCCTCAGATGCCACCCTTCTATACCAATTAGGATCGATCCATGCTAGGCATTTTCCCCTGACTGCCACCCATAATTATACCGATAGCTTCACTTAGATTCTTTAATCTTTGAGATTGTTCTTTGATGTTCATAATTCTTTTGAGATTGTTGTTTGGATAATCATGAATCTTTTGAGATTGTTGTTTCGATAATCATAACTTTTTTAAGATTGTTGTTTTAGTGGTCATAATCATTGTTGAGATTTGAAACTATTGACCAGTAGTAGAATACATACGAATGTGGACTTACTATAATGACAATGACATGGGAAACAAACATGAAACCAACGTAATACGTAGGAGCTTCTATGACTTAGTAAGAATTTCGATATTTCAAATTGAAGCACATATCAAGTGACGAAATTTAACTTTCAGCCAAGAGATTTGAACTCTATATGATAGGAAAATACTCACTAACTAATATCAAAGACAAGGTATACATGAGTGTAGAACCAAGGAAGAATGTGGACAAATTCAACTTAAGGACGGATACATATTCTTAGTAAGTACATATAAATGTACAATAGAGCAAGTAGACATCTTGTGAGGTAACATAATAGTCAAACATAATGTGGAGTAATAACCAATAAAGGGAACATATGAACATGTGACAAAATGACATATATCACGAACTAGACAATTGAAACAAGTTGGCTTGATATGGGCAGATTGTATATCCAACATATAAACATATGTACCATGTATAATCTAGGATCACTTTGATATATATAAGGGAATACATGTCAAGCGTACTTAACGATGAACAAGTTTAAACTTTGCATTCTAATGCACATTTAGTAATAAACTCATATTAGAGTACTCACTTTAATGCTCTACGGAGTAGGAACTACAATTATGGATCAGTAGGGGACTTAAAAAGTTTACAAGTGTTAGATTCATGCCAAAGAAATAGGAAATCGAATGACCTTACATACTTTACTGCACAACTTTGGATATTACAATGAGTTAACCATTTTCCATGCATATTATTTATCTACAATAGAGTAAATAAAAAAATTAGCATTAGTTTCTAATAAACAAGTCTGGGCTACTTGGTCAGACCAAAATAGTAATTGGCAGTAAATCTGTAATTGATCCCATCAAGGGTGTTCTTCTCACCCATTCTCCTCTATTTTTTTAATATACGATACAACCTTCTTATATGGTCCTCAATCCCCGGCTTCATAATGTTCAAAAAAGAATATACAAAGGGATGGCATGAAGTAAGTTCATGCAACACTCAATTTAGTGGTGTATCACTACACTTTCAATGTTCTATCCTACAACCAGGTCCGAAGACTCTCTGCACATATC
The DNA here is from genome assembly GCF_036512215.1 of Solanum lycopersicum. Taxonomy (NCBI): domain Eukaryota; kingdom Viridiplantae; phylum Streptophyta; class Magnoliopsida; order Solanales; family Solanaceae; genus Solanum; species Solanum lycopersicum. Next base: position 21,263,878 of record NC_090802.1, read on the forward strand.
CAGCCACCTCCCCTTATTTTACGGTACACAAAATAGTCCCTAAGCATCACAATGGGAAATAATACTATGAACATACGACTTCCAATCAACATATCGTGAGTTTCAACTAACATTATCTTTAAGATGCTCAAACGAGCTCACAATAAAAAAATGTAAGGGGACTCCACTCTATGGATTTCCCAACCAGCACATCCTTCCTCCAAGCTCACACCATATAGATACAACACTCCTTATTTCATTACACATAAAAACTTTCACAAACAATGCAAGAAAAAGAGAGGGATGAAAATTTTCATAACTTACCTTGCTGGACAAAAACCTCACTTGCTAAGACTTGGATTCTTCAAGGTTTAGGTTGTTCTCTCCCCCATTAACTTGATGTTAAACCGGATTATTATCTTAAATTCCTCAAGGTGGTACTTGTACTTTAAAAATAAAGGGTTTGCTTCAGATTTTAATATTGAAGCTATAAACCAGAACTCTTGGAGTTTCGATTGATTTTCTTAGGAGAAATTTTATGGAGAATAAGTGATCAAGGAGATGTGATAAGCTTGAGTGCTTTAGAGGTCCCTTTTGGACGTTTTTACTTAATAAATTGGAGAAATAATATGATCCTTTACTTTTAAGCAAACAGGTGCATCACCACCTCAAGTTCTGCCACAAGTTTTTAAGTAGGTGCATCACCTTCTTTTCCACTTCACTTAAAATGTAGTCCACTTATTCTAAGTAGGTACATCACCTACTTGTCACGTACTAGAATAGTTTAGTCAAGAAAGCACCTCACTTATTTTACACCATTTTCTCAATCTTAGTTTCTTAAAAAGATCGTAGCACTAATATGCACTTGACCACTTTAATTTTTACATTGAACACCACCTTTCCCCAGTACGAATTGTTTTTGAGTTCACTTAGTCAAATATGTGTTGGAAGGCACGGGGTATTACAACTCTAAAAATATTCTATTGTCACCAATCTCATAGGAAACCAAGTTCATAACTATATCACAAGGAAATTTTTAAGCGTCATATATATAGAACTAGTACACGTAAATATGGGATGTTACATCCTCCCCCTTATGATCATTTGTCCTCGAATGATGGGTGAAGATGATAGTTTGGTTAACCTAGGAAATTTATTTGGAGATTTGCGAGAGTTCCTATCATAAATAGGACTATCCAAAATCCATAGACTAATCTAAAACACATATGTACAAGTCTAACATGAAATCTCAATTAATATGGTTCATAAAATAATAAAATGACAAATTAAATCTCTTTCCTGACCATATAATTCACTGATGATACACAAGTAGAACTCATACAAATAAGGAATTTAATATACATACTAAACACAAGACATGCAAATGACATATCAAATGAACAAATGCTAGTAGGACTTATGTTGATGTTTTGAATGAGAAGGGTTATTTAGGTTCTTTACCATCTTCTATTCCCAAGTATATTATGTTATATTCTATTCCTTCTCCAATACTTTAATGGGGGTTACACATTTTGAGCTTAACTTCCGGGCCTTAACAATCAAGAATAACTATAGTATCTCTCAATTTTTATGTATATGAACGGACAAATAAAATCATAGGCCTAACCTATCAGGACAATACTTCCCCTTCTTTTTATCTCATGGCGCTTTTCAGAAGTGAGTCTTATAAGAACGTATAGTTGTTAATATAAACTCTATAGTTTTATGCCGCACCTTCGAATAGAGAATTATGCTAAGTTATATATCTATGGTTGATTAAATTTACATATATGTCCAACCTTTTGTGATCAAATTTTTCACTACATAATAATACAAGGAAATGTTTTGCCAAATTGTTCAAAACTCAAATCAATAAGCACAGAGGGCATAGTATACGAATGAATAAGTCACATTGGGTATGCCACATAGGCAGACTAGCCCAAAAGGGAGAGCAAGGTATACACACATTAAGCTATAGAAATACACGGTGTACGCGCTCATATGAACTTAGGGTAGCGTGTGAGAGAATGAACTATAGGAAATGTAGGAATGAACTAGATGATCACATGATGCATGAGTACATAAGCTAAGCAATATATAATTTAGTTCGGTTAAAAATTATGTGTCTACATTACTGAATCAATTTGGGTAAGAGTCAAGACAACTCAAACCCCATATATTGTGGGACCAACATAGATAGGACCATTCCTTTGATTCAAGCGATTCCTCACCTCGTCTTGTTAAGGGAATTTTAGATTGATCCGTAAGTTTAGTTTTGTTGGCCAATGATCCGGTAAATTATAAGATGACTCTAGTAACGTGTGTTAGACGTTGTATCATCACAAGATTCATAGAGGTGGTTGTAAGTCAGAGAAATTCCGCAAAGAAAAATTAAATATATTCTTTTAATGTTTTTCTATAATTTCATATCTCATTTAAAGCTTTAATCATTTTACTTTATATTCCTACTTCACTTTTGGTCAGGTTACTTTCGATTTCTTTTCAATTTATTTATTCAGGTCAATTATTTATTTAATTCAATCCTATTGCATATGGTACATTTCATGTATTGATGCCATTTGGGTTGCATCATTTTATGATTCAGTTATAGGTGCTCATAATATCAGGCGTTTAGTGAGATCTTTTTTCATCAGTAGTTGGGGAGACCTTCGAAATATTACTACTACCAGATTTCACTATTGAAGAGATCCAATTAAGTTAGTTTAGTTTATTCAATTTTTAGTGAAACAATTAAGTAGTCATGGGTCTTGTTCCAACACTTATCTTCAATTGGTAAAGGCGTCATAGATAGAGAAAGTTAATAAGTCATTTCAATATTTAGTATTCAAAAGTTTTAAACATCATCATCATCATCATCGTCATTCTCATCATTTATATTTAGTGTTATTACAAACTTTTGCATGATATATTTTAAAGTGATTTTAAATGTTTATTTTATAAGATTTTTGCGTGTATGTTTAGTCTTTTGCTCAGTAATCAGTCAAGTCAATGATTTGCTCGAGACCATCAATGGTTTTCAAGTATAAGTCATATATGGAGTGTAATTTTGCAACGTGACACAAACGACATATCTTGTGCTATAAAAATGATTGAGGAACTCTTGCTCTAAATTCTCCAACAATCTATGAAATCAAGTTTGAAATATGTATATCAATCAAAGATATTTTCTTTGAGAGATCGAATGAACTGTTTGACGAGATAATCACCATATGTTCCAACTTCATTGCAAGTCTTGACAAAATGCGCTATGTATGTTGTTTGAGAGTTTCTTTACCATAAAATTATTGTATCGTAGGAGGTTGATAGCCCCCAGGCATCTCCAAGTTATTTTTGTGTATACGACTTTGCATATGTGAGATAAAATTTGAAGGAGGACTCAGATTGTCTTTGATGCCCTTTATTGTAAAATCTATCAATTGGAATCAAGCCTTCAGTGAAGAGATGGATATATTTAATATTTGTTTGCTTTATGCAATACTCTTCTTGTCTTGAATTCTGAGAAGATTTGTAGGTGCTTGACTTTATAGTCTTTCAATTATGTTATCCATCTTATTTGTTAGTTAGAAATGCTTAACATCTTGTTCGTGTATACACTTTGTCAAACCTTGAATTGCTTTAGTCAAGATTGTTAGTTATTCTTCTAACTTGAACTTGACCTTAATCTTGACTTGTACTTGGATTCAAGGACCTTCTAGCTTGATTATGAATCTTGATTTGTACTTAAATTCAAGGGTTTTGAGCTTGTTCTTGAATATGATGGTTTTGATTTTGAGTGCTTGAGTTCTTAAACTTGTAGCTTATAGAGAAATTGCGGTGTTTGATTCACGAGCTCGCTTTGTCTTCTCGTTAGAATTTTAGTGTTTTTTTTCTAAATTACGAGAACGTATATTATAGCTATAGAATGAGGGAGTAATGCTGAAAATAGGTTTTTCTTCAGCCTATTATATTTAAGTGGCATGACATATAAGACTTAAGCAAATTAGACTCTTTGTAGCCCAAGTTAATGGACTAGTCCAATGAAATTGAGCTTTTAAGTAAATTCATATTTATAGGATTTAAATAATCGAGGGATAATTTCAGAGGCCTCCCTCGATGTTTTGCTCTATAAAACTCATCTCCCCTATGATTTACGATATTATGCTAACTCTGTTATTTTGATTTTTATAACCATTTTTTAGATATATTTAAGATAAATATAAATTAACAATGATTGTACAAATTCGTCCTTCTTTATATTAAGTTCTTTATATAATTAAAAAAATAACTTATTTAGTAAATACTTCAAAAACAAATTCAAATGAAGAAATGTGTATCTTTGTTGTTCGGTAAACAAGAACACATGTCTACCGTATTTGGAACAAAAGAAACTGTGAAAAATTTCAAGGGAAAAGATAAGAAAGCGCCAACAGATTGAGAAAAATAGTTATCCAACTTCACACTCGAGGCAACCATGATCAACTATTGCATAACTTAAATAGTTATCCTAACTAGGACATACAAATATTGTCTAGTTTTTGTCAGTACAAAAGAACCTTTTTTTTAGGTCTAAATCCTAGAGACTATTGAAACTAGAAATCTGTAAATGATTCAATTTTGGTTAAATAAAAGTTCTACATTTGACAAAAATAACTTATTTGTGCTAATTTATTTCTAAAGTATTTATGAATAAGTTATATTTTTTAAAAATAATATACATTAATATGAAGAAGTTAATATAAAGAAGTACAAATTTATCAAGTCATAATTGTTTTACATTTACTTTAAATATGTTTACAAAATTATTATAAAAACAAAATTAAAACAAGAGAGGTAGACTTAATATTACAAACTAGAGGGGAGGTTAGTGTTATAAAACAAAACATAAAGGAGAATCTCCAAAATTATCCCAATAATTAAGTGCTTGATTAGTTTGCCTTTTGGTTTATGACTTATAAGCAAAAAATCATAAGTTAAGATTTCTAACTTATTACTTTTGATTTATTTTTGTTATGTTGGCTTTAAAATAAACTTATAAACACTTTTTAACTTTATCAAGCATTTCAAAACTGTTTAAAAACTATTTTGGCTTTAAAACACCTAAAATAAGTCAATTAAATGGACATTAATTTCATTATATTAATCCACAATATTTATTTGGACTAATATATTCAAAAATTAATATAATCCTAATCATTTTATGAATTTATATTCTATAAATTCTACATAATTACAATACTAATTCATCTTATCAATGATTATATTCCACTATGCAGATGGAAAAATTATTTTCTTGGAGAGTTTATTAATTTAGAAATGTTTTATATACATTGTTTATCTAGTCGAAAAAAAAAGAGAAAGTAATCCGAAGTGGGAATTGTTGGTTCTAAGGAACCCCCGTCTCCCTCTAATACTAGTAGCCTCTCACTTCAATCCTCTATTGCATAATCCTCTATTGCTCTGAGAAAAGTGAGTGAGTGAGAGAGAGCAATGGAGATGTCAATGGCTTCTACAACTCCATGTTTCTCCCTCCCCAAGAAAACTTTTTGTATTTCCACTCCTCTCCTTAAGAAACAATTGTTTGGTACTACTTTGCCTGGTTGTTTATCTGCTAAACTACCCCTCAAACTCAACCCAATTCATACTTCTATAAAATGCGCTGTTTCTGAGGCTACTCAAGCTCCATCTGGTTAGTTGTATTATTCATTCTCTGCCCTTTTCTTTCTGTGAATAATTAAGTAATAGGGAGGGGACATTTCTGATTCAGAATTCTTGTTGTAATTCAGCTTGTTTTGAGGAAAAAATGGTACTTTGGAAAACATGAATTTTGTTGTACAGAATATGTAGTTAATGATTGCCTTTCTGTGTCTTTACAGCCTTAGAGAAGAAGAGCCAATTGATGAGGAGAAGTGATATACGGAATATAGCAATTGTTGCACATGTTGATCATGGGAAGACTACATTGGTTGATTCAATGCTCAAACAAGCAAAGGTTGGTAATGACATGACTATCATTATGTTCTTATGGTACCTTTTTATCTTGGCTAGTATAAGTTAATGCTATGCAATTTAAACGACTTTACTATCCTTATGGCTTAATAACATGCTCTTCATCCTCAACATTCTATTGAGATATTCATGTTGGTAGAAAAAGTATTTTTCTAAGTTTGGTGAATCAAAGTGTTGAGTGTTGACTTCCCTCCTCTTCAATTTAGAGCAAGTTATTAGGAATGGTGTTGGTGATTCTTGAATGGTATTGGGAGAAATACCTGGTGCTTAAGAATTTAAGAGCAAGTTGTTAGGAATATTGTTTGTGATTCTTGGTGGAATCTGTGTATTTGATGTTACACCTTTGCTGTCTGAAAATAAAAGAAAGTGTTCTTTTATTTTTTTAAAAGTAATGTTGTAAAACCTCTTCGTCTCCTCAAAATCATCATAAAACTTATAAAGTTTAGTTTAGAAGTTGATATCATTGTTATGTTTTTGGGTTGATTTCTCTTTAAAACCATTTGAATAAAGTATTAAAGTTCAATTTTGTTGCAATTTTCCATTGCAGGTTTTTCGTGATAACCAGTTTGTACAAGAAAGGATCATGGACTCCAACGATATAGAGCGTGAAAGGGGAATAACAATACTTAGCAAAAATACATCAATTACTTACAAGGATACAAAAATCAACATAATTGACACTCCAGGGCACTCTGACTTTGGTGGTGAAGTAGAACGCATCCTCAATATGGTTGAAGGAGTTCTCCTTGTGGTACTTTGATTACATCTACTACAAACTTTATAAGAGGGACCATTTCCTATTTAATAATATCAATCATGATGGCTGGGTTTTCTTAGTTAGTTTTTTTCTTTGCTCTTCTGTGCCAAGATTTGGCTATGTTTTTGTTTACTTATTTAGGTTTATTTTTCTGCTGGTTAAAAGAATGAAGATCTGAAAACGGTAAAAAAAGAAAAGCAGTCAACCAGGCTAAGTTTTTAGGACAGGGACTGAATATGCTAAGTTAATGTGACATTGCTGTCAATTTCAACTTACTGTTAGGCTTCCGTTTTGAGTGTAAATATTAGACCTTTATGAATATGTTACTACAGGTATTTGCTTCATTCTCAAAAATAGTATTTGCTTCCAAAATGTGAAGTTCATTTGGATTACTTGACATGAAAGAAAGGAGATTAATTTGATGAAATGTAGGTTTAGAACTACTTAAAATGTTAATTGTAGTTTATGAGTCCCAAAAAATATTATGTAGTAGTTTAATTTGCAGCAAGGTAGTTCTAGATCGCTCAAATTATTAAATGAAGATGAATAATTGGGGTTGTTAGCCGGCTAATCATTGATCCCTTTGCTGCTTCTACTTTGAGCAATGAATTATCTACTTTGCCCCTTTCCTTTTTCTCTTTTATCCAGGTGGGTACCAAACTGCGGATTTCGGGAACCGTGGAATTGGAAAGGTGTCCGAGTTTGACTCAATAACTTGTACTTTAACTAATTTAGTAAATCCCTTAGGCCTTAATCCTAATAATATGTTTTCTTATTCAACATTAAATCTATATGATTAGTGAGGTTTAAATGTTAAATCACTTGGTGAAGAGATGAAATACATCTCCTTTCATCCCGTTTTATATTAGGAATTTACACCAAAGCATTATTTGGCACTTTGATTACAATTCAATTTGTTGTGGTAAATAAAAAATCAAGTTGCTGTTGGATTTCTGGTACGAGGTTGATTTCGTAATTAATACATTATTGCTCTTACTTTAGTTTGAATCTTTTTCATGTTGGTTAGATAATCAAAATTAGGTCACCTGTCTTTGGTTATAATCAGAGACGGATCCTAGATTTGAAGACGACGGGGGCATTATTATCTTAACATAAACGCCAACAAAACTTCCAATGAAGGCTGAGGGATAGTTCCGTGTCAGGCTTGTCACTGGTAGTGTGAGCAGTGCTGAAAACACAAGTATATAGGTCAAATAAGGTTCTACACTAATAATTGAACTTTAACACTGTTTAAACAATTCAGAGAGATGCTCAGTGGTTAAGATTGTGCAAAATGTATGAATTGCTGCAGGTTTGATTCTCAGCTCTCTCATTTTTGCTTATTGTTTCCTGAAACTATAAGCCATTTAAATTTAAACCAAAAAAGAAACTATAGAAAAGGGACATTTGGGATTCAATCCCGGGCCACAATTAAGGGAAGCAACGGCTGCACCCAATGTGCTCCCAGCCCGCTTTCCTTTGTTTGGGTGCACAAAATAAAATATATAAGTTTCTCAAGGTATATACACATACATAAATATTCCAAAGTAATGGGCGCGTGTGCACCCCCACCCTTCCACATGGGTCCACCTATGGTTATAATTGGGATGTAAAAAGTTGGTGACTGCCATAAATATTAGAATAATGCTTTCATCTGTGATACAGCTTCACAGTTTTACATTACGCAATAACGAAAGAAGTATGTGATTACAAAGATCTAGTGCATGCTTCACAGTTTTGAGTTGATGGAACGGTTTGCTTCCTTTTTATGAGCCAGGAATATTATAGTGTTTTCTTCTGCTGTACACATTGTTTTAATCTATCTTTCAGTGCCATTTATAGTCACATTGTAGCCCTTTTCTTTTGGTTAAATTCTTAAAATGCTTCTTCTCTCATGGTGGAGTTTCTGCTTTTTTGCTATTTATGCCTAAGTATTTATTGTCTCTGTATATTATTTTCCTGATGGATTTTCTTCACATAAACCTACAATCATGGTCTCTTCTATTTTTGTTTCTTTTGATTACCACTATAACTGTGCTCTTTTTGGATTCACCCTGATTTCTATATATTTCTAGGTAGATTCTGTTGAGGGTCCAATGCCACAGACAAGATTTGTCTTGAAGAAGGCTCTGGAGTTTGGCCATGCTGTAGTTGTTGTAGTCAATAAAATTGATAGACCTTCTGCTCGTCCAGAGTTTGTTGTCAACTCTACGTTTGAGCTCTTCATTGAACTTAATGCCACCGATGAACAGGTACATTTCTTGCCATCTGCTTTTCAGAGTAAAAATGTATCCTTGATATTCTTTTTCATTCATCTTATATTAATTGAATACTGTCCTTAAAACCCCCCCTTCCCCCCCAAGAAAAGTAAAGGAATAAGGATTCAAAAAGAAGAAGAAACAAAGCAATAGCTCTACATACTGATTTGTGACATATAGAAACCCTTGTTATAATGTTAAACAGATACACATGGAACTACAACTAGTCTCACATTTGAGACTAGTTGTACCATGAACATAAAAATATTCTCTCGAGTTATTTGGGTATTCTTGAAACAGGAACTTCTTAATTGAAGATACCTGGCAGTTATTAGAATTAGGGTCCACTATTAACCAGTTGAGCTTTCTGGGATTGTTGGTACCTTATGTAAGACATTGATTTTGATCTCTATCTCATTGTCCTCTTCTCTGCAGTGTGATTTTCAGGTAATATATGCCAGTGGTATCAAGGGAAAGGCAGGACTATCACCTGAAAATTTGGGTGAGGATCTTGGCTCATTATTTGAGGCCGTCATCAGATGTATTCCAGGGCCCAAGATTAATAAAGATGGTGCACTTCAAATGCTTGTTAGTTCTTTCTTCACCTTTCCTCTTTTATTTATCCTATGATAAAGCTGCTGGTCTGCATATTTTTTTATGCAGTAAACCATCTTTAGTTTCTTTAATGGCTTTCTTTAAAAGATGCAAATTTGTTCCTTTCGTAATGGGTGCTTGCATCAAGATGTATTCTGGAAGCTCTTTATTGTGGGGTAAATGTCGGAAGGCTTTGGAAACAGTTGAAGCATTGAAAAACACCTTAAGCACTGCTACACAGGAAAAAATAAATAAAATGACCTCTAGTAGTACTGATTTCTTTCAAGAGGGTGTTTCGATAGCAATGTGGATAGCTTGTCAAAAATGTATGAAGTTTCAGCCTTGTAGGTTCTGTGCTGAAACCTCATCTGTAAAGGCTGAAACTTCATCTGTATGTAAGATCTTAGAGTGGTGACAATGCTTACTCAGATGTTGGCTCTTCTGCACCACTAAGTACTTTGTAGTTCTTCTTGAAAAAGGAGCCGTAATTATGGATTTTCTTATTTAACTGATCAATAAACATTATAGGCTACAAATATTGAGTATGAAGAACATAAAGGGCGCATAGCTATTGGACGTGTGCATGCTGGAAGTCTGCGCAGGGGAATGGATGTGAAGGTAGGTCATACCATCTTCTCTCATTTGGGGTTGTTTATCCTATGAAAGCTCTTACATCAATCCTTTTTATTCCCTTGCAAACTGCTGTTGTTCCTGTTTATACACACTAGACACTACATTCAATTGCTTGAGATGTTATCAGTTAAAGTATTATTCTTGAATGAGTACCTTCTAGATCAGTTTGTCCTACCAATGGAGCTCAAATTGACTTCTATACTGTCTTACTGCTTGCTTGCAGTGTTTAGTTATGCTCATGCAAGGGATCTGTTACGAGGATGCAACATAATTCCTCTCACTCACAAATTGAGCAAGATATAGAATTTCCTTTCTGATAACAGGAAAAATATATATATATATATATATATATATATGTACGTAAAAAATGGTGTGATTCTATGTGCGTATTATAGTTCTCAGTCATACTTGCTTATCAAGAGATTATTTTTTAAGAGGCTTATCAAGAAGTTGAAGAGGCTTATCAAGAGATTTTTAGTTTCTCCGATGTTAGTGTGTTAGTAACATGCATTAAAGGAAGTCTTTTCTGTCACTTGAATCTTGATAGATGTTATGTCTCTACGTTAGGTGCATTAACAGTTGAGATAACAAACTAATCTTCTTCATTATGGGAAGGCTAGGTTATCACGCATGAACAAAGTTTGAAGTTCCAAAAATTCCAGTCTACCCTTTCTTGTTTTACTATGAGATCAAAGAAGACATCCACACACTTGTACACATTTTTTGATACGGTAATAATTTAATCAATTATGGGAATATCTCCCATATACAAGCAGTGTATGTGTGTGTGTGTTGTTTACAAGCTCACACACTTAACAAGAGAGATGTAACCTCTCCGACAGAAGTTCTCTAGTAGCCAAAAACAATGTTTTCTATAGCTGGATGTATGCGTATATTCTAAGTTAAGAGCATTGCAGTTGATCTGATTGATGACAAACCAATCTTCATAGCTCATGCTGACCGAATGCAAGTCATGAGTCTCCATCCATTCTTCCACCTCTAGTTGTCAAATTTAGGTTGAGAAGTTGAGAATATAAGACCAAATGCGAGGATACTTCATTGATCTTATGCTCTGATTGATGTATAATTCCACAAATACATATAAACCTCTGGTGCTGATCTTAATTGTTGATCTTAGGATCTCGTATATTTGTGTCGACTAAATGTGACTAAGACTGTTGCTTGCCTTATTGCTTATCAAACTTTTTGAAATAATAATTTTATAAAAAAATCATTTTTTTCATGGAACTTGTTATACATGCTAGTTCTATCTACGTGAGAAGTGCGTTCTTTTACTTTTCAATTTCTTTTCTTGACGAGTTATACAATAACCTTGTCAGATATGTACATCTGAAGACGCATGCAGATTCGGCAGAGTAAGTGAGTTATTTGTGTATGAGAAATTCAGTAGAGTTCCTGCTGAAACTGTTGAAGCTGGAGATATTTGTGCGGTGTGTGGCATTGATGATATTCAGGTATGAAAACTGAATACATTGGTTGGTTGGTTTATATACATTACTTGTCATTTGAGATAATTGCAAACATATGATGCAAAGCAGTTTATGAACCACTGTTCTTCTTTTGTAAACTTAGATCGGAGAGACTATCGCTGACAAAAGCGATGGAAAACCATTACCTTCAATCAAGGTTGAAGAACCTACAGTGAAAATGTCATTTTCAGTCAATACATCCCCCTTTGTTGGCCGTGAGGTAAATCACTATTTAGTAACATCTTTTTTTACTTGTTTTTTCATACCATGGAAGGGAAAAACTATAGAGTTGACTTTCATTCTGAAAAATGCATTGCTTCTTTCAATTTGTACTATTTCGTCTTACAATGGCATATAAGCATGCTTTCTTCTTTATGTGGTTGTTTCTTTTGCCGTCTAGATCCTACTTTTTCGTCTTACAATGACATTTTAAAGCAGGCTTTCTTCTTTATGTGGTAATTTTTTTGCCGTCTAGATCCTACTTTTTCTATTTGGGAAAGGATTTCAGTTACACACCCGTTCTTTGTGGCGTCTTGTTACCCCCAATCTTTTTTTGAGTTGACCTTGAATGATATAGGTATAATACATAAACGTGCCCTTTAACTTGGCCTTAGCTTACATTTATGCGCTCCAACTTTGGGTGTGCACAAGTGGACACTTAACTTGTATGAAGATGAACAAGTAGAGACACACATACTTAATGACATGATATAAATCAGTTAGAGTATCTCTCACGCGAATTGCCAAGTAGGACATGTGTGTCTACTTGTTCAACTTTATACAAGTTTATCTGTCCACTTGTTCACACCCAAAGTTAGAGGATATAAATACCAGTTGAAGCCAAATTAAAGGGTTATTATGCCAATGCCATAATTAGATCTGATGTAAGTCGTGATACATATTTTACCACTTAATATATTTATTTTTCACATTTTCTTCTCCTTCCTTCTTCCTCCTCTTGCCCTCCACTACTAGAGGTGTCAGATGGGCGGGTTGAGCTGAATTTAAGTAGGTCAAAATGGGCTGAATTTCCCAAAATTTATTTTGGCTGAAATGCAGGTCATAATCAAACTTGCCCAATTTCTTACTGAATTTTAAATGGTTCATTTGTTCTTTTGTACTCCCTCGTTTCAATTTGTTCGTATGTTTTTGACTTAACATGGTGTTTAAGAAAGTAAAAAAAGAACTCTTATATCTTGTGGTCTTAAACTAAAGATATGTCAAATGTATTAAAATGTCCTTTAATCTTCTGGTCCTAAACATGTCATATGAAAATTATGAAAGATTGCCAAAAAAGGAAAGACATTATTTTTCAAACCGACTAAAATGGAAAGTATGACAAACACAAATTAGAGGGAGGGAATGATATTTTAGTACCTAATAAAACTATTTTTTTCCTCTTTATTATGGCTTATGTATAACACGATCAAACAAAAAATATTTTAACAAGACTCCTTATGGGTCAATTTGGGCTACATATCAACCTAGATACTATGGGCTGAAATGGACTGAAGCCTGAGCTAATAATTGGGCGGGTCAATAACCAATCCAAACTTAGGTGGGTTATGTTTTGGGCTAATTCTATCACCTTTATCCACAACCACCGGAAAAATAACGGATCAACTTTGAATTCATCCTTACAAGATTCATTACAAAAAAGTTCACTTACCAAAGCTAATGGACTGCGAGTCTTTACAATTGCACTTGTCCGTTGCTTTGAACTAAATCTAAATGTCTCAGTAGGTTACTATGGACTTCTTTCAATGATGGACTAAAGAAGTTGTCTTTCAAATTCTTTTTTCCAATTTCATTTTTGATATGATTATCGCTGGTGAATGTAATGAAATTGCAGAAACATACAACATATTTAGGAAACTCCCCACCATTACCGTTTTCAATTTTTTTTTTTAGGAAAATCTAGCCCAATAAGGTGTAACACAGTAGATAAGAGGAAACCTACTATTCAAGAGGTTTCTCTCGACTCGAAATGGGAGCAGATTTGAAAAAGAAAAATTTTAAAGTCTCTCTAACGATGATGATAATGGAGTCAATACAAGTAGTTTCTCCATCATCAGAAGGACATCATTGATCTATCGACTGCAACCAAGTTCCATCCAAGAAGAAACAAAGAACAGAGATATCTACTAAATGGAACCCCACAATTTTCATCATCAAAGATGATGATTTGACGTTGTGTAAGCCTTCACTCCTTCCTTTGTAGTTGAGATCCCCATGTTTGATTTCTCTAAATCTGAAGTCTCATTTGTTTAATGCTTGTTAGAGTGGGTAAGAGTTCCCTTGGTTGGGGGATGGACCGGTGATCTCCTTATATGGACTTGAGCAATCCTTCCCTCATGAATTAGCTTTTGAGGTTGAGTTAGACCCAGGTGTCATATCTTTACATGGTATTTGAGCCACGTTTATCTCCGTTTGGGCTCCCAGTCCACACGCCAATTGGGTCTAGGCGTGAAGGAGGGTGTTAGAGTGGGTAAAAGTCCCACATTGGTTGAGAAATGGACTGGTGGTCTCCTTATATGGACTTGAGAAATACTTCCCTAATGAGCTAGCTTTTGGGGTTGAGTTAGGTCCAGGTGCCATATCTTTACAATGCTCATCGGATTCCTCTTCAACTATCGACCTAAGTCCTTTGGTCTTTATTTGACCCTATCAATAGTTGGCTGTCAAGTGCTTTTAAGGGGAGATTTAGGAGATGTTGGAGCAAGTACTGGTAGATGTGGTGGAAGGATGGTAGCTTATGGTGGTGGCGGCGCCGGTGAGGCTGGTTGTGGAGGAGAGAAGAAATAACAGAAAGTAGAGAGGAAAAAAAGAAGTAAAGCAGTAGGAATATATATATTTAATAAGAAATGTTAAAGAAGATTTTTTTTCACATTTTGTTTGTTTTTCACTATTTTTGAGAGTGTAATACACTCTCCGTACCACATCATGACTTGGGAGTAATAATTCCACTTCAAGATAGTCTATGGGCTAATAATCCTCTACAAAGGTTGCACGTGTAACTGAAAATCCAGCCTTAGTTCAATGTGGTATTTGTGCCTTTTTCCTTTTTTATTTTTTTTTATTTTTTTATTTTTAAGGTGAGATGTTGGGAGGTGGGACAAACAAAAGGTCATCTTCCTCTTCTCTTCTTTACAATGCAATACTTTGAGCAAATCTCACATCGGGAAAACACCCAAGACATGTCGGGTATATAATGAAGCGAGCCGCAGAGCCTAGTAACACGTTTCAAAATCATGCAGGTTGAAGTTAAATGTAGATAATATGACTAGTGAGCTGGGTTATTACATTTGGTGTTAGAGCTACTTGTGTGCAATCTTTTTTATGGTGAGTCGAATATCAAGGACTGAAATCTTACATTGCCAAATTCCTTAGGCTTTGATGTGCTGTTTAAAGTCATGAAGAAATAGGCCCAAACTCGACAATAACATGAGTAGAGTGATCTATTAGAAAGTCACAAACTTGGATGGGAGTCGAAGAAACCTCAACGAGGAAACGGAGTCCTTAAGAGGAAACAGAGTCCTTAAGAGGGGACGTATCTAACCATTTAGACAATCAAATGTGGCAATTAATAAGAAATTTTTTAGATTAAAAAGTCATGTTCAGTCATCTTAATCATGAGCATTAATTGTACCATAGAAATTGCAAGAAGGCAAAATTTTACATGTGTCCAACTACCTGGAAGTGATACTAGCTCAGATTCAATTTATAGATTTTTTTTTAATTTTGGGACTTCCAAAGTGTTCGACACAATTCTTCTAGTATATATTACATACAATTTTCACAACTTCCAATTGATCAAATTTGTAACTATTCAATTTTTAACTTTGAAGTGGTGTTTTCTATATAAAAGCAACTTTTCAACCACTATTTTCATATTTTATTCCGTCATTAATATAATACAGAAGTCTAAGTTAACAAAGTTAAAAGTCAAAATATTTATGTAAAATTATATGGAGAAATTGGAAGCTAAATGACATTAGAAACCCCCTGCTGTTGGACCCGAAAATGAGTAAACATTAAACAAACAATTCTGTTTTATTTATTAATGATGATATGGTAAATACCGGGAGCTATTCTAGCTGAAGTTATGCCAAACTTTTTGCTGCCCAAATCTTTGTTTCATTATACTCCATTCTATATACACACACATCTCGGTGCGTTATTTCCTGTTATGCTTTGAACCAGCTCTCATGTAGATAGCAATTGAGATCTGGGAACATGATAGATGGCACATTCTGTGCTGAAACCGAATTTGAAAACAACGCATAGTTTAATTGAAGAGCATTGTGTGACCTTTACCACAGATAGAACATGCTTGCTTTCATGGGAAATGATTTTAAACAATTTTATGTGTAGTTTAGTTGCAGAGTATTTCACAGATAGAACTTGCTTTCGTGGGAAATGATTTCAAATATTTTTCAGGGAAAGTATGTTACTAGTCGAAACCTAAGAGACCGGTTGTACCGTGAGCTGGAAAGAAATCTGGCAATGAAAGTTGAAGATGGTGAAACTGCAGATACGTTCATTGTCAGTGGACGTGGTACTTTGCATATTACCATCCTGATAGAGAACATGTAAGAAAATTCTATCACATACCTCGGACCACACTATCTTACTCATACTAAAAATCTGAAATGTTCAGGCGAAGGGAAGGATACGAGTTCATGGTGGGACCTCCTAAAGTGATAAATAAGAGAGTGAACGACAAGTTGCTGGAACCTTATGAGGTAATCATTGGCTGAGTTTGTTTTGTGTTTAACTGAACGAAATGGATAATGCACATAAGTTGAGATCATTTTTAATATATTATCCGTGTTGTATTTTTGGTAGCACTGTGGTAACGTCTCATGATTTTCCCTTTGGTTTGGCCCTTCCCCAGACCCACACATAGCGGGAGCTTAGTGCTGCCCTTTTTTTTTTCAATACATCTGGAAGATTGTCCAATATTGCTTTCTGTTTCTGTTTCTGTAGGACTTATCTGTTGAACTTGTATACTAGGAGAGTATTGTTTAATCTCTATCATTTGTTAGTCCTGACTTTTGTATTCCATATTTGCAGATTGCTACTGTTGAGGTTCCTGAAGAACACATGGGGTCTGTGGTTGAACTTCTGGGGAAAAGGCGTGGTCAGATGTTTGATATGCAAGGGCTTGGGTAAGTAAAAGTTGTCATGATGACCGGATATTTTTCAGAATGATTGGTAAAAGATTCTCTCAGCTAAGTGGAGTAGGTTTGGCATCATGGCACGTGGTATAGGATAGTTAAGACAATTCCAACTGTGAAGATTTGCTAAGAATCATGAGTCTTACACTAGGAAGTTAGGGAAGTACCTGTTCTTTGCCAACATCATTCCAAGCATAGTTTAAAAACATTGCTTTCAGTCTCAGAATATCTAATACAATCCTACTGGTCCTTAAAATGAGATCCTTCCTACCTAGATCTGGCAATTCAATAGTTTGTTGTCTGCTGAGATAGCTGTATGTTCTTAACGATAACAAGGTTCTAGTTGTGCTGAAAGTTGTGAGTTTGATTATGTGCTTCCGGTTTCCATTTCGATCCACAGTTGTGAGGAAAAAAAATTAAATTCTTAAAAAAAATAAAATGAAATGCTGATAATTATTCAATAAAACTGTTTTGGTTTATGTTTAGCTCAGCTGAAGAATACCATCAAGGAAAATGATAGATATTTGTGATGTATGTTTGCTCAGACTCTTCAAAAGTGTCAAATGGTGTGTCTCGGATCCTCCATAGGTAGTGCATTTTTGGAGGACCCGACTTCAATATGGCAACAGTTTAGGAGAGTCTGAGCAACTTAGTTTGTGATCAGATATGGACGTTAGGCTCATGGAATTAATTTTGGTCTTGTTTATTCAATATTTGTCCCAGGAGTGGCAATGTGGTTCTTTCAATTATTTGCATTATATGGACATCCTGCATTCTCATTAGTGATATGTTATATCAGAGGATTCATCCTGAAAAAAAGGGAACTTTTCTTGGTCTTCTTGCTTTATTGTCTACTGTGTTTTTATTCATTCTTGGTGATATTTTGGCTTTTTGAAAGGCACAGTTTTTAGCTGCAGAATACTTTTTCATTTTTATTCATTGAATACAATACACTAATGCAACTTATCTGTCAGGTCTGAAGGAACATCCTTCCTCAAATATAAAATACCTACCCGTGTTCTTCTTGGATTGAGGAATTCAATCTTGACAGCTTCTAGGGGCACAGCAATTCTCAACACAGTATTTGAGAGCTATGAATCATGGGCTGGTGATATTTCTACTCGCGATCTTGGTTCACTGGTAATTTTACACCTTCTGTACAATCTTCTCCTCAGTAAAGATCAAATTTTAAATTGGTTTTAAAGTCTTAGCAAATAGCAGATGGTCCAAGTTTTTTCAAAATTTTGTTTTTAACTTTAAAAAGATGTGATATTTAGTTGTTTTATTTAGTTTTTAAATATGAAAATTTTATCTGAAAACATTAACAAACTGATGTGCAATTTTACGCCAAAAATTGGATGCATTGATCCCCGTACTCTGAATTGTGCTTTTTCTGGAACAGAATGATATTATATTCTAAATTTTGCTTATATCATCATAGGTTGCATTTGAGGACGGAACAAGTACATCGTACGCACTCATGAGTTCTCAGGACAGAGGACAGTTGTTTATTGGCCCTGGAGTTGATGTTTATAAAGGTCAAATAGTTGGTATTCACCAACGGTCAGGTGACCTTGCCCTGAATGTCTGCAAGAAAAAAGCTGCAACAAATGTCCGTTCAAACAAAGAAGTAACAGGTAAAGTCAGCACCAAACTGAAAAATCTCAACCTTTTCCTACATAGAATTAAAATAAATTGTTAAGAAAATATTTGCTTACATATTGTCCCCATATTGTATCAAAGAGCTTAAGATTCTGCAATTCGAGCTGTTACGTAGAGAAACATGGTGTGTTATCTTGCAACTAGCTTCATTCCCTGCCTTAAACTATAGTTTCTAATTCTGCTTTGAACAGAGTCCAATATTATCCTGATAGCATGATTTAGGGTTTAGGGGGTGGGGGTGGGGGGTTTCACTACCTTCTTTTTCTGCTTAACTATAAAATTGTTCTTATGTACTTAACATTTTGATAGTATGTCTTTGCTTTTGTCCGCCTCATACTAACTGAAGTCCCATATCGTTACATGCAGTGGTTCTTGATACCCCACTAGATTTTAGTCTGGATGATTGCATAGAGTACATTCAAGAAGATGAGCTTGTTGAAGTTACTCCATCAAG
Source organism: Solanum lycopersicum (assembly GCF_036512215.1). Taxonomy (NCBI): domain Eukaryota; kingdom Viridiplantae; phylum Streptophyta; class Magnoliopsida; order Solanales; family Solanaceae; genus Solanum; species Solanum lycopersicum. The sequence goes on from NC_090802.1 coordinate 21,282,891, forward strand.
TATCCGGATGCTGAAAAACCCAAAGTCTGCCAAAAAAATGCGATGAGGGTTCACATAGGACGAGGCAAAGAGATGTGATGAAGTATACATAGGACGAGACAATATACATGTTACCCAGCTCATCATTTCATTCAAAAGCCTCTCTCTTTTGGACAGTGCATACAGGATCATTAGCATGTTGGTACTTTTAACATGTGAATTGAACTTTTCGTTAATGCAGAGCTATACTGCATTCAAAGCCTTAAATACAATAGGTTGAAACCTTTTGGTAGTTGGATTTGGTTAGGCATACAAAGGCGTGGTATATTTCTCACAATTTGTATAGATAATATAATAGAGTGCAAAACAATTTGCAATATTTGGTATTGTAATAACTATTATAGCATTATCATATTCCATATTTTTGTGTAAGATGTGCTTAATGGGGTGCCCATTATTTATTCGAGTCAACATAAGACAATGATTTGGTTATATTTATTTTTCCTTCATATCTTATCCAGCTATTCATCCACGTAGATGCATAAATAGTACTCTACTTCACAAAATAGTTGTGCTTCTTAAACCAAGTAAACCATGCCTAATCTTAATATGGAATTTTTGTTTTCAGAAAGTGTAGAGAAAGCTTTCCAAATCTTTCTGAAATTATTTTAATCAAATGCCTTCAGAGAGTCTCTTTTCCAGATTTTTGAAAAAGCTGAAATATTGTCACTTGTGTTTGAAAATTGGCATAGCATGACAACTTGAAAGGTTGACTTTTATTAAAAGTTGTGAATTTTATGAAGAGTTGTTACTTTTATTGAAAGTTGTGACTTTTCGAAAAGTTATGACATTTATAAAGACTTTTTACTTTTACGGATGGTTGAAACATTGATGAAAGGTTGTGACTATTCCGGTAAGGCACAACAAACATTTGTTCACGCTATACTTTGTTGTCTATAATGTTCCCTTTCATTTTAAAACAACGAAAATTCTAAACTTCTTCTTTTTATGCACAATTAAATATTTGATTCTGAACTTCTTCTTCTTATTCTTCTGCACAATTAAATATTTATGTACTTTTCTCATGTTGAGTGGCTCACTGGCACTATTTTTTTTTGTATCATTACACTAGTGAATATAAACATTCATCTTGAGATGATCTATTTCTTTAAATCTCGGGTACTAGAGAGAAATGATTTCCTTAACAAAACACTGTGTATTCAATAAACTCAATTTTTCCTTTTTGTTTCATTATATTGTTACAAATCCGGGTATGTTTTTTTTTATAGTCATTAATTTATACTTATGATATTAATTTTTGTTTTTCGTCCATCTATTTCTATACAACATTATCCAAAGAAATTTTTTCTTCTCCAAGAGATCTAGCATAGAAATTTATATGATTTTTAGTTGTTATCTAATAATGTTAATATTAACAGGAGTAAAAAAAAAAAATACAAAGTCAAATTACATAACTAAAACTAACAATTAATTACAATTGTATGGTACACAATATTGACTATTCTCTTGAACCAAAGTACTCTTGTGAACTTTTTCCCATTATCTCTTACTTCTCTTACACCATTTTCAAGGATCTTTAATGTTTTATTCGTGATAAACTTCAATTTCTTAACACCATCATAATTATATTACATATTAAATTTTAATTTTGAAAGATTGCATTTTAATTTTAAAACACATAATGACTACATATTACTTATTGGTATATCATACGACAATGGCACCTTTGCTCTTGATAAACACACACACACACACGCGCGCACACACGCACGCACGCACCCACGCACGCACTCACGCACGCACGCACGCGCGCACGCTCGCACGCGCGCGCACACACACACACACACACACACACTCACACACACACACACGCACGCACACACGCACGCACGCACGCACGCACGCACGCACGCACGCGCGCACGCACGCACGCACGCACGCGCACGCGCGCGCGCGCGCACACACACACAATGTAAAGTTTCAAAAGCAAATTATTAAATCTATAAAATAAAATTATGTAAATTAGAAGAAAATTGTGATACGATTGTAATTTTGCCTTTTCTTTTAATAAAACAAATGGTGAACTACAATTAAATAATCTCTATACTCTTGAAAATCAATTTAAATAAAAATGCTATAACATCAAAATACAAGAAAAGTTCTATTCTAATTAATTTTTTAAAGAAAAATCATCTAACCACGCGAAGCGGGGGTCCATTTACTAGTTTTAAGTATTCAAGAAAGTGAAAATAACTTAACGTCTAATTCGACCCCTAAACTGGGTGAGAAAAGCGTGTTCAAGCCTAGTAGAGTAAGGAAAAGACGAAAACTCCCCTTTATCAAATGGATGAAATGCCTTAATTAGAGAGGCTTCACTTAAACCACCATAACATTTAACTCAGAGCTCAAAATATATCAAACTTGGTGGTGTTGGAAAGAAGACTCAAAGACTTCATTTGATATGTAATGGGCCACCTAACCCTTTATGTGATAAAAATATAGTCATTTGAAGTTGCTCCAAAACTAAAACTAATGGAAATGTGAGTCTTCAAATGAAGATATTTGAGTCCTATTTCCAATGCCACCAAGTTTTACCAATTTGAAGGTGTGAATAAAAAGTAAAAATTATTGAGTGAAGCCTATCCAATTAAAGCTTTTCATCCGTTTGGGAAAGGGGTACTTTGTTTCCTTACTCCACATGACTTGACCACATGTTTCCTCAGCCAAATTAAGGGTCTAATCAGATACTAAGTTATTTTTCACATGACAAAATGCTTAGAATATCAAGACTTTTCAAGAAGATTAAAAGAGGAATTTCAAGCGTTCAATCAAAGGTTGAGGAATTTCACCAAGAAAGAGGATTCTTTCGAGGTATGTAAGCTTTCCATAGTGTTGAGTTTGTTCTTCCTCATGCCAACCATGTAATTCCATTCATGAATTCGTCCATGCGATTGTTTATATTGAGATTCTTGAGAAGTTCTTGAGTTTTAGCCCCATTATTTAATAATAGAGGTTTTGAGTTTTGAGGTGAGGATATTTCAAATTAGTGATGCTTCTTGATATATTTTGTGTGAGATTTCATTGAATATGTATTGGGTTTATGAATCAATGAGAGTTAGGAGGAAATCATTCAATTCTAGATGAGGTAGGACTTGAAATTTGACAAGAAAATTTGTCGGGTTTCTGGGTAGAGGGATGGAGCATCGCTCCCAAACTATTGGACAATAGTTTGGGGCCTGGCGGGCTGCGCCAGTGGTGCACCCCAAACACTGACCTGTGCCAATCAGTGCACAAGGGTTGCCCGATCCTTACTATTCTGTCCTTCTTCCCATATGTGTTCATTGAAATCATGTGTATGTTCTGTTCTTAATATGAACTCTTGAAGTCTTACATATCATAATCACATGTCTTAATTCACATTTCGAACTAAAATAAAGTTAAGAGGTCTGTTTGGGTCACTTTGAGAATTCTTTAAATTGATTATAATTTTGAACTAAATCTTTAGTAAATGAGTATGAGAATGATAAGAGTTTTATTTCATGTTTCAAAATGAGTATATGGGAACTAAGTATTCCAAAATGTAATAATTTTACATTTAAAGAGAGAACATCAATTTCATATAAGCTACGACTTCAAAGAAGTTTCAGAGTATTACCTCTTTTAAGAGAGTCTTTTGAATAATTACCTCAAATTCAGAAAGAATTATGTTTTAAATATTTGAGCACCGATATGGGGATGAGTTCATACAACTCAGAATCATCATAAACCATGTAAGCCAACATGCGTAAAGGATAAGACTTTTTAGATGATTCCTTATTGCCTTAAAGAATATCTTAGTGGATGGATACACTTAGTTGAGGTATTCTATGCCCTAGCAATGTATATGACAATTCTATTAGCGTGGTAAAGACATTGTATCATAACATAACTCATAGAGATGATTGTCGCTTAGAGATTCTCCCAAATAAGAGTAAAGAGTATGTTGTTGTATTTTTATACATTTGAGTTGATATCTACTGTTTTAAAAGCTTTAAATATTGCATTTCCTACTATTGCTTTCATATTTTAGTTGAGTTTGAGGTGAGTCTTCCCACGCAATCACTTCAGTTTACTATTACTTTTAGTTTTCCCCGTACATGCTCGTACATTCAATACCTTGACGTCATTCGACTTGCATCATTTCATGATGCAGATATAGGTGTTCAGGGTCATCAATAAGCGCTTAGTTGATACCTTTGTATTCTAGTTAGATTTTGTCAGTCTCCTTGATTTATGCTAGGTTCCACATTTATGTTTCAGTTTATTTAAGATGTTGTGGGTCTTGTCCCGATATCTATCGTAGTATTGAGAGGCTTCATAGATAGTTTTAGTTGAGTAGTCTTTCAACATTTCCTTTGTGATGTTTTGAGACTTTGAGTTGCTTTAAGTATTTCAAGACATACTTTGGTTTAAGCTATTGTTGCTACCTTATGCGTTAAATCTTTGCAATTGAAGTTCTTCTTTTGTTGAGTAAGTCTTCCATTGAGTAGTGAGCCAAGCCAAAGGTTAGTTAGGTTCGCTTCGAGACCAGCGATGATTCTCAAGCACTGGATATGTACAGGGTGTATGCTCAAGGCATGACAAATACTATGAGAAACATCACATACCCTAAAAAGAACGATTGCTCTTGGCGAAATTTCTCAACTATTGAATGAACGGTTAAAAAACATCTTTCCCTCTTCTTGAAACTTTGCCCTAAAGTGTTCAGGAATGTGAAAATAACTTAGAGTCTATTAGAACCCTATATTGGGTGAGAAAACGTGGTCAAGCCTAGTGGGGTAAGGAAAAGACCAAAATATCCCTTTCTCAAACGGATGAAATGTCTTAACTAGAGAATCTTCACTCAAACAATCATTACTTTTTACTCGGAGCTCAAAATGTAGTAAACTTGGTGAGTGGAAAGAGAACTCAAAGACCTTCAGTTTTATAGGTCATAGTTCACCTAACTCAATATGTTCTAAAAGACATAATTATTTTAATTTGATCTAAAACTAAAACTAATGGAGTTCGAGGTGTTACACTTGGACTGCAGTTCTTGAGCCATGAGGAATGTTACATTTGTCTTCTAGAATTACATGACCTAAATTAAAGCTAGAAGATGACGTAGGGAAAAAGAATATTTAGGAAGTGAAAACCAGAATAAATTGCTATATTTTAGCTATTTATGTTTCTTAGGTTGTTTAAAACTCTATTAGCAATTGTTATGTATTAGTTCCTCAGTTTCAGCAACCTAGTAAAACTCTGTTAGTTACTTTAAGTATTAGTTGTTCAATTTCAGCAAACAATAATTTAATTATAGCATATTTTTTTGCATTACTTTACATCATCTTAGATAAGTTGTGATGTATTTATTCAGTCTCATTTATCAATAGAAATCACTTTTCCCTTTTCTTCTTCAATCATTTCTTATTATCCTCTATTAAACACTAAAAAGAACCTTAAATCTCAACATATTTCAAGTCTCAAAACATTGTTTAAGACGAAAAGGCAAAGTAGAATAATAAATCATTACATGATTTCAGGAGCCAGAAACTTGGTTTAAGCTCGCCTGCTTAAATAAGAAAATTACTTTGAACAGAAAAATTATTCAAAAAACCATAAAACAATTCCACCTCTGAGCTTCAACTCAAAAATAACAAAGAAAATAAAAATGGTTAGAAGTTAATAATTTTCAAAACTATTAGACCGAGGACAAAGTGTCCAAAACCTGGTCAAGTAAAGGAAATTCTAGCCTTTTGGGTGTCCCTTCGCCCATTTAAAATAGTGGAGACTTGATGGATTTATATAGATTTCAAAATCTCAAAAAAAATTTGGTTTTCAATCGATTTGGAAGAATAGAAATTTTGAAATTCCCAGGGGATAAGAATTTAAGGTTTATACATTCTGGGATATGGTTGACTTACTCACCGGTGGAATTTGTAGGTTTCATCATGACTTGAGATTTCAAATCGTAATAGTGAAGACATGCTTTTTCTGGAAAGGAGATGATGAATAGAGTTAAACATTCGAGGGAACTATTTTATCAAACTTAAACATGGTTTCAGAGGTGCGGTTGATACGAATGAAAATGTTTTTCAATTTTTTTGCTACCCAAAACTTTTGATGAACTCTTTTTTTTTCAGATTAAAAAAAGGACTTCTCTGCTAATAAAAAAAATATTTATAACTGACATTTATCATCTTTTTTCTACCCTCCAGAACATCTGGCCATCGATCCCCACCACCCTACACCTTACCTTAAACCCCTACCACCCCGTAGCTTCCATCTCCATCACACCACACCTTACCTTCCACCCCTAAAACTCATAAAGTTTTTTTTGAAATCATTTTCCTTCAGACCAAACACAACAAAATCTCATGTTTTTTTCTTCATGGATTATTGGGTTAATTATCTATATGTATCTATAATCATGATTAAGACAATTAAACTTCTATATATGAAGTTTGTGTGACAGATGGTCTAAGGTTGGACTCTCATTCATCTTCATGGAAATTCAGCTGAGCAAACAACAATAAGTATAGAAAGATTCATTGATAGTACAATGAATATGGGGAGAAAAGAGATCCTAGATGGGTTTAGGGAACGATCACGTGTCGTAATTAAGAAAGAAGTTGTTGCTACTACAAGATCAAATGCTACTACAAGTTGTCCTCTTGGCTTTATTAATTCTCTATAGCCTTGACTTTTGTCTTCCTCCAAACCCCTACTAGTTATGAGTTTAATGCCCTTTTCTAAATGCGTCAATCATGGTTTTTTCACCTACATTTCACTTGAAGATATCAAATTTTTGAGAACTACACTAGCATTGTGATTCATTCTCCTAGATAATGAGTTATTTGTAGGTATATATATTTTAATAATCTCAATCTCTGTCTATTCTGATACTATATATCTCGACCTCTGTCTGTTCTGATAGTCATGAATATATATACATGTACATGGACTATGAGTTGGATCTAACATCCTTATGAAACTCGATTTTCATCTTTGATCACGTCTATCTCAATTTCCTTTGTACGAACAAGATCTAAAATCGGAATGTTAAGATTGACATCTTTGAATAATGTATATCTTAGTTTCCTATGTAGGAACAAGATCTAAAATTGGAACGTTAAAATTTGCATCTTCTAACATTCCGATGACAATGATGACATTCTAATTTTAGATCTTGTTACTACAAAGGAAACTGAGATAGACATGATTGAAGATGCCAATGTTAAGTTTTGATTTTCAATGTCATTCCTACAGAGGACACTGAGATAGACATGATCGAAGATGACAATGGAGTTTCAAGAGGATGTTGAATCCAACTCATAGTCCAGGTACCATGTACATATAGACTTTCATAATAGACAGAGATCGAGATATATAGTATCATGAACAGACAGAGATCGAGATCATGTTAATATATATACCTATGAATAACTCAGTATCTAGGAGAATGACTCACAACGCGAATGTAGTTCTCAGAATTTTGAATAATCTTCAAGTGAAATGTAGGTGGCAAACCCATGAGTTACACACTTAGCAAAGGGAGTTAACTCATAACTGGTAAGGTTCTCGAGGAAGCCAAAAGACAAGGCTGCAGAGTATTAATAAAGCCATGAGTCAAGCTTGTAATAGCATTTGATCTTGTAGAACCAGAAGCTTTTTTCTCAATTACGACACGTGATCATGTCCTAAACCAATCTAGGATCTCTTTTCTCCCCACATTCACTATAGTATTAGTGGATTTTTTTTATAGTTGCTACCTTTTGCTCAGCTGAATTTTCCATGGAGATTTATGAGAGTTCAACCTTAGACCATCTCCCACACAACATTCAGATATACATGTTTAATTATCATCGTCATGATTATAGATAAATATAGATAATTAAGCCAATAATCCATGAATAAAAAACATTAGTTTTTGTTGTGTTTGGTAGGAAGGAAATGTTTTCTAGAAAAACTATACGAGTGTAGATGGTGGTAGTTAAGGTGTGGGTGATAGATTTGGAAACTACGATGGTGCTACAGGGTAAAGGTAAGGTGTAGGGTGGTGGGGATCGATGGCCAATGTGTTGGAGGGTAGGAAAAGATAAAAAGCATTAGTTATGAAGATTGGCCAATGTGTTGGAGGGTAGGAAAAGATAAAAAGCGTTAGTTATGAAGATTGGCCAATGATTTGTTATTTTATCAAACAACAAAAAAAAAATTAATATACATTAAATTCTAAGTGAGTGTGGATGAGTGAGGGTGGGTAGGTTACCCTTTTGAGTTCCTTTATTTTCATTGTTTTTATATGACATTATTATTTATAAGTCATCCCTCTTCCTTCGCTCCCCTCTCACACAAAGCCTAATTTACTTCTTTTTTTGTATGAACATTTTTTATTTTGTAATATTTTCTTGATTTTTACTTCATTTATTTTGTAATTAACTAGATGTAATTTTATTTTGATCTGATATGGGTAATAACAATTGAGATATATACACAGTAGTAGGAAGATTCAAAATTAATAAGTCTAAAATGTTGTAGATTCTAGATCAAGCTTAGAGTCTTTGAATTATGAAAATTATAATTGAAATTCTCTTGAAAGATGTTAACATGACTAATTTGGTTTGCTTTCCTAAATATTTTCTAAATTATCAATCTTTAGAGATCATCAATCCCTCAAATCTCATTCCTGTAAGTGTTAATCCAGGTATCATGAATCAAAATGATGATCAACATATGTTACGATCCTTTCAGCAAGCTCATCTTAGCCAACAAACCTCTCTTCTCCTTTTACCACCGGTTGGTGAGCTAGCGTATGTACCAACAATTGTTGTAGCACCGCAAGAATGACTTGATCTTCTATAACAAATATATTTGTGATTGTACTATAACATGTATACTTTTTGCCTCGTCTTAATTATTATTTTGAGTATATTTTACATAAGAGTAGCGTTGATTGAGCGAATCATAAAGTTTGTTGGTTATCATTTTAATTCATGATAACTTGATTAACAATCACATGAATGGGGTTTGGGGTGTTGATGATCACGAAAGATTGATCATTTGGGTTTCTCCGATAAGAAAGTAGAAAATTCATAGGAAACAATTCAAGAAAGAAATTCAAATTAGTCATGTCAAATGTAAAAGCATGTCAAGTGAATGTCAATGATAATTTTGATAAGAGATCAATCCTGATCTAGGAGCTACAACACTTTTAAATTTATTAATTTTGAAACTTCTTATAACCCGTGCTTATATCCCAATTATACCACTCATATTAGATTTATATAAAATTATATTCATTACTTGTAAAAAATGGAGCATGGAGCAAGAAAATTACAAGAAGTAAAAAATGTATTTTTAAATTAAAGATAATGATGGTTTGAGTGAGAGTAGACGGGGGAGGGGATGACTTATGAAGACTAATAGTATATAAAAATAACAAAAATAGCTGAGTAAGAAAGATATTTGCGTAGGTAGAAAATTGTTATTGGATGAAGAACATTGAACATGATTTATTTATTAAATAGATGAACTCTAAGGAAGCATGGGGCACCCACCCACCCCCTGTCATCCAAATTCACTTATAATTTAATGCATATTAAATATTTTTTTTCTAATTTTGGGTCAATGAAATTGATATATACAACATAAGAAGATAAAAGATAATCTCAAATAATCCTATGTCCCCTATATTTAAGATTATCTAAAATTTAATAATTCACATAAAAAAGAAATCTTAAATAGTGAAACAGAGGCCCTCTAAAAAAGAAATTTTACAATTTCAATATTTTTTCATGTCAAGGTCCCTTTTGACAAAGATTCTGCCTAAAGGTTAGGACTATTATGGTTATATTTCCTGTTATGATATTATGATTTATACGAAAGATAAGAAACACTAATCTTCATGGTGGATATTACCTTATGAGAAATTAAATCATGAGATAAGTTATACAATCATAACTTTATCTTCTTAAACTTCTCTTTATTGTAAAATTTATTTATGAAATGACTTCATATGTTACGATTTTCAGAAGAATGAAAGTCAAGTTAATGACATATGATTGTGACAGGAATCCCTTTCTCTTGGATGGTTTATATTCAACAGATAATGCATCCAAGGGTAACCCTGGTCCTACTTCTACTTCTATTTGCATAAAAAATAGTAAGAAAATTTTTTTAGGGGTGAAATGAAGGAGAATTACTGATTTCAAAAACTCTTATTACTGAAGTAGTAAAAATTAGAGAAGGGGTTTAGTTTTGTAGTAATAAAGGTTATATTTTTATGACTAACATGTTTTGATAAATATATAGAAAAGAAGATAGAAAGCGCTCTAGTGTGTTATGAAGGAGGTTGATGTTGTAAACATGGTAAGGGACGATTGAACCAATTCAGTTAAAACACACTCTTAGGTAAGGCAACACACTGACTAATTTTTTTGAGTTATCTGTTTGTTTTACAGGTACATACATGATAGAGAATTTTTTTAGATATTCCACTTCTAGCAAGGAGAACCATGAACTTGTTTAAAATGAGTTTGCCTAATTTAAGACTTACTCAAATAAAAAACAAATAAATCTATATCAATGTTCATTTATCACATAAGTTGTATCATGGAAGTTGAAAAATAGTTAATCAATTAGTGACCAACCTAAAGTTACCTCATATAAACTTTTAAATAGCCACTACGTTAGAGATTAAGGTGAACAATAGTTGTTGACTACTACTTAAGTATTTAAGTGATTGATTTTATAATGTTTTAACATGCAACTATGTGATTTTCTTCGTTGTTTTAGGGTTATTTAGCTAATATTTACAACTAAAACTCTCTAAAATATAAAGTAACTTAGTTAGAGATTACTATTGTTCTAGTTTCTATAATTTATTTTTATTACTGAAACAACCCAACTCACTAAACCGTGAGGACACCTGCTCTAATACTTATATAGGAAAACACTCAAGCCCAAACTTAACCTTCAGATGAAGCATGTCCCACATGATCACACACAAATTCATATTTAACTCAATCTCACCTTTTTCATTCAACAAAGACCCTTAAAAATCATCCAAAGTAGTTAACTGTAAATATGGTATATACAAGAACCATCCCAGTATTTAAACATAAACCCGACCACTAATGGACTAACATGTCACAAATATAACACTATAAATAAAATCAGACTCTCATGGAACTCACACATAAACTGTTAGTGTACTGACATGGTATCCAAGCAAACCACTATTAGTAGATACTAGGCATGACATTTGAGATAACCATTAATATTATGTATCACTATGGTTCTCAAGTCAACCATTAGTATTTCTGTAACACCAAAGTTGGAAAGTTAAATTGGAAAGGAAATCTTTCATTTGTTTGTCTATTTCTTCAAACCCATGAGACCCATCTACAGTTTTTAGGAGCATCTACAAGTCATAGATAGCGTTCATAGGAACGAAGTTGAGATTTAGAAAAATTTGAGTTTTCAAAGTTGGGTCTATGATTGATCAGGATGAGCCAAAGGATGATTTACAAGCCATAGGAAGTGCCCGTATAGTTGATTTAAACTTGGTAAGATTTTGGACTCAAAGTTAAGGACTATGGGTAAGGTCTACGGACTGTAGACCAGCTGACAAGTCATAAGACTGAATCGAAAGAATTGCCCAAGATTTTAGGCCCCACCAAGTGATTCGACGATTGACTAGTATGGAGCGTAGAAAGGCGTATGGACCACATGTCAAAACCATAGGTAACTTAGGTAGTTTCTAACTTGAGGGTGTTTTGGTCATTTTTTACCCACCGAAATCTAATTTTTTTTGGAACTATAACTTTCATATAATCTTTTTTATTCTTACAAACTAAGCCTAATTTCTTCCATTCACTTCAAATTCCATAATCTCTCTTAACCTTCTAGGTGAAGAACTAGATTTTAAAGGATTCAAGGCCTTAATATCCGTTGCTTTTTGTGCTTTGATTATCAAGGTCGTGGGAATTGACCAATGAATTCCCTTCATCCATTCGATCCCAAAATAAATCCAATCACCAATTCAGTTAGGGTTTTAAGTAAATCTTCATGGATCCTTTTTATTATGATTTAATTGATTTTGTTCTATCTTATTTTGCATTATTTAACCTAATTACATGATTTATAATTTTTCCTGAAGGGATGTTGGCGTGACGCACACTCATAGTGCTCGAGGGGATGGTGTGGATCACCTCAAATGAGCCCCAAAAAGTTGGGGCTGGCGGGGCACACAAAGGACGCGCCTGAATCATCGTTTTCACAAGTTTTTCATAGTTTAGACTTTTTAAGTCCTTCTAAAGTGTACTAACACTTTCCATTTATTCTAATTATTCTAAAGGAATTATAAACATTGATAAATCATCTGAAGACATGAATTATAACCTTGATTACATAAATTTAAATAAGTGAAAGTTAAGAGCAAAGTCTATGATGTTTTAAGAGTCTTTTCAGGAAGTCTTTCGCAAATTCATTGAACTTTCTTTTAATACATAAAGTTCAAGTTGAGTAAATATTAAAGAGTAATGATTGAAGTTCATTTCTTCAAAAGTATATGGGGATTACCCAAGAGTTTTAAAATGTTTTCACTTTTCAACAAGGGAAACACCGATTTCAAAGATAGCTTTCAAGCTAATTTTTGTGTAATTATCTCAAGACAAAGAAACAAGTTTGTTTTAAAAACATATGAGCTAAGTATATCTAGGGAGTAACATTGAGCACTAACATAGGGATGCGAGTTCATATTAACTCAAGTCTCAATAAACTATATAGTCATCATAAGGTGTAAAAGATCATATTTTTTTTATGACTCCTTAAGTTTTTTTTAGTATAGACTAGTGGATCCACTTAGTTAAGACATTCTATATGGAGGAAAAGTATAGGGCATTTCTTATAGTGTGGGCAAGATGTTGCATCACCATTTATGCTCATAGTGGTGGTTTCGGTTAGAGAAACTCCCAGAGAAACTATATTACTTTGATATATGAGTAAGGTTTGAGTTTGTTATTGCATATCTTTAACAAATTGAGTTGTTACTTACTGTTCTAATTGCTCTGTATAAATTAAAATATTATTGTTGTTTTATACTGCATTTTGAGTTGATTTAATCACGAGTTGAGTAAAGCCAAGGTAAGTGTTCCTTCATATCATTTTCAAGTTTAAGTTGTGTTTAGCATTTCAACTCGCATACTCGAACATTTAATGTACAGATGGTGGTTGTCATGCATCGTCTTATGATGCAGAAAAAGGTTACCAGGATTAGCATCCAACACCTTGTTGATCAAGTTGAGCACTCTGATTCAGGTAGTGAACCTCCTTGCATTCCGCAGAACTCTTTTTATCATTTTCTTTCAGTATTTTGTTGTTAGGATTATGGGGGTCTTGTCCCGACATCCTTTTTTTAGAGGATTCCTAGACAGGTAGTTATAATCTTTAGTCTTTTTCATTTTAGTTGTATACGTTTAAGACTTGATTTTCCATTTTGGCTAAGTTATTATTTTTTAGTTATTGCATGAGTTACATTTCTTATGTTTACGTCTTCCACTAAGTAAATAGGTTAGGACAAGGGTTCGCTTGGGACCAATAATGATTCTCGAGTGCCAGCCATATCTATCCTGTAGGCTCAGGGTGTGACAAACTTGGTATTTGAGCCCAAAGTTCAAGAGTCCTAGGGAGTTTATAAAGCCGTGTTTTTAGAATCCTAGTTGTCGTGTGAAGAATGCCACATATATAATTAGGAGGCTGCAACTCTTAGGAAATTACCTCACTTATTTCATACTTATTTCGTGCGTTAGAGTTTGATCTCTAAAAAGTATCCCTCTAATTCGTGCTTGCGCATGCTTTTCAGTTAATCATGCCTCCATGAAGAGTTGTCAGAGGTTGTCCTACTAGGAGTAATGTTGAGGTGAGAGAGTTATTAAATGCACTTCTAGTGCAACATAAAGAGGAATTCATAAATGCGAAGTTTGGAGAAGCAATAAAGATGCTAAGTGCAGCTCTGGCTAATTAGGTTGGGCAAAAAAGAGGTTCTCAACAAGAAGAGGCTGACACTTTTAGGAGTCGTGAGTTCTTGATGATGAACCCTACATGCTTCACTGGTTCGAGTACTATCGAGGATCTAGAGAATTTTATTGCATAGTTGAAAAGGGTATTTGCTGTTATGCACGTTGTCGATGCTGAGTCAGTAAAACTAGATACTTATCAATTGAAGGATATTTCTAGGATCTTGTTTAAAAAGTGGAAGAAGGATAGAGATGACGAAGCACCACCTGCGAGTTGGGAATGTTTTGAGGAAGCTTTCTTGGGGCATTTATTCTCCTGAGAAATGAAAGAGGAAAAGGTACGGGAGTTTCTTACCCTTAAGAAAGATTCCCTAAGTGTCCATGAGTGGGGGTTGAAGTTCACCCAACTATCATGCTATGCTCTGGATATGGTTGCGGATATGAGGAGTAGAAGTTGAGGTATGGGGAAGTGTTTAGAAATAAGAAGGCTAATATAGGGAGTGATTCTGGGCAGCAGAGAAGTAATGTGAACCGTTCTTCCTTTAGCAAAAGAAAAAGGGACTTTCTCCATCATCTGCTAGCGAACCCGCACCCAGAAACAAAGGTTAGTATAATGGTCTGAATTCGTAGTTATTCATAGCTAGGCCTGTGCAGTCTTCAGGTAGTGTGCCAAAGGAGGTAACTTGGCTCATGCATGTGATAGGTGTGGTAGAACCCACCTAGGTAAGTGTCACGATGGCTAGTAAGGGTTTTTCAAGTGTGGGCAATAGGGTATCTACATGAAAGAGTGTCCTAAAAACCGACAAGGTAGTATAAATAAGGGCAATGGATCCCAATTTTCATGAGTTTCTCCACTAGACAGGGATGCACCTAGGGGAGCTATATCTGGTACAGGCGGAGGAACAAACAATATCTATTCGATCACTAGTTTTCAAGAGCAAGAGAACTCTCCAGATTTTGTAACTAGTATGATAAAAGTCTTTTCTCTTGATGTTTATTCATTGCTAAACCTAGGAGCAAGTTTATCTTTTGTGACTTCTTATGTTGAAAATAATTATGCTATTCCTCCAGAGAAAATTTGTGAACCCTTTTGTGTTTCTATATCTATTGAGTATATCGTGATTGTGTCATTTCCATCAATCATAAGAACACCATGACTTATTTAGTTCAGTAAGACGTGGTAGATTTTGATGTCATTCTAGGTATGAAGTGACTTCATGTGTGTTATGCATTAATAGATTGTAGAACTTGAGTTGTCAAGTTCCAGATTCCGAATGAACCAGTCATAAAGTGGAGTGGTAGTTCAGCAGTGCCTCAGGGTCATTTCATTACATACCTTAAGGCGATAAAGTTAGTTTCTAATGGTTGTGTCTCTCACTTAGTTCGAGTTAATGAATCTAGTGTTGAGATACCCCCCATTCAGTCAGTTCATATAGTAAAAGAGTATCGAAAAGTCTTTCCAGATGATCTACTTGGAGTTCCTCCCGAGAGAGAAATAGACTTCGGTATAGACATTCTTCCAGATACTCTTCCTATATCAATTTTTTTAAAAATAGAATGGCTCCAGTAGAGTTGAAAGAGCTTAAGAAACATTTGAAAGATATCCTTGATAAGGGTTTTATTCGACAGAGTGTCACACCTTGGGGCGCACTGGTCTTTTTTGTAAGAATGAGAGATCGTTCCCTTAGGATGTGTTCATAACACCACCATTTGAACAAGGTTATCATCTAGAACATATATCCTCATCCGAGAATTGATGATGTTTTCGATCAACTTCAGGGTGCTTCTTATTTTTCAAAGATATACCTTAGATCTGGCTACCACCATTTGAATATAAGGGAGTGTGACAATCCCAAAACAACAGGACCTATTATGGTCATTGTGTGTTTTTGGTAATGTCTTTTGGTGTGACCAATGCGCCTGCATCATTCATGGACCTTATGAATAATGTATTTAAACCTTATTTTTATATGTATGTCATCATCTTCATTGATGACATACTAATATCACGCTATTCATCAGAGAATAGTTATCCATACTTCGAAAGATAGAGAGTTATATTCCAATTCTTCGAAGTGTGAGTTTTGGCTTGAGTGTGTGGCATTGTTAGGCCACATTGTGTGTGGAGAGACACTCAGAATATTTAGGAAATGCATATTTGACCTAGATCCACATCTACCACTAAGATTAGGAGTTTCTAGGGTTTGACTGGATATTACATAATGTTCGTAGAGAGGTGCTCATCTATTTCATCCCCTTTGACCAAGTTGACTCAGAAGACAGTGAAGTTTCAAAAGTTTGAAGCTTGTGACAAAAAACATTCAGGAATTAAAAAGAGGTTAAATGCTACCTCAATTTTTATCTTAATAGAATGTACCCAAGGTTTTGTGGTGTACTGTGATGCATCTAGAGTTGGTTTGGGTGGCGTATTGATGTAAAATGGCGAGGTTAAAGCTTATGTCTCTAGATAGTTGAAAATTCATGAGAAAAACCAACCAAATCCATGACTTAGAGTTGACTGCCGTACTATTTTCTTTGAAAATATGGTGCCATTATCTTAATGGCTTGCATGTTGATTTTTCACCGATCATAAGAGTCTTCAATTTGTGTTTACTCATAAAGATATTAATCTCCGACAAAGCAGGTGGTTAATATTACTCAAGGATTATGACATGAGTATTCTTTACCACCCAGGTAAGGCTAATGTTGTTGTTGATGCCTTAAACATTTTGTCTATGGGTAAAATTGCTCATGTTTAGGAAGAAAAGAGAGATTTAGCAAAAGATATGCATAGACTTGTAAGCCTTGAAGTCAAAGTCATGAATCCACAAAAGGAGGACTGGTAGTGATGAATGGGGCTGAATCATCATTAGTGCCAGAAGTAAAAGAAAAGCAAGACTCTAAAATCCTATTTTGCTTGAATTGAAGGCAAATGTTCATCGGCAAAAAGTAACAGATTTTGAACAAGTAGGGAGACGGTGTATTGAGTTATCAAGGTAGATTGTGTGTATCAAGGGTGGATGAAATCCAAAAGAGAATCACGAAGGAAGCTCATAGCTCCTGATATTCCATTCATCCGGGTTCCAGAAAGATGTATCGTGATTTGAGAGAAGTTTATTGGCGGAATAGTATGAAGAAGGGCATTGCAGAATTTGTTTTTAAGTGTTTGAAGTCTGAACTGACAAAAAGTAAAAGTGGAGCACCAAAGGCCAGACGGTATGGATCTGAATATAGAACTTCCAGGATGGAAGTGGGATATGATAAATACGGATTTCATCAAAGGTTTATCAAGGTCTCGCATGCAACCTAATTCTATTTGGGTGATTGACGATATATGACCAAATCATCCCTTTTTTTTGCTGGTAATGGCAACCCCTAGATTAGAGGATTATACTAAGTTGTATATTAAGTGGCGGTAAGACTTCATGGAGATCTAATTTTGATTATTTCAGATAGATGTACACAATTAACTGAACAATTCTGGATATCTTTTCATAAAGGTTTGGGTTCAAAAGTGAACTTGAGTACTACTTTTCATTCTTAGACAGGTGGAAAAGTAGAGCATACTATTCAGACCTTATAGGATATGTTGATGGCGTGCACAGTCGATTTCAAAGGTACTTTGGATGATCACCTACAACATTTACCATTTTAGCATCCAAATGGCTCCTTATTAAGCTCTTTATGGGAGAAGATGCATATATCTTATTGGATGGTCTAAGCTTGGTGAAGCTGGGTTGATAGGATCAAATTTAGTTCATCAATCTATGAAGAAGGGGAAAGTGATTCAAGAGCTGTTAAAAGTGGCACAAAGTCGTGAAAAATCCTATAATAATGTTTGTAGAAGAGATTTAGAGTTTGAAGTAGATAGTTGGGTATATCTCAAAGTTTCACCCATGAAGGGTGTTTAGAGTTTTGGTAAGAAAGGAAAACTTAGTCTCCGACATATTGATCCTTAAAGAATATCGTAAAGGGTAGGTAATGTAGCTTATGAGTTGGATATTTTATTAGAGTTAGCAGCGGTTCATATGTTTTTTCACGTCTCCATGTTATAGAAGTGCACGGGTGATCCTTCATTGTTCATACCAACTGAAGATATTGGGATCCTTTTGAGGAACCAATTTGTTGAGGAAGCTACTTGTGAAGCTGAAGATAATATGAAGAACAGATATCCACATCTCTTCGAATTTGGAGGAATTCCAGATCAAGGTACTAATTATCTTCTTAGTACTCTTTAATTTATAAGGTGGCATGTTTTATTTGCATTGACTTATAGGTGTTTAAATGAATGTTAGATATTGCACCCTTATCCTAGTAAGAAAAATTTCATTTGAGAAAGAATCTTACCAGGGGGAGAAATTGTAACATCTCACAAATCAAAATAACTCGAAAGAAGTTAAAGAATTAGAACAACCATTTTTTAAAAGAATATAACAATCTGAAAGATTTGTTAAGTTTGTTAAGTCGGACTTTTGGTAAACTTCAAATGACAATAACTCATCGATCAGGATGAGTTAGGTGTGGCTCCAGATATCATAGAAAATATCGTGGAATAATCTTTCTAACGCACCAATTTTATGCGATTCTGAGTTTTTATGAGTGAGATATGCCCATTCAATATTCCGTTGTTCAAAAAAGAAAATGTCCAATCCAATTTTTAGAAGGGTAGTTTGGTCTTTTCCTTACCTAATTTTTTTTGGGTAAGTAATTGGGGTCTGAATATCTTAGTCAGTTTATGCTTTTGGAAATAAAGTTATGGTTTTAGAGATGAGAAAAGAAGAGGAGAAAATATAAGGAGAAGCAAAGAAACCATCAAGTTCTTAAATCTAAGATCGTGGATTTCGTCAAGGGGCGATGCCTACGAGGTTTGTGAGATCACATAGCATTCAGTTAGTTCACCCATGCACAAAGCATGTTTAATTCAGTTTTTTTCCTTCTAAAAAGATTGAGAATTTGATGTTCTTGAATTGATTTCGTTCTTTAATATGAGTTGGGATTAAGTAGTTTCTTGATGTTAAAATGTTTTTTCCTTGAGTTATTTGGTTTAGATTTTGTGTATATGATTTGGGTGCATGAATCTAAAGTGAATTTGATAAAAAGAATCGGATTAAAACGATTTAGGATCAGAAAACTAGATCAAAAGTTTGTCTGAAATTTGCCTGAAGGGAGGCTGAAGCGACACACCCCGTATTGCCCGAGGGGCTGGCGCAGCGCGCCAGGGACGCGCCTGGATCGTCATTTTCTTCACTTTTTCATTGTTAACCTATTAAGTCCTTCTAAAGTGTACTAAAACTTACATTGATTCTAACTACTCTAAAGGAGTTCTACACATCTAGTAATCATCAAGAAGCATGAATCATAACCTTGAATCCATAAATTCAAATTTAAGGAAAGTTAAGAGCCAAGTCTAGGAAGTTTTAATAGTCTTTTCAAGATGTAATTTGTCAACGATTTTAACTTTGATTTAAGACTTAAAGTTCAAGTTGAGTGAAGAGTAAATATTGAACTTAATTTCTTCAAAAGTATATGAGGACTATGTATTCCCAAGAGTTTAAAAATGTTTTCACATTTTGAACAAGAAAGGGAAACACTGATTTCCAAAAGAGATTTCAAGCTAAGTTTGAGTAATTATCTCAATCAAAATAAAAAAGTGTTTTAAAAAAATATGAGTTAAGTATATTCTAGGAGTAGTATTGAGCCCCGATATGGGGATGCAAGTTCATATTAATTCATGTCTCCATAAACCATGTAACCATCATGGGTAGTAAAGGATCATACTTTTTATTTGATGACTCCTTAAATGTGTTTGAGAAAAGAGTAGTGGATCCACTTATTTAAGTCATATGATGGAAAAGTATACGACTGTTCTGGCAACATGGGCAAATCGTTGTATCACCAGTTAGTCTAATAGTGGTGGTTGTCCATTAGATAAACTCCCACATGAAATATATTACTTTGATATATGTTAAAGTTAAGTTTGCTATTGAAAATCTTTAACAAATTGAGTTGTTACTTACTGTTCTAAATGCTTTTATAAATTGCACTATTACTTTCTTTTTATATTGTATTTTGAGTTGAGTTATTCATGAATTGAGTAAAGCCATGGTAAGTGTTCCTTTCAAACCCTTTTCAAGATTAAGTTGTGTCTCCTTGCATTTTGAATGACTCTTTTTATCATATGCATTCAGTATTTCATTGTTACGATGATTGGAGTCTTGTCCCAATATCCCTATTTGTTTTTGAGGCTTGATAGACTGATAGTTATAGTGTTTAGTCTTATTCATTTCCATCGTATACGTGTAAGACTTGAGTTACCATTTTGGTTAAGTTATTATTTCTTAAGTTATTCCATGAGTGACATCCCTTATGTTTAAGTCTTCCACTAAGTAAGTATGCCAAACCAAGGGATCGCTTGGGACCAACTGACTCTCGAGTGCCAACCATGTCGGGGGTGTTGACTCGGGGCATGACATTTCCTTTTAAGATTTACATTATGTCCTTGTACTGATGCATATGCCTTGTTTCTTATTTTCTTTAGAGCATGCTTTTACGAAGGTCTTAAATTTTCTAATTGGTCATGCATTAAATGTTTTAAGCCTATTGTGATATCATATCTATGTTTATGCATATTTTCCTGATACTTAGTACATTATGTGTATCAATGCATACTTGTGCCTACATTGTATCATAATTACTACAAGTCTTAGAAATGACTATAAATAAAAGTTCTATAACACTTAACCTACAATCACCACCAAACCACACCAATAAGAAAACTCAAGGTTAACAATCATGAACTAGAAAACCTAACCCTTAGTCATTATTTTTCCTCGCCTTAATAGCAATAACTACAAACTTTAGCCATTCAGACACCATGCCTGGAAGACTACTCACAAAATATCCCGTCCATCTACAAGAATATTATGAAATAGAATATAGGTCAAACAATTCAGTTAAGAATACCTAGCCTACTTGATGCGAAGAAAATCCTGCAGAAATTTGATTGCGAACTTTGTCTCGTTTGTGAAGTTTTTAGCTTATTTTTGGTGTAAAATAATAATACAATATAAAATCAATCACAAATATCCTAAATATTTTCAAATTGTATATAATTCAAAATTCTAGTCCAACCTCATGATTTTCATTAATCTAGGTTTTCCCACTATTAATTCACATAGGATTACCAACATCATGGTTACACTAGTGCCTTATGGTAAATAAAATCAAGAATTGTGTTTTTTAAGAACTACCCAAGGTTTTACACCCTGAAATCTTTAAAAATTCATATTTCTGTACCTTAGGATAGATTCAACCATCATCCCTACACGGTACCAAATATTATCTCTAAGGATTGAAACATGAACTACAAAAGTAGGGGATCATATTACTTACATTTAAGAAAATTCATAATGAAAAACTGTTAAATTTGTGTTAGATCACCCTTTTTTTTTCTTATCCAAAATGTTCTTGGATGAATAAGGGAAATATTAGGTTTTTTACTTACTACATTTACAACAACCTACCCCACTATAGTAGCCTGGACCGACTATTTTTATTACTCTTAATGACATGACTAGTTATTACAATAAATACTAATTTACCCTTTGCTTGTTCGCAAGCGATCACACAAGAAAACACTGGGCTAAGTAAACAAGAAAGTAGTTCCCGACTCCTCAAACAAATGAGGATGTTTTTCCCGTAGGTCCTCTTCAATTTCTCAAGTAGCTTACTCAACTTTATGATGCTTCTATAAAACCTTTACCAATCTAATTTTCTCAACTTTTAGACATCCTAATAATGCATTGAAACTAACTCTTCTTCATATTGTACATCCTTGTATAACACTATTGGGTCTCACTTGATAATGTACTCCCCATCCCGTGGTACCTTTTTAGCATGGATGCATGGAATAATCAATGAGATATAAATATCCCGGTGGCAAGCTAACATATAATACTGGCCCTACATTGTGAAGAACCTCAAAAAACCCAATATGTCGAGGGTTATGATTACCTTTGTTGCTGATGCTCATCACACCTTTCATTGATGGCACATTCTATAAAACTTGTTCACCAACCTGAAATGCCATATCTCACACATTGCAATCTGCATACTCCTTGTTTCTACTTTGAGCTGCCAGCAACGTGGTTTAGATACCCCTCACTTTGTTCTAAGATTCCTTTACCAAGTCAATGCATAGATGCTTCACCTCACATGCTTCAAACAATCTAATGATAAATCTATATCCCCTCGCATAAAGTGCCTCAAATGACGTCGAATTTATATTGAAGTGATAAGTATTTTTGTATGGGAACTCACACAATGGTAAAAAATGATCCCAATGATGAAAATCAAATCATACTTCTACAAAGTGTTAGAAAGACCCACCACGAAGTCCATTGATATTATTTTACGCTTTCATTCATGAATTGATATCCGTTTAATAAAACTATATATGCTTCTAGTCTAATATTCCACCTGCAGACAATCTAACACTTGGTCACTTGCTCCACCGTGTCCCTCTTCGATCTAGCCCAACAGTAAGTTGCCTTGAATTCTGAAACATCTTGTTTAAAGACAGATGAATCAAAACTCATGAATAATGAGATTCTACCAAAAAATTTTGAATTATGTGATCAACCTGAGGAATGCAAACCCACCAACTAAGACTGAGTACCCCACACGCATCTAGGTGGAATTCCGTGCCTCTTCGAACACCACATTGTTTCGGAAAATTTATGTTATTTCACACTGATATGATCACAAACTGGAGATTTTTATTGTTTGGAAATTCAATTAAAAAATAGGGGAAACAAAGTTCAGAGTCTACCTCACCATTTCCACTATAGAGACCGGCACACCACTATCACAACTACTTTCATAACAGAAAAACTCCAACTATAGTTGCGCAGTTGCGCTATGCATTCTTGACGAGTTTAGCCCATAAATTTTCTAAACTTAGAATTGTTTTCCATTTCCTAATCCCTAAAAACTATTGAAACACATAACTATTAATACTATAATCGCACGATCAATATGAGACATAGGTATCCTTTAAATGTGCATCATAGATTCCACACAAACCCCAAGATCATATCCAACAACATATAATTAGGTACCTAACAATAACTTCTCACAAAATTAATTATGAATAACACTAGAAAGTAGGGAATAATATCATATTCTCACTATCATACAAGAAAATCCTCTTCACTATAGTTCCCAACCAGTGCCAATTGTTCCAAAATCAAAATTTCCCCACTGTAACACTTTATCCTTTTCCCTTACCATCTGTACCAATGGTAAGTCCGTGCCAGTTTAACACGACACTTGCAATCAATAACATAATTATTAAATTATAGGACTGGACTATACAAAAATATGTTCAATAAATCATATAGAAACTCATGATTAATTCATCACACATACTCAATTTAAGTACTTTTCTTGTCGACAATATCATAAAAATACATGTAATTACACTTCTTGCATATGCAAAATTCAAGAAATACAATGTACAAAGTAAAATCATTAAATTATTTTGTTATGGTAAGTTAGGTTCATTACATCTCATTCATATCATTAATGGCCACAAACTGATCATCCAAGCATTCAGATGACTCTTAAAACTAGATACCAATAGGAACCTTCATGATTCTAATATTTTGTTGCTTGAGTCCCTTAAATTGTAACAGTGGAATCTAGTTTACCTCGTCGAGAAACCAATAGGAATACCAAGATACAATTGTACTTACTTCATATGACAAGAGACACGTACACAAAAGGAGTGAAGAAGCGACACGAGTTTCTAAAATGATTTACAGCCTCATAATCCAATATGGACTTTAATACAAAATTTTCATGATCCCTTAACCCCAAACTTAATGTCGAACGTGATCACACATGTGGGATATGGTACCAAATTGTCATGATCCAACCCACTTGTCATACATGCACCTATTCTAACACCTAGATAAGAGAACCATTAACCCCAAACTTAATGTCCCACATGATCACACATAAATCCATATATGATTCCAACTCACTAGGACCAATCAAGAGTTCATCAAACATCATATGATGTTTTTGACATGAAAATATGATCTACATAAGAACCATCTCACATTTAAGCACAAACCTAACTATTTATGGACCAACACTTGACAAATATAACACAATAATCAAATTAGTTCTCTCATGATACCCATACAAAAATTGATACTATATCAGTGTGGTATCCATGTCAACCATTGTTAATACATACCAGACATGGTATCTGAGCACACCATTAGTGTTTTTTTAATTGTGGAACTCGAGTAAACATTAGCAATATATACTAGTGTGGTACCCAGCAAACCACCAATCTTAACAACATGCAGAATCAAAATCACAATGAGTACCACACTTGAATCCATGTGTAAATTAAACAGGTTCACTAAATGAGATTATAAACATGAAGTCATGTCACATTCACCCTTTGATTTCTGAACATGCATTACACAAATATTTCACATGGAACAGTCAATATGAACACACACATACATATATACACCTATATATCAATAGCCCAATATTGGACCACATTATTACTATACATTCATTACCTGGAAAACACCTCTTTAGTCCATCAATTAATACTCTTGCCATTCATTCAGTTCCTCTTGATTATCACAAGTTCCAAAAATGTCTATAACTCAATAAATTCATAATACTTAACATTAAAATCACTACCAAACCACCCCAAAAATAAAATCCAAGGTTAACAATCAAGAACTAGAAAGCCTAACCCTTATTTATTATGTTTCCCGACATTGACAGTAAAAACAATAACCTTTAGACTTCCAGCATGCACAAAGGCCTATGAATGAAACCTATCTTCCATCTACAAGAATAAATATGAAATAGAATACAAGTCTAACTGTTCAATATTAATTAAGAAATCGAGCCTACCTGAGAACAAAGCAACTCTTGCAAACTTTGACTCCTTCTGTGAGGCTTTTAGCTTGTTCTTTATCTATAGTAATAATAATACAATACCAAATCAATCACAAATGGACTAAATATTCCAAATGATATCATAATCTAAAACTCTAGGCTAACCTCATGATTTACCTACTATTAATTTATCAAGGATTATCAATCTCATGATTACTCTAACACATTATGATAAATAAAATTAAGAATTGACTCTTTTATGAACAACCAAAGGTCTTACACCCTAAAATCCTCATGAGCCAGGATTTTATTCACCTTAGAATAAATTCAAATCCTTCCATTGTGCAACAAGTATTTTTATAAGACCATATAAGCGAACTACAAAAGTAGGGAATCATATTTTTCACCTTTACGAACATTCATTATGAAAACCTACTAAAATTTTCCTAGGTCACTCCTTTCTTATCAAAAAACTTTCTTGGGTGATTATGAGTGATGTAGGGTGTTATGTACAATTACAATGTTTTATCGCACTATAGATGTGCAATTAGACTCCTGATCCTGCTATAGTTACCCGAATTGATTATTTTTTTCTATTTTTTGCTCATAAAGATAGGATAGATCATTAAAATAATCTTTTGAAGAGTTTTTTTATCAAGGGTAAGCTATAGAAAAAGTATAATTTCTCTCTTCTAATTTAGTGTTTGCTGAAATAAAATATGTGATGTCTAGATAGAAGTACATATCTACAATTTTACTTAGATTTCATACAATCGCATTGATGTTCCATCGACAACAATTCAAGTAAGTCGATTTGATACAACAATAAAAATAATGGAGTTATACTTACCAGATAAAACAAATAAGTTTTTTAGGCTCTTGATGGGTGTAGATCTAGATTTCCTTAAATCACCTCATGTAAAACCTAATGAATTAGTCTTAAAAGGATTTAAACATAGATGGTAGAATTGATCAATCTTGTGAGATAGAACCCATTAAAGGATACATACATGATAGGAAAACTAGTTATTGATGATAAAAAAACCTAGGGAGTAAATTTGACATGGTGAACAAGCATCAATTTCTGTTCAACAAGTGTAGAGGCTAAACTTTATTGGTTTGGTCACATGGCTTCACCGTGGAAGCTTTAAACTCTTTGATATCTCCGACAGCTTCTCTGATGCTTTGACTGTCGAAGTTTTCACTAAAAGCATCTAGTGCCTCTCTTCAATTTTAGGTCTGTGTTTCTTGTTTGGTTCCTATGTTTGATTTTCTTATCTTTTTATTTTTTTTATCATTTTTGTTGGGCTTTGGATTTTGGGGTGATCCTTTGAATAGTTTTTTTGTTTTGCTAAACAAATCTTGACTCAATGGGTATTTGAATAAAAAAAGGTGCCACATGACCAAATCATATAATAAGTTGTAACAATCTTTAACGAAGAATTAGTTAATTGTAATGATGCCACTTTGTCATCCCACATAGGCATAGAATCAAAGCGTAAGTGATATATTATAAGGGGAAATGATCTAGGTTTGGAAGTTTTACAATTCTCTAGGCTTGTAGAGGATTCTAAAGGGACTAGATTGTAAATATATAGGGACTTTGTATAGTAACTTTTTTTTATACTTTATCCCTTAGAAGAGTATATAAATAGAAGCAATCTCATTTGAAACTCAACCCAACAAGTGCAAAACAATCTTTAATCAATACCAAAATCCTTATTACAAACTCTATTGTTTATTTCTTCATTGTCTTACTAATCTATGTTTGGAAAGACTTAGTTGAGATTATAAGATCATAAATGGTCACGTCCAGGGAGCATCCCCTTATCATAACCGGCGTTTTTGTCCTCTTAGAGGCCTAAAACAAGCCCTTAGCATACATTCTAGCATTTCTTATAAAAATACGGAAAATTAAAAACTTTACATATGAAGTCTATTTAGACTTCTCATTTATCGAAAATAGTCTACATTATTTTAGACATAACCATCTAACATAGGAGTACATGAGTTGGTACATAGCCCTTACAATATTACAATAATTCTCATAAGAGTATACAAATAGTCTTTAAAACATAGGAAATCAACAATGTCTTTAGACTAGTCAAATGACATGAACTAAAGTAGTAGGCTTCATCCTTGGACTTGAGGACTTGGGAATCTATCCAACCTTCTTGAAATTTAGCCTTGAAACTCTTCAATGGGCCGAACCTGCATTATTGTAGAAATAGAGAGAATATGGGTTAGTACAAACTACATATGCTAAGTATGAATACATATGCAAGTATAATTTTTGGAAACATTCTAAAAAGAACATTTGGTTTATAAGCATGATAAGTTAACTTAAAATCCTTTATGCACATTCCAAGATTATATCCAAGTCCATAACATAGCTACAAAAGTCATTTTCATATTACATTTTCATGAGCAATATAATAGTAAAGCCATAAGCAACATTTCATCAGTACATTACAAGACCTTACCTATAATACCAATTCAAGTCAACTAGTGCAATGCCTATGTGAAGCCCCATAACCCCACATAAGCTAAGTCAACTATCAAAGAGACCATAAGTATTACATGAACATCATATAATCTCATAACAAGTATATTCAATCTCATACATAGAAACTTATCCCATCAACATTCACATCAAGTGAATGCTGCATCATATAAAACCAATATTAGATAGAATCAACAGTAAGCATTTCATTCATAAAATATATTTATAAAGAAAACCATCCCAAGAATACCCTTAAGTCCACGTGAGAAATGTATAGGTAAAGTCCCAATCCCTTACTTACATTAGTGCACCTCTCAAGTCATCCTAGTTGTTATTCATTTTTTTACTTTCATTCATTAATTTTACATTCAGGAAACTTCACCATAACCGAAAATAGACCATGTGATATAAATATGGAATCCGGTGTGAACTCCTCACATCGAAAGGAGGGCATATACTTGCAAAGGTAGGACATATACATCACAATATTTACTTTCATTCATTAATTTTACATTCAGGAAACTTCACCATAACTGAAAATAGACCATGTGAGATAAATATGGAATCCGGTGTCAACTCCTCACATCGAAAGGAGGGCATATACTTGAAAAGGTAGGACATATACATCACAATAACATCTATGTTGATCCACCATCTAGGTTTTCCTATGGGGGCACGCAGTTTAGGAACTAGGAGTTTGTTTATAGAAACTCCCTTTATGCTAATGTTCATTGTAGTTTCCATCTCATGAGACACTCGGTGAACCTACCTTTCAAATTGTAAGGGACACCTCTCATTGTCAAGTTCACTCGGTGCTAAGTTACATATTAACTTTTTGAAGTATCTTAGAGTCTTTCTTAACATTATTTTATATCATAGGTTTTAGGAGAATAATCCTTTGTTTACCATGATCATAACTCTTAGGTTCTAGAATGAGAACTTGCTTTCATCACAATCCAACATTAAGTGAGAACATTACATCATAGTCATGGTAATAGGATGCACGTAGGAATCACCTTCAATCCGTTATGATAACACACCTATCATCATCTCACAATTCATCACACTCATAAAAAGCTTTCATATTAATAATGTCATCATGTTCCTATCATACTCACAGTTTGTACTTCAATTGAATCAACAACATCAAGAATACACCATCACAGTTGAAGTAAAGTATTCATGATTTTGAAAGTCTTACCGATGGTTTCCAAGAATCTCATCCAAGATCTTACCCTCAATTCAATGATCCTTAATAAAAAATTCAATCACCATCATCATATCATATAAGATATACAAAAATACATTCAGTTATATCTCCCTCAATCACAAACCAACCTAGATCACAAGTTAGGGTTAGGAGATAAAGAGGATTCATGGGTTTTTGTAGAGATTAGATCAAGAATTTGGGGAATATATCAACACACAGATAAATGCACATAAATCATAAATATTAATTTAATTAATACTACACAATTCCATCTAGAAAGTAGACCCACAAAATTGGATGAAAACAAGGTTTTTGAAGAACATTGATCAAATCTTTGAAGAGCCTCTTGGGGAAAAGAGTTCCCAGAGTGAATAGCCTCCATACCTTGAGAATACTTAAAGAATGGTAAAGATAAGAATTGATATTGAAGACCTGTAAAATCTTGAACTTGTTCTTCAATGGGGGTCTTTTGGGGTAGTGAGAGAAACTATAGAGTAGTGGGAGTTATTTTGGTTTTGGGATTTATAAAGTGTTAGGTTAGTTTAATGACTCAGGTTCCTTTTGTAGTCCCAAAATTAAATAAGTATAACCTTCCCTAAGTGTTAATTAATTAATTACTCAACCATCTAATTACCCCTAATTATTAGTGTTGAGGTAGTGAGGTTGGGGGTCAATTGACGAAAGCCCGTCTACACCCCATCAACCAAACCATGAACCATACTAGTCAGATATGGTTCGGTACAGAGGCTGCAATTTGGGGGATTTGGGGAATAGCTAAACGTGGACCAACAAACACCAACAATGGGGCGTCTTTTAATCAACGACTCATCGTTCCTCTCATGGATGCACACTGTATTTTGACAGCTTTTAGGGTCAATTATTTGGGTCCTCCTCGAGAGCCCTTAGGGAGGTCTTGGGGAGTCGTACACCGATGTTTCAATCTTAAACACACTCTAAGGTATGCTCTAAGTATTTTCACCAAGTTTGAATTTTATAAGACTCTTTGAACCCCTTGAAACACCTAAAGGCACACTAGGTCACTTTCGCTAGTCTTCAGACGTCGTGGTCGTTTCTTAACTTCCAGGATTTAATATTTCCTAATTAAGTTAATTATGTTATTTGGGCATAGAAACACTGTTTTAAGGACTTACCCACTAGGTGAAACTCTAGCCTTTGTCCTCAGCTTTTTGAGGTGTAAAAACATCTCCCCTTGGGGAAAATTAGTCCTCGAATGACACTTTTGACATCTTTTTAGAATTATGACTCAAGACTAGAAGCTCAACAAACCTATGAGACATTAAAATAATCCATTTACAAAGGAGGAAACATGAATTCCTTTCTCAACACAACAATGCACCATTTATAAGATAGAAATTATGTCAACTATTGAAATGAACATATTTCATTATTTCATATTTCGCAAGAAGGAATGTCCTTCTCCTTTTCATATAACTCCACATGTTCAGCAATAAACACTACATAATTTTAAAACTTCACAGTTGAGAAATTTCACAAGAAATATCACATAACTTAATATACCAAACATGTAATCAAGTATGAAGACACATAGTTCAAGACATATATGAAACATGGATTTTTCACAACATCATGCATGATGAAGGGAAATTCATAGAAGTTACAAAGAACTATAAGACACTTCAACGCATATTATTAGGAGTAGTTACTAACCTCAACCTTGATTAGAAGAGGAGAGAAAGAGATGAGGATATCGAGATTTCATGTCGGCCACGACCTCCCAAGTAACATTCTCCACTAGTTGGTTCTTCCAAGTAACCTTCACGGAAGTTACCTCTTTATTCATGAACCTCTTTACTTGTCAGTTTAAGATCTCAATCGGACTCTTTTCATAAGAAAGGTTAAAATTTACTTCTAAGCCTTCTAGTGGAAGGATAGACACCAAATTACCTATACACTTCTTGAGCATTGAAACATGAAAAAATGGATGCACTAGATCAAACTCCATTGGTAGTTTCAACTCATAGGCAAATTTTTCGATGCGTTTCACAACCTCGTATGGCCCCACATACCGGGGACTAAGTTTCCCCTTTTTGTCAAACGTCATCATCCCTTTTATGAATGATATCTTTAAGTAGACCATGTCTCCTACCATACACTCAAGGTCCCTTTTTCTATTGTCGCATAAGATTTTTGCCGACTTGGGGCCGTTTTCAAACGATTCCTTATGAGTCGGACTTTCTCCACGGACTCATATATTTTTTTGGGATCTATTAGAGAAAACTCACCTATCTCAAACCACCCAATTGGAGATCCACACCTCCTCCCATTAAGGTCCTCAAAAGGTTCCATGGCGATGCTTGAATGGTAGCTATTCTTGTAAGAAAATTTAACCAATGGGAGATGGTAATCTCAATTACCCTTGAAGTCAATAAAATATGCCCTCACATGTCCTCTAAGGTTTGGATGGTTCGTTCCGCCAAACCTCCATTTGTGGATGAAATGCGGTACTACATTTCACCTTAGGACTTAGCCCACATTGGAATGCCTTCCAAAACCTAGAAATGAATTGGGGAGCACTATTCGAGATTATTGATAAGGGAAATCCATGCAACTTCATAACCTCATCAAGGTATAACATAACATAGTCCTCCGTCGAATAAGTAATTTTGACGGGAAGAAAATGGGCAGATTCAGTCCATTATCAACAATCACCCATACTAAATCATTTTGTTTTCGGGTGCGGGGAAATACCATAACAAAATCCATATTGATATATTCCCATTTCCAAGTAGGGACATCACTTTAGTTAACCCTCCTAGTCTTTGATGTTCGGTATTGACTTGTTGACAATTAGGATACTTGTCCACAACTCCGCTATATCCTTCTTGAAATCGTTCCACCAATTAACCTATTGAACATCATGATACATTTTGGTGGCACACGGATGAATGGAATATCGAGAATCGTGAGTCTTTTCCAAATTTTTCTCCTTAAGTCATCCACATCTGGTACACACAATCTTCATTGGTACCTAAGTACACCATCCCCTATCGGGAAAATGACTCATTATACATAATAAGAATCGATTCCTTCAGCTCCATCAATAAAGGATCAAGATGTTGCTTAGACTTCACCTATACCACTAAAGATGACTCGGATTATGATGAACTGTGAAGCTTTCTTTTGGAGAATCTTTAAGTCGAACACCCAACCGGGACAATCTATGCACTTCTTTCACTAATTATTTCTTTCAATTTTTCAACATGAGCTATAATACTTATAATCATTCGATTAAAAACATCCTCAACCACATTGGATTTCCCGAAATGGTAAAGGAAACTTATATCATAGTCCTTTAAGAGTTCTAACAATCTTCTTTGTCAGAGATTTAACTCCTTTTGGGTGAACACATATTGAAGACTCTTATGGTAGGTGAGCACATTCACATGCACCCCATATAGATAATGTCTCCATATCTTGGAAGCAAACAGTACGGCCGCTAATTCAAGATCATGAGTTGGATTGTTCTTTTCATGCACCATGAGTTGTCAAGAGGCATATGCTATCACCTTACTATATTGCATGAGCACACAACACAAACCTACTTGATAAGCATCATAATATACCACAAAACCTTCGGTACCCTTCGGTAAAGTCAAAACTGAAGTGGTGGTAAGCTTATCTTTCAACTCTTTGAAGCCTCTTTCAGAAGTTTCTGACTACTCAAACTTTACTTTCTTCTGCGTTTAGGTTGTCAAAGGATAATCTATGGATGAAAACCCATCAAAAAATCTCCTACAAACCCGGCTAAAGTTAAGAAACTTCATATATTGGTTGGAGTCAAAGCTCTAGTGCAATTCTTAACCGCCTCCATTTTTTTTGGATCGAACTCTATACCCTTACTTGAAACAATGACCAAGAAAAGAAACATATCTCAACCGAAATTCCCATTTACTATATTAAACAAAGAGTTGATGTTCCTTGAGGACTTGCAATACAACCCTTAAATGGCCCATATATACCAAGATATAATCAATAAAGATAATTACAAATAAATCAAGATAATTGTGAAACACTTTATTTATAATGTCCATAAAATCCGTCGGGGCATTAATTAGACTGAAGGACATGACTAGGAACTCATAATGACCATACCTAGTCTGGAAAGCCGTCTAAGGAATGTCCTCAGCTCTTACCCTAAGTTGGTAATACCTTGACCTCAAATCAATTTTTGAAAATTTACTCGCACCTTGAAGTTGATCTAACAAATCATCAATCCTAGGGAGAGGATACTTTTTCTCTATAGTGACTGATACGCTCAAACTTACTTCTCAAATGAGAAGTAAAGCGGTCGCGTCAAGTAAATAACCCAACTAGTGAGGTTGGGATCGTTCCCACGAGGAAAATAGTCTAGACTTAACTTCAACTTGTTATTACTATTGTTCGGTTGATGACTTCCTTAGAAAGTAAAAGCATAAAAAGGGGAGTTTGTATTTCCTAATAAGTAAAAATAACTAACGAACTTGACAGAGACACTTAACAGCTTCTAATTTTGGGTTTTAATTAATTAATGAAAGTAACTAGGGTTTACGTGTTCCCCACAGGTTCATAACTTGATAATTCTACCTATAACAATTCTTTCCTAGTATCTTGCATGCAAAGTGATAAGTTATGTATTTCTAAATCCTTGGTCCGGCATCTAGAAAATCTCACTCCGCACCTTGGTCCGGCTACGTGTGTTGCTTTCCTAACCCTTATCTTTACCTCATATTAAGCATCGTATTCAATATTTGACTAAGTTATTACCTCGTACCAATAAATACTAGCCTATTAGATAGTATACACTAAATCTATGTTAATAATTCTTTTCCTATTATCTACCTCCTTGGTCCGGCAAGTAGCATCAAGGCGAGTTCTAACGTTGATCATCCGTTAAAAAGACTTCTAAGCGAAAGAATTATTAATACATGCAAGACACTATTCTAGAATTGTTATTTTAGCTAGGGTTTATCTCATTATTTGCCTATGGTTCCCACAACCCTAGTTATGGAGTTTAGTTCCTCATAGCCATAAACATAATATTCACATATGTTAAACAAGAATTCATGTACTTACTTCAATGAGAAAGAATAAAGTCCGAAAATTTGCTTGATTAATCACAAAAAATCACTTGTAAGAATCTCTCAAAATCAAACACTTATAAACAAAGTCTACTAATATGGTGTTTAATCTCCAAGAGTCTAACCTCAAAAACGATGTTTTTCGAACTATTTTTTAAAAAATAAAAACCTAATTAAACAAGGATTCTAATTACTGAAAATCTGCCAAAACGTGGCTGGGTCGACGGACCACGCGACGGACCGTCGTGGTCATGACGGACCGTCGTGGACTCCGTCGTCCCATACTTGGTGCAATTCTTCTGCTGCTTTCTTCTTTCCCCTCGACAGAAAGTGTGACGGACCGTCATAGGCACAACGGTCCGTCGAGGGTCTCGTTTCAAAATACTTCAACTCTTGGAATCTGGGTACTGGGATCACTTCTCTGATCTTCACGACGAACCTGCAGGATGGACCGTCATAGCCATGACGGGCCGTCACAAGCTTCGTAATCCCACACTTGGTCAGACTTCCCCATCTTCCTTCAGCAGCTTCTCTACGCTGCCACCTACGGACCGTCAAAGGCACGACGGACCGTCATAAGCTCCGTAGGTGGTCTCTCCTGCATTTTTCGCTCAAAATCTCCACATTCAGCTTTGGACAGATTTCCTGCAAAACAAAGAGAAACTTATATCAAAATTAGCACAAAAAGGCTTTCGGAAACACTAAACTTAAGGAAAAAGTATTAATTATACCGTGAAACCACGGTATATCAACACCCTCAACTTAAATTCATTGTTTGTCCTCAAGCGACGTACTATGACTCACTACACAATATTTGTACAATAGTATTCATGTTTTATCCTTTGCAATCATTTGGCTATCAATCCCGATTAATCTCATCAAATCTATGCATGCTATCACTATTAGGCTTGAATTTTGTGGGATTCGAACATGACACAGACTCACCATGCACTAACACCTATCCTCTTCAATTTCTCACCGAGGTGCTAACAATTCCGATATTGCAACTAGTGTCCTCACTTTAGAACAAAATCCTCATTTTCACACAATGATTTCAGTTTGAGTATAAGGATTACATTTCAACACTCGCTCTCAGAACAAAGTCACACTCATTCATACCTATTGCCATAAGCTTGCCCTTATTTTCACTACCTTAAGTTCGCTATACAACCCTTAGGATCACGATAGGACTTTTTTAGCTTGTAACGTAGGCTCAGAGTCAGGTAGGGTATATTTAGGTTTACTTTAGTGACTTTTTGCCCTCCTTGACATATCGGCTAAACCTTCCACTTTCTATCACTTTATCTCGCCCAGTTTCCCCTATTCTTTCACCCTGCTGTTTCCCTTCTTTCTACATTTGTTTAAGTAACTCTTTTCTTTTCTTGTTTGTAATTCTTGAATATTTCTCTTTTTTCTTTCCTTTTCTTTCAACGAGTTCTTGAGTCACTTTACTTTTGTTCTTTCTCTCTCTTTGTTCTTTCAACCCCACTTTCCAGAGCAGGACTAACCAGGCAAGTTCTAGCTCAGTACCAGTAGTGGACTATTCAACTTTCCTCACACTCACTTGACATCTCATCACTATACCAGATTATCAGACACCTAGTTTGGCTTGAAGATTTAGGGTAATGCAATGGTGTAACTCTATTTCATGTTTAGAGCCACACAATTATCAGTTACTACACCTAGTCATGCAACATTTTCCAGTTTTATCGGGATATCAATTTAGCCATCATGCTTCAGAGTTAAACTATGTACAAAAGATATAACGTGCCGGATCAACAGAAAAAGTAATCAGTCTTTTGGGGGAAAAGAACACAGGCAAGAAAACCCCAAAAGAGGATAGTGAGTTGGGCTACTCAGACTTCACCCTAACACTCACTTTCCATTTACCCCACCCCCAACAAAAAAACGTGCAATTGTCCCCAATGCATAAAAAAATCTAAAGATTAGAGGGGTAGGTGAAGCAAACCTATGCCGCATAGCGCCGTCGATCAAAAAGCTGGTGGGTCCAATTTCCCAGAACCCACATCCTCTGCAATCTGGACACCCTCAGTGATGTCCTCAGCAACAACCGCACCATCAGTAGTGCCTCTTGCTGTCTCTACAGTGCGGGAGCTAGACGCCCCAGCCGCTATCTGCGATGCTCTGATTTGGTGTGCCTCCGCATCAGCAAGTGAGGCTCTCCTCGCGGCCTCCATCTCTTGGCGCTCCTTCTTCTTTGCTCGCGCCTCATCCTCTGATCGACCCCTACGCCTCTTGGCACTCTCTCTCGGGGAAGGTAGGGAATTTCGGAAGTAGCAAACAGGGCCGCCAATACAGTGTCCTCAACAGGCTCGACAGGCTCCGGCACTCTCGCCTTTAGGATCGTGTCGATGTCTGCACGAAGACTGTCGACTGCAGCCTGAAGAGTCGACACATCTACCGGAGGGGCTGGGCGGGCTAATACTCTCAACTCAAATGCATCTAGGCGCTGGTGAACCTCAGCAATCTTCCGCTGCATCTTCCTCTCCTTACGCGCTTCAGACTCAGTTATAGACTTCTGCATCCACGGCTGGATATGATGCAGAAGGGTGGACATTTGTGCCTCCAGTTTTTGGACCCTAGCAAGAGGGGCCAGTAACGCTAGAGGGGCTGTGCGAGAGGAGCTCGGGGCTGGGCTACTACCCGGGATACACTCGACCGGAGTAGTGTCAGTGGACGCCTGTGTAGCGGTGTGGGCCTTGGCCACCGTATCCGCAAGATCATCAGCAAGTGGTGGCAGCTCTGGACGGGGCCCTCGACGTGGGGCCAACTCATTGGCCCTGTCTCTGATGAGGCCGACATCAATGGTGCCCTGCGGGGTCTTCAACTGATCTATGTGCCATATGGGCACACCTGCGGTCCTGCAAAGGGCAAGAATCGTACGTGGGAAGGGGTAGGTAGTAGTGAACTTGAATGCCCTCTCGTGCATGACTGCGTGGAGCAGCCATGCAAAGTCGACCTCGAATCCGGCTATCATCGGCGCTATCAACACTGCTCAATCCCAAGTGACGATGTTATCAGCAGCTGTGGGGGAAAGGCAGTGAGGGACGAGCAGCCACAAGAACTTCGCGACGAACGTGAGGTCGGCCTTCTTGATGTCCCTCTTCAGCTCAGTGACCCAATCTGCACCCTCTCCGTCGACTGATAGGTGCAGGGCCATCCACCACTTGGTGGTCTCTCTCAGTTCCTGCTCGCGCAAGAACTGGCCATCCTTCACTATCTGCCAGCGGTACTCCTACTCGGCAGTGTGGGGAGTCCGCATAGCATCTGCACTCTCGCCGTATAGGAACCGGCGGATAGCTAGCAGGGAAATGTCAACCTGTACGCCCCGGACTCAAACCTGCTCCAGTGGGGCCTGTTTAGCGGGAGCAGCCCGCCTATCGATCTGTGATCAGAGAGTCGCTACGTAGGATGCGTAGAACTCTCGGACCACTTCCTTGTTGTATCGTCCCAACGGAAGGGCTGTCCACTCTAAGCGATGCCTGGTGAATAGGTTGTGGATCTCCGGCATCGATGGGAAACTCCCTGTAAGTACCCGCCGCTCCAAGGTGAGTGTCCGAGTCATTACTCCTTTATAAGTAAGGAATTTGGTGTCGGAGTAAACTTGAAACTGGCCTTCGACGCACCACCGGTTTGACTGGTTAGAGGCTGGGGTGGGGACCTGGGTGGTGCACCGGATGTAGAGTCTGAACTTTCAACCTCATCAGACGAGGCCGACGCTGCAGCAGTGGCGGGTGCAGGAACCTCAGCAGAGCCTGAAGCTTCCTCGGACCAGGATACTCCTAAGGAGCCAGACGCTCCTTCCTCATTTGTGGCTGACCCAGACGGTGTGCCGGTTAGTGTGCACTCCTCATCAGACTGGGAGGCAGTGACTACGCCGGACGCCACCATCTTGGGTGTGGCTCTGGGGGCATGTGCAGCACGGGAAGGTGCGGAAGTGCCTGGGGGCACATATTCAGGGTCCCGCTCATCATCAGAGCTGATGATCAAGCGTGTAGATGGGGCAACAGACTTGGATCGCCCGTGTGCGTAGGCTCGCTCTTGCTTGGGTGCCATAGTAGATAGTACCTACAAAGGATCACTATTAGTACGAGTAGTGTCAAACAAGACAGGCAAGCCCATACAACATAAAACATTTAAAATAGTGTGTTAGTGATAGTGAAACTGTATCACACGACGGGCTAGATGACGGCTCGTCGTGGATATGACGGACCGTCATGAGGTCCGTCGTGTTGTACTTAGTCTATGTATATATGAAGAACCCTGAAGGAGGGGTCTCTGACCATCATGATGGTCAAGCAGGACGGACCGTTCCCACGAGGAAAATAGTCTAGACTTAACTTCAACTTGTTATTACTATTGTTCGGTTGATGACTTCCTTAGAAAGTAAAAGCATAAAAAGGGGGGTTTGTATTTCCTAATAAGTAAAAATAACTAACGAACTTGACAGAGACACTTAACGGCTTTTAATTTTGGGTTTTAATCAATTAATCAAAGTAACTAGGGTTTACGTGTTCCCCACAGGTTCATAACTTGATAATTTTACCTATAATAATTCTTTCCTAGTATCTTGCATGCAAAGTGATAAGTTATGTATTTCTATATTCTTGGTCCGGCATCTAGAAAATCTCACTCCGCACCTTGGTCCGGCTGCGTGTGTTGCTTTCCTAACCCTTATCTTTACCTCATATTAAGCATCGTATTCGATATTTGACTAAGTTATTACCTCGTACCAATCAATACTAGCCTATTAGATAGTATACACTAAATCTATGTTAATAATTCTTTTCCTATTATCTACCTCCTTGTCCCGGCAAGTAGCATCAAGGCGAGTTCTAACGTTGATCATCCGTTAAAAAGACTTCTAAGCGAAAGAATTATTAAAACATGCAAGACACTATTCTAGAATTGTTATTTTTGCTAGGGTTTATCTCATTATTTGCCTATGGTTCCCACAACCCTAGTTATGGAGTTTAGTTCCTCATAGCAATAAATACAATATTCAAATATGTTAAACAAGAATTCATGTACTTACTTCAATGAGAAAGAATAAAGTCCGAAAATTTTGCTTGATTAATCACCAAAAATCACTTGTAAGAATCTCTCAAAATCAAACACTAATAAACAAAGTCTAATAATATGATTTCTAATCTACAGAGTCTAACCTCAAAAACGAGGTTTTTCGAACTATTTATAAAAAAATTAAAAAACCTAATTAAACAAGGATTCTAATTACTGGAAATCTGCCAAAACGCGGCTGGGTCGACGGACCACGCGACGGACCGTTGTGGTCATGACGCACCGTCGTGGACTCCGTCGTCCCATACTTGGTGCAATTCTTCTGCTGCTTTCTTCATTCCCCTCGACGGTAAGTGTGACGGACCGTCATAGGCACAACGGTCCGTCGAGGGTCTCGTTTCAAAATACTTCAACTCTTGGAATCTGGTTACTGGGATCACTTCTCTGATCTTCACAACGAACCTGCAGGACAGACCATCAAAGCCATGACGGACCATCACAAGCTTCGTAATCCTACACTTGGTAAGACTTCCCCATCTTCCTTCAGCAGCTTCTCTACGCTGCCACCTACGGACCGTCACAGGCACGACGGACCGTCATAAGCTCTGTAGGTGGTCTCTTCTGCATTTTTCGCTCAAAATCTCCACATTCAACTTTGGACAGATTTCGTGCAAAACGAAGAGAAACTTATATCAAAATTAGCACAAAAAAGGCTTTTGGACACACTAATCTTAAGGAAAAAGTATTAATTATACCGTGAAACCACGGTATATCAGTGACGTTGTCCAATTGTCGGTTCAATACAAATTCTAAGAGACCCCATCTTTCTTTGTTAAAAATAACACCGGAGCACCCCATGGAGAAACGTTTGGTTGTGTAAATCCCTTATTTAGAAAATCCTTCAGTTGAATCTTCAATTCTTTCAACTTGTGCGGAGCCATCCAGTAAGGAGAAATTGACATGGTATGACTATCCGACATGAATTCTATTCCAAAATTTATATTCCACTCAGGAGAATTCCAATTAAATCACCAGGAAAGACTTTTGGAAAATCCATCACTATGGTGACCGAATCTAAAGGAGGAGCTTCGGACCCAAGGCCCTTGACTCTTACAATTTGACAGAGAAAATATGAGGTGTAACGGTAAAAGATCTATCACTAATTTTTCATGTGTTACAAAGAGAGCTAGTCGAAAGTGAGAGTCCATAAAAAGGTGGTATCCGAGCGAGATTGTTTTTAAGGGAATGGACAACGAGAGAAATATTAACGCTACTAGCACTACAAACGTTAGGTTTGATAATTGAAAAAAGCACTGTAAAGAAAGGAAGAACCTTACGAGTAACTAGGAATTATTGCTCGACCCTCAATCACTAGACCTAGTAATAAAGAACGTGATGAGGAGAAAATTAATGTCACACTTGAAGTAGACAGGACCATGAGGGTTGACACGGGGAGACTGTTGTCTAGATGATAGGAAGCTCTTGCACAAAGTCGACAAAAAGTTTAATACTCTCGAGAACTTTACCCTCGAAGAGAATGAAAACATACACAAATAGTTAGAGGCGCCTAAGCATGTTGAGTGTGAGATGAAGGAAATCATCACTTCGTTGGAGTGTCAACTCATGAAGTCATTAAGCAATATTGAAACTACAAAGGTTGAGATGGAAACTC
This sequence comes from Solanum lycopersicum, assembly GCF_036512215.1. Taxonomy (NCBI): domain Eukaryota; kingdom Viridiplantae; phylum Streptophyta; class Magnoliopsida; order Solanales; family Solanaceae; genus Solanum; species Solanum lycopersicum. Next base: position 21,323,386 of record NC_090802.1, read on the forward strand.
TCAAATGAAGAATGGAAGCTTGAGGATCTTCAATACCCTATCAATATAGGGAGGCCAATATTTAGGCTCCCAAACAAACAATGCTTCAAGGCATTTGTTATAAAGAATATCATGTGGCAATTGTTTAATTTAAGTGCAACAAGGTGAAGAGTGATAAGATAAAGATCAACATTAAGGTGTTTACGTGTCAGAGATGGACATGTTGTGGTGGAGGCGAAATGATTCAAAAATAGGGAAGGGGCTTTGCACAATAAACACATGGGAGAAATTGAGAGTGGATTTCAGGAAGGCTTTCTTTCCTACTAGCATCATTTATGAGGCGAAGCGTAAGTTTAGGGAGCTGAAGCAAAAAGGCAACACACTGAATCCGTGAAGAAGTTCACCACCATCAAGCTCCAGATTCCAACCCTCATAGATGAAAATATGTTCTTCCATTTCACAGATGGGCTGAAAATTGGGCCATGAAAGAGTTAGAATGGTGACAGGTCAGGACTATTGATGAAGGTATAATGCAAGATGAAGCTTGAACATACCTTAGGCATGAAAACTTTCCCAAGGTAGAAAAGAGGACATGAGATGTATTCATGACCAAGGGTGGAAATATTGTGGCAAAATCAAGGAGTATCAGTCACATCCCATGAATCATGACTGATAAGTTCAATGTCAAGAAGTATAGACATCAAAGCAATATAGAGAGGAAGTCACAAGCTACAAAGAGAAATAGTTGTTACATATATAGTGGGCCACATGGCTTTGAAAAAGTCCCTGAACTAAAGAACCTTGGTACCATATTATGGGAATGGAGAGAGAAATACAGATAAGAGCCAAGGCAAAGTTAATATTTGAAATAATTGGACTTGATTGGACTATGTAGAGCTATATCAAAGCAATGAGAGAAGTCGAAAGAGTATGATGTACAATATGTAGACATCACGATCAATGGATTACCATCGACACAGGGTACGGAGGCTAACATCATGACCAAGACCACAGAAACAAAGTTAGTATTAAGTTAAATTCTATGTAACATCCACCTAAAGACTGTCAACGCACCACCCATTCTCGTGTGTGGAGTTGCTCATGGTAAAGACAAGACTGGGTTTTACATGTAGCAGTGATGAACTCCACTTAGGCGTAAAGTTAAAGTATAAGTAACCTAGCCAAATTGGGAAGGATCTAAAGTCTTGGAGAGGTTTGTGGAATACTTTAGAATACACAAGAAGATTTCTTGGAAGGCTTTAGAATTCTCTAGACTTGTAGAGAATTCTAGTAGCGGGGATAGACTGCAAATATATAGGGAGTTGCATCATAATTTTTTATTTACATTATATCCCCTAGTAGAGTAGTATAAATAGATGGTCTCTTATTTGAAACTGAAGCAAGCAAATGTAAAGCATTATCCAAGCAATCCAAAAAGGCTTCTTACAAATGCTTTTGTATCTTTGTTCATTCTGTTAGTGATCTAAGTTTAAAAAGGTTTACTTGAGCTAAAAAGATCATGAAAGAGTTATCAGTAAGTTGTCAAGTGTTGCACAGAGTTTTAGTTGAAGTCTAAGTCTGTGACATACTGCTTCTAAAGTTCCCAAACTTTACTAACATAAGTTTTAAAAGGAATACAATGGAGGCTTGTTTACACCCAATTTTAACCCTTTATATTCTAATTTATTTTTTAAGTTTCTTCAATTTTAAGCAATGTTGTAGTAATTGTTTACAAAATTAAAAATATTTCAAAAATCATTGTAAGAAAATTTTTGCATTTATAAAAAAATATCTTTATATGCATATAATATATAGATTTCTATTATTTCTACGATTATAAGTATTAAGAAGATTCTTTTATAAATGCCAAGACCTAAAATTGGATCTTGATGGTTCTTAGTATAAACCCTAGTAGGCTAGCTGGACTGATGATAACATATGATAAAAGTAATAAAGAAGAGAAATCACCTCCATCATAGATACATACAAAAAAATAAAAAATTAAAAATGGCCCCAAATGGGACTAAAGAATATTAAATGTATGCAAGAAACTAAACCTCAAACCTAGTATTATACAAAACATAAATGTCTAGCAAAATATAAATATGTTGCCAATAAATAAATAACCAAAAGCAACGATCCTCCAGATGTGAAGAGCTCACCACATTTGAAATTGATGAGTCCACAAATTGGACTCCTTTAGGACTCCATTTTGATAGGTGTAGTGTCCTTAAGTGCATATTTTATTTCAACATCTGATGAGTAACCTTGAGTTTCAAGTATTTCGATTTTAAGGCAAAGCATGGAGACTACTTGGCAAAAAAGAACACAAAGAATAAAAAGAATGAATAAATGAAGGCCTTAGGATCATCGAGTTAACTTGGCTAGTCGTCAACAAGTATGAAGATTACCTTGTGTTCCAGTTTGCTGAGCTCTGAAGAAAAGGATATAACCGGCGGAGAAAAAGTGTTGTAATTACGTTACCGAATAGTTACGCGAAGCAGTATCATGTCGCCCAATGATTCTAAAGAATAAGATATTTAAGGCTATCACAAGACGGTGACAAAGATACCAAAGGGCAGATCATCGAATTGATCTATGATTCTCACTAATTATGTCAAGTGGTCCGCTGCACACAAATCTTTGAAAACTATAAGTACTAGTTAGGAGTTGTAGCTTAGTATCAAATTATTAATCACTTTAATAGAATTTTTAGTATTGATCAAACTTTTTAGCTTTTATATTAGATATCTAAGTTCAAAGAGGGTTTTGAAGAGCTTGAAGATTCAAAGGGTTTCATATCCAAAAATTTGGACGTGGTTCTCTTGTATTCTTCACTTTTGGCCTAAAACAAGACTTAAATATTCATTCCAATTTGAATGCAAACTCATTTTGGTATAAATTTCTATCTCTTGTACATGTGTTGCTAAAACCCCCAATTCTTAGGGTTTGATTTTGTGAATATGCGTTAGATTAGCTGTTGGGTCTTGCTTGTGGATAGTTTATTTGTTATTTAAATGTGATTTAACTTAGTAGTTGTGTATGATTTAATGGGGTTGTAGTTGCAAATACAACTTCATATCCATGTTTTCGGCGTCTCCATGTTTTCGGCTTGCTTGAGAGAGAGATCATAAAAAAAACTACTAAGTTGAGGGACGGAGGGACAGGGACCAACATGAGGTTCATCTTAAGATATTGAACCCTAATACTTTTCCCACACACTCAGCTCGAGAGAGTGAGTGGGCTAAGGTGGAGGGTTCTCTTCATGCGATAAGTGGGTGTTTGAGAGGAGCCCATTTAATTCGGTGTACGTTGCTCAAGAAAGAGCTTACCCCCACTATAGTCTATCCTAGTCACAAATGTTCAACAAGTTTATCATTAAAAGCATGTACCCAATAGTTTAGTATATTTTGTATTCCTATCACATCCAAAGAACCCCGCTTCCCATATTAGTACTATTTTGTATTTTTGCTTACTTGTGAAAAACCCCCCCATTGATATTTTATGCTTGTGTTACCCCTCTAATTTGATAAGTTTTTATTCGATAATGTCTTTAGCTATGAGTTGTTAGAACATAATTTATTTTTCTATTAATTCTCACAATCACTACCTCTGGAAACGATCCCAACCCTTGGTTGGATTACTATACTATCGTGTGATCGTAGACACTAACATTGGAAGCTGTGTCATTGATTACACAAAATGTTAAAATGGCATCGCTGTCGAGGAATGGTATTACGTGAGAGTTTTTAGCTTTGTAAAATTGTAGTTCTTCTCAATCATAGTTTACTTAACTTTTTGTTTTGTGTCAATTGTGTGTGTGTAGAAGTAGGAAAATGAAACCATTCAAAAAATGTGGTTGAAGTTGTAAGTAGTTCTATCACCATTCTAATCTCATGGTATAACCGACAAAAGTGGTACAAGAGTGCTTCTATAGTGGTCTTGGACCTGAAAATAGAAGTATCGCCAATCAAAATTTCACCAGTTGTATGCTACACCATCCTCATGAAGTTGTAGCCCAAATCCTTGATTTCATGGTTGAAACAAACAAGTAAACCCAAAAGAAACACGAGTGGGACTCACTAGTGGCTCAAGTATACATTCTATCCAAATGAGTTATGGAGTGGGTTGAAAATTGCTACATATAACGGGTGCTGAATTAATATATTTCAATAAATTACTAAATGATGTACATAAATAGTAATGTTGTCAATAAAGGGAATATGTGCTTATAAGTTACTACATAGGTCCGCCACTGCTCAAAACATCAAACGACAAAAGGGTCTTGAATGAGTGCAGATAGATGGTGATGAATCTTTCTAGGTGTTGCATATAAAAAAAGCGTAAAAGTGTAGTATGACACTGCAACATTTAATGTCTATAACCACCCGAGAAAAGTGTGGCCTAAAGTATGAAAAAGTATGGCCTTTGATAAAAGGTCACACTTTTTTATTTTAAGTTATACTTTTCCAGGGGTGGCTGAAAGAAGTGTAACTTTAGAGTTTAGGTGACCCTTTTCTAGTGCTGCCTTATTAGCTACAGTTAAAAGCATAGTCTAAAAGGAAAAAAGGTCACGATTTGCAGTAACTCATATAACAACATTTCTATATCATACAACTACACTTTCAAGAATGGTCTTTGCTTCCCTATTATCCACGATTTTAAAGTATTGCCTTTTCTATCTTATGTATGACAACACTTTGAAGTGTAGTCTTTGCCCATGTGCATACCATATTTTACATGGAATATGCTACACAACTGATAGTCCTTATCTCTACACTTTTAAGTGTGGCAATATTATTTTGGCTATAAAATACATAATTGCTACAATTTATAATTAACAAATAGAAATATTGTTTTGCAATAAATATTCTCAAACATTTAATTAGATAAAAAGTAATTCAAATAAATGGTTTTGCAATGAACTTCAAAAGATAATATGTCTTGTGCACATACACATACTTATAAAGTAATATTCTAAAAATGTGTACTATATTTCAAAATTCTTACAATTGTTCAATGTATTCTAGCAATGAATATATTTCACAAAATCAAAATATAATGTATTCAAACTTGTAACACCTCGCTGGAGGTTGAAGCAAAGAAATACAAGAAAATAGTGAACCATGACAGGGTTTAAGGACCTTGAAAGGAACCACAATATGTCGACCTACCCATGGTTCACACCCTAGAGGTGGTGGACCACATAGCCCTTCACAGATTGTGGACCACCTCACAAGCCGTGGGAAGGTTTATGGGGGGGGGGGTGAGAAAGAACCTCCCAAGCTCTGGCGTCAGAGTACCGAGCCCTCGACGGGTCGTGGTCTTGATGAAGGGCCGTGGGAGGGTCTGTGGACCTGAGCCACCAAATCCCAGCCCATGTGAAGAACCACGATGACCTTTATGGTCTGTGGTCCTTCACACGGACCATGGTAAGGCTTGTGATTGGACCACCCAGAACTATCAGCCACTGGACCAAGGACCACGACCCATTTGATGGTCCATGGTCCCTTTGATAGTCCATCATATGCCCCGTACTTAGACTCGCAAGATTTTAATTTAGGGGTTGTTTGGTATTTTCCCCTATGTGTTGGACACCTAAACTATACTGCCTAACCCCTAAAATACGTAGTTTTGGTCAGTTTAAGCCTATTAACTTAATCACAGCCTACTCTAATCGATCTTTCACATAAAATTCATCAATCTTAATCAAAACAATAGAGAAAAGTCGAGAAACCCTCTCCAAGAATGCAAAACTTTTCCTTCAGTTCCAATCCTGAAATCAAAATATTTCTCTGTGAAATTCGTCGACTAGTGGGTTTTTAACTTCTTATGTATTGTTTAGACTTAGGTTTTCAGGTTGTTAAGACAATTGTTCTGATTTAGCATTTATGGTATTCCAAATCATATTATTATGTTTTCGTGACATTCTGCTTAGATTTTTGCATTAAACTCATAACCCTAGTGGTGTATATTCATTTAGTTCATGAATAAACTATGTAGGTCAGATACACATGTATACAATTCATAGTAAAATGTTGCATTCTCAGTTAACATGTCAGAATATTGAGTTGTGTAATATAATTCAATTATGTTGTTTATTCAGATTTCTTGTTTGGAGTAGGCTTAGACTGAGTGGACTAGGGTTAATTATACCCGTATAGTCCCAGAACTATGTGCAACATGTGTGAAGAAGTCCTCTCTATGTGCATTATATATAGTGATCTTGCATGTCATGCTTTTATACCCTTGGAAAGGCATATTGGGTCTTTTCGATGGGTCATATACATCGGACTACAAGTTTAGCTCATGTGATTTTATGTCGATTATTAGTAGATCCCACTATCAGACTTTAATGCATTTTACCAAGTTTTCAATTATATTCCAATATTCAGTCTTAGCATGTTATGTACTTAGTCATTGAATCCAATTCAGTTCATTCACAGTATGTTTTCAATATTTTTTCAGTATGTCCAGATTATATTATTGCTTAGTATATTTTGTTCAGCTTTATCCTATCCTTCATGTTCAGTACATTCCACGTACTAATGCATATTGTACGCTACATTGTTTCATGGTGTAAGTTCATTACCAAACATCTAGTCACATGTAGATCGACTCTTGATCTCCATTTTCAGCAGCTTCAGTGGTGAGTCCTCACATTTGGAGTACAATAGATATGTTTCTATATCTAGTCTTTTCGTTTTAGTTTTGAGTATTTGCTAGAGTTAGCTGGGACATGTGCAAAAACTTTAGTTTAGTAGATGCTTCTTTTCATACATAGTTTATTTTCTGCTTTAGAATTGAGTTTAATATTTCATATATATTAAACTCCTAAGTATCTTATTTATTTATAGAAACTTTGGGTATTCCCCACTATTAAGTTTTATCATGATTTAGCTTCCACATTAGTTTTAATTGATATAAAATATTCATTCTTCTTATGATATCTCTGTTCAGGGCTAACTTGGGTTCACTCTTAATCCTCTGTCCTGTGTTAGTGAAGCGGGTAGCTCATTGAGTAACAAACTTGGTATTTAAGCCTTAGGTTCAAGAGTCCTAGAATTTCTTAAAAGTCGCACTATGTAAAGTCATTTTCATGTGTATGAAGTGCACCACATCTAATGAGAGTGAGACTATGAAGTGTTTTGAAAAACTTCACTTTCTTAGTATTCTTATAGTGTGTTTTATGATATCATTTGTAACTCGTCGTCATGCATTTCATATCATGCCTCCCCGTAGAGGTGTTATAAGGAATGGTAGCGCAACTCCTCTAGTCCCAGATCATAGTGTTTCGAACATGGAGTTTCGGAGTGATATTCAACTTTTGGCTTAGAGAATAGCTAACCAGAACAATCAGCAGGTCCTAGTTCCTCCCAGTGCTAGCAACCAGTCATAGAGTTTTGGTAAGTTCACAATACGCCCAATCTGCATCACAAATGTTGTGATCTTTCCATTAGAATTACTGAAAAGTAATATGCCTTGACCAGGCTATTTTTTTAGATAATCAATGATCCTTAATGAAACATCCATATACCTTAGGTTATTGGAGAAATTGACAGAGACTTTGAGCACTATAAGAAATATCTGGACTTGTAATGTTAAGATAAAACAGTTCCCGATAATTTTTTGATACACAATTTGATCTACTAAAGGATTTTTTGTATACCTTGCTTTACATGTTCATCATTCTATCTTGAGGTAATCTTAACATTACAATCAATTCGAGTACATTCTGGTTTAGATGCAAAGAATCTAACTTATGCTACAAGTTCCAAAGTGTATTTCCTTTTTTTTATCTTGTAGACTCAATTTTCAAAAAATACTTAAGCTCTCCTAAGTCTTTTATATTAAAAACACTTAGTTATGCTTTCTTTCTACCTTAAACAAGCGTTAAGCTACTACATATGATAAGCATACCATCTACATTCACAAGTATAACAATTATCCCTTCACTATTTCTCTTAATAAACAAGAAATAGTCATGTTGACATTATTGAAAGTTGAGATTGATAATGATTGCAGTGAGCTTTTGATTCCATTGTCTTGGGGCCTGTTTTTAGAGCTGTCATTATGGGCTAGGCCCGTTGGGCTGGCCTAGCCTAACCCAGGATTTAGTAGGGCTGGGCTAAGATTTTTGGAGCCCATTTAAGAAAAGGGCTTTTTAGCCCGGCCTGAATAAGCCTGTTGATTTGAGGGGCTTGAGAAATATCGGTAGGGCCGGCCTGTGGGAAAAAAAATTAATTAAAAAATATAATAAAATTAAAGACAGTCTAAACTCAAAACAGTTAGGTTAATATTTCTATTTCGAAATTCATACTTAAAAAAAACTTAATAAATTTTTTTATGTGAGAAACTTTCACATATAGCCACTTCAAAATAATTAATTTACTCTCCATAGCTATAATTTGATAAATACAATTGTAACTATATGTTATTTAGAGGAGAGAGGCGAGCGAGACAAGGAGAGAGAGGAGAGAGACAAAGAGAGGGGGAAAAGAGTTGGAGAAAGGTTAATTGTTTATGTATATTGGTTAGATGATTGTATATTATACATATGTAATTGTATATATGGCAAGAGAGACTGCGACAGGGAGGAGAGAGGCGAGCGAGACTAGGAGAGAGGCGAGCGAGAGAGGGCAGAGAGTGGGAGAGATGTGAATTATATATTTATATAGAGTAAAAATTGTATATTATGCATATTTATTTGTATATCCTGGCGAATTATAAATATACAAATAAGACTAATTATACAAATTCGAAGTCAACCCACGTTATTAATGTATAATATTAGTCGCGAGTGGTAATTATAGAAAACTAAAGTTGTGATGAGTAATTAAATAGTATAAGTTTGCTTATCTGCGTAATTTTTCCTTTTTTAAAATGGTAACTTAACTTAATAAATATTTTTAAAGACAATTTTATTTGTGAATTTTATTAAAAAGTAGTAACATTAACATCATGTGATATTGTCTTGTCGATATTTATGATAATATTTTTAAATTGTAATTTATAATTTAAAGTAATAATAAAAAAATATATAATTTTTTAAAAAGTGGGATGACCCGACTAGCCTGTAGCCCACGTACTTGTGGGTTGTGCCGACCATTTTTCAACCCACACAAAAAATGGGCTAGCCTGGATTGACCCGTAAAATGTCAAAGCTTGTATGGGTTAGCCCGGATTGGGTGGGCTAGCCCATATTGACAACTCTATTTGTTTTAGCCCATAGAGGGATTTGATCAGTTGACATACCTTATCCCCTTGACTAGAAAACCACTGTGGCATAGTTATATAAAGCTCACCTCCAAATGACCTTACAAATATGCATTGAACACATCCATATGATGAATATACCATCTTCCTGCTAAAGTAATGGATAGTATAGTCCTAATTATTACCATTTTGACCACAGGAGATGTAGTTTCTTTGTAATCTATTCCCTCATTTTTATTGTACCCGTTTGCTACAAGTCTTACCTTAAATATTTCTACTTAACCTGTAGATTTATACTTAAATTTTGTATATCCACCTGCAACCTATAGCCTTATTTCCAGCTAGTAGGTTTGTAACACTCCAAGTCTTATTATCCTCCAATGATTGTATCTCAGATTTTATGTCCTCTACCCACCTTTGATCTTTTATGGCTTCAGAATGTGTGGTAGGTTCTTGCAGACCATAGATAACAACTAAATAAGATTGATAAGCAGGAGATAAATGATCATATATAAGGAACTTTCTTATAAATATTAAGTGAAATAAAATCTTTATCTCAACATACTTCATTGGATGGTGATTGGACTGTATAAATATTAGATGTACATTGTTCCAGTATGTTACAATACTAAATTATTCATGGAATCGATGTCAATTTTTTTTATATTTGGATGGATCATACAGTAGACTTTTATACACTACATTACAATATAAGACATGAAATCAATGTCAATTTATTTCATTTTGAGTACGTAGATCATGCAGAGATTCAATCTATTAAATTACTATATGAATCATGGATTTAATGTCAATATATTTTATACTTAGATTGATTAATAACTGAACTCAGTGTACTGCAATACTAGATGAGACATGTAATTTTCAATGTATTGCTCATATAGATCATTAAGTGGGATCACTTCATTGTATTATTTTGATAAGGAACAAGTACCCTAGCCTATGATCAAAATCCTAGAGATACATCTAACTAAACTAAGGTCTTATTACACCTACCCTCCCGCCACCCCTCCGAAACCATTTATCTTTTATAATTCACACCTTTTCGCTTACATGAAACCCAAAACATCTACCAAGTGCCTCAACTACCAGGAGTTACAAAGTGTGCTAGTAAGCAAAAAAGTGTCCAAATTAAAAAAAAAATAATGAGTTCGGGGGTAATAGAACCTTAGTTTAGTTAAAATGTATTATTGAGATCCCGGTCATAGTTTGGAAGGTTGTACCTTATCCTTGTATTATTAGATATATAATGAAATTAATGTCAATATATTTTATGATTTAATCATTCATGAAGAGGCGTTATATTATTACATTATTGGTAAGTCAAATCAATTTTAAAGAACCTCGTGATTGGGTGGATCATGAACTGGAATCATCCTATTACATTACTAAACAAGACATATAATTTATGTTAATGCATTCCTTACTTTGGTGGATCATGAAGTCGACTCAAACGACTACATTGATGTAGGAGTCATGGAACCAATCTCATAGTATTTTATGCTTGACATACCCAAAATGCATTAAATTGACTCTGATTGTATACTTTATCGAATCCATCTTACTATCCATCCATGTATAAAATGCATTTACATTTATTAATAAACTAATAACAACCATATTTACATTTACGATATTATGAATTGCTAGCTACTTACAATTTTATCTTCAATATATATAATATATTGATTGATATAGGCTTAAAAAATATAACAAGCATTTATATTCATAAAACTTATTTTTTAATCCTTTGGATCGACAACAATCTTCTACATAATAAAATCCAACAAAGCAAGTATGTGGTCTATGATTTCATGTCCCTGTAGGTATTCAGCATCCTCTTAATAATCATCTTTCATTTGCGATAAAAAATCTTATAGCACGTTCATTCAATATTATTTCATTATTTTTTCCCTACAATGTAATTGATACATTCTAGAACACGAAGTTTATAACATCAATATAAGTATCTTCTACCACAACAAGTTTTGATACCTAACTGGATTTCCCTCTGAATTCTATACCCTTTATTTTTTCAATACTATATTTTTATTTCATATATTCTCCAATTTTGTACTCACAATCATTTCTAAATTATCATTATTCACATCGTAACCCAACATCGCAAATGTCAAAACAAAAACACTCAAGAAATAGTTTGAAGAATAAAAATAGAGTGAACTTATAAATTTCCAGCAGTGCATTAATTTACAGAATATCTGAATTTATCCGCGGAAAAACTAATCATTTCCCATCTCATAGCCACCTACAAAGTGGATGTTTAATCTAAATAAGAATATTTTCCACTAACAACGGTAAAATAGGACATATCATCATAAATTTAAGCAAATAAAGTTGACTATGTACAACTAGAAAATTGGAAGAACTAAATTGAAATAAGTAAAAGACACTAAAACAATATGTTGAAAAAATGCCAATTATATAACAGTCCTCCTTTGTATTTTTGTGACGAATACCAATTCTTTTCCCCAAATCTTCAAACCTTTCATTTTGTAGTGACTTTAGTGAAAATGTTAGCTAGCGGGTTCTCAAATGAACAATGAACAACAAACACTTCATTAGATTATTGGAATTCTCTAAGAAAATGAAACTTGATCTTGATATGCTTAGTTTTACCATGAAACACTGGATTTTTTGAGATCCAAACTGTTAAGCTATTATTATACGGATCTTGGTAGCTTCTGTTTGTTCATGACCCATGTCCTTCAACATCTTTATTATCCAGACAGCTTGAATCATATAAGATGTGACAATTATGCACTCATATTCTGATGCTGATTGAGTTGTAGTTTCTTGTTTTCTAGAACTCCAACAAAACCATCTTGTCCATAAATAGAAAAGATATCTACAAGTGTAAATGGAATCATCAACTCTGCCAACCCAATCACTATTATAAGACCCGACCAGATTGATAGTTACTTTGGCATATTTTGGGAAAAAAGTTTCAAACTTGTTGATTCTTTTAATATACCTTAACACTCTTTAGCCGTTGTGAAATGTATCTCTTTAGGAGAATGAATGATCCCAGAGAACAAACTTTAAACATATCGAATGTCAGGTTTGTTTGCGGTTAGATATAGAAGATTACCAATTAAGATTCTATATATACAATCTTTCATTTTGTCAAAATCCTCATCCTTGCAAAGTTTCACACCAATAGAGATTTGAGTACTCATTGGTTCGCAGTCTTGCATTTTGAACCTATTTAGAATATCTGAAATGTATTTCTGCTGACATATGAAATTTCCATCACTACACCACAACACTTCCATGCCAAGGAAGTACTTAATGATTCCAATATCAATCATTTCAAAGATTTGATCCATTTCATCCTTAAACCTTTGGATTAGTTCAATTTTGATTCCTGTCTCAAACATGTCATCCACATAAAATGAGGGAATTACAAACTCATTTGTAGTGAATTTCACATACAATTATGATTATTATATTTTGATATACATTTAAAAGTTATGTTGTGTGACATTCTAGAAAATGTACTCGTCTAGTGAAGAGGCTAAAAAGTTTTAAGAATAGGTATTGGGGGTACATAGAATCCCAATGCCCAATATTGAGTAATATTGGAAATATTAGGGAATATTGACTTAAGGTTAGTAGAAAATTTCTATGTATTAATATATACTTTGATGTTCAAATGCACGATTTAAGCTTGTTTAGGAATTGTACCTGCAATGAAGACCCTAAGCTAATAAAAGTTTCATTCCTTAGATTCCACAAATAAGGTATGAGGCATCCAAGTGTCGAGTGTAGGTACCATAGGACATGGTCATTTAAAATGATCATGTAGAGTAACCAGTTCCCAAGGATATAGGAGGATCCTATGGATAACAAGAAATGAGCAACAACACATGTGCAAGAATTCGGTTAGAGTGGTTAGGGCGCTTCGAGGAAGGCACATATGTGGGGGTCAAGCCATGTAGGGATGAGCTTCTTAACAAACTCTAGGCACTAACTAACTTACCTAACTATATAACTAACCTAGGTATAACCAAAATTAACTAACTTGTGAAAACCCTAAAAATGGATAAGATAAGAAATGCTTAATATGTCAAGAATGCCTACGATTATGCAGGGTTCACACAGATTGATGCGCGTAGAACCAAACCTGGGAACCCTTTATACAACCAAGACAACTAACTTGCGAAGTTATTTGATCTCGGAAAGTTTAGGTCCAACCATGTAGGGCTTTTGAATACGAAGATTTACTCAAAGGAGTCTTTACCAGAATTAAAAAGAAGAAATCTTAGGTTTGAAGGGTCTAAGGGTAAATGGTCTTTTTCTTGGCTAAGGGTCGTATCGTAATTACCCTAAATATGTAATTAATTATTTAATTAATAAAGTGGAGGGGCAACTAGGGTAGAGAGGGCCGAAATTGAGCCCTTGAAATGAAGTCTTGCTCCACCCGAGTTCGAACCTAAGTGAGAGCAATAATTTAATGTGATTTCTGTTATTGGTGAATTAATTTAATAAAATTAATAATTAATCGCTGATTTAAAAAGTAAAATAATATTTTATTATTAATTATTAATTATTAATTTATTTATTAAGGTTTTTTTAATTGACTATGTCTTGCCAACTATCCTAGTTTTAAGAGGTACTATCTCACACAAACACTATCTCTCTCTCACCTAAATCTCCCTTTCTCTCTCGTCCACATTGTTTTTCTTGGATGAAAAAACAGAAGATAAAAAATATTAGAAAACAATCAAAAGTTCTCTTCACTCTAAGAACTTAAAGAAAACATATACAAGCAAGCAAGCTAACTTAAGAAACGAAAAGTTCGCATCATTTTCTCGATGGGTTTGTGTTGAAGGTTTAGGGGATGTTTTGGGAATCACTTGGAAGGTGTGGAAAGATACAATAAGTTAAGGGTTTTATAGATTGGAATCCTTTCTCCAAGAGAAATTTCTTTCTACAAAATTCAATGTATGAAACTAGGGTTGTCCTGTTAATTGTTGAACTCCTTGTCCCTAGTCCCCTTCCGATTTTAATTGAAATTAGTTTAGAAATCATGTTGTTGGCATGGTTTATTGTATCTAAGTGTGAAATATGATGTTCCTTATTATTTTATGTTTGTAAATAGTAAGCATGTTCAATGATGTCAACCGAAAATGATGTGGTGCAATGTGTAAAATGTTTGTTGTTGTTCTCCATTTGAAGTCTTAAAATGGCTTGGTTGATGATTGGAATTATTGTGAATAAGGTGTGGAAATTGTGATGTTAAATGAAGTGTAAGGTTTCTGATCTTAAGTGGAAAAATCTAAGCTAAAACAACAATGAATCTACACCTAATAATGTGCTAAACGAACTATGAAAGTACCTCATAATGAACATATGAATGTTGTTAAATAAAGGCTAGAAAATTTAATAAAATTTCCAGCACTTGGTGATGAAATTTCCGGCAAGAATACTTGAGGTTGAGAGGTTTAAAAATATATTTAAAACATGTGAGGTCAATGGGGATTGAACCCAAGACCTCACTACATGAAAGCTGAAAAAAATAAATGAGAGGTGTGGGATTCGAACCCATAACATCTCGGCCAAACGAGAGAGTAAGAGGGGAATTTTAAATTAATAAAAATAATTGGAGGAGTGGTATTCAAACCCACCATCTCTTGGTCGAAGGAGAAGACAAAGAGAGAAATTAAAAAGAAAATAATGTAAGGCTGTGGGGGCACGATCCCACAACCTCACTACCAAAGCTTAAGCAGTTAACTTTTAAATGAAAATAAAAATAAGGAGGCTGTGGGGGTTCGAACCCACAACTTCTAAGTCCCAAGTGAAATAAAGAAAAGAAATAAAGTGAGGGTGTGGGGGTTTGACCCCACAACCTCCTAGTTTAGCCGAAATGGACAAGGAAAATAAATAGGAAAGTAAAAAGGGGGATGTGGGAGTTCAAACCCACAATCCCTCGACCAAAGGAGAGAAGTTCTAGAAAAAAAGAACTAAAAAGAAATGTTGATGTTCAGGTTCGATCTGGGGTCCCAATGTCATGAGGACTAAAAATAATATCAAGGAAAAATGTAAGTGTTGTTCAAGGGATTTGAACTTGGGTTCCCTTTCCCCAACTTTCCGTATTGATACACAAAGCATATGTGAATTAAATGTTCAATAATAATGTCACCTACTTAGATCGAAATTGAAATCTTCGCATGCATACAGGATACATAAGTCATGTACTACATAATCTTAGAAAGCTATGAGCCACTTGATTAACTATGAATGAAGCCTTATGGCTTGTATGCATACACCCATAGTCTAGCATACGATTAAAAATAAGTGAACCTTAAATGTATGTAAAGAAATTATGAAACTATAGAAGGGTTAAGTACAAGTGTAAGATATACTAAATGGACAAGTACATTGGCATATGACGAAATGAACAATGAAATGATGAAATGAATAATAAAATGATGAAACCCTAGAAGGGTTAAGTAAGACTGTGAAACACATTAAATGGCCAACTGTATTAGTATATGATGAAATGAACATTCACGTAAAAAGGGGTGAGTAATTATGAAGAGCAAATGTGCTAATATTAATGAATTTGGTGAAAACATGATATGATTCTAATGTAAAAGATGGGAGCAATCTCAAATGAGCCAAAGTAAATGTTACCAAAACCTACTCACCTATGAGAGTATAAAGTTAATGAAGAGACCAGTCTCTATGAACTCTCTAATGAAAATTTTGAGATTAACACACTTATTACTAATGATGAGATGAAAAATCATCCATTGAGATATGATGTCTTAGTACTATAATCCAGCTTTATGACGTATGAGTTAAATGAAATTGGAACTCTATACTAAGCATCGATAGACTAGCTATGAGAGGTGATGCCGTCTTTCGGGAAAGGAGGAGGTTCACGTAACTCTCATGAGATGAGATTGTCTGGCGTGATGGGTATGGGTCTCCTTATATCTCCTAGCCTTCGAACCTATACTTCCAATATAGGGATATAGAGGGGTTCAACTCCCAGGCACGCTAGCATGTTTTGGGTCACTTTGGCCAGTGATTCCACCTCTTTTCAGTGTGTGAGAGACACTGGATTTCATGATTCTCACATTATCTATGTCGGTTAAAGTTAAAGTTCCCAAAGAATGAATAAGGCTAGCTTCAAATGATGCACATAATGAAATGAACGATACCAAAGGTGTAAGGATAGGATAATCAAGAAGTGAGCTAGACTTAAGTAATGACGATAGGTTATTCTTGGTCATTGCACAACAAACCCGATGAGAGTGTTAAACTACATTCTAGGTAAGACTGATGATTACACTAGTATATGAAAGAATGAAAAATGAAGTACGTATGAATGAATGAAGCAGCCTCTGTGTTCTCTAAAGAAGGCTCCCTAGTTGAGGTCCCATATGTTGAGCCCTCATTTTTGGAAGTCCTAATGTTAAGTTTATGATTCCAAGGTCACATGGCATATGAAAGAATGATATGAACTACATGATATGATATGTGAAATATGTTATGTGCTATTTTCAAAATATTAAAGTTGATAATGCATGTCACACTCATGGAATGACTTTCCAAATCTAAATTTGGCAGGTCCATTGACTTTCGTAATCAAAATTTGGCAAGTCCACTTACTTGACTTTCAATAAATCACGTTGTTAGGAAAGAGCTATTCTTACTCATGCATGTCCTTGGTCAGTGATTGCATATAACCATACATAGTACACGTGTGTACTAATCCCATACAACTCTATATTATTAGCTACAGGCAAAGGTGGATGCTAGAGCTTACCGATTGACGTTGCAGCTATCCGGACGTGGAGCTTTCATACAGACTTGGTAAGGCCTCATGCTTTCGAGGATGTATACCGTTATTATCTAGCTTAGATGTAGGCTTTAGCTTGTGGAGCATGTTCCACTATTGTTTCTTTCAACTTTCATTTGATACTTTGTATTGGTGCCGTTTTGGCAAAACTACGTTTAAGGAAATTATGAAGTGATTCCTTTATTTGATTATCTCTATATTAGATGGTTGATTTGTGAACGCCTATAATGTTAAGTATAAAATATTTAGCATGAAGAAAGAAGATAAATTTTTTAAATTTTCCACCAAAATTAACCTAGATGAAGTAAGAATGACGTATGTAGGCCTGTTTGAGACTTTTGAGAGGTCAACGTTGCCGGTCACGTCAGGGGTCTAGATTTCTGTTGTGATATAACTAGTGCACCCTACAAACTAAGACCTAACTCAATGACACTAACCTAGTAACTAACTCAAGAAGCATCCTAGTACCTAACCTAGGGTGGATAAAAAGGGTTGTTTATGGTCCTAATGACCTAGGGGTGCTTTAGTAATTACCGTAGGTCACTTAAATAATTAAATTAGCAACTTAATTAATTAATTAAAAATCATTATGTTAGCCGAGACACTTAGGAAAATTTCAGATTTGACTAAGTCAAATGTTCTCCTATTTTTAGTCAATTTAGGAGAGACATTTTGGTAATTAGATAATTGATTTATTTAATTAAGTTAATTAGACTAGGTTTAATTAGTCAATATCATTTACGAATATCTAGAACGTCACGACTAAAACAGAAGACAAATGTGAGAAAAAACAGTGAGCAAAGATGCAAGAAAAACAGAAAATTCTCTAGGTTCTCCTTAGGCAACTTAAAGGTATTCTTCAAGGTTTTCGTGCAAGGTGATCTTCGTAGATTCAATTATACATAAATTATGGGTTTTCTATCTTGGATTCCTTTGCCATAGAGGCTTTTTAAACGTTTTATAAATCCAAGAATATCGAAACTAGGGTTGTTCCCAATGACATTGTTGAACGTCCATCTCCTTAGTTATCCTTGTTTTCGATCCTAATAGTATGTAGATGTAATATAGATCATGTTGTTGGTATGTGGTTCTAACTTACCATATGTGTAAGTTTTATGTGATTTGAATATGTCAAATGAGATCTACAGGCGAGATCCATATGATTGATGTTTGATTGTGTTCGAATTCATTTATGAAATTCAATTTACTGTTGAAAAGGGGTGAAGATTTCAATTGCCATTTTTAGTTTACAGTAGATACGTTTGTAAGTGTTAGGAATGTAATGTTTCCAAGAAGAGATAATAATGAGAATCAAATCTAGTTAATGAACCTTCAATGCCAAATTAACTTATTATCTTAGCCAAACTAAACATTGAATTGTCCATATAAGCTAATCAGGTGCAAAACGTTGGCTAATGGTATTCTCATGACTAGTGTCCAGTGAAAGTTTGTAAATTGGTTACCAATATTCTAGATTACCATAATATGTGAAAGTTTAGTCTATGCCAACAAATTGTCTTACAACGTTGTTTCCAAAATATGATATAAAATTTGCAAATGACTAAGTTATACCAAATTAAGCATGAAAAATATAACCCAATCAATTCATAACCAAGGGTATGCCAATCATTGGGACAAGTCCCAACATACCCTATCAAAATGAAGTATGAATATAGTAAGTACATTGAACAAAGTTTATAACGTTCATAAAGAATGTTATAAAGCTACCAAATGACATTGAACCAGCTAAGGTGAGTAATAACATAATTATTAGCTTAAGAGTTATGAAGGTAGCCATAATGAGGTGTTAAAGGAAGTGATACAAGTCTCACTTACACCAAGACAATTATGTTAAAGATACTTACATAAGAGGGTGTTAATAATCGTGAGAAAACTCTCATTAACACCAAGATGATAATGTAAGGTTAAATTATCATTTCATCAAGTAAAGAAAGGTATGAACGGTTATCAAAAGATTTGTATGAACGGTTATCAAAAGAGCTAAGTAAACCACATTACTAGAAGCAAGCTTCCATAATATTTGAGTAACCGCTAAAAGTTACAAAGAAAAAAATTGAGCAAAGCACCGATAGACAAGCAATGAGCTTGAGCAAGCACATGTAAGCCTCATGATGTGTGGCTCCACCAAGGTGGATAAATGTCTTCAAAAATATCCTAGTCTTCAAACTATGTTTCCATCATAGGAACTAGCAAGTGGATTCCACCTAAGAGAGCTAGGTATAATGAGGTTTCACTTTGGAAGGTGAAACCACCCCCTTTTCAGTGTGGGGCAGACACTGGATTTCAAGTTTAGCTCACATGATCTATGTTTGTTAATGCTCAAAGAAAGTATTCGGTTCACTTTAGCCGCGAACCACCTCTTTTCTATGTGGGAAAGACACTGGACTTGGTTTCACTTTAGCCGTTGAACCACCCCTTTCGGGTGTGGGACAAACAATGGATTTCATATTTATCTCTTACGATCTAGGTTAACTTTGATCGGTGAACCACCCCTTTTCGGTGTGGGTTAGGCACTGAATTTCATGTTATCTTGCATGATCTTAATGATAAAGATTTCCTTTAAGAAAGTTAGAAAGAAAGAAGAAGAAATGTAAGTTTAAAGTGAGATAAGAAAGGAAGAGCCTAAGCATGTAAGATCATATGTGGTTGATAATAATTATGTTTTAACAAGTTATTGACTTGTGCCAAATTAAGACACATGCTCCAATATCTTCACGTTATGCAAATGATCAAATAATAGGCATAGCCAAATATAAAAAAAATTGGCTTATAATGACTTCTTATATTATACCTATAAAGGGGAGAAAAACGTAATGACTAATAATTTCCCCAATATCCTTATACTATGAAAACAACCACATAATGGGCATAGCTAAAAAAGATTATCTTATAAAGACTAATGCCAATTTAACAAGAATAGAAGATATAACTTGTAAGTAAGATAGCCAAATCATTTTTGAGTCTTTTGTATTGGGTATGGGATTATAATAAATAATTACACTTGTAACTAAGACATAAGATTAAGGAGATCATTGAACTACATAACAAAAAGAAGAAAAGATTGAAAAAAATCTAAGTGTCGGAAAAGGAGCTCTCATCTTAGAGGGAGCAGAAATATAAATTTCTGTTTAAGTTTTTCTATAATTATGATCATGATTCCAAGGTATTATGTTCATATAGAAAATGATTTTTACGCCATAATTACATGAGAACATGTCATATTCATAACATGAATCATAAGTAACGATTTAAGAAAGTAAAGTGACTTAACTTTCCAGAAATGACATATTGCTATAGGAAGAGGTTTCCATGATCATGCATAGTCCTTATGTGTTTATGTGTATACACTCATACTTAGTACAAGTGTGTTATAACCCCATACATTATTACTATTTTTATAGGATCAGGTTTAGGAGAAGATTGAAGACTCGACGAAGCGGTTTGGGCTAGCGATCTCCAAACTTTGGTAGGTCCTCCTGAGTTCGAGGATGCTACATTTTTTTTATAGGTTAGTACATTAGATATAGCTAGTGGCTTGTGTCCCTAACATTTCATTTCAAACATTTGTTCAAGCGTCTGTAATAAGGCTGATTGGCAAACTATTATTATTATTATTACGATCATTTATTTCAATTGTTTAATCTATTGATAGATGGTTGCTTAGTTTGAGCTCATTAGAATACCACTCTTATGCAATATAATATGAAGTTTATGTAAAGTTTAATAAGTGATTAATTTTTTTTTGCAAATTTAACTGTATGATTGTGATGAAAGATAAGAAGAGACTTGTCTGCGACCCCTGAGAAGTTAACAACCCCGGTCGCGTTCGGATTCCAGAATCCGTGTGCAACAAGCTTGGTATCAGAGCATGAGGATAAATTACCTAGGAACTAAGCTTAAAACAACCACGTTACGTAGTTTCTAACTTAGGGTTGTGAAGTGCACCACAATAATCACTTAGAGACTTTGTGATATAGGAACTTTCCCTTCTTGTACTCTTTATCGTGCTGTCTAGAGCTTTGACATTTTGTGTCATTATAGTATCTAAATTCCTTCTTATATGTGCGTAAACATAAGAAGAACAACAGGCAAGAGATTCGTCGGAGGAAGAGAAGTCAAGAGCGCAAGAAATTTAGTCCCTTATATCGGTACGGTTTGAGCAATGTAAGAATTCATTTGGAATTCGGGGTAGGCCTAAGTTCAAGAAGGGGCACAAACACTTTGGTAATCCTACTCCTTTTGATTAATTTTAATACCAAGAAGGGCAATGATAACAATGGCCAGCGTGACCGAAAGACGTGTGGTGAGTGTAGCAGTGTGCATGGAGGAGAATGCATGGTAGGTTTTTAATAGATGCTATGGGTGCGGTAAGAGTAGGCACATGATTACAGATTTCCCAGTAACTTTTCTCAATAAATTTACTTTTGCTTATCTAATAGAATTAACCATGCTTGATTTTTATATAATTTAAGGTATGGATTGGCTTCATAAATGATATGCTACCATAGACTATCAAAACAGGGTAGTAAGGTTTCAGTTGCCAAATTGAGTTAGAGTTGAAATGGGAAGGGCTTGATTCAAATCTAACACCAAATAGTTTCCAATCTTAAAGCCAACATGATGTCATCTAAGGGGTTAGGAGCCGATGAGAACCTTTCTTACGAAGAGATTTCTATTGATATGTTAGATCGCCAAGTGAAACAGTTAAGGAACAAGGAGTTTGCCACCGTTAAGGTGTTATGAAGGAACCACATTGTTGAGGGAGAAACATGGGAGGCCGAGGCCGATAAGAGATCCCGTTCCCCTCAGTTATTTAATTCTTGAGGTTAGACATACTCTTCCTTAGTCCGATTTCGTTAATTAGACCCTAAATCTTAGTGCATTAGGCGTTTTTGGTGTTCTAAGTTTACGACTGTGTGTTGTATACTTGCACTATATGAGTTCATGCTTGCATTGATGTTGCTATTAGTGTATAGAGTTTGCATGATTTATGTATTGAGTGAGTGTGATGTGATTTAAGTTAGAGTAATATTGAGAAGGAGGTTACTCAACCTCCGGTATGATGCTTCAGATAGGCTTCGAGTGTTGCGCATCATCCTTAGTAAGTTGTAAATTAGATATTCACAAAGAGTAAAGTTTCAAGTATGTTGATGTGTTTTCGAAAATACCCTCTTTGATTCAAAATGTTGTGTAGTGTCATTCGGGGACAAATGTTCCTAAGGGTGGGGAGGAATGATGTAAAATTCCAGAAAATTTATTTTTCTATTGAAGATCCTATTAAGTTTTAAGAATAGGTATAAAAGGGTACATAGGCATCCCAATGTCCAATATTGAGTAATATTAGGCATATTAGGGAATATTGGATTAAGGGTATTAGCCAATTTCTATGTATTAAGATATACTTTGATGTTCAAATGCCTAATTCAAGCTTGTTTAGGAATTGTACCTGGAATGAAGACCCTAAGCTAATAAAATTTTCATTCCTTAGATTCCACAAATTAGGTACGAGGCATCCAACTGACAAGACTAGGTACCATAGCATATGAGCATTTAAAATGATCATGTAGAGTAAGAAATGCCCAATAATATAGTGATGATCCTTGGAATAGCAAGAAATGTTCAGCAACACATGTGCAAGGATTTAGTTAGGGTTGTTAGGGGCAAGCGCACATGTGGGGGTCATGAAATGTAGGTCTGAGATTTATAGCCAACTCTAGGATCTATCTAACTTACATAACTAGCTAACAAATTTATGAATAACCGAAATTAACTAACTAGTGCACCTGACAACCTAAGACCTAATCGGGTGACATTAACCTAGTAACTAACTCAAGAAACATCCTAGTACCTAACCTTGGATGGTCCAAAAGGGCTGTTTATGGTCCTAATGACAAAGGGGTTCTTTAGTAATTACCCTAGGTCACTTAACTAATTAAATAAGAAACTTAATTAATTAATGAAAAATCATTATGTTAGCCGAGACACTTAGGAAAATTTCGTATTTGACTAAGTCAAATGTTCTCCTATTTTTAGTCTATTTAGGAGAGGCGTTTTGGTAATTAGCTAATTGATTTATTTTATTATGTTAATTAGAATAAGTTTAATTAGTCAATATCATTTCCTAATACCTATAAAGTCACGACTAAAACAGAATACAAACGTGAGAAAAAAGCAGTGAGCAAAACGCAAGTAAAACAGAAAATTCTCTCTGTTCTCCTTAGGAGATTTCAAGATATTCTTCAAGGTTTTGATGCATGGTGATCTTCGTAGATTCAATTCTACATAAATTATGGGTTTTGTCGCTTGGATTCCTTTCCCCGAGAGGCTTTTCAAACGTTTTAGGAATCCGAGAATATTGAAACTAGGGTTGTTCCCAATGACATTGTTGAACGTCAATCTCCTTAGTTAACCTTGTTTACGATCCTAATAGTATGTAGATGCAATATCGAACATGTTATTGGTATGTTGTGCTAGCTGATCATTATGTGTAAGTTTTATGTGATTTGAATATGTCGAATGAGATGTATAGGTTAGATCCATATGATTAATGCCTAATTGTGTTCGAGAAGATGAAATTGTTATAATTCGTTTATGAAATTCAATCTAGTGTTGAAAAGGGGTGAAGATTTCAATTCTATTTGTAGTTAATAGTAGATATGTTTGTAAGTGTTTGGAATGTAATGTTTCCAAGAAGATATAAGAAAGAGAATCAAAGCTAGTTAATGAACATTCAATGCCAAATTATTTATCTAAGTCAAACTAAACATTGAATTGTTCATATAACCTTATCAAGTGCAAAAATTTGCAGCTTAACATGATGAGATTACTATAATATATACATGAAGTTTAGTGAATTGGCTTATGGTATTTTCATGACCCGTGTCTAGTGAAAGTTTTGCTTATGCTAATAAATTGGCTAAAATATTCTAGATTACCATAATATGTGAAAGTTTAGTCTATGCCAATAAATTGGCTTACAATGTTGTTTCCAAAATATGATATAAAATTGGCTAATGACTAAGTTATACCAAATTAAGCATGACCAATGTAACTCAATGAGTTCATAACCTTATGTATGCCAATCATTGGGAAAAGTCCTAAGACCCAACATACCGTATGAATATGAACTATTAATATAGTAAGTACACTGAACAGAGTTTATAACGTTCATTAAGAATGGTATAAAGCTACCAAATGACATTGAACAAAATAAGATGAGTAATAACATAATTAAAAGCTTAAGAGTTATGAAAGTAGTAGAATGGGGAAGACACTGGACTTTTTTTCACTTTAGCGGGTGAACCACCCCTTTTCGGTGTGGGGAAGATACTGGATTTCATGTTTAGCTCATGTAATATAGGTTGACTCTGATCGGTGAACCACCCCTTTTCGGTGTGGAGAAGACACTGGATTTCATGTTAGCTCGCACAATCTTAATTATAAAGATTTATTTAAGAAAGTAAGAAAGAAAGAAGAAGAAATGTAAGTTCAAGTGAGCTAAGAAAGCAAGAGATTAAGTATGTCAAATTGTACCGTTAAAAATGATGTTTTAACAGGTTATTGACTTGTGCCAAATCTAGATATATGCTCCAATATCTTCACGTTATACCAATGATCAAATAGTGGACCTTTCCAAATATCTGTATACTATGCAAACAACCACATAACGGGCAGAGCTAATTAAGATTGTCATATAAAGACTTATACCAATTTAATAAGAATAGAAGATATAACTTGTAAGTAAGGTAGCCAAATCATTTCTTAAGTCTTTTGTATTACTCACTCGATTTATTGTAGGTATGAGACTATAATGAATAATTGCACTTGTAAGTAAGATATCAAATTAAAGGAGATCATCGAACTACACAACAGAATAAGAAAAGATTGAAAAATAATCCAAGTATCGGAAAAGGAGCTCTCGGCTTAGAGGGAGAAAATTATAAATTTCCATTTAAGTTAAAATTATGATCATGATTCCAAGGTCTTATGTTCATATAGAAAATGAGTTGTATGCCTTAATTGCATGAGAACATGTCATATTCATAGCATGACTCATAAGTAACAATTTAAGAAAGTAAAGTGACTTCACTTTCTAGAAATGACATGTTGTTGTAGGAAGAGCTTTCCATGATCATGTATAGTCCTTATGTGTTTATGTGCATACACCGAGTGTGTACTAACCCCATACATTACTACTTTTTTATAGAAGCAGGTTTTAGACAAGATTGAAGACTCAACAAAGCGGTTTGGACTAACGATATCAAGACTTTGGTAGGTCCTCTTGAGTTCGAGTGTCATGACCGGAATCTAGACCTAAGACGAGACCGGTGTGGTTGACCTCTCAGAGGTGGCAGACAAGCCTACATACGTCACTTACATCCTCTAGCTTAATATTAAAGGAAAATTTAAACTTTTTGTTTTATTATTTCATGCTACACATTTTAAAGTTAACATCATAGGCGTTCACAAATCAACCATCTAATATAGATATAATCAAATGAAAGAAACAGTTCATAATTGCATTAAACTTGTTTTTTCCAAAACGACACCAATACAAAGTCTGAAATGAAAGTTGAAAGAAACACTAGTGGAACATGCTCCACTTTCTAAAGCTACGTCTAAGATAGATAATAAAGGTAGACATCCTCAAATGCATGAGGGTCTACCCAGTCCGGATGAAAGCTCCATGTCCGGATATCTACAACATCAACGTATAAGGCTCTAACGTCCACCTGTGCCTGCACCTAAAATTGTAGAATTGTATGAGATTAGTACATACTTATACTATGTATGGGTATATTCAAGCACACACCAAGAACATGCATGAGTAAGAACAACTCTTTCCCAACAAAATGATTATGGAAAGTCAAGTTAGTGGACTTTCCAAAATGGGATTAGGAAAGTTGGTGAGTTTTCCAAATTTGGATTAGGAAAGTCATGCTATGAGAGTAACATGCATCATCATACTTTTCATATTTTACACAACACATAACATCTTACACATAGCACATATCATTATGCATATATCACATAACATCTTACACATAGCACATATCGTTTTGCATATAGCATATAACATCTTTCATATCATTTATTTATATGCCATGAGACCTTGGAATCATGAACTTGACATTATGACTTCCCAAAATGAGGGCTCAACATATGGGACTTCAACTAGGAAGACATCTTTAGCAAACGTAGAGTCTGCTTCATTCATTCATACGTACTTCACTTTATTTCGTTCATAGTGAACTGTAGCTATATCTAGGATGTAGTTTAAGAATTTCATCGGGTTCGCTGTGCAATGATCAATAATGACCTAGTGTCATTACTTAGGTCTAGCTCAGGTCTTGATTATCCTGTCCTAACACCTCTGGTATCATTCATTTCATTATGTGCATCATTTTTGGCTGACCTCATTCATTTATTGCGAACTTTAACTTTAACCAACATAGATAACGTGAGAATCACGAAATCCAGTGTATCCCCCGCACTGAAAAGAGGTTGAATCACCGACCAAAGTTACCCAAAATATGCTAGCGTACATGGGGGTTGAACCCCGCTAGATCCTATATTGGCCGTATAGGTTTGAAGACTAGGAGAAATAAGGAGACCCATGCACGACATGCCGGACGGTCTCATCTCGTGAGAGTTACGTGAACCTCCGCCCTTCCCGATAAAAGGAATCACCGCTCATAGCTAATCTATCGGTGCTCTATATAAAGTTCCATTACATTCAACTCTTATGTCAAGGAAGCTAGCTTCTAGTATGAGGACATCATACCTCAATAGATGATTTCTCATATCATTATTAGTATTAAGTATACATTATTCTCATTACTTTCATTAAAGTGTTCATAGAGACTGCTCTCTTCATTAACTTTACACTCTCATAAGTGAAAATGTTTTGGGAACATTTACTTAGGCTCATTTGAGATTGCTCTCATCTTTCACATTTGACTCTTATCATGTTGTCACCACATTCATTAACATTAACACATTTGTTATTCATAATTACTCACCCCTTTTACGTGAATGTTCATTTCATTGTATGCCAATACACTTGGACATTTGTGTGTTTTCCACTCTTACTTAACCCTTCTAGGGTTTCATCATTTAATTAAATAATTTTGATTTCATAGTATGCCAATTAACTTGGCCATGTAGTGTGTTTTACATTTATACTTAACCCTTCTAGGGTTTCATCATTTCATTACATACATCTTAGGTTCACTTATTTTTAAACGTATGCTAGACTTATGGGTCTATTCATACAAACCATGAGGCTTCATTCATAGTTCGTTCAAGTGATTCATATCTTCCTATGATTATATGGTACAAGACTTATGCATATTGTATATACGCAAAGATCCCGATTTTGATCTAAGTAGGCAACATTATTCTTGAACATTTAATTCACGTATGACTTATGTATCAATATGAAATTTAGGCAGGGGAACCCGGTTTTGAATCCCTTGGACAACACATACATTTTTCATTTATTTTATTTTGGTCCACACGGATTGGGGACACATGATCAAGCCCCAACGCCTTCATTTCCTTTTAATTTCTTTTTTTAAAAATTTTTTCTATTTCTTGGCTGAGGGGTTGTTGCATCGAACCCTCACGACCCCTTTTATTTTAATTTCTTTTTCTTTAACTTTTTTGAGTTAACCATGAGGGTGTGGGTTCGAATCCCCACAACCTCTCTTTATTTTTCTCTTTAATCCCTATATTAGCATAGAGGTCGTGGGTTCGATTCCCACACGCCTCAATATTTATTTTATTTTAATTTCCTTAAGTCTCTATGAGAGGTTGTGGGTTTGAATCCCACTCCTCTCATTTCTTATTTTCATGATTTCATTTTCCAGCCAAGACCACGGTTCGAATCCCCCTCACCACAATACTTTTAACTCACTTATTTTCATGGTTTTTAACATGGTGAAGTCACGGATTCGACCCTAAGTGGACTCACTTATTTTCTTCATCTTTCATAATATTTTAAAACAATTTTACTTGACTGAAATTCATCAATTTATGGCTGGAAATTTTGTAATTTCAGCATCTTTTTTATCAAGTTACACATTAGTTCTTAGGGAAATTTCATGGTTCATTTATAAAGTGTTAGGTGCATTTTCATGGATTCGTTTAAACAAGAGTTTCTCAATCAATTCAGCCACATTAAACTTCATATAAACATCAAGATTTACATTAACATTTGTACATGAAATACAAAGAACTAACATGCCATTTAAAGTCCTAATCTGTGACCAATAATCACGGCAATACACCCAAATGCACATAAGTCATATATTCAGAAAACATATATTGTCATTCATACGATTCCAAACAAACATTCATGAAAATACTCATCACGAAAACACATTACATGCCTAATATCTACCAGAAAACATACCAAACCTATGAATCAACGGGAGCTAGTGACAGGGACATGCAACAGGCAACAATCCTTGTTTTCGAATTAGAATATACTGAACCTTAAGGGGTCTCTTGGTAAAGGGACCAAGAGAGAAGACAACCCATACCTTTTATGAGGTTCAAACCTTGATTTTCTTCCCAAACCTTCTCCAACACTCACGTCCAAAAACCAAGTTTCAACACAACACTCTCGACGGAAAACCCTCCCTTTGCCGAACGTACTTTGCTTAGCCTTTGATTTTATTTTTCGTTGTGAGTTCTTCAAGTGTGAAGAACTTTGGTAAATTTTATGTTCTTGTATGTTATTTTCGAAGAGAGAACGTCAAAGAGAATGATAGAGACGTGAGAGATGATAGTTTTCTTAGGCTTAGGAGTCTAGTTTAGGACTTAGTCAAATAAGGTTTTATTAAATAGTAAAAATCTGATTTCCCTTTTATTTTAAATGAGACAAAAAAATAATAATAATTAATAACATCAATTTACTAACTTAATAAAAAAACAATTTAAATCATCGTGTCCACCTAGGTTCGAACCCGAGTTGAGCAAGACTTCACTCTAAGAGGCAATTTTCGGCCCTCTCTCCCTAAAATTCCCCTCCACCTATTAATTAAATAATTAATTACATATTTAGGGTAATTAAAATACTACTCTTAGCCTAGAAAAAGACCATTTTACCCGTAGACCCTCCAAACCTAAGATTTTCCCTTTTTAAGTCCAGTAAAGACTCGTTCGACTAAATCTTCGTATTCGAGAGCCCTACATGGATGGACCCAACCTTTTCTAGATCAAATACCTCCCCAATTTAGTTGTATTAGATTTAGAAAGGGTTCAGAGGTCTGGTTGTATGTGCATCAATTCGTGTGAACCCGGTCTAATCGTAGGCATTCTAGACACAATAAGTATTATTTAGCATAGCCATTTTTAGGGTTGTTACATCGAGGATGCTGCATTTATTATTCTAGCTTAGTACATTAGATATAGCTAGTGGCTGTTGTTCCTAGCGTTTCATTTCAAACATTTGTTCAAGCATTTGTAATAAGGTCGATTGACAAACTACTACTACTATTATTACTATTATTACGATTATATTTTTCAATTGTTTAATCTATTGATAGATGGTTTCTTAGTTTGAGATCATTATAATATCACTCTTATGCAGTTTAATATGAAGTCTATGTACATTTCAATAAGTGATTAAAAAGTTTAAAATTTTCCGCAAAATTAACTGTATGATTGTGATGAAAGCGAAGAAGAGGCTTGTCTGCAACCTCTGAGAGGTTGACGATGCCGGTCGTTTTTGGATTCCAGAATCCGGGTGTGACATGTTGTATTTTTTACAGATACACAGAGTTGATATCATATTTTAAACAGTGCTTCTATTATATTGAAATTGTTTTAAACATCTTTAGAATGAAATAAGTTAGTAAGTATTCTTGAGTAGTGCTTCTATTATATTGAAATTGTTTTAAACTTCTTTATAATGAAATAAGTTAGTAAGTATTCTTGAGTTGAGCAGAGCCAAGGTAAGTGTTTCTTTCAAAAAATCTATTTTAAGCCTATGTTTTTTATAATATAAACTCGCATACTCGTACATTCAATGTACTGATGCAAATTGGCGTGCATTGTATTGTGATGTAGATGAAGGTAACGAGGGTCGACATGCAGATGAATATAATGAGAATTGGCATGTAGGGCACCATTGATCCGTTTGAGATCTCCAAATAGTTGGTGAACCTCCTTGCAATCTGAAGGACTCTTTTACTTGCCTTCAAGTTTTGATATTAAAATGTTGTGGGTTTTTTACCAACATCCATCTTAGTTATTTAGTGGCTTCATAGATATTTAGGTGTTAGTCCTTTGGGTCTTTAAACTATAAATTCTATTGTTAATACTTGGGTTTCCATTTTTGGCCAAGTTGAATGTTTAATCTTTAAATATTTTCAGTCATTCTATTTTCAGCTAACTTAGTTTCATTGATTTGATATATATGAATATGTTATTTGGCTGAGTAGGTAAGTTAGGCCAAGGGTTCTGTTGAGGTCAACAATGGTCATCGAGAGTTCGCCACACCCGAGGTGTAGGCTCGGGGTGTGACTGTGGGTCTTATCGCAACATCTATCGTTGTATTTAGAGGCTTCATAGATAGGCTTAGTTGAGGAGTCTTTGGCTATTTCCTTTGTGATGTTTTTACACTTTGAGTTGCTTTGAGTATTTTAAGAAATGCTTTGGTTTAAGTTGTTGATAACTTATGAGCTAAATCTTTGAAATTGAAGTTCTTCTTTTGTAGAGTAAGTAATCCACTAAGTAGTGAGCGTGGCCAAGGGTTGGCTAGGGTTCACTTGGGGACCAACGATGGTTCTCTAGTGCTGGCTACATCCAGGGTGTAGGCTCAGAATATGACAAATATTATGAGAAATATCACATACCCTTAAAAGAATGATTGTTCTTGGTGAAATTTCTCAACCTTTGAATGAATGGTTAAAACACATCTTTTCCTCTTCTTGAAACTTCGCCCTAAGATTCTAAGTGTTTAGTATAACTTAGAATCTGATTAGACCCCTAAATTGGGTTAGAAAACGTGCTCAAGCCTAGTTGGGGTAAGAAAAGATCAAAATACCCCTTTCTCATCCGGATGAAATATCTTATCTAGAGAGGCTTCACTCAAACAGTCATAACTTTTTACATGGAACTCAAAATTTAGTTAACTCGGTGGAATTGGAAAGAGAACTTTGTCACGCCCTGAGCCTACACCCTGGGCAGGACTAACACTGGGTGAACATTGCTGGCCTTGAGCGTACCCTTGGCCAGGCTTAGTTAACTCAACAACAGACAATTAACACTTATAAGGATAAAAAAAAATTAACCGAGCTATTTAATAATACTATCTGGAATGTTTTAACAGTTTAAACATTTAACTTAGCCATAATGGAAACATAAGTCTTTAATATAAGAACAAAAATGTAAAGACTATAGAACTACTAACTGCTCATGAAGCCTCGAGACAAACTGAGATGAATGTTGGGACAAATCCCACAACATTCAATAGAACTAACTAGAAAGGAATAAAATATGTCCTCCAGAATACAAGGAGGCTCACCAACTGAATATAGATGCTCAACTGGATCAACAGTACGCTGGATGTAGGTCCTTATTACCTGTGTCTACATCATAATATGATGCAGGCCAACTTACATCAATATATTTAATGTATGAGTATATGAGTTAGAATACTAAACCACATTTAATATTGAAAAGGAGTAAGAAAAACACTTACCTTGGGTCTGTTGAACACATGATTTACTATTTCTTATTTAATATCTATAGTATAAAAGAAAATGTTATATAAAGAAAAACAGACTAAAACATGTTGTGAACTCTGAATGTATACAAGTATACAAATAATATCTTAGATGTATGTAAGAAATATAAATAACTAATGTATATGAAAATACAATACTTCTTTTTGAAATTCTCTAACCGACAACCATAAGTTATGAGCTGTAATGCTGACCACAACGTTACTTGGCCCACGCTGCTTGGCCATCATAACTTTGTGAGAGTATAGAACCTAAGCTGCGTACTGGATCCACTAGTATACTATGAAAAGGGTTTATCTAAAAAGTATGACCCTCTTCTACCCATGATGGTTACATGGTTTACATGGAGACTTGAGTTAATATGAACTGGCATTGCAACATTAGTGCTCAATAATACTCTCAGAAATATATACTGGATCTTATATTTTTAAAAAAACATACTAATTCTGTGGTTTGAGATTAGTTCTCAAAACATAGCTTTAATAGCTCTTTTGGAAATCATAGTTTTCCTGCTTGCTTCATTTCATAAAGCTATTACTTCTTTTAGAAAACTAGCCTGAAGGCTATTTACTTGTTTAAATGTGAAAATATTTATGACTCTTAGGGATTACTTAGTCCCCTTATAACTCTTGATAATGAACTCATCTCTTTACTCTTGCTTAACTTGTGACTTGAGTCTTAAAACAAAGTTAAAAAGGTTTGTGAAAGACTCTAGGAAACTTTAAAAACTCACTTTGACTTGATTATTCATGTTTAGACTTGACTCTTTATTTTTTTGACTTTGATTTTAACTTTTCTTGAATTGAATTATGGATTCAAAGACCAATATATCATGTTTATGGATGATTTCATGATTTTTAGATGTACTTTAGACTGTTGGAATCAACTCTGAATGATAGGTACATTACTTAGGAACTAGTACAAAAGGATTGGAGAGAAATGGGAACTCCAGGTGACCCTGACGCTCTAAGAGGCCCGAGGCTCCAAAGCCTGATGGAAAGACACTATCCTCAGGCGCTCTGGCTGGCGCTCCACATCAGATTCTGACGGAAAGAGTGTGTTCTGAGGGGCTTTGGTAGGCGTGGCACCCCAGGGCCCGTCAAATAGGTTTCCAACTCTTCTTCTCTGATTTTCAACTCTAAACCTCTAAAACTTCCATTGATCCCCAAAAACATAGGATCACTAATATACTCAATAGTTTAGACTCTTAAAACATCTTGGAAACACGAATCACAACCTACTAAAGGTACACTACAAGTCTACCAACAAGGTTTCAACAATTGTTCATCAAGAACTTTAACATTCATCATTCAATCAATACAAAACTTTCTGAATTAAAAATATTGGTGTGCTGATTAACGAACCCACGCAGAAAGATCTCATATAACTCGATAGGGATCACCCCTGATGATTCTTCTAAAGAAACCTTAGCGTTTTTGAAGAATTCTTGGTCTTCCTCTTCTCTTATGTCTTCTTCCCAAGCCCTAAGGTGTCTCAACTGTTGAAAACTAACTTTGGACTTCGTTTGACCCTAAATGAACCCTGAAAACGAATTCAACAATACTAGGGTTAAAAGAATACTTTACCCTTACTAAAATCTGGATTGGACTTCCCTCTGTCCAATAGCCCAACTACTGAAAGGTATATCTCCCTCATACAACATCAAAATTACATAGCCGTTGGAAATATCTTCTCAAGGGATTTCCAACCATATAAATAACTGATCTTAAATCCTCTTGGGGTAGAAGTTATAGCCGTTTGAAAATGGCTAAAACTTACTTTCTAAACTAAGAAATTTTCCAAATTTTTTATATTCTTTCCAAAAAAAAAATATTCTTAGTTTCTTTGTTTAATCCTAGCTATTTATGTTTACGATATGTTATCTCCCCCTTGGGAACATTCGTCCTTCGAATGAGAACTCTTTCACTAAGATAAGGATTATAACATCATTTCAGCACTCAACCAACAAAAGCATACATGCTTGCACATAGTTTCATGAAGTGCTAAGAACACAACTTAGTACTTTGATCTGCATTCTCTGTCGACTCGAAGAGGTGTGGATATCTCTTCTTCATATCTTCCTCATCATCCTAAGTCGCTTCTTCGACAACTTTGTTCCTCTAAAAGACTTTAGCTGATGCAACTTCCTTAGTTCTCAACTTGCGAACTTGACGATCTAAAATTTGGATCGTTACTTCTTCACATGTTAATTTATCCTTAATCCCAACATTCTCAGTTTGAACAATCAATGAAGGGTCACCCAAGAACTTCTTCAACATAAAAATATGGAATACTGAGTGAAACACTGCTAATTCTTGGGGTAGCTCCAACTTATAAGCTACATTTCCCAATATCTTGGAGATTCTGTGTGTACCAATATATTCGGGACTAAGTTTCCTCTTCTTACTAAACCTAATAACACCCTTCATGGGTTAAACTTTCAAATACACCCAGTCATCCACCTCAAACTCTAACGACATTCTCCTAACATCTGTGTAGGACTTTTGGCAACTCTGTGCAATTTTCAATCTATCTTGAATCACTTTAACCTTCTCCATATCTTTGTGAACTATAACTGGTCCTATAAACCCTACTTCACAAACTTTGAACCACGCAATAGGAGATATGCATATTCTCCCATAAAGAGCTTCATATGGAGCCATTTGGATGCTCGAATGGTAACTGTTGTTGTAAGAGAACTCAATTAGAGGTATGTAGTCATACCAACTCCCTTTGAAATCGATCAAACAATCACTCAACATATCCTCCAAAGTATGGATTGTATGTTCTGCTTGTCCATCCGTCTGAGGATGAAAAGTAGTGCTTAACTTCACTTTTGAACCCAAGCCTTTCTGGAAATTTTTTTAGAATTGTGCAACTCTATCTGAAATGATGGAGATCGAAACTCCATGAAGTATCACTACCTCTTGAAGGTACAACTTAGCATAATCCCCAGGTAAATAGGTAGTCTTTACCAGCAAGAAATGGGCTGACTTTATCATTCTATCGACAATCACCCAAATAGAATCATGTTGTACGCGAGATCTTGGCAACCCTCTGATAAAATCTACATTAATCATCTACCAGATTCATTCTAGAAGTTCGATTATCTAAGACAAACCTCGTAGCCTTTGGTTTTCTAATTTCACTTGTTGGAAATTTGGGCACTTGACTACAAACTTATAAATATCTTTCTTCATGACTTTCCCCCTACTTCCCTCAAATCGTTGTACATCATGGTGGAACCCGGACGAATGGAATATCTAGATCTATGAGCCTCCCTTAGGATCCTTTCTTGGATTCCATTCACCTTAGGTACACACAATCTACCTTAGTACTTCAGCGCACCATCTCTCCCTTGTTCAAAAGCCAATACTCATTGCTTATGAAAATTTGCCTTAAAGTCAAGCAAAATTGGGTCTTGGTATTTTTTCTCTTTCATCTCTGACACTAGTGATGATTCAGCCCCATTATTCACCACTATCCCTCCTTCTGTGCAATCCATAAGTCTGACTCCCAGACGTGTTAGTCTGTGCACTTCTTTAGAGAAATCGCTATTTTCTTCTTCAACATGGGCGTTAATCCCCATGGATAACATGCTTAAGGTATCAACAACCACATTAGCCTACCTGGGTGATAAGATTACTCATGTCATAATCCTTGAGTAATTCTAACCACCTTCTCTGTCTGAGATTTATCTCTTTCTGAGTCCACACATATTGGATGGTCTTGTAATAAGTGAACATGTCAACATAAACACTATACAACTACTGACACCATATCTTTAAAGCAAAAACTATAGAAACTAATTCTAAGACATGAGCTGGATAATTCTTCTCATGAACCTTCAATTGTCTGTAGGCATAAGCTATAACCAAGACAATCTGCATCAACACACAGCCCAAGCCAACTCTTGATGCATCACAATGCACCACAAAACCTAGAGTACCCTCTGGTAAGGTCAAAATCGAAGCAATATTTAATCTCTTTTTCAACTCCTGGAAGCTTTTATCACAAGCGTCAGACTATTAAAACTTGACTATCTTCTTAGTTAGCTTGGTCAAAGGAGACGAGATAGATGAAAAGCCTTCAACAAACCCCTTATAATAACCAACCAAACCCAGGAAACTCCTGATATATTTTAGAGATACGGGTCTAGGCCAACTGTGAACTCAATGTATCTTCTGTATGTCAACTCTAATCCCATCACCTCAAATGATGTGGCCCAAGAATGTCACATAGTTAAGACAGAACTCGCACTTGGAGAACTTCACATATAACTCCTTATCTTTCAAAGTCTTCAAAACAATCTGGAGGTGACTAGTATGATCTTCTTCATTCATTGAATAAACTAGTATGTCATCAATGAAGACAATGACAAATAGGTCTAAATAAGGTTTGATTAATCTGTTCATAAGATCTATGAATGAGCAGGTGCATTTTTCAAAACAAAGGACATAACTAAAACCTCATAGAGCCCACATCTGGTTCTACACACTATTTTTGGAATATCACATTCTCTAACTTCCAATGGATTATAGTCTGATCTGAGATCGATTTTGTAGAAGTAATAAGCACCCTAAAGTTGGTAAAAAAGATCATCTATTCTTAGGATAAGATACTTACTCTTTATGGTCACCTTATTGAACTGACGATAGTCTAGACACATCCTAAGGGAATCGTCCTTCTTTTTTACAAACAAGATCAGAGCTCCCCAAAGTGAGACACTCGGTCGAATGAATCCTTAATCTAAAAAATCTTTCAATTTTTCTTTTATCACTTTTAACTCTGATGGTGCCATTCTGTATGGCAAAATAGACATAGGGCGAGAATCTGGTAGGATGTCGATGCAGAAGTCTATTTCTCTCTCACGAGGTACTCGGGTAGATCATCAAGAAAGACTTCTGTAAAATCACTGACTGTAAAAAGGTACCTCATACTTGAGTTGTTAACTCGAACTAAGTAATATATATACATCCCTTGGAAACTACCTTTATTGCCTTTAGGTATGAAATGAAACGACCCTTAGGCACTGCTGAACTACTACTCCACTCTATGATTGGCTCATTTGGAATATGAAACTTGATAACTTGAGTTTTGCAATCTTTTGATACATAATAGGCATGAAGACAGTCCATACCTAAAATGACATCAAATCTACCATGTATAACGCTATTAAATCAACCATGTTACTTTTGTGACTAACGAAAATAGGATATTAACGATAGACTTTTTCTAGTAGAATGATTCACCAACAGGTATGGAAACACTGAATGGTTTTCCAAGTTGTTCAGGGATAATTTAAAAGTTTATTGCAACATAGGGAGTTACAAAAGATAAACTTGCTCCTAGGTCTAACAATCATTAATAGTAAATTCAAAGACTCGAATCATACCAGTGACAACATCTGGCGAATCTTCCTGTTCTTGGCGATTGTTTAGAGCATACAAGCGGTTTGTTTCTCCTCCAACACCAAAAGTAGCTCGCCTAGATGCATCCTTATTTGGTTTAGTAGCTAA
This sequence comes from Solanum lycopersicum, assembly GCF_036512215.1. Classification (NCBI taxonomy): domain Eukaryota; kingdom Viridiplantae; phylum Streptophyta; class Magnoliopsida; order Solanales; family Solanaceae; genus Solanum; species Solanum lycopersicum. Next base: position 21,360,726 of record NC_090802.1, read on the forward strand.
TGACGACTAAGCTCTACTAACCCATTACCACTGTTGTGCTTACTCTTGGGACATTCTTTCATGAAATGTTCGATTTGACCTCACTTGAAACGACAAGCGGAGCCTTCACAACATATGCCATAGATTTCTACCATACTTTGTGCAGGCAGGAGGCTTACTACCTCCTTGCACCACACTACCCTGTGGATGTGTAGGCCTAGTTCAGGAGTTCTGACCATAAACAAGCTAGAGAATGATGCCAAAGTCATAGGTGGTGCCTGTGCTGGTTGACACTCAACATACGATCGCCACCACATTTTGGCATTTCCCTAAAAATGATAGGTTACAAACTCAACACCGAATCGTTCCATTGTGCTCATCTTATGTAGGAGCTCATGACAATCAACCAGAAAATCATAGGCATCCTCAGATTCAGCACCCTTGAAAACTGGAGGTTTCAACTTCAAGAACATACTGAGAAGTTCATGCTGATCACTTGTCATTATAGGCCCTGTAGTCAACAGAGGAAACGTGCCTATTTCCAATGAGGCATCCATGTGGGGAGCCACAGCAGCTGCATGTTGTACTCCCAGAACCTGAGGTGTTGGTGCAGAAAACGCTGGAGGTGTATGGCCTTGATCAGATAACCCGCTAAGATAAGCAAGAACCTGATTAATCATCTCTAGGGTAGGTTGGGATGGTAATTCTGATTCTGCACTTGTCCATTCTCCCCTTCCTCACCCTCTCTTAATACTTCCTCAGTCGGTGGAGGATTTACCGCCCTAGTACTAGCTGGGCTAGGTGCTTGTCCTCTTCCTCTAGAGCACGTCCTCCCGCGACCTCTACCACGACCTCTTGCCACTTCTCCTCTTCGAGCTACATCCTTAGTGGCTGGTTCAGACGCATCTTATCTTGCCGGTGTTGGTGTTGGCACAGTTGTTGCTCTAGTTCTAACCATCTGCGAAATAGAGTGAAGATGGTAAGATACCAATTTGTATCACCTAGATACCAATTGGATCCAAGTAATAGCACGAAAGAAAGAAAGAATGGAATTTTCCTAAAGTCCTATAGCCTCTCAAAGAAAAGTAAAGGCGTCCCCCTACCGTTCCTTAAGACTCTACTAGACTCGTTCTTGTGTGATGAGACCAACGAACCTGGCTCTGATACCAAGTTTGTCACGACCCAAAACGAGCCGCGAGTGGCACCCACACTTATCCTTCTATGTGAGCGAACCAACTAATCTAAACCCCAACCTTTCAACCATAATAAATAAAATATAATGCGGAAGACTTAAAACTCAATACTTATTATTCATAAAATCTGGAAGTCATCACACCAAGAACATCTATCCTCAAATTTCTAAGTCTAAGAGTATTCAAGAAACTAAAACAAATAAAAGAGATGGTCCATGTCCGAACTTCAAGACATCAGGACGTGAAGGAGAGAGTCAAGTCCGAGCTAGAAACAGTAGCTCACCCTGAAATCTGATAAGCTGAAGACTGGCTAGAGTTGCGGTTGGGTTGAAGTTGATGGTACGTTTGCTGCACTCCACAAATAATAAAGAAGAAAATCACAAGTAGGGGTCAGTACAAGGAACATGTACTGAGTAGATATCATCGGCCAACTCAAAATATAAATCAATATATATTAAACAATAGTATAAAATCAACCGTAATACTTAACAAGTGGCAACAACAAGTACAAGAACCATTGACAACAACACCAAGTACATCTATGAGGACTCAAGCCTCCAAACCATACTCATTTGGGAAATAGGTTCTTTCAATTTAATTACATTTACATAATTCCAGATTCAATCCCTTTATTCCTCTTGTGTCGGAACGTGACACTTTGTTCCCCTAATAGTACGTGTCGGTTCGTGACACCTGATCCCCTAATACTACGTTTCGGTTCGTGACACTCGATCCCCTAATTCTACGTGTCAGTTCGTGATACCCGGTCCCCTAATACTACGTGTCGATTCGTGACACCCAATCCCCTAATTCTACGTGTCGGTTCGTGACACCCGATCCATTAACCTCATTCTTTTAGTTTGTCAAGCCTTCTTTTATATCAAGGCATCATCATTAATAGAGTGGATTTAAGGTTTTTAAGATTCCACAGTATCATCATTATAATCCATCACCATTTACATAATCACAACATGCAACAACACAATTAAGCATATAGAAGACTTTACAATACCACCCAACACATATGAATCGTTATTTAGAGTTTACTATGAAATAGCATAAACCATAACCTACCTCCACCAAAGAATCGTGATCAAGCATGCTACTTCTCAATGCCTTTGCTTTCCTCTTCGTTCTCTCTTTCTCGCTCGTTCTTCCCTTTCTTTCTGACTTTTTATTTTTCCTTGTTCAAACACTTTTTTCTTTACCCTAATTATCATATAATTAAGTATAAAGGGTGATAAAAGTAACCCACTATTTATTTCAAGGTTATCTCCTTTAACCCCCAAGTAAATAAGTTATTAAACTTATCCCATAATTTCATACAGTTTGTCATAAATAGTCCAAAATGCCCCTTAAAACTTTAGTAGAAATCTGACCCAGTCAGGGTTACGCAGCTCGTGACAGCCCGTCATACCGCGACGATCCGTCCTGCAGAGTCGTCACAGAGTTCAGAGACTCAATTTCATTTAAGAGCTTTGTGACGGTCCGTCGTGTCTACGACGGTCCGTACTGCCATGTCATCGCGAAGTTCAGAGAGTTGATTCCCCGTACCCAAATTTCAGAGTTTAAGTGTTTTGGCACGGAGACACTCTACGGTCCCTCGTTGGATCCGTCGACACAGTCAGTTTTTAACAAAAGAAATTCTACCTTCTCAAAACGACTAAACAGGTCGTTACCCATATACCTCGATACAGATCACCCCAGACGAATTCCACTAGTGAAATTTAGCGTTCTTGAAGAATTTTTTATCTTCCTCTTCTCTTCTCTCTTCTTCCCAAGCCCTAAGCGTTCTCAAATTTTAAAGAACTTAATTAGGACTCGGTTTCCCCCCTAATAAACCTGTAAAATCAATTAGGAAATAATAGGGTGAATAGTCAACTTTACCCTAAACAAAATCCGGATTTGACTTCCCTTAGTCCAACAACCCATCTTCTGAAAGACATATCTCCCTCATATAACATCAAAGATTCACAAACTTTGCGTCGCTTGAAACATCTTCCGAAGTGCTTTCCAACCATTTAAAGAACTACTCCTAACCTCTCCTGGGTCATAAGTTATGACCATTTTAAAATGGTCAAAACTCAATTTCTAAGCTTAGGAAATTTTCAAGATTTTTCCTATTCTTTCTAAAAATAACTAATTTTAGTTTCTTTGTTTAATCATAGCTACTTAGGATTACAAGATGTTACATACTCAGAGGCCTTCAGTTTCATAGGTCATGGTTCACCTAAATCTGTATGTGATAAAAGATATAAATGTTTGAATATGATCTAAAACTAAAACCAATGGAAGTTCGAGGTGTTACACTTGGACTGTGTAGTTCTTGAGCCATGAGGAGTATTACATTTGTCTTCTGAAATAACATGACCTAAATTAAAGCTAGAATAGGGAATAAGAATATTTAGGAAATGAACACTAGAATAAATTACGATATTTTAGATACTTTCTATTTGCTAGTTTGTTTGATACATTGTTAGTTATTGTGAAGTATCAGTTCCTTAACTTGAGCAAACAATAACTTCATTTAAGCTATTTTATGTTTCCTATTTTTTTAAAGCTCTATTAGTTACTTTAAGTTTTTGTTGTATAAAACTAATGAACAAAAGAACAATTTAAAGATGACGACAAGAAGAATAAAAGACAAGATGGACAATATAAGATCACTTTCTTTCTTTCAACTATTCACCAAATCTTCAATGTGTATCCAATAGGAATTTTTATGCATCTATTTATAGTGTAACATAGAGGAATACAAAAAGGTTAGTAATAAAAATGACATTGAACATGAATATAAAGAAGGAGGTTATGGATGTCAAAGGTTATGAAGTAATGTAGTAACTTCTTGCTATAGTGGATTATTGTCATAATTGAGGGAAGTAATGTAGTAACCATTTTGTGTAGCGGACATCCACAATATATTATTTTATAACACTCTCCCTTGGATGTCCATAGATAATATGCTTCGTTAAAACCTTACTAGAAAAAAACCCTATGAGAAAAAATCATAGTAAAGGAAAAAGTGTACACATATCTTTTAATATGCTTAGATTGTTGCCTCGTTAAAAACCTTACCAGGGAAACAATTGGGACAAAACCATGGTAATGTAAGAGAGTACAACACACGATCGCCACCACATTTTGGCATTTCCCTAAAAATGATAGGTTACAAACTCAACACCGAATCGTTCCATTGTGCTCATCTTATGTAGGAGCTCATGACAATCAACCAGAAAATCATAGGCATCCTCAGATTCAGCACCCTTGAAAACTGGAGGTTTCAACTTCAAGAACATACTGAGAAGTTCATGCTGATCACTTGTCATTATAGGCCCTGTAGTAAACAGAGGAAACGTGCCTATTTCCAATGAGGCATCCATGTGGGGAGCCACAGCAGCTGCATGTTGTACTCCCAGAACCTGAGGTGTTGGTGCAGAAAACGCTGGAGGTGTATGGCCTTGATCAGATAACCCGCTAAGATAAGCAAGAACCTGATTAATCATCTCTAGGGTAGGTTGGGATGGTAATTCTGATTCTGCACTTGTCCATTCTCCCCTTCCTCACCCTCTCTTAATACTTCCTCAGTTGGTGGAGGATTTACCTCCCTAGTACTAGCTGGGCTAGGTGCTTGTCCTCTTCCTCTAGAGCACGTCCTCCCGCGACCTCTACCACGACCTCTTGCCACTTCTCCTCTTCGAGCTACATCCTTAGTGGCTGGTTCAGACGCATCTTATCTTGCTGGTGTTGGTGTTGGCACAGTTGTTGCTCTAGTTCTAACCATCTGCGAAATAGAGTGAAGATGGTAAGATACCAATTTGTATCACCTAGATACCAATTGGATCCAAGTAATAGCACGAAAGAAAGAAAGAATGGAATTTTCCTAAAGTCCTATAGCCTCTCAAAGAAAAGTAAAGGCGTCCCCCTACCGTTCCTTAAGACTCTACTAGACTCGTTCTTGTGTGATGAGACCAACGAACCTGGCTCTGATACCAAGTTTGTCACGACCCAAAACGAGCTGCGAGTGGCACCCACACTTATCCTTCTATGTGAGCGAACCAACTAATCTAAACCCCAACCTTTCAACCATAATAAATAAAATATAATGCGGAAGACTTAAAACTCAATACTTATTATTCATAAAATCTGGAAGTCATCACACCAAGAACATCTATCCTCAAATTTCTAAGTCTAAGAGTATTCAAGAAACTAAAACAAATAAAAGAGATGGTCCATGTCCGAACTTCAAGACATCAGGACGTGAAGGAGAGAGTCAAGTCCGAGCTAGAAACAGTAGCTCACCCTGAAATCTGATAAGCTGAAGACTGGCTAGAGTTGCGGTTGGGTTGAAGTTGATGGTACGTTTGCTGCACTCCACAAATAATAAAGAAGAAAATCACAAGTAGGGGTCAGTACAAGGAACATGTACTGAGTAGATATCATCGGCCAACTCAAAATATAAATCAATATATATTAAACAATAGTATAAAATCAACCGTAATACTTAACAAGTGGCAACGACAAGTACAAGAACCATTGACAACAACACCAAGTACATCTATGAGGACTCAAGCCTCCAAACCATACTCATTTGGGAAATAGGTTCTTTCAATTTAATTACATTTACATAATTCCAGATTCAATCCCTTTATTCCTCTTGTGTCGGAACGTGACACTTTGTTCCCCTAATAGTACGTGTCGGTTCGTGACACCTGATCCCCTAATACTACGTTTCGGTTCGTGACACTCGATCCCCTAATTCTACGTGTCAGTTCGTGATACCCGGTCCCCTAATACTACGTGTCGATTCGTGACACCCAATCCCCTAATTCTACGTGTCGGTTCGTGACACCCGATCCATTAACCTCATTCTTTTAGTTTGTCAAGCCTTCTTTTATATCAAGGCATCATCATTAATAGAGTGGATTTAAGGTTTTTAAGATTCCACAGTATCATCATTATAATCCATCACCATTTACATAATCACAACATGCAACAACACAATTAAGCATATAGAAGACTTTACAATACCACCCAACACATATGAATCGTTATTTAGAGTTTACTATGAAATAGCATAAACCATAACCTACCTCCACCAAAGAATCGTGATCAAGCATGCTACTTCTCAATGCCTTTGCTTTCCTCTTCGTTCTCTCTTTCTCGCTCGTTCTTCCCTTTCTTTCTGACTTTTTATTTTTCCTTGTTCAAACACTTTTTTCTTTACCCTAATTATCATATAATTAAGTATAAAGGGTGATAAAAGTAACCCACTATTTATTTCAAGGTTATCTCCTTTAACCCCCAAGTAAATAAGTTATTAAACTTATCCCATAATTTCATACAGTTTGTCATAAATAGTCCAAAATGCCCCTTAAAACTTTAGTAGAAATCTGACCCAGTCAGGGTTACGCAGCTCGTGACAGCCCGTCATGCCGCGACGATCCGTCCTGCAGAGTCGTCACAGAGTTCAGAGACTCAATTTCATTTAAGAGCTTTGTGACGGTCCGTCGTGTCTACGACGGTCCGTACTGCCATGTCATCGCGAAGTTCAGAGAGTTGATTCCCCGTACCCAAATTTCAGAGTTTAAGTGTTTTGGCACGGAGACACTCTACGGTCCCTCGTTGGATCCGTCGACACAGTCAGTTTTTAACAAAAGAAATTCTACCTTCTCAAAACGACTAAACAGGTCGTTACCCATATACCTCGATACAGATCACCCCAGACGAATTCCACTAGTGAAATTTAGCGTTCTTGAAGAATTTTTTATCTTCCTCTTCTCTTCTCTCTTCTTCCCAAGCCCTAAGCGTTCTCAAATTTTAAAGAACTTAATTAGGACTCGGTTTCCCCCCTAATAAACCTGTAAAATCAATTAGGAAATAATAGGGTGAATAGTCAACTTTACCCTAAACAAAATCCGGATTTGACTTCCCTTAGTCCAACAACCCATCTTCTGAAAGACATATCTCCCTCATATAACATCAAAGATTCACAAACTTTGCGTCGCTTGAAACATCTTCCGAAGTGCTTTCCAACCATTTAAAGAACTACTCCTAACCTCTCCTGGGTCATAAGTTATGACCATTTTAAAATGGTCAAAACTCAATTTCTAAGCTTAGGAAATTTTCAAGATTTTTCCTATTCTTTCTAAAAATAACTAATTTTAGTTTCTTTGTTTAATCATAGCTACTTAGGATTACAAGATGTTACATACTCAGAGGCCTTCAGTTTCATAGGTCATGGTTCACCTAAATCTGTATGTGATAAAAGATATAAATGTTTGAATATGATCTAAAACTAAAACCAATGGAAGTTCGAGGTGTTACACTTGGACTGTGTAGTTCTTGAGCCATGAGGAGTATTACATTTGTCTTCTGAAATAACATGACCTAAATTAAAGCTAGAATAGGGAATAAGAATATTTAGGAAATGAACACTAGAATAAATTACGATATTTTAGATACTTTCTATTTGCTAGTTTGTTTGATACATTGTTAGTTATTGTGAAGTATCAGTTCCTTAACTTGAGCAAACAATAACTTCATTTAAGCTATTTTATGTTTCCTATTTTGTTAAAGCTTTATTAGTTACTTTAAGTTTTTGTTGTATAAAACTAATGAACAAAAGAACAATTTAAAGATGACGACAAGAAGAATAAAAGACAAGATGGACAATATAAGATCACTTTCTTTCTTTCAACTATTCACCAAATCTTCAATGTGTATCCAATAGGAATTTTTATGCATCTATTTATAGTGTAACATAGAGGAATACAAAAAGGTTAGTAATAAAAATGACATTGAACATGAATATAAAGAAGGAGGTTATGGATGTCAAAGGTTATGAAGTAATGTAGTAACTTCTTGCTATAGTGGATTATTGTCATAATTGAGGGAAGTAATGTAGTAACCATTTTGTGTAGCGGACATCCACAATATATTATTTTATAACACTCTCCCTTGGATGTCCATAGATAATATGCTTCGTTAAAACCTTACTAGAAAAAAACCCTATGAGAAAAAATCATAGTAAAGGAAAAAGTGTACACATATCTTTTAATATGCTTAGATTGTTGCCTCGTTAAAAACCTTACCAGGGAAACAATTGGGACAAAACCATGGTAATGTAAGAGAGTACAACACATATTTTTCTCTCCCTGATAAAAGCATACTTGACATATCGAAACAGTGCATTCTAGTATTGCATCACAACATCTCAAATATTGATGTTGGCAATCTTTATGGAATAAGTTTACAAGATTATTACTTGAACGAGTCTTTAAACGGCAACTTCACCATTTTGTTGAAGATCACGTGCGAAAAAATACTTTTGGTGAAATATGCTTTGTCCGATCTCATTTGATTGTATCCTCCCTTCAATATTATTTTCATATATAGTGGCTGGAATATCCTTTACCAAAGGAAAATCACATATTGGTTGAATATGCCAAATCATGATTCCAACCAAACACACTCTCGACTTACTTCATAGATCAATATTACTTATGCATGATTCGAGGAACTGTTTACCAATGTTTGATTATTTGAACGCCAAGATATTATTGTACTTTCATATGTAAATAAGTAGTCCATTTTTTATCGAGCTTTATGTAGGGACAAAATAAATATTCTGCATTTACATAATCTAATCATTTCTGACTCGGAGATTGATCTTTTCATTTTATCGAATATAATCTTTTATTTTCTAAGAAAAACACATCTTCGATGCATTGAGTCACTTGCTTTGTTAGTTTCTTGACATAACTTAAATGATACTATGACAATCTTTTCACACAACTTTCGTTATGCATATCAAATAATCTACAAGGATTTGAAAAACCAACAATATATAAGTTCATCGATTGTACTTATACATGGAATTTTAAATCATTTTCATGAGGTTTAAGATACTCTTTCTGTGTTAAAAAATCTCAAAACCATTGGGTACTCGATGTAATTACTTTAAGACCTTTTAAATCCTTCAAAGATTTTAATATAACCTTCATGACCTAGTTAGATGTAATAATCAATCATTATGCATATTCAAGCATTTCATCTATTACCAGATAGAAACATGTCTTATTGCATCGATCCACCACTAGACAATATATCTCCACTTAATAATGTAAGGATTTTGTGAAAAATCTTTATGCCCCGAGGCACAAATCGTACTTTATATATTACGGTCATACTTTTGCACAATGATTTATTTGTACCCCAATAACATATATTTTGATTTAATGAACTATAAGTTCAAAAACATCACTTTTCTAGGTGAAACAAAATATACACGAATAGTGATTTTACTTTGCTAATCATTTCTCTGTCCACACTATATGACATATTTATATTTAAAATCCTCGTAATTATTTATAGCATTCAATGCTACTTCATATTATATATACCTTCGACGACCATTTTGATATCGATTACAATACGACATAAATTATCGACATCTCTTCATTTTTCATCATTTCAGGTACCTGAACCTTTTACAAGGTTTTATAAATGTTATGTCATAGTGCTCTTTCGAAGGACTTACCTCATTATTAAGGACCATTTTGATAATTTGCACCTCTCCTTCCTCAAGGAGTTTTACATTTGGAATCGATTGGTCTATCACGTTTTTGGCGTACCATAAACTCTATCCTTCAAGGACTATTTATTGGAACATTTGCAGCTTAATTAAAATGTTGGGTCAGCAAATACATCTAGAAAATTACTTGCAACATTTTGCAAATGAATTATCTCTTGAACTTCAAGTTCACATTTTCTTTAACGAGGATTTAGGTAATTCACCCATACATTACTTTCAGCTGCAACACATATCTCCCCCTAATGTTAGGAAATCTAACATTCACCCTCGACCTTAATTAGGGATCCATCTTTGTGCATGGTGGAGCAATAAAATTATAAGCACACAAGTCAAATTTTTAGATGGAAATCATTTGGTTCCCGACCCTGAACAAATTGTGTTGGGAGAACCATGTTGACTTGATGCATACATGTTAAATAAACTCATCTCATACCTGTTCTCGGAATCAATGGTCTAGCTAAAATTGGAGGTATGGTCTAGCTATAATTGGAGGTATACAATTTTTGCTAAACCAACCACCATTATCAACATGATTTTATTGTTTAGATATATGCTCTTAATTTAATAATTCAAGCAAACAACCTTATAAAACCAGTTTGTAAGTTGAAACAATTGCACATGTGATCATACCATATATGCATCCATTAAATCACAATAGTAAACGGTCCACATGACAGGTGAACAAACCCATATTCACCTTTTTATATGTTTCAAAGAATTTTAGGGGATACAATCCCAACCTTAGTTGGTTCAATGATGAAGAAGCTACAAGAAGAGAATTCTTGAAGAAACTTTTATTTCTTCAACATATAGCCATGTGAATTCTCAATTGATTTTGCATCACGTTTGAATCGGAATGGCCAACCGATTATGCCAACTGATATTTATTCTATTAAACTTCTTGTTTACTTTTGAATGTGATTCAATAATCATTTCATGTTTGCATACAGCAAACAAGAGGAAAAAAATGGGTTATCTTATACATAAATATTTATAATTCACTTTTGTGTAGTAATTTGAAGATATTAAATGTTTCAATAATTTATAGTCTTAATATAATATTTCTTTTCTTTTCAATTCTTCCCAAACTAAAATTTTTTCTTTTGAGACTCACTACAACCTCAAAATTATGAACAATTACATTCCTTCGGATTAGTGTACTACCACAAACTTCACAACACCATTCTTATAGTGACCATCTCCTTCAAGAAGAATATTATTATTATTGTCATGGTTAAATTATAACATGCAAGACTTATTTCTTGACAACCAATGATAAATTTGGTTGGTCATAGCCACAACCTTTATAGGAAAGAACTATTTTTTCTTTTTTCCTTCAATAGTTCATAGTTTAACATATCAAAATATTTATGTAGTACTCAAAGTATAGATATGACCAAAATGACTATTTATGTGAAAAGATTTTCTTTCAATCTCTCAAACCTCCCGTAGAGGTGAGATGTGACATTCATCAAGTAATACATGAACATGTTCTTATCCATACGAATACAAGTCACATTTTCTTGAAGAAATGGACCATAACCATTTATACACGTACCATAAGTTTTTATTAGAAACTCATTGTCATGTTTTGGCATTATGTGACTCACCTCAGCATTACTTTAAGAGGTCAAATTTACAAAATGCACTACCACTTTTTATTCATTTATTTTGATGGAGGATTTACAAATTTTTTTAAATTGATTTCCACCAACAACAATGTACCCAACTTCTCATACCACTTTGCTGGATAAAAAATATTTTTAACAATTACCTTCACATTTGAAGGTTCATCTTAAGAAACCATAATATTCTTTATTTTAATTTCCATAATGTTGACAATTAATACATTGCTACCACATTCACAGAAAAGAATGGAGCAAATTAATTGGGTAAATATCATGACCCCAGTCAAAAGTATAAAATTTTATGATAGTCATCATCATATCATAACAATAATGCATTAGGAATTCAACCCAATATCTTACTCATATAAAGACACCTTTGGTCATAAACCAATATGACTTGAACCCAACTTCTTATTATATGGTTCACCAAGACTTTAACTCGATGTATTATCCACTTGGTGTGGTGAAACCGAAATTCACCGTCTTACCCTCAATCAATGTCTTAATATACCAAGTTCATTACAACGAAAATGATTATCAGAAATCATAAACATAATTTAAACTTGACTTAACATACAAGAAAACTTAAAAAAAATCAATTAATTATAACAACATGTTAGAATCATATAAAAGTCCAAAATTAAAATAAAATTCAAACATCTTAATAGTCCCTCTAAACATTGTTACGAAGATTATTACAAAATAATTTAAAATAACTACAAAACAAGATTTGTTAGTACAAATAATATATTAATAACTCAACAAGTAATATATGTTTAGATTAAAAAAAAGAGCTGCAAAAGTAACCCATAATAATATCCAATCAATATGTATATGTCACATAACTCAATAAAACAAGATCATAAAGAACAATTTCTTTACAAATTGTTAACTTACAAAACTAATTTTACTTTTTAAATATATAAGTGATGAAATTAAAAGTTTGCTAAAAGTAAAAGCAACTTGTAGGACTTATATGACAATAAGATGGTAAGAAAATTAATGATGCATAATCTAAAGTAAAATATAAAATAAATTATATAGTAATTTACCTTGAGAGAAAATAAATACAAATACTTTTACCTTCTTTATATTTTCTTTCCTTTAATCCTTCAATAGTACAACAATCGTGCTGATAACGTGTTGTGAAACTAAAGAAGAAAAGAACAATATAAAGATGAAGACAAGAAGAATATAAGACAAGATGGACAACATAAGATTACTGTCTTCCTTTCAAGTATTCACCAACTCTTCAAAGTTTATCCATTAGGAATCTTTATACCTCTATTTACCGTGTTACATAGAGGCATACAAAAAGTTAGTAATAAACATGACATTAAACATGAATATAAAGAACGAGGTTATGGAGGTCAAAGGTTACAAGAATAATTATCATAAATATGGAGTTTATCTTCATAATGGAGGGAAGTATGTTGTAACTTCTTGCTGTAGTGGATTATCTTCATAATCGAGGGAAGTAATGTAGTAACCATTTTGTGTAGTGGACATCCACAATATATTATTTTATAACCAGTTGCTCAATTTCAAAAAAATATTAACTTAATTTTAGCATGGCGTTACATCATCTTAGTTAACCTGCAATGTATTTGTTTAGTCTCATTTATAATTAGAATTCACTTTTCCCTTTTCTTCATCAATCAGTTCTTGTAGTCCTCTGTTAAACACTAAAACTAAACCACAACTATTAACATATTTCAAGTCTCTAACCAATGTTTAAGATGAATAGACAAACTATAACACTAAATTATTACATGATCTTAGGATCCAGAAACTAGGTTTAAGCTTATCTGCTTAAATAAAAAAAATACTTTGAACACAAATATTATTCAGAAAACCATAAGAAATTTCACCATTTAGCTTTAATTCAAAAATAACAAAGAAAAGAAAAATTCTTACAGGTTAATAATTTCACAACTATTAGACTGAGCACAAAGTATCCAAAACCTAGTCAACTAAAGGAAATTCTAGCCTCTTGGGTGTTCCTTTCCTCATTTAAAATAGTGGAGACTTGATACATTTACATAGATTTTAAAATTTCATAAAAATTTGGTTCTCAATCGATTTGGGAGAATAGAATTTAGAAATTCCTAAGGTATAAGAATTCAAGGTTCACTATAAAAAAACTCAAATTTGCCAACAAATTCTACTAACAACTTAAGTTGGTTAGTATTCTACTAACGAATTACCGACATACTTCTTACCGAATAGTACTTTAAAACTTTAATACAAAATTCTAACAGATTACCAACATAAATCTTACTAATTATGTATTTTAGTTGGTTAATACGGAGGGAAAAAATTGCACCAAATTTAGAAACCTTCTATCAATGGATTACCAACAGAAATACTACTAACACACACCTTTTGTTGGTAATACTACGAACGAAGTATATATCGGTTGGTAAATATGAAAAAAGATTGTTTATATAATTTACTAGAATATTATCAATAAGTTACTAACAAAACATTTACCAACGACAAGATTGTGTCGCTAAATTTACCAACAAAATATAAATGTGTTTGTAAATTAGTAACAAATTATAATTTGTTGATAACTTGTCAAGCAATGTCAAATTAGTTGGAAATTTTATCGCCGAATAAAGATTGTAGTTAGTAAATTATTATTATCATTAAAATATTTGGTAATATACAAACCAATCACTAATCCATTGGTAAAATTTACCAACATACAAATTATTAGTTGGTAATATTATATATGAATGTTTAGTTGAAAGTAACTATTACAAATTTGATAGAATTTATTCGTAAATTATTAATTACTAACTTATATTTTAATAGTTGGTAAATTACCAATTGAAGTTAAAGTTTTTTGTAAACTAACATCTAGTGTTGATGATTTCATATTTAGTTTGTGTCATTAGGAGTTTTAGCTTTTAAATTTAACCTAAACTTGACGTTGTTAAATATTTTTGGTAAACGTCTCAAATTAGAACTCCATTAGTGTCATTAGCTTCGAAAGGTCCTTTTTTTATCTGACATGAAGGTTTGGTCATGTTTTGAGGATTTCAATTTTGGTTGTGCCGTTAGGTGCTTTAGATTTTATGTTTAGGCCAAAATTTTACTTTGGTTAGTATTTTTGTAAATGTGCTCATATGAGAATTTCGTAAGCGTAATTAGCAAGTAGGATGATTATTTTGAGTTTTGAGGCTTTCATTTTTACTATGTCGTTAGGTGTTTTAACATATTAATTTTGACAAAAAGTTAACTTTGGTCACTATATTTGATAACGTACCCAGATAAAAACAGTTAGATGTGAAAAGTTATTTTTGATGTAATAAGATAAAGGGTTCAGATCTTGAGTTAATTTATATCGTTAGACATTTTAGCTTTTATGTTTTGGCCAAAATTTCACTTTAATAAATATTTTTGGTAATCGTGCTCGAATTGAAATATGGTTACCGTAGTTAGCTATATAAGTTCAGTTTTGATCTCATAGGATGGTTGGTTCGGGATTAAAGACTTATTTTTTCAGTTTGTGTCGCTAAGCATTTTAACTTTCAACTTTTGGCTAAAATTTGAACTAGGTCAATTTTTTTAGGAAGCATACTCAAATTTGAATTTCATCAACGTGATTAGCTATGGAAGGTCATTTTTCGGTATATAGGATGGCTGGTTTGAATTTTGAGGTTTTCACATTTAGTTTGTACCGTTAGGCTATTTAATTTTTAACATTTGAAAATATTTAATTTTGCTTATTATTTTTTGTAAACGTGCTCTGATGAAAATTATGTCAGTAAATTAGTTTCGAAAGGTAATTTTTATATCTAACAAGTTGGTTGATTAAGGTTTTGAGACTTCCATTTTATGTGTTTGTTAGGCGTTTTGACTTTTGGCCAAAATTTGGACTTGGTCAATATTTTTGGTAAATGTGTTCAAATTAAATCTTTTGATATAATGGTGTGTCATATTGAGATTAATTTAACTTTTTTATCATAGATTTTGCATTGTTTCAATCAAATATGATTTATAAAATTGATTAGCTGTTTTGGATTTATATTTGTGTTCTTAGATTTTTAAATGGAATAAATTAATAAATATATAATCATTCAATTAAAAATATTTTGAACATATTGGCAATCAAATACTAAGCTAACATTGAACTTGAACACTATAATACCTATAAAATATCAATAAATTAGTAAATTTATTAGAAAAATAAAAAATCATACTATAGTATTTAAAATTTATTACAAACAAGGGCTTCGGTGTACTGGTAACTACTCTTGCATCTGTAACCAAGAGGTCTCAGGTTTGATTCCCGCTGGGTACATACATAATCATAGGAGTGATTTACCACCCAATGTGGGACTTTCTAGCCTGAATTCATATTTAGTCGGGCTCCAATGTGCATACCGAACAAAAAATAGTTGATAAATTTACTAACGGAAATTTCAGGGTCATATATCAAAATTTTGTATCAATATCTTTCAGTGCTTATCAACTGATTTTGATTGGTAAAATTACTGACAAATTAAAATGAGTTGCTAATATTTACCGACGGTCTTTTTAGAAACAAATTAATATAAGTTAGCAATTGATTGGTAACTCAATTTCCAACTGATTTGATCAATTTACCTACAAATTTTTTGTTCGTAATTGAGGTTTCTTTTGTAGTGGTTTATATATTCCGGGATATGGTTGACTTATCCTCTGGCTGAATGTTGTAGGTGTCATCATGACTTGATAATTCGAATCGTAATAGTGAAGACATTCTTTTACGGGAAAGGAGAAAATAATTAGAGAGAAATATTAGGGTGTTGGCTATGTTCCAAGGAAATACGAGTCAACAACTTTTTTTATTATGATTTAATGGGGAAAATTGATCAAAAATTATTGGAGGGAACTATTTTATCAAAATTAAACATGGTATCAAGATTGCAATTGATATGAATGGAAATATTTTTCAATTTTTTTGTTACTCAAAACTTTTGGTAAACTCTTTATTTTAAGATTTAAAAAAATGACCTCTCTGCTAATAAAATAAATGTTTATAAATGATGTTTATTATCTTTTTCCTACCCTCCAACATATCTGACCATCGGTCCCCATCACTCTACACCTAACCTTAACCCTCTATCATCCCCGTAGCTTCCATATCCATAAACCCACACCTTGCCTTCCACCCTCTACATTCTTAGAGATTTTCCAAGAAAATATTATCCTTCGTACCAAACACAACAAAATATCATGTTATAATCTTTATATGTATATAATCATGATGATGATGATTAAACTTGTATAATGAAGTTTGTGTGAAAAATGGTCTAAGGTTGGAATCTCATACATCTTCATGGAAAATTCAATTGAGGAAAAGGCAACAACTTTAAAAAGATTCATTGATACTACAATGAATGTGGGGAGAAAAGAGATCCTAGATGGGTTTAAGGAACAATCACGTGTCGTAATTGAGAAAGAAGTCGTTGCTGCTACAAGATGAAATCCTACTACAAGCTTAACTCATGGCTTAATAATTCTCTACAACCTACTATTTTGACTTCCTCCAAACCCCCAGTTATGAGTTTAACTCCTTTTTCGAAGTGCGTCAATCATGGTTTTTCCGCCTACATTTCACTTGAAGATGATCAAAATTCTGAGAACTACAGTCGTGTTGTGATTTGCTCTCCTGGATACTAGTTTATTCATAGGTATATAAAATGACATGATCTCTATCTTTGTGTGTTATGATACCATATACCTTGATCTTTGTCTGTTATGATAGTCAGGAATACATATACATGTACACAGACTGTGAGTTGGATCCAATATCCTCCTGAAACTCCATTGTTATCTTAGATTATGTCTATCTTAGTATCATCTGTAGGAACATTATCTAAAATCGGAACATTAACATTGGAATCTTCGATCATGTCTATCTCAGTTTCCTTTATGGTGACAACATCTAAAATTGGAATGTTAACATTGGCATCTTCTTCCGATGTCAATGTTAACGTTCTGATTTTATATCTTGCTGCTAAAGAGGAAAGTGAGATAGACATGATTGAAGATGCAAATGTTAACATTCTGATTTTAAATCTTGTTCCTAAAGAGGAAACTTAGATAATCATGATCGAAGATTAGAATGGAGTTTCAGGAGGATGTTGAATCCAACTCACAATCCAGATACCGAGATCATGTAAATAAATATACGAGTGAGTACCTCTGCATGTAGGAGAATGAATCACAACGCAGTGTAGTTCTCAGAATTTTGAACATCTTAAAGTGAAATGTAAGTGGCCAAAAAATGATTGACACACTTAGCAAAGGGAGTTAAATTCATAATTGGTAAGGGTTTGGAGGAAGCCAAAAGATAAGGCTGCAGATAATTAATAAAGTCATGAGTCATGCTTGTAGTAGCATTTGATGTTGTAGCAGCATTAACTTTTTTCTCAATTACAACACGTGATCGTGACCTAAACCCATCTAGGATCTCTTTTATCCCACATTCATTGTAGTATCAATGCATTTTTTTTATAGTTGTTGCCTTTTGCTTAGTTGAATTTTCCATGAAGATGTATGAGAGTCCAACTTTAGAGCATATGTCACACAAAAATTCATATATATAAGTTTAATTATCATCATCATGATTATGGAATCATACAAATAATTATGCCAAATATCCATGAAGAAAAAAACATGAGATTATGTTGTGTTCGGTACGAAGGAATATGTTTTCTAGCAAACTCTATGAGTGTAGAGGGTGAAAGGTAAGGTGTGGGGTGATAGAGATGAAAGCTACGGGGATTCTAGAAGGTGAAGGTAAGGTGTAGGGTGGTGGGGATTGATTGGGGGATGTGTTGGAGGGTAGGAAAAAGATATAATAGGTCGGTTATGTAGATTTGATTTATCAGCAAAGAAGAAATTTTTTTAATTAATTAAAAATAGTTTAACAAAAGTTTTGAGTAACAAAAAAAATGAAAAATATTTTCATTCGAATCAACCGCCCTTTTAATATATTTTATCAGACCGTAAAACAACAAAAATATTAATATACATTAAATTCTAATTGAGTGTGGATGAGTGAGGGTGGGTAGGTTACCCTTTTGAGTTCCTTTATTTTCTCTGTTCTTTCATGTTATTCTTCTTTATAAGTCATCCCTATTCCCCCGTTCCCCTTTCTCACAAAACATAATTAACGTCTTCTTTTTATGGACATTTTTTATTTTATAATTTTTGTTTCTTTGTACTTCATTTATTTTTTAGTCAACTAGATGTAGTTTTATTCCGATCTGATATGGGTGATAACAATTAAGATATTCACACGGTTGTAGGAAGATTCAAAATTAATAAGTCTAAAATGTTGTAGATTCTAGATCAAGCTTAGAGTCTCTGAATTATGAAAATGATAAAAGAAATTGTCTTGAAAGATGTTAACATTATTAATTTGGATTACTTTCCTAAATATTTTCTGAATAATCAATCTTTAAAATTCATCATTCCCCCAACTCCCATTCCTCTAATTGTTGATCTAGCTATCATGAATCAAAATGATAATCAACAAATGCTACGATCCTTTCAGCAAGCTCATCTTAGCCAACAAACCTTTCTTCCCCTTTTACAACCAACTGTTGGGCTAGCGTATGTACCAACAGTTGTTGTAGAACCATAATAACGACTTGATCTTCTATAACAATTATATGTATGATTGTATAGAAACATGTAAACTTTTATCTTGTCGTATTTATTATTTTATGAGTATATTGTACATAATAGCAACATTGATTGAACGAATCATAAAATTTGTTGGTTATCATTTTGATTCATGGTAACTTGATTAGCAATCACTGACTGGGGTTTATGGTGTTAATTATCATGAAAGATTGATCATTTGGGTTTTTATGATAAGAAACTAGAAAATTCCTAGGAAACAATTCATAAAGACATTTAAATAAGTCATGTCTTATGTAAAAGTATGTCAAAAGAATTTAAATGATAATTTTGATAATTAAGATGTCAAGCCTGATCTAGGAGCTACAACACTTCTAAATTTATTAATTTTGAAACTTCTTATAACCGTGCTTATATCCCAATTATTACCACTCATATTAGATTTATATAAAATTATATTTAGTAGTAGTAAAATGGAGCATGGAGCAAGAAAATCTCAAGAAGTAAAAAATGTGTTTTTAAATAAAAGCTAATGATGGTTTGTGTGAGAGTAGAGGGGAAGGGGATGACTTATGAAGACTTATAACATGTAAAAATAAAGAAAATATCTAACAAAAAATTTATTTGAGTAGGTTGAAAATTTTTATTGTATGAAGAACATTGAACATGATTCAGGCATTATAGAGATGAACTTTAAGGAGGCATGGGGCACCCACCCACCCCCGCTCATCCAAATTCACTTAGAATTTAATACATTTTAATTTTTTTTTCTAATTTAGGGCGAATAAAATTGACCTATACAACATAAAAAGATAAAAAATAATCTCAAATAATTCTACGTCCCCTATATTCAAAATTATCTAAAACTTAATACTTCTCACCAAAAAAAATTTTAAATAGTGAACCAGAGGCTCCCCAAAAAAGAAATTTTACAACTTCAATATATTCTAATGTCAAGGTTCCTTTTAAAAAAGAATCGGCCTAATGGTTAGTACTATTATAATTATAGTACATGTTATGATATTATGATTTATATGAAAGATAAGAAACACTTATCTTCATGGTGGATATTTTCCTTATGAGAACGTAATTCATGAGATAGGTTATTCTAATCTTAACCTTATCTTCTTAAATTTCTCTTTGTTGTAAAATTTATCTATGAAGCGACCTCATATGTTATGAGTTTCGTAAGAATGGAAGTAATGTTAATGACATATGATTGTGAGAGGAATCCCTTTTCCACTGGATGGTTTATATGCAATACAAATAATGCATCAAAGTGTAACCCTGGTCCTAGTACTACTACTATTTGTGTAAAAAATAGTGAGAGAACTATTTAGGGATTAAAGGGAGGAGAATTATTGATTTCAACAATCTTTTTACTGAAGTAGTAACAATTAGAGAAGGGGTTTAGTTTTGTAGTGATAGAGGTTAGATTCCTTTGACTAACTTATTATGCTAAATATACGGAAAATAAGACAGAAAGTGCTCTACAGTGTTATGAAGGAGGTTAAAGTTGTAAACATAGTAAGGGAGATGAATCAATTAAGTTAAAACACACTCTCAGGGAAGGCAACAGATTGACAAATTCTCTTGCCAACTTGTCTGTTCATTTTCTCGTATATACATGATAGAGAATTTTTACGATATTCCACCTCTAGCAAAGAGAACCATGAACATGTTTAAAATGACTTTGCCTCATTTAAGACTTACTCAAATAAAAAGCAAATAACTCTATATCAATGGTCATTTATCACATAGGTTGGATCATGGAGAGCTTAAAAATAGTTAATAAATTAATAACAAACCTAAAGTTACTTAATATAAGCTGTTAAATATGTCACTAGGTAAGAGATCAAGGTGAACAATAGTAATTGACTACTAGTTCTGCATTTAAGTGATTGATTTTATATTTCATTAACATGAAACTATGTGATTTCCTTTTGTAGTTTTAGGGTTATTTAGCTACTATTTACTCACTTATCATACATCTTTACTTTATACCCATAGTTTTGGGGAATTATTCTATTTGAGATTCATTCTATCAGGGGAGAATAATGGAGAAGGTCAATTAATTCTTAACAACTATTTCTCTTTAAATTTAAACAGTAACTTAGTTAGAGATTACTATTATTCTATTTTCTAGAATTTATTTTTATCAGTTTAACAAGCCAACTCACCAAACCGTGCGGACATCTACTCTAATACTTATATAGGAAAACCCTCAACCCCAAACTTAACCTTCAGATGAAGCATGTCCCGCATGATCATACACAAATTGATATTCGAGTCCATCCAAAAATTTTCATTTAACAAGGACCCTTAGAAATCATCGAAAGTATTTAAATATAAATATGGTATATACGAGAACCATCCCAATATTTAAACACAACCTGACAACTCATGGACTAACATATCATAAATATAACATTATCAATAAAATTAGTCTCTCATCGAACTCACACACAACTGCTACTTTACTGGCATGGTATTTGAGCAAATCATCATTAGTACATACTAAGCGTGGCATTTGAACAAACCATTAGTCTTATGTATCGTTGTTTTACTCAAGCCAACCATTAGTATTCCTGTAACACTCAATTTGGAAATCAAATAGGAAAGGAAAGCTTTCATTTGTTTGGCTATTTCATCAAACCCATGATACCCATTTACAGTTCGCATGAGCATCTATGAGTCATAGATAGTGTTTGGAGGAATTAAGTTGAGATTTAGCATAATTTGAGTTTTCAAATATGGGTCTATGATTGAGTAGGATGGGTTGTAGGATGATTTATAGGCCATAGGAAGTGTCCATAGAGTTGATGAAGATTTGGTAAAATATTGGACTCAAAGTTGAGGACTATGGGTAAGGTCTACAAACTGTAGGCCAGCTAACGAGTCATAAGACTGACTACTAGGAACTACCCAAGATTTTAGGCCCCAGTAAGTGATTCAACGATTGACTAGTATGTAGCGTATAAAGCTCTATGGATCACAAATCGAAATCGTAGGGAAGTTCGGTAGTTTCTAAATTGAGGGTGTTTTGGTCATTTTCTACCCATCATAACTTAAACTATTTTTGTGGACCTATAACTTATCTATAACCTTTTTTACTCTTACAAACTAAGCATGTTTTCTTTCATTCACAAAAAATTCCCTAATCTCTCTTAAACTTCCAGGTGAAGAACTGGATTTTCAAAGTATTCAAGGATTCTATATCCATTGCCTTTTCTGCTTTGATTATCAATGTCGTGGGAATTAACCAATGTATTCCTTCAATCAATTAGGTCCCAAAAGAACTCCAATCTCCAATTCGAGAAGGGTTTTATGTAAATTTTCATGGATCATTTTCATTATGATTCAATTGATTTTGTTCTATCCTATTTAACATTAATCATCCTAATTACATATTTATAATTGATTTCATACAAACCTATGTGTTATGCTTTAATTTTACCTATGAACTATGAACAATAATCATGAATTGATATGAGATTTTGTGCGTATTTTATGAGAGGATGAATCTATGATTTTAAGTTAAGTATATATGATTTATGAAAGTTTTTCTCATAAATTTAAAGGAAATCATGATTTTGATGCTTAACAAGGGAATTCTTTAGATGAATAAAGTTACGAAATCATGGTTTTGAAAGAATCTACTCTTATACAACTTTTTTTATTTTGATTCGTGATGCGCATTCCTTTCCTACTCTTATACTTTGATAACTGAGTTTATCTAATTCTATTGGGATTTAACTTAGAACAAATATCATTTTTAGGTGGAGGCTCAAATAGGGTAGTCTCCTGTAGCACTCTCTAGTTCCAAACTACATGCACCCGTAGCACTTTCTTAAATAATCTAGATCTAGTGGATCCACATAGCCTTGATGATATGATACATCGTTCTACCTTGGTAATTAGACCTCTTTTTCTATGTGGGAGTTACATAGAATTCCATATTATAGCTCACGTGGCCTATTGTTGGTTAAATCTCATATACCACAAAAGAACAATGATTTCTTGTAACATCTTGCAAATTGAAATAATTGGGACGAAGTTAAAGAATTGGAAATACCCATTTTTTTGAAAGAATATAAAAATCTAGGAAATTTGTCAAGTTAGTTAAGTTGGATTTTTTGTAAACTTTGAATGATCATAACTCCTAGCTCCGGATGAGTTAGGTTTGGTTCTAGATATCGTACTAAAGATCGTGGATTAATCTTTACAACGCTGCCAGGTTTGCATGATTTTTGGAGTTTGTATAAGTGAGATATGCTCATTCAAAGTTGGGTTATTCAAATAAGAAAATGCCCACCTCGAATTTTAGAAGGGTACTCAGGTCTTTCCTTACCTAATTATTTTATTTTGTTTTTGGGTAATTAACTGGGGCCTAAACTGATCTTATTCAGTTTATGCTTTTTGAAAAAAAGTTAGGGTTCTAGAGAAAAGAAAAGAAGTGGAGAAAAGAGAAGGAAAATCAAGAAAATCTTCAAGTTTTTTGAAACTAAGATCGTGGATTTCATCGAGGGGCAGTCCCTATGAGGTATGTGAGATCACACAGAGTTGGATTATTTTATCCACGCACCAAGCACGTCTAATTCAGCCTGTTTTCGTCCTAAAATGTTTGAGAATTTGATATCTTTGATAGTTTTTCTTGAATTAATTTCATTCTTGAATATGAGTTGGGATTAAGGATTTTGTTGATGTTAAATTTTTGTTTCCTTGATTTTTTGGGTTAGATTTTGTGTACATGATTTGGGTGCATGAATCTAAAGTGAATCTGAGAAAAAGTATAGGATAAAAACAATGTAGGATTAAAACGAGATCAAAAGTTCATCAAAATATTGTGTGAAGGGAGGCTGTTGCGAATCATCCCTATAGAGCCTGAGGGGATGGCGCGGTGCGCCAGTAGTGCGCCTAAAATGTCCACGAGAAAGTTGGGCTTGGTCTAGCACGCCATAGACGCCCCTGAACAACATTTTTCACCAAATTTTCGTTGTTTAGCCTATTTAAGTCCTTGTAAAGTGTACTAACACTTTCCATTAATTATAAATACTCTAAAGGACTTCTAAACATTGAGAAATCTTCCAAAAAATGAAACATAACCTTGAATCCATAAATTCAAAATCAAGGAAAGTAAAGAGCCAAATCTGGGACGTTTAAGATTTTTTTCAAGAAGTCTTTTGCAAATGTTTTTTAAATTTGTTTACAAGTTAAAGTTCAAGTTGAGTAAGAGTAAACAGTAAAGATTGAAGTAAATTTATTCAAAATTATATGGGGACTATGCATTACCAAGTGTTTAAAATGTTTTCACATTTAAGCAAGAAAGGAAACACCAATTTCTAAGAGAGCTTTCAAGATAGTTTTGAATAATTATATCAAGCCAAAGAAATAAATTTGTTTTAAAAACATATGAGCTAAGTATTCTTCATAAACCATTTAGTCATCATAGGTAGTAACGGACATACTTTTGAGATGACTCCTTAAGTGCTTTTTATAATAGAATAGTGTATCTGTTTAGTTAAGACTTTTTATATGATGACAAAGTACATGAAAGTTCTGGCAGTGTTGGCAAGGTGTTGTATCACCACTTAGGCTCATAGTGGGGGTTGTCAGTTAGAGAAACTCTCACAACAACTATATTACTTGATATATGAGTAAAATTGAGTTTGTTATTGCATATCTTTGACAAATTGTATTGTTACTTACTTTCTAATTTCTTTGTATAAATTGCACTATTATTGTTGTTTTATATTCTATTTTGAGTTGAGTTATTCATGAGTTGAGTAAATCCAAGATCAGTGTTCTTTTCAGATCCTTTTCAATCTTAGTTGTGTTTAGCATTCCAACTCACATACTCGTACTTTAATGTATTGATGTAGGTTGAACTGCATCATTTTATTATATAGAAACCGGTAACCAGGATCAGCATCTAGTACCTTGTTGATCTAGTTGAACACTCAGAGTCAGTTAGTGACCCTCCTTGAATTTTCAAAGACTCTTTTAATCATTTGCTTTTAATATTTCATTGTTAGGAAGATCGGGGGTTCTGTCTTGACATCCGTCTTTGTTTTAGAGGCTTCATAGACACAAAGTTATAATCTTTAGTCTTATTCATTTTAGTTGTATACGTCTAAGACTTTATTTTCCATTTTGGCTATGTTAATATTTATTATGTTATTGCATCAGTTACATCCTTATGTTTAAGTCTTCCGGTGAGTAAGTAAGTCATACCAAGGGTTTGCTTGTGACCAGCAATGGTTCCCGAGTGCCAGCCACGTTAAGGGTAGGCTCGGGGCACGAAAAACATTGTACCAGAACCAAATTTCAAGAGTACTAGGAAGTCTATAAAGTCGTGTATGTAAAGTTCTAATTATTGGTATGAAGCACGCCACATATATAATTAGGAAGCTGCAACACGTGGGAAATTTGCTCACTTCTTTCACACTTTTTTCATGCGTTAGAGTTTGATCTCTAAAAAGTCTCCCCTTACTTCGTGCTTGCGGATGTTTTTGAGTCAATCATGCTTCCATGAAGTTCAGTCAAAGGTCGTCTTACTAGGTGTAATATTGAGGGGGAAGAGTTACCAAATGCACTTGAAGTGCAACTTTAAGACGACGTCACTAACGATGCGTTTAGAAAAGTAATTAGGATGGTAAATAAAGATGTGATTAATCTTGTTGGGCAACAAAGAGGGGATCGACAAGAAGAGTATGACACTTTGAGGATTCGTGAGTTCTTGAGCATAAATCCTCTAAGATTATCTGGTTCGAGCACTACTGATGATCCATAGAACTTTATTGAGGTGTTGAAGAGGGTTTTTTATGTTATGCACATTGTTGATGCCGAGTGAGTAAAACTATTTGCATATCAACTGAATGATGTTTTTAAGACTTTGTTTGACCAGTGGAAGAAGGGTAGAGTTGGGAAAGCACCACTGGAGAGTTGGGCATGTTTTGAGGAAGCCTTCTTGGGGCGTTTCTTGCCCCAAGAACTGAAAGAGGCAAAGATACACGAGTTTCTTACCCTTAAGAAAGATTTTCTATGTTGTCATGAGTATAAAGTATAGCTCACCCAACTATCATACTATGCTATAGAGATGGTTGCAAATATGAAGAGTAGAATGGGTACATTTGTTGTTGGGTTGTCCCGTCTATCAAGAAAAGAGGGCAGGGCAGCAATGTTAATTGGGGATATGGAGATATCGAGTTTAATGGTATATGTACCGAAGGTTGAGGAAGAGAAGCTGAGGGACAAGGCAGAGTTTAGAATTAAGAAGGCTAAGACTGGGAATGAGTCTGGGTAATAAAAAAGTAATATAAACCTTTTTTCACAAAAATAAAAAGGAAAATTCTCCATCATCTTCTAGTGCACCTGCAGCAAGAAAAAAAAAGTGACTATAATTTTCAGAATTCGAATAACTTCAGAGTTAGACCTGCACAGTCTCCGGGTAGTATGTCACAAGGAGGTAACTGGGCTCCTGCATGTACTAGGTGTGGTAAAACTCACCCAGGTAAGTGTCACAATGGCCAGTCATGTTGTTTCGAGTGAGGGCAAGAGGGTCACTTCATGAAAGAGTGTCCTAAAAACCATCTAGGTAGTTGAAATTAGGGCAATAGAGTCCAATTTTCATGAGTTTCCCAACCATATAGATCTGCACCTTGAGGATCTACATCCCGTACGGGCAGAGGAACAAACCGCATCTATGCAATCACAAGTCCTCAAGAGAAAGAGGACTCTGTAGATGTTGTCACTAGTTTGATCAAAGTCTTTTATCTTGACGTTTATGCATTTCTAGACCCATGAGGAAGTTTAACTTTTGTGACTTCTTATGTTGAAATAATTTTGATATTATTCCTGAGAAACTGTCTATTCTATTAGACAGAGTATATCATGAATGTGTAATTTCAATCAATTATAAGAACAGTATGGCTGATCTAGTAGAGTTATACATGGTGGATTTTGATGTCATTCTAGGTGGACCAGCTTCATTCCTCTAATGCACCAATAGATTGTAGAACACAAGTTGCCAAGTTCTAGATTCAAAATGTGCCAGTCATAGAGTGGAGTAATAGTTCACCAATGCCTAAGGGTTGTTTCATTTCGTACCTTAAGGCAATAAAGTTAGTTTCTAAGGGTTGTGTCTATCAATTAGTCTTAGTTAATGAATCTAGTGTTGAGATACCTCTTATTCAGTCAGTTCCTATGGTAAAAGAGTTCCCAAAAGTATTTACCAATGATATATGTAGAGTTTGTCTTGTGAGAGAAATAAACTTCGACATAGATATTCTTCAAGTGGTGCTATCTTTATTCCACCATATTGAGTTTCTCCAGCAGAGTTGAACGAGCTTAAAGAACATTTGAATTACCACTTTGATAAGGGTTTTATTCGACCAAGTGTATCACCTTGGGGTGCTTTGGTCTTATTCGTGAAGAATGAGGTTGAATCATCATTAGTGACGGAAGTAAAAGACAAGCAAGACCAAGATCGTATTTTGCTTGAACAGAAAGCAAATGTTCAGAAGCAAAATGTGAAAGCTTTTGAACAAGAGGAGATGGTGTATTGAGGTATCAAGGTAGATTGTGTGTACCAAGGGTAGATTAAATCCAAAAGGGAATCGTAGAGGAAGATCATAGTTTGAGATATTCCATTCATCTTGGTTTCACAAATTTGTATTGCAATTTGAGAGAAGTTTATTAGTAGAGTAGTATGAACAAGGGCATTAAAGAATTTTTTGCCAAGTGTTCGAACTGTTAACAAGTTAAAGTAGAGCATCAAAGGCCAGACGGTATGGCTCAGAATATACAACTTTTGGAACTAAAGTTGGAGATGATCAATTTGGATTTCATCACAGGTTGATCAAGGTTTTGCATGTGGCATACTTATATTTGGATGATTGTTGATAGAATGACAAAATCATCCCACTTTTTGCTAATTACTATGCATACAATATAGGTTTATGCAAAGTAGTATATTCAAGATGTGATAGAACTTCATAGGGTTCCAAATTTAATGATTTCAAATATAGGTTCATAATTCAGGAAATCTTTTCAGAAAGGTTTAGATTTAAAAGTGGACTTGAGTACTGTTTTTCCTCCTCTGACACATGGAAACCCTAGCATACTATTTAGACCTTAGAGGATATGATGACGGCGTGCACGATAAATTTTAAAGGTAATTGGGATGATTACCTACCTCTAGTTGAGTTTTATTACAATAATAGTTACTAATCTAGCATATGAAATGCTCCTTATGAAGATCTTTATGCGAGAAGATGCAGATCTCCTGTTATATGGTTTGAAGTTGGAGAAGGTGGGTTTATAGGACTAGATTTAATTCATCCAGTTATGGAAAAGGTGAAAGTGATTCAAGAGATCTTAAAAACGGCGTCGCGTCGTCACGAATCCTATAATGATGGTAGAAGAAGAGAGTAGATGTTAAAGTATTAAATTGGGTGTATCTTAGAGTTTCACCCATGAAGTGTGTTATGATATTTGGGAATAAAGGGAAACTTAGTCCCCGATATAGTTGCCCTTAAAGAATAGCAAAAAGGGTAGACAATGTAGCTTATAAGTTGGAGCTACCACAAGAGTTACAATATTTCATCTGATTTTTCATGTTACCATGTTGAAGAACTGCATGAGAAATCCTTTATTGATCATACATACCAACTGAAGATATCGGGATGATCAAGGATAGCTTATCTTATGAAGAGATTGCTATTGAGATTCTATATCACCAAGTTCGCAAGTTGAGGACTAAGGAAGTAGCATCAGTCGAAGTCCTTTAGAGGAACAAATTGTTGAGGAAGATACTTGGGAATTTGAAGAGGATATGAAGAAAAGAATTCACATCTCATCGAATAAGGAGAAATTTTAGATCAAGGTGCTTATTCTCTTCTAAGTACTCTTTAATTTATTAGTGGGCATGTTGTATCTGCATTGCTTGATGAGTATTGAAGTGAATGTTAAATATTGCACCCTTAGCTTGATAAGAGTAATCTAAATTAAGGATGAATGTTACCAAGGGGTGGATATTGTAACATCTCATAAATCAAAATAACTTGAAAGAAGTTACCGAATTGGAAAAAGCCATTTTTTGAAAGAATATAAAGAATATAAAAATCTGGAAAATTTGGTAGGTTGGATTTTTTGTCAACTTCAAACGACCATAAATCCTAGCTCAATATGAATTAGGTGTGGTTCCAGATATGGTAGAAAATATCGTGGAATAATCTTTCTAGAGCCTCCAAATTGCGTAAATCCGAGTTCGTATGAGTGAGATATGTCCATTCGAAGTTATGTTGTTCATATAAGGAAATGTCCAATCCAGATTTTAGAAGGGGTGTTTTTATATTCTTACCTAATTATTTTACTTTGTTTTGGGTAATTAATTGGGGTCTAAACTGATCTTAGTAAGTTCACGCTTTTGGAAAAAAAGTTAAGGTTTTAGAGATGAGAAAAGAAAAGGAGAAAAGAGAAGGAGAAGCAGAGAAATAGTCATTTTCTTGAAGCTAAGATCATGGATTTCATCCAAAGGCGATCCCTACGAGGTATGTGAGATCACATAGTGTTAGGTTAGTTCACCCACGTGCAAAGCATATTTAATGCAAAGTGATTTTGTCCTAAAAAGATTGAGAATTTAATGTTCTTTATAGTTGTTCTTGAATTGATTTTGTTATTGAATAAAAGTTGGTATTAAGGAGTTTCTTGATGTTAAAGTTTAG
The DNA here is from genome assembly GCF_036512215.1 of Solanum lycopersicum. Classification (NCBI taxonomy): domain Eukaryota; kingdom Viridiplantae; phylum Streptophyta; class Magnoliopsida; order Solanales; family Solanaceae; genus Solanum; species Solanum lycopersicum. The sequence goes on from NC_090802.1 coordinate 21,390,493, forward strand.
TTTCCTAGAGTTTTTTTGGGTTAGGTTTGTGTATATGATTTGGGGATTGAATCTAAAGTGAATTTGATAAAAATAATCGGTTTAAAATGATTTAGGATTAGAAAAGGGTATCAAAAGTTTGTCAAAATTTTACATGAAGGGAGGATGATGGGACCCACCCCGTACCACCAAAGGGGCTCGCACAGTGCGCTATCAATGCGCCTAAAATGAGCCCGGAAAAATGGGGCGGGTGTGGTGCGATAGGGACGCACCTTGATAGCCGGTTTTGACCACTTTTTTGTCATTTAGCCTATTTAAGTCCCTCTAAAGTGTACAAACACTTTCCATTGATTTTTAATAATCTAAAGGATTTCTACACATACAAAAATCATCAAGAAACATGAATAATAACATTAAATTCATAAATACAATTTCAAGGAATGTTAAGAGTCAAGTCTAGGAAGTTTTAAGAGTCTTTTGTCAATGCTTTTAACTTGTCAAGTCTTAATGTTCAATTTGAGTAAAGCGCAAAGAGTAACGATTGAAGTTCATTTCCTCAAAAGTATATGGGGACTATGTGTTTCGAAGAGTTTAAAAATGTTTTCACATTTGAACAATAAAGGGAAACACTGATTTTCAAATGAGCTTTCAAGATAGGTAAGAATATTTTTGAAGAAGTATTGAGCATCGATATGGAGATATGAGTTCATATTAACTCAAGTCTCCATAAATTATGTATCCATAATGGTTAGTCAAGGATCATACTTTTTATATGACTCCTTAAGTTATTTTTAGCATTGACTAGTGGATCCACTTAGTTAAGGCGTTCTAGTTGAAGAAAAGTACAAGGTAATCCTGTCCACGTTGCCAAGACGTTGTATTGACACTAAGGCTCATAGTGGTGGTGGTTGGTTAGAGAAATTCACATAGAAACTATATTACTTTGATATATGAGTAAAGTTGAGTTTGTTATTACATATATTTAATAAATTTAGTGGTTACTTACTATTCTAAATGCTTTGTATAAAGTGCACTATTATTGTAGTTTTATAGAGAATTATAAGGGAGTTATTCATGAGTTGGATAAATTCAAGGTAAGTGCTCCTTTCAGTTCCTTTTGAAGCTTAAGTTGTGTTTAGCATTGATACTCGCATACTCGTACATTCAATATATTGATGTCAGTTAGAGTGCATCCTCTTATGATGCAAATGCAGGTAACAAGGATCAGCATATCCAGTTGAGCACTCATAGTCAGTTAGAGAGCCTCCTAGAATTTTGAATGATTCTTTTTATCATTTTCTTTTAGAATTTCATTGTTTGGATGATCAGGGGTCTTGTCCTGACATCCCCATTTGTTTTATAGGCTTTATAGACAGATCACCATAGTCTTTAGTCTTATTTATTTCTTATGTTTAAGACTTCCGGTGAAAAAGTAAGTCACGCAAAGGGTTCTCTTGGGACCATTAACGATTCTCGAGTGCCATCCATGTCTGGAGTGTAGGCTCGGGTTGTCACATTTCCCTTTAGGATTTACGTTATGTCCTTGTACTAAAGCATTGTCCTGTTTTCATTTTTTCTTTAGATCATGCTTTTCTTAAGTTTTAAATGTTCTAATTGGTCATTCATTACGTATTTTAAGCTTATTATTATATCATATCTACATGTATGCATATTTTCCCCAAACATAGTACATTTGGTGTACCAATGCATGCCTGTCTCTATATTTTCTCATAATGTATGTCATGATGCTCTTTCACCTCTCACTCGTGGCTAGTAGTTTGCTTTTCTTTGACGATTAGTGAGTTCTCATATTTTGATGGCTATGTTACCTATGCTACATTTTTTATGTATTTAGTTTTCTGATGTTATATGTTATGTATGGGTTACAACCTAACTACCCTTATGTTCCTTAGAATGGCTTGTTAAGACATAGTTATGATTCCACATATTTGTCTTTCATGATATGAGACGTCCTTCTTTAACTTTCTTATTATATATTCTGTTGTATTAAATTCATTTCAAGTGAATTGTGTAGGGCCTCTCGGGGTCGTACATGTCATGTCATGTCTAAGGAATAGTTTGAATCGTTACAATTTCATACCAGCGTTAACTAGAAATCACAAATAATACGCACAATCATAACCAGAGTATGTGAACAACCAAACTGTTAGCCGCAAGTAAATTAAACAGGTTTATTCTACTAGATTATCAACATGAAGTGAATTCCCATTCATCATTTATTTTATAAATATTTATTACACACTCATTTCACATGGATTAGTCAATATGAACAAACAAGTAATTATATAAATCGATATATTAATATCCCAACATTAGACCCATTATGAGTCAAAATTTGTTCCTTGGAAAATTACCTCCACGGTCTCATCAACTAATAATCTTCTTGTTTATTCAATTCCCCTAATTACCACAAGTCTAGGAAATGTCTATAGTTACAAATTTTATAACACTTAACCTACATTCACCACCAAACCACACCAAAATTAAAACTTAAGGTTAACAATCAAGAACTAGAAAACCTAAGCTTAGTCGTTATCTTTCCTCACCTTAATAGCAGTAAATACAACCTTTAGTCATTCAGACTCCATGCCTGAAAGACTATGCACGAAATCTTCCATCCATCTACAAGAATATTATCAAATAGAACATAGGTCTAACTATTAATTTAAGAAACCTATCCTACTTAGGGCGAAGCAAATGTTGAAGAAATTTGATCGCAAACTTTATCTCCTTTTGTGAAGTTTTTAGCTAACTTTTTGGCATAAAATAATAATACAAAACAATATTAATCAAAAATCACCTAAATATTTTCAAATTATATCATAATTCAAAATTCTAGGCCAACCTCACGATTTTCCTATCTAATCTAGGTATTCCTATTATTAATTCACCTAGGATTACAAACATCATGGTTACACTAGTGCCTTATGGTAAATAAAATCAAGACTACCAAAGGTGTTACCTCCTAAAATCGTCAAAAAAAAATTTTCCCTACCTAAGGATTAATTCAACCCCCCCCCCCCCCACGATCATAATTATCTTCTCTAAGGCCTAAAACATGAAGTAGGGAAGTAGGGGATCAAATTCCTTACCTTTGCAAAAAATCCTCTTGAAAACTGTTAAATTCACCGTAGATCACCCTTTATTTCTTATAGAAAACGTTCTTTGATGAATATGGGCAATTTTAGGGGTTTTCCTACTTGTACAACAACTTACCCCATTATAAAAGCTTGACCGACTAGTTTTCTTACTCATAAGGACATGACGAGTTGTTACAATGATACTAATTCACTTATCGCTAATTCCAGAGTGATCACAGAAGAATCAATAGAGCTAAGTCTAGAAGAATGTAGTGCCCGACTCCTCAAACAAATTAGGATGTTTGTCCCGTAAGTTCTCCTAGTTTCTCAAATAGATTACTCTACTATATGATGCTTCTATCAAACCTTTACCAATCTAATTTACTTTATTATCAACTTTTGGATATCATAATAAATCATTGAAGCTGACACTTCTTCATATTGTAGATCCTTGTATAGCACTATTAAGTCTTACTTCATAATGTACTCCCTATCCCCTGGTACCTTTTTCATCACGAATGCATGGAACAATGAACATAATAGAAATAACTTGGTGGTAAGCTAACCTATAAACCACTGGTCTTACATTGTCAAGAACATCAAATAACCCAATATTTCGAGGGCTATGCTTACCTTTCTTACTGATTCTCATCTCACCTTTCATTGGCGGCACAATCAATAAAATTTGTTCACCAACATGAAATGCAATATCCCATACATTAGAATCTGCATAGTCCTTGTTTCTACTTTGATCTTCCAACAATTTGGTTTAGACACCCCTCACTTTGTTCTAAGATTCCTTTATCAAGTCAATGCATGGAGGTTTTCACCTCACAAGCTTCAAAAAACCCAATGAGAAATCTATATCCCCTAGCATAAAGTATCTCAAATGATGTCGTATTTATAATGAAGTGATAATTATGTTTGTACAAGAACTCACACAGTGGTAAGAAATGATCAAGTGTTGCAAATCGAATAATACTTCTCCAAAGCCTGGCTACTGTTTTCTGCTCTCATTCAAGAATGAGCATCTCTTGAAGAAAATTATATGTACGTCTTGTTGGATAGTCTACCTGCGAAAAATTCTAATACTTGGACAGTTACTCCACTATGTCTTTCTTCAATCCAGACCAACATAGAGTTTCCTCAAATCCCGAAAAATCTTGGTTAGTCCCAAATGAATCAAAACCCATGAATCATGAGATTCTACGCAACACGTTTTTAATTATATGATCATCTTTAGGAAAACAAACCACAAACTAAGACTAAGTATCACACACACATCAAGGGTGGAATTTCGGGCCTCTCCAAACACCACATTGTTTCAGACACATTTATGTTCTTTCACTATGATATATGAACTCTAACTGGAGATTTTTACGATTTGGAAATGCAATGCAAAATTAGGGGAAACAAAGTTCAGATTCTACTCACCATTTCTATTATAGAGACTAAGACACCACTATCACAACTACTTTCATAGAAAAAAAATTCCACTATAGTGGACCAATCGCGCCATGCAGCCTTTGGCGAGTTCAACCCATAAATTTTCTAAAATAAGAGTGGTTTTTGATTTCCTATCCCTACCAACTCTTGAAACACATAACTATTAATAACCAAAGATCAATCTAAGACATAGGTATCCTAGATATGCGCCTTATAGATTCAGCACAAGCCCTAAGTTATTATCAGGCACCTACCACTACCCTCTCACAAAATTAATATTAATAATACAGAAAGTATTGCATAATATCATATTCTCTCTATCATACATGAAAATCCTCTTCCTCATGGTTCCAACCAATGTCGACAGTTCCAAAATAAGAGTTTCCCCACTATCACAATTTATCCTTTTCCCTTACCTTCTGTACCAATGTAAGTCTGTTCCATAACACGACACTTCCAATCATTAAGATAACCATTAAATTATAGGACTTGACTATACAAAAGCATGTTCAGTAAATCATATAGAAATTTATCATTAATCCATCACACTTAATCAATTTAAGTATTCTTGTCCATAATATCATACATATACAAGTATTATATTTCCCCCACATGCAAAAAATCGGGAAATACAATGCATAAATAATAATCATTAAGTTATATTGTTATCAAAAGTCAGGTTCATTACCTCTTATTCATATAATGGAAGACCACAAACTGATAATCCAAGCATTCACACGACTCTTAAAACCATATACCAATTTGAACCTTCTTGAAGCAATTTTCCTTGATTGAGTCCCTTTAGCACTAACAATGGAATTCAGTATCCGTCATCGAGAAACCAATAGGAACCTCGAGATAGAATTGGATTTACCTCATGTGATAAGAGACACGCCACACTAAAGGATTGAAGAAGTAACACAAGAATGATTTATAGCCTGATAATCCAATATAAACTCTAATACGAAATTGGCATGATCCGTTAACCCCAAACTAAACGTGCCAAACGATTACACTTTGAGATCTGATATGAAATTGTCATGATCCAACCCACTTGTCATACATTCACCTATTCTAACACCTAGACAGGAGAACCATTAACTCAAACTTATCTTTCCATGTGATCACACATAAATCAATATATGGGTCCAACTCGCCTTTCAAGTAACCTGGACCATTCAAGAGCTCATAAAACCTCATTTGTAGTTTTAGACATGTATAATATGATCTACATAAGAGCCATCCCATCATTTATACACAAACCAAACCATTTATGGACCAACATGTGACAAATATAACACAATATCATACCTATTTCTCTCATGAGACCAATACACAAAATGATATTATATCAGTGTGGTATCGAAGTTAACCATTGTTAGTACATATAAGGCATGGTATATGAGCCAACCTTAGTGTCTTTTATTAATGTGGTACTCAAGTCAACCATTAGTACTATATAGTAGTGTGGTACTCGAGCAAAACACCAATCACAAACAATATGCAGAATCAAAATCATAATGAACAACCACACTTGAAGCCATATAAGTTAAATGGGTTCACTGCATGAGATTATAAACATGAAGTCATTTCACATCACCCTTTATTTCTTGAACATGCATTAGACAAACATTTCACATTGAACAAGCAATATGAAAAAACACATACATATAACACTTAACCTTAAAATCACCAACAAACCACCCCAAAAACAAAATTCAAGGTTAACAATCAAGAACTAAAAAAACGTAACCCTCATCCATTATCTTTCCCGCATTGACAATACTAATAATAACATTAGGCTTCTAGCATGCACAAAGGCCTATGCATGAAAAGTCTTATTAATCTATAAGAACAATATGAAATACAATACGAGACTTATTATTCAATTAATAATATCGAGCATACCCCAGCACCAAGAAACTCCTGCAGTCTGATTGCAAACATTGTCTCCTTTTGTGAGACTTTTAGCTTGTTCTTGATCTAAAACAATAATAGAATACCAAATCAATCACAAATGGCCTAAATATTCTATATTATATTATAATTCAAAAATCAATGCTAACTTCATGATTTCCCCACTATTAATTTATCAAGGATTAACAATCTCGTGATTACACTAACACATTATGATAAATAAAATCAAGAATTGCCTTTTTATGAACCATTGAAGGTCTTACACCCTTAAATCCTCATAAACCTTGAATTTCTTCATCTTAGTATGAATTCAAACCCTTCCATTGTGCCACAAATATTTTTATTATAACTAATAAGTTAACTACAAAAGTAGGGAATCATATTGCTCACATTTACAAAAATCCTTATAAAACCTACTGAAATTTTCCCTAGGTCAGTCTATTCCTCTCCAAAAACATAGATTATGGCTAATTTTAGGGGTTTTCTAATTGTACAATGTATTATCGCGATATAGCAGTCAAATCAGAATCTTGATCCCGCTATAGAGGCGCAAATAAAGTGTTTTTCTTGTTTTATTCATAATGATAGGAAAGATCATTAAAATAATCTTTTTACAGGTCTTTTTCTGATAAAGTGTAAGCTATAGAAAAAGTATTTTCTGAAATAAAAAAATGTGTGAAGTGTAGATAGAAGTACAGATCTACAATTTTACTTTGACTTCATACAATCTCAGCGATTTTCCATCGGCAAGAATTCAAGGTAGACGATATGATAAAACAATAAACATACTGGAGTTATACTTACCAGATAAAACAAACAATGAGTTTTTTAGGGTCTTGATGGGTGTAGATCTAAATTTACTTAAATCACCTCCTGTAAAAACTAATGTATTAGACTTTCAAGGAATTTAAACATAGATGGTGGAATTAATCAATCTTGTGAGAAATAACCTATTAAAGGATACATCCAAGTTAGGAAAACTAGTTATTGATGATAAAATTACCTGGGGGAGTTAATTTGACATGGTGAAACAACATCAATTTTTTTCAACAAGTAAAGAGACTAAGTTCTATTTGTTTGGTCGCATGGCTTCACCATGAAAGTTTTGAACTCTGTGATATCTCCGACACCTTCTCTGATGCTTTTATTGTCGATGTTTTCACTAGAATCATCTAGTGCCTCTCTTACTTCAATTTTAAGTTTGTGTTTCTTATTTTGTTTGTTTGATTGATTTTCTTACCTTTTTAATTTTTATGATTTCTGTTGGACTTTGTATTTTTGGCTGATTCTTTGTATACTTTTTTCTTTACTAATCAAATTTTTACTCAATGGGTATTTCAAGAAAAAAAAATTCCACTTGACCATGTCACGTAGGAAGTTGTCACAAACTTAAATGAAGTATTAACTAATTGTCATGATGCCACTTTGTCATCCCACATAGTCATAAAATCAAAGCACAAGTGATATATTCTAAGGAAAAAGGATCCAGATTCTTGGAATGGCTTTTGGAATGTCATAAAATACTCAAGAAGAATTCTTGGAAGGTTTTATAAATCTCTAGGCTTGTATAGAATTCTAGAGGGACTAGATTGTAAATATATAGGGACTTAAATAGTAACTTTTTGTATAGACTTTAGCCCTTAGAAGAGTAATAAAATAGAAGGGATCTCATTTCAAACTAAACCAAGAAAGTGCAAAGCATTCTCCAATCAATACACAAATCCTTATTACAAACTCTCTTGTTTCTTTCTTCATTGTCTTACTGATTCATGATTGAAAGTTATAATTGATCTTATAAAATCGTAAAAGATCCATCATTAAGTTGTCATTTGTGACACGGAGAATTAGTCAAAGTTTGAGTTTGTGAAAAAGTAGTACTAGAGCCAGATTGTTTCTAAGGGAATGACTAACTGTTGAAACATCAATGCTGCTAGCACTGCAACGTTAAGTCGGATAATGCAAAGAAGCACGGAAAGGAAAGGAAGAAACTTAAGAGTAACTAGGAATTATTGATCGATCCTCATTCACTGAAGCTAGTAATAAGCAACGTGATAAGGATCCAATTAACATCACGACTGGAGTAGTGAGGATAGCAAGGGTTGATACGGTGAGGCATGTTGTGTAGATCTTAGTCAAAACCTTGGAAAAGGTCGATGAAAAAATTAATACTCTCGAGGACTTCACCATTATAGAGAATAACAACAGCCACAATGATTTAGAGGTGTGTAAGCATTTATAGTGGAGAGGTATTCATGGCCAAAGGTGGAGAGATCATGGAATAATCAAGGAACAGAAGCCACATCTCATTAATCATGACACTCATAAGTCTGATCGCAGGAAGTGTAGATGTCAAAGCAATAAATAGAGGAAGACAGAGGCTACACAGAGAAATAATTGCTACATATGCAGGAGGCTGCTTGGCTTTGAAAAGTTCTCTGAACTAAAGATTCTTGGTACCATATTATCGGAATGAATGAGAAAGATGGACAAGAGCCAATGCAAGGTTAAAATATGAAGCAATTGGACTTGATTTGACTATGTAGGGCTATGGAAAAACAATGAGATATGATGAAAGAATACGATCCATAATATGTAGACATCACGATCGTTGGACTACCCACTCATGCTATGATCAACATAGGTGCGGAGGCTAATATCACGACAAGACCGCAAAACCAAAGTTAGCATTGAGTTCAATTCCATGTAGCACCCACATCAAAATAGACTATGCACAACCAACTCTCGCATTTGGGGTTGCTCATGGTGAATACTAGACTCGGTTTTCCATGTAGCAACAATACTTTGTAGTGCTAGCAACATCAAGTGGGGAGAGTGTCATGAACTGCCACTTTGTCATTCCAGTCAGGCATAAAATTAAAGTATAAATGAGCTTGTCTAATTGGGAAGGATTTAGAGTCTGTGAGAGATTTGTGGACGACTCTAGAATACAGAAGGATTATTGTTGGAAGGTTTTAGAATTCTCTAAGATTATAGAGAATTCTAGTAGTGGGACTAGATTGCAAATATGTAGGGACTTGTACAATAGTTTTTATTTACACTTTTTCCCCTAGGAGAGTAGTATAAATAGAAGGTCTCTCATTTCACACTGTAGCAAGCAAGTGCAAAACATTCTCCAAGCAATCAAAAAAGGCTTCTTATCTTTGTTTCTATATTTCCGGAGTATGAGTGTGTAACTTGTTATAATTGATCCTATTGATAGTAGAGAAGATCACAAGGATTTTGCGATCTGCTTCCGAATTTCTTCCAATTCAAGGAAAATGCTCATTCAATGAGCATTCTCAATATTATGCCTTGAAGAGGACACATGCTCTTGTATCTTTCTTCATTCTCTTAAGGATCTATGTTTGAAAAGGTTTACTTGATCTTAACAGATCATGAATGAGTCATGAGTAAGTTGTCAAGTGCCTCACGGAGCCTTAGTTGAAGTCTAAGTTTGTGACATATTGCTTCAAAAACTCCAAATCATTCGTAATTTATGTTTTTAAAAGGAAAACAATGAAGTCTTATTTCCACTCAATTTTGACCCTTCACGGTCTAGTAAATTTTTAAGTTTCTTCAATTTTAAACAACGTTGTAATAATTGTTTTACAAAATTTAAAATGTTTTAAAAATCATTGTACGGATTTTTTTCCATTTATTATAAAACAAATATCTTTTTACGCATATAATATATAGATTTCTATAATTTCTACTTTTATGAACATTAGGTAAATTCTTTTTATAAATGCCAAGACCCTAAATCGCATCTTGGTGGTACTTACTATAAACCCTAGTAGACAAGACGAACTCATGATAACATATGATAAAAATAATAAAGATGAAAAATCATCTCCATCATAGATACATAGAAAACATAATAAAATATACAAAAGTCCCCAAAAGGGACTAAGAATAGGAAATGTATACAAGGAACCAAACCTCAAACCTAGTATTATAGTTACAAGAACATCTAAAGATGGGAGTTTAGTTATACAAAACATAAATGTCTAACCAAATACAAAATATGTAGAAAATAAATACATAAGCAAAAGCAGCAACCCTTCAGATGTAAAGAGCTCACGACAATCTGAATAACAAAAGGGTCTTGAATGAGTGAAGATCGATGATGATGAATCTTGCTAGGTGTTCCATCTAACAAAAGGTGAAAGTGTAACATGACACTACGACATTTTCTGCCAACAATTATCTGAGAAAAGTTTCTCTTAAACGATTCTCACACCTCTTCCATTTTATTTTTTGTATAGTTGTTAGCGGTATGATGGTTTTTTTTTAAAAAGGTATCTGAAAAATATTTTTATAGAGTCACCAATTGGAATTGAGTGTTTCTAGGTGTTCCATGTCACCTGGAGATTTCTAATATTTTTTTTAAAAAAGAATATTTAATTTTTGTCTACAAAAACACAGATTAGGTAAGGAATTATATTGATGGGAGCAAAGGTATGAGGCACCCCCAAGTCTCATGGTTCTAGCATGGTCACTTTATTAACTTATATTTGGCTAAAAATAAATTTTTGTATAAAATGTAAATTTGTATTAGTTACTATTATTAAAAAACAAAAATTGATTGGTTAGGAGCATAACCACAGATAAAACCCTTTTTTATTTTAGAAAAAATACACACCAAGCATTATAACGGAACAGATGGTGATATTTAAAATTATTAGTTCTTTTTAAAAGAAAAGAACTGATAATTAATCGCTCAAATTTTATTTAATAATGATAAAAATGAATAAATGAAGTTGTTGCAACATATAGACAAGAAAATGACTTTATTTTATTTTATTTTTGCAAATTCCAAATTTAAATTTTTTTATATAAAAAAGAAACAAATATAGATAATTAAGTATCACTACTTGACAATAACAACAAAAGAGGTTTTCTTTTTTTCTAAATATAATAATAATTAAGCCCCTTCTTAAAACAAGTAGTGATATACTAATTTTAATTCTTTTTTATATTGACACAATTTCAGAAATGACCATTTAAGTAAAAAATTTGGTTTATACAAAATGGCTGAATTGTTCTCTTTTGAAAGAGGATTGCAAAAATAGCAAATTTTATCTAATAGTTAAATTACTAACTAAAAAAATTGTCAATTTTGTATTTTTATTTTAATAGTCATTTCATATATTTTTTTTCCCAAAAAAACAAATTTTTTTAAATAATAAGATTTACATTTTTTCTAAAAATGACCTATTTACCTTGTTTGCAAACATGACTAAATTTTTTTTAATTTTTTTTTGCAAAATGACAAGATTTATTTTTTTTTGCAAAAATGACCAGAATTTTTTTTTAATAAAAGAAGTCTTCTTTTTTCTTTTCTAAAAGAGACCATAAACTGAAAAATTAAAAAAAGGCTTCGATATTGTTTTTTAATTTTAGCAAAGAATGAGTTTACTTATCAATTCTACGATGAGGAAAAATTAAAACTAAACCACACAATAGTAATAAATATATATGTACATAATAATAAAACATAATCATATAAGTATCACAATAGACGAAACTAAATCAACACAAACTTAATGCAAACAACTTAATAAAAATATAAAATTTAATGAAACATTGATTTAAGATTACATTGTGAGATGTAAAAAGAATACCTAAATTTGATGACAAGCAAAAAATAAAAGCAAGTTTAATTGAATTTCAAAAACCACCAAAGATGAAATATATATTTTCTTTAGAGACTTCATTCTGTTCTTATGATTTTCCCTCTTCTAGTTTTTTTTCATGTTCTATTTTTTTAGTTTTGTGTCCTCTTTGAAATGAAAGAAGAATTAGTATAAATGAGTGGTGAATATTAAACTCACTCTTCTTTGCCTTCCCCATGTTCCCCTCCAAGATGACCAATATAATTTATTCTTTTCCTCTTTTTCTCTCTAATATATAATCAAATTAAAGCATTTTAGATGAACCATTTATTTCATTCATTAATTGAATAAAATCTAAATGGGTTATCTAAAAGTTTTAAAAATAGGCCCAAACTACTATTTAAATAATCGTTAAATCGATCATCTGAAAATTTTAAATGGGCCCAAAATGTTTATCCATTTGATCAACATCCCAAAACCAAAAGAAAATTAACCTACTAACACAAAATTCAAACATCTAAACCACTTTGAAGTTCAACTACAATAAGGTAGAAAATAAAATTAAAAAAATAATAATAAAACAAAACAGAGTTGAAGCAACAATTTCTACATGATAAACTTAATGAACACTAAAAAATAATACAAAATCCGACACCAACACAACTCTCATGGTTAAAAGAAAATGATAATCACGGATTTGGATAGAGGTTGAGAGGGGGCAAAGATTGAAATAAATTTTTGGTGAATGGGATCGCTGGAAAACTTTGCCTATTTTTTTTTGACGGATTTGGATATAAAATTAATACCAATGAAAAGCCCTTGAAGAATACTATAGATATATGTAAAGGGTATGTGATGGGATGTCCCGAACTTATCTAAATAAAAAAGTGAAGATTTATATTTTTTCTTCTTAAGTCTACGGAGTTTGGCTATGGATAAGGATAAATAGTTCATAGAATTTTGTAGATGGGTATGAAAGGATGAGATGGTAAATTTTTGGAGAAATGGTGGCGACCGCCAGTGGCTATGGTGGCTGTGGCACCGGCCAACCTGCGGCAGGTGGAGGCAAAGAGGAGAAGAAAATTTTAAAAAAATGATTTTTGGAGTTTTGTATTTTTGTTAGGGTCCCATAAGATCCCTTGCATTTAAATATCATGAGTGATTGAGATTCAATCTTGACCATTTCTTTTGGATCTGTTCAAAATTGATTGGGCTATCAGAAAATGGTCCAAATCAACCCAATTTAATCAACATTTTGTCATTTGGGAAAATTTAAAAAAATAATACAAACAAAGACTATCAACCAAAAATATAAAAAAATATAAAAAAAAATAGTTATAGGAGTCAAATAAATACGTCAAATATTAGTTGTTCACATCATGCCCCTCTTTTCTTTGAAACATGAAGAAATTTCAAGTAAAGAAAGTGAACGAAGTGACTTATTTTTTACTGTTTCAAACTCCAATGAAGCTATTTTGAAAAAATATGAACATTGTTTCAAAGGTTGCCTACATATACTTGATTAAAAGGAAATTAGGTCACTATAGTTCGAGAAACTTTTAATGTCGAAACTATAAGAAACAAAGTTCAAAAGATTGCTTCATATTGCTTGCCATCATCTACTATTTATAGTTACAAAGAAAAGGGTTGTAGAACTATGCCTTTGTACATTATAAGAGTTACGAAATCTATACTTGATGTATTTTTCTTTGGGTCTCGTCTTGATCTTCGACTTCCTCTATGTGTTATCTCAACGATTGATCTTTTTTCTCTCTTGTCGGCTTGTGGATTATTTTTTTGATGCATGTTTTAACATGAGTTGGAGAATGAAACTCAAAACTCACTATCACAAAATGAAGAGCCCAAAAAGGATGTGTTTGTTTTAAGGAAAAAAAATGAGAATCATTAGCTAGAACCTATAATCCTAGGAAAAAAAAAGAGAAATGAGGCTTATTTCTGTGATTGATTTAAATAAGACGTATTGTCTTTCTGGATTGACCTAAGAATGGGTGTATCACCAAAAAAGTTAATCGGGTGCGTATAACACATAAATGTTCATGGGTATTATCTAGGTTATGCATTTGGTGGGTATTGCCCATGAATATGGAATTGATGTGCATTGCATGTGAATAAGGATTGGTGCACATTGCACATGAAAGGGGACTAGTGTGTATTGCACATGAATGCAATATCGATTGGTATTGCATGAAATTTTGTATTTATAGGTCTAGTTCGTGAAATAAAGGCTGGTACATTTTGCACGTGAATAAAGGATGAGTGCATATTTGCACGAAATTCAGATTGGTGCATCTTGCACGGAATTCAGACTGGTACGTATTGCACATGAATAAAGGACATGTGCTTATTGCACGAAATTCATATTAATATTAATTGCACAAAATTTAGACTGGTGCACATTGCATATAAATAAAAGATGGTGTGTAATGCACATGATAAAAGATGTGTGCATCTGGCACACAATTCAGATTGGTGTATATTGCCCAAAACTATCGAATTGAGAGGCAAGAATGTGAATAACATGAGATTAAATAAAAAACATGTGAAAACTTTGGAGGAATTCCTTTTTTCGATCATTCATTTTAGACTTGTAATCCTGTATTTTCTTTTGTTCCTATGCTGAGAAAAATAATAAGAAAATTGTTCGTTTAAGGTGGTGGTTGGTTTGTGGCCTTGATGCTCTAATTAGTTAAATACTCCTTACAATTTCTTCGGTTCTACTCCAAATCAGTGATTTTATAACCTTTGAAGCTTTCTCTTTGTCAATTCAGGGGCTTTAATCTTTGGTACGACCAAACATCATGGTGTGATTGATGTCCCAATGAATGAATTCTATTTTTAATTTGTTTTTTCAATACTTAAGAAATATATTTTGTTCCTACAAGAGTTTTTGATGAAGAGATGTGGCCTTTTTAGTCTTGCTCGATGGAATGTCAACTCAGATACATAGATTTACCTTTGGAAAACCGCAATAAGATTTGCACTCTTTTACCTTATTTTATCAAGAGACTATGGTGAAAAGACTAGGAAAATATCAAACTTAAGAGTGTTAATGATTGGATAAATAAAGAGTATATTAGAGAAAAAAAATGATAAACACAACTTATTTGGAGGCATGTGTCGACTTTGAGTGAACCATGACATGCACTTTGACTTGGTCCCTAATCCGTTTGAGTTGTCTAGTTCTCAAAATCTGAATCATTATCAATTTGAAATTAATCTATGTATCATTCATGTATAGATTCGAGAAATGGTCATCTTTGCAGATTCTTCCATTAGTCATTTTCATGATGTTCTCTTTTTTCTTAAAGTGTGTGTAAAGGTTTTGACCAATAAGATCTTCCTTCTTTTTGTCTTATGGTACCTAAGAAGGTTTGCACTAATAAGACTATCTCACTTCTTTCTCTTTTTTTAGTTTTATTTCTGACTCAACAATGTTGTCTCTGGTGATCAATTATCCGTCCATGACACATTAGATCTATAATTTTTATAGTTGATCAAAATGTTTGTTTCTAGGATAAAATCATTAAAAGAATTACATGTTTATACTATTTTATTAAAAACAAATTCCTTAGTTTTATATGAATACTCAGATATTGATTCTTTTTAGTATGGCGGAATCCCAAAGGGTTGTCTACATATCCTTTCAGAATAGGTAAAAAATACTTCAAATTTTCAAAGAGAGGATTTTTGTTCCTTTTGGAAGAGGTGTCTTTGTTCTCCCAACCATAAACTTTATACAATATCTTAGAATGCACAAGATGTAGTATCTTTTGACTGCGTCCGCATTAACAATTATGTCTGTCATTTTCCCTCCACATCAGTAAGATGCAAGGCTCCTTGGAACAATACTTCCTTGATTAGATATGAACCTTGCCAATATGGGGATAATTTTCCCTTGATAATTTCTTGGTGCGGGAGAATGCTCTTAAGACCAGATGACCGACTTCAAAGTGTCTTGGGTGCACCTTTGTTACATACTCGAGCCATAGTTTGCTAATAAAATTGATTAGAATATACGGTCGTCAATCATTTCTCATTTATTAATATGAGCAACTATAGTCAGGTTTTGACCCATTTAGTATCCTTAATTTCAGCCTTGAAAATACTTCGAGGAGATGAATGTTTTACTTCTAATGGAACCACAAACTAAGTCCCATACACCACCAACTAAGGAGTTGCACCAATCGAAGTACACACTATTGTGCGATATCCTTGAAGTGCAAAAGGCAACTTCTCATGCCATTTTTTTTGTGCCTTAAAACATATTTCTGAGAATCTTTTTGATATTATACTTGTCTACATCCACAACTCTATTTGATTTTTGTCAGTATGGAGTAGAATTCTAATGCACAATTTTGAACTGCTTGCATACATCTTTCATCAAATTGCTATTCAGGTTTGCAGTATTATCTGTGATGATAGTTCTTGAGATACCAAATTGACAAATGATGTTCGAATGGAAAAAATCCACGACCACCTTCTTAGTGACTTCTTTGGAAGTGATCGCCTCCACTCATTTGGTAAAGTGATCAACTGCGACTAAAATGAATTGATGCTCATTAGAAGCTTTTGGCTCAATTGGTTCAATGATATCAATTTCCCATGAAACAAAGGGCCAAATAGGAACCATGGGGTGCAAGTATGAAGGAGATGAATGAATGAGAGCACCACGAAATTCACAATGAAGACATTTTACCACGAAGAGAAAGCAGGCATGTTCCATGGTAAGCTAGAAATATCCTGCTCGGAGTATCATTTTCGCAATGACATATCTATTCATCTGTGGTACACATACTTTAGTATGTACTTCAATCATGATCTTCTCAGATTAATAATCATCCACACATCTCAACAAGTTCATGTTCGGGGTTTGTTTTTATAAAAACTTCCCTGATAAAAAAGAAACCATTACCCAGATATCTAATATTTCTTTTTGTTTCCATAGGCATGTTTGGGGTATCTTACTGTCTTCATAAATTGCTTGAGGTCTAGGTACCATGCCTCACCATCAGGTTCTACTTTATTACAATAGCCGTATTGGTCCCGAACTTGAATATCTAAGGGAGTGATGTAAGGGTTTCTAGGATATGGATGCATTGAGACCAAAGTAGCCAAGGCATATACCGATTCATTATGAAACCTGGGGATGTACCTAAACTTGATAGACCTTAACCTTTTGCTAAAATATTCCACACAATGTCTGTATGGAAATAGCTTGACGTCTCAACTTTTCCATTTTCCTTGAGCTTTCCGAATGATGATTTCACAAATCAGACTTATTTAGGCTTCATTTTGATAGAAATATTGTCCAAAGATGCTTATCTTGTCTCAATATTTGATTAAAACTCTTAAATTTTTTGTATTTGAAGTTTTAGTAGAAGCACAGACACTTACACGCAAAAAAGAAAAAAAAAGTCTGAAAGATAAGTACAAATTGAATCCCAAGTTTCACCAACCACACTTGGTAAATTACCAGAGAGAAAAACTCTTCCCTTTGTTCCAGTACGCGAATACCTGAAGGAAGTGGATCAAATGTCTATGAAAAGAGCAGTCGGCGTGTCTCTGATCAATTTTGTGAAGTAGATATATACCACCCAATGATCAAGGAAACAAACATGATTAAGAGAAAGCATAATAAGGCAAGAAAAAGAAGAAGGGTGAATACTAGTTGTAGGTATTATTTTTAGATAGTTCAAACACTATTGTTAATTTTCACTTTCTAGAACATTATCTTTTGTATTTTGTCTCAAGTTTGGTGAGGGTTCATTGGGACACTTGAAGAAAGAAGGGTTTCATCTTCCCCAAGTTTGAAATGAGTCTTCTCCATTCTTCTTCCTTTTCTTAAATCTAGGTTTAATTTCTTATAACAATTTGACTTCAGTATCATTTTAGGTGCATTTTGTTATTGCTTTATGTGTGGCTAAAACCCCCATTTTTTGGGTGTGATTTTTTGCAAATATGAGTTGATATTATTGTTGGGTTTTGATTGCTGATCGGTTAGATGTATTTAATAGTGACTTTAGCTAGTGCATGTGGTTCAACATAATGGGCTTGTAGTTGAAAATGCAAACTCACCCATTTTTTTTGGCTTGCCCGAGGGAGAGGTCACAAAATGAAGACCACAGGACTGATGGCCTAAGGAGTAGGCCTACACGAGGTTTATCCTGAAGGGTGAGAACTAGTCTCATATCCTAATATCAACTTGAGAAAGTGAGTTGGGTAAGGGGTAGGCTGGCCTTCATGCAACAAAATGGGTGTCAAAGAGGAGCACATTCGATACTGGAAAGTTTCCCAAGAGGGAACTTATTTCCATCTAAAGATTAGCATAGTCACTATTATCTTTCAAATTTTCTATTGAAAACATGTAGCCAACTACCTATCTGAACTTGTATTGCGGTCACACCCCAAGAACTTCTCCCCATACTTCATTTTCCATGTTTTTACTATTTTTACTTTACTTGTGACAAAAGAACCCTATCGATATTTTGACACTTTGGTGTCATCCCCATAATATAATATGTTTGTATTTGAAAATATCTTTAGATATAACTAATTAGAATGAAATTGTAATTTAACTAAATATTCTCGAAACTCCTCTCTTAGGATACCACTCCGACCCTTGGTTGGGTTACTAAACTATCGGTGATCGTAGACACTTAAACCGTAGGCTAGTTTCATTGGTCACAGTAAGCATGATCCAATAAGCAAATAAGAGTATCCCAACATAATCAATTCTTGCACATCAAAAACTATTGCCATATTGACGCCCATGATGCAAGTTTCATACTCTATTATGTTATTTGTACAAAAGAAAAAATGAAGTCGAGTTGTAGTAGGGTAATGTTTCTCAGCGGGAGATATGAGAATTACCCCGATACCTATGCCCTTTGCGTTGATTGCCCCATTAAAGTACAATTTCTAGGCCTAATTTTCTTCTGATGCTACTTCTTCAGTTGAGTTAATCGCTTCATCAGGAAAATATGTATCCAATGGTTCAAAGTCACAATTGTGTGAATTCTCTATCAAGTGGTTTGCCAAAGCTTTGTCTTTCATTTATGTTTGAGTAACATATATAATGTCAAATTTAGTGAGAAAGATTTGCCATTTTGCAAGTCTGCCAGTTGGCATTAACTTCTGAAAGATTTACTTCAAAGGATCCATTTCTATATTTGAGGTAAATTTTGAAGGACAAAAGTTATTGCCTAAACATTTGAGTTACCCAAGTTGGCGCAACATGTCCTTTCCAAAAGGGTATACTTGACCTCATAAGTAGTGAATTTCTTGCTCAAGTAGTACATAGCTTTCTCCTTCCTGCCTGTGGAATCTTGTTGACCAAGAACGCGTCCAAAGGAATAAACTATCACTGAAAGATATAGAATTAGAGTCCTATTTGGTGCACGCGGGACAAATAGGGGAGGTTGGACAAATATTCCTTGATTTTTTCAAAAGTTTTTTAACAATCCACCATCCATCTGATTTCAACATCGTTTTTCAAAAGTCTGAAAATATGCTCACAAGTTTTGTGAAATGAGAAATAAACCGCTGGTGTAGTTCAACCTCCCAAGTAGACTCATGAGTTCTATTTTATTTTTCGGGGGTGTAAAATCCCGAATGACTTTTATTCTGGAAAGAACTGATTCGATTCCGCTTCTACTTGCAATAAAATCTTGATGGTTTCCAGATGGAACTCCAATTGCTCATTTTGCTAGATTATGCTTGAGATCATGTCTCACTCATTCAAAGAAGTTTTTCAGATATTGCATATGGTTAGTTTGTACTTTAGACTTGATGATTACGTCATCAACGTATACTTCAATTTTTATTCATCATATCATGAAACATGGTCGTCATAGCCATCGTGTAAGTTGCCCAAAATTTTTTAAGACTGAATGGAATGACCCTGTACCAATAAGTCCTCCATGGAGTGGTAAAAAAAGTCTTCTTAGTGTCCTATTCATCCATCAAGATTTGATGATACCCCGCCTAACAGTCCACCAAAAGATTGAATATCATGTTTTACACAATTATCAAGTAGAATGTGGATATTGGGTGAAGAAAAGTTATTCATTTGACTAGCTTTGTTCAAATCCCGATATTCAACACAAACTCTTGTCTTTCCATACTTATTCGGCACATAATAACATTTGTCAACCAAGTAGTGTAACGAATGACTTGCATCACATTTGCATTTAGTTGTTTCATGATTTCTTCCTTGATAACTTGACTATCATCCGATTTAACTTTCCTTTTTTTCTGTTAGACAGGTGGAAATTCAAGATGAGTGGACAACTTATGAACCACTAAATCAACACTGAAACTTGGCATGTCATCATAAGACCAAGCAAACAGATTTTTGTATTCAAACAAAAGTTGTATTACGACATCTCTAATTCCTATTTGATATGAACACTTATTTTTATTTCTTTAACTTCCTTAATACTTCCCAAATTTATTGCCTTGGTTTCACTAATATTAGGCTTAGGTTTGTGCTCAAACATTTCCTATTCCCTATTTATTTCCCAAGAATCCTCTTCTTTATCATATTAAATCTCTTGACTCGATGATTCAAGAAAAAATAACTCTTTTGAGATGTTGAACTGAACTTCACATGCATATCATGTTATCAAAGTCCTCGTTTACAGAATTTAAAAATAGAGAATAAGAATTAGGGGAGAGGGACGATAAAAATTTTACTATGCAATTATAATTTCATTTCATTTAAATTGAAAAATGATAGAAGGGATGACATTAATACAAAGTACTTTCAAATTTTTGGATCACAACCCTGACAAAAATAAAATACGAAATAGTAGCAAAATAAACTACCAAGACTCATTCCTTATGGGGAAATGAGTGGCTTCCCAATTGTGTAGCTCAACACATGAGCCCACTAGTGGCACATCAACATGAATTGTACTGTCACCAACCTGAACCATGTTTACTTCACAAAACTACTAACTGAGATGCTGAATAATTCTTTAATAACGTCATGAGTAAATGATGTTTTAATTTCTAGACCATCAAGCTTTATAATATAATGAGAAATATGAGAATCAATTGGGGCAGTGCTTAATAAGTCCTTTTGTGGTTCTTAGACTTATCTCTATTTCTCTTTCTTTGTTTGTATCAAAGGCCAGAGGTGCCTTGTTCTCCAAAAGAGTAATCGGATACATATTCCTTGTGAACATAGTCCCAAACCTTCACTAGGTTGATAACCATATTTTCTACCATTGAAGAGGAAGAATAGAGGCATGGGTTGATGATGTGGTCTCCTTATTTAAAGTGATTGACTGATACGATCTCAAAAGATTGTTAAACAACGGAATCAAATCCTTCTTTTGCCTTAATATATGTAATGGATGGATCTATGTAAATAGGTGAATCATATTCCCCATGGACAATGATCTCTTAATGGTTGTATTCAAACTTAACAGCTTGATATAGAGTTGATGGGACTTCCCAAGCAATGTGGATCCATGGACAACTCGATAAAAAAAACTATATGATGTGTCAATGCCCATTACTTGGAACACAATCATTAATTCTAATGGTTAAATTGTCATGTGTAACTTGATTTCACTAATGTTATCCCTCCTTGAGCCATCATAAGCTTGAAGAAATACTTTTCTGTGGAAAATTTTGTCAGGATTAATTTTCAAGCTTTGCAGCGTAAAAAGAGGACATATATCCACCTTTGGTCACCATCTATCATGACACTCTTTACATATTACCCTTCACATTTCACAATAAGAAGCAAAGTTCTGTTAATTCGAGCTCCCTCCATGGGCAACACATTATTAGTGAAAGCGATGGTGTTCGACTCAAATATATGCTTGCCATTTTCTCTAACTGTAATATGTTCTCCTTCGGCATATGTTATTCATTGAAAATCTTATTCAACACATGAAGATGTTATTATGAGTTCAAGAGTAGAGAAAATAATGAAATTTGTGTAGGGGTGTTTCTCGTTTTTTTCCACAATAGAGTAATCTGGATCCTTAATGTTTTTAGAAACTCTTCTACTTTTTCCTTAGTAACTGCTTTCTTCAGTGGTACTTGGACATTTTGAGTCATATTCCCTTTTCTTAATTCCTCTGGAGAATAACATCTTCTGGAGATTGTCATACCACTTGCTTCATCAACCTCTTTAACAATATTCTTTCCTCGGTAAACCAGAATGATCTTGTTGTTGTTCCAGGGACAACCTTTGAAACAGTTATTGGATGTTGTTGGACAGGCTTAACAAATATTTGTTCTTTCAACTTTGTGAAGCAACTTTGATCCTGTTGTATTAATGAAAAACCTTTTGATATGTAAAACTTTAGCATACCAGCTCGAACTTCAATCCCTTTTAGAACCCCCGGGACACACAAAACTTTGGTATCAAGATTGACACCTTCAACACTTAGAGATGCAACTAATCTAAACTCTTTATCCACATGTTTTTCTCCGATCTTTGTAAACAACTTTCCCATTTTGCCATGTATTTTGTACTCTTTATCATCCTAGATTATACCCACTAAATTATTTTAAGCTAGAAGTCGACTATTAGTCTCATTTGGAGTATTTCGGTCATCCTTCACACCAATCACTTAATGATTAATTATATTTTATATAGCCACCTTCAAGGTCCAACAATTATAAGTCTTCTGTCCTGGGCCTTTGAATGATACTCACATATTTCATTGGTCTGGAAACCTAGAGAATTTGGATTCAAACGTTATGGTGGGATAGACTCAGTCACTCCTATCTTTCTTAACTTTTGAAACAAGATGGAGTATGAGTCTCCCAATGGAGTGGATTTCCTTTTTGTGTGCCTGCTCTCGAGCATAATTGTAATGACTCGCCTTTTGGAATCCGAATCGCCAGCGACGTCATTGACCTCTCAAAGATCGCAGGCAAGCCTCTTCTTGCATTCATCACATTCAAATGGTTAATTTTAGCAAAAAATTTAAAACTTTTATATGTATGAAGTTTACATAGACCTCATATAGTCATTACGAGTTAAACATTATGTACTAAGCTCAACATCAATAGACAACCATCTAACATAAAGAATATATTCGAAACTGAATATGAATGTATAGTAAATAGTTTATCAAACACGACCTTACATCAAAAGGTTCGAAATGAAATATGAAAGAAACGCTATGGACAACATTCATTATCTATGTCTGTATATAAAGCTTGACTAATGCTTGTAGCATCCTCGAAATCAAGAGGACCTACAAAATGGTCTAGAGAAACGCTGAAGTCAAAACCGCTGCAAGTGTCGTCAATACGATCTCTGACCTGCAACTATAAAAATAGTAAATATTATGGGGTTAGTACACCACTTGACTAATAATGGGTGTATTCACACATACACATAAAGCTATGCATGATCAATTAAAGTCTCCTAAACAACATGCCATTTCAGGAAAGTCTAGTTATTACACTTTCCTAATACGTTATTTGTGAATTGTTATATGAATATTATGTATTTTAATGCATTCAAAACACACAAATAATTTTCTATATGATTGCAAGACATTTGTATCATCAACATAATTTTAGAACCCCTTGGGCGAAGGTTTGAAATTTTAAGTCCCCCTAACTCGAGAGCTCTGTCCTCCATACTTAGTTTTATTCACTTTTTCTTCTTTTTGTTGAGTAGTTCAATAATTCCTTTAGTACGATGTTTTACTTACAAGTTCAATGATTCATTGTAGTCCCATACCCAAAACGAAATGATGTAAGTAATTCAAGGACTAAGGAATGATTTCCCTACCTTATAGTGAGTCATTCTTTACTCTATATATTGAATGCATATCATAAGCCATTCTATATTGTCCATGCCATTTATTTCAATACTTTAATGTTAGGGAAGTTATGAGGTATTTAATTAACATTGCTTTCTACTTTCCTTTATTGGCATCATATAAGAAGTCATTATAAGCCAATCTTATTTCGATGTGCCCATTATTTGCTGAAACTTTATGAGTGTGATATTTCCACATGAAATTCTTAAGATCTTCATCATTGCTCACTTTGAACAAACATTCCATCATCATCGTCATTCTCACTTTCATAGTGACATCATTAGGAATAAGATCATGCGAGCTTAACATGAAATTCAGTGTCTCCCCCACACTGAAAAGAGGTGATTCACCGGTTAAAATGAATCTTAGAACATGTGAGTTACTCATGGAATATAGTGTTTGTCCCACACTGAAAAGGGGTGATCCCCGGCTAACGTGAATCAATCTCAAGTGTTAACTCCTCACCGAAAAGGAGTGGCTCATGACTATCGTGAACCAAGACATATCGTGAGCATAAACCGACATAGATCATGTGAGATAAACATAACTGTAGTATTGGCCCCACATTAAAAAGGGGTGGAATCACCGGCCAAAGTGAAACCGAACATACCTAGCTCGCTTAAGTGGAAACACTGGCTAGTTCTTATGTTGGATAGACATAGTTCGAAGACTAGGGACTTAATGAGACTACTTATCCACCTCGGTGGTATCCTCATCTCATGTGACTTACACGTGAAAGCAGATGCTCATAACTAGTTTATCGGCGTTGTGCTCACTTTCATTATCTTCTTTATCTTTTAGAGTTGACTCAAGTATTATGGAAGATTACTTCTAGATTGAAATTTACTTACTCTTTTGATGACTTCTCATCGTTACTTTACATTGATGAAATGTGAATTGTCCTTACATAACATCCTTACTTTACTTTGATAGAAATGTGAATTATCTTTACATATCATCCTTACTTTACATTGATGAAATGTGAATTGTCATTACATATCATACTTACTTTAAATTGATGAAATGTGAGTTGTCCTTACCTATTATCCTTAGGTGTTAATGAGACAAGTCTCACATATTCTAACACCTTCATTCGTTAGTATTCTTTAACATAGTAGCTTAGGTGTAAGTAAGACTTGTCTCACTTCCTTTAACACCCCTTTCTGGTCACTTACTTAATTTAGACCCCTATAATTATGTTATAACTCACGTTACTTCTTTACTCTAGTGTAGTAACTTCATTTCATCGTTTATGGATGATGAGCACTTCTTTCAATGAGTTACATATATTCATACTTCATTCTTTTAGAGCATGTTGTGAGTTGTCCCAATCGATGTCATGCCCTTGGTTATAGATTCATTCAGTTACTTTAGAAGTGCTTATAATATACTTGATACTCTCACTACACAAGAATTTTCATATGATTAGTAATGTCTCAAGATTTGGGATGTTAAAC
Source organism: Solanum lycopersicum (assembly GCF_036512215.1). NCBI lineage: Eukaryota > Viridiplantae > Streptophyta > Magnoliopsida > Solanales > Solanaceae > Solanum > Solanum lycopersicum. Next base: position 21,415,830 of record NC_090802.1, read on the forward strand.
CAGTAAGCCATTTTTATTGGCATAAGCCAATTTTACGGATGTTCATATTAAAATTGAATATTTATTAACCCATAGCTAGTATTACAATCGGTTACATAAGCCCTTACCCATTAATATGTGTTCGTTTTGACCAAATAGTGTTAGCCAATTTTGTTGGAACCAGATAGCCAATTCATTTAAGATGTGATTTCATAGAGATCCTTTTTAATCAATCTTAGTTCATCACTTTAGGGTAACATTTTTAAGACATATTGAACAACATCATATTAATATTTGATGAGCTTAGCATCTTCATAAAATCACAATAGCAGCAAGTCAACCCAAAACAGATAAATCACTTAATACATCACGGACGTAACATAATATATCATCGGTTCAAGAACAATGCATTTTAAGAATAGACAGCACCACACACCAACAACATGATCTCTAACCTATATAATCATTAAAATCGTACAACGATACTAGGAAAGGAGTTTGACGAGAACGACGGGAAACAACCCTAGTTTTCAAGTTCTTTGAATGGTTTGATAGAAACTTATATTAGATAAATATGTCTAGGAGAGAAACCCATACCTTAATTAGAACTTAATCTACGAAGACCACCTTGAACGAAACATTGGAATTGCCCTAGAACGTCGATAGAACTTTTCTGTTTTTGCTTTCTTGATTATTGTTTTGCGTATTGAAAAACTCTAAGTCTTCTGACGTGATTCTAAGTCATAGTAACTGATCATGAATAATTCAACTAAAATTTAATAAGTTCATTTAATAAACTAATTAATTAATTACCAAAACACCCCTCCTAAGTTGACTAAACATAAGAGAATGCTCACTTGACCAAAAATATGGAACTTGGTGTTTATTATGGTTTTGGTCAACATTTTTACTTAATATTAGTTAATTAAATCCTTAATTTAATTAATTTAGTGACCTAGCGTAAGTACTAAAGTACCCCTAATTCATTGAAACTATACCCTTTAGGACCATCCTTGGTTAAGTACTAGGATGCTTCTTAATTATACTAGGTTAGTGAAAGGATTTCGTTTTACCATTTAAATTAATTAATTAAATGTCTAAAATAATTAATTATGTCAAATAAGGTTATTAATAAAGTACCCTTAAGTCATTATAACCTTAAATAACTCTTTGGACCATCCTGGGTTAGGTACTAGGTTGTCCTTTTCTTGTCTTAACCAAAATCTGGAAATTGTTTTGTGATTTTGATTTTTACTCTTTAAATTAATTAATTAAGTTTCTAAATTAATTAATTAAGTATACTAGGGTAATAAATAAAGTATCCCTAAGTTTTTGGGACCATAACCAACCTTTTGGACCATCCTTAGATTGTCTCTTCAACTAGCACTAGCTTAGTGTCAACCTGGTTTGGTCCTAGGTTGTCGGGTGCACTAGTGGCTCCATTTAGGTTAGTCCTAGGTTATTTAGCTATTTAGGACAGTTAGTTAGGACCTAGAGTTGGTTAGAAAGTTAGGCCCCATATGAAGGGACCCGTCAAGACATGCTGCCCCTTAACTACCCTAACCAAATTTGGTTAGGGTGGTCCCCCTTCCTTTGCCGATTCCCATTGCTTTGCCCATTGCTTACACATGGGTTGGTTGTACTTACATAACTAACTATTCTTGATGTCCTATTTGGAATATTTACTTATTGTTCGAAGGACCCTCATTATGTCCTTGTGCACTGCTTAATTTACATTATTATTTGAAATGGTCATGTGCTTTGGTATCTAGGCTTGACAATTGGATTCCTCATACCTTAGGCATGAAAGATCAACTATGTTTTTATCTTAGGGTCTTCATGTCGGTACACTTATTGGTTAATGAATCTTGGATTGGGTATGACAACCCAAAAGTATATTTCTTATTCTTATATGGAAAATTGGCTAATATCCCTTAGAAAAAATTTCAATACTATTCTCAATATTTCTCAATATTGGGCATTCGGGTGCCTATGTAACCCTAATAGGCTATCCTAAGGGCATACTGGGCTCTTCATTAGACATATGATTTTTCGGAATGTTACAATAATTTTCCGTAAGAGGAGAGTTTTAAGGGACCTAATAGGGTGGTCTTTGTAGACGAACGTTTTCTTAATTTGGGGCCCAAAATATGGGTGATTGAGAGGATGCACATATGATTGAGAATTGAAGACCGTGTATGGATATGGAGATACTATATATTGAGACACATAAGCGCAGTACTGCTTAGGATGTCTAGATTTTTTCAAAAAGTGATGGATAAGGACAATAAGAATTTCTTTGACAGCCTCTTGACCATTACGTCAATGAAGAAACTTCCTTTTTTCTTTTATGATTTCCAAAAAATTTTGAACCACTTTGAATGGCTTGTCTAGTACCTTTGATTTCTACCTGGCTCACAATACTTCCTATTTGAGACCACTTTCATACAATTCTCTTATTTTGATTACTGTGTGAAACAATCTTCACATTGTTGTTGTAAGGTGGTGGAAGTACTCAATATCTTGAGCCTCTATGAAGATATCAACCAATTCTTGCTCATGTAATGGTGGCTTGGCATGACCTTCTTGTTTTTTCCATTTGATAGCATATTTTTTTAAGCTTTCATTTGGTTTCTTTCTCATATTGGAGAGTGTATTATAGTCCAGTATAATGTCGACATTATACTTAAATTGTCTAAGATATTATTGAGCAATATCATCCCATATATTCTAGTGGGATATCTCTTGGTCTATAAACCATTCTGATGCAACACCAATCTAGTTCTCACTAAAATAAGCCATGAACAGGTCCTCTTTACCCCTGTCCCCTAAATTTTATTGCAATATCTCTTATCGGATAACCATACCTCTCATACTTATCAAACATAGGGGTTTTGGATCCAGGTGGAAGATGGAAATTTGAGAACATAACCAAGTCTATGAATACGATACTTTTGTGCCCTCCTAGGCCTTTCTTACTTTTCATGTGTTGCTTGGCGCTTCAGGTTTTTCAACATTTCCTCCTACTATTCCTTGAGTGGAGCTCTCAACATCAATAGAGTAGAAAAATTATTTAATGTTAGGGCCCTCAAATTCTATCCCAGGTGTATATTACTACTTTTATGGTCGTTGAAGTTCCCATCTTGAGCTGCTCTTGCATCACAGTTTGTTGTGGGAGAGTAAAGACTGATGCAAATGTCATGACAGTGGGATTATTTCTTAATGGCATGCTTGGAGGGTGTGTTGTTGATGGTTCGGCCCCATAATTATCAAATGTACCATACCTAGGAGGGAAGAAAGGATGTGATATCAGGAACTTAGAAGATGAAGATCAGATACTAGTGATCTTAGGAAAAAACGAATAGATATTGGTGGTTCTAATAAGGAATAGACACTGGTGGTTTGTGGCCATTGGCCCTAGCTTTCCACAACTGTGCCATAACATGTCTCAATGTATGATTTTCTTCAACAGTGGCTGACTTTTGGGTTTACCACAGTTTCAGTACTGTTTATCATTGATGCTCTTACCTTAGACCTAGTAAAGTACGGGTGTTCTACAAGTTTTACACAAACTAACAACTAAAATCTGACTAAACTAAAGTTAAATGAACAAACTTGATTGGGGTTAGACAATTGTATGCATCAATCACACATTTGTTAATCACATAGTAACGTGAGTTCAGAAGGCTATTGTCTCATCCCAGCTTTGTTTCGCTCATTGTCTTCTTTTTTTTGTTAAAAAGAACTTTTGATCAAAAACTAAACATTAAACTGAAACACTGACTCTTAATCAAAACTAGATAAAATAAATAAAAAAACAAAAACATCCAAATTCGTCTTCAATCTACATTATCTTTGGGGTTTTCTTTGTTAACCAAAGGTTTCATACAGATTGAACACACCTTCGGTGGATAAGGAACAATGGTCCATGATTGATCAACTACTTTTGGATCATTCATACTACGATGATTTTTAATAACAAATGAGGTTTGTTCCACCTGTTTATAAATTTGATGCCTAGCCCTACCCATATTTTGATGGTAGTTATTCAACCAAACCTGATTAACACCAAGATTGTTCCTTAAGAGGTCCTCTTTATCCTCTGCTGGTTTGAATTGATGGAGACGTGTTGCCATCCCAATAATCATTTATGTGTTCCCCTCTTCGTGACACAATGACTGGTTTTCCATTTTATATTCTTCCAACTAGTGTATCCATCGTGACCTTTTTTCTCGCATTTCTCCTTATGCCGCTTAAGTTCTCCCTTTTCATAGTACACAAACTCTTCAGATGCACAACATCCCTCTTCAATTGATAAGTCTGGAAGCTCTGTTCCTTTTTTATTTGACGGGCCAAGTGAATTCTAGTATCAAAATTTTCCTCTAACCGAGGTAATTTTCCCTATGTGTGCTTCAATTCCCCCTCCATATCTTATAACTCCAATTGGTGGTTTATTTCCCATTGGACTTGAACATCTTGTCGAGCAATGGTGGCTTCGGTCTTCACCAACTCTTTTTCCAACTGCCTTATGATGTGTTGATCTTTTCTTTTTCTGTAGGATTCTTCAGGAGTGTCACCAAATGTTATTGATCACGGAACCAAGATAGGTACCCACGAACCATTTTTCCTTTATCCTGATCCACAACCATTTCACTTTGCTTAGAAATTATACTCTTGTACCAAATCTTTAGAATATCTTTTCTAATAAAGGCAAAACGTGGCAGAGTGTCAAGTACAAATCTACACATACTATTATTGGGTGGGTATTTCATGAACTCTTGCAAGCTGACACATAACCCGAAGTAGGGAATATTGTCGAAAACCTCTAATCCCAACAAACACAAGAAAAAAGATGCCACTAGACATGCAAATGATATCTTTAGCTAGAACAATTAATAATTCCACACTATTTCATTAGACATGATCATAAAAACTTTTTGTTGACACACTAAAATTCCTTCTGAAAAATTGATTCTTTTCTTCCCTCTCCTTATGAGAGGAAAAATAATTACATCAGTCTAGAATAAACCTGAGAACACAATTATGGTGATTATGATGTTCCAAAAAACATATTTGCAACAAGATATTGTAGCCTTCAAAGTACATTTCTGAACTTATGCATTTAGTCAATGCACGAAACATATATACCAGTATCATAGTAAAAATAGTAGGACTTTCCATTGTGGTCAACACCTTCTCAACACCAGCAAGATGAATGTTAATATGTTTGTCTCATTTGGGGAAAACAATGAGCCCAAAAAAACGAGACCATGAAGGAGAAACATCCATTTGCATTCAAGACTTCTTCAACCCCTTAGTTTCTAAGTTGATTCCAATAGTTTTTAAATCCATCCTTTTGGCCATACCTCTTGTATAGAATGTCCAATGAGACCCACCCATTTTTAAACTATCCCTCTTTATTTAATTTATATTGAGAAGTTCTAGGATCTTTTTGGCATCAACAATCTTTGGGATTGTTGAATTTTTATTAGAGAGATCAGCACCCCAAACACTGGATCCCTTCCCCATGAAACTGACGATTTCTTATAGAGCAGGTGTCATTTAAAAGTTAGAAAATCAGAACACATTATTTTTTTATCCAAGAAATGAATCAATGCCTATATCACATCTCTTCAAGGTTTAATCACCATTAGATGCAATAGATTTTCCAAATGCTATTTTACTCTCCTTTGCTCATAACTACCCATGTCAATCCATCATCACCATAGATCCTTGGTTATTATGTCAACAATCGTGAATTCTAGAATTTATTGACTTCATGGACTTTTGGAACCATATTTTTTGGTTGGAGGTGTCATTTGTACCTTTGAATAGAATCTAACTTAAGGTCTATAACAAACTCTAATCGAGGGAGGAAACAAAGTTAAAAAAAAGATAAAATACCCCTTTTATAAACACCAAACCCGAGAAGGGTGAATACGTATCTCATTTAGTGAGAATCAGGTTGCATAGTTCATAATAATAAAAGACTCACACTTGAAAGTCTAACCCCTTTATTTTGATTTTTTTTTCTTTTCTTTTTTTAAATAAAAACAAAACGCACAAAGTTGTTTTGATGTTGGTCAACAATGTAAAGGCCTTCTGAAGAAATTATTTTCACATAGAACATGAAATGAATATTTTGGTATAGAGTTGGTACCTATCTTAGATTTGCTAGGTCAAATGCACATGATTCAAAAAAGTGTATTATTTTAGGAATAGTTTTGTTAGGTTTTACATTTATATGGAAGGTATCTGGACTGGCTTTACTCGAGTGGACAACACGAGCTGAGGAGGATCAGCGTACCAGTAGAAGAGTTATTTTGACATAACTGGTGGTCCATCTCCGCCTAATATATATGACAACCTAAAATCAGGAGCGTAAGCGCACAATGAGTCATCATGGGAAGAATTCTTGTGGAGCGTATCCTCACACACAGTGTATAACAAAAATTTCCAAGAGACTTAGAGGGTGTGTGAATTATATACAATACACATTATCAAAACAATGAATCATTGAAATAACACAATTAGCCAACAAACCTAAAATTTATCCAAATTATAAAAGTAGGCAAATACAGTCAATGTATAAATCTCACATTCTAAAATAAATTCCCAGCGGATTCGTCAAATATGTAACACCTCTACCTATCACGCCCCGAGCCTAAACCCTAGATGTGGCTGGCACCTAATGACTATTACTGGACTAGAGCGGACCCTTGGCATGACATGCTTAACTCAATATAAGAAGGCATAGTCATCAAGTAACTAGAATTAAAATATCTTTGAAAAATGGCACTTAAGTCTCATAATAAAATTCTGTAAATATCAAGAGACTCAAAAAATACTGAATTGTATGACTATCTATCTGTCTATGAATCCTCTATAACACTGAGATAAAGTTGGGAAACCCCCCACAACATTCTAAGGGAATGATCTTTCTTCATTACAAAAATGACTGGATAGCCCTGGGGTGAGATACTTGGTGGAATAAAACCTTTATATAACAAATCTTTCAATTGTTCTTTCAACTCCTTTAACTCTGGTGGTGTAATTCTATGTGGCGGAATAAAGATAGGACAAGTATTTGGAATGATGTCTATGCCCAAGTATATTTCTCTCTAAGGAGGGATTCTGGGTATATAATAAGGATAAACTTCTTGATACTCCTTTACTATAGAAACTAACTGGAGGGAAGGTACTTAAACACACGATTCATCAACTCGAACTAAGTGATAGATACATCCCTTTGAAACTAACTTTGTCGCCTTAAAGTACGAAATGAAACGACCCTTAGGCACTAATAAACTACTAATCCACTCTATGACTAGCTCATTAGCGATCTTAAAGTTGACGAATCCAGTTCTACAGTATATTGATTCATAACATGTATGAAGCAAATTTATACCAAGAATGACATCAAAGTCTACCATGTCTAACATAGCTAAGTTAACCACGGTTCTCTTGTTAGTAATGGAAATGGGACAACCAAGATAGACTTTTTGTGCTAGAACGGATTCACCAAAGGCAGTGGAAACACTAAATGGTTAACTATGTTTTTCAGGATGAATCTCAGACTTATTTGCAACGTAAGGAGTTACTTAAGATAAAACTTTCTCCTCGGTCTAGCAAAGCATAAACATCAAAAGCATAGACATTGATCATACCGGTGACAACATATAGAGAGTTCTCTTTCTCTTGGAGGCTAATGATTGCTTAGAGACGGTTTAACCCTCTGCTAGTACCAGAAGTGGCTCCTCTAAGTACACCCGGTTTGGTAGAGAAACTAATGAAGATTGGGCTCTATTGTCCTTATTTCCACTACGTTGCATGTTCTTAGGGCATTCCTTCATGAAGTGACCCTATTGAACACACTTAAAGCAATGTCTTTGGCCATCACGACATTTACCAGGGTGATTCCTACCACACATAGCACATGTTGGAGCCCAACTACCTCCCTGTGCCACACTTCCTTGAGACTGCGCTGGTGTAGCTCTGAATTTCTATGAATTCTAGCCATGATACTCAGTTTTGTTTGTTGGTGCAGGAGCACTAGCAGATGAAGGTGCAAGCCTCTTTTTCTTCTAGAACTATGTCTTATTCAAACCACCCTTGTACTTGAAGACTCATTACCAGTCTTAGATTTCTAATTTCTATAATCTTTTCCATCCTTGAGCTTCTCCTCTTGACCTTGCTACACATAAATCATCAATCGGGATATGTCCATGTTACATATCATCAATATGCCCTCTTTGGTTGATGTATGACCCAAACAAACTAAAAATATGCTCATTCTTCTCCTTGTGTTCTTAGTCATTTCATGAGCATAACGCGACAACTTGGTGAACTTCAACCCATATTCATGTACACCCATGGAGTCTTGTTTCATTCTAAGAAATTCTCATAACTTAGTTTCTTTCTATTCTCGAGGAAAGAAACGCCGCAGGAAAACTTCTTCAAAGCAAACCCAACTTAGATGTGGTGCATCCTCATATCTGCCCTCCTTTCACAGTTCGAACTAAGTCCTAGCCACATTCTTAAGTTTGTATGCAACTAACTCAACTCTTTAAACATTACCAACATACATCACCTCGAAAACTTTTTTCCAACTACTCTACAATGTTTTTTGGATCCTTAGTAGTGCTCCCGGTGAAACTATGAGGATTCATTCTCAGGAACTCACTAATACTTGAGGTGTAAACTTTATCTTGTAGCGCTCCTCTCTGTTGCCCGAATTGGTTAGTTACTACTTGGATTAACATCTATATAGCCTCACGAAACTCAACATTGGTGACTTTCTTTGAGGTTACACGCTTGGTGCATCCGGTACCTCTAGATCCTCTACATTCCTTCTAGCTGGACGAAGTCTTGCTACTCTTAGTGGAGGCATGATGATCTGAAATAGGTGCAAGCACGAATTATAGATAAACACTAACGCATGAATTCTTTTTGAAAAAAGTGAGAAATTCCTAAATGTTGTAGCTTCCTAATTAGATACACGACTTTATAGACTCCCTAGGACACTTGGGCTATGTTCTCTGATACAAGGATTGTCACGCCCCAAGCCTACACCCTTGATGTGGACGGCACAAAATGACCATTGCTGACCTTCAGTTGACCCTTGTCCTTACTTACTTAACTTAGCGAAAGACTTAAATCAATATAAAAATGAATTCTCCTAAAGTATCTTGAATTAAACTAGCTTGGCCAAGATGACACTAAAGTCTCATAATAAAATGTCTGGAAATAAAGATAGATTAAAAAATACTGTACTTTCTTACTGTCTATCTATCTATAAAGCCACTATAACACTAGGATTAATGTTAGGATAAAGCCCACAACATTCTATAAATGAAAAGACAAAGCATAAAAATGTGTCCTCCAGAATGCAAGGAGGCTCACAACAGACTAAGAGTGCTCTACTGGATAAACGAGGAATTGGATGATGTTGATCCTGGTTACATGCAGGTCAACTGGCATTAGTACATTAAATTTACGATTATGCGAGTTGGAATGATAATAAAACTTAAACTTGAAAGGATTAAAGAGGAACACTTACATTGGCTCTCTTCAACTCATGGATACTAAAACTCAATATATATATATATATGTGTGTGTGTGTGTGTGTGTGTGTGTGTGTATATATATATATATATATGTATATATATAAGACAGTAAAACATATGCTATAGAAATATATCTAAATCATTAAAGCAACTGAAACAATCTTAGTTCAAAGAAAACAAAAACGAACTTAACGTTATACATTTAAAGTAATGTAACTTGGGTGGGAGATTCTCTAATCGACAACATTCATTGTGAACCTAAGTGATGATAGAACATTTAACCTCATGCGTCCAAGGATCATCCTATACCTTGCCATCGGTATATGAACTTACTTAACTTAGTGGATCCACTAGCTTAACTTACGTGATCCTCTAAAAAGTATGACCCATTATTACCCATGATGGTTACATGGTTTTCATGGAGACTTGAGTTAATATGAACCCTCATCCCTATATCGATGCTCAATACTACTCCCAAAATATACTTTAGCTGAAGCTTTTAAAATCAAATTCCTTTTTTTGGGTTGATATAATTTATCAATACTTAGATTTATTAAGCTATCTTGGAATCAATATAATCTTTTCTTGTTCAAAACTCTTTTGGGAAATCTAGTTTCCTCATAACTTAAATGTAAAAACATTTGTAAACTTTCTAGGGAATATTTAGTTCCGTAATAACTTTTGAGAAATGAATTAACTCTTTACTCTTTGATTAACTTGAAACTTGAGTCTTAAAACATAGTTAAATCGTTTTTAAGTAGGCTCTGGAAAACCATTAAGAACATTTTTTTTACTTACTTCTTAACTTTAATCTTACCTCTTAACTTCTTTGACTTTGATTTTAACTTTACCTGAATTGAATTATGGATTAAAGGTTCATGATCTCATGTTTAGGGATGATTTCATGATTATTAGATGTACCTTAGAGTGCTGGAATCAACTAGGAAACACGGGCACATCACTTAGAAAATAGTACAAAAAGATGGGAAATGAAGGGGTTGAACTGACGCCCTTGGAGCTCGGAGAAGCATGGGGAACCACGCTCCAAACTTCATAGGTAAAGTTGGGGCCCTCTGGCTGGCGCGCAAACCCAAGCCCTTACGAACAAAGACTTGTCTGTCCTATGCGACTATGGGAGGCGCAGCGTCCTATGTCGTACAGATAGACGTTTTGACTTTTCTTCTCTATTTTTCATCTCTAAACCTACGTGGTTCTTTATACAAACAATTAGGATCACTAATACCCTCAATATCCAATAGATTCGACTTTAAAAACAACATGAAAACACGAATTAAATCAACTCTAGGCATGTAATAACTCAACCAACAAGGATTCAAAAATTATTCTTTAAGAACTTCACTTTACATCATTAAATCTACTCAAAATTACACAATTAAACAAGTTGGTGTGTGGGTGAACTAACTCAACATGAAAAAATCTCACATACCTTAATAGGGATCACCACCAAGGAATTTCACTTGCAAAACCTTATTGTTCTTGGCAAATTCTTGATCTTTCTCCCTTTTCCTTCTTTTATTATCTCTTCTCCAAGCCCTAAGCATAGAATAACTTTTCTAATCTCAAATAAAACTTATTTTTACCCCAAATAGATCCCTAATATTAAATAGGAAATAAACGGATAAAAACACTAGTTTGCCATTGCTTAAATCCGAATTGGGACCTTCCACAATCCAACAACCCAAATTTGATAGGCATATCTCCCTCATACGATGTTGAAAATGGAAAACTTTGAAGAGTTGGAAAGACCTCTCCAAGGTCCATATAAAGAACTACTTCTAAGTCATCCTGAGCTAGGAGTTATGGTCGTTTGAAAATTACCAAAACACACTTCTTAAACTTAGAAAATTTTAAGTTTTTTCTCTTTCTTTCAAAAAGTAATAATTTTTTAGTTTCTTAACTTGTTACTAGCTATTTCGAGTAACCACATGTTACACTACGATTTTTTTACACTTGTTACAAGTATGACAGTTTTTTAAGAAAAAAAGTAAAAGAAAGAAATTATTTTAGAGTTGTCACTTTGAATTGAGTACTTTTTAGGAATTGACCGGAGGGAAGGTATGAGGCACCACCCCGAGTCCCATGGTTCTAGCGCGATCGCTTTACTAACTTATGTTTGGCTAAATATAATTTGTGGGAGAAAAAGAAAATTTGTATTAGTTACTTTTTTTTAAAAAAAATTGATTGACCTAAGAGCGTAACCGCACACAAGACTAATTTTTAAAGAAAAAATACACACCAACGATCATAATCGAACACATGGTGATATCTAAATTTTATTATATATTTTTAAAAGAAAGAAAACAGATAATTAATAACTGATACTTAATTTAATAATGATACAAAATGAATAACTTAATTTGTTGCATCATATAGACAAGAAAATGATTTTATTTTTTGGCCAATTGCTAATTAACATTTTTAATATAAAAAGAAACAAATATAGATATTTATGTATCATTATTTGACAATACCAATAAAATAATTTTTTATATAATAATAATTAGGCCCCTTCTTAAAAAAGTAGTGATAGACTAATTTTAATTAGTTTATTATATAACTACAATTTCACAAATGACCGTTTTAGTAAAATTTCTGTTTTCTACCAACTGACTACATTGTTCTATTTTGAACGAATATTGCAAAAATAATCATGTTTTTCTAATAGGTAAATTACTAACTAAAAGTAGCAGAATTATTATTTATGTTTCAATAGTCAATATATATTTATTTTTTCCTAATAAAACATATTTTATGAAATGATTAGATTTACATTTTTTTTCAAAAAAGACCAGATTTACCTTGTTTGTAAAATGACCTGATTTATTATTATTTTTTTTTGCAAAAATGAACAAATTTAGAATTTTCGCAGTACATGTAATCTCTTTTAATTAATTGGACATATTTATCCCAATTTTATTTTTTTATAAAAACAAAAGTTCTTTTAAAATTGAAATTGGCAAAATTTAGCACACGTTTATTTAAAGTGTAAATAATTGTTTTATGTTGGTGGCAACAATCAACATGTGGCGGTTATATTGGGAAGTAGGTCACTATTTTTTTTTGTCCTCTTTTCCCATATACACGTTTAACTTTATTGGTTAATTTTATTGATATTGTAAACATTTATACAATTATTGTTCCATTCTTTAAAACAAAAGGTGATGTTTCATCTTCTATCACCTTTACATCCCTTTGTAATAATATTCTTTAGAAATTGTGTCTTTTCTTTCTTAACCTTTTTATCTTGTTCTTAACTCTTTTTTGGGTTTTTAAGATTTAAATCATCATGTTTATATATTCAGGTGAATATTCAGGAGATAGTAATTGTTTGTTGGTGTCAATCGTCATTGTTGAGAAAAAAAATCCTAGAATTACTCCTATTATACGAGATTGTGATTCTGATTTTGTTGATTCTCCACCCAAGACTTCAAATTTTTGCCGTGCTAGTACTTCACGGTATTCAATCTACAGTAAGGATAGTTTTAAAGGTAAACAATGTGAATGATCGGTGTTGTTGATAAAAAGATATAGAAAAAAGTTATTTCAGCTGAGGTTGCTAGAAAGAGAAGGATTATAGAAATTGATGATGAGTAAGACGATAAATATTTTTGACTTGTGCAGTGCAAGGCATTTTAATTTCCAAGTTCAATCCTAATTTACACACTAAAGGAACAATATGAAATTTATACAAACTCTTAGAGAATGAATACGTAGATATGTATATATAATGCAGTGTATACATGAATGTTCATTCATGTGAAAAAAACTTTGTTATGATAAAAGATAATTTGATTCTCTGTTCAATTTTTTTGAATAAAAGAATACACGAATATGTATACATCAATGCATTCTATATATATGATTAAATACGTCATTTATTTGTTGATATTTGTAGTAGAACCTCGTTTATTATTTTTGTAATTGAATACGTCAAGTTTTATGAATTTATGGATGTTGAATTGCTTATTATATTTGGGGAGTTTTATGGTTTGCCAAGTTCCATATGAAACGTTATATGGAGTTTGGTGGTTAGTTTCATTACATTTTTTTGAAAAAAAAAATATTAGTTATCGTAAGTTAACATGGACTATTTTGTGCTCCTTATTAATTGGGCTATTAAATGTTATTTAATTATGATATCTATTTCGATAATTTTCCATAATAATTGCATATTACATTTTTTGCGAAGAACAACCTCTTTTTTCCCTTTTTCTTCAAGTGAACAGAAAGTTTTAAAAAAACTTTGAGCTTGCTATTTTTAGCAAAACATGAGTTTAGTTATAAATTTTACGATCACGTAAAATTAGACTAAACGACACCTTAGTAATAGATATATATATATATGTACATAATAATAAAACATAATCACATAAGAATCACAATAGACTTAACTAAATCAAAACAAACTTAGTACAAACAACTAAGTCAAAATATAAGAGAACATGAAACATTAATTTAATATTATTTTGTGAAATTTAAGGAGATATACCTAAAGTTAAAGACAAGCAAATAATAAAACAAGTTTTACAGAATTCCAAAGACCATCAAAGATGAAATATTTTTTTTCTTTAGAAGAAGACTTTTTTTCTATTCATATGATTTTCCCTCTTCCATTTTATGTCCATGTTCTATCTTTTTTTTTCTGGTGTCCTCTTTGAAATAAAAGAAGAATGAGTTTAATACGTGGTGATTGAAAACTTAAGATTCAATGCATGCATTGGGCTCTTAACATTCCTAATATGTCACCCAAGATGACCAATATAATTTTATTTTTAAAATTTCCATTTTCTTTTTTTCCAGGATAAAATTAATTAAAATCCTTTTATATTGACTCATTTAATTTATTCATTAATTGAATAAAAGCTAAATGTGTCATCTGAACATTTTAAAATATGCTCAAAATGTAATTTTAGATGACTCATTTCTTTTATATATCATTGAATAATAGCTAAATGAGTCATCTGAAAAATTAAAATGGACCCGAAATGCGGACCCATTTGATCAAGACCCCAAAACAAAAGAAAAGCAACTCGCTAACACAAAAGACAAACATCTAAACCATTTTGAAGATCAAACACAACAAATAACATAGAAAAAAATTAATTATAAAAATAAAATAAAACAAAGTTCAAGCAACAATTTCAACATGATAAACTTAAAGAACACTAGAAAACAATAAAAAATCCAGCACCAAAACGATTTATATAGTTAAAAGAAAATGATAATGATAGATTTTGATTGAGGTTGAGAGAGAGAAAAGATTGACATAAATTTCCAGGTGAATGGAGGTCTCCAGAAAACTTCCCCATAAATGTTATTGACAGATATTGGAAATAAAATTTATATTAATCGGTAGTCCTTGAAGAGATCTACAAATATATGTAAATGTTATGGGATGGGGATGAGGAAACTTCGAAAATCTAAAGAAAAAAGTGAAGATTTATATTTGGTTTCACTTAGATCTACGTAATTTGGCTATGCATAAGGATGAATGATGATATGTGTAAAGTAGGGTGAAAGAGAGAGATCATAAATTTTTGGATATTTTACCGTTGAAAAGGTGGCATCTGCCGATGGTGCCGGCCGGCTGGCGGCAGGCAGAAGCAAAGAGGAGAAGAAAATAAAAAATGCAAATAAAAAAATTGAATTTTGGATTTTTGTATTTTTGTAAGGGTCCCATAAGATCCCTTGGATCAAAATATCATGAATGATTAAGATTTAATCTTCACCATATCTATTGGACCGGGTTAAAATCGATTGATCTTTCAGAAGATGATCCAAATTTGTCCAATTTAAAAAAACTGGGTCATTCGGGCCAATTCAAGAAAATGATACAAACAGAGACAACAACCCCAAAACTAAAAACAAAATATAAGAAAATACATTACTGTATATTACAGGAGTCAAATAAATATGTCAAAAATTAGGTGTTCATAACTATGAAAAAATATGTAAATTGATAAAAATGCCACACTTTTTTACCTTATAGTTTAGGTGACACTTTGCAAGTGTTGCCTTATCAGTTGCTCTTAAAATCATAGTCTAAAAGGAAAAAAGTCCACGATTTGCAACATATCATGTAGAAACATTCCTATCTCAACAACTACACTTTCAAGCATGACCTTTTCTTCCTTATTACACACAATTTTAAAGTGGTGTCTTCTTTATATCATCTATGACAACATTTTGAAGTATAGTCTTTGCCTATGTTCATACCACAATTTACATGGAATCAACTACATAATTGACACTCTTATTACTACACTTTTAAGTGTGGTAATATTATTTTTGCTATAAATATTTATATGCCACAATTTCTAATTTACAAATAAAAATATTGTTTTTCAATAAATAATCTCAAGCATTAAATTAGTTAATAAGTAATGCAAGTATATATATTTGCATTAAACTTCAAAAGATAATATGTTTTGTGTACATACATATACTTCTAAAGCAATATTGTAAATATTTGTACAGTAGTTCAAAACTCTTAAAATAGTTCATTACATTCTAGTAATGGATATATTTCACAAAATCAAATATAATGTATTAAAAATTTTAACACCTCGAAAATGAGGCTTAGAAATTGCAGCAGAAAAACACCAGAAAATAGTGAACCATGGTAGGGTTCATGCAGTGTGAAAGGAACCACGGTATGTCGACCTGCCCGTGGTTCACACCCCAGAAGGTGGTGGACCATAAAGCCTTTCACAGGCTGTGGACCACCTCAAGTCGTGGAAAGGCAAGTGGGGGTGAGGTACAACCTCCTAAGCTCTAGCGTCAGACCATAGAGCCCTTCACGGGCGGTGGTCTTGTTGACGGGCCATGGGAAGGTAAGTGAACCTGAGCCACCAGACCCAAGCCCAAGTGAATAACTACAAAGACCTTTATGATATGTGGTTCTTCACACGGTCCATGATAGAGATCGTGGTTGGACCACCAAAAGAAACCATCCACTGGACCAAAGACAATGACCCACTTTATGATCTGTGGTCTCTTTGATAGTCCGTCATAGGGACTGTGATCAGCCTCGCCCGATTTTAAGTTAGGGGTTGTTCGGTCTTTTCTCTTATGCGTTGGACACCTATACTACGTCTTTTAACCGATAAACTACATATTTTTTCAGTTTAAGCCTATTAGCTTAATCAAAACCTACCCAAATAAAAATTTAACTAAAAATTCATCAATTTTAGAGCAAAACATGAGAAATAAGTAGAGAAACCCTTTACAAGATCGCAGTTTCCTTCAATTGCCGCCCTGAAATCAACAGATTTCTCCGTGAAATTCATCACCAGTATTTGGAATTTCACTAGCGGGTTCCTTTCAACCATTAGGTGTCTAGAATTCGATTAGAATCTTCACTCCTTAAATATTATTTAGACTTATGGGTTCTAGAACTTAAAAGAAATTGTTGTCATTTAGCATATATGGTATTCCAAATCATATTATCTTGTTTTCATGACATTGTACGTAGCTTTTTGGATGAACTCATAACCCTAGTGGTGTGGATTCATTTAGTTCATGTATTCAATTACCTAGTCTGGATTTACATAAAACAAGCCTCATATTTCAAATATTCCGTTACTAGGACTAAAATGTTGCATTCTCATTTAGCATGTAAGAATATTGAGTTATCCAGTATAATTCAGTTATGTTCTTTATTAAAATTTCTAGTTCGGAGTAGTCTTATACCGAGTAGACTATGGTTCAGCGTACATGCATAGTACAAACAGTATGTGCCCCATAAGTAAATTGTTCCCCCTTGCAGGATTATATTTAGTGATCTTGCAAGTTATGCCTTCATACCCTTGGAAAGGTATATTGGGTCCTTTCGATGGGTCGTACACATCAGACTCCATGTTTCACTCATGTGGTGTTATGTCGATTATTAGTAGCTCCGACTGTCAGACTTTATTGTATTGGACGAGGTTTTTAGTCTTATTCCAATATTTAATCTTAGAATTATATGTACTTGGTCATTGAATCCAATTCAGTTCATTCGCATCATGTTTTCATCCCCTTTCGCCTAAGTTGTCACAGTCATGGATAAAGTCCATTACCTATCTTTATTGTTTGAATGACACTATCTGATGTACTTCATCTCAAACTATGTCCAGATTATATTATTGCTTAGTACATTTTGTTTAATTTCATCATAGTATTCACGCTCAATACATTCCAAGTAGTTACACATAGTCTTCGCTACATCCTTTCATGATGTAAGTTCATGTAATCTGCATCCACATCACGCTTATAACGACTTCGATATTCATTTTCAACAGCTTTAGTTTTGAGCCCTCACATTTCGAGGATAATAGACACATTTCTATATTTAGACTTTTCATTTCAGTTTTCAGTATTTGCTAGAGTTAGCTAGGGCATGTCTAATAGCTTTAGTGAGTAGAGGCTTCTTTTTATACATAGTTTAGTCTTAGATTTAGAATTTAGTTACAAATGTCATGTGTATTGAACTCATAAGTATCTTCTTTATTTAGAACAACTGTGATAACTCCCCACTGTTGTGTTTTATCATGATTTAGCTTCCGCATCAGTTTTAATTGTTATAGAATATTTAGTCTTATATCAGTTTAGGTTAACATAGGGTCACTCATGATACTCGGTTCTGAGTTAGTCAAGGGGGTAACCTCAGGGTGTAACAAACTTAGTATTAGAGCCTTAGTTTCGTGAGTCCTAGGATTTTTAAAAATCCGTATTAAGTAAAGTCATTTTCATGGGTGTGAAGTGCACCATATCCAATGAGTTTTACGGTATAAAGTGTTTTAGAAAAAACTTCACTTTCTTGCTATTCTTATCATGTGTGGGTATGATCTTCTTTGTAACTCCTCGTTATTCATTTCATATCAGGCCTCCTCGTAGATTTATGGAAAGGAACATTAACGCAGCCTCTCCACTCCAAGATCATAATGTTTTAAACACAGAATTTTGGAATATGATTAAGCTTTTGGATCAGAGCATAGCTAACCTAAACAATCAGCAGTTCCCAGCTCCTACCAATGCTAGTAACCAATCACAAATTTTCTTGTAAGTTAAGAATATGCCAAATCTGCATCACAAAATGTTGTGATCTTTCCATTAGAATTACTAGACGGTGATATACCTTGACCATGATGTTTTTTAATGATAATTTATGACCCTTAATTCAACAATAATTTACGACATTTTATGTTGTTGGAGAAATTGACACACAGTTTGAGCACTATAAGAAATATCAGGTCTTGTAGTGTTAAGAGAAAATAGTTTCCCAATAATTTTTTGATACAAAATTTTATCTACTAAAGGATTCCAGTAGACCTTACTTGACATATTCATCATACTATCTTTAGGCCAAGCTTAACATTATAGTCAATCGGAGTACTTTCTTGTCTAGATGCAGAGAATCCAAGAATGCAATACATTAACACTGATTGTAACCTTTATTGAATCCATTTCACTATCCATCCAAGTATGAAGTACATTTACATTGATTCATAAACTAATAACGACCATATTTAGGTTTATCATATATCAATTGTTAGCTACTTACAAATTTATCTTTAATATAATACAATATCATAATATATTTATTGATATAGGCATAGAAAATATAAAAAGCATTTTTCATACAACTAAACATTTGTAATCCATTGGATCCACAACAATCTTCTACATAATTATCCAACAAAGCAAGTATGTGGTCTATGATTTCATGTCCCTCTAGGTATTCAACATTCTTTTGATAATCATCATCCATTTACTATTAAAAAACTCAAATATTATGATCATTCGATATAATTATATTATTTCATCCCTACAATGTAATTGATACATTCTAGAAAAGGAAGTCTATAACATCAATATAAATATCTTCTATAAAAACAAGTTCTAATACCCAACTGGATTTCCCTCCAAGTATTCTATACCCTTTATATTTTCAATAGTTTCTTTTTAAGTCATATATTTTACAATGTTGTTCTTAAAGTTCACTTCTAAATTATTATTATTCACATCTTAACCCAACATAGCAAGTGTGAAAACAAAAACACTCAATCTTTTTGAAGAATAAAAATAGAGTGAACTGATGAAAATTAAGCAATGCATTAATTTGTAGAAGATCTGAGTTTATCCCAAGGAAAAACCAAATCATTTTGTTTCTAGTAGCCTGTCATGACTGGAGTGTAGACCCCAGACGAGACCGGCGTTGTTGACCTCTCAGAGGTCGCAGACAAGCCTACTTACGTCATTCTTACTTCGTCTAGGTTAACTGTAGCGGAAAATTTTAAACTTTTTGTTTCTTAACATACAGAATATTCATTCTATTAGATTCATAATTGTTCACTATCAACCATATAACATTATGATCATCAAATTAAAGAAATAGTTTAATATAGCATTAAATGTATACTTGCAAAAATGGCACCAATAAAATGTGTAAACAAAAGCGGAAAGAAACGCTAGTGGACCATACTCCACTACATCAATCCTATAAATAAGATAGAGTATAATAGGCAAGCATCCTCGAAATCATGAGGGTTTACTAAGTTTTGATGAATGCTCGACGTCCGGATAGCAGCAGTGTTGATCGTGTAGCTCTAGCGTCCACCTGTATCTGCGCCTAAAAGCTTAGAGTTGTATAAGGTTAGTACACACTTGTAATAAGTATGGTCACATGCAAGCACACACCAATTATATGCATGAGTAATAATATCTCTTTCCTAGATACATGATTATAGTAGGTCAAGTGAGTGGATTTGCCAAATTGAGATTCACAAAAGTGAGTGAACTTTCAAAATTTTGATTAGGAAGGTTTATGAGGTTTCCAAACATGGATTAGAAAATTTATTCCATGAGAGTAACTTGCATCATCATACTTAACATTTTGCACACAGCACACAACAACGTACACATAGCACATATGATAATTCATATAACACATAACGTTGTTTATATCATTCTTTAGTATGCCTTGAGACCTTGGAATCACTGACTTGACATTAAGACTTCCCAAAAATGAGGGCTCAATGTATGGGACATCAAGTAGGGAGCCTGCTTTAGCAAACATAGAGTTTGCTTCATTCATTCAAATGTACTTCATTTCATTTCATTCATGAGCCTGTGTAAACACCATTTATACCTAGGATGTAGTTTAAGACTTTCATCGGGTTCGTTGTGCAATGAAAAAGAATGTCCTAATGTCATTACTTGAATCTAACTCACCTCTTGATTAACCTATCCTAACACCTTTGGTATGATTTGTTTCATTATGTGCATCATTTGAGGGTGACCTCATTCATTCATTGGGAACTTTAACTTAACCAAAATAGATCATGTGGGCATCATGAAATCCAATGTCATTAAACCCCTCACCGAAATGAGGTGGAATTGCCAGCCAAAGTGACCTAAAACATGCTAGCGTACATGGGAATTGAACCCCGCCAGATCCCTAAATTGGCAGTATAGGTTCGAAGACTAAGAGATATAAGGAGACCAGTACCCGGCATGCAGACAGTCTCATCTCATGAGAGTTACGTCAACCTCCGTCTTTCCCAAAAGAAGGCATCACTGCTCATAGCTAGTTTATCGGTGCTCATTGTAAAGTTCCATTACATTCAACTCATACATCATGGAAGTTGGCTTCCAGTATGAGGAAATCATAGCTCAATAGATGATTTCTCATCTCATCATTAGTATAAAGTGTGAAAATTTCAATACTTTCCTTAGAGTGTTCATAGAGATTGGTCTCTTCATTAACTCTATACTCTCATAGGGGAGTACGTTTTGGTAACATTTAGTTAGACTGATTTGAGATTGATCTCAACTTTTAGATTAGCCTCATATCAAGTTGTCACAACATTCAATAATCATTAGCACATTTGCTTTTCATAGTTACTCACGCCTTTTTAACCAAATGTTCATTTCATCATATGCTAATGCACTTGGCCATTTGGTGTGTTTCACACTCTTACTTAGCTCTTCTAGTGTTTAATCATTTCATTGTTCATTTGATTGTTTCATTGTTCATTTCCTCATATGCTAATGCACTTGGACATTTAAAGTATTTTACACTCGTACTTAACGCTTCTAGGGTTTCGTCATTTCAATACATACATCTTAGGTTCACTTACTTTTAAATGTATGCTAGACTTATGGGTCTATACACACAAGCCATGGGGCCTTATTTATACTTTGTCTAAGTGATTCATATTTACCCAATATTATGTGGTACAAAACTTATGTATCTTTTCGATATGCCAAGATTTCGATCTTTAGAGGCAGCATTCAACAAATATTTACTTACGTATGACTTATGAGTCAATACATAATTGGGCCAGGGAAGCCGATTTCGAATCCCTTGAACAAAACTTAATCTTATTTTTAAATTGATAATCATATTTTTCAGATTTGGGGGACCCTAGTTCGATCCCCATCAACCTCATAATATATCCTTTCTTTTTCTCCTCTCCTTTTTCGTCTAAGTCAATGATGGTTTGAGTTCAATCCCCCACAAGCTCATTATTTTTCTTTTAATTTATCTATTAACTTTCTCACCTATCTAAGAGGTTGTGGGTTCAATCTCCACTCCGCACATTTATTTTCTCCTTTATTTTTCTTCGAACACTCTCATCCATTCAAGAGTTTATGGGTTCAATCCCCACTCACCACATCTATTTTTCCTTGCATTTTTATCACAAAATTTTTATGAAATTTTCATTAAGTGAAGTCATGCTTTCAATACCCAATGACCTGACATTTTATTTTTTTTAAACGAAGCTCATTTTTTTTAAATGTTGGCCGATACTATAATTTTCAGCAGGCTGGAAATTTATTCTCTTCCAATCCATTTTTGTCTTAATCTTTTGGTTATTTTTTTGTAGCTTTCATTCAATGAATGTCTTGTGTTCAATCCTTAGTTATCTCACTTATTTTACATTCATTTTTCATTACATTTTTTACCATTTTGTTTGGCCGAACCCAACCTACCAAATGCTAGAAATTGGTTCACTATATTGAGCTTCTTTTTATCATTATTCATACATTAATTCTTAAGGCATTTCGTGGATCATTTGGTGCATCTTTAAGGGTAATCTTTTAATTTTTATATCCATACAAGTATTAAAATTTCATCCAGAAACATTACACCACTTCCCACCTCATGATTTACACAAATATTCGCACATAAAACTCCACCATAAAAACATATCATTTTTCACATACTTTCGGTTGACATAACTTAGCATGCTTACAATTCCAAACACATAATCAAGGACACATAATGACGAAATCAAACTTCATACTTAAACTACCAGAAAATATACCAACAACATGATCTCTAACATATTTCACATTGAGATCAAAGGGAAACTACGGACAACCCTTGTTTTTGAGTAGATTCATCTGAGACTTGAGGATCTTTTGGGAAAGGATGAGTAATAAAAATAATACCTTTTATAACTTTAAAACATCGACTTTCTGCCCAAAATCTTCTCAAAAAATCAAGTCCAAATCCCCTCATAGTCAACACCAACCCGAGGGACAAACTTCTCTTTGCCTACGTAATTGCTTTCTTTTTTTTCTTATATTTTCGTTGTGAGTTCTTCAAGTTTGAAGAACTTTGGTTTACTTACTGTTTTTTGAAGTTATTTAGCAGAGAGAGTCATGAGTGAGTGTGATAGAGACGTGATAGAAAGAGATGAGCATGCGAGAAAAGAGTTTTCTTAAGATTAGGAGTCTAGTTTAGGATTTAGTCAAATAAGGTTTTTATTTAATTATTAAAAATCTGATTTCCTTTTAATTTAAAGAAGATAATAAATAATTAATATAAATTAATTACATTAATTACCAAATTAAATTAAAAATAATTTAATTCATTGCTTCCACCTAGTATGTTCAAACCTGGGTGGAGCAAGACTTCACTTCAAGAGCCAAGTTTTTGCCCTCTCTACCCAAAATGCCCCTCCACCTTATTAATTAAATGAAAAATCATATATTTAGGATAATTACGATACTACCCTTAGTCTGGAAAAAGAGAATTTTATCCGTAGACCCTCCAAACCTAAGATTTTCCCTTTTTAAGTCCGGTAAAGACTTTTTCAAGTAAATCTTCGTATTCGAGAACCCTACATGGTTGGACCCAATCTTTTATACCTCAAATAACTCCCCAAGATAGTTGGATTGTATGTAGTAAAGTTTCAGGTTCTACGCGCATCAATCCATGTGAACCAAGTCTAATTGTAGGCGTTCTAGACACATTAAGCATTACTTAGCATATTCATTTTTGTAGGGTTGTTACATTATCCCACCCTTAGGAACATTCGTCCCCGAATGACACTATTCATTACTAACAATAAGTAAGTCATCTTTAGAGTGTTTTCCTAAATAGATAATTAATTACTCGTCATTGGTGAATATTTGATTCACATATTATTATGATGGTGCACATCTTTCAAACCTACTAGTCGCTTCACATTAATGGACTAAGGAACTCTTTCCTAAACTAGTCTCATCAAAGCATACAACATAAGTAAACATGTAAGTCATACAAATCAGGAACCTACATGTTGACTCAAACATATTAACCTCATAGTCGTGCATAAACACCATACACAGTCAAATCATGACAGAATAATGAAGGTTGTGCACCCTAGACTTCACCAGAGGTGCCTTCCCCTACACCCATAGACTTGAGTACAAAGAATCGTTGCCTCCTTGGAGCCTCTTCAATTGAACCATTAGGTTCAACTCTTTTCTTACATTGTTCTTGACTTCTCCTATTCGGACAATCCATCATCATGTGACCCAGTTTGCCACAAGTGCAACAAGTGTTAGAGTCTATCCTACATTTCTCCCCATGCTGTATGCCACACTTCATACAAGGTGGCCTCTCCTGGTCTGTAAAGTCTTAACGAACCGCAGGGAGTAATCCCTAACAGATATCAAGCCCTGCTTAAGGTTGATGAATTTCTCAACCTCGCCCTCCTTCATTTATATGGGAAAGGACCGCCATAGAAAAGCCATCTTGAAAAGATCCCAAGTAATAGGACCCCCTCCTAAGGCTCTGCTATCCTTCCACACCTTATACAAGGATTGAGCTACATCCTTTAGCTTGTACGGTGCCAACTCATACTTCTCCACATCAATCATACCAATAGCTTGAGCTAGTAAAGTGCTAGCTTGGACCATCAGTACCAATGTTGTCCTTACTTATCTATCTGTCAACCAACCTGAGTGAACTGGCATCTCTATTCCAGCATCTTGAGCGTAGGGAGAAACTTGAATTACCCAAGTAGCGTCTCGTCCAATCTCCCCTCTTGGTTTTCTCCTTGTATTCATCTTTTGGAAACTTTAAGAGTTGATGTTAGATACGCTCTTAACACCAACAAATATGACAGTAGAGCAGGAACGATAAGATTAGAAGAAGGGATATTTTCCTATGCATCATGCAGTCTCAAATCCAAGATAGTGGTGCACTTCACTACCGTGACATAGAAACTACTCGATATGGTTGATATGAACTTATTATCCTCAGATTTTAACCTATTTCTCTAATATTAATTTTTTCATGACCGGGTCTAGACCCTAGACGAGACTGGCTTTGTTGACCTCTCAGAGGTCGCAAACAAGCCTACTTACGTCATTCTTATTTTGTCTAGGTTAATTTTAGCGAAAAAATTGAAACTTTTTGTTTCTTAACATACATACTAATCATTCTATTAGATTCATAAGTGTTCACCATAAACCATCTAACATTAACATCATCAATTTTAAAAGAAATAATTTAATATAGCATTAAATGTATACTTGCAAAAATTTTGCACTAATACAATGTCTGAACAAAAATGGAAAGAAATGCTAGTGGAACATACTACACTAGCTCGGTCCTATAACTAATATAGAATATAATAGGCAAGAATCCTCAAAAGCATGAGGGTCTACCAAGTCTGGATGAATGCTCGACGTTCGGATAGCTGCAGTGTTGATCCTATAGCTCTAGCGTCCACTTGTTTCATGACTACGCCTAAAAGTTTGGAGTTGTATAGAGTTAGTACACACTATCACTAAGTATGGGCATATTAAAGAACACACCAAGGACATACATGAGTAAGGCTAGCTCTTTTCTAGCAATCAGATTATAGTAGGTCAAGTAAGTGGACTTGCCAAATTAAGATTAGGAAATTGAGTGAACTTTCCAAATTTGGATTAGGAAAGTTTCTGAGTTTTCCGAATTTGGATAAGAAAGGTTATTTCATGAGAGTAACATGTATCATCATACTTAACATTTTGCACATAGCACACAACATCGTACACATAACACATATGATAATTCATATAACACATAACGTTGTTCATATCATTCATTAGTATGCCATGAGACCTTAGAATCATGGACTTGACATTAAGACTTCTCAAAAATGAGGGCTCAACATATGGGACCTCAACTAGGGAGTCTGCTTTAGCAAACACAGAGTCTGCTTCATTCATTCAAACGTACTTTGTTTCATTTGATTCATGGGCCAGTATAAACACCTGTTATACCTACGATGTAGTTTAAGACTTTCATTAGGTTCGTTGTGCAATGACTAAGAAAGACCTAATGTCATTCCGTGAATCTACCTCACCTATTGATTATCCTATCCTAAAAACCTTCGGTATTATTCATTTCATTATGTGCATCATTTAAGGCTAGCCTCATTCATTCATTGGGAACTTTAACTTTAACCGACATAGATCATGTGATCATCATGAAATCCAGCTTCATGAAACCCCACACCGAAAAGAGGTGGAATCACCGATCAAAGTGACCCAAAACATGCTAGTGTTCATGGGTATTGAACCCCTCAAGATCCTTATGTTGGCAGTATAGGTTTGAAGACTAGGAGTTATAAGGAAAATCGTACCCGGCATGCTGGACAGTCTCATCACATGAGAGGTACGTGAACCTCCGCCCTTCTTGAAAGAAGGCATCATCGCTCATATCTAGTCTATCATTTCTCAGTATAAATTTCTATTTCATTCAACTCATACATCATGGAATCTAGCTTCTAGTATGAGGGCAGCATAGCTCAGTAGATGATTTCTCATCTCATCATTAGTATTAAGTGTGTTAGTCTAAATACTTTCATTAAAGTGTTCATGGAGACTTGCCTCTTCATTAACATTACACTCTCAAAGGTGAGTACATTTTGGTAACATTTACTTAGTCTTATTTGAGATTTCTCTCATATTTTACATTAGCCTCATACCATGTTCTTACCACATTCATTATCATTAGCACATTTGCTCTTCATAGTTACTCACCCCTTTTTAACTGAATGTTCATTTCATCATATGCCAATGAAGTTGGCCATTTGTTGTGTTTCACACTCTTACTTAACATTTCTAGGGTTTCATCATTTCATTGTTCATTTGATCATTTCATTGTTCATTTTATCATATGCCAATGCACTTGGCCATCTAGTGTATTTTACACTCGTACTTAACCCTTCTAGGGTTTCATCATTTCATTACATACATCTTAGGTTCACTTACTTTTAAACATATGCTAGACTTATGGGTCATTACGTACAAGCCATGGGCCTTCATTCATTATTTGTCTAAGTGATTCATATTTACCCAAGATAATGTGGTACAAGACTTATGCATCTTGTATATATGCCAAGATATTGATTTTGATCTTTAGAGGTAGCATTCATTAAAAGCTTACTTACGTATGACTTATGTGTCAATACATAATTGGGCAAGGGAAGCCGATTTCGAATCCCTTGGACAACATTTATCTTATTTAAACTTGATAATCACATTTTTTAGATTTGGGGGACCCTAGTCCGATCCCCATCGACCCCATAATATTTCCTTTCTTTTTCTCCTCTCCTTTTTCGTTTAAGTCAAGGAGGTTGTGGGTTCAATCCCCACAAACTCATTATTTTTCTTTTAATTTATATCTTAACTTTCTCACCTATCCATGAGTTTCTGGGTTCAATCTCCACTATCCACATTTATTTTCTCCTTTATTTTTCTCCTAACTCTCTCATCTATTCAAGAGGTTGTGGGTTCAATCCCCACTCAGCACATCTATTTTTCTTTGCATTTTTTTCACGAATTTTTTATGAAATTTTCATTGAGTAAGGTCATGCGTTCAATCCCCAATGACCTCACATTTTAATTTTTTTTTAAACGAAACTCATTTTTTTAAAAGTTGGCCAAGACTACAATTTCCAGAAGGATGGAAATTTAGTCTCTTCCAATCCATTGTATTGATGTTTTGTTGATTTTTTTGTAGCTTTAATTTGATGAATGTCTAGGATTGAATCCTTAGTGATCTCACTTATTTTACATTAATTTTTCATTGCATTTTGTACCATTTTTTTGGCCAAACTAAACCTACCAAATGCTGGAAATTTGTTCACTATTTTGAGCATCTTTTTATCATCATTCATACGTTAATTCATAAGGAATTTCGTGGATCATTTGGTTTATATTTAAGTGTAATATTTTATGATTATATTCAGCCAAGAATTAACATTTCATCCAGCCACATTACACCACTTTACACATCATGATTTACACAAACATTAGCACATAAAATTCAACAATAAAAACATATCATTTTTCACATACTTTCGTTTGACATAACTTAACATGCGTACAATTCCAAACAAATAATAAAGAACACATTATCAAGAAAATCAAACTTCATACTTAAACTACCAGCAAACATATCAACAACATGATATCTAACCTATTTCACATTGGGATCAAAGAGATACTAGGGACAAGGAGTTCGACAAAAACGGGAACAACCCTAGTTTTCGAGTAGATTCATCTGAGCCTTAAGGGTATCTTGGAAAAGGGAGCAAGAGTAAGAAAACCCATACCTTTTATGACGTTCAAACCTCAACTTGCTTCCCAAAATCTTATCAAAAAATCACGTCCAAATCCCCTCAAAGTCAACACCAACTCGACGGACAAACTTCTCTTTGCCTACTTGATTGATTTTGTTTTATTTCTTATATTTTCATTTTGAGTTATTCAAGTGTGAAGAACTTTGGTTTGCCTACTGATTTTTGAAATTATTTGGCAGAGAGAATCGTGAGTGAGAGTGATAGAGACGTGAGAGAGAGAGAGAAAGGAGCGTGGGAGAAAAGAGTATTCTTAGGATTAGGAGTAGTTTAGGATTTAGTCAAATAAGGTTTTTATTTAATTACTAAAAATCTAATTTCCTTTTATTTTAAATCAGCTAATAAATAATTAGTATAAATTAATTACATTAATTGACCAACTTAAATTAAAAATAATTTAATTTATTGCTTCCACCTAGGTTCGAACCCGGGTGGAGCAAGACTTCACTTCAAGAGCCAATTTTTGGTCCTCTCTTCCCAAAATGCCCCTTCACCTAATTAATTAAATAACTAATTATATATTTAGGGTTATTACAATTCTACCCTTAGTCTAGAAAAACACCATTTTACCCCTAGACCCTCCAAACCTAAGATTTTCCCTTTTTAAGTCCGGTAAAGACTCCTTCAAGTAAATCTTCGTATTCGAGAGCCCTACATTGTTGGTCCCATTCTAGCTCAACTAACTCCCCAAGATAGTTGGCTTGGATGTAGCAAGGGTTGATAGTTCTGGTTCTACGCGTATCAATCCGTGTGAACCCGGTCTAATCATACCCATTCTAGACAAATTAAGCATTACTTAGCATATTTATTTTTGTAGGGTTGTTCCATATCGACTTCAAAAGTGAATGTTAAAACGGAATAAGAACATGTTCCACTAACAAAGGTAAAATAAGCTACTAACTTTCAAAAGTTAAGCAATAAAGTTTACAAAGCCTAGCTTTCCTTTGCATTTTTGTGACAAATACCAATTCTGCCTCAGATCTTCACACCTTTAATTTGGTAGTGACTAGGTTAAAATGCCATCTAGATGGTTCTAAGACGAACAATGAAGAACAAACAGTTCATTAGATTATATGAGTTCTCTAAGAAAATGAACTTGATCTTATATTCTATGCTCGACCATGAAACATTTTTGAGATTGAAACTGCTGATTTGTCATCACACGTGATCTTGGTAGCTTCTGCTTGTTCATGGCTCAAGTCCATCAACATCATCACTAGACAGATAGCTTGATTCATAAAATATGTGACATTTATGTACTCATATTCTGCTATTGATTGACTTGTATTTTCTTGTTTCCTACGGCTCCAACTAAACCAACTTTTTGCAAAACATAATAGATATCTAGAGGTGCAAATGGAATCATCAAATCCATCACCCCAATTACTATGATAGCATCCAACAAGGTTCATAGTAACTTTTGCAGATGCTGGGAAAAAGGTTCCAAACTTTTTGGTTCCTTTAATATAACTTAACACACTTTAGCCATTGTGAAATGTATGTCTTTAGGCGAATGCATGAACCAAACTCAAACTTCTAATAATGGAATGTCAGGTCTGTTTGCGGTTAGATATATAAGACTACAAATAAAACTTCAATACATACAATCGCTCACTTTTTTTGAAGTCCCCATCCTTGTGAAGCTTCACACAAATAGAGGTTAGAGTACTCATAGGTTTGTAATCAAGGATTTTGTACCTATTTAAAATATGTTAAATATATCTCTGCTTGCATATGATAATTCCATCGCTTGATTGCAACACTTCCATGCCAAGAAAGTGCTTCATGACTCCAAGATCAGTAATTTCAATAAGTTTCTCCATTTCATCCTTGAACCTTCAGATTAGTTTAATTTTTCTTTTTGTCACAAACATGTAAACCACATAAATTGACACAATTAAGGACTCACCTGCAGTGACTTTCACATACCAAAGTATCTTCACTTAGGCTTCTACTAAAACCAAGTTGTATGATATGATTGTCCATTCTCTCATACCATAAGGTTGGGGCTTCTTTTAGGCCATACAAGGCCTACTTAAGCGATAAACTTTATCCTCTATTTCATGAATTGAGAAACCATCATATTTATGTACATAGATGTCTTCAACAAGTAAACTATTCAAAAAGAATTATTTGACGTTAAGATAATGAATCTATTAGGAACTATGAGATGCAAATGCTAGAATAAGCTAGATTGTTGTGTGTATCCCTGCACCACTAAACAAGCCTTATTTTTGCCAATTGTTCCATATGCATTGAGTGTTGTCTTCAAAATCCAATTTACACAAATCACCTTATGATTTCTATGTCTGTCAACAAGCTACTAGGTTCCATTCTTCTGGATCATGTCTAGTTCATCTTGCATATAGAATTCCTCCATGCATGAGAGTCTTGTAGTTTAGCATAGATTTTTGGATTAGAGATAACTAAATCACACCAGTGGTAGATGTCTTTTAAGGTTCGAATTCCCCTCACTGGTACATAAGCCACTAGTTTATCTTCTTGATGTTGAGGCTGATCTTTTGAAAATAAATCACAATAGGAGGACTTCTTATTTTCCAGTCCCAACTAGGTGCTTCATCAAGCTTCACTTCTCGGCTGAGAATTAGTTTTTCTATTTTCAAAAAGAAAATCATATATCCTTTCGATCAACTATAGCCCAAAAATATTCCCTTAAGGGCCTTATTGTTGAACTTATTTCTATTTGTTTCTACAACTCGATAATAATATATACACCCAAATATTTTGAGATGGTGTGATGATGGTTTGTTCCCAGACAAAGCTTCATATGGAATCATTTCATGCATCAACTTAGTACGCAATCTGCTCAGCAAATATATAGAGGTATTGACTGCCTCCACCAAATACTGATTTGGGAACTTTCTTTCGAGCAAAAGACATATTCATCTCCATTACTATCTCGTTCTTCTTTTCACACATGCCGTTTTGTGGTGGAGTGTATAGCAATGTCAATTGTCATTTAATACCTATGATATTACAAAATCCAACAAACTAAGAAGAAGTATATTCTCCTCTATTATCAGACTTCAAAGCGTTAATACTAAGATTACATTGATTTTCTAATAAATCTTTAAGTTGATTAAAAACATCAAAGACTTCACTCTCTAGTCGAATGACATAAACCCAACACATTGTGGTGTGGTCATCATTAAAGAGGAGAAAGTATTTGTTACCTCTAATTAAATTTGTTTTCATTGGGCGGCAAACATCCGTATGAATGAGCTAATTTTCTAGTTAGCTCTCCCTACTTGATTTCCTTGAAATGAAAATTTTCTTTGGTTTCCCTCTTTACATGTTTGACAAACTTGAGCTTTAGAAAGAAATTCAGATATATTTTCCACTAGCGCCTTGTTTTTCATCTCTGCGATGCATCTCATATTAAAGTAACCAAATCTTTGGTTCCATAAGTTTGCACATTTGTATGACATAATAGTGTAAGCATGCTCAATTATTTTCTCCCATTCATCTGAAAATATTATTTTGCTCATGTTGACATAAATAAAATTACACATTCACGATTCTTAAAATGCATCGAACAATTATTTTCAACGATTTGTCAAACACTCAACAAATATTGAATCATAGTAGGTGTGTATTAAACTTCAGGATTAGTTTTGATACCTGAAATTTTGACATAGACATTGTAACCATGCCGTTGACTTTTATTTCCTCATTGTTTCCAACTTTTACTTTAGATTCAAATTATCGATTGAATTTCAAACTCCATAATTTTAACTAAAATTATTCATCTTGTTCACTTTAAATAAAGTGATCAATATCAACAATTACCTTAATATTTTTCAATAAACGATAATAAAATGAGTACTTTAACTTACTATTACGTCAAGATTCAAAATATTAATCAATTACTTGTATATAATACCATTTTATGAAAATAACAGAATTCCATCATAAACATGCTCCGCACAGAAACATTCCCGGTTAATATTAAATGTATATGCTAAACTTGGTGATCTATTTTCATTGCACCTAATTGATACAAATCAACTCTTACTATTCTCCGGTCTTTGCTCTTGACGATCCTCTCTTGAGAACATCTATCTCTTTCTTCAAAGCCTCATTCGAAGAATGTCAGTCTTATGTACAGTATATTACCCGCAAGTTCATCTTCTTTGATATGATATTAGATTAGTCGTTTACTTGTCTTTGTATAATCATGAACATGTTTTGAAATGCGATATATTACCTCCTTCACTTTTATAAAGTGTTGATAAATATTTTCAAAGAAAGGATTTATATAATAATGAAATATTACAATTATTTTAAGTATCACAATTTGTTTTTAAGATGAAGCATTAACTTTCTAACATAATAGTGTAATCAAATCAATTATTTTTCATGAAAAAAATATTAGAAGAAAAACGAGATTGATATGATATTTGTAACGAGATATTAACTTTAAAATTAAATAGGCAAATTATTGATAAACTTACCTGCATTTGACCATATATTTCCAAATATTTGGGCAAATTATTTTTTATGCTAAAATTTTGTCATTTGTTTGATTAATGATTTCTAAATTTTTTTGCAAGTCATTTATTGGTGAAATTTGTTCATGTTTTTTTTTCTTCAAATTTACTAATAATTTTGGCAAGTTTTTATTGGGTGAAATTTTGTCACGTGAGTTTGGTAAATAGATTTTTTCGGAGACTTATTTGACTTTTTAAAAAAAATATATATCAATATATATATATATATATATATATATATATATATATATATATATATATATATATATTAAATATATATCATTTATTTTTAAATGTAAACAATTACAGTGAAAATATCATACACTTATACTTGCGATGAGTTATAGCCATGAGTAAATATATTAGTAAAATATTGAGTAAAGTTATTAATGATAGAAATTAGTTAATAGAATATTCTATTTATTAGTACTAACTTTCTCGCACCTAAATTATACTAGTTATTTTATATGTATGTAGTTATAATATTTAATTATATAAGTGTGAACTAGTCATTATCAAAGTTCTTGAAATTCACCAAATCTATTATTTTCCCATCTACTAGCACAGTTAATAGAGTTATATGGTACTTATTTCTGGGATAAGGTTACATATATCCCATGAAATTAGTTAATATACACATAAAATTGACTGTCACCACATTATCAAAATATATAGGTAAAATGCATAAGTATCCCTTCAACCCGTTCCCGAAGTCCTAGAGATACACATATACTACACAAAGGTCCTATTATATAAGGCCTCGAGCCTAGACCCTAGATTCGCCGGCACTCCAGAGCCTAGTCAGCGGAAGACTTAACTTAACAAGAAAATTTCAAAATATAGCTTTAAAGATATATAAAACATAGCCAAAATGACAAGTCAAGTTTTGAAATTACATATAATGCCAAGACAACTGAACTACTTAATGTTTATGATGTTTCTAAAACAAGGGGGGATGTTAGGACAAGATCCCTAACATCCTAACAACAAAATACTTAATACTAACGGTGCGCTGGATGTCGATCCTCGTAACCTGCGTCTGCATCATAATACGATGGAGTGTAACAGGCATCTGTTCATTGAATCTAGGAGTATGCGAGTTGGAAAGCTTGTACAACATAGGCTAGAAAGTGATTCTAAAAGAAACACTTGCCTTTTCTCTTCTCAACTAATGAATAATTACTAAACTCTTTTCATTATAAATCATATTTGAACACGTGTAATATAAAGAAAAGTTGTTTACAAACATGCTATAAATTGTGTGTATGTAAAGATACAAAAAATTCAGAGATGTATGTAAATTTACAATGAACTAATGTATATAAAATACACTATGTTCTATGGGAGTTTCTCTAATTGACAACCATCACATAGGGCTATAGTTATGAAACCGCAATCTACCACACGTTTCCAGCGTATCCTTGGTATAAGACCTGAATGGCCTAATGGATCCACTAGTCTACTATGAAAAATGTTTCATCTAAAAAGTATGAGCCTTTTTTGACCCATGGTGGATATAAGGTTTATGGGAGTTTTAAGTTGTCTTAACTCTCCCCCCATATCGGTCCTCAATACTATTTCCAAAAATATGTCTGTTCGTATGTTTTAAAAGCATACTGATTTAGTGGCTTTAAGATTAGAGCTAAAAAATTCTTAGCTCAAATCTATATTGGAAATCATATTTTTCCGTGCTTGCTTATTTTAGTAAGCCATAATTCTATTCTCAAAACATGCCCAAAGTCTCCTCGGAAATTAAAATTCCCTTGCTAGTTAAATGTTAAAACATGTGATGTCTCTTTGGGAATACTTAGCCCCTTATATCTTTGAATAAAAGAACTTCAACTTCACTCTTTACTGAACTCAAAAGTTAAGTCTTACAACAAAGATACAATGCTTGTAAAAGACATAATTAAACTTTAAAAGACTCCTCTCCTTGGATTCTTGGTTTCTCTTAACTTTGATTCTTCACTAATCTTTACTTGACTCTTAACTGATCCTTGAATTTAATTATGGACTCAAGAAATTTGATTCGTATTTAGAAAGATCTCATGATGTTTAAGAATGATTATAGATAGCTAATCCGAAAATTAAAATTTGGGGGTGCGTCCATGAAGCGGAGGAATGATTTAATTATGGTTACAGAAGTGTAATTTGAGGAAGAACACCTCTTGTAAGCTCCAGCGATGTAGAGATTTTTTTATTATTTTGGGAACAGGTCGTGCGACACATTCCTTTGTTCAGATTTAGTTCGTCGAAATTTCTTTTTCGTTTTTCTTCCCCAATTCACCCAAACTTGGTTCATTTTTTCTTAAAAATCTTTGAGAAACTGATACCCAATAGATGTACCGAATAATCTAATCCTAAATAACCCCATAATGCGACGTAACTAATTCAAAAACTTCACAATTCAGGAAATTCTAGAACAAAAAATGAATTCAAGAAAAGGGTATCAAGATATCAATATTATAATGATTTTAGGACAAATCCAAAAGAAATAACATTCTTGGAACGTGAGAGAATGATCCCAACATTATGAGGGCCTAACATACCTATTTGAAGCAAGTTCCTTAGCGAAAACACCAACATTGTAGGGCGAAAATTGTAATTTTTTCCCTTTTTTTCTCCTCTCCTTTCTCCTTAGCGCTACAGTGAAAATTCTAATATTCTTAAAATAACAAAGTTCAATCTTGACCAATATTAAAATCCTAAAAACGAAATAAAATATAAGGGTTGCTAAAAGACCAAAATACACTTAACATTCCCGGATTGGACGGATTCTTAACTCGACAATCCAACTTCTGATAGGCATATCGCCCTCATACGAGTCGAATATGCTCAATGTCAGTGGCATTGGAAAGATCTATTCAAGGTTTTCCAACCAAATCAAGAACTATCTCTAACATATCACGATCTAGGAGGTATGGTAGTTTGATGTTGACAAAAAACACATTTTTCCCAAATAAAAGAAATTTCCGGACTTCAATTTTTTTCCAAAAGTGACCATTTCCACCTTTAAGATTCTTCCTAACTATCTCAGTTTGGGATGTTACAAAAATATTCTGAAAGAAACACTTACCTTGACTATTCTCAACTAGTGAATAACTTAACTGAAAATAAAACAATGAAGACACATGTAATATATGAAAAGCTTTGTAAAACAGTACAAACATCATAATTCGTTAATGCAAATGCAATAACAAACTCAAATCTACTCATATAATAATGTAATATAGTTTTTGTGAAAGATTCTTTAACTTAAAATCCACCACTATGAGCCTAAGTAGTGATACAACATCTCTCCCATGCTGCCAGAACATTCCTATACCTTGTCGTCATATATAACTACTTAACTTCGTGGATCCTCTACCTTATGATAAAAGAATCTTAAGGAGTCAACTAAAAACTATGATCCTTTACTACCCATGATGGATACATTATTCATGCAAACTTGAGTTAATATGAACTAGCATCCCCTTATCGGTGCTCAATACTACTCCAAAAATATGCTTCACACATGTGTTTTTGAAAACAAAAATCTTTCTTTGATTTGATATAATTACTCAAAACATAGCTTAAAATCACTCTTGGAGTCGTTTTTCCCTTTCTTTCTCAAATGTGATATCATTTTAAACTTCTTGGGAATACATAGTTCCTATATGCTTCTTTGAAAAAATGAACTTTATAACTTTCCACTTTACTTAATTTGGAACTCAAGTCTTAAAATAATGTAAAAAGAACATTATAAAATTCTCTTGACTTGCTACTTAACTTCTAAACTTGACATTAGCTCTCCTTGATTTGAATAATGGATTCAAGGAGAATTATTTGTAATAGGAATAATCTCATGATGTTTCTCAATGTTTTTACATAGTTAAACATGAGAAAGTTCACAGAATCATCATATTTGAACAAGTCTATAACGCGCAGTTGCATTTAAATATTTGGCCGTTAATTTAAATTTTGAGAAAAACGAGTTCATTTCCAGACCATGATGTTTAACTATTTTTTTTTACTTAGGGAATAGGTCCACAACGCAGACGGGTACATGTTCCTTCTCTGACTTTTTTCCTCTTCGTTTTCCAGCCTCAATTTGCCTAAACTTGACTATTGTTCTCAAATTCATTTTAGATTCTGATACCCAAAATATGCACCCAAGAATCTAACTCAAAACAATTCTAAACTAAATGTAAATATCTCACAAATTCCTGAATTCAGCTAAATTCAAGACTAACATTTAAATTCAAGAATACATAACAAGAACATCAACTTTTAAACTAGTCTACAATAAATTTCACTGAACTAAATATGTTTGTCGCGTGGGTGAACTAACCCAATGTTATGAATTACTCACGTACCTTTTTGGATCAATTCCTTTGAAAAATTCACAACAAAAATTGATCTTTCTTGGCGAATCTTGCTTTTCCTCTCCTCGTTTCTCTTGAGTTCTTTATCAAAAATCCCTAAGTCTATTTTTCAAAA
Source organism: Solanum lycopersicum (assembly GCF_036512215.1). NCBI lineage: Eukaryota > Viridiplantae > Streptophyta > Magnoliopsida > Solanales > Solanaceae > Solanum > Solanum lycopersicum. The sequence goes on from NC_090802.1 coordinate 21,453,279, forward strand.
GTGTAGTATCAATAAGTTATGTTAAGAACCTAATTAATTGATAAAAATGAATTAAAATAAAATGATGAGGAAATGACCGAAATACCCTTCGAAAATCTAGATTGGACATTTCCTTATTCGAACAACCAACTACCAAGGGGCATTAGTTACTCATACGAACTTGAAATTACACAAACATGGTTCCGTTGGAAATGTTATTCAATGATATTTTCAACCATATATGGAAATATACCTATCTCATCCTTATATAGAAGGTTGTGTCAATCGAAGATGGACAAAACTTAACTTATTCTAACTTAACAAAATTTCTAGTTTTTTATTCTTTCTCTAAAAATGACTATTTCCAATTATTTGCTTCTTTATAGTTATTTCAAATGAAAAGATGCTACATATTACCCCCCCCTAAGCTTATTTTTTAAATAATATTCTATCCTTTTTTGTCTATGTATCACTATCAATAAGATAACTATACAAAATACCAGCACGCGCGCTGGGCCAGAAGATAGTGTCACATAGGCAAAAAAGATACGGTGTGAAATTCTTTAGATGCCATACCAAGGAACTAAAGATAGCTCACTTCACATTTTTTATGTGATACACTAGGAATGTGATGCTCTTACTAGTATTATAATTTTATGAGCTTGAAGGAAACAGTTATGCCCCAGTTATTTACTCATCTTGATAGCAACTAAAGTTTAAATCTTTCTCATTGATTACTCACACAATATTCAAAAAAAAATGCAGAAATCCCTGCCCCCATTAATTACTTTTTTTCGGAAATACATTAGCTAAACAAATATAACCGTTAGTTAGGTTTAAGTCTAAACTATTTTTCCTGTGAGATCGACCCCAACCTATATGTTTGGTTCTTTGCTTCATAATGATCACTAATTCATTTTTAGGGAGGTTAATTTGAGCTTATCAAATTTTCACTTTGCTACCAGGGAAATTGGCTTTTAGATTAAGTGTAAATACATTATAAACTTTAGTCTAAAATTTATTCATTTTACTTTTATTTTAATTTTTAATTTTTTAGGTTCCAAGTCTATTGTATGCCAAGTACACGGAGTCAAGGAGAACCACTTACTCCATACGATGGTGAGATCAACCGAACAGTATGGAGAATGAATAACAAGGGAGCACCAGTTAACCCTTTCAAAGGAGAATTAGGTGACGTTTTTGGGTTGCAACCTCCAAGGGCTGTTAATTAAAATAATCAGGCTCCAGCAGAGAATCGATTTGGGGATGCATTGAGGATGCAGGAGCCATTGATGAAACGATATAATAACAACTATATGGTCAACTTTAATATTGCTAATTCTGATGGACCGCTAGTCCTAAACACTCTACCATCGGATCACACATTTGTGGTGAATAGTAGGTTGATGGATATGCTCAAAATGAGAGGCTTATTTGCAGGGTGTGCGTCAGATTACCCTCATGCTCACATAGTCAAGATCAAGGTGGTTTCAAAAATATGTGTAGATTGAATGGACTGGGACATGTATATTATCAGGAAGCAATTATTCCGTCTATAATTGAAAAAAAATATAGGTTTTTGGTTTAGTTAAGTCTTTTACGACTCAATCTACACATTGGAGTAATTTACGGATGCGTTCTAACAAAAAAAATCCAGTTTCCAAGAAGTTGAACAAAAAAGGCAAGTTATCCAACTTCTTTGCGCTACCTAGAGAGTCTGTGGGTAGTTCTTGTGACTGGTTCACCACTTTTAATTGAAGTGTTCCAAATCTTTACATTAATGATGAGTCGTTGAAACCATATTTCTAGAGAGGTCCAAATTAAAACAGTAAGGTAATTATTGAAATGATTGTTGAGGCTCATATGGTGAATGCAGTTTTGAGTAGATTGCAGAGAAATTTGAGAAGATCTCCTGGAGCACAAGAAAGTTTGGTACTAGGAGAAACAATTTTGCAGTGAAACCCACAACGAATCGATCCACAAATAATATGCGTAAAGATATGGCGTATCTGAGAATGAAAATGGGATTGGTATTGAAATATGTAAGAAGAGATATTGAGAAGGTAAATTTTCTGAACTATTTTACTAGAACTCCACCACGAGCTGAGAAGTGTTACTATGAAGAGGATGCTTATGTTGTAAATGATTAGACGAAGGATTTCCGACCGAATGCCCAAGGTTCCAATTAGGGTAATTGTCTCCAAAGTAAAGGAAACCAATGATGGAACAATAGAAACTTCAACTGATAGGGTCAATACGCCTGGGATGGGGAACTACAATTGCAACAACAACTACAATCGGAACAACAATGGCAATAGAATGACCGAGTTGAACGTTATTTACTCCTCAAAATAAGGAAACTGGTCCTAGGGAAGTTGAAGGTAAATGTTACATATTGAGGATATGATGCAAAGATGACGAAATGATTCAATGAGACAAATGAGAATGTGAAGAAGATTAGGAATGGCTAGTAGGATATTGGTCAAGAATTGATGCCCAGGCAGTGTCAATAAAGTATATTGAGCAAAATATTACACAGTTTTCAACCATAGATAACCCACACCTACTGAGCACTCTCCAAGAAAAACTATCCAGAATACAAAGAATGAAGGGAATTGTATGGCAGTCACCACTCGCAGCGGTAAGCAAACTATTGATTCTCCTATATCGTCTGGGTAGAAATTTAGATTAGTGAGATAATGATGTGGCTGAGATGTGGGGAGAGTATAATAATGCAATTGATTAATAGGTTGTGCTGATTGGGAATGTGGTTCCCATACCTAGAATCCCGCCGCCATTCCCATTTGTGGTTGCTAAAGAAGACCGAAAAAGGAAAATACCACAGGCGTGTCACTATGTTGAAACAACTTTCCATTTCATGTTCCGTTTATAGAGGCTTTGAACCAAATGTCTAGGTATGTTATGTTTTTGAAGTACATGGTGACAAAAGGAGATATATGTGAGTTTCGAAGATGATGATATGTTACAATACAGTATTGCTATTGCTACAAGGCCCCTTGTGTTGAAAAAGGAGGATTCCAGTGCTTTGACTATCTCATGTACCACAGGGTTATAGCATATTTCTAAGGCATTGTGTGATCTTTTTGCTAGCATGAATCTCATGAAATTTTCCATTTATATGAAGTTGGGATTGGGAAACCCAAAACCAACTACGATGTAGTTTCTCATAGACGATAGAAATGAAAAGAGGACCATTGGTAGGCTCCATGATGTGTTGGTGAAAGTGGAGTCATTCATTTTTCGTGTAGATATTGTTACACCTGTAATTTCAATGACCCATACTAGAGCCTTATATGTAGTATAATGCGGATTTTAGACCTAAAATAGTGTAATTTATTTGTTTGAGAAGTAATGGAGCCATAACATAAAAGAAAGGCCTTGACAAAACTATCTAAATATAACTAGTTGACGTCTCTATGTTTGGGGAATGTAAAAGGACTTTAAAAAGGTAAATTTTAGTATATAGGGGATAAACCTAAATTCATGAAACCCCAAGAACCACCGGAAAGGTCATTTAGGAGGACTCGAACATAGGCGAGCAGGCTGCCAAAGCAGCCCGCGTGCAGAAGGAATTTGGCGGTTGTTGCGCGACGTTTACCCATCACGCAGGGACAAAAAAATTGTGTAGATGTGCGCGGCCAACACGAGGTCCATTGCCTCAACCCGGATTTTCAAAAAAAATCTAGAATTAACCCCACGACACGCAGCAAAGTCTCAGATTCATAAAAGTTGTATTTTGAACATTTAGACTTAACAAAAAGACCCATTTAAGTGAGGAATCTTTTGGGTAATTTAATGAGTGACTATATAAGGTCTTAGGGTCAGTTTTATTTCAATTTTAAAAATCATATAAAGTCTCAAAATTTGAAATTTAAAATCAGTTTAATCTCTCTCAAATTCTCTTTACCCCCAAACCTCCATTGAAGACCATTAGAGCTCCAAGTAGAACATCAATCCTTCTAGTTTCCAACCTAATTTGGTGCCTTTATCATCTCTAAGGTATGGCTTCTTTCAATCTTTGTATTAATTTCCCTAAGAGGTTCCTCCAAAAGAAGATTTCTAATTCCCCAAATCTATGTTTTTCGTCTACACATGCCTCTTCTTTGAAAAACAATATTATTAATCAATTGTGATAAATTATGATGATTTAATGTTGTTTATGTATATATTGATTGTAAATTGATTATTTCCTATCATATTTCCTTAGACCCATGTCTTTCCTTCAATTTCATGAAAACTTGAATTGAATTGGTGAATTGTGAAGATTATGAAATTGTAGATTGACTACATTTTTGTTTATTATGCAATTACTTCTCGATTTTACCTTTTTTATGTAATTTGTTTTGTATTATTTGTAATGGAAGTAATAAAGTTCTTGGAAGGGCAATGAGATATGTTGATTGGTTCTTCTTGGATTCTGTAACACTTTGAAAATTCAAGACGTGTCGTAAACCTTAGCATATCTGTGATAATGTCTAAGTACTGTTTTAAGTCCATTAATGAATTTATGTCATTAAGGAAGTTTAAGAACCAAAAATTTCCAAGAACGTCCATGACGTCCGGTAAGTTGAGGAGTGCTAGCATGCCATAGCCTATTTGACTAATTTTTAGGAGTTGTAACTGTATTAAAATTTGTGAAAGGGTAGCTAATAGGTGTTTGAGTTGTTTCAAGATTGAAACTTTTGGGTACGACTCTCCAAGGAATAACCAAGGGCCCTTGAGGAGGACCCTTTATTTTAAAGAAACACTCTCTAGACATTGAGCATCGAAGTGACCACCTATGGTATGTGCGTGGACAGACAGGGAATCGATGCCACCGTCAACCGATAAATAGCCAAGTTGAGGAAGAGTTCCGTCTGCAGAGTCTCTGAACTCATCGATGGAATGCAGGATAGAAGGGTGAGGGTCCGTAGGTTCACAGATGGCCCGTAGGCAGTGTTTTGTCTGTGAAGGTTAAGTTTTCGGCACGTTTTTATATTAATTCATGAAACTAATAAGGTGGTTTAGGGGTTAGTTAGGTATTAAGGGGAGACTAATTAACTAACTTAAAACCCATATAAAATCCCTAGCCCCAATTACAATATTTATAACTCTAAAACACAAACTCTCTTCCTTCTCTCTTCTTTTTCTCTCTACATGAACTCACCATTGAAGATTAGCAAGGATAAGTGTTTGGGGCATTAAAGGGACAATTATCCATCAATTCATCCTCAAACGTTAAATTAGGAGAATAAATTTATCTTTGATACTCTTTCCTCAAAGGTTTCCGTCAACATGAATTTGAAATGTTGAGTTTTCTTACAGGTTTCATCCAGTTACAAAATTGAAGTTATGGATTGAGTATTTGTTGAATTTTTTAGGTTATATTGAATATATTAACATGAAATTTAACTTTTTTATGCTAATTATTGATGGTTTGGTATAAACTGAAGAACGTGATCGCCAATCCCTAACCTTAGGTTGTGATCTTGACGTATATAGTATTTGGATCATTCCATTGATTTGGCTATTGATTAGATTACTATCCGATGGTGTTTTTATGATAAAATTGACATGAATTATAGGCCTATTATTTTAGTTCTTGAGATGTTATTTAGGTTATGAGGTATATTGTTAAATAGCCTATGTATCTCGTCTTAGGCAACGATCTAAGGTTTAATTGTGTTATAAAGATGTAATTGGCCTTGTTGTCTTATTGGTTATCATTATGTGATGTTGTTACTCCCCATATTGGTTTGAGTTATCGGTTGACAGTAAGACATTGATGACGAACAGATTTGGTAGAGAGAGAGACATAACTCAGCGATATTTAACCTCATGCTCAGATATAAAGTTTGTCACATCCGGGTTTACCCCTAGATTTAAGCGGTTGCATCATCCTTTTTTAGGACTAAGACTATCCTCTTAGTCTCATGTCATTACATTCACAGGTTGAAAAATGTGGAAAACTTTAAAACTTTCCTGATAACTACTTAGAGGTTTACATAAATCTCCACATACACATAATTTATAATCATATCGAGCATACATAAAACCTTTGTATAGAAAGATTATATAGCCTTCTACTTTTATTGCACATACACATGTATAAGATAGAAAAATAGTCTCAAAGATTGTCTTATGTCATACTATCTAAACGATTATCACAATATGGGCATAACCCTTACATCAATTAAGCAAGACCACATATAGGTCATATAAAAGTATAGTAGGAACCTATATGATGCTTAGAAATTGTTATCTTTCTTGGAAATCTTAAATCGTGCCATTAGGGTATACTAATGGTGTGATTTTGCATCTAATCATATTGTTGTGCTTATAGGAAGCATTACACTAGAAGGAATGCAGCTCAAAGACTTGAAGAGGAAATTGCACATGGAGGAGCTCCTCCCCATGGTGAAGAAGTTCTCCACTTGAAGAAGATGCTAATGTGGAGCAAGCACCGGCCAATCCTCCTCCATTGACAAATGAGAATATAAGAACCGCTCTTGTTCAGATGGCCCAAGCTATCATCACTAAATCACAAGTGGCCACGACTTAAGACCAAGTTATGACGTCTCAAGCAAACCAAGAGGTTGTGCCCTGTCCTCATCAACAAGTCACTACTACGGCTTCTCGTATAAGGGATTTCACTCGAATGAACCCTCCTACATTGTACTTGTCAAAGGTTAATGAATACACCCAAGATTTCATCGTTGATGTATCTAAAATACTTTTGGTTATGGGGTTTTCCACAAGTGAGAAGGATAGGTTCGCCACATATCAACTCAAGGACGTGGCACAAGCTTGGTATGTGGAATGGAGGGATAATAGGCTATTCAATGGTGGTCCGTTGACTTGGGAGATCTTTAAGGAGGATTTTCTATATCGGTTCTTTCCTATGGTGATGAGGGAGGAAAAAGTGGTGGAGTTCATTAACATTCACCATGGAGGAAAGAGTTACCATGAGTACTCTTTGGATTTTATTAATTTGTCCAAATATGCTCCTTCTAAGGTCTCCGATCTTAGAGACTAAATGAGCCATTTGTGACTGGGGCGTCGGAGGACTTACAAGAGGAGTTCTATTCGGCAATGCTAAATGACAACAGGATAATTGCCCTTCTAATGGTGCATACAAGAAGAGTTTAGGAGGCAAGGGCTAAGTGAAAGAGGTGAGCACCTAAAAGAGCAAAATGATTTGATGGAGTTTCTTCAATGAATAGGCTTGAAATACAAGACAATCCTAGATTTAAGAACCGAGTTTTAAATCAAGTCCCTTCCAAGTACCCAAAAGCTAGGGGTGATAGGGTGTCTAACAAAAATTCAACAGGGGAAAAGGTAATAATTCACCAAATGAGAAGCCTAAATGTGCCAAGTGTGGAAACGGTTGGGGAATTGATTTAGTTGAGTCCAGAGTGGTCAAAAGATGACATATTGTCCAAACATGAAGAGTCAAGACAAGGGTAGTGGTCAAGATCAAGCAAGTGGTTCTACTGATGCTCCTAAGAAGAACTACTTCTAAGCTCTACGCTCTAGGATTGAGGAAGAGACTTCTGCGGACGTGGTGACCTGTATGTTTAAACTCTTCTCCATTGATGTTGATGCCTTGCTTTTTACCGTCTATTTTATCATTTGTTACACCTCTTGTAGCTAAAAAATTGGATAATTTACCCGATATTTTGCATGAACCTTTTATTGTGCCTAGTCCAGTGGATGAGTCGATTGTTGCAAAAACTGTGTATAGAAATTGTCCAATAATGTTGCCCAACATAGTTTCTTATGTTGTTCTACTAGAACTATATATGCTTGATTATGATTTTATATTGGTTATGGATTGGTTGCATGCATGTTTTGCCTCCATTAATTATAGAAAAAGGGTAGTGAGGTTTAACTTCCCTAATAAACACGTTGTTGAGTGGAAAGGGGGAAATTCTATTCCTAGAGGTCATATTATCTCTTGTATAAAAACATGTAAAATCATATCTAAAGGTTGTCTATATCATATAGTAAGAGTCCAAGATCTAGACATAGAAGTTCCTCCCATTGAGTTGGTCCTCATAGTGAGTATTTTTCCTGAGGTCTTTCTTAGAGACCTGATATACCGTTGTTTCACGGTATAATTAATACCTTTTCCTTAAGTTTATTGTGTCCGTAAGCCTTTTTGTGCTAATTTTGATATAAGTTTTTCTTTGTTTTGCAGGAAATCTGTCTAAAGCTGAATGCGGAGATTTTGAGCGAAAAATGCAGAAGAGACCACCTACAGAGCTTATGACGGTCCGTCGTGCTTGTGACGGTCCGTAGGTGGCAGCGTAGAGAAGCTGCTGAAGGATGATGGGGAAGTCTTACCAAGTGTGGGATTACGAAGCTTGTGACGGTCCGTCATGGATATGACGGTCCGTCCTGCAGGTTCGTCGCGAAGATCAGAGAAGTGATCCCAGTACCCAGATTTTAAGAGTTGAAGTATTTGGTAACTAAGACCCTCGATGGACCGTCGTGCCTGTAACGGTCCGTCAGACTTGCCGTCGAGGGGAATGAAGAAAGCAGCAGAAGAATTGCACCAAGTATGGGGCGACGGAGCCCACGACGGTCTGTCATGACCACGACGTTCCGTCGCGTGGTCCGTCGACCCAGCCGTGTTTTGACAGATTTCCAGTAATTAGAATCCTTGTTCAATTAGGTTTTTATTTTTTTTATAAATAGTTCAAAAAACCTCGTTTTTGAGGTTAGACTCTTTGAGATTAAACACCATATTAGCAGACTTTGTTTTTCTGAGTTTTTGATTGTTGGAGATTCTTACAAGTAACTCTTGTTGATTAATCAAGCAAATTTTCAGACTTTATTCTTTCTCATTAAAGTAAGTACATGACTTCTTGTTTAATATATTTGAATATTGTGTTTATGGATATGAGGAACTAAACTCTATAACTAGGGTTGTGGGAACCATAGGCAAATAATGAGATAAAGCCTAGCTAAAATAACAATTCTAGAATAGTGTCTTGCATGTATTAATAATTCTTTCGCTTAGAAATATTTTTAACGGATGATCAACGTTAGAACTCGCCTTAATGCTACTTGCCGGACTAAGGAGGTAGATAATTGGAAAAGAATTATTAACATAGATTTAGTGTATACTATCTAATAGGCTAGTATTTATTGGTACGAGGTAATAACTGAGTCAAATATCGAATATGATGCTTAATATGAGGTAAGGATAAGGGTTAGGAAAGCAACACACGTAGCCGGACCAAGGTGCGGAGTGAGATTTTCTAGATGCCGGACCAAGGATTTAGAAATACATAGCTTTTCACTTTGCATGCAAGATACTAGGAAAGAATTGTTATAGCTAGAATTATCAAGTTATGAACCTGTGGGGAACACGTAAACCCTAGTTACTTTGATTACTTGATTAAAACTCAACATTAAAAGCTGTTAAGTGTCTCTGTCAAGTTCGTTAGTTATTTTTTTTATGTTATTAGGAAGTACAAAACCCCCCTTTTATGCTTTTACTTTTTAAGGAAGTCATCAACCGAACAATAGTAATAACAAGTTGGAGTTAAGTCTAGACTATTTTCCTCGTGGGAACAATCCCAACCTCACTAGTTGGGTTATTTACTTGACGCGACCGCTTTACTTCTCATTTGAGAAGTAAGTTTGAGCGTATCAAATTTTGGCGCCGTTGCCGGGGATTTTAGCTTTTAAATTAACTTGAACTTCTTACTATAGTTTAGTTGATATTTTCTTGATTTTACTTTGTTTTATTGTTTTTGATTCCTTTTCAGAATTATCCTCCTTGTATGCCAAATACAAGGAGAGGAAGAGAACCGTTGTTCCCTTACGATCACGAGCTAGAACGTACACTGCGAAACATGAATCGTAACTTGGGAATCAATGACGAGGATCCAAACCAGAACATCCCAGCTCCGGCTGATGTTCATGATCAGATGTTACCCGATGCTCCGGGTGAACATCAACAGAGGGGACAGAATCCCGTTCCACGGCCCCAAGCATACTACAGAGGCTATGATAACATAGCAGATTCGGACGGGCCACTGGTTTTGCCTCCTCTACCTACAGGCCACACTTTTGTGGTAACTAGTAGTCTGATGCAAATGCTCACTGCCAGAGGTTTGTTTTCAGGGCTACCTTCTGAGGATCCACATGCCCATATAGCTAAGGTAAGGGCAGTGTGTAAGAGTTGTGTGGGGAGGCCTGATTTAGATCTAGATGTAATAGGTCTCAGAGTGTTTCCTCTCTCACTGACGGGAGAGGCTGCTATGTGGTTTACTGAGCTCCCATATAACTCTATTTATACTTGGAACCAACTACGGATGTCTTCTTAGCACTGTACTATCCAGTCTCCAAGAAATTAAACCACAACGACAGGGTGAATAACTTTGTGGCACTACCAGGAGAGTCAGTTAGTAGTTCTTGGGATAGATTCACCTCATTCTTGAGAAGTGTCCAAAATCACCGTATTGATAATGAGTCACTAAAGGAATACTTCTATAGGGGACAAGATGATAACAATAAAGCGGTGTTGGACACTATAGCAGGTGGATCTTATGGAAAATGCCCTTATGCTGAGATTGCTGAGAAATTAGAGAAAATCTCCCGTAACAACAAAGCTTGGAGTACTAGGAAGTCCGATACAGGGAGAAACACCTTCACAGTGCAGTCCACTCACAACCCAGCCACAAATGATATTCGGGAAGAAATGGCTCAGATTAGAACTGAGCTTGGGTTGGTACTAAAACATGTAACTGGGGGTGCAGAAAAGATTAATGCAGTCAACTACTTGGCTAAACCACCACCCCCTAGCAGTGAATGTTACTATGAGGAGGATTCCTATGCAGTCAATGAACAAATGAGGGGTTTCCGACCAAGTGCCCAAGGCTCAAATCAGGATAATTGGCACCAAGGTCAAGGTAACCAAGGTCGGACCTATGGTAAATACAACCGTGAGGGTCATTATGTCCGAGATGGAAAGTACAATCGCGACAACAACTTCAACAGGGGTAGCTATGGTAACAGAAACAACAGAAATGGACCTTATGTTCCTCCTCAAAATCGTGAAGTTACTCCTAGGGATGGTGGAGATAGTATGGCGCGAGTTGAGGATATGTTGCACAAAATGATGAGGAGGTTCGATGCTAGTGATGAGCACATTAAAGAATTAAGGGGTTAGTTAGCTAGTATTGGGCAAAAAGTGGACACACGCAATTTCGATTAAACAGATCGAATTGCAAGTGGCCCAATTATCTGCGACAGTGAACACACGGCAACCGGGCACTCTTCCTAGCAACACTGTCCAAAATCCAAAGAATGATGCACACTGTATGGCAATTACTACTCGGGGTGGTAGGCAAACCATTGACCCACCCATGCCATCTGCTGAGAAAAGTGTAAGAAAGGATAATGATAAGGTTGTAAAGGGTAGTGGTGAAACAGATGAAAGTAATGGAACAGATGCAGAAGTACCCATCAAGGTAATCCCCATGCCTAGGCAACCACCACCCTTCCCTCAGAGATTAGTGAAAAAGACTGAGGATGGTAAATACCGGCGCTTCATAACAATGTTGAAGCAGCTCTCTATCAATGTCCCTTTGGTAGAAGCTCTAGAACAAATGCCCGGTTATGCCAAATTTATGAAAGATCTGGTCACCATGAAAAGATCGGTCACGTTTGAGGATGATGATAGATTGCAGCATTGTAGTGCTACCGCTACAAGATCCCTAGTACAAAAGAAAGAAGATCCGGGAGCGTTCACTATTCCTTGCACAGTTGGGTCATTACATTTTGCGAAAGCATTATGTGATAAGGGGCCAGCATAAATCTAATGCCCCTCTCAATTTACAAGAAGTTGGGTTTGGGGGATCCAAAACCCACTGCGATGCGGCTACTGATGGCCGATCGGACTGTGAAAAAGCCCATAGGGATACTCCATGATGTGCTAGTAAAAGTGGAGTCATTCATCTTTCCAGCAGATTTTGTGATTCTTGATTGCGAAGTCGATTTCGAGGTGCCCATTATTCTTGGGAGGCCATTTCTTGCTACAGGTAGAGCCTTAGTTGACATGGAGAAGGGACAGATGACATTTCGGTTGAATAATGAAGAAGCAACCTTCAACATTTGTAGGACCATGAGGCAGAGTGGTGAGCTCCAATCGGTATCTGCCATATCCCACAAAGAAAAGATGAAGAAGGGGACTGAACAAAAATTTGCAAAACAAGAGTTTGTGGTTGGGGATTTGGTACTTGTAGACAGTTCTGGGGTGCCTTGTCTTCCAGGTAGGCTCAAGTCCAAATGGACTGGCCCTTACTTGATTACCCAAGTATTCCCTCATGGGGCAGTTGAGTTAAAAGCCAAGGAGGGAGTGCGGTTTAAGAAGAATAGAGATAGAATAAAACTCTATTTTGGGCATAAAGCATCGGGGAATAAAGTGATAGAGGCATGCCATCTTGATGAAGTCTGAGTAATCAAGTGGCCCCAGTCGTGCCGCGACGTTAAATCTGGCGCTTGTTGGGAGGCAACCCAATACTTATCGTCTTTTTAATAATGGTAGCATTTTTCTATAAATGGGTTTTAAATTTGCAGGCACATTACCAGGAAATTTGGCAGAAAACTACTTCGCAGTAGCCACTGACGGATACAACGACGGACTGTCGCAAGTAAAACAGACCGTCGTATGCACCGTCACACCAGGTACTATCGACTATGGCACCCAAGCAAGACCGCACTTATGCACGCGGGTGATCTAAGTCTGTCGCCCCGTCTGCACGCTTGATCATCAGCTCTGATGATGAGCGGGACCCTAAATACATGCCCCCAGGCAGCTCCGCCCCTTCCCGTGCTACACGTGCCCCCAGAGCCACACCCAAGACGGTGGCGTCCGGCGTAGTCACTGCCTCCCAGTCTGATGAGGAGTGCACACTGAGCGGCACACCCTCTGGGTCGGCCATAAACGATTAAGGAGCGTCTGGATCCTTGGGAGCATCCTGGTCCGAGGAAGCTTCAGGATCTGCTGAGGTTCCCGCACCCGCCACTGCTGCAGCGTCGGCCTCGTCTGATGAGGCTGACAGTTCAGACTCCATATCCGGCGCACCAGCCCCGGTCCCCACCCCAGCCTCTGACCAGCCAAACCGGTGGTGCGTTGAAGGCCAGTTTCAGGTTTACTCCGACGCGAAGTTCTTGACCGATAAAGGAGTAATGACTCGAACACTCACCCTTGAGCGGCGGGTACTTACAGGGAGTCTCCCCTCGATGCCGGAGATCCACAACATATTTACCAGGCATCGCCTAGAGTGGACAGCCCGTCCCTTGGGACGATACAGTGAGGAGATGGTTCGAGAGTTCTACGTGTCCTACGTAGCGACTCTCCGATCACAGATCGACAGGCGGGCTGCTCCCGCGAAACAGGCCCCATTGGAGCAGGTTCTAGTCCGGGGCGTGCAGGTTGACATTTCCCTGCCCGCCATCCGCCGGTTCCTATACGGCGAGAGTGCAGATTCTACTCGGACCCCTATCATTGCCGAGTTTGACTACCGCTGGCAGGTAGTGAAGGATGGACAGTACCTGCGAGACCCAGCACTGAGGGAGACCACCAAGCGGTGGATGGCCCTACAATTATCAGTCGACGGAGAGGGTGCAGATTGGGTAACCGAGCCGAAGGGGGCCATCAAGAAGGCCAACCTCACGTTCGTCGCCAAGTTCTTGTGGCTGCTCGTGCGTCACTGCCTTTCCCCCACAGCTGCTGATAACATAGTCACCTGGGATCGAGCAGTGCTGATGGCGGCGATGATAGCCGGCTTCGAGGTGGACTATGCATGGCTTCTCCAAGCAGTCATGCACGAGAGGGCATTCAAGGTCACCACCACCTACCCCTTTCCATGCATGATCTTTGCCCTTTGCAGGTCTGCAGGTGTGCCCATATGGCACATAGATCAGTTGAGGACCCCGCCGGGTACCGTTGACGTCGGCCTCATCAAAGACGAGGCCAATGAGTTGGCCCCACGTCGAGGGCCCCGTCTAGAGCTGCCACCACTATCTGATGACCTTGCGGATACGGTGGCCCAGGCTCGCACAACTACACAGGCATCCACGGACACTACCCCGGTCGAGTCTATCCCGGGTAGCAGCACAGCTCCTCTACCGACACCGGCCCCACTAACCCGAGTCCAAAAACTGGAGGCACAAATGGCCACTCTTCTGCATCATATCCAGCCGTGGATGCAAAAGTCTATTGCTGAGTCTGAGGCTCGTATTGAGAGGCAGATGCAGCGGAAGATTGCTGAGGTTAACCAGTGCCTCGATGCCTTTGAATTGAGAGTATTAGCTCAACCAGCCACTCCGGTAGATGTGTCGACTCTCCAGGCTGCAGTCGCCAGTCTTCGTGCAGACATCGACACGATCCTAGCGGCAAGAGTGTCATAGTCTGTCGAGCCTGCTGAGGATACTGTATTGGCGGCTCTATTTCCTACTCCAGACATTCCCCCATCTTCCCCGAGCGAGAGTGCCAAGAGGCAGAGGGGTCGATCAGAGGATGAGGCGCGAGCAAGAAAGAAGGAGCACGGATAGATGGAGGCCGCGAGGAGAGCCTCACTTGCTGAGGCGGAGGCACACCAGATCAGAGCATCACAGATGGCGGCTGGGGCGTCTAGCTCCCGCACTGTAGAGACAGCAGGAGGCACTACTAAGGGTGCAGTTGTTGCTGAGGACATCACTGAGGGTGTCCAGATTACAGAGGATGTGGGTTCTGGGAAACCAGATCCACCAGCTTGTTGATCGACGGCGCTATGCGCCACAGGTTTGCTTCACCTACCCCTTTAATCTTTAGATTTTTTTATGCATTGGGGACAATTGCATGCTTTTTTGTAGGGGGTGGGGTAAATGGAAAGTGAGTGTTAGGGTGAAGTCTGAGTAGCCCAACTCACTATCCTCTTTTGGGGTTTTCTTGCCTGTGTTCTTTTTCCCCAAAAGACTGTTTACTTTTTCTAGTTGAACCGGCACGTTATATCTTTTGTACATAGTTTAACTCTGAAGGATGATGGCTGAAATGATATCCCGATAAAACTGGAAAAGGTTGCATGAAAAGGCGTAGTAAGTGATAATTGTGTGGATCTAAACATGAAATAGAGTTACACCGTTGCACTACCCTAAACTTTCAAGTCGAACTAGGTGTCTGATAATCTGGTATAGTGATGAGATGTCAAGTGAGTGTGAGGAAAGTTGAATAGTCCACTACTGATACTGAGCTAGAACTTGCCTGGTTAGCCCTGCTAAAAGTAAGTTGTAACATACAATTAGGAAAGGATCATAGGCCCTTATTCAGTATAGCCCATTTCTAGCCTAAATAAAAGAAACCAAATGAAAGTTATCCTTCGTTGATCCAAATAATTTGAGCTTAAAATTAGACCTTTCTTTTTCACCCCAACTGATCTTTTCTGGGAACAATATGTTGGCCCTGGTCCCTCCTTGGACATGTGCACCTTAGCTTATGCCAAAAGCATAAGTTGAGGGTGGCTAATGTATAAACAACCTTCGTTATGGCCCTGACCCGATTTTGGGAATTGTGTACCTTGACTCATGGCAAAGCCATGAGTTGAGGGTGGCTGTTTTGAGGAATGCTCTAGAAAATGGGGTTGAAAGAACAAAGAGAGAGAAAGAAAAAAAGTAAAGTGACTCAAGAACTCATTAAAAAAAAGATATTCAAGAATTACAAACAAGAAAAGAAAAGAGTCACTTACACAAATGAAAAAAGAAGGGAAACAGCAAGGTGAAAGAATAGGAGAAACTGGGCAAGATAAAGTGATATAGAGCGGAAGGTTTAGCCGATATGTCAAGGAGGGCAAAAAGTCACTAAAGTATACCTAAACATACCCTACCTGACTCTGAGCCTACGTTACAAGCTAAAAAAGTCCTATCATGATCCTAAGGGTGTATAGCAAACTTAAGGCAGTGAAAATAAGGGCAAGCTTATGGCAATAGGTATGAATGAGTGTGACTTTGTTCTGAGAGCGAGTGTTGAAATGTAATCCTTATACTCAAACTGAAATCATTGTGTGAAAAATGAGGATTTTGTTCTAAAGTGAGGACACTACTTGCAATACCGGAATTATTAGCACCTCGTTGAGAAATTGAAGAGGATAGGTGTTTGTGCATGGTGAGTCTGTGCCATGTTCGAATCCCACAAAAGTCAAGCCTAATAGTGATAGCATGCATAGATTTGATGGGATTAGTCGGGATTGATAGCCAAATGATTGCAAAGGATAAAACATGAATACTATTGTACAAAGATTGTGTAGTGAGTCATAGTGCGTCGCTTGAGGACAAACAACGAATTTAAGTTGAGGGTGTTGATATACCGTGGTTTCACGGTATAATTAATACCTTTTCCTTATGTTTATTGTGTCCGAAAGCCTTTTTGTGATAATTTTGATATAAGTTTTTCTTTGTTTTGCAGGAAATCTGTCTAAAGCTGAATGCGGAGATTATGAGCGAAAAATGCAGAAGAGACCACCTACGGAGCTTATGACGGTCCGTCGTGCTTTTGATGGTCTGTAGGTGGCAGCGTAGAGAAGCTGCTGAAGGTAGATGGGGAAGTCTGACCAAGTGTGGGATTACGAAGCTTGTGACAGTCCGTCATGGATATGACGGTCCGTCCTGCGGGTTTGTCGTGAAGATCAGAGAACTGATCCCAGTACCCAGATTCCAAGAGTTGAAGTATTTGGTAACGAAGACCCTCGACGGACCGTCGTGCCTGTGATGGTCCGTCACACTTGCCGTCGAGGGGAATGAAGAAAGCAGCAGAAGAATTGCACCAAGTATGGGGCGACGGAGCCCACGACGGTCCGTCATGACCACGACGTTCCGTCGCGTGGTCCGTCGACCCAGCCGCGTTTTGACAGATTTCCAGTAATTAGAATCCTTGTTCAATTAGGTTTTTATTTTTTTTAAAATAGTTTGAAAAACATCGTTTTTGAGGTTAGACTCTTGGAGATTAAACACCATATTAGTAGACTTTGTTTTTCTGAGTTTTTGATTGTTGGAGATTCTTACAAGTAACTCTTGTTGATTAATCAAGCAAATTTTTCAGACTTTATTCTTTCTCATTAAAGTAAGTACATGACTTCTTGTTTAATATATTTGAATATTGTGTTTATGGATATGAGGAACTAAACTCTATAACTAGGGTTGTGGGAACCATAGGCAAATAATGAGATAAAGCCTAGCTAAAATAACAATTCTAGAATAGTGTCTTGCATGTATTAATAATTCTTTCGCTTAGAAATCTTTTTAATGGATGATCAACGTTAGAACTCGCCTTAATGCTACTTGCCGGACCAAGGAGGTAGATAATAGGAAAAGAATTATTAACATAGATTTAGTGTATACTATCTAATAGGCTAGTATTGATTGGTACGAGGTAATAACTGAGTCAAATATCGAATATGATGCTTAATATGAGGTAAGGATAAGGGTTAGGAAAGCAACACACGTAGCCGGACCAAGGTGCGGAGTGAGATTTTCTAGATGCCGGACCAAGGGTTTAGAACTACATAGCTTATCACTTTGCATGCAAGATACTAGGAAAGAATTGTTATAGCTAGAATTATCAAGTTATGAACCTGTGGGGAACACGTAAACCCTAGTTACTTTGATTACTTGATTAAAACTCAACATTAAAAGCTGTTAAGTGTCTCTGTCAAGTTCCTTAGTTATTTTTTTTATTTTATTAGGAAGTACAAAATCCCCCTTTTATGCTTTTACTTTTTAAGGAAGTCATCAACCGAACAATAGTAATAACAAGTTGGAGTTAAGTCTAGACTATTTTCCTCGTGGGAACAATCCCAACCTCACTAGTTGGGTTATTTACTTGACGCGACAGCTTTACTTCTCATTTGAGAAGTAAGTTTGAGCGTATCAAGACCTTCCCAATATTCCTCACAAATGGGAAATAGAATTTGGAATTGATTTTCTACTGGATACAAATCCCCTATCAATTCCTCTTTATTGGATTGCTCCGGCAGAGTTGAAGGAGTTGAAGGCTCAGCTCAAGGATTTACTAGATAAGGGGTTTATAAGGCCTAGTATTTCTCCATGGGATGCTCCAGTTTTGTTTATGAAGAAGAAGGATGGGTCCTTGAGAATGTGTATCGATTACCGCCAACTCAACAAGGTGACTATTAATAATAAGTATCCTCTCCCTCAGATTGAAGGCTTGTTTGATAAACTAGAAACGGCGAGCTACTTTTCAAATATAGACATGAGGTCGGGGTATCATAACCTAAGATTGAGATCTTAGGATATACCAAAGATGGATTTTCGGACTCAGTATGGGCACTATGAGTTCTTGGTAATTTCTTTTGGTCTCTCTAGTGCTCCAGCGGCGTTTCTGGACCTAAGGAATAGACTGTTTCGAAATTACCTCAATTCATTAGGCATTATCTTCATTAACTATGTCTTGGTATATTCAAAGATTGAGGGTGGTCACATGGGTCATTTGAGGGTGGTATTGTAAACCCTTAAAGAACATCAATTGTTTGCCAAATATAGCAAGTTTGAGTATTGGTTGAGGTCGGCGACATTTCTTTGGCACATCATCTCTAGTGAGGGAGTTGAGGTAGATACAAAAAAATGGAGGCGGTGAAAAATTTGCGTAGAGCATTGACTCCTACCGATATTATGACTTCATGGGTTTAGCGGTTTAGTATTAGAGGTTCGTGGATGGTTTTTCATCCATTGCATGACCTTTGAATAATTTTATTCAAACGAGTAAGAAATTTGAGTGGTCGGAGGCATGTGAGAAAATTTTAAAATTGTTGAAAGATAGGATTACTTCCGGTCCATTGTTGACTTTACCGGAGGGTACAAGTGTTTTGTTGTGTATTGTGATGCATCCGGTGTGGATTTGGGGCGTGTGCTTATGCAAGACGGGAAATTAATAGCCTATTCCTGTAGAAAACTAAGGGTACATGAGAGAAACTATCCCACTTATGAACTTGAATTAACATTCGTGGTGTTTTCCTTGAAAATTTAGCGGCATTACTTTTATGGAGTTCATGTTGATGCTTCTACTGATAATAAAAGTCTCCGATATATGTTTTTCAAAAAGGGTTGAACCTCTGATACAAAAGGTGGTTAGAGTTGTTAAAAGATTGTGATATAAGTGTCCTCCATCACCCTAACAAAGCTAATGTGGTGACAGATGCCCTGAGTCATATGACTATGGGTAGTGTATCCCACATTGATAAAGCTAAGAAGAACCTATCAAGAAAAGACATAGGTTTGATAGGTTATTGGTGAGGTTGGAATGTTCGCAACATGAGGGCACTATAGTCCATTAAAATTCCGAGTCATGTCTAGTGGTTGAGGTGAAGTCCAAACAACACCTTGATCTAGCCTTAATTGAGTTGAAAGAATTGATTCTCGGAAAGTTTTATGAATCATTCTCCTTAGGTGGGATGGTGTGTTAATGGAGCAAGTGAGATTGTGTGTTCCCGATGTAGAGGGGTTGAGGGATCAGATCCTATAAGAAGCACGTGGGTCGCTCTACTCAATTCATCTATGTTTCACAAAATTGTACCACGACCTACATGAGATATTTTAGTGGGAAGGCTTTAAAGGGGACATAGCAAAGTTTGTCGCTAAGTGTCCGAATTTCCAACAAGTAAAGGACGAACACATATAGTAGGGCGGCTTACTACAAGATATCCAAATTCATGCTTTGAAGTGGGAAGACATCAATATGAACTTTAGATTAGGTTTACCTTGGACTCAAAAGTCATATGATTCCATATGGGTGGTTGTGGATCGATTGACTAATTCTGCTCGTTTTATTTCCGTCAAGTCTACGTATTTGGTGGAGGATTATGCAAGAGTCTTCCTAGATAAGATTTTCTTCAATCATGGCATTCCGTTATCCATCATATTGAATCGGGTTGCACAATTCACATTAAGATTTTGGAGGTCGTTCAAAAAAGGGTTGGGTACTATGGTGAAGTTGAGCACCGCTTTTCATCCCCAAACAGATGGTCAAGTGGAGAGACTATACAAACCCTTGAAGATATGCTTAGGGCGTGCATTATTAATTTAAAAGGGAATTGGAATAAACATTTGTCTTTGGTGGATTTTTGCCGATAATAATAGTTTTCATTCATCTGTTTCCATGGATCCCTACGAAGCTTTGTATGGTAGGAGGTGTAGGTCTACTATTGGATGGTTTGAAGAGGGTGATCCATCACTTCTTGGTCCTGCGTTGATTTATAAGACTTAGGAAAAGATACATATCATAAGGAACCGGTTGCAAATGGTCTATAGTCGGCAAAAGTCTTATGCCGATCGCAGAAGAAGGGATTTGGAGTTTGAAGAAGGTGATAAGGTGTAATTGAAAATTTCACCAATGAAAGGGGTGGTTAGATTTTGCAATAAAAAAAGTTGAGTCCTCGTTATGTGGGTCCCTATGAAATCTTGAAAAGGGTTTGTAAGATTGGCTATGAATTGAAACTTCCTAATTTAATCGGCCTCGGTTCATCTAATCTTCCAAGTTTCTATGTTGAAGAAGTGTATCAGTGATCCTGAGTCCATTCTACTTATTAAGGGTCTTGTTGTTAAGGGTAACATCTCTTATGAGAAAGTTTCGGTTCAAATTCTTCATAGGCAAGTCAAAAGTTGAGGAATAAAGAGGTGGTTTACGTTAAGGTGTTATGGAAGAACCAACTAGTTGAAGGTACAACATGGGAGGGCGAGGCCGACAAGAAGTCCCGGTACCCTCATCCTTTTGATATTTAAGGTTATTCATTCATTTTAAAAATACAAATATGACTAGAAATTGATGTTTCTTTATTTTTTGGTGAAGTTTTGCTAAATGTGCATTTTAAGTACTTCATAGCGATATTATAATGAAATTGGTGCTTTAAACTTGAATTTTTGCCTTTTAGTTCATTTGAGTTATGTTGTGCTAATTGAGTCATGTAATGTATGTTGAGCTCATATGTGATATGAGAAGGAAATACCTCGTGATGATGTTTTTTTATCCTTAAGTGTGAAATTATGAGTTTTGAAATTTGCCTTGATGAAATGACCTGATTTATGTTAATTTATAATCGTTGATTGGTTGGGCTTCTAGTCTTGAGTCTATTCCTTCCTTCAAAAGAATTTTAGTGTTAATTCCAGGATGAATGTTCCTAAGGGGGGGATAATGTAAAACCTTAAAAATCCAAGATGTGTCGTAAAGTATAACATAGGTGTCAAAAGGTCTAAGTAATGCTTTTAAGTACATTTCAATGAATTTAGGTAATTTAGGATGTTTAAGAACCAAAAACATCCAATAACGTCCATGACGTCTTGGAAGTTGGCTAAAAGGTGTGCTAGCATGCCTTAGCATTTTTGACTAACTTTTAGGAGTCGAAAATGTTTGAAAAACTTGTCGAAGAGTACATAATAGGTGTTTGAGTTGTTTCATGTTTGAAATTTCCGGGTAAGACTAACCAAGGACAAACCAAGGGCCCTTTAGGAGGACCCTTGCGTACGAATAAACACTGCCTGGACAGTGAGCATCGACATGAAACCTACTATCCGTGTGTGGACTAATAGGGTTTTGATGCCACATTCGGCCCATACATATCAAAGTTGAGGAAGGCCTCCGCCAGCACAGTCTCTGAATTAATCAACGGAGTGCATTATAGAGGGGTGAGGGTCTTTAGGTTCATAGACGTCCTGTCGGCAGGGTTCTGTCTGTGAAGGGTATGTTTTTTGCAGGTTTTTATATTAATGAGGTGCTTTAGGGGTTAGTTAGGTATTAAGAGGAGACTAACTATCTAACTTAAAAACCATATAAAATCCCCAACCCGAATTAACTTGTTAGAACTCTAAAACACAAACTCTCTTCCTTCCATTTTTTCTCTCTCTCTACTTTAACTCACCATTGAAAACTAACAAGAATAAAGGTTTGGGGTCTAGAAAGGGACTAATTCACTATCAATTCATCATCAAATATTAAGAGGTGAGATTTAATTCACGTTTGAGGCTCTTTCATCAAAAGGGTTCCATTAAAAATGGATTACAAAAGTTTAGTTTTCTTATGGGTTTCATCTAATTAGGAAATTGAAGTTCTTGATTGAGTTTCTGTTGAATACTTTAGGTTATATTGAATGAATTAACATGTAATTTATCTTCTTTATGGTAATTGTTGATGTTTTGGTCAAAATTGAATAACATGATCCTCAATCCATAAACCTAGTTTGTGATCTTGACCTATATTTTATTCTTATCATTCAATTGATTTTGTTATTGATTAGATTACTATCCTATTGTGTTATTAACATTAAATTTAGATGAATTATAGGCCTATCATGTTAGTTCTTGAGATGTGATTTAGGTTATGAAGTATACTATGAAATTAGCCTACGTATCTAGTCTTATGCTATGGCCTAATGATTAATTGTGTTATAGAGATGTAATTGTCCTTGTTGTCTTATTGGTTATCATTATGTGATAATATTACTCCCAAAATTGGGTTGAGTTATGGGTTGATTTTAAGACCTTGACGAGGAACTATGAGGAAGACTTTTAAGTCTTAGAATCTCCATCTTTACTTCCAATTATGATTAATTGTGATTAAGTCATGATATTATATTGGAGTATTCCTTGTATTAGGATTGTTAGGATGTTATGATGATTGAATTTAAATAGCTTGATTATGGTTGTGAGCTTGATTAGGATGTAAATTCTATAAGGATGGTGATGTATACCGATGTGCCTTATAATGAAATGTTATATAATGTGTAACCTTACTTATATGAATTGTGATGAAAGGACTATACTCATGCAATGCTTATTGTTCTATTGATGATGATGATTATACAACGGATAGACTTTGAACTAAACAAAGTTATGATTATTAATTAAATACTTAAATACATTTCAATAAAGGTACTTAGCTTAGCACCGAGTG
Organism: Solanum lycopersicum; assembly: GCF_036512215.1. Lineage (NCBI taxonomy): Eukaryota > Viridiplantae > Streptophyta > Magnoliopsida > Solanales > Solanaceae > Solanum > Solanum lycopersicum. Next base: position 21,476,209 of record NC_090802.1, read on the forward strand.
AACTTGACAATGGGAGGTGATGACATTCAAAATAGTAAGATTCGCCCTATAATTCTATATTAGTGTTGACTTCCCAATGAGGAATACTCATCAAATGAATTCCGATAAGAGGATGCCCCAATTACCAAGTTTTATAGAGAGGGAATATACTATCTCTTAATTCTTGAAATATGTTGCACCCATAGGAAGACTTGCTAGTGGATCCACCAAGAAAGCTACGTTTGTGTTTGGTTCTACTTTGGTCGGTAGACCACCTTCCATCGGTGTAACGTTTTACGACACCGGATTCCACACATAACTCATGTAGTCTATGTATTTTATGGCAAGTGTTACCTAAAGTAAAAAAAAAAAGCAATAAAGTATAAACTAACTAAGGTTACTTTAGAGGGTTAACTTTCCCTAGGTAGAGGTATGAGACTCTACCTATGCCTTGCACTAGTTGACTTTGATGGTAGCTTTAGGAAGTTGATATTATGTATGCATATGATACTGATATATATGATGATAATATGTTGATGTTACAATGTAAATATCTATATATGATAATGATTATTCTCTTGATATATGTAGTTGGGCTATATTGTTAAGTTGGACATTGGTTATTTTTTCTTGTTAAGTCTACTTGGTTGAGCAAGGTTATGGGGCTTTGCTTGGTCATTGTACTTATTTACTTGATAAGGATTCATGAGTAGTTGTATTGCTATTTATGATATGAATGACACATTCATTCTTGTGATGTTATTCCATGATCATAGGGTCATAGTAAATCATGGTTTCAAGTATGTTGGAATACGTATTACTTGTTCAGTTAATAAGCATGTTTGGTTGGTTGATATGACTTGCTTGAGTTTGCATTAAGTTCTTAAAAGGTTAATATGTAATGTTTTGACTAAAAGTCCCTTTTTATCATGTTTTTCTTGTATATGTGCATAAGGTCTCATACTTAGTACATGTGGAGTACTAACCCCATTTTCTTCCCTTTTCCCAAACATTTTAGCTTACGGTCATTAAAGCGTTAGGAGAGCGACATTGTTGAAGGCTTGGATTCTTTTTTCATGTGAGTAGGGTAGGTCCTTAATTTCTGAGTACAATGTCATTATCTAGCTCAGAGTCTTGTTATGAGCTTAAAGACACTTTCACTTCTTCCCTTTTCAATTGAGTACTATACTTTGTATGACCTATATGTGGTGTTGTTTGATTGATGTAAGGGGCTATGCCCATATTGTGATAATCGTTTAGATGGTATGAGATGAGATAATCTTGGATGCTATTTATCTATCTTATACATGTGTATGTGCAATAAAATAGAAGTCTATGTAAGCTTGCTATACAAAGGGTCTATGTATACTCAATACCATTATAAATTATGTGTATGTAGAGGTTTATGTAAACTTCCTAGTAGTTATAATTAAAGTATTAAATTTTTCTGCACTTTTAAACCTATTAATGCAATGACATGAGACTAAGAGTCTAGTCTAAGTCCTTAAAAAGGAGGATGACGCTGGTTACATCTAGGGGTAAACCCGGATGTGACAGTTTGAATAATGAATTATGAGTTGGTTAGATAGTAATTCCTCTAGGTCGAATGTGTGGTTTTGATGTCACTGCTAAGTATTCCTCATCTTTAACCGTAGACTACTGAATTACTTATAAATTATGCAAGTATGTTATGGTATGATTATTATATGATTTAAAATAGTTTCTCATTATTATAATAAATGTTAAGGGAATGGTTTACTCACTCGTGAGTTGGTGTGTCTAAAGTGAAAGGATTTTTTGCACTTGTGATGACCAATGAGCTAGATATGATAAGATGTTTACACAGGGGTCTAGAAGAGACTAATGTGAACTTGCATGATGAAATATTATAATTACTAAAGGGAATAATTACTTAGCACCTAAAGGGCATGTAAATGATATTGAGGTGTAATGTTAGTAAGTCCGGACTCCCACATGGGTTTCTATAAACAATCTCCTAGACCCTTAACTATGTGCAAACATAGGACCCTATATTAATTGATCCACCTGGATAGCTATGTACGAATAGTTACACATTAGGCAAGTGTTAACCCTCTCTTTTTTATATGGGAGTAGAACACCAAATTCCATGTAGCTCACATGGTCTCATGTTGGTTATAGCACTGATTTCCCTAATGTAAAAGTAAATAAACATGTTAAGTATGTGAACTCTTATTAAGTTGTCTTGACGGATAATACATAGGGTGAGGGAGGGTATAGGACTTATCTCACTCATTGCACATGTGGGATCCTAAGGGATAGTTCTACTAGTTTTCTTTCATCATAATTACTATTATTACTTAAGGGAATAATTGCTTAGCACCGAAAGGGCATGTAAACGAGATGGAGGTCTCACATTAGTAAATCCGGCGTCCCACATGGGTTTTCTCACATTTGTAAGTCCGGATTCCCTAGTTATTTGTTGTCTCATGAGATGTAAACCTCCACGTTAGTAAGTTAAGTTTTTTAAGAACAATGTCCTTGACCCTTAACTATGTTCGCACATAGGCTCTAGGTTAGTGGTTCCACCTAGATATATATGTACTAATGGTTACACCTTAGACTAGTGTTAACCCTCTCTTTTAAGTGTGGGAGTAGAAGACAGGATTCCATATAGCCCATAAGATCTCATGTTTGTTATTGCACTTCTTTATCTTATGTACAAGTAAATGAACAAGTTAAGTATGTGAACTCTTATTAGTGTTGTATTAAAGGATACTACATGGGATGAGGGAGGGTATGTTACTTCTCTTACTCATTCCACATGTGGGATCCTAAGGGATTGTTTTACTAGTGTTCTTTTATAATGATAACTATGATTATGATTATGTTGATAAGCAATGAGTAGTATTCATTCATTAATCATGTAATGATGACTTTATGAAAATAGGTTATAAGTATGAAGTGGGTTACTTAATGTGATACTTATCTGTGGATAGGATTATGAGGTTCTATCTTTTGCATTCCACAAGTATTGCTTGAGTGATCTACATGTTGGGACGCTATTATGTTTAATTTACTAATTATGCTTCTTATATATGCATATTAAGTTAAATTGGTAGAAATCGTGCTTTCGATTAAATCCTCCTTTTCTCATGCGTTGATGGTTTTTGTGCATAGGAGACATACTTAGTACATGTGGTTCGTACTACGCCATATTTTCTCCCTTATTTCCTAAATATTTAAGGTTCGGGCCATTGAGGAGATTCATGGTCATTGAAGAAGAATACTTGGAACTTTCGTTAATCGATTGGCGAGTCCTCATGAGTTTTGAAAAAAGAGCCACTCATCCAACCTTATTAATTTTATCTATGTTTTGAGAAAATTATTCGATTCTCATGTTTAGACTTCATCGTAGCCTATATGGGCATATTTTAATAGACTAAGGGCTATTCCCAAACTATTGTGATTCAATTTATAGATGGTTTAATGTGAGACAAAGATATAGACTAAATTCTTATGTATTATTATGTTGTCTAAGTAAGAAGCCTGAATACGCTTCCTACATGAGAGGTCTATGTAAACCTCACTAATATATAAGGAAGTTTTTATTTTGACGTATGATGTGCTATGATTTATGCTAAGGGATTATCTTAGTCCTCTTTGAAGACGATGATGCCGGTAATGACTAGGGTGTACTTTAGGTAGTGACAAACTTGGTATCAGATCATTAGGTTAAAGTAAACCTTAGTAGTGATGTCTCACTAAACCACATATATTTAGGGTCTTATTCATAATTGTGAAGTGTGCCACTGTTATGAAATAGAGACTATGTAATGCTTAGGAACCTTCACTCTATTCTTATTCGTTAGTCGTGCATTAAAGTCTTAACTCTATCTAGTCCTTAAGAGTCTTACCTGTATCTAGTCTCTTCTTCTAATCATTTTATTGTTCTTACAGGCAATGAATATAAGGAGGAACAATGCTCAAAGGGTCAGAGAGGAGAATTATCATGAGGCGCTTCCTCCTCAATCTCCTGAAAACCCTAAAGTTCCTATTGAAGAAGGGACTATGTCTAACATTTAGATAAGGTCGACCAATCATAGCTTGACTCAAGTTTTTGCTAGTCAAGTTTCTATGGCTAAAGTGAACCCCAATTTTAGCACTACTGATTTATGTATTAGGGATTTCACAAGGATGAATCCCCCCTACATTCTATGGTTCTAAGGTGGAGGAGGACCCACAAGGGTTCATTGATGAAGTGTTCAAAGTTTTTGGTGGTATGGTTGTTTCTTCTCAAGAAAAGGAGGAACTAGATGACTACAAACTCAAATATGTGGCTCAAGTTTGGAATGAGAAATGGAAGGATGAGAGGCCGCTTATAGAAGGTCGGATTACTTGGGAAGCATTAAAAAAGGATTGCCTAGTTAGGTTCTTTCCCTTTGAACTAAGGGATAATAAAATTCAAGAATTTATCAATTTTAATTAAGGTGGTATGAGCTTGAAGGAGTATAACCTCAAGTTCACTCAACTACCCATGTATGTTCCTACTATGGTTGCGGATTCTAGAGCTAAGATGAAATTTTTTTTATGGGGATATCCAACCTTGTGGTGAATAAGAGTAGGTAGGATATTGATTCGTAGCATGGACATCTCTTGTCTCATGGTTCATACTGAACAAATTGAGGAGCAAAAGCTTATGTAAGTTGGTAGAGAGTTGAAGAAAGTAAGAAACGATAATGGAAAATCTTCCAAGATTAAGTTTGAGGTGCAAGACAAACAAAAGTTTAAAAGGAGGTTTTCCAACAAAGGCTGTCACATCTCGGAATATCCCATAGACGTAATCGGCGGTGCCATCCTCTTTGAGGACTAATACAAGCCTCTCAGATTACACTATTACATTCATAGATCAAATTTAGTGGAAAATTTAAAGTTTTCATTACTTCTACTCTGAGGTTTACATAGGCATCTACATACACATAGTATGTATATCGAGTATACATAGACTCTTCGTATATGAAGATTACTTTGTCTTCTACTTTTAGTGAAGATAAGTATATAAAATATGGAATAGTTATAATAGTACTTTCATCTCATAACCATCTAATAAAAGTATATCATATTGAGCTTAGCCCATACATCAATTCAATAAGACAACATATAGGTCATACAAATGTTTAGTACTCAATCGAAAGGAAAGAAACATAAGAGTCTTAAACTCATAACAACTCCATTAAATAGATAGTGGCATTACCCTCAGAAAGTGAGGACCTACCCTACTTGGATGATCAATAGATACAAGTCTTCTTCAAGTCGTCTTCAAAACTACTTCAACGAACGGAACCTAAAATGTTAGGGAAAAGCAATAAATGGGGTTAGTACACAACTTGTACCAAGTACGAGACCATATGCACACATCCTATGAAATATGCTAAGAAAAGGGACATTTCATAATGTATGAACTTTTTATTCAAAACCATTATGCATATTGAACAAGACCATACCAACCAATAGAACATGTGCAAGATGCCATAAGCATGTACATCACAAGACCAACAACATCAAAACTAGTCAAGTCAACATACATATACTATAATTGAACACATAGTCGAATAAATTTATCATCAAGTAATAATAGCAACAAACATGAATAAGAGTGCATTTCAACATAACAAAAGCAAGACAATTACCCATTAACCACTATCAAGTCAACAAGTGCAATAACTAAGCAAAGCCCAATAACCTTACTCAATAAAGTAACCTAACAAGAATCGTGACTAATATCCTACTTTACATAGGATAGCATTTAAGAGTACATATCATCTTACATTCAATCATATAAACCAACATATATTCATCAGTGAAATTAATCATCATGTAGTATCAACAATGTGCAAGTTCATCATATACATACCATATATCATCATAAGCATATTTATACATAATAACAACTTCGTAAAGGTCCCTTCAAGGACAACTAGTGCAAAGCATAAGAAGAGTCCCACACCCCTACATAATCTAAGTCAACCTCTCAAGTCACCCTAGTTAGTTTGTACTTCATTACAACATTTTAGTTTAGGGAACACTTGCCTCAACTGACATAGACCACAAGAGCAAAGTATGAAATCCAGTGTTGTAAAAACTTTCCACTGAAAGAAGGTGGTCTACTGGCCAAAGTAAAACCAAATATAAACGTATATTTCTAGGTGGATCCACTAGCTAGTCTTCCTGTGGGGGCGACAAAGTTCAATAAATAATAGATAGGTATAACCCATCTACATACCATTTCACAATTGGGGCCTCATCTCATGGGAAAACATGGGTTATCCTTCCTCAAGGGAAGTCACCACATGTGGGTCTATAGGGTCTATCTTCCTCTATGGAAAGTTTTCACCTCCCATTGTCAAGTTCACTCGCTGCTAAGCTATAGACCCTTTTTGAAATGTCTTTAATGCCTTTATTAATCATCATAACTTTATGTTTGGTCATAGGGTCTAACCCTAGTATATTCTTCATCATCATAGCTCAATAAGAATTGCATGAGTATTGTCCTTTCATTACAATTCATATATGTGAGGTTAGCACATTAACATCTTTGCATGGTAAGGCACATTGATAAATCATTCACAAACCTTATAACATTTACATCATAAGTCAACACCTCACAATAATAACCAAGACATTTCAATTCAATATCATACCACCCTATCAATCTTAATACAACACATACTCCAATACAACATCAATACTTAATCACAATTAACCACAATTTAAAGTAAAGGATAGGGATCATAGGACTTACCAAGTCTCCTTCATAGTTAATCATCAAGGTCTTACCACAAATTCTCAATTCAACCCAATTTGGGTATACATCATCATTATTCAATAACCAATATGATCACAAGGCTTGGAGAATCACTACTTCATAATTCTATACTAGATCATAGCTTAAGACAAAATACTTAGGTCAATTCACAACATACATCATAACCTAGATTATCTTATAAAGAACTAGCTTCAAAAGAGTACAATAACTCAAATTTATTCATGATTATTATAACAACATTATCTAGTAGTAACTCAAACAATAACCAAGTCAATTGAACCAATCTAACCTAAATAATATCAAGATCACAGCATAGGGTTAAGGGGTAAAAGGTCATCTTCTACAAACTAGACCAAACCATAGAGATATATCATAATTAGTGTAGAATAAATTATAATATATTCATAATATCCAAAAGATAACATAAACAAATAAATTCATAACATCAATTTGTATTGGATGAAAACCCACTTGAAAACTCAACTTTAGTAATAAATTTGATGGAACCCTTTGAGAAAATATGTCTCAAAGGTGAATTAGGTACCATACCTTTTTAATTGATGAATATTTATGGAGGAAATTTACCCTTTTCATCCCTAAAACCCTCTCTTATCTTGTTCTTCAATGGTGTTTTCCACTAGTGAGAGAAAAAAGAGGGAAGGAAGAGAGTTTTGTTTTGTGAGTTGTGATTAGTCTAATGGGCTTGGGGTCTTTATATGGGGAGTTAATTAAATTAATTACTCTTCCATAATCCCCTCAATAATTAACTAACCACTTAATTAATTAATTGGAGTTAAGTGAAAACGTGCAGCATATTGGACCCTTCAAAGATGAGACCCCGATTGACAACCCTTGTGTAAGGCGACGGCCACAAGACCCTTATGTCCTGCTGGTCCATTGTTTTGGTTAGTTACTGGTCAAAAACTAGTCTTAGGAAAAAATCCTAAGTGTTAATTGACGAGTAAATCTATGTCCCGAACGATTGAAATAGGATTGTCTACAGCAAGTCGTTGGTGATACTACCTTGGAAGTTCCTTGAACCCAAAAGCAACGGTCCTTCTCAATGGCCCTTGGTCTTTTCTTTTGAGAGTCATACCCCAACGTTTTGACCATGAATCAACTCAAACATATGTTAGACGACATTCCACCAATTTTTATCATTTTCTGACTACAAAAACTAGTCCAATAGGGTAAGGCACACTAGTACCTCATTGAACTAGTTTCCGGACGTTATGGTCGTTCTTGGACCGTTTTGTTTCTATACTTCCTAAATGACTTATATTCAATAAAATTGACCTTAAATCAGTTTCTAAACCTTATTACACCTATGTCATTCTCTATAAAGCGTCCTGGATTTTCAAAGTTTTACAAAATCTCTTGTAATGCTCCAAAGGTAAACAAGTGTATGTTTTGTTTACACCCAAGACACAAGTGGGGAAATGTGACAGATCTTATGATGAAAAGACTCTTTATGAAAAATGTAATGAGAGACATGATGGTAAGTTCCTAGTGGGGACGGGTAATTTCTATAGTTGTGGCAAGAGTTGTCACATGAAGAGAGATTTCCCTATGATGAAGTCTCAAGGAAGGGAATATTGTCAAGCTTAAGAAAGTTCCCCAAATAAGGATTCTCCTATTATGAATCACCATTACGCTCTGAAATCCTGAAGTGATCAAGAGATCTCACCGGATGTGGTCACCGGTATTTTAAAATTATTTTCCTTTAATGTATATGCTTTGTTGGATCCTAGATCTACAATGTCATTTGTGACCCCTCTTGTATCCATGAAATTTGAAATACTACCCGACATATTAGACAAACATTTTTTGGTTTCTACCTCGGTGGGTGATTCTGTGCTTTTTAATAAGTCTGTAAAGGTTTCCCTATTTTCTTGCCCAATAGAGTTACATAAATGCACTTGATAGAACTTGATATGATAAAATTTGATGTCATATTTTGAATGGATTGGTTGTATTCTTCTTTTTCCTTTATTGATTATGGAACAAGAGTAGTCAAATTTCAATTTTCAAAGGAACCTACTTTTGAGTGGAAGGGAGGAAACAAAAGTCCTAGGGGTAAGATCATCTCATATCTAAAAGCATGCAAATAGATTGTAAAGGGTTGTCTCTATCACATAAAAATAGTAAGAGATGTTAAATTCGAGGTCCCTTCAATAGAGTCGGTACCCGTAGTAAGGGAGTTCTTTGAGGTATTTCTCGATGACCTTCCCGGAATTCCTCCAAATTGTTAGATTGATCTCGGCATAGACTCATTTTCGAATACACAACCTATTTTAGTCCCTCCTCATTGGATAGGGTTGGTCGAATTGAAGGAACTAAAAACTGAACTCAAAGAATTTTTTAGATAAGGGGTTTATTCAATCGAGAATACTTCCATGGGGGTGCTCCTGTGATATTTTACAGAAAAAGGATGGGTCATTCAGAATGTGCATCAACTATCTTCAACTAAACAATGTCACCATAAATAACAAGTACCCACTCCCTAGTATTGATGACTTGTACGATCAACTCCAAGAAGCGAGTTACTTTTGAATGATTGTGAGGTCAGGTTATCATATATTCATAGTGAGAGTGGTTGATATTCCAAAAAACGGCCTTCCAAACAAGATAAGGTCACTTTGAATTCCTAGTAATGTCATTTGGTCTAACAAATGCCCAGGAGGCATTCATGGATATTATGCATCTAGTTTTTAGAAAGTACGTTAATTTTTATGATATTGTTTTCATTGATGCCATATTGATATAGTATAGGAGTGAGAATGATCATATGAGAAACCTGATAATAGTTTTGCAAATTTTCAAGGATAACCAACTTTTACTATGTTTAGCAAGTGTGAGTTTTGGTTGAGATTGGTTGCCTTTCTTGGTAACATTGTCTCTAATGATGGGTGAAGGATGATCCAAGGGAGACACAAGTGGTCAAAAGTTGGCCTAGACCTTCGAGTATTACCGACATCCGCTGTCTTCTAGGGTTGGCTGGTTACAATCGGAGGTTTGTTGAGAGATTTTCATCTATATCATCTCCATTAACGACTCCAAATCTGAATGGTCGGAATCATGTCAAAATAAATTCCAATTATTAAAAGTTTGACTCACCTCCGCTCCGGTGTTGACCCTACGGGAGGGTACGAAGGTTTTGTAATTTATTGTGATTCTTTCCGAGTGGGTCTATGACGTGTGCTCATGACACATTGCAAATTCATAATGTCATCCTCTAGATAACTAGAGATGCATGAGAAGAATTTTCCAACTCATGACCCTGAGCTTGCGGCCTTGGTGTTTGCCTTGAAAATTATGAGGCATTGTCTCTATGGATTATAAGTGGATGTGTCCACCGATTAAAAGAGTCTACAATATTTATTCACTTAAAAGACTTGAATTACAACAAAAAAGATTGTTAAATTTTTTAAAGGATTATGACTTGAGTGTCCTCTATCAATCCTAGAAACCCAATGTTGTTGTGGATGCATTAAGCCGAGTGGCCATGGTAGTGTAGCTCATGATGTTGATGATAAGAAAGAATTGGTAAAGGAGTTTCATAGGTTTTCCCCCGTAGGTGTTGGACTAGAAGAATCTTCAAAGGTTTGTTTAATGGTCCGTCATAACTCCGAGTCATCTCAAGTGGTTGATGTGAAGTCCAAGCAACATCTTAATCCTCTATGATAGAGTTGAAAAAATCAGTCGTTAACAAGAATAATAAATCTTTCTCCTAATGTGAGGATTGGGTAATTAGGTATCAAGGGAGATTATGTATGCAGTATGTTGATGGTTTAAGGGACGAAATCATGGATGATGCTCATAGCTCCCGATACTTCACCCATCCTAGGCCATCAAAATGCCAACAAGTCAAAGACGAGCATCAAGGCCCGGGTTGTCTAACCCAAGATATCACATACCCACTTGGAAATGGGAAGATTTTAACATGCACTTTGTGGTAGGATTATCTCGAGCACCTAGACAACATGACCCCATTTGGGTAATAGTGTATAGGTTGACTAAGTCAGCCGACTTCCTTCCATAAAAGTTTCTTACTCAGTGGAGGAGTATGCTAAATTGGATGTTAAGGAGATTGTGAAGTTATATGGGGCCCCCTTATCGATCATTTCATATGGAGGATCCCCATTCACTTCACTTTTTTTGAGTTCTTTCCAAAGCGGTCTTGGTATCTAAATTAAGCTTAGCACCGCTTTCCACCCTCAAACGTATTGACAAGCGTAGTGCACCATCCAAACTATTGAAGACATGTTGAGGTCTTGATTGATTAATTTCAAAGGTACTTGGGATGATCACTGAACATTCATAGATTTCTCCTAAAGCAATAGATACCATTATTGTATTGTTATGGAACCTTTTGAAGCACTTTATGGTAGAAGGTGCCGGTCTCTAATTCGGTTGTTTGAAGGGGGTGAGTTTGCTCTTCTTTGTCTTGAAATAGTGTATGAGGCCACGCAGAAGGTTCTTCTCATAAGAGAGAGGTTTAAAATGGCTTATAGTAGGAAAAAATCCTATGCCAACTATAGAAAGATGGACCTTGAATTCATACTACGAGAATGGTTGTATTCAAAAATTTCATCCATGAAAGGGGTGATGAGGTTTTTAAAGAAGGAAAAGCTTAGTCCCCTTTATGTGGGGTTTTATATGATTTTGAAATGTGTAGGGGAAGTGGTACATGAGTTAGAGTTTCTAATAAAAATGATCTAGGTTCATCCGGTGTTCAATGTGTCTATGCTGAATAAGTGTATAGGTGACACTTCGTAAATTATCCCTATAGAAGGTTTAGGGGAAAAAGAGGACCTTTCTTGTAAAGAGGTCCCGGTCGACATTTTGGATCGCTAAGTAATGAGATTGAGGAATAAGGAGGTTGCCTCTGTGAAAGTTTTATGGAGGAACCACCTTGTTGAGGGTGCAACATAGGATGCCGAGGCCCACAAGAAGACCCACTATCCTCATCTCTTTCCCCCTACTCCTATTAAAAGTTAAGGTTAATAGGTTTCTCTTATATTATATGAATAATGTTGAACTTATCATGTTTATCCAGTATGTGCATATTCTCGTAGAAATTCATGCCTACATTGAGTTTTTGTGAAAAATGAATCGCATGATTTCTTGTAATGTAGTGTGGTACATTGCTTTCAAGAAATTGTGCTGGGCATGCTTAGATATGTATTGATAAGAAATTTGCATGGTACCTCTTTATAATTGTTCATGTTGAGCTCCTGTTGAAATGGAGACGGTAGTTCCTCCTTATGTTATGTAAATGACGAGCTCTTATGTGTCATGAATTGTGGTTTAAGTTCTTATGTGTTAATGCTATATTTATGTGTTGAATGGAGTTGATAATTCTTTCTATGAGTTGTGACTCAACATTATATTGTTGGTATGTTGTCTGCTTGTCTTGAGTCTACTCCTTTTTCAATAGAAGGTTTAAGGTGTCATTCATGGACGAATGTTCCTAAGGGGAGGATATTGTAACACCCCGTAATTTCCATGACCCATAATAGAGCCTCATATGTAGAATATTTATGATTTATGACCTAAAATAGTGTAACTAACTTGTTTGACAAGTATTGAAGCCATAGCATAAAAGAAAGTCCTTGACATTTGAAAACTAGCTAGATTGAACTAGTTGATGTCCCTATGTTTGATGAAAGTTTTGAAGGGTCATTTGATGTCCGAAACTAACCAAAAGACATTAAGTAAGTAAAATTTATCATATAGGGTCAAAATATAGAGTCACGATACCCCAAGGTCTACCGTAAGGGTCCTTGGGGAGGACTGAGCATGGACTAGAAGGCTGCCAATGCACCCTGCTCCCCGTAGGAAATCGGTGGCTGCTGCACGAAGCGCAGCCATCACACATGGATTCAAAATTTTCCTCATGAGACAGGGACTACAGGAAATCCATTGTCTCAACCTGTACTTTAAATAATAAATCTTGAAGTAACCCCGTGACGCGCAACAAAGTCCCTAAATTGTATAAGTCATATTTTGAATATTTTAGCTTCACATTAAGACCCATTTAAGTAAAGGGTCTTTTGGGTAATTTAATGGATAACTATATAAGGTCTTAGGGTGAGTTTTAGGTCAATTTTAACAATCAAATCAAGTCTCAAAATTTTAATTCAAAAATTACTCGCATCTCTCTCAAATTCTCTCTTCCTCCAAACCTCCATTGAAGACTATTAGAGCTCAAAGTATAAGATAAAGCCTTCAATTGTCCAACCCAATTTCGTGGAATTATCATCTCTAAGGTTATTTTATTTAATTATTGATATTCTTTTCCCTAGTGGTCCTTCAAAAAGACGATTTCTAATTCCCCAAATCTAGGTTTTTGTTCAACACATGAGTCTTCTTTTACAAACAAAATTATGCATCAATTGTGATAAATTATGATGCATTTTTAAGTATATATTAATTGTTACTTGATAATTTCCTATTGATATTTCCCTAGACCCATGTATTTCCTCAAATTTCATGTAAATCTTGATATATATGGTGAATTGTGAAGATTATGAGCATGTAGATTGACTACATTGTTGTTAATTATTTAATTGCTTCTTGAATTTACCTTGTTTATGTAATTTGTTATGTATTATTATTAATGGAAGTATGAAGGTTCTTGTAAGGATAATGAGGTAAGTCTATTGGTTCTCCTTGGATTCAATTATGAATTATGTGTTACTTAGATTGTAATGCTTCTAGGTCTAATGTGTGGTTGTGATGTTGTATCTAAGTATTCCTCATCCTTAAGCCTAGACTATTGAATTGTTTATGAATTATGGAAGTATATTATGGTATGATTATTACATGATTGAAAGTAGTTTCTCATGATTACGATAATGTCTTATGTTGAAGGTTTACCCACTTATGAGGTGGTGTCTAAAGTTAAACGATTGTTCTCAATTGTGATGACCTATGATCTAGATATTATAACATGTTTACATAGCGGTCGAGAAGAGACTATATTTGAACTTGTATGATGAAATAATATGATTACTCAAGGGAATAATTGTTTCGTACTGAAAGGGCATTTAAATGAGTTGGAGGTTTCACATTATTAAGTCCGGCGTCCCATATGGGTTTCCTCATGTTAATAAGTACGGATTCCCTAGTTATTTGTTGTATCACGAGACGTAAACCTCCACGTTAGTAAGTCAAGGTTTTTAACAACAATCTCCTTGACCCTTAATGATTTTCTCACATAGGACCCTAGCTTAGTTGATTAACCTAGATAGCTATGTACGAGTGGTTACACCTTAGCGAATCGTTAACCCTCTTTTTTGGTGTGGGAGTATAAGATCATATTCTATATAGCTCATATGGTCTCATATCGGTTATTGCAACTCTTTAACTAATGTACAAGTAAATGAACAACTTAAGTATGTGCACTGTTTCTTATGAGGGTTGTCTTGAAGAATACTACATAGGGTGAGGGAGGGTATGTGACTTCACTTACTCATTGCACATGTGGGATCCTAAGGGATAGTTTAGCAGTGTTCTTTTATTATGATGACTATGATTATCATTATGTTGATAATATATGAGTAGTATTCATGCATTAATCGTATTATGATGACTATAAGAGAATATGTTGTAAGTATGATGTTGGTTGCTTAATGTGTTACTTAGCCATTGATAGGATTGTGGGAATCTATATTTGACACTGCACAAGTATTAATTGGGGGAGCTACATATTGGGTTGCTATTATGTTGAAGTAACCTATTATGGTTCTTATATATACATATTGAGTTAAATTTATTGAAAGCATGATATCGACTTAATTTTCCTTTTCTCATGCATTGATAGTTTTTCTGCATAGTAGTCATACATAGAACATGTAGTTTGTACTAACCCATATTTTCTCCATTTTTCCCAAAACATTATAGGTTCAGGCCACTGAGCAGATTCGTGGTCATTGGAGAAGAATACTTGGATCTTTCCTAAGTCAATTGGTGAGTTCTCACGAGTTCCAAGGATTAAGCCACTCATCAAGCCTTCATAGTTTTGTCTATGTTTTGAGGCAATTAATTCATTTTCATGTTGATAATTCATTGTAGCCTATATGGGCATATTATAACAAACTAAGGTCTATGTACGAACTACTGTGATTCATTTCAAAGACAATTTAATGTTAGACAAACATTTATACTAAATTCTTATGTTTTATTATGTTTTCTATCTGAGATAGCTAGAAGTGATTGTGGCCTACTATCTTGATGAAGTATGAGTAATCAAGAGTCCTTAATCGTGACACAATATTAAATCAAGCGCTTCATAGGCGGAAACCCAAGGCATAAAATATAGCCAACGGTAGGTTTTAGACATTTGTGTAGTACTTTTCTTTGCTTGTTTGATTCTTTGTTGTAAATTAGACAGGTTCTTTATTGTCATTTTAGTGTTGGCTAGATATATCATAGGGTCCGTGCCTTAAAAGTTTCAAAAATGCAAAAAAATGGTTAAATAATTGTTAAAAGTGTAGGTGCGCAATAAAAAACCTAGAAAGTCTGTGGTTCATTCTACAGAGCGTAAATGGTGCTTGTAGGTCCCACGTAAGTGTGTAATTTTTTAAGTGTAAAGGTGATATATTGTCCAAACCTACGGAACATAGATCGACCTACAAAACGGAAGTAGGGTCACGTAGGTCCTAACCCTAGTCTGTCAGACCCGACACAAATACCTTGCATTTATAAATTCCCCATTTCAAATTCACTCCCACTTCCCTCATTCCCCCCACCCCACCCCAACCTTTTAAATCATTCAAAGACCCTATATCACACCCCAAATAAACCATCACTCCCTCATATATCGTTTGTATTCCCTCATTCCCAATCAAAAATTCCTAAATTTGAATTTCTCCCACATTCCGCAAAGACTCCAGTGTCTGAGTGAGGTGCAACTAGGTGATTTTTATAAGTGGAATTGGAATGATAGTGTCATCAAACAACCATACAACTCCTTATTGTTTGTGAAAAAATTTTGGAGTAAGGAAATGTTAAAGTGGGAAGCGTGTACAAGATTAAGTCAGCAATGGTCATATCTTTTGTGTAGGGTAGGAAACTGGTGGAGGAAGGAATGTTTGACGTAACTGTATCATATTCGGTATATGGAAGTTTAATCCCCCTCTATTGTATCTATTCAAGGGGTGTCAGAGTTGAGAGAAGTTAGGTCTCAAATCCAAGAGAGTCTTAATAAAGGACTCACCGTCGTTATGTTTCCAACTGGGATTCTCCTGTTCTGTTTTATAAAAAGGAGGTTAGTACGAGGGAATATGATTTTGTCTTAATATGTGACAACCCAAAAATGATTATGCTTTGGAAGGCCTAAACGTTCATAGAATGCATAGGTTAGATCGGGTTCACACGGACTGATGCGCGTGGAACAACACGTCTGAACCTATGCCCCAGCAAAGACAATAAACTTGGAGAGTTGGTTGTTCTACACAGGGTTGCTTCCAGGCATGTAGTGTACCCGAATAGTAGGATTCACCCGTGTGATTCTTAACTGGATTTAGAGGGTTAGTCCTACATATTAAGGGTTCTAGGGGTATAAATATAATTTTGGGGCTAGGGGTAGTATAGTAATTACCCTAAGCTATATTTTCAATAATTAAATAAACTATTGTTAATTAGTCAAAATAAGTCAAATCTCACTGGTCAAACCCAATATTGACCCTACCTACACACTCGGGTTCGAGCCGAGTTAGACGCTGTAAGGTGCACAAATTAATAGATTAAAACTTAGATAAAAGAAGGAGGGAAATTATAATAACATAATATATATTTTATAATCTGATTTTACCATTTTAATTGTGTTGGATAAGTCAACAATAATTGACACAAAAGGGGTGCACGACTCCCACTAGAAGTGTGCTTCATGCCCACTCTTAATTCATTAATTTAATCTAAAAAAAATTTCAGCTTTACCTCACAATTCAAAAATAGGAAACAAATGTGTACTCACTGTTCAAAGAGTATTCTTTTCTGCATCCATAAAAAAAAGGAAGAATTCGTACGCCTAAGTGTTTTAATAAAGAACTTCACTTGGGAACAAGAATAAATGGTCGGTAGAAAGGTTTCTTTGTGGGTGGAAACGTGTTGTTGTGGCTGACTGTAAAGGCTGAAAATGTATGGGTTTTCTTCTAACTTGGTCTCTTTCCCTAGAGTCCCCTAAGGTTCAGTTTAAATCTAATGGAAAACTAAGGTTGTCCACCGTTGCATGTTCCTGTCATTAAATCCTATGAACGTATTAATGAATGTGTTGGTAGGACTTCTGTTAGATAATTTTTTGGAATGATTGTGGTTGTGGGCAATATATGTTATGGGCTGTTTTTTAATTGTTATGTACGTCCGAATGTTTAATTTCATATGTGCACAAAACATGCTATTTTCAGTAATTTTATTGTTACTGTTAACATGATGAAAATGGTGAATCTTGTGTTATGCAATGTTTTGTGTTTAACATGCAAAAGAAATCGTCATGTTCATGAATAATAAAGTGAATGTAAAGTCCTAAAAGAATTGGTCAAAAGTATATGTAAAACTATGAGTTTAACGTCTAGACTATATGTAAGAAAGTGAATTAAAACTTTATTTTAAATGAACATGGTTTCGGCTAGTCACTAATATATATATAAAGAGGAATAGTTGCTAATACTAAAATATGAAGTCATAAAATAAATTAAGAGATGAAGTCATAAAATAAATTAAGAGATAATAAGGTGAGAGAGGGAATTCAAGCTTGGGTAGGTTGAAAGACGCCTTAAATTAAAAGAAAAATAAAACAGTGAGTGAGGGGGAATTCTAACTCAGATCCTTGGCAAAGAGTGTGACATACATAAATCTCACACAAAAATAAAATAATAAAATTGAGGCCAATGGAATTCGATCCCAGATCCTCTTTGCCGAAATAAGTGAAGTCAGCTAGCACTCTAAATAATTAAAAAGAAAAATCAAGTGTTGACCAAGGGATTCGAACATGGGTCCCTTGACTGAAATTGTGAAACATATTAAAATGAAATGGAATTCAGACAATAGGGATCGAACTTGGTTCCCTTGGCTGAATGTGTAAACAACACAAGTCTTACACAATATATACTAGGATTGTCACGAAACACTATTCAATTATGAGTAACCCGAAATGGGAAAGACCATGAGTTAATGGTATGATTAATAAGTGAAAATTCATTAATGAGGTGAATAATAATATCATAATATGATGCTAACGAGAATGGTGACAACATGATATGAGTCTAAGATGAATGGCGAGACAAGTCTCAACCAAGCCTAAGTAAAGGTCACCAAAAAGTACTCACCTAAGAGAGTGCTGAATATTAAAAGACAAGTGTCAATCACATTCTATATGAAAGTTTAAGGAAAATTCACACTTAATAAATAAAGAAAAGATGAGAAATCATCTAAATATATATGACAACCTCATTCTAAGAACCAATTTTACATAATGTATTAGTTGAATGTAAATATGATTTTTAAACTAAGCACCAATAGGATAGATATGAGTGGTGATGTCTTCTTTCAGGAATGGCGGAGGTTCACTTAAATCTCATGAGATCATAGTGTCCACCAAGGTGGGTATGTGTTTTCCTAAATATCCTATTCTTGAACTATGTTGCCAACATAGGGAACTAGCTTGGTCCAAACCCATAAAGTTAGAATGTTTTTGTTTCACTTTGGCCAGTGATTCCACCTCTTTGCTGTGTGGGGGAGACACTAGATTTCATGATGCTCAGATTATCTATGTCGGTTAAGGTTGAAGTTCCTCAAATTATTAAAGATAACAAAATGAATGATACCGAAGGTATTTGTGCAAGACAATCAAGATATGAAACAGGATTCAAGTAATGACATTAGGTCATTCTTGGTCATTGCAGTTCATGATTCCAAAGATAGTCTTAAACTTCATCCTAGGTATATATGGTGTTCACATCAGCCAATGAATAAATGAAATGAATAATGTGAAGTACAAATGAAAGAATGAAGCAGGCTTTGTGTTTGCTAAAGGAGACCCTCGGGTTGAGATCATATATGTTGGGCCCTAACTTGAGATGTCTTAATAACACATCAATGATTCCAAAGGAAACATGAAATGTATATTATGTGAACTTATGTATGTATGACGTGTGACATATTCATGGTATTACCTTCCTATAATGAAATGGTAAAAGTCAAGAGACTGGACCTTCTAGCAAAGCATGTTGATTATGAAGATCCATTCTTGTTCATGCATTACCGTTATGTGTTGTTGCATTTACTAATACATAGTACAAGTGTGTACTAATTCCATACAATATTTTTATTTTTGGTGAAGGCTCAAGTGGACTTTGAGAGTATCAGTGTAGTTGTTTGGATTCAGTGATTTCATCCTGACTTGGGAGGTCCTCATGCATTTGAAGATGACTGCCTTTATATTTCTTGCTTAGTAGTAGGTTTGAATTAGTGCGGTAGGTTCCACTAGTGTTTCTTTCCTATTTTATTTAGATGTTTTTAATATGCCATTTTGACAAGTATCACGTATGACATGATATTCCATTTCTTTCAAATTGCATGATCTTATAATTAGATGTATGATGTATGAGAAATGAACTTCCTTAATGATATTTTTTTAGATGAAGTCTCTTTATACTTTAACTATAAACAAAAAATTTCAAATTTTCCGCTATAATTTATCGTACAAATATGATAAATGCAAGAAGAGGCTTGTCTGTGACCTCTAAGAGGTCAACAACGCCGGTTGTTGTTGTGATTCCAGAATCTGGGTATTGTCAAACTTGATATCAGAGCTTTAGGTTAAATATCCAAGACATAAGGCTCATATCAACCACGATAAGTAGTTTCTAAGTTACGGTAGTGAAGTGCACCGCCTATCACTAATTAGAGACTGCATAATGTTTAGCAAATTTTCCCTACTCTTTATCGTGCTATGTAGAGTTGTTACATAATTGTTTCATTAAGAATCTAACTCTCTTTTTTGTATCTATGTGTAGATAATGAATACAAGGAGAAATGTAGGCAAGAGGGAAGCTGAGACAGCGGCTGGACGAAATCAAGATACTCCTCAAGCCCTAGTTGATTCTGATCAACTGTCTATCAATCCAACTTGGTTGACAAATGTTGAAGTGAGGAATGCTTTGCTTCAGATCGCACAGACCATCACTACTCAGGCTCAAGCCATCACGTCTCAATTCGCTAGAGAGGATGCTTCCAGAGAGAACTCTCATGCACGCACCATGGCTGGTAGGGTGAGGTACTTCATGAGAATGAACCCCACAATTTACTACGGATCCACGACCCATAAGAATCCCCTGGAGTTCGTAGATGAGGTCCACAAGATCCTTTGTTCCATGGGAGTAGATGAGGAGTAGAACTCTAAGTTCACTGCATATCAACTCAAAGATATTGGAATAATTTGGTAACTGATGTGGGCTGGTAGCCAAGCACGTTGAAATGTTCCCATCACTTGAGATGCTCCCAAGACTTCCTTTCTGGAGAGATTATTCCCCAGAAAGAAATAAGAATATAAGGTTAAAGAGATCATAAACTTGATACAGGGAGGTATGTCAGTCAAGGAGTATTCCTTGAAATTCGTCAAACTCTCAATGTATGCTTCTTCTCTGGTGGCAAATAGCAGGGATGAAATGAGCAGGTTTGTGATTGGCGTGTCAAAGGATCTAAGGGAATATTGTTGGGCAGCCATGTTACATGATAGCATGGTTCTGGGCAGGTTGATGGTGCATGCTTAGCAAGTAGAGGAAAGTCGTCGTAAGAGGAGAGTTCATGAAAGCAAGACGCCTAGGATTGCGGATCAGGATGGTCCTAGCTCAGGCAGGGGATCATTTTGAGTACATAACAGACCTAAGTTCAAGATACATTTATGTTATTCTACTTCTTCAAGAAATGCAAATACTAAACTGAACATGTCTTGCAACAGAAAGGGAAATGAAAGGAATGTCCAGCGAAAAAGCAAGTTTTGTGGTAATTGTGGATGTCCCCATAGAGATGAGTGGTTAATACGTACTAACGCCTGCTTCCAGTGTGTCAAGACTACACACATGGTGGGGGATTATCCTCAAATGATGGATAAGGCCAAGGCAGATGCTCAGCCTTGATCGAATGCTCAGCCTCGGCCAATTTTATGCACTTAAAGGTAGAGAATGGCAAGAGAAGTCAGCTAATTTTGTCACTAGTACATTGCATGTCTTTACCTTCCAAATGTATGCATTGTTAGGATCCACTGTATCATTTGTTACTCCTTTGATTGCTAGAAGATTTGATGTGCTTCCTGAAGTTCTGCATGAGCCGATTCTAGTAAGTACCGCCATAGGAAATAACATTAGAGCATAAAAAGTGTGTAAAAATTTCCCAATTCAAATTCTTGACAGAGTCACTCATGCTGATCTTATGGAATTAGCCATGCTATATTTTGATATAATCTTGGGTATGGATTGGCTCAATATATGTTATGCCACAACATATTGTAGAAAGAGGGTAGTGAGGCTTCAATTGAAAATGAGTTAGATCGGGAATGGGAACGGCATGGTTCAATTCTAGTCGGTCAAATTGTTTCACACTTAAAGGCCAACAAGATGATTGATTAGGGGTATTTGTACCACTTAGTTTGAGCCAATGACATAGATCAAGAAGTTCCTTCCATAGACTCAGTATCAATAGTGTGTGAGTTCCAGATGTCTTTCTAGATGATTTACCAGGAATTCCTCCTGAACGTGAAATTGACTTTGGTGCTGATTTAGATCCCAACACTAGGGCAATTTCTATTCCCCCGTATAGGATGGCACCAACTGAGCTCAAAGAGTTGAAGTTGCAATTAAAAGATCTACTTGATAAGGGCTTCATCTAGCTGAGCACTCCCTATGGGGTGCTCCGGTGTTTTTGGTAAAGAAAAAGGATTGAACCGTTAAAATGTGCATCGATTATCGGCAACTCAACAAAGTCACTACAAAGAATAAGTGTCCTCTTCCCATAATTTACGATTTATTTGACAAAATACAAGGTTTAAGTTTCTTTTCCAAGATTGACCTTCGGTCAGCTACCATCAGCATAGAGTGAGGCGAGAAGACGTCCCTAAAATGGCTTTTTGTTCTAGATATGGGCATTGTGAATTTTGGGTCATGTCATTCGGTCTCACTAATGCTCTAGCCGCGTTTATGGACCATATGAATAGAGTCTTCCATGAGTACCTTGATTCCTTCATCATAATATTCATAGATGACATTCTCATATACGCTATGTCTATAGAAGACCATAAGGTACACTTGAGAATGACATTGCAAGTACTTAGTGAAAATCACCTATATGCAAAATTCAACAAATGTGAATTCTGGTTGTGATCAGTGTGCTTTCTTGGTCATGTTGTGACTGAACAATGTGTAGAAGGTGATCTTAAAAAGATTGAAGCAGTGAAGAAATGGCCGAGACTCCTTTACTCCTATCGAGATTTGTAGTTTTCTAGGTCTGGCCAATTACTATCTCAGGTTTGTGGAAGGCTTTTCCACTATTACTTCTCCATTGACAGTCTTGACGAAGAAGAAGGCAAAGTTTGAGTTGTCTAAAAAATGTGAGAAGATCTTTTAAGAGCTCAAAGACCGACTCACTTCTGCCGTGGTTCTCACATTGCCGATGATATGTGTAGGATATGTGGTGTACTGTGATGCTTCCCGAGTAGGTTTGGGATGTGTTCTTATACAGTTTTTCAAGGTTATTACATATGTATCGAGGTAGTTGAAAATCCATGAGAAGAACTATCCTACTAATGATCTTGAATTAGCTATTGTGGTGGTTGTATTAAAACTTTAGAGACAATATTTGTATGGTGTACGTGTTTGATGTATATATTGACAATAAAAGTCTTCAATATATTTTTACATAGAGTGAGTTGAACCTTCGTCAGAGGATATGGATAGAACTTATCAAAGATTATAATATGAGTGTTTATTATCATCCGGTTAAGGCCAATGCAGTGACAGATGCATTGAAACGGTTGAGCATGGGAAGCATGTCTCATATAAACGAGCATAAGGACTTGGTTAAAGAGGTACACCAATTGGCTAGATATGGTATACGGATGTAACATGCACCAAGTGAGGGAGTTTCAGTTCACTAAAGTTCCGAATCCTCATTTGTTGTAGATGTAAAAGCCAATCAGCATCTCTACCCAGTACTCATGGAGTTTAAGGAATCAGTATTGAGTAAGTTGAATGACTCATTTTCCCTAGGAAGAGATTGTATACTCAGGCACCAAAACAGGTTATGTGTGCTCAATATTAATAATTTGAGGTCTAATATTTTGGCAGAAGATCATGGTTCGAGGTACTCCATTCATCCAGGTGTCAAAAAGATGTACCATGACCTTAAAAAGGTCTATTGGTGGGAAGTGATGAAGATAGATATCTCTAAATTTGTGGAGGAGTGTCCGAATTTCCAACAGGTTAAGGCATAATACCTTAAGCTAGGGTCTCACTCAGACAATTGAGATTCCAACATGGAGGTGGGAGGCTACTAATATGGATTTTTTTGTTTTTATACCAAAGACTATAAAAGTGCATGATTCTATTTGGGTTATTTTTGACAGAATTACCAAGTCCGCTCACTTCATACCAATGAAGTCTATTTACAAAGCTGAAGATTATGCTAAGCTTTATATTGATGAGATAGTGAGATGGCAAGGGAGTACTCTGTCTATCATCTCGAATTACTTATCATTTTTGGAGATCTTTTAAAAAGAGCTTGGTCACACATGTGAAGCTTAGTACTTCTTTTCATTCATAGACGGAAGGACAAGCAGATCGTACCATCTAGACCATTGAAGAAATGCTGGGAGCATGTGTTATTGACTTCAAGGGGAGTTAGGATGGTCATTTGCCGCTGATAGAGTTCTCGTACAATAACATCTACCATTCCACTATTGGGATGTCACCTTTTGAAGAACTATATGGACAAAGATGTAGGTCTCCGGTAGAGTGGTTTGAGATAGGAGAATCTGCCATCCTTGGTTCTGAGATCGTGCATGATGCTATGGATAAGGTGAAGATCATCATATACAGGTTGTCTACTACATATAGTCGTCAACCATCCTATGCAAGCAAAATAAAGAGAACTCTAGAGTTTGAGTGTAGGTGATCAGGTCTACTTTATGATATTACCCATCAAAAAGGGTGATGAGGATTGGTAAGAAAGGTAAGTCGAGTCGAATGTATATAGGACCTTATGAGGTCTTCCAACGAGTAGGAAATGTTTCCTACGAATTGAAGTTACCTCAAAATTTGGCTTCTATTCATCCAGTTTTTCATGTTTCAATGCTTAAGAAATGTCTAGGCGATCCATCCTTACTTTTGAGGGGTTAGGAGTTGACGATAGTCTTTCTTATGAAGAGGTACAAATAAAAATTTTAGATCCTCAAGTGAAGCAGAGAAGGGAAAAGTAGATTGCCTTCATAAGAAATTGAGCTACGCAGGGTTGGTTCTAGCCATGTAGTGTACCACAATACTAGGATTCACCCAAATGAGTCTTAACAGGACATAGAGGGTTTGTCCTAGGTTTTAAGGGTTGTAGGGGTATAAAGGTAATTTTTTGGATAGAGGTAATATAGATAATTACCCTAGGTTGATATTTAATTAATTATATAAAGTTTTTAATTAGTCAATATAAGTAAAATCTCGGTGGTCAAACCCAAGATTCACCCTACCTCCACACTTCGGTTCGAGCCGAATTGGAGGTAGTAAGGGGCACAAATTGATAGAATAAAAATAAGAGAAAATTTGGAGGGGAATTATAATAACTTAATATATATTTTATAATCTGAGTATACCATTTTAATTGTGTTGAATAACTAAACAACGATTCCCACAAAAGGGGCGCACGACTCCCACTAGGAGGGTGCTTCCTGCCCACTCTTAATTCTTTATATTAATCCTAAAAACATTTTCAGATTTATCTCACAATTAAAAAATATAAAATTAATGTATACTCACTGTTCTAAAAGTATTCTTTGCTGCATCCATGAAAAACAAAAGAAAGAATTTGTACGCCTAAATTGTTTAAGTAAAGAACTTCACTTGGGAACAAGAATCAAGGCTCGGAAGAAAGGTTTCTGTGTTGGTGGAAACGTGTGGTCAAGGCTGGCTGTAAAGGCTGAAAAGATATGGATTTTCTTATCACTTGATCCCTTTCCCAAGATACCCCTAAGGTTCAATTTTAAGGCAATCGGAAACTAAGGTTGTTACCCGTTTCACGCACCTCTTATTGGATCCTATGAACAAATCGATGCATGCGTTGGTATGACTTCTGGTAGATGATATTTAGGAATGATTGTGGTTCTGTGCAATGTATGTTACGGGCTGTTTATGATTTGTTATGTACGTCCGAATGTTAAATGTCATATGTGTACAAAACATGTTGTTTCCCGTAATTGTATTGTTACTGTTAACATGAAGAAAATGGTGAATCTTACATTGTTTAATGTTGTGTGCTTAACATGCAAAAGAAAACCTCATGTTCATGAATAATAAAGTGAAAGTAAAGTCCTTAATGAGTTGGTTAAAATTATATTTAAAACTACGAGTTAAACGTCTAGACAAAATGTAAGAAAGTGAATTAAAAGATTATGTTAAATGAACATGGTTTCGGCTAGTCACTAATATATATATATATATAAGAAGAGGAATAGTTGCTGCCTTTAAGAGTGAATCTCGAAACCTTAAGGTCCTAATACTAAGAGATTAATTCATAAAATAAAATTAAAAAAATAGGATGAATGAAGGGATTCGAACTTGGGCAGGTTTAAAAAAGCCTTAAATTAAAAGAAAAAGAAAACAGTGAGGGAAGGGGTATTCGAACTTGGCTACTTGGCCATGGGTGTGAGATATATAATCTCACACTACAATAAAGATAATAAAGTTGAGGCCACTAGGATTCGATTCCAGATCCTCTTGGCCGAAATAAGTGAAGTCACCTAGCACTCTACATAATTAAAAAGAAAAATCAATTTTTGCCCAAGGGATTCGAACATGGGTTCCTTGACTGAAATTATTAGATACATTAAAATGAAATGGAATGCAGACACTAGGGATCGAACATGGGTCCCTTCACTGAATGTGTAAAATGCATAAGTATTACACAACATATACTTAGATTTTCACGAAACACTTAATCAAATATGAGTAACCCGAAATGGGCAAGACCATGAGCTAATTGTAAGATTAATAAATGAACATTCATGTTATATTGTATCATGCTATAAATCTAATAAGAATAGTGACACCATGATAAGAGGCTTATATGAGTGGTGAGACAAGTCTCAACCAAGCCAATGTAAAGGTCACCAAAAATTACTCACCCATGAGAGTGTTCAATATTAAGAGAAAAGTCTCATTAACATTCCATATGTAAGTTTATGGACAATTCACACTTAATTCGTAAAGAAGAGAAGAGAAATCATCTAATGATCTATGACTACCTCATTCTAAGAAGCAAGCTTCAATGTTGTATAAGTTGAATGTAATTAGGAACTTTATAGTAAGCACAGATAGCCTAGCTATGAGTGGTGATGCCTTCTTTCAGGAAGGAAGGAGTTTCACATAAATCTCATGAGATTAGACTCTCCACCAAGGTGGGTATGGGTCTCCTAAATCTCCTAGCCTTTTAACTATATTGCAAACATAGGGAACTAGCTTGGTTCGAACCCATAGAGCTAGAATGTTTTGGTTTCACTTTGGCTAGTGATTCTACCTCTTTTCGGCTTGGGGGAGACACATGATTTCATGATGATCACATGATCTATGTCAGTTAAGGTTTAAGTTCCTCAAAGTATTAAACGTAATGAAATGAATTATACCAAAGATGTTTGTGAAAGACAATAAAGAGGTAAAATCAGATTCAAGTAATTACATAAGGTCATTCATTGTCATTAAACTTCAGGATCCCGATGAGAGTCTTAAACTTCATACTAGGTATAGATGGTGTAAACATCAGCGTATCAATAAATAAAATGAATAATGGAAAGTACATATGAATGAAGGAAGCAGGTTTTTTGTTTGCTAAAGGAGACCCTCGGGTTGAGATCCCATATGTTAGGCCCTCACTTGAGATGTCTTAATTCCACGTCCACGATTCCAAGTTCTCGTAAATATGAAATGTATATTATATGAAATGTATATTATGTGAACATATGTGTGTGTGATGTGTGACATATTCATTGTATGACCTTCCTATTAATAAATGGTCAAAGTGAAGAGACTTAATCTTCTAAGAAAGAATGTTTATTAGGAAGATCCATTCTTGTTCATGCATTACTGTTATGCATTGTTGCATGTACCCATACTTAGTAAAAGCGTGTATCGTTGCAGGTGTTTAGATTCAAAGATTTTATCTAGACTTGGTAGGTCCTCATGCATTCGAGGATGCCTCCATTTATGTTTAATGCTTAGTAGTAGGTCTAAACTAATGGGGTAGGTTCCAGTAGTTTTTTTTCTATTTTATTCATACGCTGGTAATGATGCTGTTTTGGCAAGTATTGCATATGACATGAGATTCCATTTCTTTCAAGTTGCATGATCTTATAATTAGATAGTTGATGTACGAGAAATGAACTTCCTAAAAACATATACGTTTATATGAAGTCTATGTATACTTTACCTATAAACAAAAAGTTTCAAAATTAACATTAAAATTAACTGTATGAATGTGATGAATGCAAGAAGAGGCTTACCTGAGACCTCAGACAGGTCAACGACCCCGTTTGCGGTTAAGATTTCAAAATTTGGGTCGTGACATAATAATTAAAAGAGTTTATTAACACCGGAATGACAATCTTATGGATAAATAAAGTTTCATTGAGTATACTTGGGTGAAGAAAATTGACATTTTACTGAGCACTAATATTGCGTTAGTCCTTTGAATTTGATGAGTTTAACTGATTTTTAGGTATCGTGTCGATGAAATGTTTGCTTCATAGTGATATTCAAGGATGACAGAGTGTATGGTAATAATAGTTCGTAGTAGATTTTGATAGGATGCAACAATATAATAAGATTGTTGCTACGAGAATTTGGTGTAGTAATATGACTTGGGATTGTCTAAGGCGGTTCTTTTATAATGTTTGGTGAGTAACGTGGTTGTATAGAAAGTATTAAGAGATGGTGGGACACACCATGAATAAAATTTATAAGAACTAAAGTTATATTGAAGAAAATAAGTAGAATGAAGTGCAGCCTTTAGAGAGAGAGAAAATGAATATTAAATTTGACTGCAAGGGCTGAAGAGGTATTTTTAGAGGAGTATATAATCTGGTTAAGAGATGCATATTTCTTTTGTTTTGTTGTGACGAATGCAATAGTGTCACAGTCCATCAGATTGGTTATAAATTGTTGGAAAAGACTTGATAAATGAGTTTACACACATCAGATTTAGTGTGGTAATAAGTGCATTGTTTTTTTATGAGTTGAGTAAGGAGTAGGGTTGAAGTTTAGCGAAAAGATATTGAAATATTTACAAAGATATGATCCATGATTAGCAAAGATTCGTGAATTCATAAAGATCTTCACGGCAATAGTTAGTGTCAATAGATAAGGGGATTGAGTAATATGTTTGAATTTACAATTTATATTTTTTTATTGTAAACCTACATTGGTGGTGATATATTTTGTAAAGGAATGATTTGGAAATGTGAGATAATAATCAGTTCTATCTGGTATTAAGCATTGAAAGGACTTACCCCTGGGATGAGTCATATATAATATTGCAACATATTTTAATTAACTAAGAAAGATTTAATTTTAAATGTGTTGGATTATGTTAAGATAAATGGTCAGTGTGCAATGATGGTTATTATTATTATTATGAGTATGCTTCAGTAGTTATGTCATCGTGTTTTTTCACATATATGGGTGGATCCATAGTTGTAGGTCAAGGGTACCAAATCATGCGATATTCTTTGGGATTAGTGGGATGATTTGGGAAGACATGGTTAATTCAGATAACTTATGTAGTATGGTCTTGGAGTTGTTAAAATAATTTAATGGTTCTACTTGTACCACCATGCTTATGAGAATTTGCAGAAGAGTGACAACGCTCAAACTTATTTCTCAAATAAGAAGTAAAGGGGTCGTATCATGTAAAGAACCCAAGTAATGAGGTTGGGATCGTTCCCACGAGAAAAATAGTTAAGACTTAACTTCAATCTATTTCAACTATTATTTAATCAATTATTTCCTTGGATAACAAAGACAATAATAGGGGAGTTTTATTTCTAAATGAATTAAAATAACTAGCTAAATTAAAGTAGAAAACAAATAGATTCAAATGTTGGAGTTTGATCAATTAATAGAAGTAACTAGGGTTTACGTGTCCCCACAGGTTCCTAACTTGATAATTCTAACCATAACAATTCTTTCTTATTATCTTGCATGTAAAGTGATAAGTTATATATTTCTAAATCCTTTGTCCGGCATCATGAAAATTTCAATCTGCACCTTGGTCCGGCTATATGTGTTGCTACACTAAACCCTACCTTTACCTAATATTAAGCATTGTATTCGATATTTGACTAAGTTATTACCTCGTACCAATCAATACTAGCCTATTAGATAGTATACACTAAATATTTGTTGATAATTCTCTTCCTATTATCTACCTCCTTGGTACAGCAAGTAGCATTAACGCGAGTTCTAACGTTATCCATCCCTTAAAAAGACTTCTAAGCGAAAGAATCAGCAATACATGCAAGACACATTCAACAATTGTTGTTTTTGTTTGGTTCTATTTCATTATTCGCCTATGGTTCCCACAACCCTAGTTATGGAGTTTAGTTACCCATAGTCATAATCACAATATTTATAAATGTAATAAAAGAATTCATGTACTTAATTCAATGCGAAAAGATAAATATAGAAATTTACTTGATTAATCGACAAAATCACCAACAATCAACTATAGAGAAAAGTGTAACAATCCAAAGTCTTATATAAAAAATAATCTACTAACAAAGAATCTAACATGAAAGTTTCTAATAACCAAGAGTCTAACCCCTGTAAAGAGTCTAACAAATAAATAGTCTAACCCCCAAAACGAGGTTTTTACAACTATTTACAAAAAACAAAAACCTAATCATAGAGGACTCTAATTGCTGAAAATATGTCAAAATGTGGCTGGGTCGACGAACCTCGTGACGGGCCATCGTGGTCATGATGGGACGTCATGTACTCCGTCATCCCATACTTTGGAAAATATTTTGTTCCTCTCTTCATTACCCTCGACGGCAGGTATGACGGACCGTTCCATGCACGACGGTCCATCGAGAGACTCTGTTTCACAACACTTAAAACTCTTAGAATTTTGGTACTGGATTACTTCATTGATCATCAAGACAAACCAGCAGGAAGGATCGTCATGTCTACGACGGTCCATCATGCACTTCGTAACCCCACACTTGGTGAGACTTCCCCTACTTCCTTCAGCAGCTTCACTATGATTCAACCTACGGAGCGTCCCAGGCATGACGGACCGTCACAATCTCTGTAAGTGATAACTTTCTGCATTTTTTGCTCAAAAACATCTGCGTTCATCTTTATATAGATTTCCTACAAATAAAGAGAAATTTACATAAAAATTAATAAAAAGGGCTTTTGGAAACACACTAAACTTAAGAAAAAAGCATTAAAAATATCGTGAAACCACGGTATATCAAAGAGCTATCTTGCGTATTCATGGTTGCCTGACAATCTTGATTTTCATCTTGTCATTGAGATTATGAATCGATTATGTATTGTTTAATGTGGGGATCATTGAATCCAATTCTACTGATCCTAAGCGGTAATCTACAATTACTAAATCTAGCATTTTGAAAGTGTTTTTGGATGGTTAGTTAGTTTGTATGTTTGGACATATCTCCCAAGGAGTATATGATTACTAAATATTGAATCTTTTGTAACTTAAGTTTATTAAAATTTATGTTATGAGATGGAGATATTTATATTATTTATGATTGTTAAGATATTATGACTGTGTGTTCGTTTGTTTAGATTAACCCCTAATTGTGGCGAGTTTTATTTATGGATTTTATCATGGTGATGTGAGGAAGGATTAGTCATAATTATTGTTTCAAGATCGTTGATAACATGTGGAAAATGTATGTACAATAAACTTTAGTGGGTGTTGGAATTCATTTTGTTGATTAGTTAAGTTTACATATAATAATATTTAGGGTCCGTTTGGATGAGTTTAATAAAAGCAGCTTTAAAAAATTACTTTTGAAAGTGCTGAAACTTATTTTTAAAATAAGCAGTTATGCGTTTTGAGAAAAGTGCTGAAGTTGTTATGTCAAACGTGAAAAGGGAAAAATGGAAGATGAAATGTTAGGGTTATATGGGTAATTTGGAGATTGTATAAAAATATTAAGGGCAAAAAGATAAAAATGTGGTCAACTTAAAACAGCTTATAAGCTAAAAAAAAAGCACCCCTACCCCAACTTTTAACTTTTGGCTTAAAATAAGTTTTTTTAGCTTAAAATAAGTTATTTTGAGTATTGCCAAACAGTTAAATTAGTCAAAAACCAGCTTTTAAGGCAGTTTGACCAGCTTTTAAGCTAAGCCAAACAGGCTCTTACTACTTTAATACTGAGAGTACTTCATTAAGGCATTCTAAGGGAGGTTTTTAAGGTATTCAATTGGCTGGTTTGAAGTTAGGGATGTAAAATTCTTATGGTGTAATGAGATTTAGTAAGAAGAGAATGCGAGACAGGTTTCCCTAGTAATAGAATGATTCAGATACTACTCTAACCTTACTTTATCTAGTCTTCTCCTAGTTTATCACTCGGGAATGAGGTGGTAAATTGTATGTATTGTAATGAACTGATTTCGTCATTAGAGGAAAGCAAATGAAGAATGTATTGGGGCCTGAAAATTTTTTAATAATAACTTTTTCATAGGAAAAAGCAGATAAATAATGAATAGATTTCCACGTTGTGGCATAAATATGAGATTTGATGCCATATTCCAGCACACTAACCTGGGTTGGATACCACTTTGCGGTATGGTAGAATTTTAGTGTGGGTTTTACAAGAGGATCACTAAATTGGGTTGCGTGAGAGGACCATTGAATTGTGTGGTGTATCTTCACCTGATGAGTACATTCATATCTAATGATGATTGATATTGGAAAACTGTATGTTGCTCTTAATTTATATCTAATTTGCGTTATTAAGAATGTGCGACGCTAAATTGATACTGAAAAGAATGACTTATATTGTATAGATTAGGTATATGCCTGTTTTATAAAGTTGGGTTACTTGCATGTGTTTAACTTATTGGAATAGTCGCGTGATCCTACAAGTACATTGTGGGTGTGTACTGATACTTCACTTGCTCGTATTTTTGTTACATAAAGGGAATTCTCCAGTGGCTATTGAAAAACCTAATTTAAAATTTGGTTGATCCTCTCAAATTCAACGGTGAGCTAGTTCTTCCAGGATTCCTTGAGTTCTCTTTTGTTTAGTCTACTCTCGTCGGACTCAGACTATTCTTTATGGTGTTGTTTAGTTTTGGGGTTCTATCATTTGTTCATACTTTTGTCTTTAGTAGAATTTTTTTAATATGATTTTCGGTTTTAGGTATTGAATTGTGCATTTGTTTAGTTAATTAAATTAAATTTGTAACATTAGTTTAGTTTCTTAGTTTGGGTTGTAGTAGCTTTTCTCCCACCGAATGTTAGTGTGGGTGCGAATCACGATGGTCTAGGTCATGACAGAATAACACCTCAAAATATCCAGTTCCTTATAGTAATAATGACAAGATATTATTAATCGCACTCATTTACCATAAAAATAATTTTAATTTGAGGTCGATCTTAAAGTTCAGTACTAACAATACTTTATTTTATAAAAGACAAGTGAAAAAATGGAATTATGAACATAAGCACACAAATATATATATTTAAATATAAATACACCTAATTCTTTTGTAATTTTTGGCCAATGGTACTTCTATAAACGCGTCAAAATTGAGAATTCAACCAGATAATTTCGTTTACTTTCTGCTAGTTATTCATTTATAATTATATATTAAAATCAACATGTGTTATCCTCGTTGAACATTGAATTTGATAGAGAAAATGAATAAAAAATTAGCAATTGATTTTTGTGAATATTGAAAAAGACAAGTAAAAAAGTTAGATGATACTCCCTTCATTCCATATTAACTTAAGTTTTGAGCCGTTTTCCATTTTTTTCATTTAACTTAAGTTTTCAATCTTCACGACTATCTTCAAAATATTCTTCCAATTTGACGCTCTAAGTGAGTATTGACAATAATTGATAAGGACATAAATGGAAAATTATTTTAAATTTATATACTAACCTACTATTCTTAGAGACTGCAAAACGCCTAAAAACATAAGTTAGTATGGAACGGAGGGAGTATGAAACATGTAAAAGAAAATATAATAATTCTAATATATTTATTGAATTGTTTTTGATGATATGAAAGTAAAGAAATATGTATCACCAATTCGATATAAGAACATTGTTCCTGTAGTACTTTAACATAACATCTTAATACTAAATAATAAAATTTTATCGGGGAAAACCTCCTCTGTTAAAGAAGTAAAAACATGACTTCTATTCTGTAGGATATTCCACAACTTCTCACTAACTTCAAAGACCAGCTTCAGATTACAACGCTAAAATCAAAAAGAATAACTCTGGTACCTCAAATATAGCGAATCACTATAACTGTTATATTTACTCTTCAAGAAGACACAACAACTTCTTGTTACTACTCTCACAGACATACTTTCAAACATAGGACTATTACAACTCAATAGTGATTCTTTTACAATAAAATTATTTAGAATGAAAACCCGACTCTAGTTCTTCTTTCTCCTGCCATTATACGCTCCTTCTGCGACTTCTCGCCTTTTGCTAAACACCAAGATATTCATTGTGCGCCAAATCTAAAGTTTCATTATTCAACTTTCTCCTTTTATAATCATCCCGTTTTACATGTCGTCAAAATCCTAATTGAGTTTGAATGTGGCTGTCAACAAGTCTCCTACTACTTTTATAGAACCTCACGTTGATTTTAATTTATTATCACGCGACTTTACTTTGATAATCATTTTTAGAATATGACTTGTCATTAGAAACTATGACAAAAAAAATTTCTCTTTAGGATTGATTTTGCATATAAAAATTGGATTGTATTTGTTACAACCTCTTATTATTGGGGGGGGGGGGGATTAAAAGATTTTTTCGTTTTTAGCATTAAAAAATATTAAACGTTTGAATTTTCTTAAAAAAATTAAACTAATCAAAGATATGTGCGTTTTAAACAAACAAAATTGGTGTTCTAATTTGGTGATTAATTAATGCTAATAATGATATACTTTTTTTAATGATTTTTATTATCACAATGATTTTTTTATTACATAGGAAATAGTGGAAAAGAAAATTTGGGAGGGAATCATTAAAAGGTGGAGAATATCTAGAATCTTCACAAATAAAGTGAAAGTTAACATACCAATCTAATCGGGTATTATAATAATTCTAAGATATTTTACTGTTAAAAGAGGTAATCAATACCTGTATATAGATGAAAGTACGCTAACAACCCTGTTGATAAAAAAATAATCAATACGTCACATTTTCAGAATATCATTCTGGATTATACAAAAAAGCAACTAAATTAGAATTTAATGTTGATATCTGAAAAACGTTATTTTCATCAAACAATTTGAAATTATTGATTGATTTTCAAACTCCAATACAACCCTACAAATTATGAAATAAGCGATCATAAAAAGAGTACTTCAACATACTATTATATCAAGATTCAAAATATCGATCAATTACTCATATATAATACCATTTGATGAAAATAACAATATTACATCATGAACATCAAATTCACTTACCTTTTGTATATGCATGAAAAAGTTTTGAAAATGTGACATATTATCACCTTCATTTATATAAATTATTGACCAATATTATCAAATAAAGGATTTATATAATAATGAATATCATGATTATTTTGAGTATCACAATTTTTTTACGATGAAGCATTAACTTTATAACTTAATATTGTGATCAAATCAATTCTTTTGCTTAAAAAAATATTAAAAGCAAAATGAAATTGTTATGATACTCGTAATGAGATATGATCTATAAATTGAAATGGGCAAATTATTGATCAATTTACCTAATGCTAGGCTAGCATTTGACCATATATTTCCAAATATATTCTTTGTGATGTTTTGCCATGTGTTTGACTATAAAATTAAAAATATTTTTGGCAAGTCATTATTGGGTGATGTTTTATCACGCAAATTTGGCCATAGATTTTTTTGGGAGATGTATTAAACATTCTTTTAAAATAAATATGTCTCATGTATTTCTGAATATATATCATGTATGTTTTAATATAAGCACTTACAGTGAAAGTATCATAAACTTATACTTGCTACGAGTTATAGCCATGAGTAAATATATTAGTAAAATATTGAGTAATGTTATTACTGACACAAATTAGTTAATAGGATATTCTAATTATTATTAGTAACTTTCCCGCACCTAAGGTATACAAGTTATTTTAATTCTATTTAGTTATAATATTTTATTATATTATACTTAAAGTTGTGAACTAGTAATTCTCAAAGTGCTTGAAAATAAATAGATGTATGATTTTCCCATCTTCCAGCATTGTGAATAGAGTTATGTAGTATTTATTACTGGTATAAGGTAATACATATCCCGTGAAATTAGTTACGATCCACATAAATTTGACTTGGTTACTACATTGTCATAATATATAGGTAAAATGCAAAAGTACCCCTTCAAGATATGCCTGAAATCATAGAGACACACATATACTATACCAAGGTCCTATTACGTAATTCCTCGAGCCAATACTCTAGACTTGGTCGTTACTCAAGAGCCATTGCTAACCTTAAATGAACCCCTTTCCTAACTGACTTATTCAGTGCAAGAATTAACTTAACATGAAAATCTTAAAATATAACTTTAAAGAAATATACAACTTAGCCAAATCGGCAACTTAAGTATTTATGCAACATACCTTCTAAAAAAAAGGAAGGATGTCAGGACAAGAACTCTAATAATCTTAATAACAATGCACTGAATGCATTGGTAAAAGGAATCCTCAAAATGCAAAAATGCTCACCGAACAGACTACGAGTATTCAACTTGATCAGCGAGGCACTCTGTGCTGATCCTTTTTACATGTTTTAACATCATTATGTGATGCAGTCTAACTGGCATCACTACATTAAATGTATAATTATGCGAGTTGGAATACTGAACAATTCATAGGATTGAAAAGATTTTGAAATAATTACGTACCTTGACTCTTCTTAACAAATGAATAATTTAACTCAAAATAAAATAATGAAACACATGTAATATATAAAAAGTTTTTAAAACAATAAAAGAATCTTAGTTCATAAATGAAAATGCAATAACAAAGTCAAATTTACTCATAGAATAAAGTAAAATAGTTTTAAGAGACTTTCTTTCACCGGCAACTACCACTATGAGCCTAATTAGTTATATAACATTTCGTCCACGCTGCCAGAACTTTCCTATTCTTTGTTGTCGTATTTTATTACTTAACTTCGTGGATCCACTAAATTATAATAAAAGAATCTTGAGGAGTCATCTAAAAAGCATGATCCATTAATACCCATGATGGGTAAATTATTTATTGAGACTTGAGTTAATATGAACTCGCATCCCCATATCGGTGCTCAATAATACTCCAAAAATATGCCTGGGTCATGAGTTTGTTTTAATACTCAGAAAGTCTATGACGTGTTATAAATCCTAAAATAGTTGTAAAAAGGTTTATAAACTTTTTTAAGGTCAATTTTAATGTATATAAGTAATTTAGGAAGTTTAGAAATCAAAACGTCAAGGAACGTTCATGACGTCCGGAAACTATTTCAATGAGGTGCTACTGTGAGGTGAATTTTGGTCTATGGGGTCTAACATGTATTAGAGTAAATTATTAATTGATACTTCCCGGTACTAATCCCCAAGGACCAAACAATGGCCTTTAAGGAGGACCATTGCATTTGTGTCGAAAGTTGCCCAAGGCAGTGTCCACCAACATAACGTGGTCCAATCAACGAGGCATCGATTGCCTCCATCAATGGAAACTTAGAATATTTGGAATAATTGATTTTAACCAATATATAACCAAAAAATTACCAACAGGACAGAGGGTCCTGTGGTCCTCGATTGACGAATGGGGCGTAGATGGGGTTTCATCTGTGAGACCTCTAGTTTGTTACTCGTTTTTAGTTTAGTCAAATTATTTAATGAGGTGACTAGTTAATTATTTAAGGGTTTAGGGAGTTCTAATTAAATGGGTTAATTACCTGTATAAAGACCCTAAGTTAATTTAGCTAACCTAAGGCCTCATAATTCCAAACCCAAATTCTCCTCATTCTCTCTGCTATCTCTCTCCCCAGTTGAAGAACACCATAGAAGTTAAAATTCAAGGAATTTCTAGGGATGAAAAACTCAAATTTTATCCATCAATCATCATCAAATATAAAGGTATGTGATTCCTTTCACCTTTAGGACTTCTGTCCCCAAAGGGTTCTATCATATTGATTAAAAAGTATGAAAGTCAAGTGGGTTTTCATCCAATACGAAATTGATATTGTAAATTGATTTATTTATGATTCATTTGGGATATTATGAATATATTAATATATATTATAACTCAATTATGTTATTTCTTGATGGATTTGTCTTTTTTGTATAAGATGACCTTTTCCTCTTAGCCCTAGTTGTTATCTTGAATTGCACTATCTATTGTTGATTTATTTGTCTTGGTTAATATGTGAATTACTATCGTATGATGTTATTGTGTCAATTTATGAGTAGATGGAG
This sequence comes from Solanum lycopersicum, assembly GCF_036512215.1. Classification (NCBI taxonomy): domain Eukaryota; kingdom Viridiplantae; phylum Streptophyta; class Magnoliopsida; order Solanales; family Solanaceae; genus Solanum; species Solanum lycopersicum. The sequence continues at coordinate 21,513,951 of NC_090802.1, forward strand.
ATGACGTTTAGTCCTACCATGCTATTTCTTGAGTAAATGACCTAGATTATGATGTACACTATGAAATTGATATAAGTCTCTAATTCTAGGCTATAAACTAGTGATGAGTTGTTGTATGATGATTTAATTAAACCTGTTATTATGTTTGTTATTATTGTGTGATGGTGTTACACCCTTTGTTGGGTTGAGTTGAGGGTTCATGGTAAGACCTTGATGATGGCATTGCGAAAGATATTGAGTAAGCCTTGTGATCCATATTCTTTACTTCTATTGTGGTTACTTGTTATTAAGTGATGATGTTATATTGAAGTATACCTTATATTAAGATTTATAGGGATTGTATGATGTTTAATTGAAATCTCTTGAACTATACATTGCGAGATGTTCGCTAACATGTAAATGTGATAATGATAGTGATAACTTACCAATGTGCCTTAATATGATGTGATCATGTAAATGTGCTAACCTCACTTGTATGAATTGTAATAAAAGGACAATACTCATGCAATTCTTATTGAGATATGATGATGATTATTATACAAGGGATAGACCCTATGACCTAAATTAAATTTTGATAATAATGGACAATGTAAACACATTTCAAATGGGACGTTAACTTAGCACCGAGAGAACTTGACAATAGGAGGTGTTAACTTCCTCTAGAGGAAGATTTACCCTATAGTTCCACGTAAGGTAGTTACTCCCCTATGAGGGATACTCACCCTGTGGATTCACATAAAGTGAGACACTAATAGACAAATGGAATGTAGAGAGTTCATACCTATCTCCATGTTCCTTTACTATGTCACCCCCATAGGAAGACTAGCTAGTGGATTCACATAGAGAGCTACGTTTATATTTTGTTCTACTTTTGATGGTAGACGACCTATTATCAATTTAAGGTTTTCCAACAAAGGAATCCACATTTAGCTCTTGTGGTCTATGTTGGTTAAGAAAAGTGTTCACTGATCAAAAAATAAAGTAATGAAGTATAACTAACTAGGGTGACATAAAAGATTTGGCTTAGCTAAGGTAGCGGAATGCAACTCTACCAATGCCTTGCACTAGTTTGCCTTGAAGGAATCTTTAGAAGCTTGTTCTTATAAATGTATATTCATATAATTGTAGATGCTATGTATATAATTATTTTGGAAATTTATGATACTATATAAAGATTGGATTCACTTATGAACATGTGGTTGGTCTCTATTTCTAAAGTATTATGAATGCACTCTTAAATTATATGTTATGTGAAGTTTGACATTAGTTATGGTTCTTGTTGGTTCTACTTTTTTGAGTAAGGTTATAGGGATTTTCTTGGTCGTTGCACTAGTTTACTTAATGAGGGCTCATGGGTAATTGTCATGCTTTGGTTATGTTATAATGAATTCCGATCCATGCTTGTTGCTATTATAACTTGATGATCATTTGTGTTGACTGAGTGTTCAATTATGTTATATGCATGTTGGGTTGGCTAGAATTGGTAATGTTGGTATTACTACGTACATTCTCTTGATTTATTTAATATGTCTTATTGATTGTTATGGTCTTCTTGAACGTGCATAAGTCTTTTAGAAGTAAATTACATACTTAAATGAAATGTCCCCTTTTCTAGCATGGTTTTTATGATGTGTGTGCATATGGTCTGATACTTAGTACAAGTGGCGTACTAACACCATTTTCTCCCTTTTCCCCAAACATTTTAGATTTGGATTGTTGAAGGGCTTTTCAGAACACTTTGAAGGAAGCCTCTAATTCTTACTCATCCATGTTAGGTAGGTACTCACTTTTCGAGGGAAATACCACTATCATACTTATGATATTGTTCTACTTATAACACTTATAGTTCTTTCCTTTTCATATCAGTATTAAGCATTGTATAGCCTATATGTAGATATATTACATTTATGTATGGAATATGCCCAATCTATATATTCTTATTTAAGATGGATATGAGATGAGACATCCGATTTTAAGACTATATTATATCTTATATATCTATGTGCAATAAAAATAAAAGACTATGTAATATTCATATACGAAGGGTCCACGCATACTCGATATGACTATAATGTGTATGCGAGAGGTCTATGTAATCCTCAAGATAGATATAGAGAAGTATTTAAATTTTCTGCATTTTTGACCTACCATTTTAATGATGTAAGATAAGATGACTAGTCTTAGTCCTCAAAGAGGACGATGACGCCTGTTACGTCTAGGGGGTGCTCTCGGATGTGATAAATCTTGTACCGGAGTATGAGATTTAATATCTTTAGAGTCGATGCATCACTTAACCACGTCTATATAGATTCTTATTCATAGTTGTGAAGCATGCCACACTTATGAATAGGAAACCATAAGATGGTTAGGAAACTTTCACTTTCTAGTAAATCCAATATCTTAGTTCTAGTGCCTTGACTTTATGTTCCCTTAGAATCTAATCCTTTTATTGTTAATTATAGGCCATGAATACTCAAATAGAAGACGCTAGAAGACTTTTTGAAGAGATTGCCAATGCGAGAGCTCCTCCTTGACGTAATCAAGTTCCTTCTCTTGGAGAAGTTGATAATGATGACCAAGCTATAGAAAATCCTTCTCCTTTTGATGGATGGTGATATAAGGGCTGCCTTCCTGCTCATGTCCAAGACATTATTACTCAAGCAAAATCCATCACTACCCAAGATCAAGCCATGACGGCCCAAAGTCTCGATTAAACAAACATATTGGTAGCATCACCTTCCATTTGACAGATTTCACTAGGATGATTCCCCCTACTTTTTATGGGTCCAAGGTTTAGGAACAGCCCCAAGAGTTCATTGATGAAATCTACAAGATCCTCTATGCTATGGGGTTGACTACTAGTGAGAAGGAAAAGTTAGCCACTTAGTAATTTAAAGATGTGGCCCAACTTAGTACTTTCATTATAGTGAGAATAGGCCCTTAAGAAGTGGACCTACGACCTACGAGATTTTACAAGAAATGATTTCTTTATAAATTCTTTCCTAGGTAGAAGAGTGAAGCAAAAGTGGTGGAGTTCATCAACCTTCATCAAGGAGGTATGAGTGTACTTGAATACTCTTTTAAATTCACTAAATTGTCAAAGTATGCTCCTTCATTTGTTTTCAGATCCTAGAGATAAAATGAGCCACTTTGTGATGAGATTGTAGGATGACTTGCAAGAAGAATGTCATTCGCCTATGCTACATGAAAAAATGAACATTTCTCATCTGATGGTTCTTACTCAACAAGTGAAATAGATAAGGTCTAAGAGAAATAGTAGACATGCAAGAGGGCAAGGTCTTATGATGGTGGTTCTTTAAAGAGTAGGCTTGATATACAAGACAAGCCTAGGTTAAAAAAGAGGTCTTCTAATCAATTTCCTACCAAATTTTCCAAGGTTCGTGATGACAGGGTGTCTACCCCTATGTCTCAAAAGGGAGTAGGTACTAGCTCACCAAATAATCCTACTTGTTCCAAGCGTGGAAAAGGTCATCACCGTGACTGCTTAGTAGGAATGATAAATTGTTTTAGTTGTGGTAAAAGTGGCACTAAGTACAAGATTGTGCAAATTTGAAGGGTCAAGAAAAAGGTAGCAGGAAAGCTAGTGGTTCTAAAGTTGATCCTCCAAAGAATAATCGCTTTTATGCACTTCGTTTAAACAATGAACAAGATAGTGCTCCCGGTGTGGTGAACGATATGTAACAAGTCTTCTCTATTAATGTATATGTTTTTCTTTATTTGAGTGATACATTATCTTTTTTTACTCCCTTCATAGTTCAAAAGTTTGATATCTTGCCTGATATTTTTATATGAACCTTTCATAGTAACTACCCTGGTAGGAGAGTCAGTTCTTGCAAAGAGGATATATAGAGAGTGTTTTATAAGGTTGCCCAATAGAGTTACTCATGTTGAATTTGTAGAACTTTATGATCGATTCGACGTCATTTTGGGGATGGATAGGTTGCATGATAGTTTTCCTTACATTGATTGTATAACTACAATTGTCAAGTTAGATATTCCAAATGAACCCATTTTAAGTGGAAGGAGGGAAATTCTATTACTACAGGTCGTACCATCTCTTGTTTTAAGGATTGTAAAATGATCTAAAGGGGAGTCTAAATAACATTCTAATAGTCAAAGATTTAGACTCCGAAAATCCTCCCATTGAGTTAGTCCCCATAGTAAGGGAATTTTCGGAGGTCTTTCCTAATGATCATCCCGGAATTCCTCCCAAATGGGAAATTGAATATTGTATTGACTTGCTACCGGATACCAACCCAATTTCAGTTCCTCTTTATCGTGTGTCTCTAGCCAAATTTAAAGAGTGGAAGTTTCAAATAAAGGATTTACTAGACAGAGGCTTCATTAGACCTACTATTTTTCCATGGGGTGCTCCGACTTTGTTTGGAAAGAAGTAGGATGGATCTCTTAGAATGTGTTTTGATTATCGCCATCTCAATAAAGTCACTATTAAAAAAAATATCCTCTCCCTCGAATTGATGACTTGTTTGATCAACTCCAAGGGGAAAGTTACTTTTCTAAAATTGACTAGAGATCGGGGTATCACCAACATAGGGTGAGAGGTGAGGATATACAAAAAAGGGCTTTTGAGACAAGATATTGTCACTATGAGTTCCTAGTAATGTCCTTTGGTCTCACTAATGCCTCGGAGGAATTTATGAATCTCATGAAGAGGTTGTTTTTAAGTTACCTAGATTCATTTGTTATTGTCTTCATTAATAAAATCTTGGTAAATTCAAAAAATGAGGGTTAACACATGGACCATTTGAGGGTAGTGGTACAAGTGTTTAAGGAGAACCAATTATTTTTCAAATATAGCAAAAGTGAGTTTTTATTGAGGTTAGTAGAATTTCTTGGTCATAGCATGTCTATTGATGGAATTGAGGTTGATCCGAGGAACACTAAGACGGTTAAGAATTGGCCTAGACCACGGACTCCAACGGACATTAGGAGTTTCTTCGGTCAAGCGAGTTATTATCGGAGTTTTATGGATGATTTTGCGTCCATTGCATCTCCCTTGACTAAATTTACCTAAAAGAGTAAGTTATTTGAGTGATCGGGGGAATTTCAAAGAAGCTTCCAAATCGTGAAAAATAGGCTTACTTCCGCTGAGGTGTTGGCTTTACTAGAGGGTACCAAGGAATTCATTATGTATTGTGATGCATCCCGAGTGAGTTTAGGGTGTGCGCTTATGCATCATGGGAAAGTAATATCTTATTCCCCTAGACAACTTAAGGTGCATCTGAGAAACTATCCAACTCATGATCTTGAGTTAGCATTCACTGTATTTCCCTTGAAAATAAGGAGGCATTATTTGTATGGTGTTCGTGGTGATGTGTATACAGACCACAAGAGTCTACATTATGTGTTTACTCAAAAGGAGTTCAATCTACGACAAAGAAGGTGGTTCGAATTGTTGAAAGATTACGACATGAGTGTTATCTACAACCCCAGCAAGACCAATGTTATGGCAGATGCTCTAAGTCGTATGACCATATGTAGTGTGTCTCATGTAAAAAAGGCCAAGAAAGACCTACTGAATGATGTTCATAGGTTAGCTAGATTGGGCGTTAGATTAGAAGATACCCCAAATGGTTGCTTAATTTTATGGTCCATCATAACTTCGAGTAATGTTTTGTTGTTGAGGTTAAGTCTAAGTAACATCTTTGATCAACCATTGATAGTGTTTAAGGAATCGTTTCTTGGTAAGCGTAATAAGTCATTCTTTTTGAGACGGTGTTGAGGTATCAAGGAAGGTTATGTGTTCCCAATGTAAATGGTTTGAGGAACCAAATTCTTGACGAAGATTATGTGTCCTATTACTCTATTCATACGGGTTCTACAAAGATTTATCATGACCTTAGGAAAGTGTTTTTGTGAGAAGTCTTGAAGAAGGACATTGAGGAATTTGTTGCAAAGTGTCCAAATTGCAAACAATAGAAAGTCGAACACCAAAAGTCGGGTTGTTTACTTCAAGAAATCCAACTTGGAAGTAGGAATACATCAATATGGATTTTATGCTAGGTTTGCCTGCGACACGAAAGCAATATGAGTCCACATGGATTGTTGTGGATAGGTTAACAAAATCCGTTCACTTTATTCCCGACAAGTCTACCTATTTAGCAATAATTATGCAAGGATCTTCATATATGAAATTGTGTGTTGCCATGGGACTATTCCGTTATTCATCATATCGAATAGGGGTGCACAATTCATATCTAGGTTTTGGATATCATTCCAAAAAGGGTTGAGTACATAGGTGTAGCTAAGCACCCCTTTGCATCCTCAAATGGACAGTCAAGCGGAGCGTACTATTTAAAACTTGGAGGATATGCTTAGACCTTGTATGATTTATTTCAAGGAAAATTGGGATAGGCACTTGCCTTTGGTGGTGTTTTCTTACAACAATAGCTACCATTCATCTTTATCTATGGATCCTTATGAAACCTTGTATGGTAGAAGATATAGATCTCAAGTTGGATAATTTTAAGTGCGTGAATCTTAACTTTTCGGTCTTTATTTGATTTACAAGACATTGGAGAAGGTTCATATTATAAGGAATCATTTCAAAACACCCTATAGCCGATAAAATCTTATGTTCACCGTAGGAGAAGGAAATTAGAGTTTGAATAAGTTGATAAAGTGTATCTAAAAAATTTTCCAATGAAAGGAGTGATTTGACAAGAAAGGGAAGTTGAGTCCTCGTTACGTGGGTCCCTACGAAATCTTGCGAAATATTTGTAAGGTGACAAATGAGTTGAAGTTAACTAGTTAAAAGTCTTCGGTTCACCAAGTGTTCCATGTTTCTATGATTAAGAAGTGTATCGGTGATCCCGAGTCCATTCTTCCTATTGAGGGTATTGGTGTACAAGAAAACTTCTTTTATGAGTAGGTTCCAGTTCAAATCCTTTATAGACAAGTAAAGAACATAAGGAGCAAAAAGGTGGCTTCCGTAAAGGTTTTATAGAAGAATCACCTAGATGAGGGTGCAACATGGGAGGTCGAGGCGACATAAAGTCCTATTACCCTTATCTATTTTATAACTAAGGTTAGTTGTTCCTCCTAATAATGAAAACAATGACTAAAATTGAAGTTTCTTTTATTTTTTGTGAAGTATTGAAAAAATGTTCATGTTGCAGTAACATTATAGTGAAATGTACCTATTTAACTTTAAAATTGTCATTTTAGATCTTTGTCTTGTTTTGGTCTTATATGATGTATTCGTAGTATGTTGTGCCTTAATGAATTTTATTGAATATGTTGAGAAGTGTTGAAGGAAATTTTTTTATAAGGAATGTCATATGTGATGCATGTGGATAAGATTTTTAGTTTAAAATGATGTTATGGTATTGATTGTGAAAACGTCATGTTGTTATGTTCATTTGAGTATAAACTCATGTTATGATGTTTTGTTGTTGGTTGGTCTGCTAGTCTTGAGTCTATTCCTTCCTTTTAAAATTTTTTTAGTGTCATCTAGGGATGAATGTTCCTAATGAGGGGATAATGTAATACTCCAAAAGTCTAAAACGTGTTCTAGAGCCTAACTATGGTGTCAAAAGGTTTATACATTGTTTCAAGGTCAATATTATTGTTTATATGTCACTTAGGATGTTTACAAATCATAATGTTAAAGAACGTCAATGACGTTTGGAAAGTAGTTCAATGAGGTGAAAGTGTGTCTTAGACTATTGGACTATGTTTTAGGAGTCAAAAAACGATGAATTTTAATGGAGAATTCTCTAACATGTATTATTGTAAATTCATAGTTTAAACGTACGTCACAACTCCCCAAGGAACAACCAAGAGCCCTTGAGGAGGACCTTAGCTTTTATGTCAAAAGATGCCCAAGGAAGTGTCTACCAACGATTGCCACCAACGGAACATGGTCCAATTAATGGGGCATCGATTTCCTCCGTCGATGGATATTTGGAATATTTTCCCGAAAGTGGATTTCTACAAGTGTTTGGCCAAAACGAAGGACCAACAGGATGGAGGGTCCTGTGGTCGTCGGTTGACAAATGGGGCGTAGACAGGGTCTAGTCTGTGATATCTCTGGTTTAATGCTCGTTTTTAGTTTAGTTAAATTAATTAATTGGGTGTTTATTTATTTAGTGAAGGGTTTAGGGAGGTCTTATTAAGTGGGTTAATAACTTATAAAAAGACCCTAAGCTAATTAAACTAACCTACGCCCTCATAATTCCTAAACCAAAATTCTCCTTCTCTCTTTTTTCTCTCTCCCAAGTTGAAGAACACAGCATAAGGTCAAACTGAAGGAGGTTCTAGATCTACAAATTCAAAGTTTCTCCATCAATATTCATCAAAAATCAAGGTATGTTATTGTTTTCACCTTTGGGATAACTTTCCCCAAAGGATTCCATAAAATTTATTTCAAAAGTATGAAATTCAAGTGGGTTTTAATCCATTATGAAATGGATCTTTTGAATTGCTTTGTTTATGATTTAATATGGATCTAATGAATATATTAACATGCATTATAACTCAATTATGTTATTTGTTGATTGATTGGTCTAGTATGTAGAAGATGATCTTTTGCCCTTACCCATAGGTTATTATCTTGAATTGAATTATCTAGTGTTGATCTAATTGTCTTGGTTAATGTGTGAATTACTATCCTATGATGTTATAGTATAAATTTATGAGTATATCGAGACGAAATATAGTCCTACCATGCTAGTTTTTCAGTAATTGACCTAGGCTGTGAATTAGATTATGAACTTGATCTAAGTCTTTATTTCTAAGCTATGAACTAGCTATGAGTTGTTGTATAATGATTTAATTAACCTTGTTATTATGTTGGCTATTATTGTGTGATGGTGTTACACCCATTGGTTGGTCGATTTAAGGGTTTATGGTAAGACCTTGATGATGGCATTGTGAACGAGATAGCGTAAATCTCGTGATCCCTATTCTTTACGTCAATTGTGGTTACTTATGATAAAGTGATGATGATGTATCGAAGTATACCCTATATTAAGATTGATAGGGATGGTATGATGTTGAATTAAAATTTCTCACACTATGGATTGTGAGTTGCTGCGTAAGATTTAGTTGTTAAGGATTGTGATAATTTACCAATGTGCCTAAATATGATGAGACTATGTAAATGAACTAACATCACTTTTATGAATTGCAATGAAAGTAATATACTCATGCAATTCCTATTGAGATATGGTGATTATGATTATAAAAGTTATAAACCCTTTGACCTAAAATATGTTTTGATAATAATGGAAAACTTAAAGGCTTTTAAAAAGGAAGGTTAGCTTAGAACCGAGAGTACTTGACAACGGGATGTGTTGACTTCCCGTAGATGAAGATTCACACTATAGTTCCACATAAAATGTTAACTCCCCTACGAGGGGTACTTACCCTGTGGATTCTCATGAGATCAGACTACAATTGCCAAATGGCATGTATAGACTTCATACATATCTCCTAGTTTCTTTAATTATTTGCCCCCATAGAAAGACTATCTAGTGGATCCACCTAGAAAAATATGTTTATGTTTTGTTTTTCTTTGGCTGGTAGACCACCTTTCATCTGATTAAGGTTTTACAATTGTGGATTCAACATTTAACTATTGTGGTGTATGTCGGTTAAGGCAAGTGTTCCCTAGACAAAAAATGAAGTAATGAAGTATAACTAACTAGTATGACTTAAGGTGTGTGACTTAGCTTAGATAGCGGTATGCGACTCTACCTATAGATTGCACTAGTTTACTTTCAAGGAAGATTTAGAAGGTTTTTTTTATATATGTATATCTTATAACTGTACATGTTATGTATATGATGATCTTTCACATTTATAATACTATAAAATGATTAGATTAACTTATGAGCATGTGTTTGGTCTCTATTTATAATGTATGATGATATCTACTCTTAAATGATATGTTATATGAAGTTTTGACATTGGTTATGGTTCTTCTTGACTTTACTTTATTGAGTAGGTTATGTGGTTTTGCTTTGTAATTGAACTAGTGGACTTACTAGGTGTTCATGGGTGATTGTCTTGCTTTGGTTAAGTTGTAATTAATTCTGATCAATGCAACTTGCTATTATAATTTGACGATAGAGTTGTCTTTACTATGTGTTCAATTATGTGATAAGCATGTTGGCTTGGCTATATTTGGTAATGTTGTTTTTGTTATGTACATGCTCTTGACTTAATGAATGTCTTATTGATTATTATGGTCTTCTTGAACCTGCATAAGGCAAGTCAAAGTAAATTGCATACTTCATTGAAATGTACCCTTTTCTAGCATGGATTTTATAATGTGTGTGCATATGGTCTAATACATTGTACAAGTGGTGGACTAACCCCATTTTCTACCTTTTTCACAAACATTTTAGGCTCCGATCGTAGTAGGTATTTTGAAACAACTTTGAAGGAAGACATAGAATTCTCACTCATCCAAGATGGGTAGGTCCTCAATTTTCCGAGGTCAATGCCGTTGTCAAACTTATGATGTTTTTCTAGTTATAAGACTTCTAGTTCTTCCCTTTTCACTTATGTATCAAACATTGTATAGACTATTTGTGACTTTATTACATTGATGTAAGGATACGCCCAATTGCTCTACTCTAATTTTAGATGTATATGAGATGAGACATTTGATTTTAAGACTATGTTATATCTTATATATCTTTTTGCAATAAAAGTAAAAGACTATGTAATCTTCCTATACGAAGCGTCTATGTATACTCAATATTACTATAATGTGTATGTGAGAGGCCTATGTAAACCTAAAGATTGATTTAAAAAAGTTATAAAATTTTTCCACAGTTTTATCTATGAATGTAATGATTTAAGCTAAGATGGCTAGTCTTAATTCTCAAAGAGGACGACGATGCTAGTTATGTCCAGAAGGTGATTCTCCCCGGATGTGATATTTGTAAACAAAATATTTTTTCTTTGGGTTATATAAGTACTCAAAACTTAGCTTAAAAGTTCTCTTAGAATCGATGTTGCCTTTTTTTCTCAAATATGAAAATATTTTAACTTCTTTGGACTACGTAGTTCCCATATAGTTCTTTGAAGAATTTTACTTCAATACTTTACTCTTTACTTAATTTGGAACTTAAGTATTAAAACAAAGTATAACGGTTTGTGAAAGACTTTTGAAAACTTTATAAACTTCTCTTAAATTTCTATTTAACTTCTAAACTTTACTTAACTCTCCCTGAATTGAATTATGGATTCAAGTAATATGATTTGTGATAGGAATGATGTTATGATGTTTAGGAATGTTTTTACATAGTAAAACATTAGAAAGGCCACGAAATCAACGTGTTTGAATAAGTCTATGACGTGGAGTTGAATTTAAATATTTAATCGTTAAATTAAATTTTTAGACAGAGGAGTCCGCATCCTGTCTTTGATACAGAACTAGTTTTTATTGACAGAGGGGATAGGTCCACAACGCGGACCAGGTAACAATTCCTTCTCTAACTTTCTTTCCTCTCTGTTTTCCAGCCCTTGTTCGCCTAAACTCAACTATTGTTCTCAAATTCGTTTTAGATTCCGATACCCACCATATATACCCAAGAAGCTAACTCAAAAAAACTCTAAACTCAACGTAAAGATTTCAGAAACTCCTGAATTCAGCGAAATTCAACTATAATTTTCAAATACAAGAATACATGTCAAGAACATCAACTTCCAAACACTTTTATGATGAATTTCGCTGAACTTATTTGTTGCATGGGTGAACGAAACCAATGTTATGAATGACTTACATACCTTTTAGGACAAATACATTTGAAAAATCCACAACCAAAATCCACCGTTCTTGGTGAATCTTGCTTGTCCTCTTCTCTTTTCTCTTCGTTCTTTCACCAAAACCCTAAGTCTGTTTTTTAAAAGCTTAAAATAAATACGTTCAGATTAGAACAAAGTAATTACTAAAAATGAATTAATATACAATTACAAGGAAAAGAACACACTATCCTTTTAAAATTTGTATTGGAAACTTCGTTATTCGAACAAAAACTTCCAAAGGGCATAACTTACTCATAAAAACTTGAAATTGCTCAAACTTGTTTGCATTGGAAAGGTTATTCAAAAATATTTTAAACCATATATGAAAGAACACCTATATCATCCGGACATAGGAGTTAGTTGCATTTGAAGTTGGACAAAAAATTTCCAATTATTAGCTTCTTCCTAGTAATTTCAAATAGTGAGATGCTACATCTTACCAACCCCACCCCCCCAACTTATTTTCTAAATAATTTTCTACCCCTTTCGTCCATGTCTCACTATCAATAAGATAGCTTAATTAAGTTTCAGTACTTGGCTTGGGCAAGAAGTTAGTGTCACATAGGCCAAAAAGGTGTAGGGTGAAATTCTTTAGATGCCTGACAAAGGATCTAAATATACATAACTTTAGATTTTTCATGTAATACACTAGGAATGTGTTGATCTTACTAATATTATCGAGTTATGAGCTTGTAGGGAACACTTATTCGCTATAAGTTAGGTTCTTTACTTGATAATGATCATTAATTCTTCTTTAAGGAGGCGTAATTTGAGTGTATCAAATTTTTGTACCACAGCCATAGAATTCAGCTTTTAGATTAAGTTTAATTACATTATTTAACTTTAGTCAAAGATTTCCAAATTTTACTTTTGCTTTGTTTTTGTCTCTCTTAGGTTTCAACTCTACTGCATTCCATATTCACGGAGTTAAGGAGAACCACTTACTCCGACGATTTAGAGCTATAACGAAAACTACGAAGGATAAATAACAAGGGAGCAACAGTCAACACTATCGGAGGAGAATAATGTGTGGTGTTGGATTGCAACCTCCAATGGCTATTAATAAAAATAATCAGTATCCAGTTGATAATCGATTGAGAGATACATTTACGATGCAGCAGCCACGATATCATAACGACTACATGGTAAACTTTAATATTTCTAATTCAGATAAATTTTTTGTCCTACCCCCTCTACAATTGGGTCACACCAATGTGGCGAATAGTAGCTTGATGGAGATGCTCAATATGAGAAGCTTATTTGCAGGTTTGGCGTCGGATAACTCTCATGCTCACATAGGCAAGTTCAAGGTTGTTTGAAAAAGATGTGTAGGTCGACCGGACTAGGAGATGGATATTATCTAGCTGTGAGTATTCCCTATATCATTCAACGATAATATAGGTGTTTGGTTTAATGATCTCTCTTACAACTCAATCTACACATTGGAGTAATTTGCAGATGCGTTCTTAGAAAAATTCGTCCAAGTGTCCAAGAAGCTGAAAAAAAATATTAAGCTAAACAACTTCGTTGCGCTACATGGAGAGTTTTTCAATAGTTCTTGCTATCTGTTCACCGCTTTTATTATATGTGTTCTAAATCTTTACATTAAAGATGAGTCACTAAAAGCATATTTCTACCTAGGGAATGATGAAAATAGTAAGGCAATTCATGATACGATTGTTGGGTGTTCGTATGGTAAATGCACTTTTCAAAAATTTGTTGATAAAATTGAGAAGATCTCCTGGAACAACAAAGCTTCGAGAACAATAAAGTTTGGTACAAGGAGAAACACATTTGCAGTCAAAGCCACAACTAACAATTTTACAAATTATATCTGTAAGGAGCTGGGGTAGATGAGGACAAAACTGTGGTTTTGGTATTAAAGAATGTAAAAAGAGGTAATATGTTTCATATTGAGGATATGATGCGGAAGATGATCAGAATGTTTGATGCAACCAATGACAATGTGAAGAAGACTAAGAATGACTACAAAGAGTAAATAAAGCATCTTGAGTAAAAGATAATGAAGTTTTCCATCATACTTAACCCACACGTACCTAGCACTGTGCAAGGAACACTATCAAGAATCAAAATAATGACGATCATTATATGACAGTTACTACTTGATGGGGTAAGAAAACCATTGATCCACCTATGTCATCTGGGTGGAACTAGAGATTAGTGAAATGATGTTATGATTGAGATGAGGGAAGAGTCCGAGAATGCAATAGAAAAAGAGATTGTGTTAACTGGGAAAGTTGTTCCCATACCAACAACCCCACCTTACTTCCAATAGAGGTTGGTAAAGAAGATCGAAGAAGGAAAATATCGAAGGATTGTCATTATGTTGTAACAGATTTCCATTAGTATTCCATTTATAGAAGTTTTGGAGCAAATGTCTAGGTATGTTAAGTTTATGAGTACATGGTGACAAAGAAGATATTTATGACTTTCGAAGATTATTATAATTTACAACATTGTAGTGCTACTTCTAGAAGGCCCAAGTGTAGAAAAAAGAGGATTCTGGTGCTTTACTATCCCATATACCACTGGGTTACAACATATTTCTAAGGCTTTGTGTGATCTTCGTGCTAGCAGGAATCTCATGCGATTGTCCATATATAAAAAGTTGGGATTGTGAAACCCTAAACCAACTATGATGTAGTTTCTTATGGACGATTGAACTGTAAAGAGGACCATTGGTCAACTCGATGATTTTCTAGTGAAAGTGGAATCATTTATTTTTCTGGCAGATATTGTTATTCTTTATTGTGAGGTTGACTTTCAGGGTCCCATAATTATTGGGATACCATTCCTTAACACAGGACGTGCTTTGGTTTATGTTGAAAAAAGGAAGATGAAGTTAGTCTCAACAATGAAAAAATGACCTTTAATATTGGTAGAACTATAAAGCAGAGTGGTGAGCTCCAATCAGTACCTGCTATAAGACATAGAGTGGAGAATTGATCTGTGGTGCAAATATAAGTTAGAATGGGTGTTGATGCATTAGCAGAGGTTGAACTTTGAGAGTTATTGCATTGAGAAGTATGATGTGTTTGTTGACGCACTTGATAGGTTTGAATACCAATTGAATCAAATGAAGTTGGAGTTAGATATGAAGAATTGTGATTATCATCCCACAAAAAAGTTTTTTGAAGAGGCATAAAAATTAGATCTCAAGGATATAACCCAACATTTGAGTTATGTATTCACAAGTAATTTTGAGACTCGGACGGTCATTATTTCGGCAGATCTTAATGGGCGACTACTAGAGTGTTTGGTATCGATGTTGAAGAGGTTCAAGTGAGCTATTGGGTGGACTATCACATATACTATAAGGATCCCTCCCAGTATGTTTTCTCAAAAAATCAAACTCATGCCGGATCACAAGCATAATATTGAGAACTAGAAAAGATTAAATGCACCTATATAAGAGGTAGTTAAGGAGGAGAACATTCAAATTGTTGGATGTTGGAGTTATCTATCCTGCTATATACAATAATAGGGTGAATGTTGGTTCGTGTGTTCCAAAAAAGGGTGGTATTAATGTGGTGCCTTATGAGAATAATGAGTTTGTCCCGATGCGGCCGTTGACCAGATGAATTGTTTACATAGACTACTAGAACTTGAAGTCTTTGACAGAGAATGAATACTTTCCTATATATTTAATGGACAATATATAGGATAGAGTTGTGGTAAAGGGTTTGTGTTGCTTTCTTGATAGTTCTTCAATCTACAATCAAATATCCATCACACTAGAAGACCAAGAGAAGATCACCTTCGCTTGCCCCTATGGGACCTTCCCTTCAAAAGCATGCCATTTGGGTTGTCAAATGATCCAATGACCTTCTAGCATTTTATGATTTCTATTTTCTCTGATATGGTGGATAAAACTATTGAGGTGTTCATGGATGATTTCTTAGTGGTAGGTAACTCGTTTTATTGGTGTTTGGATAATTTGGCCGAGGTATTGAAAGGGTGTGAAGATTGTTCCTTGGTGCTAAATTCGGATAAGTTCCATTTTATGGTCAAGAGAGAATCGTGTTGGGGCATCGGATATCGGAAAAAGTTGTTGAGGTGGAAAGAGCTAAAGTTGAGGCAATATAAAAGCTTCTCCCACTTATCTCTGCTAAAAGTGTGAGAAGTTCTCTTGATCATGTGGTATTCTCTAGTAGGTTCATATAAGATCATTAAAAAATTGCACATATATTGTGCAAACTACTTAAAAAAGGAGTATGAGTTTTACTTTTATGATGCTTGTCTAATAGTATTTGAAGAGTTGAAGAAGAAGCTAGTCTCTGATCCAATCATTACTAAACTAGATTAGGGGAGACCATTTGAGGCAATGTGTGATGCAAGTGTTTTAGCGCATGGTGTAGTATTGGCAAGGACTTGAGAATATACTTTATCCTATTTACTATGCAATGAAGGCTTTAAACTTAACCCTGAAGAATACCCCGTAACCGAGTAAAACCTTTTTGTAGTGGTGTTTACATTCGAGAAATTTCAATTTTAATTATTTACTTGGTACTAAGGTCATAGTACATACTGACCTATCGACATTAAGGTACATCATAGCTAAGAAGGATGTAAATCCGCTATTCATTAGATGGGTGTTATTGTTGCATATTTTTTGTTTTGTGGTGAAAGATATAAAGGGGACAGAGAATCATGTTGCTGATCAGTTGTGTAGATTGGAGGATGAAGCTTTCATCAAACTTGGTGATAAGGCTTAAATTAATGATGTTTTTCCAAATGAACAGGTATTTGCTACTTCTGATGATCTTATTACTTGGTTTATAGACTTTTCGAATTACATAGCAAGCATTTTGGTACCGTCAGATTTTTTTTATTCAAAGTAAGAAGTTTATACATTATGTGAAGAAGTTCTTTGGGACAAGCCTTACTTGTATCATAGTTGTCTTATGGGATTATTCGTCTCTATCTGCTTCAGGTCTACATGCTGAGTATTCTTAAGACGTATCATTTATTGACTGTTAGTGGACACCGTACTAGTATTCGGACTACACAAAAGATCGTGTAGAGTGGATACTAGTTACCTACCATTCCACAAGATGTTCATGACTTTGCGAAATCTCGTGATCATTGCCAAAAAAGAAGATGGTATTTCAAAGAGGCAAGAGCTTCAAAAGAATCTGATGTATGGGGCATTTTGAGTTCATAAAGGATAAAGTATATTCTTTTTGAAGTTGATTATGTATCGAAATGGGTGGAAGAAGTTGTGCTACCCAACAATTCATGTAAGAGTATCACCACATTCTTGAAAAAGAATATTTTCTCCAGATTTTAGTTCCCCGAATGATTTTGTAAGTGATGGAGGTTCCTACTCTCAGAATAAGTTGTTCAAAGAACTACTTGAGAAATATGGTATTCTCCATAATGTATACAATCCTTACCATCCAAATACTAGTGGTAAAGTTAAGGTGTCCAATAGAGAGATCAAGCAAATCTTGGCAAAGATCGTGAATGACAATAGAACATATTGGTCAGGGAGGCTTGATGATGCAATATTGAACTATCCCACTGCATACAAGACTCCCATAGGTAGTTCCCCATACTAACTTGTATATGGGAAGTCTTTTCATTTTCATGTAGATCTAGAACATAAGGCTATTAGGGGCATTGAAGAAGCATAGAATAAGTTGGGCGCCGCAGCAAATCAAAGAGTTAATGACTTGAATCTGCTCAATGATTTTCGCCTACAAGCCTATGAAAGGCAGCCTCATATAAATTTAAGATGAAAAATTTGTCATGATCAAAGTATTGAAAAGCGAGATTTTGTTGTTGGGAATCCTGTGCTTCTATAAAACACTAGGTTGCACTTATTTCTTGTTAAGTTCAAGTCCAAATGGACCGGACTATTCTTACTCAAGCAAGTGTTTCCACACTGAGCGATGGAGGTCGAAAAAAGTGAGGGAACAAGATTCAAGGTGTAAGGGCAGATGATCAAGCTTTATATGGGAAACACGGAGAGTGTGCAAGAAGTTATTGTGGCCTACCATCTTTATAAAGTCACAGTAATCAAGAATCATTCATCGTGCCATGAATTTAAGTCAAGCACTGGTTAGGAGGCAACCCAAGGTGTAACATATAACAAACCGTAGTTTTTAGACTTGTGTGTAGCATTTTTCTTTGCATATTTCATTATTTGTTGTAAATTAGATAGGTGCTTAATTTTTGTTGTAGTGTTGGATAGATAAAACATCAGCTTTGTACCTTAAAAGTATCCAGAAAAAACAAAAAGAATGGCCTAATTTTTGCTACAAGTGCTGGTGTGCAATAAAAAAAATCTACAAAAAAGTTATGGTACGGATGTCTACAAACACCATAGACAGTCTGTAGTTCATTCTACGGACCGTAAATGGTGCTCGTAGATCCTATGTAAGTGTCTACACTTTTTTAAGTGTAAAGGAAATATAATATTCAAACCTATGGACAGTAGATTGACCTACAAAAAGGAAGTAGGGTCTCATATGTTCTAACCCTACTCTGCTCGACCTGACCCAAAAACCTCAAATTTATAAATCCCCCATTTAAAATTTACTCCCACTTCCCTAATTTTTCTCCCCAAAATTTTCAAATCTTTCAAAGATCATATATCACACCCCAAATAACCATCATTCGATCATATATCATACCAATTCCTTTATCTACAATCCCAAATTCCCAAATTTGAATTGCGCCCACATTCGTCAATGACTCCGGTGTCTGAGTGTTGTGAAACTAGGTCATTTTTATCGGTGGTATTTTAATGACAGTGTAGTGAAAAGATTACACCACTCCTCATTTCTTGTAACATAATACGGGGTAAGGAAATGTTAAAGTTGAAAGAGGGTACAAGCCTTACTCAGCTATGGCTGAATCTTTTATGTGGGGTAGGAAACTAGTGGGGGAGGAATTGTTGAAGTAATTGGATCATACATGAGGTGTGGAGGTTGAATCCCCCTCTTTTTAGTCTATTTCTTGGGTGTCAAAGTTGAGAGAGATAAAGGCCAAAATCCAAGTGCGTCTTGATAAAAGATTTGTCCGTCCTAGTTTTTCCTAGTGGGGTGCTCCTGTCTTTTTTGATAAAAAGAAGGAGGGTGGTACAAGGTATGATGAATTTATCTTAATGAATAGGAGAGTGGATTATTACCGGACAGAGAAGCTTATGAATAAAAAAGTTCCATTGAGTATCCTTGGGTGAAGGAAATTGACATTTTAGTTAGAGTGCGTACCAAGATTAGGTTAGTCATTTGAAATGGATGAGTTTACCTGAGTTTGAGGTGTTGTGTTGATGAAATGTTGGCTTTATGGTGATAGTTAAGGTTGACTGAGTGCAATGGTAATAAGAGTTTGTAGTAGATTGTGCCAGGATGCAACGATATTATGATATCGTGACTAAGCAAAATTTAGTGTAGTAATATGTCTTGTGAGTAACTAAGGTCATGTTTTTCAAATATTTCATGAGTAACATGGTTGTATGGTAGGTTTTATGATAAAAGAGAGCATAGTGTTCGGCATCAGATTTCTGAAAAGGTATTGAGGTTGATAGAGCTAAAGTTAAGGTAATATAGAAGCTTCTACGACCTATCTCCATTAAAGGTGTAAGAAGTTACTTAGTCATGCAAGATTCTATAGGAGGTCCATAAAATATCTCTTAAAAATTGCACAACTATTGTGCAAACTGCTTGAAAAGGAGAGTGAGTATTTCTTTTGTGATGCTTGTCTAATAGCACTTGGAGAATTGAGCAGAATCTAGTCTTGCTCCAATAATTTTTTCATTTGATTGGGGGGAACTGTTTGATACCATATGTGATGTACATGAAGTAGCGCTTGACGTAGTATTTGAAAAAGGCATGAGAAGATAATTTGTCCTATTTACTATTAAAGCAAGTCTCTAAACGTAGCTTAGAAGAATTGACCGTGACCGAGCAAGATCTTCTTGTTGTGCTGTTTGCATTTGAGAAATTGGAATCTTATTAGTTTGTTACTAAGGTAATCGTGCATACTAACCATTCGATTTTGAGGTATATGATGGCTAAGAAGGTTGTAAAACAGCAAATGATTAGATGGATGTTGTTGTTTCAAGAATTTTATTTTGTGGTGAAAGATAGAAAAGACACTAAGAATCATGTTTTTGATATCTTGTGTAGATTGGATGATGAATATTTGCTCAAGCTTGGTGATAAGACTAAAGTTTAATAATGTGTTTTCAAATGAACAAGTATTGGCTTCTTCTTATGATATCATTCCTTGGTTTGCAGACTGCTAATTACTTCGCAAGAGATTTGGTGCCCTATGATTTGTCTTTTCACCAATGGACGAATTTTATGTATGATGTGAAGAAGTTCTTTCGGTAGAGTCTTACTCGTATCGTAGTTGTCTAGTGAGATTATTTGTCGTTGTATGTCCGAGGTTGTGATGTTGAGTATTCTTGAGGCGTGTCATTCATCTCCTGTTTGTGAGCACCGAAGTGGCATTCGGACTGCACGTAAGATACTGCAGTGTAGATACTACTTGCCTACCATCGACTAAGATGTTCATGACTTAGCCAAATCTTGTGAACGTTGCCAAAGAGATGATGGGATTTCAATGAGGCTAGATATTCAAAAGAATCAAATATTGGTAATTGAGTTATTTGATGATTGGGTCATTGATTTTATGGGGCCATTTGTCAGTTCATATGCTATGAAGTATACTGTTTTTGCGGTTGATTATGTATCGATTTGGGTGGAAGCACTTTTGCTCACAAAATAAAGTTAAAAGTGCCACCACATTCTTCAAAAAGAACTTTCTCTCAGATTTGGTTCCCTAGAGAGATTATCAGTAATGGAGGTTCCCACATTTGCAATAAGTTTTTCAAAGAACTAATTGATAAATATTGTATCCTCCACAATATAGCCGCTCCTTACCATCCACATACTAGTGGAAAAGTTGAGGTGTCCAATAGAGGGATCAAGAAGATCTTGGCAAAGACTGTGAATTCCAATAGAACGGATTGGTCCAGCAAGCTCTATGATGCGTTATTGGTGTTGAAACCCAAATATGAATTATCATTATACATATTGACTTTTATAATTTTCATCTTTTATATAAAAATTTAATAAATAGCTAAAATTAAATGTTTAGTATAAGTACATATTTATTTCCTTTAAATTACTGAATTTTATAATTTTTTATTTTAAGTAATGAACTCATGTCATGATAATTATTTTTTATTTATTGAACAAAGAAGTTCAAACAATTAATCGATAAGTACTCATCTTATTTTTTTTAGCCAAATTAATTGTTAAACTCAATTTGTCTATATCTCAGATTAATTTTATTAGAACAACAATAAAAGTGGCCAAATCTCCATCCTTCACGTGTGCTTCTTCTCTCACTTTTCTTCCCAAACGCGCAAAAGTCAAGCAAAACAAAATCATAATTTCTTCATCTAACTACACTAACCACCACCATTGACAATCCCCCCATCCATATTAGCGGATACGATTTTCTTTCACATCGAATCCGGATTATTAGCGGATACGATTTTCTTTTACTCTTTTTTCTCCTCCATTATTTTCATTCAGTATTTAATTTCCCGCTAAAAAGATTTTTGAATTCAATCCTTTTTTTAAAATAAATACATGGTATTGATGCCATTTAAAAAAACTAGAAGGGGACACCAGGAAAGTGGTCTACCATTAGATACAAAAAAATAGAGACAAAGAAAAGAAAAAATAGGTATAGATTCATAGAAAAAAGGAAGATGGACAAGAGCAATAAGATTAAGATAATTTTGGAGAATTTGAAAGGTGTTAAGGTTGAAAAAAATATAAACAGAGCATTTTTAGCTTTGTATTGGATGTTGTTTTATTTTTTTCCGAGCTCATTGAAATCGACTGGTAATGGTGGTAGTTTTTCATGGTTAAGCTTGTTGTCCCAGTTCCTTCCCTAAAAAAGGTAATATCACATTCCCTTTACTATATAAATTTTTTTAAATTTTTTTTGGAAAATTATAAATTTTTGTGTTTATGTTGGCGTTGTTTAATTTCTGATTTCCATAATGTTATAGTTTTAACAGTTGAATGTTGGTGTTATTTATTTTCTAATTACCTAAATGTTAAAGAACCATTACCTATTCGTAGGATCTTTCGTATAGATTTTTATTTCAAATCAACTAACTATAGACAATTTGATGAATGAAATTTAATCTTTGATCCTTATAGTCAACATATTCATGCATTATTGTTTCTTGTTTTATTATTATTATTATTACTATATATATGTTTTCCAGCAACTATTTATTCTTAAATTAGTGAATGTTTGACTTGTTACTAGAGGGTATTTAGCTTTATTTGTTAATTCATATTGTTATGAATTATTAATTGCTTCTTTTAATGTGTTAGATATGAATAATTCTAAGTTTTTTGAATTACCTTTATAATTGTTATTGTATATTTTTCTGGCATGAATCTCTTGTTCCATCTCCAATTTGGAGACTCTATGATTCACTCCTTGCATCTCGAGTTTGGTTGAAACGCAATACTCTTACTTTCTTCAAGTCAACTTTGTCATTGTTTCCAAGTTTAGGAAGATGATACAAAATAAAGGGAAGCCAAGAAATGCTAAAATTATTTTGGGCAAATTATTTTTTGCTAAAATTATTTTGGGAAAATTATTTTTTGCTAACATTTTTCCATGTGTTTGATAGAAAACTTCTAAATACTTTTGGAATTCATTTACGGGTGATGTTTTTCCATGTATTTGGCTACAAATTTACAAATAATTTTGGAAAGTGATTATTGGGCGATGTTTTGTCACACAAGTTTGGACATAGATTTTTTGGGGAAGTATATTTGACTTTTTTTTAAAAAAAATATCTCTTGTATTTTTAAATATATATATATTGTATTTTTAAATATAAAAACTTATAGAGAAAATATCATACACTTATACTTTCTACGAGTGATAGCCATGACTAAATATATTAGTAAAATGTTGAGTAAAGTTATTAATGACACAAATAAGTTAATAGGATATTCCAATTATTATTACTAGCTTTCTCGCACCTAAAGTATACAAGTTATTTTATTTTTATTAAGTAATAATATTTATTATATTGTATTTAAAGGTCTGAAATAGTCATTAGCGATGTTCTTGAAAATCACCAGATCTATGATTTTCCCATATTCTAGCATTGTGAATAGAGGTATCTAATACTTATCACTAGTATAAGGTAACATATATCCCATTAAATTAATAAAGATGCATATAAAATTGACTCTGTCACAACATTATCAAAATATATAGGTAAAATGTATAATTACCCTATCAACCTATTCAAGAAATCCTAGAGACACAGTTAAAGTACATTGAATGTACGAGTATGCAGTTGAGTTGCTAAACAATACATAGGCTTCAAAATTTTATAAAAGAAACACTTACTTTGACTCTTCTAAACTAATGAATAACTTCACTCAAAATAAAACAACGAAACACATGTAATATATGAAAATCTTTATAAAACAGTAAAAGCATCTTAGTTCGTTAATAAAAATACAATAAAAAACTCAATTTTACTCATATATTAAAGTAATATAGTTTTTGTGAGCGATTCTCTTACTGACAACCACAACTTTGACCCTAAGTGGTGATACAACATCTTACCCACACTGCCAGAACTTTCCTATACTTTGTAGTCATATATATCTACTTCACTTCATGGATAAACTAGCTAATGATAAAATAATATTAACAAGTAATCTAAAAAGTATGATCCTTTACTACCCATGATAGATATATTATTTATGGAGACATGAGTTCATATTAACTCAAATCCCCATATCGGTGATCAATACTACTCCCTAAATATTCTTACCTTATGTGTTTGTAAAAAACAAAACTCTTTCTTTGGTTTGATATAATTAATCAAAACTTAAATTGAAAGCTCTTTAGGAATAGATGTTCCATTTCCTTCTCAAATGTGAAAATATATTAATTTTCTTTGGAATACGTAGTTCCCATATACTTCTTGAATAAATGAGCTTCAAAATATTACTCTTTACTTAATTTGGAAGTTAAGTCTTAAAACAAAGTAAAAACGTTTCTTAGACTCTTTTCAAAACATTATAAACTTCTTTTGACTTGCTACTTAACTTCTAAACTTTACTTTAGGTCACCTTGAATTGAATTATAGATTCAAGGCTTATGATTTGTGATAGGAATGATCAAATGATGTTTAGGAATGTTTTTAGATAGTTAATGTTGAGAACGTCACGAAATCATCGTCATGGAATAACTCTACTATGCGAGTTGCATTTATATAATTCCTCGTTAAATTATTGGTTTAGATAGAGGAGTCCTCATCCTGATTGTGATGTGGAACTAATTTTTGTTCATTGAGGGAATAAGTCCACAATGTGGACCAGGTGCCAGTTCGTTGTCTAACTTTTTTCCTCTTCATTATCCAGCCCCAATTCGCCTAAACTTGACTATTGTTCTAAAATTCAATTTAGATTCCGATACCTAACATATGTACCGAAGAATCTAACTCAAAAAAACTCTTAACTGAACGTAAAGATCTCACAAACTCTTGAATTTATCCCAAATTAAGAATGACATTCAAATTCAAGAATACATAAAAAGAGCATCAACTTTCAAACTCTTTTAGGATTAATTATGTTGAACTAAACATGTGTATCGCATTTGTAAAGGAACACAATGATACGAATGACTTACATACCTTGTTGGATCACCAAAATTGGTTATTCTTGGCGAATCTTGTTTTTCCTATTCTTATTACTTTCGCGTTTTTTTCTCCGAAAATCCTAACTCTACTTTTCAGAAGCGTAAGTTAATATATCCGTAAGAAATTACTAAATAAAAAATTAAATAGAAATGACAAGGGAAACACTAAACTACCCTATTATAATCTGGATTGGACATTTCCTTAGTCGAACATCCAACTTTCTAAGTGCATAACATACTCAAATGAACAAAAAATTGCACAAACTTGGCTGCTTTGGAAATGCTATTCAAGATGTTTCCAACCATATCTTGAAATACACCTATCTCTTCCTGATATAGTATTAAGTCCCATTTGAAGTTGGATAAAACTTAACTTATTCTAACTTAACAAGATTTCTAGATTTTTATTCATTGTTAAAAAATGACTATTTATAATTATTAGCTTCTTCCATGTAATATAAAGTATTGAGATGCTATATATTACCCCCCCCCCCCCGAAATTAATTTATAAATAATTTAATACCCCTTTCAGCCAACGTCACACTATCGATAAGATTGCTTGACAATATTTCAGCACTCGCTCTCGGCCAGATGATAGTGTTACACATGCCTAAAAGGTGAGGCTGAAATTCATTTGATGTCGGACCATGTATTTAGAGATATCTAACTTACCGTTTTTCATGTAATACACTACGAATGTGTTTCTCTTACTAGTATTATCGTGTTATGATCTTGTAGGGAAAACTTATTCCCTAATTATTTTCTCATCACTCGCACAATTTTCTTATTGGTTTCACAAATAACTCCACTATTCATTACTTGTTTCTAGAAATACATTAGCTAGACGAATATAATCATTAGTTAAGTTTAAGTCTACACCATTTTCTTCGTGAGATCGAGTCCAACCTACATCTTAGGTTCTTTACTTGATAATGATCACATATTCTCTTTTAGAGATGTGTAATTTGAGCATAACAAATGTTGGTGCCTCTACCTGGGAATTTGGCTTTTATATTAAGTTTAACTGCATTATTAAAAGTTAGTAAAATATCATCTAATTTAATTTTGACTCTCTTAGGTTCAACCTCTATTGTATGCCAAATACACGAAGAACGAATAACAAGTGATTAAAAGCTCAGCTGAACACTATGAAGAACGAATAACAAGTGAAGACTAGTTAGTATTATCATAAAAGAATTAGGTGATGGCGTTGGGTTTCAACCTACAAGAGATGGTAATGAAAATAATCAGGCTCCGGCTGAGAATCGATAACGAAATTCATTGAGGATGTAGGAGCCACTGAAGCAATGATACCATAACAACTACATGGTCAACTTTAATATTGTTTATTTTGATGGCACGCTTGTCCTACCCCCTCTAACACCGGGTCACACCTTTTTGTAAATAGTAGATTGATGGAGTTGCTCAAAGCTAGAGGCTTATTTGCAGGGTTGGCATCGGATGACCCTAATGCTCATATAGCAAAGCTCAAGGTGGTTTAAAAAGATATGTAGGTCGACTGTACTAGGACATGGATATTTTCGGGCATCGAGTATTCCCTCTATTATTGAACGACAATGTAGGTGTTTGTTTAAATGGACTCCCTTACAAATCAATCTACACCTTGGAAAAATTTACAAATGAGTTCTTACAAAAAAAATTTCCAGTGTAAAGGATGGTGAACGAAAAGGATAAGCTAAACTACTTCGTGGCGCTACCTGGAGAGTCTATGAGTAGTTCTTGCAACCAGTTTACCATTTTGATTATAAATTCTCCAAATCTTTATATGAATGATGAGTTGTTGAAAGAATATTTCTATTGTGAGCAGTATGAAAACAGTAAAGAAGTTCTTAATACGATTGTTGGGGGTTTCTATGGTGAATGCACTTTTAAAAAGAGTGGGGAGAAATATAAGAAGATCTCTCGCAACGACAAAGCTTAGAGCACACAAAAGTTGGGTACAAGGAGAAACACATTTGCAGTCAAAGCCACAACTAAGTAATCTTCAAATGATATTCGTAAGGAGATGACGTATATGAGAACATAAATGGGGTAGGTATTGAAGAATGTAAGAAGAGGTTCTAAGAAGGTAAATTGAACTATTTGACTAGAACTCCACCACCGGCTGAGGAGTGTTACTATTAACGGGTTGTTTATGCGGTGAAAAATTAGATGGAGGATTTCTAACCAAACACCCAAGGTTCCAATATGGATAATTGGTGCCAAGGTCAATCACACCAAGTTCGAAAGTATGCCTACAACCAAATAAGTCAATACATTTTGGATGGAGACTACAATTGGGACAAAAAGTATAATCAAAAGAACTATGGCAACAAAAACGATCGGGTAGAGTTTATGTTCCACATTGAAATCGAGAATCTAGTCCTAGGGAAGCTGGAGTTAATACGATATATATTGAGGATATGATGTGGAAGATGATGAAAAAGTTTGATGCGATCAATGAGAATGTCAATATGATTAGGAATTAGTGTGGTATTGGTCAAAAAGTTGACGCCCACGCAGTGTCAATAAAGCATCTTGAGCAAAAGATTAAGAAGTTTACCACCATAGTTAACCCAGTCCTACGTAGCACTCTCCAAGCAACACTATACATAATCCAATGAATGACGGGCATCGTATGGCAGTCACTACTTGTAGGGGTAAGCAAACCATTGATCCACATATGTCATCTTGGTGGAATTTGAGATTAGTGAGATAATGATGTTGTTAAGAGGAGGGAAGAGTCAAAGAATGCAACAGACAAAGAGGTTGTGGTTACTGGTATAGTTTATGCCATACCTAGAACCCCTCCACCCTTCCCATAGAGATTGGTAAACAAAACTAAACAAGGAAAATACCGCATGTTGGTCAGTATGTTGAAAACAACTTTCCCTTAATGTTCCGTTGATAGAATCTTTGGAGCAAATACCGGGTATGTTAAGCTTATTGAGTGCTGATAAAAAAGAGATATGAAAGTTAAGAAGATGATAATAAGTTACAACATTTTAGTATTGTTGCTATAAGGACCCTTGTGTAGAAAAGGAAGTTTTCAGGTGCTTTCACTATTCTATGTACCACTGGTTTATAATATTTTTCTAAGGCATTGTGAGATATTTGTGCTAGCATGAATCTCATTAAGTTATCCATTTGTAAGAAGCTGGGATTGAAAGACCAAAACCAACAACGAAGCAGTTTGTCATGAATTAAAGAACTCAGAAGAGGGTCATTGGTCGACTTCATGATGTGCTAGTGGAGCCATTCATTTTTCTTGTAATTATTATTATTCTTTATTGTGAAGGTGTCTTTGAGGTTCCCATAGTTATTGGGAAACCATTACTTGACCCAGGGCATGCTTTAGTTGATATGGGAAAAGAGGAGATGAAGTTTAAAGTCAACAAAGAAGAAGCAACCTTCAATATTTTTAGATCCATAAAGCCGAGTGGTGAGCTCCAATCAGTATCTGCTATAACATATAGACAAGAGCGTCTATCTGAGGTTCAAATTTAAGAGAGACCGTGTGTTGAGGCATAAGAAGAAGTTAATCTTTCATAGTGATTGCATTGAAAGTATGATGTGTTGGTTTCCGCACTTGATAGGTGCAAATTTCAATCGAAGAGAAAAACTTGTTGTTAGATATGAAGAATCATGACAATAATTCCGCAAAAAAACCTATTGAAGAGGCACAAAAATCATAGTTCAAGATTCTATCCGCACATTCGAGTTATATATTATTAGGTATATCTTAGAAAATAGCGGTCATTATTGTGGCAGATCTTAATGGGCGACAAGTACAGTGTTTGCTATTGGTGTTGAAGAGGGTCAAGTGCGCTATTGGGTGGACTATTGAAAATATTATTGGGATCTGTCTTGGTATTTTTTTCTCGCAAAATCAAACTCATACCGAATTACGAGAATAGTATTGAGCACTAGAGAAGATTAAATGCGAATATGAAAGAGGTAGTTGAGAAGGAGATCATCAAGTGGATGGATGTTGGAATTATCTATTCCATTGTAAAGAGTAATTTGGTGTGTCTTGTTTCGTGTATGCTAAAAAGGGTAGTATTACTGTGGTTCCTTATGAGAGAAACAGGGTTGTCCGAATGTGCGCAGTGTTTGGATAGGGATTTTGCATGGACTATTGGAAGATAAATTCTTGGACAGAGAATGACCACATTCCTAAGCCTTTCATGGACAGATATTGGATAAACTAGCTGTACAGGGTTGGTATTGCTTTCTTGATGGTTATTCATGCTACAATAAAAAAATGCATCACACCAGAAGGCCAAGAGAAGAATACCTTCACTAAACCCTATTTGAACTTTTACTTCAAACGCATTCCATTTGGGTTTTGCGATGCTCCAACAACATCTACCATTATATGATATCAATTTTCTCTTAAATGATAGAGAACACTATTGATGTGTTCACGGATGATTTCTTAGTGGTAGGTGACTTGTTTGATTTGTGTTTGGATAATTTCACCGCGGTACTAAAAAGATGTGCGACTGTACCTTGGTACTAAATTGGGAGAAATATCACTATATGGTCAATAAATGCGTAGTGTTGGGGAATCAGATATACGAAAAAGGTACTGAGGTGGATAGAGCTAAAGTTTAGGTAATATAAAAGCTTCACCTAACTATATAAATTAAAGATGTAAAAACGTTTTCTTGGACATTTAGGATTCAATTGGAGTATCATAAAAGAACTCTTAAAAATTGCACATCTATTGTGCAAACTGCTTGAAAATGAAAATGAGTTTTACTTTGATGATGCTTGTTTAATAATATTTGGAGAGTTGAAGAAGAAGCTAGTCTTTGCTCTAAAAATTATTGCACCAAATTGCGGGGGGAGGGGGGGAGGGAGTAGGGGGGAGGGCGGGCTTTGAGGACATGTGTGATGCGAGTTGGGTAGAGCTAGGCATAGTATTTGGCAAAGCCGTGAGCAGATACTGCATTGTATTTACTATGCAAGCAAGGATCTAAAAATAGCCTAGAAGAATACACCATGACCGAGCAAGATTTTCTTGTAGTGGTGTTTGCATTCGAGAAATTTTAATATTATTTGCTTGGTACTAACGTCATAATACATATAGACTATTCGACATTAACGTATTTAATGGCTAATAAGGATGCAAAACCTCGACTGATTAAATGGGTGTTGTTGTTGCAAAAATTTGATTTTGTGGTGAAAGGTAGAAAAAGAGACAGAAAATCAAGTTGCCGATCACTTGTGTAGATTCGTTATAAGGTTTAAATTAATGATGTGTTTCCTGATGAACATGTATTGGCTGCTCTGATGATATCATTCCATTGTTTGCTTACATGTTGAATTACTTTTTAACCAATTTGGTGCCTTCGGATTTTTTGTTTTCACCAAAGGCAGAAGTTTATGCGTAGTGTCAAGAAGTTCTTTTGGGACGAGCCTTACTTGTATGGTAGTTGTCTAATGGGATTATTTTTTGTTGTATGCCTGTGGTTGAGATATTGAGTATTCTTGAGGTGTGTCATTCATCGCCTATTGGTGGTCACCATAAAGGTATTAGAACTGCACATAAGATCTTGCAGTGTGGATATTACTAGCTTACCATCCACCAAGATGCTCATGACTTTGCCGAATCTTGTCATTGTTTCCAAAGAGAAGATGGGATTTTAAAGAGGCAAGACCTTCTAAAGAATCTAATATTGTTAATTGAGTTGTTTTATGTGTGGGACATTGATTTTACGAGGCCATTTATGAGTTCATATACGATAAAGTATATCTTTGTTGCGGTTGATTATGTATCGAAATGGGTGGAAGCAGTGGCGCTCCCCAACCATAAATATAAGAATGTCACTACATTCATAAAAAATTTCTCCAGATTTGTTACCCCAAGGGAGATTATCATTGATGGGGTTCCCACTTTTGCAATAAGTTGTTCAAACCACTACTTGGGAAATATGGTATTTGCCACAATATAGCCACTCCTTACAATCCATTACTAGTGTACAAGTTGAGGCTTTCGACTGTGAGATCAAGTAGATCTTGGTAAAGACTGTGAATGCTAATCGAACGTATTGGTAAAGGAAGCTCAATGATGCATTATTAGCCTATCACACTGCATACAAGACTCCCATAGTTATTTATCCATTCCTTTTTTTATATGGGAAGTCTTGTCATTTGCTAGTACAGGTAAAACATAATTTTATGTGGGGAAATTAATAAGATTAAAATAGATTAGGTGTCACAGAGTGAATGACTTGAATATGCTCGATTATTTTCTCCTACTAGCCTATGAATCTGAAGCTTTATATAAATTGAAGATGAAAAATTGTCATGATCAAAGGATTGAAAAGAGAGATTTTGTTGTTGGGGAACTTGTGCTTCTGGTAAACTCAAGGTCGCTCTTATTTCTAGGAAAGCTTATGTCGAAATAGAATGATCCATTCTTAATAATTCAAGTTTTCAACATGGAGCAATGGAGCTCGAAAATAGTGATGGAACAGGGTTCAAGCTATATGGGCAAAGGATCAAGCTTTATCTAGGAAATCGAAGAGTGTGCAAGAAGTGATTGTGGCCTACTTTATTGATGAAGTCTGATTAATCAATAGTATTGTGTCGTATCACGATGTTAAACAAAGCGTTGCTTAGAAGTCAACCTAAGGTAAAAAAATATATCCAATGATAGCTTTTAGAATTTTGTGTAGCAATTGTCTTTGCTTATTTAATTCTTTGTTTTCAATTAGATATGTGCTTAATATTTGTTGTAGTGTTTTCTAGATATAGCATAGGGACCGTAGATCTACCTACGAATCGTAATCATGGTCTCCTAGGTTCTAACCTACTCTGCCCGACCTGATCCGAAAACCTCCTATATATAAATCCCCCATTTCAAGTTCACTCCCACATCAATCATTTTACACCCCCAACCATTTCAAATATTCCAATTCCCCTTTATCACAACCCAAATCAACCATCACTTCTCATATATCATTTAAATGCTTCATCCACTATCCTAAATTTTGGAATTCGAATGGCTCTCAAATTTTGCAAAGACTACGAGGTTCGAATGCGGTGCAACTAGGTGATTTTTTGTTGTTGGTACTGCAATTTTATAATCCTAACACAATCACCAGACTCCTCATTGCTTGAAACGTTATACCGGGTACAGAAATGTTAATGTGGGAAGGGGGTACAAGCCCATGTTAGCTACGCTCGTATCTTTCGTGTGGGTAGGAAACTCGTGGGGGAGGGAATTTCTGACGTAATTGGATGATATTAAGGATGTGGAGATTGAATCCTTGAGTCTATTCTTGAGGTGACAGAGTTGAGAGATCTTTAAGGCTCAAATCCAAGAGAGTCTTGACAAAGGGTTCATCCATCCTATTGTTTTCAAGTGAGGTTCTCCTTTATTATTTGAAAAAAGAAGGAGGGTAGTACGAGGGCTAGTGATTTTATCTTAATCCATAAAAGAGTGTATTAATAGCAGAATGACAAGCTTATTAATAAATAAAGTTCCATTTAGTATACTTGGGAAGCAGATTGACATTTTGGTAAGAGAGTGTCTACAAGGATTGGGTTAGTCCTTTAATTTTAATGAGTTCACCTGAGTTTGAGGTGTCGTGTTGATGAAATGTTGGATCCATAGTGATAGTCAATTCTAACATACCATAATGGAAATAGAAGTTCATAGTAGATTGTGACAGGATGCATCGATATAATAAGATTGTGGCTAACCAAATTTTATGTAGCAATATGACTTGCGAGTATCTAAGGTCATGTTTTTCAAATATCTGGTGAGTAATGTGGTTGCATGGAAAGTTTTAAGAGATGGTGTGACACCACTCAAATAGAATTTATAACAACTAAAGCTATAGTGAAGAACAATAGTAGGATGAAGTGTGTCTCATAGAGATAGGCAATAACAAGAATATCAAATTTTATTTAAAGGGCTAAAGAGGTATATTGAGAGGGATATGTAACTTGGTTAAGAGACATTATTTCTATCATTTTGTTGTGACTATGGTAATAGAGTCAAAAGTCCATATGATTTGTTATAAACTATTGGAAAAGACTCGAGAAATGAGTGAAAAGACATCGAGTAAGTGCCTTGTTTTTTTGAGTTAAGTAAAGACTAGGGTTGAATTTTTGCGAAAAGATATTGAAATATTGACAAATATGATGTCACATCCAGAACCACAAAAAGGAAGAAATGGCATTCTCGGAATGCAACCGGCGTACTTGACCTCTCAAACGTCTTGGACAAACCCTTTTGTATTGTTTATCGCATGTAAACATATGAAAAGTAGTATATATGTCGTTAAAAACTCTTGCATATAAAACTCATAGGAATTACTAAGTCTGATTTTCTAAAATCCTAGACACGAGAATACTGTTGGAGATGGCCCATACATTATTAATATAGGAATAACTTTGCCTATAAAAATACTTTAAAATAAAAGACTTGTATATTTTCCCTGGAGTAAATGAGGACATACTTAAACTTTCCTTGAATAAATCTACAATCAAAACTCTCCTTCACGATGCTTATCACCTTTAATCTTGACCTTTAAAGATAACAAAATGTACGGAACTAGTACATACACTTGTACTAAGTATGACATTATGCATAAAATCATGGAAACGGATATTTACTAGAAATATGCATCTTTTCTTTAAATATCATATCATTATCATAAGAATAACATTTAATTCCTTAGAGACACATAAGAAGTCACTTAGCCAATTTAGTACATTTTTAGCAAACCTTATTGTGAAGTACATCACTATGAATCCCCTCACTAAAAAACAATCCTAAGACGCACTTAGGTAAGAAAAAGAGAGATCACCCATACACCCTATTGAGGCACGCCTAAATAATCCTTAAGACCACCTATAATGAGTTACACACAGTCATAATACATTAACACATAGGCAATATGACATTCTCCTTCCAAAGGCTATCAAAATAGGTAATTAAGTCAATCCATAAGATAATGACCTCTTCAAGACTACCTGAATAATCCTTAAGACTACCTAAGGATCAGATCATGTCCACATAATCAACATCTTCCCTAACTAAAGTCATTCTTATGACTTATCTAGGAAAGATACAAAGTGGCCATTCTTATGCCCCCTTCACACCTTAACTAAACAATCCGTAATTACTCTAGGTAAGTACTATTTATTTAACATGCTTTATTAACTTAAATCGTTGAATTCATTAGTTCATTTAATACTCATTTATCACATAAGGACATTCAAGTAATGGTCTTGGACAAGACCTCGGGAATCTAACTAACACCTTCTAAGCCTATTGTGTAATGTCTAGATAACATCCCATACCATAAACTAAACCTCATACAACTTCTCAAATGCTACTAGGTATCATATATGAGGATAATAGGCAATAACCAACATAGACCATGATGGCTAGACATGGAATCCAGAATTCTAACCTGCTTCAATGATGGTGTTCGACTTACAAAGGGTAGAACTAAGACACAACCTATGTAGGCACATGGTTAAGGAATATGTATGGTTTTTATGCACCCTAGTCTCATTCTCAATTAGAGATACATTTTACTCAAGTCTCCTTATCAAGTAGAGCTACTTCCTATGACATAGTCACTCGGTGCTAGCCTTTTTTTCTTATAGAGTAATTTACACTAAACAATCACATGAAAATGTTCCTTATATAGTTCAGAACTCAATCACATTTACCCTACCAAAGAGGTCTACTAGGGATACCTTTCAATGTTGACCAATATATCTCATTATGACTTTCCTAGGGATGAGATGATATTGTTCTATCCAATCAACCCTAAGTCCATCATCATTTACATGAAGGACACCATTACGACTCTTCGATTTCAATTTCACAACATGCACTTTTCCACGTATATGAACTTCTTAACACCATTTCAGCTCTCATATATCATTCATTTATACATGAAAAGGGTGCACTATGCCTACCTATTAAAGACATATCGTATTCATATATCATCCATACATGTATCATGTAAGGGACACACGTTTACGAAAACAACACACGACATTCTTTATTTTATCACATATAGAATATCATTCTTTGAATCACATAAAAATGATCCTTGTCATCTTTATAGAATCCTATACATTACCATATAATTATTAATATAACCTTCATAACTCATCAACATCTAGTACTACACATAAAAGCACATAGCCATAGTCTATCATGGTCTCCTAATATAAATAGAAAGAACACATACGTTAACATTACTTTATATGTATATAGATATGGGCATACTTCACATAAGTCAACTACGCAAATCATCATAATACTTGAAGTAGTGCCGACAAGGACATGATCATCATATTACATAAAGAAACGCCGACAAGGACACTTCAATTGCAAGTAAAACACATAACAACACCACCATAAGTGCACCTAACCAATCAAAACATAATTAAATTGAAATTAACACAAAATAAATAGAATTAGGGTTGTGTACCACCAATACATTCTCAAAATTGCAATCCAATGCCAAATCATCCATTTCAATACCATAAGGCCCTTATCAATGGCTGTAATAAAAAATTCAATGCAAAAAATATGATACTCAATGAAACTAGGTCAATTAAATATATATTCATGAATACAAGACCACCTAAATATAAATTGAATACAATTATTATATCAATCAATAGCCCGTAGAAAACTACATTAGAATTTATAAGCATTAGATCAATATCACTTCAACCATAAAGTAGTCAAACACTAAATAAATAGTAGTATGTCATGCCATATGTAAAAGTAAAGGCCATTATGCAAAGTCGTAAGGTTATAAATAGTAGTATGTCAAGCCATATGTAAAAGTAAAGGCCATTGCGTAAAGTCGTAAAGTTATGAATAGTAGTATGTCAGGCCATATGTAAATGTAAATGCCATTATGTAAAGTATTTTGTATATATAGGGGACTTCCCCTCATCAATAATATAAGGGAGTTTACCAAATCCTCTCTTTTCTCTCTCTTAATTCCACCATTGTACTTTTACATCGTTTTTGTTCACTATGTTTGTTTATAATAAATGTTGGGCACGTGTGTTTACGATTGCTTTCTTGTATGTAGTTTTTATTTAGTAGTTCATTTATATGCATCTTAAATTGTGTGAAATCATTAGCATTGTATTTTAAGGATTTTTGTGTTATTATGCTACTTTCATCAATTAAATTAATTTTTTTTTATGTTTTCCCATCTTTGTAGTGGGTTTTTATTGTACAGTAATTCTAGATTGTCTTGTATTGCTTTAACTTTTTCTATTGCGAAGATATGCCAAAAGGGGGGGGGGAGAATTAAAAGAGAGAAAGGAGAGGAGTGTGTGGAATTAAGAGAGAAAAAACAGAGGATGTGGTAATTTCCCCTTATTTTATTGATGAGGGGAAGTCCCCTATATATACAAAATACTTTACATAATGGCCTTTACTTTTACATATGGCCTGACATACTACTATTCATAACTTTATGACTTTACATAATGACCTTTACTTTTACATATGGCCTGACATACTACTATTCATAACATTACGACTTTACATAATGGCCTTTACTTTTAGATATGGCCATACATACTACTATTTATAACTTTAAAACTTTACATAATGGCCTTTACTTTTACATATGGCCTGACATACTACCATTCATAACTTTTCGACTTTACATAATTGCCTTTACTTTTACATATGGCCTGACATACTACTATTTATTTCTTTGTCTTCTAGTTATTGGTTGTTTCTGCTTTTATTATTCCTGCTATATTTCTGGGATGTATTTGTCTTCTCCGTCACATTTTGTGCATAGGTGATCTGGGTATTTTTGCCTACTAATTTACAGTATCTAGTCATCATATTTTGTGAAATAAGTTTTTTTCTGATAGCTCTTGTGGTAGGTGGCTGCTCTAGTTTCAGTAGGCTTAGTATCCATTGGCATAGTTCTTGCATATCTGCACTGTTTAGCTCTCTACAATTGGAATATATCATCGTCTAATCTCGATTCTAGTACTTCAAAATTGCATTTCTGTTTAGATAATTATTCGATAATTCATTCAAAATGGTAGCTATCCCAATTGTTTTTTTATTTCCATAGAATTCTGGGATATTTAGCCTTTTTATTTCTTCTTGTATTTCTATTTTCTCCGGGATTATCATTTCTTTGATCAAACCTATCTTGATAACTTTTATTATAGTTTTGATTTTGTCGTATAATATTTCTATAGTTGTTGAATAAAACTTTATATAAAATAAAGTTCCTTTAGTCATTCTATTGTTATGTAAAAAACGCTTTGTATAGTTCTGGTATCTTAGCTATTTCTTCACCTCTTATGGTGTATATTGTACATAAAAGTCCATAATTGTAGCAATTTGCTACTAGGTTTGAATTGGTACATGGTTGTGCTATGAGTTTATTATATCCCTCTAAGTGTTGGGTTATATAATTTTCATTTGGATTTTAGGTATTTTAAGCTCTGGGTTTATATTCAAAGAGGATTGGATTTTGTGTATTTTCTATATATGTCCTGCTGATATGGTTATATATTTGTTTGTGTGAATCCAAACTTGTTTTGTAGGAATTTACTTGTGGGGGAACAAATACATCTTTTTGGGTGTATTCTGGAAGGTGTGGTCTGGAGAATAGTTTATTTATATTGGTATTTGTATAATTTGTCTTACACTCTTCTTTTTTTGTAGTTGACACTCCTGTAGATGTGCTACCTGCAGCTGTATTTTACATTTTGTTATGGGTTTTAAGGTGTTTCCCAACGTCACCTTCTAGCTCCGCATGTTTAGAGTCATGCTTCTGACTTAGCTCCGCATGTTTAGAGTCATGCTGCTGACAAGTAATTGTCTTTTTTAGCATATGTACTTCGCTCTCTATTTTCTCCATTTTCTGACAAAGTGTTGTCATGGTAGCTAGAATTTTCTTCTAATGTATCTACATTATTTTTCTCTGGAGAGGTAATCTGCAATAAGATTTTTGTCAGTTTTGATCACTTCAATTGTAAATGTGAAATTTAATATATTCAATACTAATCTCCTTATTTTTTTTGTTGTAACTGAATCTTGTACCTTTTTGGTTATCCACCATTTTACCTGTGTATTGTCTGCTCTCACAATAAATTTATCGTAAATAATATATGGTTCAAATGCGAATAAACATTTATATAATGCAAATAATTCTTTTCTATTTATTTCCAATTTGAATTGTGCTTCTGTATAGGTTCCTGAGTAATATCTACAATGGTGTTCTATTTTTTTCTCTGTCATATTTATACTTTAGGACTCCTGCAAAACTGTGACTTCTCAAATCCGTTTCAACAATATAAGTAAATAATTTATTTTCATCTAGAAAATATTGTTTCGGTATTTTTTTTGCATAAGTTTTTGATATTTCTTATATGTTCTTTATCTCTATTGTCAAAATGATATTCGACATCTTTCTTAAGATTTTTGTGTAATGGTTTTAAATGTTCTGCTAATTTTTGTATGTATTCCCTCACTTGGTTTACTAAACCTAGAAAGGATTGTAATTTATATTTTGTATCTATTTTTTCATCAAGGGTAATTATTTTCCGTACTATCTGGGTTTTCATTTTTATCCAATTTTTATATATTTGTATTCCTAGAATTTGTATCTGGGTTTCATGATTTCTGCTTTCTTTCTACTTAGTATTATGCCAGAATATTCAATTATGTGTATAAGTTTTTCTAATAACCTGACATGTCCATCTTGTGTTTTTGAATATAACAATATATCATCTATATAGACAATGAAATTTTCTAATTGATTAAAGTAAATGTCCATAAAATTTTGGTATCTACATGGTGCATTTTTATAGTCAAATGGTAGAACATTCCATTCATATAATCCTTGTGGTACAGTAAATATCGTTAATTCTTTAGATTCTTCTTCTAGTTTTAGATTGTAAAGTCCTGATTTGCAGTCAAATATACGGTGGTAATTATATCCTTGGATATTTCTAATTTCATTTTGTTAGGTATCGGGTAGTTATATGTTTTTGATTTTGCATTTATATTTTGATAATCTATGACCATTCTACTTTTACCTCGTGTTTGTTCACTATGTTTGTTTACAATAAATGTTGGGCTCGTGTGTTTACTATTGATTTCTTGTATATAGTTATTATTTAGTAGTTCATTTATATGCATCTTAAATTCTGTAAAATCATTAGCATTGTATTTTAGAACTTTTGTGTTATTATGCTAGTTTCACCAATTAACTCAATTTTTATTTTTGTTTTATGTTTTTCCCATCCTTTTCATTGTACAGTAATTCTGGCTTTTCTTGTATTGCTTTAACTTTATCTATTGCGAATATAATAATTTCTAACTGTGTTGTTTGGTTTTTGCCTATATTTTCCAATTTTTGCGTAATTTTTGCACTTCCTTTGATCGGTTTTGTGAATTTACGTCGTTTGTTATTTAATCTTTTTGCTCCTACATTATGTTTGCATGGTCTGGTAAACCACCAATGTGTTCTTGTTATTATATGTGGGTATAATTTATCTAAGAATGACATTCCTAATAACAAATCTTTTGTTGTGAACTCAATATTATAGATTTCTCCTATTTTTAGTATTTTATCCCATATTAGTTTTTTATATTATTTCTTTATACGTAATCATACTTTCTTCATTATTAAATCCTTTTACAACCATAGGTGTTTTTAATTTTCCCTTTTATCTTCCGGTAAACAATTATACTTACAGATATTTGCTTCTGCTTCTGTATCTATCATTGGTGTATAATATCTTTTGCAATATCCTTCTACAATAATCTTTGCAAGTATATAGATTTTCATTATTCCTTTTGTTCTTTTGATATTTACTTCTTATTTTGATAAGTTATAGTTAATTGTTCATTTTCGATATTATATGGTATAAATTTCTCTAGCAATTTTATCCCTAAGGTAATGTTTTGAATTCCTTGGTAAATTTTAAATTGAATTATTAAGGGTATTCCTTCTATACTAATTTTTTTTCTGTCATTTCCTCATTTGTTCTTATTTCTCTAGGTAGTTCAGGGCATAATTTTCATGTTTTTATGATTTCTGTTTCTGGTATTAATTATCTTGTTATATAATTTTCTTCTTGTCCTGTACTTATTAAAATTTGGTATTTTCTTTGGTCCACTAATCCGGTTATGTAGCAATGGTATGGCGTTATTTCGTCTGTGTTTAGTAGTAAGTGTTGTGGGAGTAGATAGTGTCTTCTAAATGTACTCATTCTTGATGCTGTAGTTCTTGTTAGTATATTCGGTACGATTGAAGTACTTAATCTTTCTTTTACAATTTCTAGGTCTTCTTCTATGTCAATTTCTTTATAACTGTAGTCGTTATTGTCTATTACAGTGACTATCCTTTCAAATAGATTTTCTATTTTTATTTTATTAATCTTATTTTTGCAGTTATTTTATGTTTTGTTGTCAATACATATAAATATTTACATTTTGTTGTGAATATCTTAATTTCTGGTGCTAATTCAATGCCGGACATTTTCTCCAGTATAGAACTAATGATTTATCTATATTTCGGTCTGTTAATGCTACTGAACAGTTAGCACTTATTATGAATTTAAATTTTTGGTATATTAAGTTTCCTTTTACTGTACTGATTATGATTTTTTCTATAGGTTGTATAATTCTATCGTCTTATAGGTATATTTCAATAGTAGTATCTATTCCTACTCAAAAATATGCTTTTATTAGTATTTTTGTTCCACCTAAATGTACATATTTTATTGGTGTCTTCATTTTTATATCTTATATTTCTTTGTTTATTATTTTTTTATTTATTATTGGTATTTGTGCCTTTCCTGTTGTATATTTACAATCTATGATGTATTCCTTTTGACTAACTATTTAATATTCATCTTTTTGCTTTCTGAACCAATTTCTTATGGTTGGTATCTCAAGTATTTTTTCGGCACTTAAGTCTAGTTCGTTTCCTTTTATTTGTTTAAATATTGTACTATCAAATATGATTTTTTGTTTAGATTATTCTTCGTTTAAATAATTTTCTTTTGATATTATTTGTATATCTTCTTCATATATTAGATTTATTCTTCAGTTATTTCTTCATCTTTTTCTAAGTTTAGGTCGTTGTCTGATAGTTAGTATATGTTGTCATTTTCACTTAATTCATAGTCTAAGTAATCTATGTGCATGTAATCTTCAATGTCTATTAATATTTCAGCTATTTTTTTTCTTTGTATTTTTTGGTAGTCTACAATCTTTAGCAATGTGTCGTAGCTTTCCATAGTTGTAACAAGTACATTCTAATGGTTTCTTTTTTGGCTTATATTGTCCTTTTGATTTATAATTCTTCACATAATATCTTTGGCGTGGTTTCCTGTATTTATATTTAGTTCCATATTTTTATATCATCTATGTCTTCGTTTTTTTTAATATTTTTTTCTGTACATCCAAATTGTGGGGCTGTTTTATTTTTGCAGCATTTTATGTTTTTGAGTAATACTATTTCCATTTTTATTTCGGTTTTGTGTTTTTCACATAGTTTTATAAACGAATGTTATAAGAATTTTATTCTTGCTCCTTGGGTATTTGTTACTCCTTCATTATTCCAATCTTTAATTATTTTGGAACCAAAAGGTTCTTGTAATTTTGAGAAATATAGCTTTCGTATCTCCTTACATTCGTTTATATCGTATTTTTCTATGTAATAATATTCCTTAAATGCAGATGTATAGATATCCAGACAACACATATTGCATATAGCTAATTTTGTCATAAGGAGTCTATTGGTTAATTTTTCTTTAATTTGTTCTTTTATTTCTGTAGTCATACTACTGAATTCATTTCTTATAGCTATTTCATATTTAGATAGTATATGCATATTTGATGTTGCTATAGTTCCATCCAATGGTTTATTACTTCTGAGCGTTTCTAAACTTTTGTTAGATAGATTTCCTAGCCATAATTTTATTGCTCCTATTAGTGTTCTTTTTATATAGACTGGTGTTTCGTTGATTGCTATTTTATTGTCAATTAGTAGTTTTGATATGTATCCTATCCATAATTGGATTGTTTTATTGGTTTCTGTAACACATTCTAAATTTAAGAAATTATATTGTTCTGTTAATGGTTTAGGTGTCCATTTTTTATTTAGTCTACTGTTCAATAGTGTATCTGATCTATCCAATTATTCGTAAGTGTATTAACAGGGGGTATTTCTTATTGGACTACTTTTTAGGTTTTTTACTCCTGATGTACTAGGTTTGTCATCCATTTTAACATCTCCTGTATTTATTTCTAATACATTTGAGTTATTTATTTGTTCTAAACGTTCTGTATTTATTTCACTCATATCACTTATTTCTGATTTATGGTCATGACCTATTATATCTAATTCACCTATTTGGGTTTTCATTTTGAAAAATAAAATATACCATGTGTTTTAGGATTATAAACATGTTTCAAAAAATAAAAAAGACCCCTAAAGAGCCGCCAAAGTTCTAATTTGAACGTTGGTGAATTTACTAATACACCCTTCACTTAAAAGTGAACCTGCACAGGAAACCAGTACCATCAACCATTGGCAGTCGACGGACCATTTAACAATGAACGGACCATGATGTCCTCCCTTCTTTTGGCTATCAGACTTTCCTTTGGAAGCTTGACCTCCCTAGGCTAAAATCTTTACCCATGACACCCATAAAGAGGGTGTCCACTGGCCCACGAGCTGTTGTTTGCCTCTGTCATTTCGGGCCTGGTCTAGATAGCCTTTTTTCAAGGAATAGGTTGTTCCTCAATTACCTTTGGTTGGACCTTGAGTACTTTCACCCGGACGTTTCCAACCAGAATATGTTACATAAACAACGAGGAAACATGCCAGGACACCCAAGGTCATTTCAAGGCAAACTTTCAAACGTCATAGATGTTCTTCGGTGTTTGACCTCAAAACTTCACGAAACTTGAAACTCTGCCTAAAAATATTATAATAACTCATAGAAGGACCTTGTTAACTCATGAAACACACAATTAGGCACATAACCACATATGATGCACGTAGGTGACTCGGTCCTCAAACGGCTTTGTCGTTCCTTGATGTTTTCTTCCAATGCAGCTAAAACTCTAGACACTGCCTCAAGACCATATTATAGACAATTTGAGGACCTTAGACCATCATGACTATTATGTTAGGATCTTGTTTCACCTAAGTCATTTGAGGGGTGTATAATCTCCCCCACTTGGAAAACATTCGTCGTCAATGTATATCTTGCCACTCTCCGAATATTTCCAAGAATATAGATTCAATTGAATATAGATTCAATTAGCAACATATTAACATATCATATAACACATTATAAAATACAAACGCCTAGGAAAACATCAATTTTACATAATCAAGAGAATCACAACACAACAAGAAACTAGAAATAAATCTACAACTCATTATGTCATTAAACTCACATCCTTCGTTTCCAAATAGCAAAAACTCAATGTATATTAAATATCATGCTCATATACACTTGTACTAATTACATTACAACAATTTTAGACCAGAGAATGAATTAGTCAATTCATGATAGAAACATGCATATATAAATAGTAGACCCACATAAACACATCTTACAACATCATCATAACTTCATAAAATTCATAATGCAAGGAATCAATGAAATTCAATTCCAACAAGACCCCTAAACACAATGCACATGCAACATACTTCTATGACTTTCTACTCTCGAACTTGAGTTGAATAAAAGAGATGAAACAATCAATTAAAACTACTTTAGTCAACATAATCCCACACTTAGAAGGAACTCATAGTACTTATGGGGTACGAGTACTTACCAACATCATCATCATCATCCGGCTTTGATCTTTTAGTCATGAGTGCATAGAAACTCCTTTTATTTGGAGCATCATCCCTAAATTCTTTCAAATCAATAGGACCCGACTCAACCGACCTATTGCATTTCCATTGCGTGTATCACACTTGAGCAACAACTTTCAATTGATAAGAAGACAACTCCACGTTCTCCCTAGAAGTCACTCCCGTAGCATGCACTATCTTATACACCTCATCAATAATATCTTGGGGATACTCTCCCACCATAGATCCATGAAAGATGGGAGGATTCATCCTCACAAAATCTGTCAATCTAGATGTCATGGTGCTGTCCACAACATCCACTCTATGGTCTATGCACAAATCACATGAGTAGTCACGGTTCGGGCTAAGGTAAGCAAAGCCTCATTAATATCTTGATTAGTCAATTCCAGGGGAACCATAGGAACATAATTACCTCCACACACAATAGGGACTTGATCACCTTGAGCACCTTGAGAACCTTGAGGAACTTGCTCAACTTGATTAACTTGAGAAGGAATCTCCTCATTCACATCATAATACTCAACACTCCTAGACGGTGTCCTTATCGTATTCATCTTCTTAGAAACACAACGAAAACCATAAGAAAAGAGTAATCATAACTTTTACTCTATGACATGACATAGGAGTAGAAAAGAATGGAAACTGTATCATCCTACAGCCTCTCGCTCATAGATGTTTCGTGACTCACACCCATGGTAAAGACTCTACTATACATGACTTGATGAGACTTTTTTATTTCTATGACCACATTCATAACTTATGCTTTGATACCAAGATTGTGACATCCTGAAACTACACCATAAAATATATAACATTCTTGAAATGCAAACGACGTAGTTGACCTCTCACAGGTCTTGTACAAAACATTTCATATCGTTTATCGCATGTTAACATATGAAATATAATGGGGAATAAAACTATTTATAAAAATTCTATAAAACTCATAGGAATTAGTAAGTCTCATTTCATTAAATCCTAGACAGAAGAATACCCTGCGACACGACCAATACAATACTAATAATGAAAGAACTTAGTTTATTA
Organism: Solanum lycopersicum; assembly: GCF_036512215.1. Classification (NCBI taxonomy): domain Eukaryota; kingdom Viridiplantae; phylum Streptophyta; class Magnoliopsida; order Solanales; family Solanaceae; genus Solanum; species Solanum lycopersicum. The sequence goes on from NC_090802.1 coordinate 21,558,425, forward strand.
CAACACATAGAAATAAAACACATGTATATATGCCCTCGACCTAATTGAGGACGTACTTCAACTTTTCTTGAATTACTCTAGAATCTAAGCTCTCATTCACGATTCTTCTCACCTATCACCTACACCTTTAGAGATAACAAAATGTACAAAATTTGTACTAACACTTGTACTAAGTATGGCATTACGCATAAAATAATGAAAACATACATATATTAGAAATATGCATATTTTCATTGAAATATAATATATCATAATAAAAAGAATAACATTGAACACCTTAAAAACACATAAGAAGTCACTTAGACAATTTATTACATTTTTAGCAAACCATATAGTGTAGTTCATTCACTGTACAGTGAAGTTCATTCACTTCACTTTAGCTACTTCCTAGCATATAATCCCCTTACTAAAAGCTATCCTAAGACTCACAAAAGTAAGAGAAACCCCCATACACCCTCTCTAGGAACACCTAAATAATCGTTAATACCGCTATAACGAGTTACACACTGATAATACATTAACACATAGGTAATATGACGTTCTACTTCCAAAGCCTATAAAAAGACTTACTTAAGTAAATAAAGAAGATAACGTCAATGTTTGTCCTCTTAAAGACTACCTAAATAATCCTTAAGACTACCTCAATCATTGATCATGTCCATATAATCAACATCTTTCCTAACTAAAGTCATTCATAAGACTTATCTGGGTAAGATATGAGTTACCATTCCTACTCCCCTTTCACACCTTTACTAGACAACCCTTAACTACTCTAGTTAAGTACTTATTCAGTTATCATGATTTATTAACTTAATTAATTGCATTTATTATTCATTAATCACATAAGGACATTAAATTTATGGACTTGGAGAAATCTAGGTACTCTAACTAACACCTTAAAAGCCTATTTTGCATTGTCTTGATAGCGCCCCATGCCACCACCTAAACCTCATAAAATTTTTCTAATGGTAGTAGGTACCCATGTGATGGAATCCAGAGTTCCAACCTACTCCGATGAGGGTGTTTTACTTTCAAATGGCACATGGTTAAAGAATATGAATGGCTTTTATGGATTCTAGTCTCATTCTCAAATAGAGATACACTATACTCTAGTATCCTTATCAAGTAAAGCTACATCCCATCATATAATAAATCGGTGCCAGCCTTTGTTCTCACATTGTAATTAACACTAAAGGATCACATGAAAAGGTTCCTTATCTAGTTCATAATCCAATAACATTCACCCTACAAAAGAGCTCTACGAGGGTTACCCTTCAATGACGACTATTATAGATCATTATGAATTTCCTAAGGGTGATATGATGTCGTTCTAGCCAATCAACCCTAAGTCCATCATTCTTTACATAAAGGATACTATTACTAGTCTTCAGCTTCAAATTCACCACAAAAACATTTTCTACGTACATGACCTTCTTAAAATCATTAAGGTCTCACATATCATTCATTTATACATGACAAGGGTGTACTAATATCTATACATGTATCAAGTAAGGGACACAAGTCTACCAAAACAACACACAACATTTTTTACTTTATCATATATAGCATATCATGCTTGGAATAAATTAGGAATGACCCATATCATCATTATGTATTCCTATACATTGACATATCATTATTAATATAACCTTCTTAACTCATATGCTCATGTAGGAAAAATCATGCATCAACATATAAGCATATAGACATAGTCTAATATAATCTTCTAATATATAAAGAAAGAGCACATAGTTTCACATGTAGAAACATATGCTCATACTTAACATAGATAAAATACACAAATCAACATAATGCCTCAAGTAGTGGCGACAAGGCCATGATCATCATATTACATAAAGTAACTCCGACAAGGCCACATCAATTGCAAGTAAAGCACATAAAACTGCCACCATAAGTGGACCATACTAATCAGAGTATAATTGAAGTCTAATCAACACAAAACAAAGATAATTAGGGAGCGTACCACCAATCCATTCTCAACAATTCAATCCAATGCCAAATCATCCAATTCAATACCATAACACCCTTACTCATAGCCATAACCAACAATTTAATGTAAAAACTATGTTACTCAATCAAACTAGGTCAATTAAATATAGATTCATCAATCCAAGAAAAACTAGATTTCAATTCAATACAATATAACATAAATCAATAGCTTATAGAAAACTACACTAAATTCGTAAGCATTAGATCAATATCACTTAACCCTTAAAGTAGTCAAAAACTAGTGTTCATAAATTACATGGGTTAATAGGTTAATTGATTAAATATCATCAAATTAATAACAATCCAATCAATATTTAATGCTTTAAAACCTTAAATGCAAGAACCCATGGATAGATCATAAGATTGGACTATTCATTTTTAAAAACTTTAAAAAACCACTTTTAAAGTTTGGCTCCTTGATGAATAGAGTTTCAAGGATAACAAAACATACCTCTCTAAAGCTATTACAAAAATTTTAGGAAGAATCTCCACTCAATTCTCCAATCCAAGCCCCTTCCTTGAGTTTTGGGTCCAATGGAGTACTAGAAAATTTCTAAGGGAATTTGGGTTAGATTTTGCATAATGAAATATTCTAAGTGTTTTAAGCTTATAAACATGTTTAAGATACCCATAAAAACCATAAGGAACAGTCAAAATTCTTATTTGGACGTTACGTGAATTATTCATCCTTCACTTAATAGTGAATCTGCATAGGAAACCAGTACCATTGACGGTTGGTAGTGGACGGACCACTTGTCCACAAAAGGACCATCATGTCCTCCCATTGTTTGGTTAAGAGACTTTCCGCTGGAGTATTGATCTCCCTGGGCTATGTATTGACCCACGACATCCATCTACGGGGTGTCGAGTTTCCCACAAGCCGTCATTTGACTCGGTCATTTCGGGCCTACTCTAGACTTCTTTGGCTCAAGGAAAGGGTCCTTCATCAAGGAACCTTGGTTGGTCCTTGGGGACTTTCACTCGAAAATTTCAAACACTAATATGTTTGTATAGGAGTTTAGGAACTCTCACATGAATTTCATCAAAAAGGAACACGTAAAACTCGACAATCATGCCAAGACACACAAGGTTGTTTCAAGGCAAACATTTCAAACGTCACGGACGTTCTAGGACGTTTTACCTCCGAACTTCATGAAACTTGACACACTGCATGTATGTAGAATAATAACACATATAAGGACCTCATTAACTCATGACACACACAATTAATCACATAACCACATAAGAGGCGCATAGGTTACTTAGTCATCAAATTTCTTGGTCGTCCCCTGACGTTTAGCTTCCAATACACCTAAAATTCTACACACTGCCACAATACAACATTATAGAAAATTTTAGGATTATATACCATCATGACGACAATTTAAGGATCTAGCTTCACCTAAGTCATTTGAGTGGTGTTAATCCATTATAAGTAAGGATTCATGAATTCATGAAAATATTCGAGACATAAGCTAATGTTAATAGCTAAGGTTATTGTGTTATAAGGTTTAAATTACAGTTTAGATTTTTTAATTGTAAACCTACATTTGTTGTCATATACATTGTGAAGGTATGATTTGTAAAGGGGAGAAATTAATCAATTGTATCCGGTATTGAGCAGTTTGAAGATTTTCACCTAGGATGAGAGATAAAGCATATTACTATATATTTTAAGTACCTAAGAAAGGTTACATTTAAAAAGTGTTGGATTATGATGAGGTAAATAGTCAAAGTGTGGTGATGGTTGTTAGTATTGTGAGTATGATTCACTAGTTATGCTTTTATGTGTTTTCACATTTCTATGGATACCTAGTGGTGTGTCAGAGGTACATATTCTTGCGATGTTCTCTTGGGGGAGTGGGATGATTTGGGACAATTTGGTTAATTCAGTTTACTTATGTGGTATGGCCTTGGAGTTCTTAATGTACTTTAATAGTTGTACTCGTACCACTTTGCTCATGAGAATTCATAGAAGAGCTACCTTGCTTATTCATGGTTGTATGACAATCTTGATTTTCATCTTTTCATCGAGGTCATGTGTCAATTATGTGTATTGTGATCGTGTGTTGGTTTAGATTAACCTATAATTATGGAGAGATTTGACTTTTTGATTTTATCATGGTGATGTGAGAAAGACTTAGTCATGATGATTATGTTAAGATCATTGATAACATGTGGCAAGACTTATATACGATAAACTTTAGTGGTTGTTGGGATTCATTTTGCTGATAAGTTAATTTTACATAAGATAATATTTATCACTCGAATGCTGAGATTACTAAATTAAGGCATTGTAAGGGAGGGGTGAAGGTATTCAATTGGTTTGTTTGAGGTTAGAGGTTAAAAATCTTCCAGGGAAATGAGATTTGGTAAGAATAGCATAAGAGTCAAGTATCCCTAGTAATACATTGATTCAAATACTACTCTACCCTTACTTTATCTAGTCTTCTCCTAGTTGATCACTCGAGGATGAAATTTGTAAATTGTAACTACTTTAATGACCTAATTATGTCTTTCGGGAAAAGAAAATAAGGAATCAATTGGTGGAAGAAATTTTTTTCATAGTAACTTTTTCATAGGGAAAAGCAAATGAACAATGAATAGGTTTCCAAGTTCGGGCATAAATATTAGATTGGCGGCCAAGTTCCGGCACACTAACCTGGATCGAATACCACTTTCAGGTATGGAAAATTTTTTGTGTGGATTCTACAAGAGGACCATTTAATTGGATTCCCTAAGAGGACTATTGAATTGTGTTACGTATCTACTTATGATAATTACGTTCATATCTAATGATGATTCATATTATAGTTGTATGCTTCTCTAAATTTATAACCAATATGAATTATTAAGAATGCAGAATGATATATTTATATTGAAAATATCACAAATATTGTATATACTCGGTATATGTGTGTTTTATGAATTTGTCGTTACTTGAATGTGTTTCACTTATTGGGATAGCCACGTGATCCTACCAGTATACTGTGGGTGAATACTGATATTAAAATTCTTCTAATTTATGTTTAATATAAGGCATACTCCCGCGGACAATGACAAACCACATTTAAAATGTGAATGATCGTTTCAAATTCTAGGTTAGCTAGTTCTTCTGGGCTTCCTTTATATCTAATTATTTAGTCCACTCTTTTCGGTCGCAAACTATTTCTTTAAGGTGTTGTTTATTTTCGGGGTTCTATCCCTTGTTCTTAGACTCGTTGTTAGTAGAATTTTAGTACAATGAATTTTAGGTTCTACGTATTTAATTCCACATTTTTTAGTTAATTAACTTGGTTTTGTAACTTAATTGCCTAAGTTTTTAGTTTATTTGCTTGGTTTGGTTTATAGTTGTGGTTTTCCCATGGAATGGTTTGTGTGAGTGTCAATCATGATGGTTTGGGTCATGAAAGAATAAGTATTAAAATGTTTAGTTCCTTATAGGAATGATGACAAGATATTATTGATCGCGCTCATTTTCCATAAAAATAATTTAAAGTTGAGGTTGATTTTAATTTGTAGTATTAACAATATGATATTTTTAAAAGTCAATGAAAGAATAAATTATGAACATAACCACACAAACATATATTTTTGTATAAATACGCCTAATTTGTTTTGAAAAAATTGACCAATGGTACTTTAAAAAACGCATTGAGTTAATTAAAACATTGAGAATTAGACAAGATAATTTCTTTTACTTTCCGCTAGTTATTACTATAGATTATATACACAAAATTAATATGTCTCATCCAAATTCAACATTGAATTTGATACAGAAAATGAATATAAATTTAACAATTCATTTATGTGATGATTGAAAAAGACAAGTAAAAAAGTTAAAGGATACTCCCTTCATTCCATAGCAACTTATGCTTTGAGCCTTTTTCCATTTTTCAATTTAACTTAGGTAATCAATATTCAAGACTAACTTTAAAATATTCTTCAAATTTACGCTTTAAGTGAGTATTGAAGTTAGTTATTATAATTATTTTTTAGTAATTTTTGATGATATTTAATAAGGATAAAAATGGAAAATTATATTCAATTTATGTCCTAAACTACTCTTCTTATAGAGCGTGAAACACCACAATGCAAAGTTAATATGAAATCTAGGGAGTATGAAACATGTAATGGAAAATATTATAATTCTAAAAAGATGATTAAATTGTTTTAGATGATATAAAAGTGAAGAAATTTGTATAACCAATTCGGTATAAGAAACTGGTTCTTGTCGTACTTTAACAGAATTTCATAATATAAAATAATAAAAGTTTATTAGGGAAAACCTCCTTAGTCAAGGAAATAAAATATGACCTCCATCGTGTAGGATTTTCAACAACTTCTCACTAACTTTTAAGAGCGGCTTTAGGTTACAACGCTAAAATCTAAGAGACTAACTCTAGTGCCTCAACTACAACGAATAACTATAATTGTTATATTTAGAGCCTGTTTGGCTCAGCATAAAAGCTGGTCAAACTGACTTAAAAGCTAGTTTTTGACTTATGTAGTTGTTTGGCAATACTCAAAATAAATTATTTTAAGTTAAAAAAAAACTTATTTTAAGCCAAAAGTTAAAAGCAGGGTAGGGGTGCTTTTTTTTTTTAGCTTATAAGCTGTTTTAAGTTGACCAAACTTTTATCTTTTTTCCCTTAATAATTTTATACAATCTCCAAATTACGCACATAACCCTAACATCTCTTTCTTCCATTTTTCCCTTTTCACGTTTGGCATAGCTGCTGAACTTCTTCTTGTTCTTTCAATTTCAAGTGAAATAAAAATTTAAATTCCTCTTATAAATAATTTGTGATAATAATGAAATATGTTAATGACAGACAATTATTATTACCTATGGATGAATCTAAAATAAATCTTAAATCATTCTTTGATCTATTCAAATTATATATCTTTAAAATCTATAATAAGTTTATATTCCCCTTATAAATAATTTGTGATGAGTATGAAATATGTGAATAATAGAAAAATATAATTATTTAGGAATGTAAAATATAAATTAATCAACTTTTATTATGTTAACAACTTTTTAGAGTATTTCAGACATTTTTACTTAAAAAGCTGTTTATCAGCACTTTTTTGCCAAACACATTAACAACTTTTTTTTAACTTCAGCACCTTTATCTGAAGGTATAACTGCTTATTTTAAAAATAAGTTTCAGCACTTTCAAAAGTACTTTTTTAAAGCTGCTTTTACTAAGTCCATCCAAACGGGCCCTTACTCTTCAAGAAGACACAACAACTTCTTGTTATAACTGTCAAAGAAAAACTTTCAAACCTAAGATTATTACAACTCTATTGTGATACGTTACCAATAATCTTATTTAGAATGAAAACCTGACTGTAGTTCTTCTTTCGTCATCCATTGTATGCTCCTTCAGTGACTTCTTCCCTTTGGCTAAAAACAATGATATTCATTGCGTGCAAAATATCATGTTTCATTATTTAACTTTCTCGTTTGATAATCATCATGTTTTGTAAACACGATGTTTTGCACGTCCTCAAAACCTTAATTGAATGTTAAGTGGCTCTTCAACAGGTTGGCTACTCTGTTTAAATAATCTTACGCAGATTCTAATTTATTCTCACGTGACATTACTTTGATAATATATATATATATATATAAATATATATATATATATATATATATATATTTATATATATAGCATCGTTGTTTTTATCGATGTTTACACATGTTTTCGATAAAACCATCACGTAAAAGTATTTGAAAAATGTTTTCATTAATATTAGTACATTCTATTTGAACAACCCTTTTTTGACCCATATGAGCATTTCATATATAAGTTCTCATCTCATTCATAGTGTTTTTTACTTATTTACTTATCCATATCAGCCATGGTGATCTAAAATTGTTGGGGTCTCAAAATTTGATATAATCAATGTGTTTTTTACTTATTTATTTTTTAATATGATATGAATTATCAAAAATATATGTGTGAGACACAATCTACTAAGTAATCTATTTCTTTCAAATACCCCACTTGAAATAGAAAATAATTTTATTTTATAATATGTTAGGATATAATGAGACTATTTTAGTAAAATTTAATTCTCTCAATTCTTCGGTAATTGCACCAAAAATTTGAGTTACTTTTGGATTTTTTTCTTGATCAATAACAACGGCACCATTGTCGTCATGTCGTATTATCATCCCGTTGTCACGTTTGAGTTCTTTACAGGTACGCACATTACAACTATGACTATCTCTGAACTTTCTAGGGGAATATTTTGTATTGCTTCTTTCATCACAGCAACAACAACATCACCAGTATGAGCATATTGACGATTACTAGCTACTATGACTCGAATTGTCATCAATTCTCTAGCCCTGCTATTATCTCGTACGTTGAAATGGGTCTGAGGTTGAATCATTTTTTAATCAGTTCTATACATGCAAAGCGCGAAGAAAAAAAAGAAATATCTTTTTCCAAAAAAGTGAAACATGCGGTTTTCTTTCATATCTAAGATCCCTTTCTATATTTTTTTCTATTACATTACGAAATAATGAATTGAGTTCGTATAGGCATTTTGGATGCTACTACTAAAATAGCCCTTCTGGCTATATTTTTTATTACAACACCTATTTCATAAAGTATTCATCACGGTTTAACAACGGCTACCCAATATTCAAATGATCATTTTCCTGAACACATACATGTCTTTTTGGGTCTTAGTGTAACTAGTTTGTCTGGAAATATACATACTCATATTTTTTCACCAAGACGTGCATTTCCTGTCATTGCCCGTCAGCCAGCTTCTACTTGTGGAGATGTAATCCAAGCAGGTTCAAGTGCCTGAAGAGTATATTTCCCGAAAGAAATATGATCACCTTGATATTATATTCCCTTCTTTCTGCCTCTATCTTGTTTACAAAATCTTGTTCTTTTGGGGTTATAGTAGATGGTTTGTTCTGAATTCCATCTCTATTATAAAATCATACTTGAGAGTTTCTTCTCACCCATCCACTCACAAATAAAAGTATTCAAAAAAATTCAATTTGAATTAATCTAGAATAGTCAATCTCAAGTTAAGATATATATTTTATTACTGAGTAATACCTTGAACGTGGCTTCTTTGAGATTTAATTAAATCTATACGTAATTTGTATATCTTGTTTGAATTGATAACTAAACACTAGTTTTCTAAAGAGAAATAAAAAAATTGTATTATTATATCAAATCCTTATTTTGTACTTTATGTTATTGTCCTATATTTTGTGATAAAAAAGTTTTCGTGGGCTAATATTTACTCTTTCAATCCCTATTTATTTTGTAGGATTGACTTGTGACTTCTCAGATTTCAGAATACCTTAATTAATATATTATTCGTAACACCATCCTAATCAGTGTGAATCATTAAGATTCCTATTTCAATAGAATTTTTACATTCACAAGTTTCGTCATTCCCATCACATCTTACTTAATGGTTAGGTACGAATTCTACAATGTAACTCAGATACAAATTGATTCTTGAGCCAATCTTCTATGTCTTTATTGGATCGAAGCTCTTGATTTTTTGTTCTATTTCTATAAGAAGATTCTTTGTAGTATGGTACGAATGTGTATTGATGCTTTATTACACTGCCTTTTATTACATTACTCATATACGTGAAGAACATGTGTCGCCATGGCTTCTCTCTAAGGAAAAATGCTCCCGCACCGACATATTTTTACATCCCACAGCTTCGGTAGACCGCTTTGCCCCGTTCATCTTAGGCGCAAGAGAGCTCAATCAGTGAGCTATTGTGCACTCTTTCAAGGGTGGTTGCTTCGAGGCAAACCTCACGTCTGTATCTGCACCACTACCTCTTTTATTACAGAGGAGTCATTCAACGGCCTTAGCTGTTGACCCGAGTTGTTTCCCTCTTGACGATGAAGCTTATCCCCCATCGTCTCACTATTCGGCCTTGACTCCTGTTATTTTGAGATCATATCTAGTATTATGAGTTTGCTTCAATTTGGTACAGCTCTTGCGGCCCCATCCAAAACCGTGCTTCCCCTATAGATGTCGAGTAGATGTTAAAAAATAAATGAATTGCTAGTCATGGCATATTATTCTCATCAGACATAGGCCAAGGATTCGCAAAAATTTCTTCTCTTTAGGCAAAGTAAATTAACCAAAGGTTAAGTAAGTTAAGTAAGATCAATATGAGTTTGATCTAGATTTTCCCCATTTTAGTATCATAGACCAACGATCTATTTTCATTCCTTATCTATTCTTTTATTTCCAGTGTTTTGATTATGATTATTCTTTATTATTCTTTTTTACGAGTCACAGCAATTAGGAATTGAGAATCTATATCTGTAGATCAAAGAAGGGTCTAGCTGTTGGAATAATGGTACCCACTCCTATTTGAGTCCTTGTTGTTTAGCAATATTTGTGAATTAGTGGAAAGTATGAAAAGAGAGGTATTCGAACCCACTCTAAAAAAAACCCTACATAGAAGTTCCAATGCTACGCCATGAACCACTCGGCCATCTCTCCTACATAATGATTTTGACCCCAAAACTTAATGAATAGCAATTCAGTCATAATCTATATTCCATTATTGGATAGGTACAACCAATCAATTTTGACTGAAAATTTCTCATCAAAGTCAACAAAAAGAACAATTTTTGTTTCCTCCGAGCCGCCGAGATAAAGATACAATTTTATGAAAAATTGTTCAAAAAAACTCAATTCATGTTTGCAAAAACAACATTCCGTTCTTTTCTAATATTTTTCTATTTTTATAATAAATTAATTCAATGAAATACAATGAATCAAGAGATAGATGGTCTATATCTTTTACACTATCGTTAATGGATACTCTTAAATCTTAACCATTACTATAATTATGTAAACGATGATTCCATACAAGAAATTTTGTTAAATTCCTTTTAAGTTTTTTAATTCTCAACAACAAGTACCTACTCCTCTATTAGAATTGAAATTCATCAAAAATTTAGATTTATTGTATAGTGTAAACCCGTTAAGTACACAAGATTGGTAGTTATTCTATTTTCATCATAGAATCATTGGTCGATCTTTTTTATTCTTTTTAATTTGAATCATGCTTTAATCAAAAAATTTCTTTATTTCTTTGAATTTCAAACTTGACAAAAAATGGAATAGTTCTTATACTACTACATTAGTATAATATCGAATCGCGTTGAAATATTTCTTATTTCTTCTAGATTCGTGTAAATAAGGACAAGTAGAACTAAACATTCATATCTTTTGTTTTTTTTGTTAAAAAAAGAAGTTGGTATGTTATTTCATACTATACATGTATTTTTTTTGTAGGATCTTTTTCCCACGAGAGGTAATGAAAAAAATTCTAGAATGGATTGTTACCTATTCCAAGATTACGGATAAGTTTAAATTTTATTGATAACAATTTTTAAATTGTAGCCGATATCATATAACAGAAAATTTTGACAACTTCATGAGAAAAAGAGGAATTTACCTATTATTGAGATTATGCGATTTGATTTTTTTATTTTATATTTATTCATTTCTCTTTGTCTTATGAGGATAAAAACACATGATTCGAGAAACAAAATCTATGCTTTTTGAATGTGAAGTTTTGAAATAGAACAATTCCTTCTGTCTTGCATCCTCTATTAATGCAACCTCATATGCTATGTTTAAATTATCGATTCTAGTATATAAGCGAAAGGTTACGCCTATAGTTCTATATCACATATCAATCCTACTCTATTATCTGTAACAGACAGCATAGGGGAGGAGGACAAGTCATCATGCCGATTATGTCCTAGGCAACACACGTGCTACAATGGCCGGGACAAAGGGTCGCGATCACGCCAGGTAGCTTACCACAAAAACATGTCCTCAGTTTGGATTGTAGGGTACCACTCGCCTGCATAAAGCCAGAACGGATAGTAATTGTCAGTCAGTCATACAGGGGAGAATTCGTTCGCGGGACTAGTACACACCGCCCGTCACACTATGGGAGTTGGTCATTCCCGAAGTTGTTACCTTAACGACAAGTAGGAGAATGTCGAATGCAGGGCTAGTGACTACATTGAAGTCCTAACAATGTACTCATACTAGTGTGTATGGTGGGATCACCTCCTTTTCAAGGAGAGCTAATGCTTTTTGGGTATTTTGGTTCGACACTTCTTCACACCCCCAAAAGAAGGGATCTACGTCTGACTTAAGCTTGGAGATATAAGTCTTCTTTCCTTTTTTGACGTTGAAGTAAGAGAAAGCTCATGAGATTATTATAGTAGTTTTGAGCAAGTTGATAGGACCCCTGTTTTTACGTCCCTATGTTCCCCCTGTGTGGCGACATCGGGGTGAAAAAAAAGGAAAGATAGGGATGGGGTTTTTGTCGCTTTATTCATAGTGGCCTCCCGGTCGGAGACTCACATGACGGGATATTAGCTAAGTAGTAGAGAATACCCATGATAATTAGGTCGTTGTGCCTCATAAGTGAGGGCTCTCAGTCACATGGATAGTTCAATGAGCTCATAGATGCCTGACCCTAAGATGTGGATCATCTAAAGCACATTAGCATGTGTATTCCTCCTGTTCGAACTGGGGTTTGAAACCAAACTCTTCCTCATGATGATATATAGGGTGATTCAAGTGAGATCCAATGTAGATCTAACTTTTTATTCAATGGTGTGAGTGGGGCAGTCCGAGGAAGGCTGGGGGGGAGGGGGACCACCACAACTCCACTCTACTTGAGAAACCATACATCTCTTATTAGTGTATGGAAATCTATGTGTCATGCAGAGTTTGAGGTTCGGCCTAAATTGGAAAATAAATAGAGCACCTAACAACGCATCTTCAAAGACCAAGAACTACAATATCACAACTTCCATTCAGGGGTGACGGAGGGATGTACCATTCGAGCCATTTTTCTCATGACTCAAAATCGAAATTGAGCAGGTTTGAAAAAGGATCTTAGAGTGTCTAGGGTTGGTCCAGGAGTCTCTTAGCGCCTTATTCTTTCTTCTCAGGTAAGGAAGAAGGTGGGGGAAGAAGCACACTTTCAGAGCGTAGTATAACAGAGAGTTGTATGCTGTGTTTGGGAAGATGAATCGCTCCCGGAAAGGAATCTATTGATTCTCTCCCAATTGGTTGGAGTGTAGGTGCGATGATTTACTACACGCGCAATGTCTCTGGTTCATGTTCAGGATGGCCTAATTACGCCAATGAAAAGAATCAAAGAAATACCTTACTACTTCATTTATTCTCTAGTTACCTACTCTTAATGGGAAATGCAACTAACTTGACAATAAATATAATGATACTGTATTATCAAGTTAGTTATTTTTTATTACAAATACAATGAAAATGCTCCCATCAAATATGGATACTAGTTTAGGGTTTTACAAATCCCCTTATCGGATTAGAACTGATGACTTAAGCCTTACCATATTTAAAAGGTCCTTTTTTTTAAATTCCGAAATTATTCACTATGTGGATAAAATATCTATATGAACCTATATTATAAACATAAGAATATATGCATTAAGGACGTGTAGTAGATACATAGTGTCTAGTGGTTCATTGTTGAATAATAAAATGGATTTACATAGGAAGTCTAGGAGAAAATGCAATAAATTGTTTCAAGACCGACTCAGATAGAAATAAATTACTTCGAAATTGTTCAAAACAAAAATACTACTACTAGGTTTATAATGGGGATTCTAATGAATGATTTGTCAATGACCAGTAAAAAACAATTTTATGCAATTCTGGAAGTGGGAAAGATCCATTGGCTAGAATCATTTGATTTTATTGATAATTTCAAAAAATGGATCATACGATCATCATAGTATGATGGACATTGATCAAGAAGGCACCCATCGTCTAGAGGTTTTTGACATCTCTCTTTCAAGGAGGCAGCGGAGATTCAAATTCTTCTAGGGTAGGGTACTACAAAAGAAAATTGATCATGGATGACCAATAAGTCGAAAATTGATTCTTCCTGAGTTGATGCCAGAGCGGTTACTGGGGACGGACTGTAAATTCGTTAGAAATATGTTTACGCTGGTTCAAATCAAACTCGGCCCAATAATTCGCCAATCCGCCATGAGATGATATAACTTCCTTTGTATTTTGGAAATACACGATCCGGAGATAAAAAAGATTCAAATTTTCAGCAAGATCCTGTATTTCCCTATGATGGTAGTTCAATTGGTCAGATCACCGCCCTGTCAAGGCAGAAGTTGCGGGTTCTATCCCCGTCAATCCCAGCGCATCCAATAAATATATCAAAAAATCTCTCCATTTTTTTGAACGGGATAGGGGGAAGAAATCCAATGTCAACGCATAGGGTAAATCCTTATTTATTTTTTCTTTCCTTTTGATAGGAGAAAGACATATGCGGTTCATTTTGTACAATTTTTTGTAGCATTATAGTTAGTAGCCCAAGAAATGCTAAATATTTCTATTGTCGTTGATGCATGTAATGGAATCGAGTACTATATTTTTATAAGGCACACATGCAGAATAGGAATTCCTTTATTGTCCAATACACTGTTGAATTTAAGAAAATACTTAAAAAAAGAATTTATTTTTCTGGCTACAGATTTATGGAACGTGACTTACTAGTTTGAAGTTGCAATATAGATTTCATTCAAATTGGACACTGAGCTTTTGGTATGGGTGTCCCGGGGCTAATAATCTACGAAGAAAGGATGGGGAAGGATCGACCAACCCAAGATCCTACTCCTCTTAGAAAGGCGAATGAATCACGTTCCTATTTTTCCTTTTTTTAAGGCCCCATCGACGAACAAACAAATATGAAAATAGTCCATTTGATGATTATTCATTTTATACGGTCTCACATTTATCACATTTCCTTGTCTTCCAAGAAAAAAATAGTTTCGTTCTAAAATCCTTTCTTTTTGCATTTAGCTTTTATTATTCGTTTGGGTTTGCAACGATGTGACCAGTGGGTGTGGAAGAGCAATTTGATGAGATTTCATCAGATTATCGTACACGAAGGAACTATATATATTAGAGAGAGAAATAGAACAATTAAAAAAAAATTATAAATAAATAAAGTAATATTGGTTACCCCTTACGAACTACATGCTTTCTCCAAGGATGTATTCTGAAATGAAGGGGACTAAATAGGAACAAGAGGGATCCACTGAATAAGATCCTTATCCTTGTAATTTCCTTTTTCAGAAGAAGGGTCGGATCCGGACAAAATCGATGAAACGGACAAAATCCAAAAAAATGGAAAGGACAAAGTAAAGGATAAAGTCCACTCTCACCTTACATAGAGAATCTATAACAATATTAATACTACAAATAGTACAATTTATTATTATCAGAATTCTTATTTGAATAATGATAACACGGGGAATACAGAGAATTGTAAATTGCAACTGCTTGATAAAAAAATGAAAATGAAGAACATAAACAAGACCACTTCTCATTTCAAAAACATATTGGGAGTCTTCTTTCAAATTATAATTTATGGAATCAACCATTTTTTTACATAAACAATAATCGATTTGACTAGCCCGTAATAACATAAATGTCACAATATATTTTTTTGACAAATGTAAAAGTGATGGAAAACAAAGAATATCTTTTACATAATGGACAAGTTTATAAATTTATTGAGAAATTATAAAAATAAAGATACTCTTATTGTCACTTCTGAAAATGCTCCCGTATGAACTGGACATTCAGTTGGTTTCTACCATTAGAGAAAAAAGTAATAATTTAAATAGGGAATTTTTAAATCGACTTGAAATTCTAGGCAAGGAATCTCTTTCTCTGGATGTACTCTAAACAAGGACTAGATTGTGTAACGATGACACTAAAAATAATATGTGCCTAATATATATGATCCATTGTTAAATAGACTATATCAAGGAACAATAAAAAAGGGGTTTCATTTTCAATAATAAACAATACTTTTCTAGAAAATTAGGAAAAGAGTGTTACACTAAATAGGATTCATACTATCTTTTTTCCGAAGATTGATTACCAAGAATTTGAAAATAAAGTGTAAACGATTGATAAAAAAAATATCAATGGTAATTGACGAGTTCTTAACTTTAATCAATGAATTAGGTAACGAAGCAAAATGAAGTTTAAATTTGAAGTGGATTTTGTTTATATTCAGACCAAGAAAGGAGAAGAGCGAATTCAGAAAAAAGAACAAAATTTGTAAAAATTGTATCAATGAAATTGATTCTAATTAGACAAAATCGGAAAAAATCAAATGGAACAAAAGAAATAAGTAAAAAAGTACCTTGTTGGTCCCATAAATAAATCACCGAAATGGACCAAAAGAAGGTGAATTTCAAGATCGCGCATCAATGGATCATCAACTTCATCCAAGAAAAGCCAAACGTCAACACAACAAGATTTTTGTCGAGGAATAATTAAAGACTCTATGCGTGCTCTAAGGTGCAAAACATTTATTTTGAAACTATTTCAAGCAAATGTACATTTCCCCCTTTTTGTAAATATTATAGCCCCCTACATCTTTTTCTTTTGATATCGCTTAACTAATTAATACAATTTTTCAAAATTTGACAAGTAAAGAGAGAGAATTCAAGATTCTAGAGTCTAATGAAGAAAAATAAAAAGAAAAGAGAAAAGAGAAAGAAAAAACAAAAAAAGGAACAAGCACGGATAGTGATCGAAGAAGACTGGGATAACATTCCTTTTGCACAAATAATATAAAGTACATTACATAGTTTAGAGACTGGTGACTTACCCACTCAGTGACTTTGGCACTGGAAATTCCCAAAATGGGTTCTATATAGTAAATTCAATTTAATAGATGCCTATTTTATTCAAGTCTTCCTTCTTCTTAACAAGTTTTTTGTTGTTCAAGAATTCTTGTTTAGGCAGTTCATACCATCCATACATAGTGTTTTGATATAAGATTTAAATTCTTCCATATTTCAGTAGTAACATATTCTTCCGTGGAGCTAAGGTCCAGAATATTTAATAAAACAAGCATTTCCACGACTCTACCACCCAGTCAGTTCGGTTCCACTTAATCCCTCTTTCATGGCCACACATCTTTCGGACTAAGGAATGGGATATATTTCTCCTATTACATGAATTCAATTTTCATTTCATCCGGGAAAACAATCTTTTTCTCATTAATGCCATTGGACTTTGATCCAATAGCATTCATTAGATAAGAACTGATTTGATAAATACTGGTAACTCTCACATAGAGTATTAGAATGGAAAGATCCATTAGGTAATGAACGACTAGTTCTAATCCATCTCTGACTATTAATCAACAATTCTAAGTGTTTTGTTCATGTATTCTTGATAAAACAGCAGTTATATAGAGATGTATGAGGATCTGTTTGGGAAGTAAGAAGCTCCTTGGACATCCTTCGTCTAAAAATGATTCTCCATGTGAAAACATTGATCAAGAAGGTTGATCTTTAAAATTTAAAAAATTGGATCTGCAGGGTCCCAAATAAATCAGCTTATTTGAATAAGGCCTTGAGATCTATGTCGTGTCTGGTACTGCATGGTTCCACTGTGTTAGAACCACGAATCATTCACTTGAAGATCATCCTCTTAATCTTAAATGATACGCTTGGACCAAAATGGCCTAGACAATTAGGGAAATCCCAATTAATTGGGCCATTCGATACAATTAAATAGATAGCACCAAGGGCGCCCTATTCTAGGATTCCAAGCTATGTGATTGAGTGAATCCTCTTGCAGGTCAAGCTCTCCTCTCTTTCCGCTTCTCCGAGCTCTGATTCATATTGTTCATATTGAAATCTCTAATCAAGGATAAACCAAGACCCTTTTTGCATTATATCTAAGGTATTCCTCGGTTTGGGCCGAAGAAGCAATATCACTCAATTATTATCAAGATGAATGCAATCTTTTTCTATCTGTTAAGATCCCACTAGAGCGCCAACTACTTCTAATAGGCCATGGACTAGATCAAAATCATTCTCAACGAGTCCATAAGAAGTGATCCCATTTTTTATTGAGTACGGTGGTGAATTCTTTCCTAGGCCTTGTACACATTGCCCGTTACACTATGGGAGTTGGCCATGCCCGAAGTACATACCTTAAACAAAAGGAGGGGGATATCGAATGTAGGGCTAGTAACTGGAGTGAAATCGTAAAAAGGTAGACGTACTTGAAGGTGCGACTGAATCACCTCCTTTTCCAGGGAAAGCTAATGCTTATTGGGTATTTTTGTTTAATACTGCTTCACACCCCAAAAAATAAAGGGACCTATGTTTGACTTAAACTTGGAAATGGAAGTTTTCTTTCGTTTCTCGACGGTGAATAACACAAGGCTCATGATCTTATTATCCTATGTGGGAACAAGTTGATAGGACCCCCTTTTTTACGTCCATATGTTCCTCCTGTGTGGCCACATAGATGTGAAAAAGGAAAGAGAGGGATGGATTTTCTCTCTCTTTTGGCATAGGTAGACCCACTGGAAAGCTCACATAACAATCTATTAGCATAGTGGTAGAACAAGCCCCTGATAATTCCGTCATGGTGCCTGGATTGGGAGGGCTCTCAGCAACATAGAAAGTTCAATTTTCTCATCAAAGTCATACACTAAGATGTGGATCATCCAAGCAAAATTATCATGTCGTATGCCTCCTGTTCCAACTGGGGTTTGAAACCAAACTCCTCCTCCGGAGGATAGATGCGGCGATTCGGGTGAGGTCTGATGTAGATCAATATTTCGATTCAGTCATTGGATCCGTGCATTCTTAGAGGGACCACCACAACTCCACTCTTCTCTAGAATCTATACAACCATTATTAGTGTATGGACATCTATCACTCAGCACTTGTTTAGGTTCGGCCTCAATGGGGAAATAAAATGGAGCACCTAACAACGCATTTTCACATATCAAGAACTACGAGATCAACCCTTTCATTCGTTTCTGACGGAGAGATTGTACTATTATTGCCTTTTTTTTCTTGACTCGAAATCAAAATGGGAGCAGGTGTATAAAATGATCTTAAAGTGTCTAAGGATGGGCCAGGAGGGTCTCTTAACGCTTTCCTGTTTCTTCTCATGGGTGTTATTTCACAAAGGCTTGCTAGGGTAAGAAAGAGGGGGGGTGCAAGATTACTTGGATATCGCAGTACAATGGAGAGTTGTATGTTGCATTCAGAAAAGATGAATCTCTCCCTAAAAGGAATCTATAATATAAATCGACCTTTTTATTTTTCATGTTTTTTTTCATTTTCATTATGAAAGTAATAAGAATGAGAGGCGTTAAGGTTTCTATCATCCTGGTGTCGAGCTATTTTTCTGTGGTATCGTCAACGCACTAGTTTAACCACCAAGTTCGAGAGGGATTGGCGTGGTTCTTCTACTCCTAGGACACCACAATATCGAACAATGAACAAATAAAGGAATGAGACAAAAGCATATTGAATAGTGATTGTAAGGCCTTAATTCTTGACTGGAAAGGAAACTAAAGGCCAATGACCTTCTATACCTTGGATAGATAGATAGGGAAGGCTGAGCATTTGTTCTTTTTCATGTTTTCAAAGACTTGAATATTTGTTTTTTTCATGTAGTCAAATTTTTTAACAATGAAAATAGATGGCGAGTGCCTGCTTTAATTGATCAGGTCAATAGATGGCGAGTTCCTAATTTAATTTATCATGAAATGTACGAACATGGTTCAGGTCTACCGGTTTGTTAAGATGACTTAGCTGCATACAGCACTTAACATCCACTTGACATCTATCGTAATGTTAAATGACTCCTCTCACTGTGACCTTCTCTTGAATTCTCCAAAGAAATCTTGTCCCTCCATACTCGCAAGGCCAGAGAACCCTTTGCTATCTTGGCGCTCCTACAGGAAGCTATGGGGATGTAAGAATAAGAGAACAATGATCTTGGGGTTGGCTTACTACTTAGATGCTTTCAACAGTTATTCGTTTTGCACTTGACTACCAAGAGTTTACATGGGAAGGATAACTGGTACACCATAAGTGCCTCCTTTTTGGTCCTCTCATACTAGGGAAAGGTCCTCTCAATGCTCTAACACCCACACTAGATATGGACCGAACTGTGTCATGACATTCTGAACCTAGCTCACGTACTGCTTTAGTGGGAAAACAGCCCAACCCTTTGAACATACTACAACCCCAGGTGGCGAATAGACGACAATGAGGTGCAAAACCTTCCCGTCGATGTGAGTTCTTGGGAAAGATAAGCCTATTATCCCTAGAGTAACTTTTATCTGTTAAGCGACGGACCTTCCACTCGGAACTGTTGGATAACTAAGGCCAACTTTTGTCCTCGCTCGACATGTGGGTCTTGCAGCCAAGATCATTTCTTTCTTTGCACTCGAGGGTCAATCTCTTTCCGGATTGAGAAAACCTTTGCATGCCTCCGTTACCTTTTGGGAGACCAACTCTTCATAGAAAGTGTCTACCTATGACTGTCCCTTCGTAGGTCTTGCATGAGGTTAGAATTTTATCCCTTATAGATTGCTATCTAACTGATGGTTGGAAGCCCCCCGAATGGAGGATTTATTTGCCTTCCACCTATGTTGCACACGAAAGGCCCAAATCCTATCTTAGTGAAAATTGAAGCTTCACAGGGTCTTTCTATCCTGGTGTAGGTAGGTCGCATCTTCACAAACGTGTCTATTTCACCGAGCCTCTCTCCTAGACCGTCACTAGATTTTTACATCTTTCGTGTATGTTTGAACTTACCTAACAAGGAATTTCTCTATCTTAGGACCGTTATAGTTACCACCGCCTTGGACCGTGTCTTCGGTCGCCGACTCCCCTTTCATCAAGTAACCAACATTCTTCTCTTTCCGTCACTTGGTAGGTGACAACCCCATACATTGTTTTTCAACATTGTGGAGACATGTTGTTTTTGTAAACATTCGCTTGGTCCTAGTCACTACGCCCCCTTTGTTAGGAGGCACCCCTTCTCCCTGAGTTACGTGGATATTTTCCGAGTTCCTTTGAGAGACTTGTCTCCTGCCCCTATGTATTGTCTATCTACCCACCTGTGTCAATTTTTGGTACAGGTACCCTCTTGATTAATGTCTTTTGAGATTTTAAAGGAGTATGACAAGAGTTACTTTAGTGACGTAGCGCCTGGTATTGGAATATTGGCTCGACGCATTTTTTATATCCCTTCTTACTCTAAAAAAGCAGGGACAGCTTACGTTCTTGAACTGATAACCAGCTTTTCGATAACCTACTCCTCTCCGTTTCTCAAGACGAACAAGGGGTAGTATAGGAATATTCACCTGTTGTCCATCGACTATGTGTTTAGGCCTTATCTTAGGCCCTGGCTCACCGTCCATGGACGAACCATGCAGAGAAACCCTTATCTTTTTAGAGCATTGGATTCTCACCAATGTTTACGTCACCGAAGTAAAAATCTCGCTTTCGCTTCCTCAACCACAGATCGAGGGAAGAATTTTTTCTAAGGGGGAGTGCTACCCTAACGACATATTTTTACATCCACAGCTTCAGCATACCTCTTAGCCCAGCTCATCTTCAGTGCAAGAGCGCTCGATCAGTGATCTATTACACACTCTTTCTAGAAAACCTCTTGGTTGTCTCTACAACCCTACCTCCTTTATCACTAAGTAGTCATTTATGGGTCCTACCTAGTAATCGATGCTGTTTGCCTCTCGATGATGAAGCTTATCCCCCATCATCTCACTAGACGACCTTGACCGTGTTATTTGAGATCACATCTAGTATTCACATTTTCCCTGGATTTCGTAGCACATTCGCGGCCCACACCAAAACAATGCTTTACCCCTAGATATCAAGCTAAATGTTGCGCCTCAACACATTTTCTAATGCATAAACTAAATAAGTTCAGTTTGACCACTAAATAATTACTATAAAAATTAAAATAAAACGATAAGGAAAAACCCAAACTACCCTTCTAAAATCCCTATTGGACATTTCCTTATTCAAAACAACCAAATTCCAAAGGGAATAACTTACTCATACGAACTTGAAATTATGAAGACTTGGTTGTGTTGGAAATGTTATTCCAAGATTTTTCCAACCATAACTGGAATACACCTATCTCATCCTGATATATGAGTTAGTGCCATTTGTTTTTGGACAAAACATAGCATATTCTAACATTAATAAAATTTCTAGATATTTTTTTCTTCATAAAAGTGACTATTTACAATTATTAGCTTCTTCCTAGTAATTTCAAATTGAGAGATAATACATATTACCCCCCTAACTTATTTTATAAATAATTTTCTACTCTTTTCGTCCTAACTCACACTATCAAGAATATAGCTTGACAAAATTTTACCATGCGTGTTGGGCCTGAAGATAATGTCTTGTAGGCTTAAAAAGTGCGGTATGAAATTCATTACATTCTCGACCAAGGATCTAAATATGCATAACTTAGCATTTTACATGTCATACACTAGGAATGTCATGCTTTTACTAGTATTATCATGTTATATGCTTGTAGGGAACACTTATTCCCTAGTTATTTTCTCATCTTGATAACAACTAAAGTTTAAATTTTTATCACTAATTACTTACACAAATTTGCAAAGTTTTTTCAAAAATCCTCTCGACCAGTTAATTAGTTTTTTTCGGAAATACATTAGCTAAATGAATGTAATCATTAGTTAAGTTTAATTCTTAATCATTTTCATCTTTGGATCGATATCAACTACAAGTTGGGTTGTTTAATTGATAATGATCACTTATTCTTTTTTAAGGACGTGTGATTTGAGCGTATCAAAATTTGGCGTCCTGCCAGGCAATTTGGCATTTATATTAAGTTGAAATACGTTATTAAGCATTAGTCAATGATTTCCGAAATTTAATTTTAGTTTTGTTGTTGTCATTATTAGGTTATAACTCTATTGTATGTCAAGAAGACGGAGATAAGGAGAACCACTTACTCCATATGATTCAGAGCTCAATCGAACACTATTGAAAATGAATAACAAGGGAGCACCAGTTAACCTTATGAGAGGAGAATTACTTGATGGTGTTGGGTTGCAACCTCAGAGGGCTGTTAGTGAATATAATCAGGCTCCAACCGATAATTTATTAGGAGATACATTGATGATGAAGGATCAACTAGATACAAGATATCATATCAACTACATGGTAAAAATTAATATTGTTTGTTCCGATGGACCGTTTGTCCTACCACTTCCACCATTGGATCACACCTTTGTGGCGAGTAATAACTGCATGGAGATCCTCAAAGCGAGAGGCTTTTTTTAGGTTTAGCGTTCGATGATCCTTATTAGGTCAATCGGACTGGGACAATGTAGGTGTTTTGTTTAATTAACTCCGTAAAAACTCTGTCTACACATTGGAAATATTTATGGATGTGTTCTTAGAAAAATTATTTCCAGTGTCAAAGAAGTTGAACAAAAAAAATAAGTTAAACCACTTCGTGGCATTACCTGGAGTGTTTGTGAGTAGTTCTTGCAATCGGTTAAAAACATTTATTAGAAATTTTCCGAATCGCTACATTATTGATGAGTTGCTATAAGTATATTTCTACCGAGGGTAGGAAGAAAACACTAAGGCAGTTTTTGATACAATTGTTTGGGGTTCATATGGTGAATACACTTAAAGCAGATTGCGAAGAAACATAAAAAGATATCTTGGAACAACAAAGCTTGAGCATAAGAAATTTGGGTATTGCGAGAAACACATTTTTAGTAAAAGCCACAACTAACCAATCATTAATAATATTAGTAAAGACATAGTATAGATGAGAATGAAAAAAGGCTTTTTATTGAAGCATGTAAGCAGAGGTGTTCAGAAGGTAAATGTTGTGAACCGGCTATGGATGGTTACTCTGAAGAGGCTGCCTATGCAGTGAATAATTAGACGGAGGATTTCGGGCTGAACGCCTAAGGATCGAATATGGATAATTTATTATAGGGTACAAGTAAACCAAGGTTAGAACTTTGAAATTATCAAAAAAAGTGTCAATATGTATGGCATGGGGAGATAAAATGGTGACAACAACTCTAATAGGAAAAACTATAGCAACATAAATGATCTGGTAGGACCTTTTGTTCTTCCTCGAAATTGGGAATTTGGCCCTAGTGAAGCTGGAGGTAATATGTTACATATATAAGATATGATGAGGATGATTGTGAGAAGTTTCTAAGGGACAAATGACAATGTGAAGAGATCATGAATGACTTGTATGGTATTGGTCAAAAAGTTATTGCCCACACAGTGCCATAAAGAATCTTGTGCAAATGATTATGCAATTTTCGACTACAGTTAACCCTTTCCTATGTCGCACTCTACAAGAAACTCTATGAAGAATCCTAAGAATGACAAGCATTGTATGGCATTCACTACTCATGGTGATACGCAAACAATTGATCCACCTATATCGTCTCGGTGGAACATCAGATTAGCGAGACGATAATGTGGTTGAGAGGAGGTGAGATTTTTAGAGTGTGACAGACAAAGAGGTTGTATTAACTATGAAAGTTGTTCCCATATCTAGAACCCCGCCTCCCTTAACATAGAGGTTAATAATGAAAATGAAGATGGAAAATACCACAGTTTTTTCACTATGTTGAAAGAACATTTTGTTACTGATTCATTGATAGATTCTTTGGAGCAAATGCCTGGATATGTTATGTTTATGAAGTACATGGTGACAAAGAAGAGATCTGTGTCTGGATATCATTATAGGTTACAACATTGTAGTGTTATTTCGAAAAGGCCCCTTGTGTAGAAAAGGAGGATTATGATGCTTTCACTATCCCATGTACCACTAGTTTATAACATATTTCTAAGGCATTGTGTGTCTGATTTCTAGAATAAATTTCATGTCATTGCCCATTTATAAGAAGTTAGGATAAAAAAACCCAAAACAAACAACAATGTAGTGTTTCATGGATCATAGAACTATAAAGAGGACCATTGGTCGACTCCAGGATATGCTGGTGAAAGTGGTGTCATTCATATATCTGGCATATATTGTTATAGTTTATCGTGATGTTGAATTTGAGGTTCCCATAATTATTGGGAGACCATTCCTTTCAAGAGGTCGTGCTTTGGTTGATATGAAAAAAGGGCAGATGAAGTTCAAACTAAACAAACAAGAAGTGTCGTTCAATATTTGTAGATCCATAAGCAGAGTGGTGAGATCCAATTGGTACCTTCTATATGATATAGATTTGATAGTGGTTGTTGCATTATTAGAAGAAGTTGAACCATTATGAGGTAAATTGGAGACTCTATCAGTCATTATTGCGACAAATGTTAATGCACAACAAGTAGGGTGTTTGGTATAGGTGTTGAAGAGGTTCAATCGAGCTATTGGGTATGCTATTTCAGTTATTATTGGGATCTATACCGGTATTTACTCTCACAAAATACAACTCATGCTGGATCACAAACCAATTATCGAGCAAACAGAGAAGATTAAATATGCTTATGAAAAAAGACGTAGTTAAGAGAGAGATCATCAAGTGGTTGGATGTTGGAGATATTTATCCCATTGTAGACAATAATTATGTGTGTCATGTTTCGTTAGTGCCAAAAAAGGGAGGTATTATTGTTGTGACTTATGAGAGAAACGAACTTGTCCCGATCTGACCAATGACCGGATGGAGAGTTAGCATGGACTACTGGAACTTGAATGCTTTGATAGAGAATGCCCACTTTCCATGTCATTCATAGACCAGATGTTTGATAGAGTTGTAGTAAACGGTTGGTATTGCTTTATTGATGGGCATTGGGGCTACAAGAAAAATATCCATCGCACTAGAAGACCAACAAAAAACAACCTTCACCTGCCCCTATGTGAACTTCGACATCAAACGCATGCCATTTGAGTTTTGCAATGTTTCAACGACCTTCTAGTATTATCTGATGTCAATTTTCTCTGATATTATGGAGAAAAATATTGAGATGTTCATGTATTATTTCTTCTTAGTAGGTGAATCATTTGATCGGTGTCTGCATAATTTGGCCGAGGTACTGAAAAGGTGTGAAAAATGTACCTTGGTGCTAAATTTGAAGAAGAGTCACTTTATTATCAAAGAATGCGTAGTGTTGGGGCATCAAATTTCTTAAAAAGGTAATGAGGTGTATTTAACTAAATTTGAGGTAATATAAAAGATTCTACGACCTATATCTATTACTGGAGTAAGAAGTTTCTTGGTCATGCAAGATTCTATAAGAGGTTCATAAAACATCTCTTAAAAAATGCACCTATATTTGTGTAAAATACTTGTAAAGGAGATTGATTTTTACAGTGGTGATGCTTGTTTGATAGAATTTGGAGAGTTGTAGAAGGAGCTATTCATACTCTTATGATTATAGCACTTTATTGGGTTGAACCTTTTGAGGCCATTTGTGATAGAAGTGGGGTAGCGCTTGACGTAATATTAGTCAAAGACATGGGAAGATACTTCGTCTTATTTAGTATTAAAAAAAGGATCTAAACATAGCCTAAAAGAATACATTGAGACAGAGCAAGATCTTCTTGAAGTGGTGTTTGCATTTGAGAGATTTCAATATTATTAACTTGGATCTAAAGTCATACTGGATACTGACCATTCGATATTGTGTTATCTGATGGCTAAGAAGAATCTTAAACCGCGAATAATTGGATGGGTATTGTTGTTGCAAGAAGTATTTTGTGGTGCAAGATAGAAAGGTTCTAAGAATGAAGTTTCCAATCACTTGTATAGATTGTAGGATGAAGATTTTCTCAAACTTGGTAATAAGGCTGAAATTCAATAATGTGTTTCCAGTAAGGGTATTGGCTCCTTCTGATAATCTCATTCCTTGGTTTTCAGACTTTGCTAACTATATGGCAAGTGATTTGGTGCCCTTGGATTTGTATTTTCACCAAAGTTAGAAGTTAATGCATGATGTTAAAAAGTTCTTTTGTGATGAAACTTACTTGTATAGTAGTTGTCTAATGGGATTATTTGTTGTTATATGCCCGAGTTTGAGATGTTCAGTATTCTTGAGGAGTGTCGTTCATCGCCTATTGGTGGGACCATAGTGGTATTCGGATTGCACATAAGATCTTGTAAAAATGCTCATGATTTTGCCCAATCTTGTTATTGTTTCCAAATAAAGGATGTGATTTTAATGAGGCAAGAGTTTCCAAAAAATCCAATATTAGTAATTGAGTTGTTAGATGTGTGGGTCATTGATTTTATGGTGAAATTTTGAGTTCAAATTGGATGAAGTATATTCTTGTCCGCAGTTAATTATGCATATGTTACATCCGGGGAGCACTACCTAGACATAACGGCATCGTCGTTGTCTTGAGGACTAAGATTAGCCTGTTAGGTTACATCACTACAATTATAGTTCAAAATGCAAAAAAATTAAAACATTTCATTATTTCCACATAGAGGTTTGCATAAACACCTACATGCAGCTAGTATTTTTAACGAGTATGCATACACCCTTTGTATAGGAATATTACATATTCTTCTACTTTTTATTGCTTATAGATATATAAGATATTACATAATCTCAAATGGATGTCTCATCTCATAACAATCTAACAAGAGTATAAAATTTTTGTCCTAGCCTATATATGAATTTAACAAAGCCAAATATATTCTATACAATGTCTAGTACTCAAATTAAAAGAAAAGAACATAAGATTCTTAAAACAAGAAAAATCATAAGCATGATATTAGCATTGACCTCGGAAAGTAACGACCAACTAAACTTTGATGAATCAGAATTCAAAGTCATCCATTAATGTCCTCTCAAAGCCCTTCGACGACCGAAACAAAAAATGATGGGAAAAAAGAAGAAAATTGGGTTAATACACCACTTGTACTACGTATGAGACCATATGCACACATCATAAAATCATGCTAAAATGGGATAGTTCATTAAAATATGGAATTTATTTTGGAAAGCCTTATGTACATTAAAAAAGACTATACCAATCAATAAGACATATTAATTAAGTCAAAAGCACGTACATCACAAGACCAATAAAACTAAGTCTAATCAAGTCAACATGCATATCACATAATTGAACACATCATCAAGGCAACCCTATCATCAAGTTATACTAACATCACGCATGAATAAGAGTTCATTACAACATAACAAAAGCAAGACAATTACCCCTGAACCCTCATTAATTTAACAAGTTAAATGAGTAAGCAAAGCCTGATAACCTTACTCAATCAAGTAAACTTAAAAGAACCACGATTTATATCAAACTTACATAGCATGTCTTTTTAGAATACATATCATCATACTTTAGAAATCGAGACCAAAAACATATTCATAAGTTAAACCAATCACCATATAGTTTAATCAATATGAAAGATCTTCACATGCATATCATGTAGCATTATAAGCATATACATATATAAGAACATCCTCCTATAACTTCCCTCAAGGATAACTAGTTCAACGTTTAGGTAGAGTCCCATACACCTATTTAGACTAAGATAAACCACTTAGGTTATCGTGGTTAGAGTTCAATTTTCCTTTTGGGAACATCTTGCATTAACCAACATAGACCACATGAGATAATGTGTAATTTGGTGTCGTGGAACCCTACACTAATGGAAGGCGGATTACTTGCCAAGGTAGTACTAAAACATGAACATAGCAATTGCGTGGATCAACTAGCTAGTATTCCTATGGAGGGAAATATAGTTGAAAAAGTAGAAGATATAGTTGGGACCCTCTTTATGATAAATGAATTCTAGTGTCCATATCACGAGTGCAGTAGTGATACTACCTTATATATGTGGGAACAGACAGTCCTCACACTAGTTCACTCGGTGGAAGCTGGAGTCCCTTTTTAAATATCTTTAGTGTCTTTGTTGGTCATCAAAGCGTAATGTAGGTTATAGGGTCTATCCCTTGTATAATCATAATAATCATATCCTAATAAAATTGCATTATTATAGTCCTTTCGTTACACTTCATATAATTGAGGTTAGCACATTTACATAGTCACATCATGATAAGACACATTGGTAAGTATCATCATACTTATAATATTTACATCTTACCCAGCACCTAAAAACCATATTTAAGACATTTAAATTCAATATCATACCAACCCTATCAATCCCAATACAAGATATACTTCAATTCAACATTATCTTTCAATCTAAAGTAACCACAATTGAAGTAAAGATTAGGGATCACAAGACTTACAAAGTGTCCTTCATAATCCATCCTCAAGGTGTTACCATTAAAACTTAGCTCAACCCAATAAGGGTTTAATATAATCAGACATCAATTACCAACAAGGTTAAAAATCCATTTGAATCACTACATCACAATACATCACTAGTTTACAGCTTAAGATAAAGAGACTTAGGTCAAAGTCATAATACCGATCAATTAATGAATAAATAGCATGATAGGACTAAAATTAGTCTTAATATATTCATAATTGATACAATAACATTATTGGATAGTAATTCAACAAATAACAAGGTGAATTGAACCAACATTACACAATTATTTTGGAAATCACAACATAGGATCATTAGGTCATCTTCTACAAACTAAAATAAACCATCAAGAAATAACATAATTGAGTTATAATACATGTTAATATATTCCTAATATCCAAAGTAAATCATAAAAAAAGTAATTCAAATGATAAATTTTTAGATTGGAAAATACTAACTTGAATTCATACTTTTGAAATCAATTTGATAGAATCCGTTGGGGAAGAAGTCCCAAAGGTTAAAGGAATCCCATACATTGTTATTAAATGAAAATATAATGAATATACTTTTCTTATTTAATCCTTATAAAACACCATGATTTGGTCCTCTATTGTGTTCTTCAACTTAGGAGAGAGAAAGAAGAGAGTTTGGGTTTGGGAATTATGAGAGCTTAGGTTAATCTAATTAGCTTAGAGCCTTTATATAGGTTGTTAACTAACTTAAGTATACCTATTATAACCCCTAATTAAAATACTAACAAAGGAAAGTAATTAAATGAATTAAATAAAAACGAAGAACAAAATAGTGCCTTGATACACGATACAACGATTGATGGATCATGTGTCCATCGATAGGCACTGTTCACCTCCTTGCTGCACACTCGTCAATAAGTTCAGAGACTTGTAAAAAAAGTACCTTGGGAAAATATTTTAAGTGTCCATCGACGGAGGCAATTGAGGCCCTGTCGATTGGACCGCAAAATGTCTGTGAACACTACTTTAGGAAGCTTATTGCAAAGTCGTAAGGGTCCTCCTCAAGGGCCCTTGGTTGGTCCTTGGGGAGTTATACCCTGAAATTTGGACTATGAACTAGATCTTATACGTGTTAGACACCCTTCCACTAATTTTTGATCATTTTCCGACTCCTAAAACTTAGTCAAATCGGCTAAGGTACACTTGCACCTCATCGAACTATCTTCCGGACGTAATTGACGTTCCTTGACGCTTTGATTACTAAACCTCCTAACTAACTTGCGTTCATTAAAATAGACCTGACATTAAAATATTCATTAAAAAAGCGTAGAAAACTTTTAACATCTATATTAGGCTCTAGAACACGTCTTAGACTTTCAAAGTGTTACAGTATCGAAATAGATGGAAGTTGTTGTGCTCCCCAAATAAGGGTAAGAGTGTACTGCATCTCTTGAAAAAGAATATTTTCTCCATATTTGGTACCCCAAGGACAATTATCAGTGATGGAGGTTCCTACTTTTGCAATAACTTTTTAAAAGCACTAATTGAGAATTATGGTATCTGCCACAAAGTAGTCGCTCCTTACCATCCACATACTACTGGACAAGTTGAGGTGTCCAACAGAGAGATCAAGTAGATATTGGCAAAGACTATGAATTTTAATAGAAAAGAATGGTCAAGGAAACTCGATGATACATTATTGGCTTATCACACTACATACAAGATTATAATAGGTATTTCTTCATACCAACTTGTATATGCAAAGTCTTGTCATTTGCCGGTAGAGGTAGAACAAAAGGCTATGTTGGGAAATCAAGAAGATTAATATACATTAAGAGTCGCATCAAATAAAAGAATAAATTACTTTATGCTCGATGATTTCGCCTACTAGCCAATGAAAGTGAAGCCTTGTACAAATTGAAGATGAAAAATTGTCATGATCAAAGGATTGAACAGATATATTTTATTTATGGAGATCTTGTGCTTCTATTAAACTCAAGGTTGCACTTATTTCTAGGACAATTCAACTCCAAATGGACCGGGCCATTCTTACTCAAGCAAGTGTTTCCACATGGAGCGATAGAGCTCAAAAATAATGATGGAACAGGGTTCAAGGTGAATGTGAAGAGTATCAAGATTTATCTGGAAACACGTAGACTGTGCAAGAAGATATTTTGACCTACTATTTTGATATGATTTGAGTAATCGAGAGTCCTTCATCGTTGCACGATGTTAAATTAAGCACTGCTTAGGAGGTAACCTAAGGTGTAAAATATGTCTAAATTAAGCACTACTTAGGAGGTAATCTAAGAACTGCTTAGGAGTTAACATAAAGTGTAAAATATATCAAAGCTAATCACTTTATAGGTGGTAAATTAAGGTGTAAAATATAGCCTGTGATAGGTTTTAGACTTTTGAATAACATCTTTGTTTTCTTATTGGATTCTTTGTAGTCAATTAGATAGGTGCTTAATTTATTTTATGTGTTGACTAGATTTAACATAGGGTATGTAGATTAAAAGTTTCCATAAATACAAAAAGAATGGCCTAATAGTATATGAAGGTGCAAGTACACAATTAAAACATATATAGTTTAAGGTCTAGTACAGAGGTCTACGAATACCATAGACGCTCCATAGTTCATTCTACGGATCGTAATTGGTTCTCTTAGATTCAAGGTAAGTGAATATTATTTTTAAGTGTAAAGGTAATCTATGGTCCTAACATACGGATCATCAAATGACCTACCAACCTCTAGCAGGGTCTCGTAGGTTCTAACCCTACTATGCCATATCCGACCCAAAAGCCTCATATTTATAAATCCCCCATTTAAAATTTACACACACTTCCCTCATTTTTCTCCCCCAACCATTCAAAATATTCCAAAGATCCTATATCACTCCACAAATCAACCATTACCCCCTTATATATCATTCTCAATCCTTCATCCATAATCCCAAAATCCAAAATTTGAACTGCTCACACATTCCGCAAAGACATTGGTTCCCGAGTACGGTGAAACTAGGTGATTTTTGTTGGTGGAATTGTAATAATAGATTCTTCACACAATCACACCACTCCTCATTGTTTGCAACGTAATACGAGGTAAGGAAATGCTAAAGTGGGAAAAAGGTACAAGTTTAAGTCAACTATGGTTGTATCTTTAGTGTAGGGTAGGAAACAGGTAGGGGAATGAATGTTTGACGTAACTAAATCATATTCAGTATGTGGAGGTTGATTCCACTTTTATTTGGTCTATTCATGGTGTGTGATATTAGAGAGAGCTTAAGGCTCAAATTCAAGACCGTCATAGTAAAGGATTCATCCTTCATAGTTTTTCCAAATGTGGTGCTCCTCTTATGTTTTATAAAAAGAAAGAGGTAGTACGACGTCTAATGATTTTATCTTAATCCATGACAGATTTGATTAATACCGGAATGATAAGCTTATGGTTAAATAATGTTCCATTGAGTATACTTGGATGAAGCAAATTAACATTTTAGTGAGAGAGTGCGTACCAAGATTGTGTAAGTCCTAATTGGATGAGTTCACCTGATTTTGAGGTGTCGTGTTGATTAAATGTTAGATTTATAGTGATAGTCAAGGTTGAATGAGCCTAATGGTAATAAAAGTTTATTGTAGATTATGACAAGATGCAATGTTATAATAAGATTGTGGCTAAAGAATTTTGGTGTTGTAATATGACTTGCGAGTATTTGAGGTCGTGTTTTTCTAATATTTTATGAGTAGCGTGGTTGTATGAAAATCTTTTAGACATGATGGGACACCACTAGAATAAAATTTATTAGAACTAAAGTGATAGTGAAGAAAAATAGTGGGATAAAGTGCAACCTTTAGAGAGTGGCGAGAACAAGAATACTAAATTAGATTGCATGGTCTAAAGAGGTATCATTAAAGGGTTATATAACTGGTGTCAAGAGATACATAATTTCATTCATTTTTTGTTACTATAGTAATAGTGTCAAAAGACCATCATATTTGTTATTAACTATTGGAGAATACTCGATGAATGAGTGCACAGACATCAGATCGAATGTGATGATAAGTGCCTTTTTATTTGTTGAAAGATTGACAATGATTTCATCCATGGTAAGCGAAGATTCATGAATTCATAAAAATCTTCAAGACTAAGCTAATGTTAATAGATAAGGGGATTGAATTATACATTTGAAATTACAAGTTAGATTTTTTTATTGTAAACCTACATTCATGGTGATATATTTTGTGAAGGTATTATTTGGAAAGGTAAGAAAATAATCAATTGTATCAGATATTGAGCATTTGAAAGGACTTACACCTAGAATAAGTAGAAAAACATAATACTATATATTTTAAGTACCTAAAAAACGTTTCATTTAAAAATTGTTGGGTTATGATAAGATAAATTCTTAGAGTGTGGTGATGATTGTTTGTATTGCGAGTATGATTCACTAGCTATGCTGCCGTGTGTTTTACTTTTGTTGGTAGGTCCCTATCAGTACGTCAAGGGTACAAAATCCTGCAACGTTCTCTGGGTTGAGTGGGATGATTTGGGGCGACATGGTTAATTCCGATGACTTATATGGTATTGTCTTGGAGTTGTTAAAGTTGTTTAATGGTTCTACGTGTGACACCTTGCTTATGAGAATTTCTAGAAGAGCTACCTCGCGTATTCATGGGGGTCTGACAATCTTGATTTTCATCTTATCATCGAGGTCATTTATCGATTATGTGTTGTTGGATGTGGGGATCATTAAATCCAATTCTATTGTTTTTAAGAGGTAACGTACAATTATTTAATCTAATATTTTAATAATGTTGTTGGATTGTTAGTTGGTTTGTATGTTTCGATATTTCCCTCAAGGAGTATCTTATGTCTAAAGATTGAATCTTTTCTAACTTAGGTTTAATGAATTTTATTTTGTGAGATGGAGATGTTTATATGTGTATCAACCTATTTACTCAGATCGAGCAGTAGAATTACTTTTGATAAAAACAGACTGGGTCGACGGACCTCGCGATGGACCGTCATGGTCACGACGGACCGTGATGGACTCCGTCGTCCCATACAGGTGAATTTTTTTTACTGCTGCTCTCCTAATTTCCCTCGACAACAAGCAGGATGAACCGTCATAGGCAAGACGGTCCGTCGAGGGTCTTCGTTCCAAAATACTTCAACTCTGGAATCGGGGTACTGAGATCGACTCTCTGAACTTCACGACGGACCTGCAGCACGGACCGTCGTAGATACGATGGACCATCATAAGCTGAGTAACCCTGACTTGCTCAGACTTCCGCTAAAATTTTTAAATGGGTGTTTTGGACTATTCATTATTATTATTATGAAATTAGTGGGGTACTTTTTATAATTCAGTTAGTTGGGGGTTAAATGAGATAATTTTAAAATACATAGTGGGTTACTTTATCATAATTGATTATATGATAATTAGGGTAAAAAGAATCCGTAGAAGAAAACTAAAAAGAATAGAAGTGGACAACGAGCGAGAGAGAGGGAACGAAAGAAGAAAGCCAGCGACTTAGACTTCAGATTGAGAAGATTCATAGCCACAGAGGAAGGCAAAGTCATTGGAGGGGTAGCTTGTTTGATTTCGATTCTTCGGTGGAGGTAAGTTATGGTTTATTTCTATGTGATAGATAAACTCTCAATGGCGATCGATATGTATTGAGTGATGTTGTAAAGTCTCCTCTATACTTGATTGTGTGGTTTGTGGTTTGCCTAGTATAAGGATACTGTTGTATTTCTAATCTTAATTCAAAGTTTGTCACGACCCGAAACGAGTCTTGAGTGGCACCCACCTTTAGCCTACTAGGTGAGCGAACCAACAAATCTAAAACCCAACATTTACCATAATATCACTCATGAATAGCACAAATAGCGTGGAAGATCCAAAACTTATTAACTTAATCAATCAAATAAACTTCTAAAGTTTAATACTTATTATCACCAAAATCTTGAAGTCATCACATCAATAACATCTATCCTCAAATTACCAAATCTAAGAGTATTTAAGGAGCTAAAATAAGTAAAAAGATGGTCCATGTCCGAACTTCAAGGACATCAAGACGCGAAGGAGCGTGTCCTCCTGCGACCTCTACCACGACCTCTTGCCACTGCTCCTCCTCGAGTTACAAACCCCCAATAGCTAGAGGTAGAGGTGGTCATGGTAGAGGCCGCCATTCAGGAGGACGTGGTGGCTAAGGAAATGGTGGTCACCAAATAAGTCGAGGTGGCGGGCAAGTTGGAACTCTTGCAGCGCAATCTGGAAGGGACAATGGACAGACAGGTGATAGGGCCCATTGTTATGCTTTCCCCGGGAGGTCTGAAGCAGAGGCATCTGATGCTATTATCACAGGTACTCTTTTGGTATGTGATTGCATGGCTTCTTTATTATTTTATCCTGGATCTACATTTTCATATGTATCTTTCTCATTTGCTGCTGGTCTTGATTTACATTGTGATTTGCTTGACATGCCTATTCGTGTCTCTACTCCTGTGGGTGAGTCTGTGGTAGTTGAGAAGGTGTATAGGTCTTGCCTTGTGTCTTTTTTGGGAAGAAATACTTATGTAGATTTTATTATTCTAGAGATGGTCGATTTTGATGTAATTCTGGGTATGACTTGGCTTTCTCCAAATTTTGCAATCTTAGATTGTAATGCTTAAACTGTGTCATTGGCCAAGCCTGGGACAGATCCGCTAGTGTGGGAGGGTGACTATATTTCAACTCCAATTCATATTATCTCTTTTCTTCGTACTAAGAGAATGGTTAGTAAGGGTTGTTTAGATTTCTTGACACATCTCAAGGATAATACTCCCAAGTACCTTCGATTGAGTCTGTTTCGGTAGTGCGTGAGTTTCTCGATGTGTTTCCTGTAGACCATCCTGGTATTCCACCGGATAGGGATATTGATTTTTGTATTGATCTGGAGCCGGGTACTCGCCCCATTTCCATCCCCCCTATTGAATTGCTCCAGCTGAGTTAAGGGAGTTGAAGGCCCAACTTTCAGGAATTGTTAGGGAAAGGTTTTATTAGACCGAGTGCATCCCCTTGGGGTGCTCCTGTTTTATTTGTGAAGAAGAAAAATGGAAGTTTTCGAATGTGCATAGACTACAGACAACTGAATAAGGTAACTATTAAGAACCAGTATCCCATTCCTCGCATTGATGATTTGTTCGATCAGTTACAAGGTGCTTGTGTCTTCTCTAAAATTGATTTGAGGTCCGGTTATCACCAATTGAAAATACGGGCAGCAGATGTGCCAAAGTCTGCTTTTCGAATCAGGTATGGGCATTATGAATTCTTAGTAATGTCCTTTGGGCTTACGAATGCCCCTGCTGCTTTCATGAGCCTGATGAACGGGATTTTCAAGCCATACCTGGATCTCTTTGTTATTGTATTTATTGATAATATACTGATATACTCAAAGAGCAGGAAATAACATGAGGAACATTTGAGAATCGTATTGAAATTGTTGAGAGAGAAGAGACTTTATGCCAAATTCTCCAACTGTGAGTTTTGGCTAGATTCAGTGTCCTTCTTGGGGAACGTGGTTTCTAAGGATGGAGTGATGGTGGATCCTTTTAAGATTGAAGCAGTGAAGAGTTGGGTAAGACCTACTAATGTTACAGAGGTAAGGAGCTTTGTTGGTTTAGCTAGCTACTACCGTCGATTTGTCAAGGGATTTTCTTCGATTGCTTCGCAACTGACGAATTTGACTAAACAGAATGTTCCATTTGTAGGGTCGGATGAATGTGAAGAATGTTTTCAGAAACTTATGACCTTGCTGACTACTGCACCAATTCTTACCTCGCCAGTGGAAGATAAGAATTTTATTGTTTATTGTGATGCATCCTATTCTAGTTTGGGTGCAGGGCTAATGCAGGAGAGAAATGTAATTGCTTATGCTTCGAGGCAATTAAAAGTGCATGAACGTAACTATACGACCCATGATTTGGAGTTTGATGGAGTTGTATTGGCATTAAAGCAATGGAGACATTACCTATATGGGGTCAAGTGTAATGTTTATACAGATCATCGTAGCTTACAATATGTCTTTACTCAGAAAGATTTGAATTTCATGCAGAGGAGGTGGATGGAACTATTGAAGGACTATGATATTACTATTTTGTATCACCCAGGAAGAGCTAATATTGTGGCAGATGCCTTAAGTTGAAAAGCAGGGAGCATGGGTAGTTTAGCCCACTTACAGGTTTCTAGACGCCCATTGGCTAGAGAGGTTAAGACTTTGGCTAATGACTTTATGAGGGTTGAAGTATTAGAGAAAGGAGGATTTTTGGCCTGTGTGGAGGCAAGATCTTCTTTTCTTGACAAGATTAAGAGAAAGCAGTTTGCTGATGAGAAGCTGAGCCGAATTCGAGATATGGTATTGCGAGGAGAGGCTAAAGTGGCAATAACTGATGAGGAAGGCGTTTTGAGAATTAAGGGAAGGGTGTGTGTGCCCCGTGTTGATGATTTGATTCATACTATTCTTACAGAGGCTCATAGTTCAAGGTACTCTATACATCCTGGTGCAACCAAGATGTATCGTGATCTAAGGCAAAATTATTGGTGGAGTAGAATGAAGTGTGACATTGTTGGATTTGTTGCCCAATGCCTGAATTTTCAGCAGGTAAAGTATGAACATTAGAGGACTGGAGGTACACTTTAGAGAATGACCATTCCTGAATGGAAGTGGAAAAGAATTGCAATAGATTTCGTGGTTGGTCTTCAAAAGACATTGGGTAGGTTTGATTTTATTTGGATAATTGTTGACAGGTTAACTAAGTCTTCTCACTTCATTCCGGTCAAGAGGACTTACATTGTAGAGAAGTTAGCCAAACTCTATATCTCAGAAATTGTTCGATTGCATGGAGTTCCACTTTCCATCATATTAGATAGAGGTACGCAATTTACTTCTAAGTATTGGAGAACATTACATGCTGAATTAGGGACTAGGTTGGATCTTAGTACTACATTTCACCCTCAAACCGATGGTCAGTCTGATCGAACAATTCAGGTGTTGGAGAATATGCTTTGTGCATGTGTGATAGAATTCGGTGGTCATTGGGATAAATTCTTACCCTTAGCAGAGTTTTCAAACAATAATAGCTATCACTCAAGTACTGATATGGCCCCATTTGAGGCACTGTATGGGAGGAGATTTAGGTCTCCTATTGGTTGGTTTGATGCATTTGAGGTGATACCTTGGGGTACCGATCTTTTGAGGGAATCGTTAGATAATGTAAAATTCATTTAGGAGAAGCTTCAAGCAGAAGAGTAGGCAGAAAGAATATGCAAATCGAAAGGTTAGTGACTTGGATTTTTTGGAGGGTGAAAAAGTCTTGCTGAAGGTTTCACCTATGAAAGGTGTGATGCGGTTTGGTAAGCGAGGTAAGATTAGTCCGACGTATATTTGTCCATTTGAAGTTCTGAAGCGTGTGGAGGATGTGGCTTATGAATGGGCATTGCCTCAAGGGTTTTCAGGAGTGCACCCGGTATTTCATGTGTCTATGCTGAAAAAATACCATCGTGATGGAAATTATATTATTCGTTGGGATTCAATTCTTCTATATGAGAATCTGTCTTATAAGGAAGAGCCTATTGCTATTCTAGATAGGGAGGTCCGCAAGTTGATATCAAAGGAGGTTGCATCTATCAAGGTTTAGTGGAAGAATCGGCCAATTGAAGAGTCCACTTGGGAGAATGAGGCTGATATGCAATAAAGCTATCCACACCTTTTCACAGATTCAGGTACTCTTTCTCGCCCTTGCTTTTCTTCTTGTGATCGTTCGAGGACGAATGATGGGTAAATAGGTATTTATTGTAACAACCTGTTTAGTCGGTTCTAGCAGTAGAATTATTTTAGATAAAAACTGACTGGGTCGACAGACCTCGTGACGGACCGTCATGGTCACGACGGACCGTGATGGACTTCGTCGTCTCATACTGGTGAAATTTTTTTACAGCTCCTCTCTTCATTACCCTCGACGACAAGCAGGACGAACCGTCATAGGCACGATGGTCCGTCGAGTGTCTTCGTTCCAAAACATTTCAACTCTGTAATCAGGGTACAGAGATCGACTCTCTGAACTTCACGACGGACTTGCAGCATGGACCGTCGTAGATACAACGATCCGTCACAAGCTGTGTAACCCCGACTTTGTCAGACTTCCGCTAAAATTTTTAAATGGGTGTTTTGGACTATTCATAATTATTATTATGAAATTAGTGGGGTAATTTTTATAATTGAGTTAATTGGGGGTTAAAGGATATAATTTTAAAATACATAGTTGGTTACTTTATCATAATTGATTGTATGATAATTAGGGTAAGAAGAATCTGTAGAAGAAAAATAAAAAGAATAGAAGTGGAGAACGAGCGAGAGAGAGGGAACAAAAGAAGAAAGCCAGCGACTTAGACTTCAGATCGAGAAGATTCATAGGCACTGAGGAAGGCAAAGGCATTGGAGAGGTCGCTTGCTTAATTTCGATTCTTCGGTGGAGGTAGGTTATGGTTTATTTCTATGTGATAGATAAACTCTCAATAGCGATCGATATGTATTTAGTGATATTGTAAAGTCTCCTATATACTTGATTGTGTGGTTTGTGGTTGGCCTAGTATAAGGAGACTATTGGATTTCTATTCTTGAAATGCTCTCTATTAAAATGACGCCTTGAATAATGAAGGCTTAATGAATAAATAACGAGATAATTGGATCGGAGTGTCACGTTCCGACATGGTATTAGGGGATCGGAGTGTGACGTTCCGACACAAAATGTGATATGCTCAAACTTATTTCTCAAATGAGAAGTAAAGCGGTGGCGTAAAGTAAATAACCCAACTAGTGAGGTTGGGATCGTTCCCACGAGGAAAATAGTCTAGACTTAACTTCAACTTGTTATTACTATTGTTCGGTTGATGACTTCCTTAGAAAGTAAAAGCATAAAAAGGGGGGTTTGTATTTCCTAATGAGTAAAAATAACTAGCGAACTTTAAAGAGACACTTAACAACTTTTAATGTTGGGTTTTAATCAATTAATTAAAGTAACTAGGGTTTACGTGTTCCCCACAGGTTCATAACTTGATAATTGTAACTATTACAATTCTTTTCTAGTATATTGCAGGCAAAGTGATAAGTTATGTATTTCTAAATCCTTGGTCCGGCATCTAGAAAATCTCACACCGCACCTTGGTCCGGCTGCGTGTGTTGCTTTCCTATCCCTTGTCTTTACCTCATATTAAGCATCGTATTCGATATTTGACTAAGTTATTACATTGTACCAATAAATACTAGCCTATTAGATAGTATACACTAAATCTATTATTCTTTTCCTATTATCTACCTCCTTGGTCCGGCAAGTAACATAAATGCGAGTTCTAAGGTTGATGATCCGTTAAAAAGACTTCTAAGCGAAAGAATTATTATACAAGACACTATTCTAGAATTGTTATTTTAGCTAGGGTTTATCTCATTATTTTCCTATGGTTCCCACAACCCTAGTTATGGAGTTTAGTTACTCATAGCCATAAACACAATATTCAAATATGTTAAATAAGAATTCATGTACTTACTTCAATGAGAAAGAATAAAGTCCGAAAATTTGCTTTATTAATCACCAAAAATTACTTGTAAGAATCTCCAAAAATCAAACACTCAAACACAAGTCTAATAATATGATGTTTAATATCACAGAGTCTAACCTCAAAAACAGGTTTTTTTGAACTATTTATAAAAAATAAAAACCTAATTAAACAAGGATTCTAATTACTGGAAATCTGCCAAAACGCGACTGGGTCGACGGACCACGCGATGGACCGTCGTGGTCATGACGGACCGTCGTGGACTCCGTCGTCCCATACTTGGTGTAATTTCTTCTACTGCTTTCTTCATTCCCCTCGACGGCAAGTGTGACGGACCGTCATAGGCACAACGGTTCGTCGAGGGTCTCGTTTCAAAATACTTCAACTCTTGGAATCAGGGTACTGGGATCACTTCTCTGATCTTCACAATGAACCTGCAGGACGGACCGTCATAGCCATGACGGACCGTCACAAGCTTTGTAATCCCACAATTGGTCAGACTTCCCCATCTTCCTTCAGCAGCTTCTCTACGCTGCCACCTACGGACCGTCACAAGCACCACGGACCGTCATAAGCTCCGTAGGTGGTCTCTTCTGCATTTTTCGCTCAAAATCTCCGCATTCAGCTTTGGACAAATTTCCTGCAAAACAAAGAGAAACTTATATCAAAATTAGCACAAAAAAGGCTTTCGGACATACTAAACTTAAAGAAAAAAGTATTATATATATATATATATATGTATATATATATATATAATTGAAAGGAGGCAAATAAACATGTAGATAGAAGATGATCAATACGTCACATTTTCAAAAGATCATTCAGGCTTATATAAAAGAGCAAGTAAATTAGAATTTTTTTTGATATCTAATAATGTTATTTTCATTAAAATTTTTGATACCATCGATGGATTTTCAAACTCCAACATAATATTCACTAAAAGTGCTCATCTTATTGACTTTAAACAATGTGGGCAATATCAACAACAACCTTACTAATTTTGAAATAAGCGATAATAAGATTAGTACTTTCACTTACTATTTTATCAAGATTCAAAAAATTGATCAATTACTTATATATAATACCACGTGATGAATATAATAGTTTTCCAATATGAACATCAAATTCACTTGCCTCTTGTATAAGCATGAACATGTTTTGAAATGTGACATATTACCACCTTCATTTACATAAAGTATTGATCAATATTATTAAAGAAAGGATGTTCATAATAATGAAATATCCCGATTATTTGTAAGTATCACAATTTGTTTTTATGAAGAAGCATTAACTTTCTTACCTCATATTGTAATCAAATCAATTCATTTTCAAGAAAAAATATTATATGCAAATTGAAATTTATATGATATTTGCAATGAGATATGAAGTTTAAATTAAATATGCTAAATATTGATCAACTTACCTAATGCTATGCTAGCATTTGACCATATATTTTCAATTATTTTGGGCAAAGTAGTTTTTGTTAATATTTTTCCATGTGTTTGACAACAAACATCTAAAATCTTTTTGCAAGTCATTTGACTTTTAAAAAAAAAATATACATCTCTTGTATTTTTTTAATATATATATATATATATATATATATATATATATTTTGTATTTCTAAATAAAAACACTTACACTGAAAATATCATATACTTATACTTGCAATGAGTCATAGCCATACTGAATATATTAGTAAAGTTTTAAGTAAAGTTATTAATGACTGAAATTAGTCAATAGGATATACCAATTATATTAGTCATTTTTTCACACCTAAAGTATACAAGTTATTTCATTTTTATTTAGTTATAATATTTTATTATGTAATATTCAAAGGTGTGAACTAGTCATTATCAAAGTGCTTGAAAATCAAAAGATATATGATTGTCCCATCTAGTACTTATTAATGGTATAAGGTAACATATAACCGGTAAATTATTTAAAATACACATAAAATTGACTTTATCACCACATTATCAAAATATATAGGTAAAATGCATACATACCCCTCAACATATGCATGAAATCTCAGAGATACATTTATACTACATTGAATGTATGAGTATGCGAGGTGAAATGCTAAAAAATTCATATGGTTGAAAAGATTCTGAAATAAACACTTACCTTGACTCTTCTCAACTAATGAATAAGTTAACTGAAAATAAAATAATGAAACACATGTACTTTATGAGAATCTTATGAAAACAGTAAAAACATCTTAGTTCGTTAATGAAAATGCAATAAAAAACTTCACTTTACTCCTATAATAAATTTTTATATTTTTTGTGAGAGATTCTCTAACTAAAAACCACCACTATGAGCCAAATTAGTGATACATATTTCCCACACTACCAGAACATTCCAATACATTGTTGTCATATATAACTACTTAACTTTGTGCATCCACTAGCTTATGATAAAAAAATCTTAAGGAGTCATCAAATTAGTATGATCCTTTACTACCCATGATGGCTACATTATTTATGCACAATTGAGTTAGTACTAAATCGCATCCCCATATCGGTGTGCAATACTACTTCAAAAATATTCTTAGCTCATGTGTTTGTAAGAATAAAACTCTTTCTTTGGCTTGATATGATAACTTAAAAGTTATCTTAAAAGATCTCTTGGAATAGATGTTCCCTCTCCTTCTCAAATGTGAAAACATTTTAAACTTCTTGGGAATACATATTTCCCATATACTTCTTTGAAGAAATGAACTTCAAAACATTAATCTTTACTTATTTTGGAATTTAAGTCTTAAAACAAAGTAAAAACGTTTGTGAAAGTCTTTGACCTTATGTTCTTCCTCAAAATCAGAAATCTTGTCTTAGGAAAACTTGAGGTAATATGGTACATCTTAAGGATATGATGCGGAAGATGATGAGAATGTTCGATGCCACCAATGAGAATGTCAAGAAGATTAGGAATAACTAGTCTTGTATTGATCAAAAAGTTTATGCCCACGAAGTTCCAATAAGGCATCTTGAGCAAAAGTTTATGCAGTTTTCAACCATAGTTAACTCACTTCAACCTTGCCCTCTTGAAGAAACACTATCCATAATCAAAGTAATGACAAGAATTGTATAGTAGTAACTACTTGCGGTGGTAATCAAACCATTGATTCACCAATGTCGTCTGGGTGGAAAATGAGATTAGTCGATGATGATGTGTTTGAGAAGAGGAAAGAGGCCTAGAATGTGACACACAAAGAGGTGGTGGTAACTTGGAAAGTCTATCCCATACCTAGAACCCCCCTCCCATTCCATATAGGTTGGTAAAGAAGACGAAAGAAGGATACCACCGGTTTGTTACTATGTTGGAATTGCTTTCCATTAATGTTTCGTTGATAGAAGATTTGGAGAAAATTCATGGGTATGTTAAGTTTATTAAAAACAAGGTGACAAAGAAGAGATCTGTAAGTTTCAAAGATCATGATAAGTTACAACATTGTAGTACTAGCTATAACATATTTCTATGACATTGTCGGATCTTAGTGCTAGCATTAATCTCTTGTCATTGTCCATTTATAAGAAGTTAGGACTGGGAAACCCAAAACCAACTATGATGAAGTTTCTTATGGACGATACAACTATAAGAAGGACCATTGGTCGACTCTATAATGTTCAAGTAAAATTGGAGGCATTCATTTTTTTGGCAGGTATTGTTATTCTTTATTGTGAGGTTGACTTTAAGCTTATCAGAATTACTGGGAGACGATTCCTTGCCACAAGGCTTGCTTTATTTTATATGGAAAAAACGTAGATGAAGTTCAAACTTAACAATGAAGAATCAACCTTTAATATTTGTAGATCGTTGAAGCAAAGTGGTGAGCTCCAATCTATATCTGCTATAAGAAATAGAGTAGAAACTGGGTCTTAGGTGCAAATTGAAGAAAGATTAGGTCTTGAGGCATCTGTAAAACTTGTAGTTTGAGACTGATTGCATTGAAAAGGATGATGTGTTAGTTTACGCACTTAATAGGTGCAAATATCAATCGAAGCCAAAAAAATTTGAGTTATATATGTAGAATCATGATTATCATCCCATGAAATTTTTTGTTGAAGAGGCACAAAAATAAAAACTCAAGGATCTACCCCTATATTT
Source organism: Solanum lycopersicum (assembly GCF_036512215.1). Taxonomy (NCBI): domain Eukaryota; kingdom Viridiplantae; phylum Streptophyta; class Magnoliopsida; order Solanales; family Solanaceae; genus Solanum; species Solanum lycopersicum. The sequence goes on from NC_090802.1 coordinate 21,603,307, forward strand.
GAGTTAGGTATTCTTGGGTAAATTTTAGGCACTACCGATCATTATTGTGGAAGATCTTAACGGGCGACAAGTACATTGTTTGGTATGTGTGTTCAAGAGGTTTAAGAAAGATATTGGGTGGACGATTGTAGATATTATTGGGATCCTTTAAGGTATTTTTCTTGAGAAAATCCAACTCACACCGTATCTCAAGCCTAGTATCGACAACAAGAGAAGATTAAATTCGCCTATGAAAAAGTATTAAAGATGTAGATCATCAAGTGGTTGGATGTTGGAGTTATCTATCCCATTGTATGAAGTAATCGGGTGTGTCTTGTTTTGTGTGTGCCTAAAAAGGGCGTATTACTGTGATTCCTGATGACAGAAAGGAGCTTGTCCTGATGCGGCTAGTGACTCGATAGAGAGTTTGCATGGAATACTAGAAGATAAATGCTTTTAAAGAGAATGATCACATTCCTATGCCTTTCATGGACCATATGTTGAATAGACTTGTGGGAAAGGGTTGGTATTTATTTCTTGATGGTTATTCATGCTACAACCAAAAATCCATCGCACTGGAAGACCATCTTCACTTGCCCATATAGGACCTTCACGTTCAAACGCATGCCATTTGGGTTGTGCAATGCTCCAACAACCTTCTATCATTGTATGATATCTATTTTCTCTTAAATAGTTGAGAACACTATTGATGTGTTCATGGATGATTTTTTATGGTAGGTAACTCGTTTGACTAGTGTTTGGATAATTTGGTCGAGTTACTTAAAATGTGTGAAGACTGTACTTTGGTGCTAAATTAGGAGAAGTATCACTTAATGGTCATAGAATTCATACTGTTGGGGCATCATATTTCTGAAAAAAATACAGAGGTGGATAGAGCTAAAGTTGAGGTAATATAAAAGCTTCTCCCACCTGTCTCAATTAAAGATGTGAGATGTTTTCTTGGGCATGCAGGATCTTATTGGTGGTTCATAAAAGATTTTTCAAATTGAACATCTATTGTGATAACTTCTTGAAAAGGAGAGTGAGTTTTACTTTGATGATGCTTGTCTTATAGAATTTTGAGTGTTGAAGAATAAGCTAGTCTTTACTCCAATAATTATTGCTTCAGATTGGGGGAGGGGGACCATTTAAGGTCATGTGTGATTAATGAAGTTTAGTGCTTTGCGTAGTATTAGACGAAGGTATGAGAAGATACTTTATCGTATTAACTATGCAAGCAAGGATCTAAACGTTACCCAAAAGAATACACCGCGATCGCGCAAGATCTTCTTGTATTGTTGTTTTCATTTGAGAAATTTAAATAATATTTAATTGCTAGTAAGTTCATAGTACATACTAACCATTTGACATTGAGGTATTTGATGTGTAAGAAGGATGCAAAACATCGACTGATTAGATGGGTGTTATTGTTGCAAAATTTTATTTTGTGGTGAAGATAGAAAGGAGACAGAGAATCAAGTTGTCGATCACTTGTTTAGATTGAAGGATGATTCTTTATTCAAGCTTGGTGATAAGGCTGAAATTAATGATGTGTTTCCGGATGAATAGGTATTTGACGCTTCTAATTATCTCATTCGTTTGTTTACAGACATTTCTAATTAATTTGTAAGCGATTTGGTGACCTTGGATTTGTCTTTTAACCAAAGGAAGAAGTTTATGCATGACGTGAAGAAATTATTCATGGATGAGCCTTACTTTTATCGTAGTTCCCTGATGGGATGATTCATCATTGTAGGCCCGAGGCTGATATGCTGAGTATTTTTGCGTTGTGTCATTCAGTGCCAATTGGTGGGCATTATAGTAGTATTTAGGCAGCACATAAGATCTTGCAGTGTGGATATTACTAGCCTACCATTCACCAAGTTTATAATGACTTTTCCTAATCATGTTATTTTTTCCAAAGAGAAGATAAGATTTTGAAGTAGCAACAGCCTCAAAAGAATATAATATTGGTAATTGAGTTGTTAGATATATGGGGCATTTATTTTATCGGGACATTTCTGATTTCGTATGTGATGAAGTATATTCTTGTTGCGGTTGATTATGTATCAAAATGGGTGGAAGCGGTTGCGCTCCAAAATAATGAAGGTAAGAGTGTCAGCGCATTCTTGAAAAAATATTTTCTCCTAATTTGTAATATCATGTGCGATTACTAGTGATAGAGGTTCCCACTTATGCAATAAGTTGTTCAATGTACTACATGAGAGATATGGTATCCTCCAAAACGTAGCAACTCCTTACAATTATTATACTAGTTGAAAAGTTGAGGTTTCCAACAAACAGATCAAGTATATCTTGGCAAAAACTGTGAATGCCAATAGAACTGATTGGACAAGGAAGCTCGATGAGGCATTATGTGCCTATCTAAATGCATACAACACTCCCATAGGTACTTATCCATACAATTTTTTATATGGGAAGTCTTGTCATATTCTAGTAGAGCTAGGACATAAGGCTATATGGGGTAATTAAGAAGCTGAATATTGAATGAGTGTCGCATCAAATCAAAGAGTGAATGACTTTAATATGCTCAATGATTTTTGCCTACAATCCTATGAAAGTGTCGCCTTGTATAAATTGAAGATGAAAAATTTTCATGATAAAAGGATTGAAAAAAGAGATTTGGTTGTTGGGGAACTTGTGCGTCTAGCCTATTCAAAGTCGCGCTTATTTCTAGGAAATCTCTAGTCCATATGGATGGGACCATTCAAACTCAATCAAGTGTTTCAACATGGAGCAATAGAACTCGAAAGTAGTGAAGGAACAAAGTTTAATCAGAATGGGCTGAGGATCAAACATTATTTAGGAAATGCAGAGAGTGTGCAGGAAGTGGTTGTAGGCCTTCTATCTTGATGATGTCTAAGTAATCAAGAGTCTTGTATCGTGCCACGATGTTAAAAGTAACGCTTCTTAGAAGGAATCCAAGGCAAAAAATATAGCCAACGATAGGTTTTAGAAATTTATGTAGCAGTTTTCTTTGCTCATTTCATCCTTTATTGTCAATTATATAGGTGATTAGTATGTGTGTTAGTTATGTCTAGATACAGCATAAGGACCGTAGATTTACCTACGAACCATAATCAGGGCCTCGTAGGTCCTAAGCCTACTTTTCCTGACTCGACTCGAAAACCTCAAAAAAATAAATCCCCCATTTAAATTTCACTCCCACTTCCCTCTTTTTTCACCCCCAACCATTACAAATCTTTCAAAGCCCCTATATTACTCTCCAAATGAACTATCACTCCCTAATATATTATTCTCATTCCTTCATCCACAATCCCAAATTCCCAAATTTTAATTTGTCCCACAATCCGTAATGACTCTGTTGCTGACTATGTTGCAGCTAGGTGATTTTTGTTGTTGAAATTGGAATGATAGTGTAGTAACAAAATCACAACACTCCTAACTGTTTGTAAAGTAATACGGGTAAGGAAATGTTAATGTGGGAAGGGGATACAAGCCTATGTCAGCTGCAGTTGTATCTTTCGTGAGGGGTGGGAACCTGGTGGAGGGAAGGAATTTTTGATATAATTGAATGATATTTAGGATGTAGAGGTGGAATCACGTCTATTGAATCTATTTCTAGGGTGTCAAAGTTGAGATATCTTTACGGTTCAAATCCTAGAGCATCTTGATAAAGTAATCATTTGTCCTATTGTTTACAAGTAGAGTGATCCTGTCTTATTTGATAAATAGAAAGAGGGTACTACTACGGATAATGATTTTAGCTTAATCAATAACAGAGTGATTAATACAAAAATGACATGATTATAGATAAATAAATCTCCATTGACTATACTTGGGTGAAGGAAATTGACATTTTTAGTAAGAGATTGCGTACCAAGATTTGGTTAGTCCTTGGAATTTATTGAGTTTACCTGAGTTTAAGGTGTTGTGTTGATAAAATGTTGGCTTCATAGAGATAGTAAAGGATAAGTGACCGTAATGGTAATAAGTGTTTGTAGTAGATTGTGACAGGATGTAACGATATATTAAGATTTGGCCTAAGAAATATTTTGTAGTAATATGACTTGTGAGTATCTAACGTCACGTTTTTTTAGTATTTGGTGAGTAACATGGTTTTATGGAAAGTTTTCAAAGATGGTAAGACAGTACTCGAATAGAATTTATAAGAACTAAAGTAATAGTGCAGAGAAATAGAGGGATGAAGTGCATCCCTTAAAGAGAGGCGATATAAAGAATAATAAATTTGATTTCAAGGGCAAAATAGGTGTGTTTAGAGGGATATAAAACTGCCCTATGAGAAATGTGATTTCTTTTCATTTGTTGTGAATATAGTAATAATGTCCTAAATCAATTACATATGTTATAAACTATTGCAAAAGACTCGAGAAATAAGTGTACATACATTAGATCGAGTGTGATGACATGTACCTAGTCTTTTTTGAGTTTAGTAAGGAGTAGGGTTGAATTTTAGTGAATATAGATTGGAAGCTCGACAAAGATGTGATCCATGATAAGCGAAGATTGATGCATTCATAAAAATATTCCATACATAAGCTAATGTTAATAGATAACGGGATTGAGTTATACGGTTGAAATTTTAATTTAGATTTTTGTATTGAAAAACTTCATTCGTGGTGATATATTTTGTGAATGTATGATTTTTAAAGGTGAGAAAATAATCAATTGTATCCGCTATTGAGCATTTGGAAGGACTTACACCTGGGATTAGTCGTAAAGCATATTACTATATCTATTAAGTACCTAAGAAAGGTGTTATTTAAAAAGTGTTGGGTTATAATTAGATAACTGGTTAGAGAGTGATGATGGTTTTTTGTATTGTTAGTATGATTCTCTCGCTATGCTATTATATGTTTTCAATCTCATGAGTGGATCCCTAGTGGTGGGTAAGGGGTACCAAATACTCAATGTTCTGTTGGGTGAGTGGGATGATTTAGGAAGACGTGCTTAATTTAGATGACTTATGTAGTATTGTCTTGGTGATGTTAAAGTACTTTAATGGTTCTACTTGTACCACCTTGCTTATGAGAATTTATATAAGAGCTACCTTGCGTATTCAAGGTTGTTTGACAATCTTTTTTTAATCTTGTCGTCGAGGTCATGTATTGATTACGTGTGGTTCAATGTGGGGATAGTTAAATTTGATTCAGCAATTCTTAAGAGGTAATGTTCAATAACTAAATCTATCTTTGAATCTTTTGTAACTTACTTTAATGGAAGTTTATGTTGTGAGTTGGAGATGTTTATATGATTTGTGATTGTTTGGGTATTATGAGTATGTGTTGGTTGGTTTAGTTTCACCTCTATTAATTGCGAGTTTTCATTTTTGGATTTTATCATGGTGATGTGAGAAAAGATTAGTCATGATTATTGTGTCAATATCCTTGATAACATATGGAAAGACATATGTACGATCAACATTAGTGGATGTCAAAATTTATTTTATTGATTAGTTAAGTTTACATACAATAACATTTTCACTCTAATGTTTAGATGAATTCATCAAGGCATTGTAAGGGAGGAGGTGTAGGCATTCAAGTTGTTTGGTTTGAGGTTTGAGATGTGAAATCCTTAGGGGGAAATATGTTTTGGAAGGAATAGCATAAGCGGCAAGTATTTCTAGTAATACAATGATTCAAATACTACTCTACCCATACTTTAGCTAGTCTTCTGCTAGTTCATCACTAAGGGATGAGATTGGCAAATTGTATCTACTTTAACGACCTAATTCCATTGATAGGGAAAAGCAATTGAAGAATAAATTATGTAAGAAAATTTTTCAAAGTAACTTATTCATAAGGAAAGGCAAATAAAGAATGGATTTGTTTCCATGTTCCGGCATGAATATGAGGTTGGCAGCCACGTTCTTCCACACTAACCTGGATCGGACACCACTTTTCGATATGGTAACAATTTTAGTTTGGCTTCAATAAGAGGACCATTGAATTAGGTTCTCTAAGAGGACCATTGAACTGTGTTGTATATCTACTTGTGATGATTACATTTATATCTAATGATGATTGATATTGGAAAATTGTTTATTGCTCTAAATTTATAACAATGAGCATTATTGAGAATATGGGATGCTATATTGAACATGAAAAGATGATTAATATTGTATATATTCAGTACATGCCTGTTTTATGAAGTTGCGGTTACTTGAATGTGTTTCACTTATTAAGATAGTTGCATGATCCTACCAGTACACTGTGAGTGTGTACTCATACTGCATTTTCTCTTATTTTATTGAGAATAGAGCATACTCCAACGGCTATTGAGAAACCTCGTTTAGAATGTCAATGATCGTTTCAAATTCAAGGGTGAGCTAGTTCTTTAAGGCTGCCTTGAGTTCTCTTTTGTGAGTCCACTCTCTTTGGACTCAGAGTACTTTTTTAAGGTATTGTTTAGTTTCGGGGTTTTATCCTTTCTTCTTCTACGTGTCGTTAGTGTACTTTATATACAATGAATTTCAGGTTCTAGGTATTTTTTTGTGCATTTGTTTAGTAAATTAACATGATTTTGTAACTTAATTGCCTAAGTTTTAGTTTAGTTGCTTGGTTTGGGTTGTTTTAATGGTTGTCCCAAAGAATGGTTAGTACAGGTGCCAATAAAAATAACAACCTTAAAATGATTAGTTCTTTATAGGAATGATGAAAAGATATTATTTATCGCACTCATTTATAATAAAAATAATTTTTATCTGAGTTCGATTTTAATGTTTAGTATTAAAATACTATATTGTTAAAAGTAAAGTAAATGAACGGAATTATGAACATAAGCACACAAATCTATATTTATATATAAATACACCTAATTCATTTTGAAAATATTGGCCAATGGTACTTTAAAAACGAGTTGAATTAGGTTCAAAATTGAAAATTCAACAAGATAATTTCTTTTACTTTCTTCTAGTTATTCATTTACAATTATATATAAAAATCAACATGTCTAATCCAAAATGAACATTGAATTTGATAAAGAAAATTAATTTAAATTTAAATTGATTAATGAGAATATTGAAAAATAAAAGTAAAAAAGTGAAAGGATGCTCCCTCAATTCAATGTCAGCTTAAGCTTTGAGCGCTTTCCCTTTTTAAATTTATCTTAAGTTTTCAATCTTCAAGACTAACTTTACTATATTCTACCAATTTTACGCTTTAGGTGAGTATTGAAATTGGTTATTAACATTAATGTTTAGTTATTGTTGACAATAATTCATACGGACAAAAATGGAAAATTATGTTCAATTTATGTCTTAAACTACTCTTCTTAAAGAGTGTGAAACATCTCAAAGCTTAAGTTTATATTTAAAGGAGGGAGTATGAAAAATGTAGTACTTTATCACCGATTTTATAGAAAAACCTTGTTCTTGTAGTACTTTAACATAACGTCGTAACACAAACTAATAAAATTTTATTTGGGAAAACCTCCTTAGTAAAGGAAATAAAAACCATGACCTCCAACGGGTAGGACTTTAAGCAACTTCTCACTAATTTCAAAGAGACGCTTAAGATTACAACGCTTAAACTTAAGAGATTAACTCTAGTACCTCAATTCCAGCGAATCATTATAACTGTTATATTTGCTCTTTCTGAAGACACAACAACTTCTTGTTACAAATCACATAGAAAAATTTTCTATCTAAAGAATATTACAACTCAATAGTGATACATAAAAAATAAACTTACTTAGAAGTAAAAACTGACTATATATTTTCACTCTTCTGCAATTGTGCACTCCTTTTGCGACTTCTTTCCTTTTTCTAAAAATGAGGATATTCATTGTGTGCAAAATAAAAATTTTCATTATTAAACTTTATACCTATAAAATAATCATGTTTTTACCGTCGTCAAAACCCTAATTTAATTTGAAAGTTTCTCTTCAATAGGTCGTATACTACTTTTATAGAACCTTACGTAGATTCTAATTTTTCTTACGCGACATAACTTTGATAATCATTTTCAGAATCTAACTTGTCATTCAAAAGTAGGATAGAAAAAGTTTCCTTTAGGATTGATTCTTTATATAAAAATTGGAATGTATTTGCTACATCCTCATATCCTTTTTCCACGAATTTTGGGTGTGTGTTTCTGTCACAATCAAAATCTAGATCCCAGATATGACTGGCGTCGTTAACCTCTAAGAAGTCACAAACAATCCTACATACGTCATTCTTACTTCATCTAGGTTAATATTAAAAGAAAATTTGAAACATTTTGTTTCCTAACATGCTTAATAAACATTCAATTACATATATAATTGTTCACCACCAACCATCTAACATTAAGATCATCAAATGAAAGAAGCAAATTATTATAACGATAAAGATGTACTTGCCGAAATGGCACCCATACAATGTCTGAACAAATATGGGAAAGAAACGCTAGTGGAACATACTCCATTAGCTCAATCCTACAACTAAGCTAGAATGTAAATGGGCAAGAATTCTCGAAAGCATGAGGGCCTACAAAGTCAAGATGAATACTCGAAGTACGGATAGCAACAATGTTGATCCTGTAGCTCTAGCGTCCACCTGTTCCTGCACCTAAATGTTTATAGTTGTATAGAGTTAGTACACACTTTTAATATGTTTGAGTATATGCAAGCACATACCTAGGACATGTATGAGTAAGAATAACTCTTTCCTAGTAACATGATTATAGAAGGTTAAGTCAGTGGACTTGCCATATTGAAATTAGGAAAGTTCATTGACTTTCCAAATTTTGATTAGGAATGTTTATGAGCTTTCCAAATTTTGATTAGGAAAGTTAGGCCATGAGAGTAACATGCACCATCACATTTAACATTTTGCACACAGCACACAACAACGTACACATAGGACATATAATAATTCATATAACACATAATGTTTTTCATATCAATTATTCATATGTAACGAGAACTTTGAATCATGGAATTGACATTATGAATTTTTAAATTAGGGCTCAACATATGGTACCTGAACTCGGGAGTCTTCACTAGCAAACACAAAGTCTACTTAATTTATTCATATGTACTTCATTTAATTTCGTTTATAGGCTAGTGTGAACAACAACTATACATCGGATGTAGTTTAAGGCTTATATCTGGTTTGTTGTGCAATGATCAAGAATGACCTTTTTTCATTGCTTTAGTCTAACTCACCTCTTGATCATCCTGCCCTTACACCTTTGGTACCATTCATTTCATTATATACATCATTTGAGGCTAACCTCATTCGTTCATTCATTTGGAGCTTTAACTTTAACTGACATAGATCATGTGAGCATCATGAAATCTAGTGTCATGAAACCCTACACCGAAAAGAAGTTGAATCACTGGACAAAGTGACCAAAAACATGATTAGATACATGGGAATTGAACTCCGCCAGAAACCTATTCTAGTAGTATAGGTTCGAAAACTAGGAGATATAAGGAGACCCATATCCTTCATTCCATAGAGTCTCATATCATGAGAGTTATGTGAAAATCTGCCCTTCTCAAAAGAAGGCATCATTGCTCATAGCTAGTCTATCGGTGCTCAGTATAAAGTTCCATTACATTCAACTCATACGTCATGGAAGTGGGCTTCTAGTATGAGGACATCATAGCTCAATATATGATTTCTCATATCATAATTAGTATTAAGTGTGTTAATCTTAATACTTTCATTGGAGTTTACATAGATACTGGTCTCTTCATTAACTTTACACTCTCATAGGTGAGTTCGTTTTGGTAACTTTTTTTGGGTTCATTTGAGATTGCTCTAATCTTTTACATTAGCCTCATATCATGGTTTCACCACATTCATTAACATTAGCACAATTCTTCTTCATAATTACTCACCCCTTTTAACGTGAATGTTCAATTCATTATATGTCAATGCACTTGTCCATTTGTGTGTTTCACACTCTTACTTAACCCTTTGAGGGTTTCATTATTTAATTACATAATATTCATTTCATCATATTCAAATTTACTTAGCCATTTAATTTGTTTTAAACTCTTGATAAGCCTTCTAGGGTCACATCGTTTCAATACATACATTTTAGGTTTGCTTTTTTTTACATGTTATACTTATGTATCTATAAAAACAAGCCATGAGGCTTCATTCATAGTATTTTTTAAGTGATTCATATCTTTATAAGATTATGTGGTACAAGACTTAAGCATCATGTATGTATGCCAACATCTCAATTTCGATCTAAGTAAGCATCATTATTCTTGAACATTTTATTCACGTATGACTTATGTATCAATACGGAATTTACACAAGGGAACCCAGTTTTCAAACGCCTTGAACAACACTTACATTTTTTTATTCATTTTGGTTTGATCAAGACGGCTTGGGGACCCAAGTTCGAGCCCCAATGCCTTCATTTTAATTTTCCCTTAATTTGTCTCTTCATTTTTCGTTTAATGGAACTAAGAGGATGTGGGTTTGAACCCCCACAACCTCGTTTACTTTTTATTTTCATTGACTTTAAATTTCTCTACTTTGGCTCAGGGGTTGTGAATTCGAACCCTCACAGCCCCTCTTTAATTTCTTTTAATTTTTCTCCTTAAATTTGCCTAAGAGGTCCTTGGTTCGATTCCCACACCTCACATCCCTTTTCTTTCATTTCCTTTGACTCTCCTTCACTGCCTAGAGGTCGTGGGTATGATTCCCACGCCTCACATTTCTTTTCTTTCATTTTATTTACCCTCTGCCTAGAGGTTGTTGGTTCGATTCCCACACCTCACATTTTTTTTCTTTTATTCTTCCTTAAATCTGATTGAGACATTGTAGGCTCGAATCCCACTCCTCTCATTTCTAATTTTTTTTCTTTTAAGTTACATTTTCAATCAAAAAACATGGTTCGAATGCCCTTCACCAAATTTCTTTTTACTTCTTTATTATCATGTTCTTTAATATGGTGAGATTAAAGGTTCAATCCTCCATGACCTCAGGTATTTTAATTCATTTTTTCAACATTTTGAACCCTCTTTTCTGAGATGGAAATTTTCTCTTAATTTTCTAGCATCTTTTTATAAATTTACACCTTAGTTCTTAGGGGAATTTCGTAGTGCAATTACAATGTTTAGGTGTCTCTTCATGTATTCGTTTATCCAAGATATTATCCCTCAAATCATCCACATTTCAACTCATATGAACATAATATTTACATCAAGATGTGTACATGAAATATAAAGAACTATCATGACATTTCATTTCAAAAACTATGAACAATAGCCACGACAACACACACATACACACGTAGTTACATTTTCGGAAACATCAACATAAGTTAAATAATTCCAACCATACATATAAAAATATATTCATAAAAAAAACACGTCTTATCGATAGTTTTCTACCTGCAAACATAACCAACCTATGATTCAATGGGAGCTAGTGACAGGGACATGCAACTGTGAACAATTCTAGTTTTAGGAATAAATATTCTGAACCTTAAGGGGTCTCTTGGGAAAGGGACCAAGAGATAAGAGAATACGTACCTTTTTGACGTTAAAATCTCAACTTCATGCCCCAAAACTTTACCCTAGAACACGTCCAAGCCTCCTAAATATCTACTCCACTCAAATTACAACATCCTTTACCCTAGTGTGTGATGAACGTTTGTTTTCTTGTGATTTCGTGTGAGTTCTTCAAGTATGAAGAACTAGGTTAATTTTTATGATATTGTATCTTATTTGGGCAAAGAAAATACGTGGGAAAGAATATGAGAGATTGAGCATGAGAGTGGAGAGATAAACGTGAGAGAGTGCGAGTTGTAGGAGGCTTAGGAGTATAGTTTTAGGACTTAGTCAATAACGTTTTGTTTATTTATGAAAAAACTGATTTTTATTTTATTTTAAACCAGAAAATGAAAATTATTAATTAATTACATTAGTTCAATAGCTTAAATAAAACATTCACTTTAATTCATTGCTTCCACCTACGTTCGAACTCGAGTGGAGCAAGACTTCACTTCAAGAGACCAATTTCGTCATTCTCTCCAAAAAACACCCCTCCACCTTATTATTAAATAATTAATTGTATATTTAGGGTAATTACTTTACTCCCTCTAGCCTTGAAAAAGACCATTTTACCCCTAGACCCTCCAAACCTAAGATTTTCCCTTTTTAAGTCTAGTAAAGACTCCTTCAAGTAAATCTGCATATTCTAGAGCCCTACATGGTAGGACCCAACTTTTCCAAGCTCAACTAACTCCCCAAGATAGTTGGCTTGGTTTTATCAAGGGTTCTGAGGTTTGGTTCTACACGAATCAATTCGTGTTAACACTGGTCTAATCTAAGGCATTCTTGACGCATTAAGCATTTCTTATCTTATGCATTTTAGGGTTGTTACATTATCCCCTCCTTAGGAACATTCGTCCCCGAATTACACTACCCTTTACTAACAATAATTAAGTCATCTATATAACGTACGCATGCATAGGAAATCCAATACTCCCCATTGGTGAATATCCTATTCACATATTGACATGATGGTGCACATCCTTGAAACGTACTTGTAGTTTCACATTATTAGACTAAGAACTGTTTCCTAAACTAGTCTCATCATAGAATACAACATAAGTAAAACATATTAACCTCATAATAGTGCATACACACAATACACAGTCAAACACCTGAAGGACTAATCAAGGCTGCTCACCCGAGACTTCACAAGAGGTAGCTTCCCCTTCACCCCTAGACTTTAGGGTTAAGAATTGTTGCCTCCTTGGATCCTCTTAACATGGAATTCTCCTATTTGGACAATACTTCACCATGTGACCTGGTTTACCACAATTGTAACAAGCGTTACTGGCCACCATACACTCTCCTCCTTGTAGTTTGCCAAACTTCATTCAAGGTAGTCTCTCTTGAGGTGTATCTACTTCATTGTTTCTTCCAACTTTTTCACGATCGGAATCCCTATCATAGCAACCCTTGGATGAATTTGAAACCACTTGGTGGGAGAGTCCCTTATTAAACTTGGTCTTATCCTTGATTCCAACAATACTCTTCCTTGAAATTCTCCTGAGCTTACCTTGACCTGTTCCTTTCCCTACCATGGTTCCTCTTCCTGCTTTGCTCCACTTGCTGGACATGGACCATAAGCCTGGAAAGGTCCATGCTTTCATGCAGCATAGCTGCCCTATTGACACTCTCAAATTTACTTTTCGAAATGAAGTAAATGCATTAAGTAAAGAACCAAAATAGTGAGGTTGGGATCGTTCCCACGAGGAAAGGTTAAGACTTAACTTTATTCTATTATTTCTTCTATGTAGTCAATAATTTCCCGAAAATAAATAACTAAAGGGGGGGGTATTATTAATAAAAGCAATTATCCAAATTAAAGTAAACAAGTGACAGGTTCAAGTATTGGAGTGTAATCAAGAAATGAGAGTAGCTAGGGCGTAAGTGTTCCCAACAGGCTTCTAACTAACTTATTCTAGCAATAAGAATCCTTTCCTATTATCTTGCATGCAAAGTGATAAGTTAGGTATGTCTAAATCCTTGGTCCCGTATCTAGAGAATTTCACTCCGCACATTGGTCCGGCTACGTGTGTTTCCTTCCTTAACCTTAACTTTACCTCATATTAAGAATTATATTCGATATTTGACTAACTTGTTACTTCGTACCAATCGAACCTATCCTATTAGATTGTATACACTAAATCTATATTGATTAGTCTTTTCCTATTATCTACGTCGTTGATCTAACAAGTACTAATAAGGTGAGTCCTAACGTTGGCCATCCGTTATAAAGACTTCTAAGCGTAAGAGTTAGCAATACATGCAAACACTATTCTAGAATTGCTATTTTAGCTAGATTTTACCTTGTAATTTACACATGGTTCCCACAACCCTAGCTGTGGAGTTTAGTTACCCATGCTAATAATCACACAATTCTTATAGATCATATAATAATTCATGCACTTACTTTTAGGAGAATGAAGAAAATTTAGAAATTCACTTGAATAATTTAGAAAAACACCAATAATTGATTCCATAAAAGTTTGATAAAACATAAAAATCAAGAGTTCGGTACTTAAACAAGAAAACTAAAAAAATATCCAAAAGTTTTACTCCAAAAATAAGGGTTTTCGAACTATTTTTAATAAAATAAAATCTAATTATAGAAGAACTCTATTTAAGGTAAATATATCCAATATGCGTCTAAAGCAACAATCCCTACGACGGACCGTCATGGAAACTATGGTCCATCGTGGGCTCCGTCATTCCATACTTGGCATAATTTTCAACTGCTTTCTTCATCAACTTTCTGTTACTCTCAGTTGACCGATATGATGAACCTTTACAAGCACGACGGTCCGTCGAGGGGTTCTATCAAAAAAATTTAGAAACTTCTTAGAATTGGGTACTAGAACTACACTTTGACAACAATGTTGAATAATTAGGACGGATAGTCATGGCTATGGCGGTCCTACATGAGCTTCTGTAGTGCCACACTTGGTTCGACTTCCCCTACATCCTTTAGGCAGCCGTTTTCTTCTCACTACGGTGCCACCTACGGACCATAACAATTACAACAGACCGTCGCGGGCTCCGTAGATTGTCACTTCTTCAATTTCTGCTCAAATCCTCCGCGTTCTCTTTTGGACATATTTCGTGCAAATTAAGAGAAACCTATATCAAAAATGAATACAAAAAATCTTTAGCCACACACTCAACTTAAGGAAAAGACATTGATAGTAACGTAAAACCACTGTGCATTAACACCGTCAACTTCAATTCGTTGTTTGTCCTAAAGCGAAGCACTACGACTCACTACGAAATCTTTGTACAAGACTATCCATCTTTTAACTTTCGCAATTGTATGGATATTAATCATGATTATTCACATTATGTTCATGCATGATATCACTATCAGGCTTTAATTATTCGGATCAGACCATGACACATACTCACCACAGCTAGACCCCCGTATTCTATTCGATCTCTCGCATAGAAGGTAATTTTTCCGGTATTGCAACTAGTGTCCTCACTTCAACATAACATCCTCATTTTTCACATAATGATTTCATTTTTAGTATATGGATTACTTTTAAACACTCACTCTCAAAACAACTTCACAACTCATTTATACATATTGCAATAGGCTTGCCTTTATTTTCACTACTTGAAGTTCGCCATAAAAACTCTTAGGATCACGATAGGACATTCTTAGCTTTTAACATATGCTCAGGATCAGGTAGGATATATTTAGGTATATTTTAATGTTTTTTTGCCCTCTTTGACATATCAGTTAAGAATCCTACCTTTTCATTATTTTATTCTACCCTTTTTCTTTTATTATCTCACCTTGCTATTTTCCCTTCTTTCTTCTTTTGTGTAAGTGACTCTTTTCTTTTCTTGCTTGTTATTTATTATATTTTTTTAATTTTAATTTTCTTTTAAGTGGTTCTTGAGTCAATTTGGTTTTGTTCTTTCTCTCTCTTTGTTCTTTCAACCCCACTTTGCAGAGCATTCCTCATAGTAGCCACCCTCAACTAATGTTTTTTCCATGACTCAAAGTACACAAAACCCAAAGTAGGGTCAAGGCCACGACAAGATTGCTTACTGCATTAACCACCCTCAACTTATGCTTTTGGCATATGTTGAGGTGCACATGTTCATGGAGGGACCAGGGCCAACACATTATTCCCAGAAAAGATCAGTTGGGGTGAAAAAGTAAGGTCAATTTTAAGCTCAAATATTTTGGATCAAAAAATGTTTAATTACAATCGGTTTTCTGTTATTTAGGCTAAAGATTTGCTGTATTGAACAAGGGCCGATGATCCTTTCCTAATTGTCTATTACAACCTACTTTTATGAGGAATAACCAAGCAAGTTCTAGCTCAGTACAAATAGTAGACTATTAAATTTTTCCTCACTCACTTGACATCTTATCACTCTACCAGATTATTAAACACCTAGTTTGGGTCTTAGAAATACGGTCATGCAGTGGTGTATCTATATATCATGCTTAGAGCCACACATTTATCAATTACTAGACCTAGCCATGAATCATTTTCATTACATCAGGATATCATTTCTGTTTTAGACATCATGCTTCAGAGTTATACTATGTACCCAAGATATAGTCAGTTTTAAACATACCAGTTGTTCAATAAATACAATCAGTCTTTTGGGGAAAAAGAATACAGGTAAGAAAACCCCAAAAGAGGATCGTTAGTTGGGTTACTCAGACTTCACCCGATCAATTATTGTTCATTTACCCCACCCCCCAAAAAGAAGATATCCAATTGTCCCCAATGCATAAAAGAATAAAAATAATAGAGTTGTAGGTGAAGCAAACGTGAGGCACAAAGCATCGACGATGAACAAGATGGTGGGTCCAGTGTCTCGTAACCCACTCCTTTTGTAGTTTGGACACCCTCAGTACTTTTTTCTGCATCAACAGCACCCTCAGTAGTTCCTCTCTCAACAATCACAACATTATTAGTAGTGCTATGCTCTACCTCAACAACTATGGAACTAGACGCCCCAGCAGCCAACTCAATAGGCCACATCTGACGGGCCTCTTGAAAGAAATTGAGGCTCTCCTCGCAGCCTCCAACTGTCGGATCTCTTCCATTCCCTTGACTCATCCTCATATCTACCTCTACACCTCTTGACATGCTCTCTATATGGAGGTTGTGGCACTTCAGTAGTGCAGAATAAGGCTGCCGAAATAGTATCCTCGCAAGGCTCTGTAGAAAGGGCCTCAGACTCGGGCACCCTAGCCTCAATAATCGTGTCCTATTCCACTCGCTAAGTGTCTACAAAATCCTTACGGGTCGCCACGTCCACCGGAGTGGATGGCTGGCCTAGCACATTCAACACAAAAGCGTGCAGGCACTGATGAACCTCCATAATCTTCCTCTCTTTGTGTGATCGGCCACATCCCAATCCATCCACTCCTCCACCTCAGCAATAGACCACTACATCCAAAGAGGCACGTGATGTAGAAGAGTGGCATTTGGGACACAAGTTTATGGACCTTAGCAAGTGGGCCTAAAGTGGCGGAGGGAGTCAAACTAGAGTAGCTTAGAGTTGTGCTATCACCCAAGATAGACTCGACTGGGGTGGTTTTAGTAGGCTCAGATATAGTCTGGGTAGACTCTTAGGCTTGCTCTACTATATCCTCCAGGTTCTCACCAATCAGAGGTACCTCCAGGCGGGTCCCCTTGCGTGGGGTCTTGATCTGATCTATATACCAAATGGGCACACTTGCGGAAAGGCACAAAGAAAAAACCATACAAAAAAATGGGTAAGTAGAAGTGACCATTAAATCCCTCTCATGAATTACTGCCTAAATAAGCGAAATAAAGTCCATCTGGAACCCTGCTATTATTGCTACCATATAGACTGCGCGATCCCATGTGACTTTATTATATGTCGTAGTGGGGAAAAGAAGCGGTGGACTATCAACAACAGAAAATTTTTTGTGAATGTGAGGTTAGCCTTCTGGATAGATCCCTTCGGCTCAAGTACCAAGTTAGCAGCCTTTCCATCAATGGACAAATACTGGGCCAACCACCTCTTATTAGTCTCTCTCGGCTCAGGCTGACGCAAGAACCGTCCATCTTTAACCAGTTTCCACCGGTATTCGAACTCTACAGTTAGAGGAGTCCTGGTGAAATCAACATCCTTTCCATATAGATACCGGCGTATGGCTGGCAATGAGATGTCTCCCCGCTTTTCTTGGATTCGGATATGATTCAGTAGAGCCTATTTTGAAGGGCCAGCTCACCAATCAATTTGGGATCGGAGAGTCGCCACATACAAGGCATAGAACTCCTTGGCCAAATACTTGCTATGTCATCCCAAAGCACGAGTTGTCCAATCTAGCAATTGCTTGTGAAGAGCGCATGGATACCCGACACGGTGGGGAGACTTCCCGTACGGGCCCGTCTCCCAGGGTAAGGGTCCGAGTCATGAAGCCCTTATCAATTAGAAACATGGTGTCGGAGTACACCTGAAACTGCGCCTCAACACACCACTGGTTGGGCTAGTCAGAAACCGGGGCGTGGACTCCAGTTATTGGTGCTTGAGTTGAATCATCACTATCGGTCTAATCAAACGAGGCGGAGTGTGATTTCGTGGCTAGAGCAGAAGCCTCCTATGACCCGGAGACTTATTCTAAACCCGATACTTCCTCAAAACAGGAGCTTTGCTGGAGTGTGTAGCAAACCCAAAAGGTGTGCCGGTCAGTATGTGCTCTTCTTCAGATTGGGAGGCAGCGATTACGCAGGGCCCCACCTTTGTAATGTTGGCTCTGGTGGTATGTGCAGCCCGTACAGGAGTCACAGTGCCTAGGGGCACGTATTCTGGGTCAAGCTCATCATCAGAGCAACTAACCAGTCGGGAAAATAGGGTGATGGACAATGAGCGCCCTCGTGCGTAAACATGATCTATATTTGGTGCCATAAGTTTTAGTACCTGAAAAGAACAACAATTAGTACTAGTAGAAACAAACAAGACATGCAACGTAAAATCAAACCTGAAATAACATTGTTGTAGTTTCTGTGCTGGACGACTGACCAGTTAACGGGCCATAGTGAGCATTACGGACCATGATGACGGTTCGTCATAAAATACTTGAAAAAATTTAGTGGCTTCTTAGAAAGAAAGTGTCTGAGAATCATGATGGTTGTAAAGGATAGACCGTCAAGAGCACAAAGGTCCGTCGTTGGACACTTAGAAAATAATTTTGAGGCACTTAAGGAATATGGTCTCTGCCAACCATGAGGGTTGTGAAGGATGGAAAGTCGAGAGCATGACGTTCCGTCGTAGAGATCGTCGATGGGCACTTAGAGAAAATAAACTGGAATTGGTTGGATAGACCCCACAACGGTCCGTCGACAGGGGTCTTGTTCTGTCCTTCAGTGACAGAACTAGGGATACCTCTCCTGGCCCTCTAATATTCTAATCAAAAGAATATTTATCAACCCAAAATTTCTAACCGAATTACCCATAATACTAGCAATCAAAAGTAAATAGTTTCTCTAGTTTTAGCATGGCATTCTGGAGGACTATCAACCTAGGTTAGAAACAATTATCAGAAACATACATCCCCATTTTATTTAGTTAACACAACACCCCATTCTATTTACTATGTGAAGGGTATTAAGGCACGTTGGATTAACGGGGTGAGTTTGTGGCTTTAAATAAGGGGTAAATTTTGAAGATCAAACATTAAGAATCAAGAATGGATCATGGGAAAACAAGAAAAAGTTGTAAATGATTTAGATATCACACATACCATATATTTGGAGAAGATGAAAACCAAGTAAGACACATAACTCTTTTTATCAGCACAAGGACAGTTGACTTCAACCGGCAGATTACTTGATGAAGTAGAGAGATTTGAAGAGGGATGATTAGGGGAATTTTTCAAGGGATGGGGAATCTGATGTTTTGGGGAGTGGAAGAGAGTGTTAGAGAGTTTAAGAGAGAGCAAATGGGGGTAGTGATGGAAATAAACAGTAAGAATCAAGAGGTGGGATGTTAAAAGGTTTTAAATCTTTTAATATTTGTCGGTCGGGTAAGGTAAGGTTTATGTGTATTGATAAATGAGTCCCCGTCGACGGTCCATCACAAGTTTTATGGTCCATCATGGGGTACATCATGGGTGCCCTAATTTAGAAAAATGGAAGAAAATTACGTGGACACGACGATTGATTGTGACAGTCCATCGTAGGAGTGATGGTCTGTGGATGAATTTGTTAATGAGTTTTACAAACGAATGTTTTTGTGATGTGCTACGTGCAAATTTAACACCCATAAAGCTATTCTTTTTATATGTTCAAAACACTTTTTTGAACACAGAACCTAAACTATACTCTAGCAAAGAGTTCTAACGAAAAAATAAAAGAAACGGAAAATGCAACTATTACTAGAAAGTCATAAAACACTATAGTTGGTTCAGAGGATATATATTGGGTTGCCTCCAAACAAGCACTGATTTAATGTCTCGGCACGATGGAGGACTCGTTATTAATAAGACTTCATCAAGATGGTATGCCTCGATAACTTCATTTGTCATTTCAGCATGCCCTAGATATATTTTGATTGGTTATCCATTCACCTTAAACCGCACACCCTCCTTGTTTTCCAACTCAAACACTCCGTGAGGAAAAAGTTGGGTGATCATGTAAGGGACAGTCTATTTGGACTTGAGTTTGTCCGAAAACTAGCGCAACCTAGAATTGAATAAAACCACCAAATCCCCAAACATAAAATTGTGTTTCTAAATATTTTGGTATTATACTTCTTCAAATTTTTTTTGTAGAGGGATGGTCTTTCATAATATTTTAGGCAAAACTCATCTAGTTCATTTGATCCATTTAACCTCTATTCTGCAGACTCAATCCAATCCATTTTAAACTTATTCATTGCCCACATGAGTTTATGCTCTAATTTGACCTGTAAGTGACAATCCATCCCATATACAAGTTTGTATGGGGACATACCTATGGGAGTCTTGTATTCTGTCTGTTATGCCGAAAAATCATCATCATGTCTCCTTGACTAATCCGTTCTATCAGCATTAACCATTTTCGACAAAATCTGCTTAATCTCCCTATTTGACACCTCAAATTGCCCACTAGTTTGAGGATTGTAAGGAGTGTCCACATTATGGCGAAACCCATATTTCTTCAATAATCCCTTAAGCAATTTTTTTCAAAAGTGGGATCTCCCATCACTGTTAATACACCTTGGGGTTCCAAAATGGAAATATATATTCTTTTTCAACAACTCGATGACACTCTTCCCCTCATTATTTGCGAGTGCAATAGCTTCTACCCATTTAGACACATAATCAATCGCTACTAGAATGTATTTCATCCCTTGGGAACTCAAAAAATGGCCCATGAAGTCAATACCCCACATCAAATAACTCAATCACAAGAATGGCATTTAAAGGGAGA
The DNA here is from genome assembly GCF_036512215.1 of Solanum lycopersicum. Classification (NCBI taxonomy): domain Eukaryota; kingdom Viridiplantae; phylum Streptophyta; class Magnoliopsida; order Solanales; family Solanaceae; genus Solanum; species Solanum lycopersicum. The sequence goes on from NC_090802.1 coordinate 21,624,201, forward strand.
TCTTGCTTTATTAAAATGCCGCCATCTCTTTGGTTTCTATTACATGCCTTGGAGAGCTCATGAGTATCTTGATAAATATATTTGACCAATAGTAGAAAAATTGTAAAACCTTTTGAGTGGTACGCATACCACTATGATGTCCACCTACGGGTGAAAAATGGTATGCCTCTACCACACAATGACTAATAAGCCCATTGGTAGAACTCCTATTAAGGTATGGCTCATCCCAAAAGAACTTTTTTCAGATCATAGAAGAACTTTTTCCTTTGATGAAAGGACAACTATGGTGGGATGATATCGCTAGCCATATAATTTGAGAAATATGCAAACCATCGAATCAAGTGTTGAGAGACAGCCAAAACATGCTAATAGGGGAAAATATCATCAATTTTCGTTTCATCCCCCATTTCTCTCATTGCTTAATCTCTAAACGGCACAAGTGATGAACAACTTGATTTTTGTCCCTTTTATATCAATCACCTCAAAGTATAATTCTTGAAATAGTAATACCCAACGAATCAACCTCGATTTTGCATCTTTCTTTACCATCAAATATCTCAAAGCAGAATGATCAATATGCAGTATAACCCTAGTCCCAAGCAAAATGAACCAAAATTTCTCAAAAGCAAAGAATACTGCAAGGAGCTTTTGCTTAGTCATAGTATAGTTCTTTTGGGCTTCATTTAGGTCTTTACTAGCACAGTAAATGGGGTAAAGGATTTTTCCCTTATTTTCCCCAATACCACACCAAGAGCAACCCCACTAGCATCAAACATTACCTAAAATGGCTTGCTCCAATCCTGCAATATAATGATAGGAGCAGACACCAACTTTTCTTTTAACTCACGAATGCCTTAAGACAAGATTCAATAAAATAAAATTTACGCTCTTTCTCAAGGACCTTGCAAAAAGGATGCACAATTTTTGAAAAATCCTTGATGAACCTCCAGTAAAAACCTGAATGCCAAAGAAATCTTCTCACACCTTTGACAGAGATAGGTGGGGGAAGTCTCTCTATTACCTCGACTATAGGTGGGGGAAGTCTCTCTATTACCTCAACTTTAGCTCAATCAATGTCTATACCCTTCTCTGAAGTACGATGACCCAATACAATACCCTCTTTCACCATGAATTGACATTTTTCCCAATTTAGTACTAGATTGCACTCTTCACAGCTCTTAAGAACCTCAAACAAATGACTCAAACACCTCTTAAAGGAGTCACCAAGAACACAAAAAGCATCCAAAAACACCTCAGTAGTGTCTTCCACCATACCGGAGAATATTAACTTCATACATATTTGAAATGTGGCGGGTGCATTGCACAACCCAAACGGCATTCTTTTGAACACAAAGGTATTATATGGACAAGTAAAGGTGGTTTTTTTTAATCTTATTTTGCAATAGAAATCTGATATTACCCCAAATAATCATCAAGAAAATTGTACAACCCCTTTCTGGCAAGTCTATGAAACAGCTGATCCATAAAGGGCATAGGAAAATGGTCTTTTTCGGTCCATGCATTTAATTTCTGGTAATCCATACACACTCAAACTATTCACTTATCAAATTGGAACAATCTCATTTTTGTCATTGGGGTGCACAATCATTCCCCCTCTCTTAGGTACACAATGAACAGCGCATACCCAAGTACTATCAATGATAAGATATATCACTCTGGCATCCAACCACTTAATAATTTCCTTCTTCACTATCTCTTGCATAAGTTGATTTAGACGTCTTTGATGCTCAATAGTTTGCTTCTGATCAGGCATGATTTGGATTTAATGATAACAAATACTGGGAGGGATAACAATAATATCCGCAGTAGTCCACCCAGTAACTTTTTTGAATATTTTTAACACTTTCACCAAACTCTACACTTGATGCACATTCAAATATGATGCAATAATAACTGGCAAACTATAATCTTTTGCCAATAATGGATACCTCAGATGAGGTGGTAGAGGCTTATGTTCTAATTTTGGAGCCTCCTCAGGAGACGGTTTTGCCTGTAGAGTTTCGTGATATTGCATATCTAACTCAAATTTCGTTGGTTTAAAACGAACATTACCTTGATCAAGTGCCACGACCAATGAATCATACTCATCAATGCCATCACTATCAAAATTCATGATCATTGCCTCCAATGTTTCTACACCAAGACACTCTTCAATTTGTACCTCCGATGACTCTTCAAATCTATACGATATAGCAGATACCAATTGGAGCACACCACTCTGCCTCATGGACCTACAAATGTTAAAGGTCACTTCTTCATTGTTCAACCGGAACTTCATTTACCCCTTTTTCATATCAAATAGGCCCCTACACCTAGCAAGGAATGTCCTCTTATGAATAACAGGCACCTTATAATCAAGAATCACAAAATCGTCCGGAAATATGAATGATTGCACTTTTACTAGTTTATCGTGGAGTATACCAATAGACTTTTTATCGTTCCATCAGACATTAGTAGACGCATTGCAATGGCTTTGGGTTACCCAAACCCAACTTAATGTAAATCGAGAGAGGAATGAGATTTATTCTTTCCTAAGATCACATATTTCTTTCACAAAATATAACATCCCAATTGTACAAGGAATAGTTAAAGCATTTGGATCTCCTTTCTTTTGCACTAGAGATATTGTAGGAATGGCACTACAGTGCGGCATTGTATCATCATCCTCAAAAGTGACTTATCTTATCTTTATAACTAAATCTTTCTTGAACTTAGCATAACCGGGCATTTGTTCAAGAGCTTGTACCATAGGGACATTGATAGAATGTTGTTTCAGCATCATTATAAAACGTTGGTATTTACTATCTTTAGTCCTTTTTACTAACCTTTGTGGGAAAAGAGGTGGTGGTCTAGGCATGGGGGTCACCTCTTGGGGCACCTCAACATCTTTTACCATTTTATCGTCTAACCCACCACTAACCTCCACCACTTTATCATCATCTCTTATCACCTTTTGTACAAAAGACGACATAGGTGGTGGGTCAATGGTTTTCTTACCATCATGAGTAGTGATTGACATAAAATGCCCATCATTTTACGGATTTTGGACAATGATGCTAGGAAGAGTGCCCGGTTTCCATGTGTTCACAGTTTCATAAAATTGCGTCATTTGAAACTAAAGATGCTTAATCGAGATTGCATGTGTATCAACTTTCTGCCCTATACCTTCTAAGTCATTTCTTAACTCTTTAGTGTGCTCATCACTAGCATTAAACCTCATCATATTTTTCTTCATCATATCCTCAACTCGCGCCATACTACCTCCACTATCCCTAGGAGCAACTTCACGATTTTTAGGTGGAACATAGGGCCCACTCCTATCATTTCTGTTACCATAGTTACCCTGGTTTAAGTTGTTGGCACGGTTGTAATTCCCATCTCGGACATAATGACCCTTGCGGTTATAATTTCCATAGTTCTGACCTTTGTTACCTTGACCTTATTGCAAATTCTCGTGATTGGAGTCTTGGGCGTTTGGTTGGACTCCCCATTTTATAATTTACTATATAGGACTCCTGCTCATAGTTACCCAACAACATATTTCAACACTAACCCAAGGTCAGTTCTCATTTGAGTGCAACTGAGTTGTGTGCGGATTGGACTGCGAATGTGTTTTTTCTAGTATCTAACTTACTATTACTCCAATCTTTATTATTTTGGGAGATTTTCTCTAACTTTCCAGCAATTTTGGCATAAGGACATTTTCTATAAGAACCACCAACTATTGTATCCAGCACCTCTTTGTTATTATCATCTTATCCCCGATAGAAATATTCTTTCACAGCCTCATCATCTATGCGGTTATTTGAAACACTTCGCAAAAATTAAGTGAACCTAACCCAAGAACTGCTATCTGGCTCTTCCGGTAGTTCAACAAAGTTGTTACCTCTGTCTTTGTGGTTAGTTTCTTTGACACCGGGTAGTAGCGTGCTATGAAAGAATCCATAAGTTGATTCCAAGTGAAGATTGAGGTATAGGGGATCTTAGTAAACCCGATAGCGGCCTCTCCCATTAGTGGGAGAGGAAATATTGTTAGCCCTATTACATCCATATTCAAATCGGGACTCCCTACACAACTTTTGCTTACTGCCCTTACCATAGCGATGTGGGCATGTGGATCCTCGAAAGGTAACCTTGAAAACAAACCTGTGGCAGTGAGCGTTTTCATCAAACTACTAGTTACCACAAAAGTGTGGCCGTGTGGTTTAGGAGGAAAGACGAGTGGGCCATCAGAGTCTGTGATATTTTCATAGCCCCTGTAGTATTTGTGAGGGTGTGGAGTGGGAGGTTATTTCCGTATTTAACCTTCCCAACGAATATTAGAAAATATAGGGTCACGAGCGTCGAGCAATAGAGGCATTTGTGGTCGACCTCATCACCTTGAATGCCAAAATTCTGATTTATTCTTCTTAAAGTACGCTGTAGTTTGGGGTCAGGTTCAATTAAGAGTATTCCTTTACTCCGTCTGTTTAGCATGTAAGAAAAATATACCCGTGGGAGACAAAAACAAACATAAAAAGTTAAATTAGGAAAATGTTGACTAAACTTTTGTGATAAGCTTAAATTCAATCTGAAAGTCACTTTCCCCCGCAGTGGCGCCAAAATTTAATACGCTTAAATGTAGTTCTCCAGATGAAGTAAAAGCGGTCGAATAAAGTAAAGAATACAACTAGTAAGGTTGGGATCTTTCCCACGAGGAGAAAGTGTAAACATAACTTTATTATTTTTTTACTTCTTTTTAGTCAATTATTTCCCGAAAACAAATAACGAAAGGGGTTTTTTATTAATAAAAGCAATTAGCTAATTAATGTAAACAAGTGACAGATTCAAGTATTGGAGTGTAATCAATTAACGAGAGTAACTAGGGTGTAAGTTTTTCCCACATGCTTCTAACACAATAATTCTAGCTATAACAATCCTTTCCTAGTATTTTGCATGCAAAGTGTTAAGTTAGGTATCTCTAAATCCTTGGTCCCGCATCTAGAGAATTTCACTCCGCACCTTGGTAAGGCTACGTGTGTTGCTTTACTTAACCTTATCTTTACCTCATATTAAGAATCATATTCTATATTTGACTAAGTTGTTACTTCGTACCAACCGACACCAGCTTATTAGATAGTATACACTAAATCTATGTTGATAATTATTTTTCTATTATCTACCTTCTTGGTCCGACAAATAGTAATAAGGCGAGTTCTAACGTTGGCCATCCGTTAAAAATACTTCTAAGCGAAAGAATTAGCAATACATGTTATACACTATTCTAGAATTGTTATTTTAGTTAGATTTTACCTTGTTATTTACCCATGGTTTCAACAACCCTAGTTATGGAGTTTAGTAACCCATGCTAATAATTACACAATTCATTTTGATAATATAAGAATTGACGCACTTACTTTTTGGAGAATAAAGAAAATTTAGAAATTCACTTGAATAATTCACAAAAACACCAACAATTGATTCTAGAAAAGTATGACCAAATACCATGATAAAGAGTTCAATATTTAAACAAGAGAATTAAAAAAATATCCAAAAGTCTAACCTGAAGAACGAGGTTTTTTTTGAACTATTTATGATAAAATAAAACCTAATAAAAGAAGGACTCTATTTAAAGCAAATTTGTCCAAAACACATTTAGATCAATGATCCCTGTGATGGACTGTCATGGACATGACGGTCCGGCATTGGATCCGTCATTATATAATTCGGATAATTTTCTGCTGCTTTCTTTATCAACTTTTTGTTACCCTCGATGTACAAATATGATGGACCGTTTCAAGCACGATGGTCCGTTGAAGGGTTTGGTTCCACTACACTTAGAAACTTCTTGAAATTTGGTTATGGAACTACTATCTGACAACAACGACGAATATGAAGGACGGATAGTCATGGCTATGACGGTCCGTCATGAGCTTCCGTAGTCCCACACTTTGTCAGATTTACCTAACTTCCTTTAGCAGCCTTTTTTTTCTCACTATGGTACTACCTACGGACCGTAACAGTCACGAAGGACCATGGTAGGCTCCGTAAGTGGTTACTTCTACAATTTTTAGTCAAATTCTTCGCGTTCTCCTTTGGAATGATTTCCTTCAAATAAAGAGAAACCTACATAAAAAGTCAATACAAAAAGGATTTAGACACACACTACACTTAAGAAAAAGATATTAAAACAACGGTAAAACCACCGTACATCACCTACACTCCTCCTTGAGATCCTCAAAAATCCCTGTCAAGAATCTACTCATCTCTTCTCTGCTATTAGACACATGAAAAGTTGCATACCCTTATTATTCCACAAACTTCAGGGCATACTCCATGATTGTCATCGAGCCTTGTTTAAGGTTGATAACTCCTCATCCTTGGCCTCTCTCATCTCACTGGGAAAAATCCCTACAGGGAGGATTTGTTAAACAACTCCCACGTAATCGGAACTCCACCCAAAGCTCAGCTATCCTTCCACATCTTTCGCCAAGTCTGTGCAACATCCTTGAGCTGATAAGAAGCCAGCTCAACCTCCTCAATATCAGTGGCCCCCATGGACACCAAAATATTTTATACCTTATCCATGAATTTTTGGGTATCCTCTTAAGTCTTGGACCCAGTGAGAATAGGAGGATTCATCCTTTTAAAGTCTAATAGCTTATAATCCATGCTATGTACCGGTGGGTTCTCATTTTGAACATTCTTCCGGTTGACCTGGGCAGTCATGGACTGAGCTTTTAGACAAGATATGCCCTCACCTCAACATCAATCAACCCAGAAGGGTTAATTGGCATGGCTACTCCTTCAGCTGGAGCTTGGGGTGGAACTTGATTGTCCCAAGCAGCTGCTACTCCTGTACTCCGACCAATAGCTCTTCTAGTGTTTATTCTTTGTAAACAACAAGGATTTTAAGTTACACACACTCATAATACCAAGAATTCAAACATTAGGAAAGGCACGATAAGATTAGAAAAAGGTAAATTTTCCTACGCATCATGCAGTCTCTAATAAAGGATAGTGGTGCACTTCACTACCATGACTTAGAAACTATTTAATGTGGTTGATGAGAACTTATTATTTGTGTGTGTTAACCTAAGGTTCTGATGCAAAGTTATTCATGTACGGAATCTATACCCTAGATGAGACCGACATCGTTGACCTCTTAGAGGTTGTAGACAAGCCTACATATGCCAGTCTTACTTCATCTAGTTTAATTTTAGTTCAAAATGTGAAGCTTTTTATTTCCTATCATGCTTACTAAAAATTCTATTGCATATATAATTGTTCACCATATATCATCTAACATTAAGATCATCAAATGAAAGAAGTAGTTTATTCTAAGGATAAAGATGTACTTGCAATAATGGTACCCATACATTGTCCGAACAAAAATGGGAAAGAAACGCTAGTGAAACATACACCACTAGCTCAATCCTACAACTAAGCTACAATGTAAATGGGCAAGAATCCTTGAAATCAAGAGGTCCTACAAAGTCCGGTTGAATACTCGACGTCCAGAAAGCTGCAACATTGATCGTGTAGCTCTAGTGTGTACCTCTGCTTCCACCTAAAAGTTTAGAGTTGTATAGGGTTAGTGCACACTTGTACTAATTATGGGTACAAGCATGCACACACCAAGGACATGCATGAGTAAGAACTGCTGTTTCCTAGAAACATGATTATAGTAGTTCAAGTCAGTGGACTTGTCAAATTGAGATTAAGAAAGTGAGTGAACTTTCCGAATTTGGATTAGGATTATTTATGAGTTTTCAAAATTTGGATTAGAAAAGTTATGCCATGATGTTAACATGCACCATCATACTTACAATTTTGCACACAACACACAATAGCGTACACATATCACATATAATAATTCATATAACACATAATGTTGCTCAAATCATTTATTCATATGTGATGAGACCTTGTTATCATGGACTTGACATTAAGATTTCCCAATAATGAAGGCTCAAAATATGGGACCTTAACTATGGAATCTTCATTAGCAAACAAAGATTTTGCTTCATTCATTCATCCGTAATTAAATTCATTTCGTTCAGAGGATAGTGTAAATACCCACTACACCTTTGATGTAGTTTAAGACTTGGTTCGCTGTACAATGACCAAGAATGACCTAATGTCATTGCTTCAGTCTAACTCACCTCTTCATCATCCTGCCCTAACACCATTGGTACCATTTATTTCATTATGTGCATTATTTGAGGCTGGCCTCATTAATTCATTCATTTAGACATTAACTTGAACCGACATAGATCATGTGAGCATCATGAAATCCCACACTGAAAAGAGGTAGAATCACCGGCCAAATGACCCAAAATATGCTAGGATACATGCGCATTGAACCAAGACTGATCCCTATATTAGTAGCATAGGTTCGAAGACTAGAATATATAAGGTTACTAATACTCGGCATTCCAGACAGTCTCATCTCGTTAGAGTTACATGAACTTCCACCCTTCTCGAAAGAAGGCATCACCGCTAATAGCTAGTCTATCGGTGCTCAGTATAAAGTTCCATTACATTCAACTCATACATCATCAAAGTTATCTTCTAGTTTGAGGACATCATAGCTCAATAGATTATTTCTTATCTCATCATTAGTATTAAGTGTGTTAATCTCAATACATTTAATAGAGTGTTCATGTAGACTGGTCTCTTCATTATCTTTACACTCTTATAGGTGAGTAGGTTTGGTAACATTTACTTAGGCTCATTTTAGATTGCTCTCATATTTTACATCAGCATCGTATCATGTTGTCAGAACATTCATTAACATTTGCACGGTTGTTCTTCATAATTACTCACCCCTTTTTATGTGAATGTTCAATTCAGGATATGCCAATGCACTTAGCCATTTGTGTTTATAAAACTCTAACTTAATCCTTCTAGGATTTAATTATTTCATTACATAATATTTGTTTCGTCATATGCCAATGCGCTTGGCCAGTTAGTGTGTTTTACACTCTTACTTAACCCTTCTATGATTACATCGTTTTATTGAACACATTTTAGGTTCACTTATTTATTTTAAACGTATATTAGACTTATTGATCTATACATACAAGCCACGAGGCTTCATTCTTAGTTTGTTTAATTGATTCATATCTTTCTAAGATTATGTGGTACAAGACATGCATCTTTTATCTATGCCGAAATCTCAATTTTTATATATGTAGGCATCATTATTGTTTAACATTTAATCCATATATGACTTATTTATCAATATGGAATTTAGGAAAGGGAACCTGGTTTTCAATTCCCTTGAACAATACTTTCATTTTTTATTCATTTTGGTTTGATCCATACGGCTTGGGTACCCATGTTCGAGCCTCAATGCCTTCATTTTATTTTTCCCTTAATTTCTCTCTTCATTTTTCGCTTAATGAAAATGAGAGGAAGTGGGATCTAACCCCCACAACCTCAGTTACTTTTTATTTTCATTGCCTTTAAATTTCTCTACTATGGACGAGGGGTTGTGGGTTCGAACCACACATCCCCTCTTTATTTTCTTTTAATTTTTCTCCTTAAATATGCCTAGGTGGTCGTGGGTTCAATCTCATGCCTCACATCTCTTTTATCTCATTTCTTTTGACTCTACTTCACTACCTAGAGGTTGTGAATTCGATTACCACGCCTCACATTTCTTTTCTTTCATTTTGTTAACTCTCCTTCACTGCCTAGAGATCGTGGTTTCGATTCCAACGCCTCACATTTATTATTTTTTTCTTTTACTCTTCCTTAAATTTGATTGAGGGTTGTTGGTTCGAATCCCACTCCACTCATTTTTTTAAAAAAAAAGTTTTAAGTTACATTTCCAGTCAATACCATGGTTCGAATCCACTTCACCACATTTATTTTTACTTCGGTTTTTTCATGGTTTTTAACATGGTGAGGTCACTGGTTAAATCCTCCATGACCTCACTTGTTTTAATTCATTTTTTTTCATCATTTTGAACCCTCTCTCTGACAAAAATTCAACAATAGAAGCTAGAAATTTTGTTCAAAATTTTCAGCATCCTTTCAACAATTTACATCTTAGTTCTTAGGGGAATTTCATAGTGCATTTAGAACGTTTTAGGTGCGTCTACATGTATTCATTTATCCAAGACATTATCCCTCAAATCAAGTCCTCAACCATGAACAATAGCCACGACAACACACATATATAGATGTAGTTAAGTATTCGGAAACATCAACATCTGTCACATAATTCCAAACATACATATAAAAACATAATCATCACGAAAAAACGTTTCATCCCTAGTTTTCTGCCAACAAACATAAGGAACCTATGATTCAATGCGAGCTAGTGACAGGGACATGCAACGAGGAAAAATCCTAGTTTTCGGAAAAGATATTCTGAACAATAAGGAATCTCTTGGGAAAGGAAAAAAGAGAGAACAGAAACCATACCTTTTTGATATAAAAATCTTGACATGATGCCCAAAAACTACACCCTAGAACACGTCTAAGCCTCCTCAGTATAAACTCCACTCGAATGACAACCTCTCTTAGCCTAGTGTACGATTAACGTTTGTTTTCTTTTGATTTCGTGTGATTTCTTCAAATGTGAAGAACTTGGTTGATTTTTCTGCTTTTGTATATTATTTTTTCAAAGAAAGTACGTGAGATAAAACAGAGAGATTGAGTGTGAGGAGTGGAGAGATAAATGTGAGAGAGTGGGAGTTGTAGGCGGCTTAAAAGTCTAGTTTTAGGACATAGTCAATAAGGTTTTCTTTATTTAATAAAAATCTGATTTTATTTATTTCAAATCAGATGTTGAATAATATTTAATTAATCATATTTATTCAATATCTTAAATAAAAATTCATTTTAATTTATTGCTTCAACATAGGTTCAAACATGGGTGGAGCAAGACCTTACTTGAAGAGCCCAATTTCGGCCTGCTCTCCGCAAAATAACCCTCCACCTTATTAATTAAATAATTAATTATATATTGAGGGTAATTACGATACTACCCTTATCCTACAAAAAGACCATTTTACCCCTAGACCCTCCAAACCTAAGATTTTCCATTTTTAAATCTAGTAAAGAATCTTTCTATTAGAGAGCCCTACATGGTTGGACCCAACGTCTACAAGCTCAAATAACTACCCTAGTTAGTTGGATTTGCTATTGAAAGGGTTTCGAGGTCTTGTTCTACGCGCATCAATCTGTGTTAACCCTTTTGTAATTATAGACATTCTTGACAAATTAAGCATTTATTATTTTATCAATTTTTTTAGGGTTGTTACAGTGTTTATGTATGTTCATGTATATATATATATATATATATATATATATACACACACACACACACACACACATATAAGGGTGGTTTCTTCTATGCAAACCTCCTAATTGTCTCTACACCCCTACCTCGTTTATCACTGAGTGGTCAGGGGCCTTAGTTAGTGATCATGGATGTTTCCTTCTGGATGATGAATCTTATCCCCCTTAGTCTCACTAGCCGACCATGACCCCTGTTATTTTAAGTTCATATATAGTATTAACACTTTTCCTCGATTTGGTAAAGCTCTTGTGGCCCGCAATAACATGTTGCGGTACCCATAGATGTCCAGTGAACTACTACGCCTCAACACATTTTGAGTAGAAACAGCTAGCTCCGGGTTCAAGTGGCATTTCATCCATAACCACAACTCATCCGCTGATTCTTCAACATCAATCGGTTAAGACCTCCACTTAGTTTCACCAAAGATTCATCTTGGTCATAAATAGATAACCCAGGTTAGGGTGTATAAGCAGTGTCATTTTCCCTATGAAGACTCGATTTTGCTATGGCTCCAGTGGGTTCCCTTAATCAAGCAACTTCCTATGATTCACCATCTCATTCTTAAATAGGCACGCAGTCAGAGCCATTTTTCCTCCAACTGCTTGGGAGCTTACGGTTTCATGTTCTATTTCACTCCCTCAGGGGAGTTATTTTAGACGTTCCCTCACGATACTATGATAACAGTCAAACTTACTTCTCAAATAAGAATTAATGCGGTCATATAAAGTAAAGAACCCAACTAATGAGGTTGTGGTCGTTCCCACGAGGAAAATAGTTCAGACTTAACTTCAATCTATTATTACTAATATTTATTCAAGTATTTTCTTAGAAATGAAATACAATAAAAGGGGTAGTTTATTTCTAAATGAATGAAAGTAACTAGCTAAATTAATGTAGACAACTAACAGATTGAAGTGTTAGAGTTTAATCAACTAATAAAAATAACTAGGGTTTAAGTGTTCCCCACAGGTTCCTAATTTCATAATTCTAAATATTACAATTCTTTCCAAGTATCTTACATGCAAAATGATAAGTTGTGTATTTCTAAATCCTTTTTCCGGTATCTAGAAAATTTCACTACGCACCTTTGTCTGGATACATGTGTTTCTATACTAAACCTTACCTTCACCTCATATTAAGCATTGTATTTGATATTTGACTAAGTTATTACCTCGTACAAATCAATACTAGCCTATTAAATATTATACACTAAATCTATGTTGACAATTCTTTTCGTATTATCTACCTCCTTGGTCCGACAAGTAGCATTAAGGCGAGTTCTAACGTTGGCCACCCGTTAAGAAGACTTCTAAGCAAAAGAATTATCAATAAATGCAAGACACTATTCTAGAATTGTTATTTTAGTTAGATTTTACCTCATTATTCAACCATGGTTCACACAACCCTAGTTATGGAGTTTAGTTACCCATAGTAATAATCATGATATTCATATATGTAATATAAGAATTCATGCACTTACTTCCATGAGAAATAATAAAATCCAGAAATTTACTTGATTAATTGAAAAATCACCAACAATCAACTCCAGAGAAAAGTGTAACAATCCAGAGTCTAATATCCTAAAAAAGATCTACTAACAAAGAATCTAACACAAAAAGTGTCTAATAAGCAAGAGTCTAAATATATGAGAGTCTAACTATAAGAGAGTCTAACCCCCAAAATTAGGTTTTTCCAACTATTTATAAAAAACATTAACCTAATAAAAGAAGGACTCTAATTTCTAGAAATCTGTCAAAACATGACTGGATTGACGGACCTCATGATAAGTTGTCGTGGTGACTACGCGCCGTCATAGACTCCTTCATCCTACACTTTACAAATCGTTCTGCTACATTCTTCATTACCCTCGACGAATAGGTATGACAGACTATTTCAAGCACGACGGTCCGTCGAGGGTCTCTGTTCCATAACACTTATACTTCTTGGAATTTGGGTATTGGGACTACTTTCTGATCATCAAGATTAACAAGCAAGACGGACCATCATGGCTATGACGCTCCGTCATGCACTTCCTACCCCCCCACATGGTCAGACTTCCCTATCTATCTTCTACAGCTCCACTACGATGCCACCTATGGACCGTCACACGCACGACGGACCGTCACAAGCTCAGTTAGGTGGTAAGTTATTTGCATTTCTTGCTGAAAAACTTCCCCGTTCATCTTTAGACAGATTTCCTACAAATAAAAGAAAACTTACATAAAAATCAATAAAAAAAGGCTTTTGGACACAAACTAAACATAAAGAAAAAAGAATTAAAAATACTGTGAAACAACGGTATATCAACACCCTCAACTATTTGTCCTCAAGCGACGCACATTGACTCACTACTTAATCTTTGTACAATAGTATCCATGTTTTAGATTTCTCAATCATTTGGCTATAAATCCCAATAAGTCTCATAAAGTTTATTTATGTTGTCACTATTGGTCTTGAATTATGTGGGATCAGACAATTACATAGACTAAGCACGCACTGACCCCTATCTCTTCAATTTCTCACCGAGGTTCTAATATTTCCGGTATTGCAACTAGTGTTCTCAATTCAAAAAAAAATCCTCATTTTTCACACAATAATTTTTGTTTGAGTATAAGGATTAATTTTGAACACTCACTCTTAAAAAAAATTCACATCTCGTCCATACATATTACCCTAACCTTGCCTTATTTTCACTACTTTAAGTTCGCTATAAAACTCTTAAGATCACGATAGGACTTTCTTAGCTTCTCACATAGGCTCAGGGTCAGGTAGCGTATATTTAGGTATACATTAGTGACATTTTTCCCTCGTTGACATATCGACTAAACATACCACTTTTTATTATTTTATTTTTCCCAATTTCTCATATTCTTTAACCTTGCTATATTCCCTTCTTTCTTCGTTTGCGTAAGTGACTCTTTTTTTTTCTTGCTTGTGTTTATTATATTTTTGTCACTATTCTTTCAACTGGTTCTTGTGTAACTTTACTTTTGTTCCTTCTCTCTCTGTTCTTTCAACCCCACATTCCATAGCATTCCTCATAATAGCCACCCTCAACTCATGGCTTTGCCAAGAGTAAAAGTACACAATACTTAATGTTGGGTCAGGGCCATGAAAAGGTTGTTTACTTGATTAGCTACCCACAACATACGCTTTTGGCATAAACTGAGGTGCACATGTCCAAGGAGGAACCAGGGCCAACACATTATTCCCAAAAAAGATTAGTTGGGGTAAAAAAGAAATGTCTATTTTAAGATTAAATCATTTTGATCAAAGAGGAATAAATTTCATTCGGTTTTTTATTCAGGCAAATAATTTGCTATATTGAACAAGGGCTTATGATCCTTTCCTAATTGTTTATCATAGGTTACTTTTAGGAGGACTAACCAGACAAGTTCTAGCTCAGTACAAATAGTGGACTGTTCAAATCTTCCTCACACTCACTTGAAATCATATTAATCTACCACATTATCCGACACCTAGTTCAAATTTTAGACTTAGGGTCATGCAGTGGTGCATATCTATGTCATTCTTAGAGCCACACATTTAGTCATTACTATGCCTAGTCATGCATTATTTTCATTTCATCATGATATCATAATAGCCATCACTCTTCAGAGTTAAACTATGTACACAACATATAGACATGCCGGTTCAACAATAAAAATAATCAGTGTCTTGAAGAAAAAGCACACGAGCAAGAAGACCTTAAAAGAGGATAGTGAATAGGGCTACTTAGACTTCCCACCTTAACAAAAATACATACAATTGTCCATAATGCATATAAAAATTGAAATACGAGAGTGGAATTTCAAGCAAACCTGGGGAGCAAAGAGTCGACGATCAGCAAGCTGGTGGGTTCGGTTCCCCGGAACCCACTGCCTCTGTAGTCTAGAAACCCTCAGTAGTCTCCTAATCAGCAACAACACTATCAGTAGTGCCTCCTGATATCGCCACATCTCTGCAGCTAGATGCCGCAGCAGCTGACTCAACAACACATATCGGATGCGCCTCCTCCTCATCAAGCGAGGCTCTCCTTGCAGCCTTCATCTCACGACACTCCTTCTTCTGTGCTATGGAATGTCCTCCTCTCGACCCTTGTGACTCTTTGCATGATCTCGATGAACAGATGGTTGAATCTCAAAAGTGGTGAAGAAGGTCGTCATCACTGTGTCCTAACCAGGATCTACAGAAGGGGCCTCAAACTCGGGCACACTAGCCTCTAGGATCATATCAATGTTCTCTCGAAGACTCTCGACGGCAACCTGAAGGTTCGACACTTCCACTTGAGGGGCTAGTCGGGCTAGCACCCGCAACTCAAAATCGTCCAAGCCTTATGAACCTGAGTGATTTTCTGTTCTGTGTGTTGGACAATTTTACTCTCCAAGGTCTCTTCTGCCTGAGCAATAGACCTCTATATCCACGCCTGAATGTGACGCAGAAGTATAGCCATGTGTGCCTCTAGTTTCTGGACCTTAGCAAGCGGGACCAGAGCGCTGAAAGGGGCTGAGAGAGAGGAGTTTGGGGTAGTTCTACTACCCGAGATAGACTCAACTTAGGTAGTGTCAATGGTTTCAGAAGCAGCCTGCTTAGGCGTGCGAGTATATGCTACTGTATCAGCTAGATTTTCACCAAGTGGAGGCAACTCTTGACGGGGCCCTCTGCGTGGAATCAACTCATTTGCCTCATTCCTGATGAGGCTGATACCAATAGTGCCCAACAAAGTCATGAGCTGATCAATGTGCCAGATCGGTACACCTAGGGACCTGCATAGGGAAAATATCATGCACGGAAAAGGGTAAGTTGTTGTGACCTTGAAAGCCCTCTCGTGCATAACCCAGTGCAGAAGCCAAGCGAAGTCCACCTCAAACCCGACTATCATCGCCGCCATCAGAACTGCACGATCCCTTGTGACTATATTATCAGCGGCGTTGGGGTAAAGGCAGTGGCGGGCAATCAACCATAAGAACTTAGCCGTGAAGGTCAAGTTAGACTTCTTTATTGCTCCCTTCGGCTCTGTTACCATGTCGAAACCCTCTCCATCAACAGACAAGTGTAGGGCCATCCACATTTTGGTGGTCTCTCTCAGCGATGGCTTACGCAACAATTGGCCAGCTTTGATAATTTGTCACCTGTAGTCGAACTCAGCGGTGAGATAGGTCTGGTTCGCATCAACATCCTCGCCGTATAGATACCGCCGGATGCAAGCCAGGGAAATATCGACCGGAATGCCACGTACTCGCACATGCTCAAGTGAGGACTATTTGGCAGGGTCAACCCCCCTATCTATCTATGATCTGAGAGTAGCCATGTAAGAGGCATAGAACTCTCAGACCAACTCTTCAATATAATGGACCAATGAACGCGCTTTCCACTTCAGTGGGTGTTTGGTGAAGAGATTGTGGATCTCTGGCATGGTGGGGGGATTACCCGTAAGGACCCGCCTCTCCTGTGTAAGTGTCCGTGTCATGACTCCTTTATCATTCAAAAACATGGCGCCTGAATAAACTTTATTATTGCCCGTCGACACAACACTGGTTGGGCTGGTCGGTAACTGGTTAGAGCACGAGTCGTTGAGCCGGGAGTGGAATCAGAACCCGTCAGCCTCATAAGATGAGGCAAACATTGCTGCTTTGTTGGGGATAGGGACATCGGCAGATGCGTAGGATATCTCCGACCACTAAACTCCTAAAGAGCCAGACGCTCCTTCTTCTTGATTAGCTAACCCAGAAGGTGTGCTTGTCAGTGTGCACTCCTCATTAGACTTGAAGGCAGTGACTACGTTGGGTGCCACCTTTTTGGGCATAGCTCTGGTAGCACGTGAAGCTCGTGATGGAGTGGCAGTGCTCGGGGGCACACACTCGGGGTCATGCTTATCGTCAGAGACAATGACTAGGCGGGCGGACAGGGAAACATACATTGAAATCCCACATGCATAAAGTCAATCATGTTTTGGTGTTATTAGAGATAGTTCCTGTAAAGAATCAATATTAGTACGAGAAGGATCAAACAAGACGAGCAAAAATTACCCAAAATAAATATAACAGCTAAGCTGTATTGACTTTTCTGAGGTAATTGTGAAAAACACAACGAACCTGGTGACGACTCTTCGTGAGTACGACGGACCATCATGGGGTCCGTCATGTGTTTCTTCTACTATGTTGATGTCGAGACCCCTAAAGGAAAGTCTCTAACAGGTATGAAAGATAAGACGGATGGACAGTCGTGACAATGACGTTCCATCATCGATGTTCATTTTGGAGACCCTTAGGAGAGAGGTCTCTGACAACTAAGATGGTTTTTCAAGACGAACCATCGTGGTAACGACTGTCCTTCATAGAGGTCCATTAGAGGATACTTCGAAAAAGTATGGAGACCCTTAGGAGAGAGGTCTCCAACCGACACGATGTTCATGCAGGATGAACCGACGAGTGTATCACGGTTCGTCGTAGATGTCCGTCTGAGGACACTAAGAAAAAAGTAGGAGACCGTAGAAAAAGGGTCTATGACAATCAGAATGGTTGTGCATGACGGATCGTCATGGTAATGACGGTCCGTCACGTGTATCTGTTTGTGAACACTTGGAGAAAACATATAGTGGGATATTCGAACAGACCCTATGACGATTGATGATTGTGGAATCCAAAGTTATTTTGAATGAATGAAAGAATGTGACCCCTATGACGGTCCGTGGTGGGTACGACGATCCTTCATCGGGGTCACGTTCTTTCATTAGTGACAAAGTTTGGGATGTAACAATCATACCCTATAAGTCACATTGAATACTTAGTGATAACCTGTATGTATCTAACCCAAATACCTAGTAAACTAAAAATGCTAAAGCACCTGTTTCTAGTGTTTTAACAAGGCAATTTTGAGGATTCTCAACCAAGGTCAGACAAAATTTAGATCAAAGAATGACGACCCATCAATAAGAAATAGGCTAATACTAATTGATAAATAAAAATGCAATATAAATGGGTAGAAATCATAGAAACATATCTAAGAATTTGAGAAAAACAAGCAAGGCAGGTAGTTGGTGATCAAGAACAGAACAACAACAACCGACTCCGACCAGTAGAAAGGAGATATCCGAAATTGGGGAATTCAGGGAAGCGGTCGCCTGATAGAGAAGGGAGGTAGGAAGTTGGAAGTTTAGAAGGCAGGTAAATGGGAGAAAGAGTGAAGGAATTCGGTGAAATGAATGGTGGGTTTTTAAAATGTTACCAATTTTTCAAATTACCCCCAACTTGGTGGGGTCGGGTATGCTCATTAATGGCACCACGAGACCTCGACGATAGTCCATCCTAGCTGCAATGGTCTGTCATTTGTTCTGTCACGTGTGCCCTAGTTTTGAAAATAAATGAAAGACTTACCTGGCATGACAGATTCATGCGACGGTCCGTCACATGCGTGACGGTCCGTTGCTGTGTTCGTTAGTGATTGTTGCAGTGTGATTTTCTATAGAATTTCCTGGTGATGTACCTGCAAATTTAAAACCCATTAGTAGAAAAAGCTACCATTACTAGAAAGAAAAACTATAAGTATTGGATTACCTCCCAAACCGTGCCTTATTTAACGTCGCCGCACAACTGAAGACACTTGATTACTCAGCCATCATCAAGATGGTATGCCTCCATCATTTCATTCGCCGATTCAGCTTGCCAAAAATAGGGTTTTATTCATTCTCCATTTACCTTAAATCGCACATCCTCTTTTGTCTTTAACTCAACTTCTCCATGAGAGAATACTTGGGTAATCAAGTAAGGGCCAGCCCATTTGGACTTGAGTTTGACAAGAAACAAAGGCAACCTAGAATTGTATAAAAGCACAAAATCCCAAACCATAAACTCTCGTTTTTCAATTTTTAGGTCGTGGTGCTTCTTCATCTTTTCTTTGTAGGATATAGCAGATACCGGTTGGTGCGCACCACTCTGCCTCATGGACCTACAAATATTGAAGGCTGCTTGTTCATTATTCAACTGAAATTTGATCTACCTTTTTTCCACACCAACTAAGGCTCTACCTGTAGCAAGGAATGGCCTCCCAAGAATAATAGGCACTTTAAAATTGATTTCACAATCAAGAGTAACAAAATCTGTCGGAAATATTAAAAACTTCACTTTTACTAGCACATCGTAGAGTATCCCTGTAGGCCTTTTCACTGTTCGATCAGTCATCAGTAGCTGCATCGCAATGGGATTTGGGTCACCCAAACCCAAATTCTTGTAAATCAAGAGGGGTATGAGATTAATCCTTTCCCCAAGATCACATAATGCTTACGCAAAATAGAATTATCTGACTGTACAAGGAATAGTGACTGATCTTTTCTTTGTAACCAGATGTTGTATCAATAGCACTACAATGCTGCATTTTATCAAAATCCTCGAAAGTTACTGATCTTTTCTTTGTAATCAAATCTTTTATAAACTTTACATAACGTGTTACTTGCTCTAGAGCTTCTACCAAAGGGACATTGATCGAAAGTTGCTTCAACATTGTTATAAAACGCTGATATTTACCACCCTTGATCTTTTTCACTAATATTTGAGGAAATCGGGGGGGGGGGGTTTGTCATGGAAATTACCTTTGTAGGCACTTCATCATCTTTTCCAGTGTTATATTCTTTTTCACCAATACCCTTTATCACTTTATCATTATCTTTTATCACCTTTTTCTTCTTAGATTGCACAGGTGTGTAAATTGCCTACTTATCACCCCGAGTAGTGATTGCCATGTAGTGGCTGTTATTTTTAGGATTTTGGACTTTTTTGCTAGGAAGAGTGCTCGATTGCTGTGTGTTCAAAGTCGTAGATAATTGGGCCATTTGCAACACAATCTGCTTAATCGATATTGCATGTGTATCGACTTTCTTCCCAATACTCACTAATCACTCCTTAACTATTTAATGTTCTTCTCACTAGCATCAAACCTCGTCATCATTTTGTTCAACATATCATCAACTTGCTCCATAATATCTCCACCATCCCTAGGAGTAACTTTACAATTTTTAGGAGGGATATAGGGACAATTCCTATCATTTATGTTACGTAGTTACTCCTATTGAAGTATTTATCGCGGTAGTAATTTCCACCTCGGACATAATGACCCTCTCGGTTATAGTTACCTTAGATCCAACCTTGGTGTCCTTGACCTTGGCTCCAATTCTCTTGATTTGCGCCTTGGGAACTAGATCGGGAACCCCCCATCTATTCATTTACCGCATATGAATTCTCCTCATAATAGCATTCATCATTTAGTGTTGGTGGTTTAGACAAGTAGTTAACTGCATTTATCTTTTCTGCACCCCTAGTGATATGTTTTAATACCAACCCAAGCTTAGTTCTCATCTGAGCCATCTCTTCATGAATCTCATATTTTGTTGGGTTGTGAGTGGATTGCACTACGAAGGTATTTCTCCAAGTATCTGACATCCTACTACTCCAAGCTTTATTATTTCGAGAGATTTTCTCTTTCTTTTTGGCAATCTCAGCATAAGGACACTCTCCTTAAGAACCACCCGCTATAGTATCCAAGACCGCTTTATTATTATCATCCTGTCCCCGATAGAAGTATTCCTTTAATGACACATCATCTATGCGGTGATTGGGGACGCTTATCATAAACAAGTTGAATCTATCCAAAGAACTACTAACACACTCTCCTAGTAGTGCCACAAAGTTGTTCACTCTGCCTTTGTGGTTTTGTTTTTTGGAGACCGGGCAGTAACATGCTAAGAAAATGTCCCTTAGTTGGTTCTAAGGGAAAATTGAGTTATAAGGGAGCACAGTGACCCAAATAGAAGCCTCTCCCATCAATGAGAGAGGAAAGACTCTTGGCCCTAATACATGCAAATCCAAATAAGGCCTCCCTACAGAACTTTTACACACTGCCCTTATCTTAGCTATATGGGCATGTGGGTCATCAGAAGGTAAACCTGAAAACAAACCTCTGGCACTGAGCAGGTGCATCAGGCTACTAGTTACCCCAAAGGTGTAGCCTGGTGGAAGTTGGGGCAAGACAAGTGTCCCATCGGAGTCTGCTATATTGTCATAGCCTATGTAGTATTCTTGACAACGTGGAGCGGGATTTTATCCCCTCTATTGTCTTTCACTCGGATTCTCAGGTAATAACTGACCTTGAACATCAACCGGAACTTGGATGTTCATGTTTGGATTATCATTATTAATACCCAAGTTTTGATTCATATAGCATAGTGTACGCTCCAATTTGTGATCGTAGCGAAATAAGGGTTCTCTTCCTCTCTGTATATTTGGCATATAAGAATGATAGTTCTTCAAGAATCAATAACCATAAACAAAGTATTAAGAAAATATTGACTAAAATTTAGTAATAAGTTTAAGTTAATCTAAAAGCTTCATTCCCCGGCAGCGGCACCAAAATTTGATAACGCTCAAACTTACTTCTCAAATAAGAAGTAACGGTCATATCAAGTAAAGAACCCAACTAATGAGGTTGGGGTCATTCCAACGACGAAAATAGTTCAGACTTAACTTCAATCTATAATTACTATTATTTAGTCAATTATTTCCTTAGAAAGCAAAGACTTTAAAAGGGAGTTTTTATTTCTAAGTGAATGAAAATAACCAGCTAAATTAAAGTAGACAACAAACAGATTCAAATGTTGGAGTTTAATCAATTAATAAAAGTAACTAGGATTTAAGTGTTTCCCACAGGTTCCTAATTTCATAATTAAAACTATAATAATTCTTTCCTGGTATCTTGCATGCAAAAGGATAAGTTATCTATTTATAAATCCTTGGTCCGGCATCTAGAAAACTTAACTTCGCACCTTGGTCCGGCTACGTGTCTTGCTGTATTACCACTTACCGTTACCTCATATTAAGCATTGTATTCGATATTTGACTAAGTTATTACCTTGTACCAATCAATACTAGCTTATTAGATAGTATACACTAAATGTATGTTGATAATTCTTTTCCTATAATCTACCTTCTTAGTCCGGCAACTAGCATTTAAGCGAGTCTAACTTTGGCCATCCATTAGAAAGACTTTTAAGCAAAAGAATTATCAATACATGCAAGACACTATTCTAGAATTGTTTTTTAGTTAGATTTTACCTCATTATTCACCCATGGTTCCCACAACCCTAGCTATGGAGTTAAATTATTCATAGTCATAGTCACGATATTCATATACGTAATATAGGAATTCAGGCACTTACTTCAATGATAAAGGATAAAATCCAGAAATTTACTTGATTAATCGAAAAATGACCATCTATCAACTCCAACGAAAAGTGTAACAATCCAGAGTCTAATATCCAAAAAATCCTACTAATAAAGAATCTAATATAAAATTTTCTAATAACCAAAAGTCTAACTATATGAGAGTCTAACTATAAGAGAGTCTAACCCCAAAAACCAATTTTCCAAATATTTATCCAAAACAAAAACCTAATAAAAGAAGGTCTCTAATTACTGGAAATCTGTCAAAACACGGCTTGATCGACGGACCTCGTGACGGGCTGTCGTGGTCACGATGAGTCTTCATGGTCACGACGGGCCATCATGGCCTCCGTCATCCTACACTTTACAAATCCTTCTGCTGCTTTCTTCATTACCCTCGACAAACAAGTATGACAGACCATTTAAAGCACGATAATCCGTCAAGGGTCTCCGTTCCATAACACTTAAACTTCTTGGAATTTTGGTACTGAGACTTCTTTCTTATCATCAGGATGAACCAGCAAGACGGACCGTCATGGCTACGACGGTCCGTCATGCACTTTGTAACGCCACACTTAGTTAGACTTCCCCATCTTTCTTCAGCAGCTCCACTACGATGCCACCTACGGACCGTCACAAGAACGACAGACCGTCATAAGCTCCGTAGGTGGTTACTTTTCTGCATTTCATTCTCAAAAACATCCGCGTTCATTTTTAGAGACATTTCCTACAAATAAAGGGAAACTTATATAAAAATCAATACAAAAAGTCTTTTGGACCCATTCTAAACTTAATGAAAAAACATTAAAAATACTGTGAAACCACGGTATATCATACTACTTCGCTATCGGTCACCCATGAGTATTTAGCCTTGCAAGGTGATCCTTGCTAATTCACATGGGATAATACGTGCTCTAGGATACCCAGGTTAGAGCGTAAGCTAGTGATGTTTTTGGATAATGGACTTTCTCTATCTAAGGTGAATCATCGAGGCTGCTTTGCCCAGCACAATGATGCTTTTATTGCTCTCCCACAACCCCGTTTTATCAATTCAGGATGCTCCCTTTTTGCTCGTCGCTATTATGAGAATCACTTTTGCTTTATTTTCCTCTGGCCACTAAGATGTTTCAGTTTGCCAAGTTATCTATTTCCTTCCCATGTGTTCAGCAGCAGTTCTAAAGGTTTCCTTATTTGGGAATCTCCTGATCTATGCTTATTTTCAACTCCCCGAAGCATTTTGTGAATTGATACGCCCTTCCTCATCTGTGGGTGCGATAAATTCTTGTTTTTTATCTTCAGTTTCCCCTGAAAATCGGGGCATGTCTCAATACTTATAACTAACCATTCCATTAAACAAATAGAATTTTAAATCAATATAGAATGAGAGATATATAATATAGAATTTAATAAACAAATAGAGAATATAATATTGAACTGTAATAAAAAGTATTTCAAATGCCAAAAAAAATGAAAAAAAAATAGTTACCATTCAATTAATGTTTAAAATTGAAGAATATTAACAATACTTACAGTAACTATTTATTAATATTAGTATTACAATTGTGATAAATCGAATTTCTAGATCGCTGTATTAATCCTTATGCTCTAGAATATTCAATAGAATATTGACTAGTTAATAACTAAGATTCAAATTCCAGTAGTTTATTGAATTATTATGCCAAAAATATTTGTTTCATGTGGTCCCATCGCATTTGAAATGTGATGGTCATCTATTCGATTCTGCTAGAAGGCTTTTACCTATTTTCTTTTAAGTTTTTAGATGATTGATAATGTTGCTTTGAAAATCAAAGAATATTTTAATTGCACCTTCCTTCTTTTGCCAAAGCTGTAAATTTATTATAGGAACTATCAATTATGTCAGCAAAGAATTATACATAAAAGAATGGGCTCTGAATATTCATCTATGTCGTCCTATTCTTCTTTTCTTTATAGTATGTTTAGTGTAAGTACACTATTTAGTAAACTTTGCTTAATTTAGTATTGTTTAGAATTAGTTTAGGTTTTTTCTGTGAAATTAAATTCAATAAAAATTAAAGAGAAATAAGAACTTGTTGGAAATAGTAAATAAGAATAACGAGTCTTTATGTCACGTTACCGGGGATATCGTTTCAAAATAATACGATGCCTGGGGAATTTACCAAGACTACCTAATAAAAATCCTAGGAACTGATGTAATCTTAGAAACCAATCGCATTTAGATATAAAATATCAATATCATATTAGTCTAAAAGAAAAACAAATAATGCATTTTCATTATGGTCTTACTATACAAAAATTACATAAATACATTTGGATCGCTAAAAAAGCAAAGGGGTCCACGGGTCAAGTTTTACTGTAATTACTTGAAATACGTTTTGATAACATCCTTTTTCGATTGGGTATTACTTCCACTCTTCTGTAGCCCGTCAATTCATTAACCATCGACATATTTTAGTTTGTTGTCATATAGTAGATATACTGAGTTATCGCTGCGAACCCTCAGATATTATTACGGCAAGGATGAACAAAATACAAAGGTTTGATTCAAATTTCTCTCGATTCATCCCCTCATGAGGAATTACCAAATCATTTGACTCTCCATCCATTCAAATAGAGAAGATTTGTCAATCAAACAATAGTTAGTAAATAGGTCAGTTTGACTATAAATAAATTGCTACTCGTAGAATCTTATTCTCGTAAGACCTAAAGCAAGGGTTCACAAAAATTTCTTCCCTTTAGGCGAAGTAAAATTACCCATGTTTGATCTAGATTTCCCCTATTTTTGTATCATAGACCAAGGACCTATTTTCATTCCTTGTCGATTCTTTTTTTTCCAATATTTTGATTATGATTATTTTTTAGTATTCTATTTTACTCGTCACAACAATAAGGAATTGAGAATCTTAATTTTAAGATCAAAGAAGAATCTACCCTTTGGAATAATTGTATCCAATGCTCTATTTGAGTTCTTGTTGTTTGTAAAATTGGTGAATTAAGCAAAGGTACGAAAATAGGGTGATTTGATCCCTCAGTAGACAAAATCTAACATAGCAGTTCCAATGTTACGCCTTGAACCACTAGGCCATCCCTACTACATAATGATTATGACCTCAAAACAGAGTGAATTGCCGAGTAAGTCATAATCCATACTCCATTATTGGATAGGTACGACCAATCAATTTTAACTGAAAGTTTGTCATCCAAATCAAAACAAAGAACAATTTTTCTTTATTCCGAGGATCCCGGATAATGTTACAATTTTTACAAAAAAAAATTTCAAAAATATTAAATTCATTTGTCCAAAAACAACGTTCCCTTCTTTTTTCTGATATTTTTCTATTTTTGTAATAGATTAATTCAATGAATTAGAACTATTAAACTGATTGATTGACTATAACTTTTAGACTATAGTTAATAGATACTATTCAATCATAAAAGTAACTAAAATTATAGACAATGATTCCATAAAAGAATTTTTTTAAATTCATTATCTGTCACATCCGGGCAGTACCCACTAGACGTAACCGGCTTAGTCGTCCTCTATGAGGACAAAGACTAGCCTCTCAGCTTACATCATTACATCCATAGGTCAAAATACAGAAAATTTATAACTTTTCATTACATCTACATAGATTTTTACATAAACATCTACATGCACATAATATTCATTTCGAGTATACATAGACCCTTTGTATAGGAAAATGACATAGTCTTCTATTTTTATTACGTATAGATATAAAGATATAACATAGTCTCAAACGGATGTCTCATCTCATAACCATCTAACAAGAGTATAACAATTTGGGCCTATCCTATACATAAATACAATAAGAGCCACATATAGGCTATACAATTTTCGTTTCCAAATGAAATGGAAAGAACATAAGAGTCTTAAAACTAGAACAATTACATAATATTGATATTTCCATTGCTCTCGAAATGTGAGGACTTACCCAACTTGGATGAATGAGAACTCCAACTCTTCCTTTAAAGTTTTCTCAAAATCCCTTCAATAACCGAAACCTAAAATGTTGGGGTAAAAGGGAGAAAATGAGGTTAGTACGCCACTTGTACTAAGTATGAGGCCATATACAAACATATGATGAAATAATGCTAAAAAGGGACATTTTGTTAAAACATGTTAATTTACATTACCAAAACCTTATGCTCATTCAAAAAGACTATACTTATCAAAAGATATATTAATTAAGTCAAAAGCATGTAGTTCACAAGACCAAAATACTAATCCTAGTCCACATGAATATCCAATAATTGATCACATAGTCAAGGCAACTCTATCATCAAGTTATAGTAGCCACAAGCCTAAATAAGAGTTTATCACGACATAATCAAAGTAAGATAATTACCCATGAACAGTCATTAAGTCAAAAAGTGCAATGACCAACCAAAGCCCCATAACATTAATCAATCAAGAAAACTCAATAAGAACCATAGCTAATATCCACCTTCACATAGCATATCATTTTAAGAGTACATATCATCATGCTTTAGAAATAGAGACCAACACATGTTCAAAGGTAAAACAAATCATCAATGTGCAATATCTCATACACATAGCATGTCCAATTATATGCATATTAATATATAAGTACATCTTCATAAGACTTCCTCAAGTTTAACTTGTGCAATGTTTATGCGGAGTCCCATACCTTAACCTAGACTAAGCTAAACCTCTTAGTTTATCCCAGTTAGAGTTCATTCCTTTAGTTCATTATACCTTTTGGGAACAGTTTGCCTTAATCGATATAGACCACGTGAGCTAATGTTGAATTCGGAGTCATGGATCCCTAAACCAAAGGAAGGTAGACTACATGCCAAGGTAGTACAAAAACATGAACATAGAAACTACGTGGATACACTAGCTAGTACTCCTATGGGGGCAACATAGTTCAAGAATTAGGAGATATAGTTAGGACCCTCTTTATTCTACATGAATTATGGTATCCACTCTAAATAGTAAATAAATTATCCTACCTTACCTATGTGGGAAAGGATACTCCTCACTCTCGTTCACTAAGTGTTAAGCTAGAATCCCATTTGAAATGTCTTTTATGTCTTTATTAATCATCATAGCATAATGTAGGTCATAGGGTATATCGCTTGTATAATCATAATCATCATATATCAAAAAGAAATACATGAGTATACTAAAAAACATTCAATTAAAAATCATACAAATGCTATCAATTTTGTTACAATATATACTTCAATGAAACATCATCACTAAATCTCAAATAACCACAACTGAAGTAAAGAATAGGCATCACAAGACTTATCAAGTTTCCTTTATAATCCATATCAAGTTCTTAAAATCAAACCCTAACTCAAAACAACAATGCTTTAATATAATAACACATCAATAACAAACATGACAACAATGTCAATTAAATCACTACGTCACAAGCAATCACTAGTTCATAGCTTAAGATAAGAGACTTTGGTTAGAGTCATAATCTAGATCAAATACTCAAGATCAAGAATTATAGGACTAAAATTAATCTTGATCTATTCATAATTTATACAATAACATCATGGGGTAGTAATTCAACCAATAACCATGTCAATTGAACAAACATTACACAATTCATATTAAGATCACAACCTAGGGTTAATGGGAATAGGTCATCTTCTACACACTACACCAACTAGTCAATAAATAATATAATTGAGTTATAATACATGTTAATATATTCAGAATATCCAAAATAAATCATAAACAAAGTAATTCACAAGATTTATTTAGAGATTGAAAAATACACATTTGAATTTCATACTTTTGAAATCAATTTGATGGAACCCTTTAGGGAAAGAAGTCCCAAAGGTGAAAGGACTCCCATACCTTAATATTTGATGAATATTTATTGAGAAACCTTTTTTTATTGAAGATCTATACCCCCATTTAATTTGACCTTCTATGGTGTTATTCAACTTGGGAAAGAGAAAGAAGAGAGAAGGAAGAGAGTTTGTGTTTTGGAATTTATGAGAGCTTAGGTTAGTCTAATTACTTTAGGGTCTTTATATAGGTTGTTCAATAACTTAATTATACCACCCGTAATATATAATTAACCTCCTATTTTTTTAACTAATTAAATGAATTAAATAAAAACGTGAACCAAAACAGTGCCTCTATAGACGAGACCACGATCGATAAAACGTGTGTCCATCAACTAGAACTGTTCACCTCCGTGCTGTACACTCGTTGATAAGTTCAGAGACTGTCCATTTGAATGATTCCAAATATTTGACTAAGTTTCCATTGATGGAAGCAGTACACACCCCTTCGATCGGAAAACGGTTCGTGGGTTGCATCCGTTGGTGGACACCGCCTTGGGCAACCTTTGACCCCAAAATGCTAAGAACCTCCTCAAGGACCTTGGTTTGTTCTTGGGGAGTCTTACCTGTATATTCTGACTGTAAATCAATCCTAATACTTTTTATACGCCATTCAACAAAATTCATCAAGTTCCGACTCCGAAACTCTACTCAAATAGGCTAACTACCACCTCATTAAACTAGTTTCCGGACATCGTAGACGTTCTTTGAAGTTTTAATATCTAAACCTCCTAAAAGAATATATAAATTAAAATAAACCTTAAAAATGTTTCTAAACCTTTTTACACCTATTTTATGCTCCAGAACATGGCTTAGACTTTCGAAGTGTTACATTATTCCCCCCCCCCTCCCCCCCCCGCCCCCCTTAGGAACATTCATCCCCGAATGGCACTAAAATCTTTTTAAAGGAACGAATAGACTCAAGACTAGCAGCACGACCAATCAACAATACATGACAACATGATTTACTACATCAATTATGATATCTACATATAGAAATTCAAAACTTCAATTACCAATTATAAGGTTCAAAATCACATAATGAGGAATTTCCTACTCACAACAACAACATGATCTCATCATACCATATATGAGTCACTTATGCCAAATTTCAACTTAACAACATGATCAATATCATTTAATAAAAACTCACCATATAAAATAGCACAACATAACTCACAACAAGAAGAATTGAAAATTTTCAAATCAAAATATACCATTCGCTGTAACTTCACTCTAATGACACAAAAATGCATATTTTTCAAACTTCACCAAAAATCAAAGCAACATCAAATTTGGTCATTATTTTCATTATTATCAAGAACGACTAACCTTATTTGGAAAAAGATGAGGACAATAGGACTTCTTGTCGGCCTCGCCCTCACGTGTTACTCCATAAGCTATGTGGTTTTTCCATAACACTTTTACGGTGGCCACCTCTTTATTCCTCAACCTCTTGACCTAACGATCAAGGATTTCAACTAGAACCTCCTCATAGGAGAGGTTAAACTTCACACCAATACCCTCAATAGGAGAAATAGATTCAGTATTACGGACACACTTTTTAAGCATAGAAACATGGAACACCGGATGAACTGAAGCCAATACACTTGGGAATTTCAAATAGGCAACCTTACTAAATCATTGCAAGATTTCATAGGTACCCACATATGGCGTGCTCAAGTTCTCTTTCTTTCAAAATGTAACCTCCCCTTTCATAAGAAAAAGATTTTAAGTAAACCTTATCACCTTTTTCAAACTTTAATTCCCTCTTCCTACGGTTCACATATGATTTTTACAGGATATAGGTTGTTTTCAAGCAATTTCTTAGGATATGAACCTTGTCCAAAGTCTTATAAATCAATCTGGGACCAAAAAATAAAGACTCACCCACTTCAAATCATCCAATTGTAGATCTACAACTCCTACCTTACAAGGCTTTATAAGAAGCCGTAGATATAGACAAATGGTAGGTATATTGTAAGCAAACTTCACCAAAGGAAAATTCTTATTACAATTTACCTTAAAATCAGTGATACAAGCTCTAAGCATACCCTTAAGGGTTTGAATAGTATGATCCACTTTATAATCCATTTGGGGATTAAAAGCAGTGCTTAAATTCACCATGGTACCCAACCATTGTTGGAATTACCTCCGAAACCTAGATGTGAAATGTGAACCCCTGCTCTATATGATGGATAAGGTAATACCTTGGTGACACACAATCTCATATTTGAAGATCCTTTGATAATCCTCCGTCGAGTAAGTACTCTTCACGAGCGGATTTTGTCAACTTATCCACACCAACCCATATATAGTGATATTGCTTTTGTGTCCGAAACACCCTATTCATGAGATTACTTAGAACTCATAGTGATTATACCTTGTCCAAAATGCAATTTTGTAGTATATCCTCAACTCTCACCCTAAGTTACTGTTATCTCTATCTCAAGTCAATCTTTTAACAGTAACTTGCACCTTGGAGTTCATCGAAAAAGTCTTCAATCCGAGGGAGAGGCTACTTGTCCTTAATAGTAACTTTTATTAGTTGGATATAATCAATTCACATTCTAAGGGACCCATTCTTGTTCTTCACAAACAAAACCAGAGCACCCCCATACTAGGTCTAATGAAGCCTTTGTCTAGTAGATCTTTGAGTTGAGCCTTCAACTCTTTCAATTCGGCCGGATTCATCTGATAAAGATGAATTGAAATGGGATTTGTATCAAGTAATAAGTCAATACTAAAATCAATTTCCCATTCGGGAGGAATACCGGGAAGATAATTAGAAAGGTCCTCCGTAAATTCCCTTACTACGGGGACCGGCTCAATGAGAGGAATTTCGGTGTCTAAATCTGGGACTCTTACTATATGGTATAAATACCCTTAGAGATCATTTTTCATGCTTTTAAACAAGATATTATACGACATATAGAAAAAAAAATTCCCCATTCTACTCTAAAACGGGCTCATTTGGAAAGTTAAACTTCACTGCCCTCATTTTAAAATGTATAGATGAAAAGCAGACATGCAACCAAGACATGCCTAATATAACATCAGAATCAAACATATAAAGTTGTACTAATTCAAGATGAGTAAATCTATTACGCAACATTATAGGAAAATTTCTATAACTTTTTTTCCAACAATCATTCACCCACCGGGGTAGACACCATAAAAGATTGATTCAAGATATCGGGTAAAATGTCAAAATTTTTGCTACTAGAGGCATAAAAAATGAAATGGTAGCACCAAGGTGAATTAAATCATATACATCAATAAAAATATTTTCAATATACCGGTCACTACGCCGGGGAAGTCTCTTGCTCATTCCTAGAGCAGAGAGCATAAAAGTGATTCTTCTTAGGAGCATCATAACAACCACTTGATTGTCCACTCTCCTTGTAATGACCCTTCACATTTTGGAAATCTCAAAATTTGTGCCTACTTCTACCACAGCCAACACAATTATTTGTTCCCTTATGGCAATCACCATACTGCTTCTTGCCACAGTTTCCACAAGTTCATTTCTTGTTTCGTGAGCTAGCACCTCTTCCATTTTGAATCTTAGGGTTAGACACCCAATCATTTCTAGCATTAGGTAACTTGAAAGGAACTTGATTAGAAATTCTCTTCTTGAACCTAGGCCTGTCTTCAGTATCAAGCCTATCGTTTGAAGAACACTTATCAAATGATCTTTCCCTCTTGGCATCTCTATTCTTTCTCTTAAACCTTGCCTCTTCCTCTTGTTGAGAATGAACTATAAGATGATAAATTTTTATATTTTCATGTCGCATAGGCGAATGACATTCCTCTTGCCAGTCATCAGACACCCATTCCAAAGCCATTCATTTCATCCCTAGGATCGAATAACAAAAAAGGAGCATATTTTGACAATTTAGTGAATCTCAAGAAGTATTCAAGCACAATCATACCTCCTTCTCGAAGGTTGATGAACTCCACCACCTTGCCTTCCCTTTTATCCCTAGGAAAGAATCTATTAAGACAATCCATTTTGAATGCCTCCCATCTCACCGTTCCACCTCTCAAAGGCCTATTGTCTCTCCATTACACGTACCAAGTTTGGGCCACATCCTTGAGTTGGTAAGTGGCTAACTCGGTCTTCGCACTATTAGCCAACCCCATATCATAGTGGATGTTGTAGATTTCATGAATGATTTCTTGTGGGTCTTTTTCAATTTTGGACCCATAGGATGTAGGGGGATTCATTCAAGTGAAATACCTCAAACGGGAGGCCATGGTACCAACTCTTTGGTTTGCTCAGGTTAGAACCTCTCGATTATCTTGGGTCGTCATGGCTTGATCTTGGGTGGTGGCGGATAATACTTAAGTAATAATGGCTTGGGAAATGCAAAGAAGAGCAACCCTTATGTCACAATACATCGAAGGAGGAGGACTGACCGGAGCTTGGTCATCTTTAGCATCTTCATCAAGAGGATGGACTTCATTACCATAATGAGGAACTTCTACACTGGAAATATTTTCTTAGAGTCATCATTCCACATTCCTTCGATTATTCATTGCCTATAATCATAATTAAAATATTAGATGCTAAAAGCATGTAGACTCTAAACTCTGGAGGCATGATATTAGACTTCAAAAAAAGTGAGAGTTTCCTAAGCATCACGCAGGTTCCTATACATAAGTGTGGCATAATTCACACTTACGAGTAAGAATATATATAGATGTCGTTGAGAGAGACATCGACTCTAGGATATTTCAACCCCATACTCTGATACCATGTTTGTCACATCCGGGGAGCACCCCCTAGACGTAACTGGCGTCGTTGTTCTCGTGAACCCTTATTAAGTCGACAAGTGCAATAACCAAGCAATGCCCTATAACCTTACTCGATCAGGAAAATTCAGTAAGAACAATGACTAATACCTAACTTCACATAGACAATAATTGAGAGTACATGTCATCATACATTAGAATGCAGACCAACACATGTTCATAACTGAAACCAATCATAATGTAGTAACATCAATGGGCAATATCATCATATACATAACATGTACAATATAAGCATATCCATATATAAGAACATCCTCCTAGGACTTCCCTCAAGTATAACTAGTGCAGTGTTTAGGTAGAGTCTTATCTACCTAGTCTAAGCTAAACCTCTTTGGTTATCCTTGTTAGAATTAATTCCTTTAGTTCATTATACCTTTTTGAAACATATTTCATCAACTAATATAGGCCATATGAGCTAATGTGGATTCCAGTGTCATGGAACCCTACACCGAAGGAACGCGGAGTAGTTTCTAAGGGAGTACCAAAACATAAAAATAGCAACTATGTGGATCCACTAGCTAGTATTTCTATGGGGGAAATATAATTTAATAACTACGAGATATAGTTTGGACTCTATTTATTCTTCAAGGATTATGGTCTCCAATCTCAAGAGTACATTAGTGATCCTACCTTCCCTATGAGGGAAGTGACACTCCTTACTCGAGTTCACTCGAGGAAAAGCTAGAGTCCCTTTTGAAATGTCTTTATTAATTATCAATAATTAATGTAGGTCATAGGTTCTATCCCTTATATAATAATAATTATCATAGCTCAAAAATAATTTCATAAGTATAGTCCTTTCGTTACAATTCATATAAGTGAGGTTATGACATTTACATAATCATGTCATGATAAGGCACATTGGTATGTTATTACAATCCTTATATCATTTACATTTTAGCCAACACCGAACGTACCATAGTCAAAAAATTTCAATTCAACATCATACCAACATTAAAAATCCTAATACAAGATATACTTCAATGCAACATCATCACTCAATCTCAAGTAACCACAATTGAAGTAAAGCATAGGGCTCATAGAACATACCAAGCTTCATTCATAATCCATCATCAAAGTCTTAAATCACCCCTTGACTCAACAAACGATTGGGTAATATCATCACATATCAATACCTAACATGACAACAAAGCCAATTGAACCACTACATCACCATCTAACACAAGTTCATATCTCAAGATAAGAGACTTAGGTCAAAGACATAATCTAGATCAATTACTCAAGAACTAGCATAATATACTAAAATTCAACTTAATCTATTCATAGTTGATACAATAACATCAGAGGTTAGTAATTCAAACAATAACCAATTTAATTGAATCAATATAACACAATTCATGTAACATTTATCTTGATACAATAAAAAAATTTCTCAATTTTTTCTAATTTGTAACTTCACCAAAATTGGAATAGTTCTTAAACTACTACATTAGTATGAAATCAAATCGCGTTAAATATTTCTTATTTCTTCTCTATTCCTGTCAATAAGGAACAATTAGAGAAGAGGATTCATAACTTTTTTTTGTTAAAAAAGAAGTTTTTATGTTCTTTCATACCCTACAATTCTTTTCTTTGTGGGATCTTTTTCCCACGAGAGGTAATAACAAAAATTCTACAATGGATTTCTACCTATGCCTTGATCACAGATAAATGGAAATTTTATTGATAAGACATTTTAAATTGTAGCTAATATCTTATTATGGGTAATTTCGACAACTTTCGGAGAAAAAGAAGCATTTATCAACTAGAGAGATGATGCAATTTGATTATGTTTTTGATTTAATATTTTTTTTATTTCTATCACTCTTACGAGAAGAAAAACACATAAGTCAAGAAAAAAATCTACTCTTTTTGAAGGTGAAGTTTGGAAATAGAGTAATTCCTTCTATTGTCTATCATCTATTAATGCAACACCCGATGCTATGTTTGAATTCTAGATTCTAGTACTAAGCAAAAGGTTATGCCTAGAGGTTTTGTATTGCGGGTAAATCCTACTCTACTAGCACTAATCGGCAGCATAGGGGAAGAAGCCAAGTTGTCATGCCCTTTATGAACTGGGCTACACATGTGCTACAATGGGTGAGACAAAGGGTCTCGATCTCGTGAGGGTGAGCTAAACCTAAAAATATTTCCTTTGTTTTGATTGGAGGATGCAACTCGCCAGCATGAAGCCGGAATAAAGCCATATGGCGATGAATTCGTTCCCGGGCCTTCTACACACCGCCGGTCACACTACACGAGCTGACCATGCGCAATGTTGTAACCTTAACCACAAGAAAGGGGATATCGTTGACACGGCTAGTGACTGGAGTGAAGTCGTATAAAGGTAACTGTACTGGAATGTGCAGCTGGATCACCTCCTTTTCAAAGAGAGTTAATGCTTGTTGGTTATTTTTGTTTGATACTTCTTCACTCCCCCCAAAAAAATGTAAGATACGTTTGAGTTAAACTTTAAAAAAAGAAGTCTTGTTTCATTTATTAATTGTAAAGTAAGATCAAGCTCATGAGCTTATTATGCTAGATCGCAAAAAATTGATAGGGCTCCCATTTATTAGGTCCCTCTGTTCCCCACATATGGCGACATGGGGGAGAAAAGAGGCAAGAGATGGATGGGGTTTCTCTCGCTTTTGGCATAGCAGGCCCCGGTGGGAGGCTCGCATGATGGACTATTAGCTCATTGGTAGAGCGAGCTCCTGATAGTTAACTCGTTGTGTATAGGCTGTGAGGGCTCTCAGCCACATAGATAGTTCAATGGGATCATCGGCTCCTAAGCCTGAGATGTCGATCATCCAAGGAACATTAACGTGGTCTACTCCCTGTGTTCGAAATTGGGTTTGAAAGCAAACTCCTCCTAAGGAGGTTAGATGGGTATATTTGGGAAAGATCCAATGTACATCAAAATTTCATTCATTCGTGGGATCCGTGTGGTCCGGAGTGGACCACAATGACTCTTCTCTTCTCGAGAATCCATACATTCCGTATAACAGTACAGACAACTGTTTCCATAGGTTTAGGTTCAGCCTCAATGGGATAATCAAATGGATCACCTAACAACGCATCTTCACAAACAAAGAATTATGAGATCCCTCCTTTCATTATTGAGTGATGGAGGGATCGTATTATTCGAGGCATTCTTTTCTTGACTCGAAATTGAAATGGGAGAAGGTTTGAAAAAAGGATCTTAGAGTGTCTAGGTTTAAGCAATGAGGGTATCTTAATGTCGTATTTTTTCTTTTAATTGGAGTTATTTCACAAATACTTGCAACCGTAAGGTAGAAGGGGGGGGGGGGGAAGGAACAAGCACACTTGGAGAGCATAGTACAACCTAGGGTAGTATGCTGCATTTTGGAAGGTTGATTCGCTCCCCAAAAGGAATCTATCTGTCCCAATTGGTTGGACCTTAGGTGCGATGATTTACTTCAATAGTGAGGTCACTTGTTCAAGTGCAAGATGGCCAAGCTACGCAAGGGAAAAGAATATATTGAGCATGTGACTACTTCATGCATGCTCCAGTTACATACTCTTAATGGGAAAAGTAACTAATTGGATAATGCATATAATGATAATGTATTATCCAGGTAGTTACTTTTCTTATTACAAATAAAAAGAAAATTCTCATATCAAGTATGAATAATAGATTAGGGCTTTACAAAGCCCTTATCTAATTTGAACCGATGACTTATCGTTTACCATGGCATTACTCTACCCCTATGTTAAAAGGTCCTTATTTATTAAATTTAGGAATTATTCACTAGGAGGATAAAATATCTATATATAATTATACTATAGGCATAGGTATGTATGCATTAAATACGTGAAGGAAATACATAGTGTCTAGTAGCTCATTGATAAATAATAAAATTGATTTACGTAGTAAATCTAACATAAAATGTAATGAATTATTTCAAGAACGACTTAAATAGAAATAATCTCAATTGAAATAATTCAAAATAATACTGCTACTAGATTTATAATGTCGACTTTTATTAATAATTCGTCAATGACGAATAAAAAACAATTATATGCAATTATAAAAGGGGAAAATATCCCTCAGCTAGAATTATTTGATTCTATTGATAATTTCGAAAAACACGTCATACTATAATCATAGTATGATGGTGATTGGTCAAGCGGGCCCCCATCAGTTAGTTTTTTAGTACATTGCTATTTCAAGGACGCAGCGAGGATTCGAATTCCCCTGGGCTAGGGTACTATGAAAGTTTATTTATTATGGACTACCAATAAGTCGAAAATTGTTTCCTTCTTGGTCGATGCCCGAGCGGTTAATGGGGATGGACTGTAAATTCGTTGACAACATGTCTTTGCTGGTCAAATCCATCTTGGCCCAATAATTTGCCAATTAATCATAAAATGATATAACTCCCTTTGTATTTTGAAATACCTAATCTAGGGATAAAAAAATCAATTTTTCTGCTAGATCTCTTATTTACTTAGGATAGTAGATTAGTCGGTGAGAACACCAAATGTTAAGGTGGAAGCTACGACTTTCATAGAACAAAGACATGATGTTAGATTAGTACAATTATTTGTAGCATCATAGTCAGTATTACAAGAAATGATGGCTTTTTCGATTACCCTAATGCATGTAATTGACTCGAGTACTATACTTTTTTGAGGCACGCATACACAAAAGGAATTCCTTTGTTGTCCGATAAAAAATTTAATAAAAGAAAATACAAAGAAACTATTACTTTTTCCGGCTACGGATTTATAGAAAATGACTTACTAGTTTGAAGTTGCAAAGTAGATTTCATGCATATTGCACACTAAAGTCTTAGTATAGGTGTCCTAAGGTTAATATTCTACGAAGAAAGGAGGGGGAAGTACATATCAACAAAACATCATACTCCTATTAGAAAGGTGAATGAATCAGTTATCCTATTTTTCATTTTATTTTAAGTCGCCATAGACGAACCGACAAATTGGAAAATAGTCAATATGATGAATATTCATTTTATATGGTCTCATCTTTATCAAACTCTTTTGTTTTCCAAGTCAAAAATAGTGTCTTTCTAAAGTCCATTTTTTTCATATGGTTTGTTTGGGTTTGTAAATATGTGAACACTGAAATGGAAGAGCTATTTGATGAGACTTCATCAGATGATTGTACAAGAAGGAACTACGTAGATTAGAGAGAGAAAAGAATAGATAATTAAAAATGATAAATAAATAAAGGAATTTGGGTTAGGTAAGCAATCCTTTGAGAAAAATTCGACAAAAGAAATAGAAGGAAAATTCATGGACCGACCCCATCATATCCACCCCATAGGAACTACGAGATAACCCCAAGGACCCCCTCGAAAGTGAAGGGGACTAAACATGAACAATAGGGTTCCAGTGAAGAAGATCATTATCGTTGTCCTTCCCTTTTATGGAATAAGGGTGGGATCTTGACAAAATCGATGAAACGGAAGAAGTCCAAGTTAATGGAAAGGATAAAGTAAAGGATAAATTCCACTCTCACCATACAGAGACATGTTATAACAACATTAATGCTAGTAATAGTCCTATTTAGGATTATTAGGATTCTTATCTTAATAATAATATTAATATGGGGAATCTAGAAAATTAAAAATTGCATCTTCTTGATAAAAAGAATGAAAATGAATTACAATAGCAAGACTTCTTCTAGTTTCAAAAACCTCTTCAATGTTCGTTTTTTTATGATAATTGATGGAATCGACTATTTTTTTACGTAATGAAGAATAAATTTGAGAAGGCCGTAAGAAAAAAAAATGTCACAATATTTTTTCGATAGATGTATAAGTGATGGAATACAAAGAATATCTTTTACATACCTCACAAGATTATCAACTTTTTGGAAAATGATAAAAAGAAAGATACCATGATCGTCACTCCAAAAAACGCTCCTGAATGAACATGACAGTCAATGGGATTCTACCAACAAAGAAAAAATAAATAATCTAAATAAGATATTATTAAATCAACTTGAAATTCTATACAAGGAAACTTTTTTTCTGGATATACTCGAACCAAGTACTAGATTGTGTAATGATAATACTAAAAAAGAATATGTTCCTAAAATATATGATCCGTTGTTAAATGTACTATATCGAGGAACAAAAAGAAAGGGATTTCATCTTCAATCATAAACAATACTTTGCTAGGAAATTGGTAAAAAAGAGTTATATTAAATAGGATTCATACTATATTTCTTCCGAATATTGATTACCAAGAATTTGAACAAAAAGCACGTACGATTGATAAAAAATCATAAACAAGAGAAATTGATGATTTCTTAACTTTAATAAATGTATTAAGTAACGAAGAAAAATCAATTTGTTGTTAGACCAAGAACAGAGAATAGTGATTTCAGAAAAAAGAACGAAATTTGTCAAATTTGCATTAAATACAATTGATCCTAATGAGACGACATCGGGAAAAATCTATTGGAATAAAACAAATCAGTAAAAAAGTAGCTCTCTGGTCCCATAAATTAATCAACGAATTGGACAAACAGATGGGTGAATTTCAAGATCGCTCACCAATGGATCATCAATTTCGTTCAATAAAAGCCTAATGTGTAGCTATTTTTACTGACAACAACGCGACTACCGATCCTGAGGTAGAAGTATCTTTAGGAAGCTATTCGCGACAATCTTAGTCTTGGAGAGGCATAATTAAAGGATCTATGTGGGCGTAAATGCACAAAACACTTATTCCGAAACTATTTCAAGCAAATGTACATTCTCCCTTT
The DNA here is from genome assembly GCF_036512215.1 of Solanum lycopersicum. NCBI lineage: Eukaryota > Viridiplantae > Streptophyta > Magnoliopsida > Solanales > Solanaceae > Solanum > Solanum lycopersicum. The sequence continues at coordinate 21,664,159 of NC_090802.1, forward strand.
TTTTGTCGACAGAATAACCCCCCTGCTTCTTTTATCCTTTGGATATCTTTGAACCAATTAAACCAATTTTTTCAAAATTGGACAAGTAAATAGGGAGAATTGAAGAATCCTGGGATAACATTCCATTTGCACAAATGATGTAAAGTACATTACATAGTCCATCGATTGGTGACTTACCCATTTAGTGACTTTTGCACGGGACATTTCCAAAATGGGGACAGTTGGGTAAATTCAATATAATAGATGCTATTTGCATTCCTTCCTTCCTTCTCCTTTTAGGGCCTATCCAAAATAGAATCTAGTACTTCGTGGTCGTGAATAATTAAAGTAGTTGTTTGCTGTTGAAATTCTTATTTAGGCAGTTCATACCTTTCATACATAGTGTTTTGATCTAAGATTTCAATTATTCCGTATTTATGCAATATCATATTCTTCCATGGAGCTAAACTCCAATTTATGGATAAAATAAGTGTTTCCACGACTCTACCAACCAGTCAATTAAGTTACACTTAATCCCTCTTTCATGGCCATATATATTTCTGGCTAATTGATGGGAAATCTCTCTCCTATTACATGAATCCAATTTTCATTTCATCTGGGAAAGGCCATTTTTTTCTAAACAATGTCTTTGTCCTTTAATCCAAAAGTGTTCTGTTAGCTAGGAACAAATTGTATAAATGCTGATAACTCTCAGATAGAGTATTAGAATAGAATGATCCATTAGATAATGAACTATTATTTGTAAAGCTATCTTTGACGATTAATCAACATTTTGAAGTGTTTTTCATGCATATTATTGATAATCATCGTTTATAAAGAGATTTAGTAGGATGTATTTGGAAAGTAAGAAGCACATTTGACATCTCTTTATTTGCAAATAATTCTCGATGAGTAAAACACAGAGAAGGGGCTTATCTTGGAATAGCAAAAAGAGTTGATCTGCAGTGTCCCAAATGAATTGGCTTATTCAAAATAGGCCTTGAGATCTATGTCTTGTCTGGTATTGCATGGTTCCACTCTGCAGGAACACCGAATCATTCTATTAAAGCTCATCATGTTCATCATAAATGATCCACTTGTGCCAAAATGAACTGGACCAATTAGAAATCCCAATTTATTGGGCCTTTCAATAAAATTGAATAGAATGCCCCAAGGGCGCCATATTCAAGGATATGAAACTATGTGATTGAACGTATCCTCCTGCAGGTCAAGGGATCATTCTCCCCTCCTCCAAAATCTGATATATATATTTCATAGAGAAATCTCTGATCAAGGATAGACAAAGAGCCCTTTTGCATAATATCTAAGGGATTCCTCAGTTCGGGCCGAAGAAGTAATATCACTCAACAATTGTCAAACTGAGTGTAATCTTTTTCTGTCTATGAAGATCCCACCAGAGTGCTCTCTACTTCTAATAGGCCATGAACTTGATAAGAATCATTCTCAACGAGTCAATACGAAGTGATCCAATTTTTTCTTAGGTACGACAAAAAATTCATTGGTCGGCATTGTACACACCGCCTGTAACACTATGGGAGTTTTTCATAGCCAAAGTTGTTACCTTAACAGCAAGGAGAGGGATGCCGAATGCAGGGCTAGTGACTAGAGTGAAGTCCTAACAAGGTATCCATACTAGAAGGTGCTGCTAGATAACCTCCTTTTTCAAGGAGATCAAATGATTGTTTGGTATTTTGGTTAACATTTCTTCACACCCCAAAAAAGTGAAGGGTGCTACATCATACTTAAATTTTGAGATGGAACTTTTCTTTCCTTTATCGATGGTGGAGTAGGACCAAGCTCATGATCTTATTATCCTAGGTAAGAACAAGTTTATAAGACCCTCTTTTTACGCCCTATGTTCCCCCTTATGGATACGTGGTGGCAAAAAAAAGGAAAAATAGGGATTGGGTTTCTCTCGCATTATGCATAGCGGTCCCCTAGTGGGAGGCTCACACCATGGGATATGATCTTATTTATAGAGCTTGACCATGATAATTGTGTCGTTGTGCCTGGGCTATGAGGTCTATAAGTCACATTGATAGTTGAAAGTGCTCATCAACGCCTGACCTTGAGATGTGAATCATCCACGTCACATAACCATAGAGCACTTCTCCTATTAACTAAGGTTTGAAATAAAACTTATCCTCAGTACGATAGATGGGATTATGTGGGTGAGATCCAATATATATCAAACTTTCGATTCACTCGTTGAATCTGAGCGGTGCGGGGGCCCCCACAAATCCTCACTTCTCTAGAATCCATACATACAACATCAATGAATGGAAAACTATCATTCAAGCACATGTTAAGGTTCGTCCTCAATGGAAATATAAAATTGATCATATTACAACGCATCTTCACATACCAAGAACGACTAGATCACCCCTTTCACTCTAGGGAGATGGAGGGATCGTAACATTCAAGCCTTTTTTTTCTTGACATGGAATCAAATTGGGAGCAGGTTTGTAAAAGAATCGTAGAGTGTCTAGGGTTAAGACAGAAGGGTATCTTAACACCTTCATTTTTCTCTTCTCATAGGAGATATTCAACAAAGACTTGCAAGGGCAAATAAAGAAGGGGGAACAAGCACGCTTGGAGAGTTGAGTACAACATAGAGTTATATGTTGTGTTTGGGGATGATGAATCGCACCTGAAAAGGAATCTATTGAACAAGATTACCTTTTAATCTTTCATTTTTTTAGTTTTCATATCGAAAAAGTAATAAGAATGAGAGGTGTTAGGATTTTTATCATTGTGGCATCTAGAAATTTTTTGCAACACCTTTCCTACAGTATCGTCATTGCAACAGAGTTTAACAACCAAGTTCGGGATGAAATGGTGTGGTTCCTCAATGCCAAGGACACCTGAGTATAGAAACATGAACGAAGAATGGCATTAGAGAAAAGAATATTGTCTAGTGATTATGAGGCCTCAATTTATCACTGGAGGAAACACAAAAGTCCTCTGCCCTTCCTTGGATAAATAGAGAGGGAGGGTAGATCTTTTGGTTATTTTTCAAATAGTTGAATAATCATTTTTAGATTTTTTCAAAGAGTTGAACAATGAAAATAGATGGAGAGTGCCTGATCAAATTGATCAGGTCATGGAGGAAGAATGTTCAAGTCAACCGGTCTCTTAGGATACCTTAGTTTCATACATTACTTCACTTTCACTTGACACATATTGTAATGATAAATCGCTCGTCTTGACGTGACCTCTATTTAATTCTCAAAAAAAACTTCAGTCGCTCCATACCCTCAGGGGCAGAGAACCCGTCGATGTCTCGGTTGTGTAACCATAAGATCTTGGGAAGTAAAAAATAAGAGCACTCATCATTGGGAGGGATATCTACTTAGATGCTTTAAGTTGTTATCTGCTACGCACTTTGCTACCCAGCATTTACCGTGGGCACGATAATGGGTACACCAAAGGTGCGTCCTTCCCCGTCCTCTTGTACTAGGGAAAAGTCCATCCAATTCTCTTACTCCCACACAAGGAATGGACCAAACTGTCTCACGACGTTCTAAACCTAGCTCACGTTCTCCTTTAATGAGTAAACAATCAAACTATTAGAACATACTACAAAACAAGGTGACGAAGAGGTTACATCGACGTGCCAAACCATACCATTGATTTGAGATATTGGGGAAGATCAACGTGTTATCCTAGAGTAAATTTTAATCATTGAAACGATGGCCCTTCCTCTCGGCACCATCATATCACTAAGCCCGATTTTCATCCCTACTCAATGGGTAGGTCATGCAGTCAAGCTCCCTTCTACTTTAGCAATGAAAGGACAATCACTGTCCGGCCCAAGGAAAGTTTGCATGCCTCAGTTACCTTTTGGGAGGCCTATGCCCCATAGAAATTTTCTAAAGAAGGTTAGAATTCTAGTATATCCAGAGTGGTATCTCATTGATTGCTTGGTCCCATGCAATGAAGACTTCTTCTCCTTCCACCAAAGTTGCGCACGGAAGGCCCAAAGCCGATCCCAGTGAACAGAGAAGCTTCATAGGGTCTTTCTATCTAGGTGCAGGTAGTGCGCATCTTCATAGAGATGTCTATTTAACCAAGCATCTCTCCAAAACATTGCCTAGACTATTTCACCTTTCATGTGGGTCAAAACTTACCCAACAATAAATTTTGCTATTGAACTGTTATAGGTACAGACTCCATTCTCCAGGGATTCAGTCTTCGGCTCCCCTGTTATCAGGTTACAACCTTTCTTGACCTTCCGTCACTTAGAAGGCGACGACTCCCATATATGGTCTTACAACATTGTAGACATCTTTGATTTTGGTAAATAGTCAACCGGGCCTAGACACTACGACCCCTATTGTGAGGAGGAACCCCTTCTCCTGAAGTAACAATGCTATTTAACTGAGTTCTTAAGAGAGAGTTATATCACACCCCTAGGTATCTCTAACTACTCACGTATGTCAGTTTCAGGTACAGGTACACTCTTTCTTAACGTCATTCAATCTTTTCCTAACAGTATGGCATGTGTTACTTCAGCGATGTAGAGACTCATATTCAAACATTGGCTCGAGGCATTTTCTCTGCTCTTTCTTACCCTTAAAAAGTAGGAACAACTTACGTTTTTTAACCGATAACCATCTTTTTGTTAACCTAGCCTCCTCCGTCCCTCAGGACTAAGAAGGGGTATTATAGTAATATTCACCTATTATCTATCGATTACACCTCTCGGCCTGATGTTAGGACTTGATTCACCCTCCATGGATGAACCATGCGGAGATACCCTTAGGTTTTTGAGGTATTGGATTTTCACCAATGTTTGCGCTGCTGAAGCCGACATTATCCCTTCTACTTCTTCCACCACCTCTCGTGTGGAGGCTTCTTTCTAAGGCGGAACTCTCCGCTACCAATTAATTTTTACATTCCACAGCTTTGGCAGACCTTCTATCCCTATTCATCTTCGGTGCAATAACGCTCGATTAGTGAGCTATTACCAGTCTTTCAAGGGTGGATGCTTCTAGGCAAACCTCCTGCCTGTCTCTGCATCCCTACCTCTTTTATCACGTAGCGGTCATTTAGGGTCCTTATTTGGTGATCAGGGTTGTTTCCGTCTCTACAATGAAACTTACCCCTAATTGTCTCACTAGCCGACCTTGACCCCTATTAGTTTTAGGTCATATCTAGTATTTAGATTTTGCCTCGATTTTGTACCACTCTTGCGGCCCACATCGAAATAGTGTTTTACTCCTATATGTCTAGTCAACTGCTATGCCTCAACGCATTTCGTGTATAACAAACTAAATCTAGGTTCTAGTGGCATTTTACCACTAACTATAAATAATATGTTGATTCTACAATATCATTCGATTCAGACATCGACTTAGTTTCGACCAAGCGTCATCCTTGTCATGGATAGATCACGCAGGTTCTGGTCCATAAGTAGTTAGAATTGCCCTATGAAGACTCACTTTCTCTATGTCTCTGGTACGTTCCCTTAACCAAGCCACTGCCTATGTGTCGCTGGCTCATTCTTCAATAGGCAAGCGGTCACAACCCTAGCTCCTCCCATTGCTTGGGTGCTAACGATTTCATGTTCTATTTAACTCCTCCATGTGGGTCCTTTTCACCCTACCCATATGCTAATGCTTCCCAATCTGTCACCCAGTTGTACTTAGCCTTGCAAGGTGGTCCTTGTTGATTAACACGGGATTTCACATGCCCCATTCTACTCGGGTCATAGAGTAAGCTAGTGATATTTTCTCCAAAAACCCTAATCAATTTTTATAATGAGTAAACTAAATAAGTTCAGTTTAGAATGCTAAGGATTTACAAAAAAAAATTAAACTAAAACGATAAGGAAAAAATGAAACTACCATTCTAACATCCGGATTGGACATTTCCTTATTCAAACAACCAACTTCCAAAGGGCATAACTTACTCAATCAAAATTAAAATTGCGGTCTTCGTTTCATTGGAAAAGTTATTTCAAGATCTTTACATCCATATTTTGAAATACACCTATCTCATCCTGATATTGAAGTTAGTGTCGTTTGAAGTTGGAAAAACTTAGCGTATGTCGAACTTAACAAAATTTCTAGATTTTTATTCTTTCCTAAAGATGACTATTTCAAATTATTAGCTTCGTCCTAGTAATTTCAAATTGTGAGATCCTACATATTACTTCCCCTAACTTAATATATAAATAATTTTCTACCCCTTTTCGGCCTACCTCACACTATAAATAAGAGAGCATGAAAAAATTTCAGCACGCACGCTGGGCTAGAAGATGGTGTCACGTAGGCTAAAAGAGTGCGGGGTGAAATTATTTAGACGCCGAACCAACAATCTAAATATACCTAACTTAGCAGTTTTAATGTCATACACTAGGAATGTCATACTCTTACTAGTATTATATTTGTATGAGCATGTAGGGAACACTGATGCACTAGATATTTTATCATCTTGATAACAACTAAAGTTTAATACCCCCATTAATTACTTGTTTCCGGAAATTCATTAGCTAAATGAATATAATCATTAGTTAATTTAAAGTCTAAACTTTTTTTCATCGTTATATCGACCCCAACCAACATGTTGGGTTCTTTAATTGATAATGATCATATATTATTTTTTTAGTTTGGTGTGATTTGAGTGAATATAATTTTGGTGCACTGCTACGGAATTTGGATTTTAGATTAAGTTGAGATACATTATTAAACTTTAGTTAAAGATTTCCTAAGTTGAAATATGTCACGATAGAAATCTAGACCCTAGAAGAGACCGGCGTCCTTGACCTCTGAGAGGTCGCGTACAAGCCTACGTACGTAATTGTTACATCATCTAGGTAAATTTTAGTGAAAAAATTTGAAAGTTTTGTTTAGTTGAAGTATACTTAGACTTTATTATAGGAAACATCGTATTTGAATAAGATCATCTACATAACATCATAATGTTCACTACAACCATCTAATACCAAGATACTCAAATGAATGAAATATTTCATAATTGCATGAAATGTATACTTCCTAAAATGACACGAATACAATCTCTGAAACAAGAGAGAAAGAAACACTAGTGGACCATCCACCACTAGCTCATACCTACATCTAAGCTAGAATATAAAAGATATCCATCCTCGAAACCAAGGGGGACTACCAAGTTCGGATGAATGTTCCACGTCTGGATAACTTCAGTGTAGTCTCTTACTGCTGTAGCGTTCATGATCACCTTCATCTAATAGTAGAGAGTTGTATGGGATTAGTACACAGTTGTACTAAGTATGGTTATATGCAAGCACATACCAAGGACATGCATGATTAAGAAGTTCTCTCTTCTGACTGTATGAGTTATGGAACGTTAAACAATGGAATTACCTAATAAGTTTACGAAAGTCATGCTACGAGAGTAGCATGCATCATCATACATATCATTTTGCAAAACAGCACATTACATATTGCACATATCATATCACATAGTTCATATCATTCCTTTATATGTCATGAAAGCTTGGAATCATGGACTTGATATTAAGACTTTCCAAAATGAAGGCTCAACATATGGGACCTCAACAAGGGAGTCTCTTTTAGCAAACGCAGAGTCTGCTTCATTCAATCATACGTACTTCATTTTCAGTCGTTGTAAGCTAGTTTTAACCACAACTCTGCCTAGGATGTAGTTTGAGACTTTCATAAGGTTCGATATATAATGACCAAGAATGACATAGTCTCATTACTTTAGTCTAGATCACCTCTTGGTTATCCTATCCTAACACCTTTGTTATCGTTCATTTCATTATGTACATTACTTGAGGCTTGACTCATTCTTTCATTAGGAACATTAACCTTAACCGACATACATTATTTGAGAATCATGAAATATATTCTGTAATTCCAACACCGAAAAGTGGTGGAATCACCTGCCAAAGTGAATCAAAACATGCTAGCATATATAATGAAATAAACCTTGCTAGATCCCTATATTAGCAATATAGGTTCAAAGAGTAGGCAAGATAAGGAGACCCATAACCGCCATGCCAGACAGTCTCATATCATCAGAGTTACATGAACCTCCGCCCTTCCCGAAGGAAGGCATCACCTCTCATAGCTAGCCTTTCGATGCTCAATATAAAGTTTCATTATATGAAACTCATACATCTTGGATGGTGGCTTCTAGAAAGAGGACATCATAGATAATTATATGATTTCTCATCTCATCATTAGTATTAAGTATGCATTAACTTCAACATTTTCATTAGACTTTTCATCGATACTGGTCTCTCATCATTAGGTTTACACTCATATAGGTGAGTACATTTTGGTAACATTTACTTAGGCTGATTTGAGATTTATCTCATCTTTCACATTAGCCTCATATCATATTGCCTCCTCATTCATTAACTTTAACACATTTTTTTTCAAAATTAATCACCCCTTCACGTGAATGATCATTTCATCAAATGCCAATGCACCTAGCCATTTAGTGTGTTTCACACTCTTACTCAACCCTTCTAGGGTTACTTCATTTTATCACTTACATCTTAGGCTCACCTAGTTTTAAACAGATACTAGAATTATGAGTCCACACATACAAGCCATGAGGCTTCATTCATAGTTTGTCTATGTGATTCATGTTTACCCAAGATATATGTGGTACAAGACATGCATCTTGTAGATATAACAAGATATTGATTTCGATCTTTAGAGGCAGCATTCATTAAATATTTACTTAGGTATGACTTATGTGTCAATACAAAATTTGGCAAGGGAACCCAATTTCGAATCCCTTGGAACACACTTAATCTTACTTTAACTTGATAAATACATTTTTAAGATTTGGGGGACCCAAGATCGATCCTCATGAACCCCATAATATTTCCTTTCTTTTTATCATCTCCTTTTTCTTTAAGTCAAAAAGGTTGTTGGTTCCGTCTCCCACAAGCTCATTATTTTTTTTATTCGCTTATCTGTTAACTTTCTCACCTATCCAAAAGGTTTTGGGTTCAATACCCACTCGATACATTTATTTTCTTCTTTATTTTTCTCCTAACTCGATCATCCATTCAAGAGGTTGTCGGTTCAATCCCCACTCACCACATCTATTTTTCCTTGCATTTTTGTCACAATATTTTTTTTGGAACTTCAATTTTGTGAGGTCATGGGTTCTATCCCCGATTACCTCACATTTAAAAAATAAATAATCGAAATTCATTTTTTTAAAAGTTGGTCGAGACTAAAATTTCCTGCAAGATGGAAATTTAGTCTCTTCAAATCCATTTTTATTTTAATGTTTTGTTGATTTTTTTTGTAGCTTTCATGTAATGATGTCTTGGGTTCAACCCTTAGTATTTCACTTATTTTACATTCATTTTCCATGCGTTTTTACCACTTTGTTGGGCTGAACCCAGCCGACCAAATTCTGAAAATTTGTTCACTATTTTCAGCTTGTTTAATCATCATTCATACGTTAAGTCTTAGGGCATTTTGTGGATCATTTAATGCATCTTGAACTGTAATCTTTTAATGATTATATTCAGCCATGAATTATCATGACATCCAGTAACATTACAAAACTTTAACACCTTATGATTTACACAACATTCGCACATAAAATTAAACCATAAAAACATATAATTTTTCACATACTTTTGGTTGACATAACTTAACATGCTTACAATACCTAACACATACTCATGAACACATTATCATGAAAATCACACTTAATACTTAAACTACCAGAAAACATATCAATTAAATGATCTCTAACCTATTTCACATTGAGATAAAAGGGATACAAGGGACAAGGAGTTCTACAAGAACTGGAAGAACCCTAATTTCAAGATTCGTTAAATTCATGGTAAAAAAATTCTCTTAGAGAGAGCTGTCAAGGAGAGAAACCCATACCTGATTTCAATGTTGTTCAACCCATGACTTGCTTCCCAAAAACCATCTCCAATCTCACGTCCAAATGTCGAAACTCCAAAACACACCCGATGGAACTTTTCTTTACGTTTTTGGTTATCTTTTTTGTTTATATTTTTCGTGTAAGTTCTTCATGTGTGAAGAACCTTTATACCTTTTCTGTTCTTGTGTTTTGGGTTGGCAGAGCGAACGTGAAAGAAAGACAGAGAGAGGCAGATCATGACATTGTATGAAAAGTGAAAAAGAGAGAGTTTCCTTAGGATTAGGATTCTAGTTGAGACTTAGTCAAAATAAGGTTTGTTCAAATGTTAAAAATACGATGTTTTTGAACTATATTTTAAATAAACATAATGCCCTTAAAAAATCAGATACTTAAACTCATTTTAATCAACATAAATTTTGCTTTTGTCGAGGTTCAAACCCGTGACGTCCCTATCGTGAAAACAGGTCCCTCCGGGTCAAACCGACCCAAACCGCCCCATTATTAATTAATTAATAATAATCTGATTTTTCATTTTCAGAAATCAGCATTTAAATATTATTTTCTTAAATTAATTAACAAATTTAAATAATCAAGTTAAATCATTGCTCCCACCTAGGTTCGAACCCTGATGGAGCAAGATTTTGCTCAAAGGTAATTTTTTGCCATTTCTACCCAAAATGCCCCTCCACCTTATTAAATACCCAACTAATTACAAATTTAGGGTAATTATGATACTACCCTTAACCTGTAAAAAGACTATTTTACCCCTAGACCCTCCAAACATTAAATTTCGCCTTTTTAAGTCTAGTAAAGACTCATCAGGGTAAATCTTTATATTCGAGAGCGCTACATGGCTGGACCCAACCTTTCCTTGCTCAAATAACTACCCAAGTTAGTTGGCTTTGATAACGCATAGGTTTAGAGGTCTAGTTCTACGCACATCAATCCGTGTGAACCCAATCTAATCGTAGGGATTTTGGAAACACTAAATGTTACTTAGCATATTCATTTTTAGGGTTGTTACATTACTCCCCTTTTAGGAACTTTCTTCCACGAATGAAACTACACATCATTTTAAAATAAAGAGGGTGATTTTCGAAAATATTTTAATATACTTGAGACTTTGCTTTATGTGACTTACTTTTTCACACTTACTCTGTATAATGTATATTAATCAAGCTTATCGGAAGCTTCATATTTGAGGTTGAGGAACTTCCTTCTCAATCGCACTTAAAGTGATGCACATCACAACTCATGAAGCACTAAATTCACGTCCACGCTATACAAAAATAGCAACATGACATGCAAACATGGATTCATTTTAACTCATATAGCCCAATTAATACACATGATTTTTGACTTACAAAACCAAGTTGAGTATTACACTAAAACTTAGATTTTCTTAAACAAAACCAGCGTTAGGAGGACTATATATAACCCCTTAGATAACATCTTATTGTCCTTAGGATTTGAAATTATATGGATTTGTTGGATTGATGCAAACCCTTCCCATTTATACCCTATCTCATTTGGCAACTGAAACCTTACTACGCAGGTTCGATAGTCTATGGAAGCATAACACTTATGCATAAATTCCATACCTAAGCTATTCGATGCTTTTTTTATTGGTGAATATATGATTTACATATTAATACACTAAGGAACTCCTTCCTAAACTAGTCTCATCAAAGCATACAATATTAATAATCACATTTGTCAGAACTAACATGATGGCTCCAACATATTAATTTCATACTAGTGCACAAAACAATACACATGAAAATATAATTTATGGTACCCACCAAAGACATTACAAGATGTGTCCCCTACACTCCAAGACTTGATTACGAATAATCGTTGACTCCATGGAACCTCTTCACTTTGACCGTTCGGCTGAACTTTCTCCTTCCCTTTTTCTCGATATCTCATATACGGATAGTCCTTATTCATGTGACCTGATTTTCTAGTATTGTAACAAGCCTTAGAGACCCACATACGCTATCCTCCATGAAGTTTGCCACAATTCCTACAAGGTATCCTCTCCTTAGGTGTATCTACTTCACAGTTTCTCTTAACTCTAGGATCAAAATTGCTATCATAGTGACCCTTGGATGAATATGACTCCCCTTGGTGGGAGAGTCTCTTCCTAAACGTAGGATTATCCCTGATTCAGTACTAATCTTCCTTGAAAAATTCTTCTCAACTTGCCTTGACCTGTTCCCTGCCCTAGTATGCTTCCTCTACCTGTCTTCCTCCACTTGTAGGACGTGAACCATCAGCCTAGAAAGTATCATGCTATCATGTACCATAGATGCGCTACACTCTTTAAGATTCTCAGAAATCCTAGATCAAGTGTAAACGATAGGATTCACCCTCGTAAAGTCCCTTAACATGTTAACCATGGTGCTGGAAGGTTGGTTCTTCTTAGGAACACCTTGTTGCTCTGCCTGGGCTGTCATAGTCTGAGCTTGTAAGGTGATGGCTCTGGCCATCTGTACCAAGGTTGTCCTCACTTCTCCATCTGTGAACCTTTTAGGGTTAATAGGCATCCCCTTTCCAGCACCTGGAGATTGGGGAGGAGCTTGATTTACCCGTATAGCTGCTCCTCCAATCTGTCCGCCTTCATTTCTCCTCATATTCATCTTTCCGAATCTCAAGAGTTGATGTTAGATACGCTCTAAACACCAAAAAATAAGATGTTAGAAAAGTCACGATAAGATCAGAAGAAGGGAATTTTCCTATACATGATGCTGTCTCTAAATCCGGATAGTGGTGGACTTCACTACCATGACATAGAAACAACTCGATGTGGTTGATGTGAACTTATTATCCTCAAATTTAACCTAACGCTCTGATATCAACTTTTTTACGACTGTAATCTAGACCTTAGACGAGACCCGCATCGTTGACCTCTAAGAGGTCGCAGACAAGCCTATATACGTCAGATTTACATCATCTAGATAAATTTTAGAGAAATTTTGAACTTTTTGTTTAGTTAGAGTATACTTAGACTTTATAATGTAAAACATTGTATTCAAATAAGATCATATACATAATTTAATAATCATTCAATCTATGCAATTGATGTATACTTGCCAAAATGTCACCAATACAATGTCTGAAACAAGTGAGAATGAAACGCTAGTGGAAGGTCCTCCACTAGCTCATGCCTACATGTAAGCTAGAATATAAAAAATACGCATCCTCAAAATCAAGAGGGCCTACCATGTTTGGTGGAATGTTCCTCGTCCACATAACTTCAGCGTAGTCTCGTAATGCTCTAGCGTTCACTTGCACCTGCACCTAAAAGTAGAGAGTTGTTTGGGATTAGTACACACTTGTATTAAGAATGTGTATTTGCAATAACACACCAAGGACATGCATGATTAAGAAGACCTCTCTTCTAACAATATGAGTTGTAAGAAGTTAAATAAGTTGACTTGCTAAACAGGATTAGGAAAGTCATGCTATGAGTGTAACATGCATCATCATACATATTATTTTGCAAACAACACATAACATATTGCACATATCATATCACATAGTTCATATTATTGCTTTATATGCCATTAGACTTTTGAATCACGGACTTGATATTATGACTTCTCAAAATGAGAGCTCAACATATGGGACCTCAACTAGGAAGCCTCTTATTGCAAACATAGAGTCAGCTTCATTAATTCATATGTACTTCATTTTCATTCATTCTTAAGCTAGTGTAAACACCAAACATACCTAGGATATAGTTTATGAATTTCATCGGGTTTGTTGTGCAATGACCAAGAATGACTTAGTGTCATTACTTAAGTCTAGCTCACCTCTTGATTATCCTATTCTAACACCTTTGGTATCGTTCATTTCATTATGTGCATTACTTGAGGCTGACCTCAATCTGTCTTTGGGAAATTTAACCTTAATAAACATAGATCATGTGAGCATCATAAAATCCAGTGTGTAATCCCCACACAAAAAAGCGGTGGAATAACTGGCCAAATGGAACAAAAACATGCTAGCGTACATAGGGAATTGAACCCTGCTAGATCCTTATATTGGAAGTATAGGTTTAAAGACTAGGAGATATAAGGAGACCCATAAACAGCATGCTGGATAGTCTAATGTCATGAGAGTTACGTGAACCTCCGCCTAAATATGACATCAACTCTCATAGCTAGCCTATCGGTGCTCAGTATAAAATTCTATTACATTTAACTCATACATCATAGAAGTTTGCTTCTAGCAGGAGGACATCATACCTCATTCGATCTTTCTCATCTGATCATTAGTATTAAGTATGCATTAACTTAAATATTTAATTAAAGTGTTCATAGAGACTGGTCTCTTCATTAGCTTTACACTCTCATAGGTAAGTACGTTCTGGTAACATTTACTTAGGATAATTTGGATTACTCTCATCTTTCAGATTAGTACTCAGATCATATTGTCACCTCATTCATTAACTTTAACATATTTTCTTTACATAATTACTCACCCCTTTTTGTGAATGTTCATTTCGTCATATGCCAATGCACTTGGCCATTTAGTGTGTTTTACACTCTTAGTTAACCCTTCTAGGGTTAAATCATTTTATCACATACATCTTAGGCTCACCTACTTTTAAACGTATGCTAGACTTATGAGTCCACACATACAAGCCATGAGGCTTCATACATACGTTGTCTAAGTGATTCATGTTTACCCAAGATTATGTGGTACAACAATTATGCATCTTGTAGATATGCAAAGACATTGATTTTAATCTTTGAAGGAAACCTTCATTAAATATTTACTTAAGTATTACTTATGTGTCAATACGGAATTTGGCAAAGGGAACCCGATTTCTAATCCCTTGGACAACACTTAACCATATTTTAAACTTTATAATTGCATTTTTCAGATTTGGGGGACCCTAGTTCGATCCCCATCAACCCCATAATATTTCCTTTGTTTTTGTCCTCTCCTTTTTTGTTTAAGTCAAAAAGGTTGTTGGTTCAATCCCCCACAAGCTCATTATTTTTCTTTTAATTTATCTCTTATCATTCTCACGTGTCAAAGAGGTTGTGGGTTCAACCTCCACTATCAACATTTATTTTCTCCTTTATTTTCCTCCTAACTCGATCATCCATAGTGGACGTTGTGGGTTCAATCCCCACTCCCCACATCTATTTTTCCTTGCATTTTTTTCACGAATATTAATGAAACATTCATTTTATGAGGTCATGGGTTCAATCTCGAATGACCTCACATTTTTTTTTAAAAAAAATGAAGTTCTTTTTTTTAAATGATGGCCGAGACTACAATTTCCAGCAGGCTGGAAATTTAGTCTTTTCCAATCTATTGTTGTCTTAATCTTTTGTTGATTTTTTTGTAGCTTTCATGTAATGATGTGTTGGGTTTACTTCTTAGTGATTTCACTTATTTTACATTCATTTTTTGTTGCATTTTTTTCCTAATTGTTTGTTTTGCCGAACCCAACCTACCAAATGCTGGAAATTTGTTCACTATATTCCTTTTCTTTTTATCATCATTCATAAGTTAATTCATAAGCATCTTCAAATTTAATCTTTTTAAGATTATATAAAGCTAGGAATTTACATAATATCCAGCAACATTACACCACTTAAACACCTTATGTTTTACACAACATTCGCACATTAAATTCAACCATAAACATATCATTTTTCACATATTTTCGGTTTACATAACTTAACATTCTTACAATTCCAAACACATAATCATGAAAACATTATAAAGAAAATAACACCTCATTCTTAAACTACCAGCAAACTTAAGATTTCCCTTTTTTATGTCTAGTAAAGACTCTGCTGGGTAAATCTTACATGGCAGGACCAAACCTTTCCTAGCTCAACTAGCTCACCAAGTTAGTTGTCTTGGCTGTCGCAAGGGTTCAGAGGTGTGGATCTATTCGCATAAATCCGTGTGAACCTGGTCTAATTGTAGGCATTTTAGACAGACTAAACATTACTTAGCATATTCATTTTTTGTGTTGTTACAAAATACGTTGATGGACATTGCGTTGGTCAGCCTTTGACCCCAAAATTCTAGGGTCCTTTTCAAGGGACCTTAGTTTGTCCTTGGGGAGTCTCACCTAGATGTTTTGACTATAAATCAACCTTAATACATGTTGGACACCCATCCCCCGAAATTCATCCATTTCCAACGTCAAAAAGCTTGGTAGATAGGCTAAGACATGGTAATACCTCATTGAACTAGTTTCCCAATTTCATGGACATTCTTTGATGTTTTGATTTCTAAACCTCCTAAATGAATTATTTAAATTAAAATAGACATTAAAAAGTGCTTAAACTATTTGACGCCTACGTTAGGCTCTTGAACATTTCTTAGACTGTCGAAGTGTTACGTTATCATTTTGGGAGCTCTCAACAACAAATACCTACCCCTCTATTAGAATAGAAATTCATCAAAAATTTAGATTCAACTGTATAGTGTATACCCGTTATGTATACAAAATTGGAAGTTATTCTTTTTTCATCATAGAATTATTAGTAGATATTTTTTTCTTCTATTTAATTTGTAATATAATTCAATCAAAATTTCTCGAGTTCTTCTAATTTGTAACTTCACTAAAATCGAAATTGTTCCGATGCTACTCCATTAGAATGATATTGAATAGAGGATTTATATCTTATGTTTTTTTGTTTTATAAAAGACGTTTTTATGCTATTTCATGCTATACAATTCTTTTTTTTTGTGGGATCTTTTTCCTACGAGATATAATGAAAATAATTTTTGAATGGATTGCTACCTATTGCTAGATCATGGATAAATGGTAATTTATTGATATGACCTTTTCAATGGTAGCAGATATCTTATTACGAGTCATTCCAATATCTTCTTGATAAAAAGAGGCATTTACCTATTACAGAGATGGTGCGACTTGATTTTTTTGTTGATTTTATATTCAAACATTTTTCTCCGTATTATGAGGAGAAAAACACATTATTTAAGAAAAAAATCTATGCTTTTTTAAGGTGAAGTTTTGAAATAGAACAATTCCTACTATCATGTATCATCGATTAATGCAACTTTAGATTCTATTTTTCAATTACCGATTCTATTATTAAGAGGAAAGTTATGCTTAGAGGTTTTGTATTACGAGTAAATCCTACTCTACTAGCGCTAATAGGCAACATATAGGAAGAAGCCAATTCATCATTCCCCTTATGCCCTTGGCGCATACATGCTACAATGGGCGGGACAAAGGGGTGCGATCTCTCAAGGGTGAGCTAATTCAAAAAACCCATCGTTAGTTTGGATTACAGGTAGAAACTCACTTGCATAAATTTGGAATCGCTAGTAATCTCTGGTCACCCATACGACGGTGAGTTTGTTCTCAGGCCTTGTACTCACCACACGTCGCACTATGGGAGCTGGTCATGCCTGAAGTAGTGACATTGAGCAAGAAGGGGGATGCCGAAGGCAAAGCTAATGACTTGAGTGAAGTCATAACAAGGTAGTCGTATTGGAAGGTGGGGATAGATCACATACTTTTCAAGAAGAGCTAATGCTTGTAGGATATTTTTTTAGCACAGCTTCACACACACCCCAAAAAAGGGATATAGGTCTAATTTAAACTTGGAGATAAAAGTCATCTTTCATTTCTCAATGGTGAAGTAAGACCAAGCTCATGAGCTTATTATACTTGGTCGGAACAAGTTGATAGGACTCCCTTTTTTACGACCCTATGTTCCCTCCGTCTAGAAACATGGGGGTGAGAAAATAAAAGAGATTGACGGGGTTTCTCTCAGTATAGGCATAGTGGGCCACCTGCGGGAGGCTTGCACAATAGGCTACTATCGCGGTGTTAGAGCGTGCCCATGATAATTGCATCGTTGTTCCTTGTCTGTGAGGGCTCTCAACCACATGGATAATAGAATTTTCTCATTACAATCTTACCATTATATGTTGATCATCCAAGGCGCATTAGCATGGGATACTCCTCCTGTCGAACTAGGGTGTGAAACCAAAATCATTCTTAAAAGGATAGATGGAAATATTTTCACACAGTTTCTCTCTTCTTGAGAATCCATACAACCCTTATCAGTGTACAGATAACTACCTTTCGAACACAAGTTTAACTCAATGTGAAAATAAAATGTAGCACCTAACAACGCATTTTCATAGACCAAGCACTACGAGATTAACCCTTTTATTCTAGGGTGATGGAGGGATCTTACCATTCGATCTATTTTTTCTTGACTCGACATTGAAATTGAAGCAGGTTTGAAAATGTATCTTATCGTGTATAGGGTGTTGCCAGGAGGGTCTCTTAATGCCATATTTTTCCTTCTCACCGGAGTTATTTAACAAATACATGACATGGTAAGGAGGAAAGGGAGAACAAGCAAACTTGAAGAGCATAGTACTACGGAGAGTTGTATGTTCCGTTAAGGAAGGATGAATCGCTCCAAAAAAAGAATGTATTAATTCTTTCCAAATTAGTTGGACCATATGTGCGATGATTTACTTCACAGTTGAGGTATCTAATTCAAGTATAGGATGTCCTAGTCGTACAAGGGGAAAGAATAGATAAAGCATGTGACTACTTCATGCATGTTGTAGTTACCTTATCTTAATGGTCAAAGTTACTAAATAGAAAATATATATAATGATAATGTATTATCCAGTTAGTTACTTTTTTTTTATTATAAATAAAAATAAAATTCTCCCATAAAATATGAATACTCTATTGGGGTTTTACAAAGACCCTAATCGGATTTGAACCGATAACTTATGCCTTACTATGGTGTTACTTTACCACTGAGTTAAAAGGGTCTTTTTTATTTAATTCTAGATTTATTCAGTTTGTGCTTAAAATATCTATATATACTTATATTATAAGCATATGTATATATGCATTAAATACGTACAGTAGATACATAGTGTCTAGTAGCTCATTTTTGAATAAGATAATTTTACCTAGGAAGTCTAGGAGAAAATACGATGAATTTTTTCAAGACCGACTTGAATAAAAATAAATTCAATAGAAATAATTAAAAAAAGTACTACTACTAGATTTGTAATGTTGATTCTAATGAATAATTTGTCAATGACGAATAAAAAACAATTATATGCAATTATAAAAGGGGAAAAGAACCCTATGGTAGAATCATTTAATTATATTGACAATTCCACAAAACAGATCATACTATCATTATAGTATGATTGTTGTTGGTCAAGTGGTACCCCATCGTCTAGTGGTTTAGGACATATCTCTTTCAAGGAGGCAGTAGGGATTCGAATTCCCATGGGGGTAGGGTACTACGAAAAAAAATTGATCATGGATTACCAAGAAGTTGAAAATTGATTCTTCCTGGGTCGATGCCCGAGCGGTTAATAGGGACGGACTCTAAATTTGTCCGCAATGTGTCTACGCTGGTTCAAATCAATCTCATCCCAATAATTCGCCAATCCACCATAAGATTATATAACTTCCTTTGTACTTCAAAAATACTCGATCCTAAGATAAAAAAGAATCAAATTTTAATGCTACATCCCGTATTTCTCCAGGATTTTAGTCCAATTAGTTAGAGCACCCCATGTCAAGGTGGAAGCTGCGGGTTCGAGCCCCTTGAGTCCTGACGGATACAATAAAAAGATAAAAAAATCTCTCCTTTTTTTCTGAAGGGGACCGGGGAAATCCTTATTTCTTTTTTCTTTCCTTTGGGTCGGAGAAAGACATGTAGTTGGATTAGTAGAATTATTTGTAGCATTATAATAAGAATTCCATGAAATACTAGATTTCCATGAATAGAATACTATACTTTTTTGAGGCACACTTACACAAAAGGAATTCCTTTGTTGTCCAATACCAAATTGAATTTAAGAAAATAATTTTCAGAAAAAAACAAAAACTCTTTTCCAGGCTACGTATTTATGGAACATGACTTACTAGTTTGAAATTGCAAAATAGATTTCATGCAAATTTCTCACTGAAGTTTTGGTATAGGTTTCCCGGGGCTAATAATCGATGAAGAAAGGAGGGAGAAGGACATATCAACCAAAGATCCTACTACTCTTAGAAAGGCTAATAAATCATTTTTCCTATTTTTCATTTTGTTTTAAGGCCCCATCGACAAATGAGCAAATAAGAAAATAATCAAGTTGATGAATGTTCATTTTATACAATCTCAACTTTTCAAACTTCTTTGTCTTCCAATTAAAAAATAGTTTCATTTAAACTCCTTTCTTTTTCCATTTATATTTTTTAGGGGTTTATAACTGTGTCACAAGTTGAAGTTGAAGACATGTTTTATGAGACTTCATTAGATGATTGTACAAGAAGGAACTAGATATATTAGACAGAAAAAAAACAGATAATAAAAATGATAAATAAATAATATAATTTTGGGTAAGGTCAGAAATCCTTTGAGAGAAAGGCGACAAAAGAAAAGGAAGGAAAATCCATGGACCAACCCCATCATATCCACCCCATGGAACTAAGATGTCACCCAATGGATGCCTTTTGAATTAAAGTGGACTAAACTAGAACAAACGGGATAGAATGAAGAATATCCTTATCTTTCTCCTTCCTTATTTCGGAAGAAGGGTGGGATCCGGACAAAATCGATGAAACAGAAGAAATGTGAGTGAATGGGAAGGACAAAATAAAGGGTAAATTCCACACTAACCTTAAAGAGACAATCCATAACAAAATTAATACTAGTAATAGTCCAATTTATGATTGTCAAGATTTATATCTGAATAATACTAAAATGGGTAATGTAGAAAATTGTAAATTTTAACTGCTTGATAAAAGGAATGAAAATCAAGAACAAGAACAAGACCTCTTCTAGTTTCAAAAACCTCTTGTGGGTCTTCTTTTTGATTATATTCGAAGGAATCGACAATTTCATTACATAAAAGAATAATCGATTTGAGCAGGACATAATTATTGTGACATGTAAAAGTGATGTAACACAAAGAATATATTTTACATACCCAAAAAGTTTATAGACTTTTTGGATAATGATAACAATAAAGATAGCCTTATTGTCACTAAAAAACGCTCTCTAATGAACTGCACACTCAGCGGGATTCTACCAACACAAAAAAAGTAATAATCTAAATAAGGAATTTTTAAACGAACTTGAAATTGTAGATAAGGAATCTCTTTGTCTGGATATACTCAAAATAAGGACTAGATTTTTTAATGATGATATTAAAAAAGAATACGTGCCTAAAATATATGATCTTTTGTTAAATGGACTATATTGACGAATATTACGAAAGGGGTTTCATCTTCAATCATAAACAATACTATGCTATAAAACTTGCTAAAGAGAATTAGACTAAATAGGAATCATACTATCTTTTTTTTGAATATTCATTACAAAGAATTTGAACAAAAATCATATATGATTGATAAAAATTTTTATCAACAATAATTCACGAGTTCTTAACTTTGACGAACGTATTAAGTAACGAAGCAAAATCGAATTTAAATTTGTAGGGTCTTTTTTTATTTTCAGACGAAGAACAAAGAAGGGAGAATTCAGAAAAAAGAACGAAATTTCATAAATTTACATTCAATGCTATTGATCCTAATGAGATAAAATAGGGAAAAAATTGATTGGAATAAAAGAAATCAATAAAAAAGTCCTCGTTGGTCCTGTATATTAATCAACGAATTGGAAAAACTAATGCGTAAATTTCCAGATACGCATCAATAGATTATAAACTTCGTTTAAGAAAAACATAAAGTGTAGTTATTTTACCGAAAACAATGCGACTAATGATCCTGAGGACGAAATGGCCATAATAATCTATTCACAAAAATCATATTTATGGTGAGGTATATTTAAAGGCTCTATGCGGGCTCAAAAGCACAATACATTTATTTTGAAACTATTTCAAGAAAATGTACATTCCCCCCTTAGTGTCAACAGAATAACCCCCCTACGTATTTTTTATATTGATATCCCTAGACTAATTAGACAAAATATTCAAAATTAGACTATGTAAAGAGGGAGAATTCATGATTCTAGAGTCCAGACGAACAAACAAAAAGAGAAGAAAAAAAAGAAAAGGACAAAAAAGAGGATAACAAAAGAAAGGAACAGGCACGGATAGAGATTGAAGAAGCCTGGGATAAAATCCCTTTTGCACAAATGATATAAAGTACATTGCATAGTCCAGGGCTTGGAGAATTACCCATTCAGTGACTTTGACAATGGACGTTCCCAAAATTGTTATAATTGGGTATATTCAAAATAATAGACGCCTATTGTCATTCTGACCTTCCTTCTCCTTTCAAGGCCTATCCGAAAGAGAATCCAGTAATTATTTGTCGTGAATATCATAACTGGTTGTTTATTGTTCAAGAATTCTGGCTTAGGCAGTTCAAACAATCCATACATAGTGTTCTAATCTAAGATTTAAATTATTCTATGTTTCTATAATAACATATTCTTCCTATCGAGCTAAAGTCGAAATATGCAAGAAAAAGGCATTTCAATAACTCAACCACCCTGTCAATTTTGTTCCACTTAATCCCTCTTTCATGGACACATATCTTTCTGGCTAATGAATAGGAAATCTCTCTCCTGTAACATCAATCCAATTTTTATTTCATCCGGAAAAAGCTATCTTTTTCAACAATGTCTTTGGCCTTTGATCCAATAGTTTTTCGTTAGATACAAATAAATTCAATAAATAATGATAACTATTGGATAGAGTGTTAGAACAGAAAGATCCGTTTAATAATGAACTATTGGTCCTTAGCCATCTCTAACGAATAATCAATAGTTCTAAGTGTTTTTCTTGCATATTCTTTATAAACCAACATTTATATGGAGATGTAGAAGGATCTGTTTTTGATGTATGAAACCCCTTAGGAATCTCTTCAACTGGAAATATTTTTCGATTTGAAAACACAGTGTGAGGGGCTGATCTTTTAATAGAAAAAAGAGTTGATTTGTCGGGTCCAAATGAATTGGCTAATTCAAAAAACGCCTTGACATCCATCTCGTATCTTGTACTGCATGGTTCCACTCTACAAGAACCCCGAATAGTTCTCTTGAAGCTCATCCTCTTCATCATAAATGATTCGCTTACCCCGAAACTACCTGGACCAATTGCGAAAGCACAATTTATTGGTCTATTCGATATAATTAAATAGAAAGGCCCAAGGGAACCATATTCTAGGAGCCCAAACTATTTGATTCAGTCAATCCTCCTATGGGTCAAGGGCTCCTTCTCCCTCCCCGTTTCCATACTCGAATTCATATTTATAATAGAGTAATCTCTGATCAAGGATATGCCAAGAATCCTTTTGAATCATATCTAAGGGACTCCTTGGTTTGTGCCTAAGAAGAAATATCAGTCAATCATTATCAAATTGACTTCAATCTTTTTGTGTGCGTGAAGATCCAACCAGAGCGCCCTCTACTTCTAATAGGCAATGATTTAGATCAGAATCATTCTCAATGAGCCCATAAGAAATCATCCCATTTTTTCTCAAGTAATCGGTGATTTTTTCCCCAGAGTTGTTACCTTTACCGCAATAAGGGGGATGCCTAATGAAGGATTCGTTACTGGAGTGCAATAGTCACAAGGTAGTTGCACTAAAGGTGTGTCTGGATCACCTACTTTTTTAGAGAGAGCTACTCCTTGTTGGGTATTTTTTTAATGGTGCTTTACACCCTCAAAAAAAGAAGGTAGCTACCTCTTTGTTAAACTTTGAGGTAGAAGTTTTGTTTCATCTCTCGACAGTGAACTAAGACCAAACTCATGATCTTAGTATCCTATGTCAGAACATGTTGCCAGGACCCCACTTTTTGAATTCCTTATATCCCTTCTTGTGGCGACATGAGGACGAAAAAGGAAAGACAGGGATGGAGTTTCTCTCACTTTTGGCATAGCGGGCCCCCAGTGGGAGGCTCGCACGATAGGCTATTAGCTAAGTGGTAAAGTCTGCCCATGATAATTTCTTTGTTGTGCCTAGGCTTTGAGAACTCTCAGTCACATGGATAGCTCAATGTGCTCATCAACGCCTGTCCATAAGATTTGGATCATTCAAGGCACATTACCATGGCACACTACTCCTTTTCCAATCGGGGTTTTAAACAAAAATCATCCTCAAAAAGATAGATGGGGAAACTCGGGTGACATCCAATGTAGATCTAACATTTTATTCACTCATGGAATCTTGGCTGTCTGAGGGGGACCACCACAACTCCTCTCTTTTCAATAATACATACATTCCTTATCAGTGTATGGCCAGCTATCACTCGAGTATAGGTTTAGGTTTGTCCTTATGGGAAATACAAAATGAAGCACCTAACAACGCATTTTCACATACAAAAAACTACGACATCACACCTTTCATTCTGGGGTGACGGAGGGATGTTACAATTTCATCCATTTTTTTGTTGACTAACAATTGATACGGGGGCAGGTTTGTAAAAGGATCTTAGATTTTCTAGGGTTGGGCCAGGAGGGTCTCTTGATGCCTTATTTTTTCTTCTGATTGGAGTTATTTCACAAAGAATACCAAGGGTAAAAAGAAGCGGGTAACAAGCACACATGGAGAGGGAAATAAAAAAGTGAGTTGTATGCTGCGTTTGGGAAGGATGAATCGCTCCCGAAAAGGATTCTATTGAATAAAACGACATTTTTATTTATCATTTTTTTTGTTTTCACATTGAAAAAGAAATACGAATGAGAGGTATTAAGTTTTTTATAATCCTTTCAAGCTATTTTTCCACAACATATCGTTTACAGTATCGACACCACATCTGAGTTTAACCACCATGTTGACGATGGATAGGTGTGGTTTCTCTACGCCTAGGACACTAGACTATTCAACCATGAACGAAGAAAGGCATGAGAGAAAATCATATTGGCTAGTGATTGTGAGGCCCAAATTCTTGATTGGAGGGGACACCAAAGGACTCTTCTCTTCCATTCCTTGGATAAATATTGTGGGAGGACAGAGCTTTTGGTTTTTTTTTTAAATTTTGTCAAAGAGTTTCATAATGGTTTTTTGTGTTGTCTAAGATTTGAACAATGAAAATAAATGGAGAGTTCCTGATTGAATTGATCCGGTCATGTAGGAACAAGGTTCAAGTCTAGCAATCTGTTAGGATGCCTTAGTTACATATATCACTGCAATTTAACTTCACACCTATCGTAATGATAAACAGCTTGTCTCGATGTCACCTTCTCTTGAATTCTCAAAAGAAATTAGGTCGCTCCATCCCCGCAAGGGTAGATAACCTGTTGTAGTCTCGGCTGTGCTACCAGAAGCTTTGAGGAAGTCTGAAACACAAAGCACTCATCTTGGGGTGGGCTTTCAACTTAGATGCTTTGAGCAGTTCTCCGCTCCGCAATTTTCTACCTAGCATTTAATGTGCGCAAAACAACTGGTACACAATAGTTGCATCCTTCTCGTTCCCCTGGTACTAGGGAAAACTTCTCTCAATTCTCTAACGCCCACACCGGGTATGGATAGAATTGTCTCACGAAGTTTGAACCCAGTTCATGTACTGCTTTAATGGGCGAATAGCCAAACCCTTGGAACATACTGAAACCCCATGTGGCGTAGTGCTGACAATAAGGTGCCAAACCTTCCCGTCGATGTGAGCTCTTAGGAAAGATCAGCGTGTACTCCCTAGATTATATTTATCCATTGAGAGATGAACCTTCCACTCAGCATAATCAGATAACTAAGGCCGACTTTTTTCCTTTCTCGATGGGAGATTCTTGCAGTCAAAGGTCCCTCAACCTTTGACTCAAGGGCCAATCTCTGTCCAATCGGAGGAAACCTTTGCCCACCTCCGTTACACTTTAAGAGGCTTACGTCCTATACAAACTGAGTACATGAGACTATTCCTTGGCCTGTAGGTTTTGACACAAGGTTAGAATTCTAGTCCTTTTAGAGTAGTATTTCATTGATAGCTCGGGCCTCCGGATTGAGGCCTTATTTGCCTTCACCCTATGTTGCGCAAGATAGGCCCAAACCCAATCCCACGGAATAGTGAAGCTTCATAAAGTCTTCTACACAGGTGAAGGTAGTCCACATCTTCACAAATATTTCTATTTCATCGAGCCTCTCTCTGAGATATTACCCAGATAATTACACCTATCGTGCGGGTCGAAATTTACTTGAAAAGTAATACGATACCATAAGGCCGTTATAGTTACGAACGCCGTTCATAGGTGCTTTGGTTGCCGCCTCCCCTGTCTTCACAACACCAACTTCCTAGTACTTCTGGTAGTGGTCAAGCAACAACCCCCATGCATTGTCTTACAACTTTGGGGAGAGATGTGTTATAGGTAAATAGTTGCCCGGGCCTAGTCACTACAAACCCCTTTGTGAGTAGGCACCACTTCTCCCAATGTTAAGGGGCTATATTGCCGAGTTCCTTAGAGAGAGTTGTGTCGCACCAATTGGTATTATCTACCTACTCACCTATCTCTGTCTTGGATGCACGTACCCTTTTGATTAATGTCGTTTCATCTTTTCCTGGAGTATGACATGGGTTTCTTTAGCGCCATACGCCTTTTATTCGAACATTGGCTCAAGACATTTTCTCTAACCATTTTTACCTTGAATAAGTATGGAGGCCTTACATTCTGGAAAAAACAACCATCTTTCCGCTAACCTAGCCTCCTCCATCCATCGGGACTTACAAGGGGTGGGGTAGTACTGGAATATTCACCTGTTGTCCATCGACTACACCATTCTGCCTGATCTTAGGACTTGATTCACCCTACCTGGAAAAACTATTTGGAGGAAACCTTAGGTTTTTGGGGCATTGGATTCTCAAAATGTTTGCGTTGCTCAAGTCTCATTCTCTCTTCCGCTTCGTCCACCAGCGCTGATGATGAGGTTTCTCTATAAGGAGGAACTCTCCCCTACAAATGTATGTTTACATCCCACAGCTTTTGGAATACCACTTATCCCCATTCATCTTCGATGCAACAAGCTTGATTAGTGAGCTTTTATGCACTTTTTTTAGAGTAGATGCTTCTAGGAAAACCTCTTGGCTGTCTCTGCACCCCCATCTTTTTTATCATTTAGTAGTAAGTTATGGTCCTTGGCTGGTGATCCGGGCTGTTTCCGTTTTGACGATGAAGCTTATCCCCCATTGTCTCACTACATGATCTTGACCCCTGTTATTTTGAGGTCGTATCTAGTATTCTGATTTTGCATGGAATTTTTTACCTCTCTCACGGATCGAATTAAATCAATGCTTTACCCCTAGATGTCTAGTCAACTGCTGCGCCTCAATGCATTTTGGTGAGAAAAAACTAGCTTTTGGTTCGAGTTGCATTTTACCCCTAACCATAACTAATACACTGATTCTTTAATATAAGTCAATTTGGACCTCCACTTAGTTTCACCGAAGCTTCATCCTGGTCATGGATAGACCACCTTGGTTCTTGTTTAAGAGTAGTGACAATTTACCTATGAAGAATCGCTTTTGCTGAAGCTTCGGTGAGTTCCATTATCTAAGGCACTGCCTATGAATCGCCGGCTCATTCTTAAACACGCACGCGGTCAGAGCCATGTCTCCTTCTACTTCTTAGGAGCTTATGGTGTAATGTTCTATTTCACTCCTCAATGGTGGTTTTTTTCTCCCTACCCTCACGGTACTACTTACTATTCTGTCACCCAGGAGTATTTAGCCTTGCAAGGTGGTCCTTGCTGATTCATACGAGATTCCACGTGCCCCATGCTACTCGGGTCAGAGCTTAAGCTAGTGATGTTTTTCCGAAAACCCAAAGTCTATTTTTCTAATGCGTAAACTTAATATCTTCGGTTTAAACTTCTACACAATTACTTAAAATAAATTAAAGTCAAACGACAAGGAAATACCAAACTACCGTTCTAATATCCGGATTGTACATTTCCTTATTCAAACAACAAATTTCCGAAGGGCATAACTTACTAATATTAATTAAAAATTGTGCAGACTTGGTTGTGTTGGAAAGGTTATTCCAAGATATTTCCCAATCATATTTGGTAATACACCTATCTCATCTTGATATAGGAGTTAGTCCCATTTGAATTTTGACAAAACTTTGCGTATTTGAACTGATCAAAATTTCTAGATTTTTGTTCTTTCCTAAAAATGACTATTTCCAATTATTAGCTTTTTCCTAGTAATTTCAAATTGTGAGATGCTGCATATTACTTCCCTAGATTTTTTTATAAATAATTCTGTACCCCTTTTCGGCCTACCTCGCAGTATCAATAAGATAGCTTGACAAAAGATAATGTCACGTAGGCCGAAAAGATGCAAGGTGAAATTCTTTCGATGCCGGACCAAGGATATAAATATACCAAACTTATCATTTCTTATACACTAGGAATGTGATGTTCTTACAAGTATTATCGTGCTATGAGCTTGTAGGGAAAACATATGCCCTAGTTATTTTCTCATCTTGATAATGACTAAAGTTTATTCTTTCTTACTAAATACTTACCTAAAATTTCATAATTTGTTTTTACAAATCCCCCCTATAATATTTTTTTTCCGAAAAATATTTAGCCAAACGAACCCATTTTCATAGTGAGATCGACCCCAACCTACAAGTTGGGTTATTTAAATTATAATGATTACTTATTGTTGTTTAGGGACATTAATTTGAGCGTATAAAATTTTGGCGCCCTTCTACGGTATTTTTATTTTAGATTAAGTTTAAATACATTATTAAACATTAGTCAAACATTTCCTAATTTTACTTATAGTTTTGTTTTTGTCATTCGTAGATTCCAACTCTACTATATGGCAAGTACACAGAGTCAAGGAGATCAGTTACCGCATACGATTAAGGTCTCAACCAAACACTACACAGAATGAATAATAAGGGAGGACTAGTTAACCATATCGGGGAAGAATTAGGTGATGGTGTTGGGTTGCAACCTCGGAGGGCTTTTAATGAAAATAATCAATCTCTTGCTGAGAATTGATTGTGAGATGCATTGAGGATGCCAGAGCTATTGAAGACACAATATCTTAACAACTACATGGTAAACTTTAATATTGTTCATTCAAAGGACCTATTTTCCCACCCCCTCTAACATGGGGTAGACCATTGTGGTGAATAGTACTTTGATAAAGATGCTCAAAGCGAGAGGCTTATTTGTAGGTTGGGCATCAGATGACCCTTATGCTCACATAGCCAATCTCAAGGTAGTTTGAAAAATATGCATATGTCGATTGAACTGGGACATTAAAATTATTGGGTTGTGAGTATTCCTTCTATGAATAAACAAGAATCTAGGTATTTGATTTAATGAGCTCCCTTACAACTCAATCTACTTATTGGAACAATTTACGGATGCATTCTTAGAAAAATTATTTCCAGTGTCCAAGATGCTAAACAAAAAGGTTAAGCTAAAAAACTTTTTGTCGCTACCTGTAGAGTTAAAGAGTAATTCTTGCGACCAATTCACCACTTTTTTAGAAGTGTTGCGAATATTACATACTTGATGACTTGTTAAAAGCATATTTTTACCGAGGGTAATATAAAATAGTAAGGCGGTTCTTGATACAATTGTTGGGGGTTCATATGGTGAATGGACTTTTGAGAAGATTCTACAGAAACATGAGAAGATCTCCTAGAACAAAAAAACATTGGAGCATAAAAAATGTGGGTACTAGGAGAAACACATTATTAAGAAAATCCACAACTAACCAATCTGCAATGATATTTGTAAGGAGATAACATAAAAGAGATTAAAAAAATGGGGTGGGTATTGAAGCATGTAAGTAGAGGTGTTGAGAAGGTAAATGTTGTGAACTATTTAACTAGAACTCCACAACCGAGTGAGGATTGTTACTATAAAGAGGTTACTTATGCATTGAATGATCAAAAGGAGGATTTTTGACTGAACGGCCAATGTTCCAATATGTATAATTGGCACCAGGGTAAAGGAAACAAAGGTTGGAACGATGGCAACTTCAATATAAAGTGTCAATATGTATGTGATGGGGAGCTACAATTGTAACAACTCTAAAAGGAAAAACTTTGGCAATAGAAATGATCAGCTTGGACCTTAGGTTCGTCCTGAAAATCGAGAATCTATTCCTAGGAAAGTTGGTTGTAATATTTTACGTATTGAGGATATGATGCGGGAAGATTACGAGAAGGTTCGATGGGACCAATGAGAATATGAAGAAGATTAGGAATCACTAATCTGGT
The DNA here is from genome assembly GCF_036512215.1 of Solanum lycopersicum. Classification (NCBI taxonomy): domain Eukaryota; kingdom Viridiplantae; phylum Streptophyta; class Magnoliopsida; order Solanales; family Solanaceae; genus Solanum; species Solanum lycopersicum. The sequence goes on from NC_090802.1 coordinate 21,694,231, forward strand.
ATTGGTCAAAAAGTTGATGCCCACACAGTACCAATAAAGCATCTTGAGCAAATGATTATGCAATTTTCCTCCACATTTAACCTACGCCGACCTAGCACTCACCAAGCAATACTATCCTCAATCCTAAGATTGGCGAGCATTATATGGAAGTCACTACTCGCGGGTGTAAGCAAACCATTTATCCACGTATGTCGTCTGGGTGGAAAATGAGATTAGTAAGATGATGATGTTGTTGAGATTAAAGGACAGTTCGAGAATGCAACATACAAAGAGGTTGTGGTAAGTAGGAAAGTTGTTCTCATACCTAGAACCCCGCCTCCCATTAGATAGAGGTTAGTAAAGAACAATGAAGAAGGAAAATACCATAGGTTTTTTACTATGTTGAAAAAGCTTTCTGTTAATTTTCTGTTGATAGATGCTTTGGAGCAAATGCCTTGGTATGTTAAGTTTATGAAGAACATGGTGACAAACAAGTGATCTATGAGTTTCGAAGATGATGATGACTTAAATCGTTGTAGTGATGGTACTACAATGACCCTTGTGTAGAAAAAGGACCATTAAGATGCTTACACAATCGCATTTATCACTGGGTTATGGCATATTTCTAAGACATAGTTTGATCTGCTTGCTAGCATAAATCTAATGTCTTTGTCTATTTATATGAAGTTTGAATTAGGAAACACATAACTAACTACAATGCAGTTTCTCACGGCTGATAAAACTGTTAATAGGACCATTATTTGACTCCATGATGTGCTGGTGAAAGTGGAGTCATTCATTTTTGTAGCAGATATTATTATTCTTTAATGTGAGGTTGAATTTGAGTTTCCTATAATTATTGGGAGATCATTCCTTCTATAGGGCGTGCTTTGGTTGATATGGAAAAAGGGTCGATGAATTTCAGAATCAACAGACAAGAAGCGACCTTCAATATATTTTGATACATAGAGAAAAGTGGTGAGATCCAATTAGTATTTGTTATAAGATATAGAGTTGAGAGTGGGTCTGAGGTTCAAATTGAAGAGAGAGTTAGTGCTGCAAAATTAGCAAAAGTTGAACTATTCTTGGGTAAATTTGACACATAATCGGTCAATATTGCAGAATATCTTAATGGACGACAAGTAGAGTGTTTGGTATAGGTGCTAAAAGGTTCAAGTGAGATATTGGGTGGACTGTTTCTAATATTATTTGGATCTCTCCCGATATTTTTTTCTCACAAAGTAAAACTCATGCCGGATCAGATGCCAAGTATCCAGCACAAGGGAAGATTAAAATGTGCCTATAAAGGAGGTACTTAAGAAAGAGATCATTAAGTGGTTGGATGTTGGAGTTATCTATACAAATATATACAGTAATTGGGTGTTTCATGTTTTGTGTTTGCCTAAAAAGGGTGGTATTATAATGGTGCCTTATGAGAGAAACGAGTTAATCCCGATGCGGCAAGTGACCGGATGGAGAGTTTACATGGAATACTTGAGGTTGAATCCTTGAAAAGAGAATGACCACTTCCTATGTATTTCATGGACAAGATGTTGGATAAACTTGCGGTAAACGGTTGGTATTGCTTTTTTGATCGAATTAAAGTTATAATCAAATATCCATCGCATTGGAAGACCAAGAAAATACAAACGTCACTTGTCATTATGGAAACTTTGCCTTCAAACACATGTAGTTTGGGTTGTGCAATGTTCCAGCGACCATCTAACATGTTATCATGTCTATTTTCCCTAATATGGTGGAGAACGCTATTGAGCTATTAATGGATGATTTCTTAGTGGTAGGTGACTCGTTTGATCGATGTTTGCAAAAGTAGGTTGTGGTAATATTATCTGTGTGAAGATTGTACCTTGGTGATAAATTGGAATAAGTGTCACTTCATGATCAAAGAATGCATAGTGTTGGGGCATCGGCTTTCTTAAAAAGGTACTGAGGTGTCTAGATCTAAAGTTGACGTAATGTAAAATCTTCTTAAAACTATCTCCATTAAAGGTGTGAAATTTTTCTTCGTCATGCAAGATTCTATTGTAGGTTCATAAAAGATCTCATAAAAAGTGCACATCTATTGTGAAAACTACTTTAAAAAAGAGAGAGTTTTACTTTGGTGATGCATGTTTGATAGCTTATGGAGAGTTAAATAAGAAGCTAGTCCTGCGCCAATTATTATAGGGGGAACCATTTGAAGTCATGTGTGATGGAAGTAGGGTAGCGCTTTGCGTAGTATTGGGCAATGGTATGAGAAGATCTTTCATCCTATTTACTATAAAACAAAGGCTCTAAGTGTAGCGTAGAAGAATACAGTGTTACCGAGCAAGATCTTCTTGTAATGGTGTTTGCATTCGAGAAATATCAATCTTATTAGCTTGGTACTATGGTCATAGTGCATACTGACCATTGGATATTGAGGTATATGATGGCGAAGAAGGATGAAAAACCGCGAATGATTAGATGGGTGTTGTTATTGCAAAAAAATTATTTTGTTGTGAAAGGTAGAAAGGTACTAAGAATAAATTTTCCTATCAATTGTGTAGATTTGAGGATGAAGCTTTGTTCAAGCTTTGTGATAAGGCTGAAATTCAATAATGTGTTACAAGATGAACAGGTATTGGCTGCTTCTGATTGTCACAGTTCTTGGTTTGCAGACTTTGCTAATTACTTGACAAGCAATTTGGTGTCCTCTAATTCGTCTTGTCATCAAAGGAAGAAGTTTATGCATGATGTGAAGAAGTTCTTTAGGGCTGAGCCTTACTTGTATCATAGTTGTTTAATGAGAATATTTGTCATTATATGCCTGAGATTGAGATGCTGAGTATTCTTGATGCGTATCATTCATCGCCGGTTGGTGGTCACCATAGTGGTATTCAGACTGCACATTACACCTTGCAGTGCGGATCCTACCGTTCTATAATCGACCATGATGCTCATGAATTTGAAAAATCTTTTAATTATTGCAAAAGAGAAGATTGTATTTCTACGAGGTGAGAGTTTCCAAAGAATCCAATATTTTTTATTGAGTATTTTGATGTATGGGTCATTGAGTTTATGGTCCATTTGTGAGTTCATATTGGATGAAGTATATTCTTTTTGCGGTTGATTATGTATTTGTCACATTAAGGTAGCACCCCCTTAGACGTAACCATCGTCGTCCTCCTGTTTGAGGACTATGACTAGTCTCTTAGCTTACATAATTACATTCATAGGTCAAAAAATGCAAAAATCTAAAACTTTTCATTAATTCTACATTAATGTTTACATCGATCTATACATACACATAGTATTTATATCGAGTATACATAGAACCTCCGTATACGAAGAGTTCATAGTCTTCTACTATTATTGGACATTGATATATTAGATATAACATAGTCTAAAATGGTTTTCTCATCTCATATCCATCTAACAAGGGTATAACAATTTGGGTCTAGCCCATACGTCAATGTAATAAAGCCATATATAGGTTATATAATGTCTAATACTATAATTAAAAGGAAAGAACATAAGAGTCTTAAAACTAGAACAACTTCATAAGCTTGAAATTGTCATTGCCCTCGTAAAGTGAGGATCTACCCATCTTTGACAAATGAGAATTCCAAGTCCTCCTTTAAAGTAATCTTAAAGCCCTTCAACGACCACAACCTAAAATATTGGGGGAAATGGGAGAAAATGGGGTTAGTACACTACTTGTAATAAGTATGAGACCATATGCACAAATATTATAAAGTCATTCTAAAAAGTGACAATTCATTGAAGTATGTAATTTACTTTGGAAAACCTTATGACCATTAAAGAAGACCATACCAATAAATAAGACATATTCATTATGTCAAAAGCATGTACATCATAAGACCAACAATACTAAATCTAATCAAGTCAAAAAGATTATCACATAATTTAACACATAATCAAGGCAAACCTATCATATTGTTATAATAACAATAACCATGAATAAGAATTCATTACAACATAACCAAAGCAAGACAATTACGTATGAACCCTCATTAAGTCAACAAGTAAAGTGATTATGAAAATCCTCATAACCTTACTAAATCAAGTAAACTCAACTTATCAACAAAAAGAAAATACACTTCATCATTCCTCCCAATATTCCTCAACACATCATCAATACGTTGAAAGAAGTCATTGGTTTCTCCCAGAAGTGTGGCCTATTACATATATAGGGTCTCCGCTATATATTGGTAGACAAATGATCATATACTTTTCTCATCTGGTGGACAAGGTTTCTAAAAGAATAGGTGGATGGTATTCGATACTTTTGAAATTTGGATGTAAGATTAGTCTAGTATAACATGTTCTCCAATCCATACCATTTCATACCATCGATGCCACCTCCCCTCTCAGTACTACTATTAAATACATGGAGAGAATCATAGATGGTTTAAGGACAAAGAAAAAAAAATATTATTGGGCTTGTCTTTAAACTTTTAGCATGCCTTGCGATAAAGGAGGAGTTGGGGTCAGAAAGCTCACACATATATATATGCACAACTCTTAAATTCAGGTAGTTGTTGTTGTTCAGGTCAAAAATTTCATTGTGGGTTCAATTTATGAAAGCCAAATACTGTCACAGGGCAGACCAAACGGCAAAGAAACTTGATACTTGAAAAATATTTTGTTTGGAATTACATGAAGAACAACAAACAAAAAGTGGAAGAGCACATAAGAGGGAAGATTAATTTAGGAAGTTGTTCCTTTTGGTGGGATGACTGGATGGGCAATGGTTCCATCGCAAATAACACCTCCTATGTTTGTAGTCTCAATAATGCCATAGTATCTCATTTTTTTTAATAAATGGAAGGTGGAATGAAACAAAGTTGAGACAACAGGTCCCTCCTAAGCTTATCCCTCAGATTCTGAGCACAAATTTTTGATACCAAGAAGTAGTGAGAGACAATGTAATCTGGAAACCTACTAATTATGGAAATTTCGCTTGTTCTTATGCTCAGGAGATATGCATAAAGAAGAAGGAGAAGGAGTTTATTCACTCTCAGATTTGGCATAAACTTGTTCCTTTTAAGATGTCTTTCCTAGTATGGAGAGATCTAAGACAACAATTACCAACCAACGACATGTTAAGAACTTTTGGAGTTGATCCAGTCAGGTGTTTCTACTGCATCATGTAGAGATAGGATGATGTGAATCATATGTTAACTGATGGTCATTTGGTAGCTCATATTTGGAAATTTTGCGCAGGCATGAGTGGTGTTACCTACCAGTAAACACAGCTGAAACATTTTTTGTTGGGCAGGGAGAATACTCATCCTCGAAATGAGATTCACAAAAATATCATCCAAGCCCTTCCCATAATAGTGTGCTCGAATATGTCGAAAAATAGGTGTTCGGTCAAGTATGGTAGAAATAAATCTAACAGCTCTAGAGTCAAATAGATGATCTTTAAAGACATACTCCACATCTTGAACTCCATCGATTCAGAAATTCAATGGCCTACTACCTGGACAGAGGTTATTGAAAAAATTTAAAGTTATAGGTAAGCTACTAAATTGATCACAATCAGCTTGAAACCACCACCTATAAACAAGTAGAAAATCAAAAATGATGGGAGGGTTTTGCACAATCTAGGCAAGATTGGTGGAATGGTTATTCTAAGGGAAAACCAAAACAATTTGATCTATACTTTCGCAATACCTTTACGAGAAGGAACTAATAAACAAGCTGAGATACAAACTTCCATTTAACGTCTGAATTGGTACATACAAAAGGGCTATAACAACATTAAATTGGCAGTGGATTTAGAACATCTCACAAAATGGATTTACCGGAATGCAACAACACTTTGGAAACATGAAGCACACATTTATGAGCTGCAGACACTAGCTTATCAGTGTGAATTTTTTCAGTGTGTTCATGTCTACAGGGACGCTGATGATTCTGCAGAATTCCTATCCACGCAGAGTCATAGGCAGGATATTATACAAGACTACTACACTGAAAACCAACTACCAAATGTAGCAAGAGGCAGCTTTCTACTGGATAAATGGGCTTACAGAACATTAGAAGGAAAAAGTTAGGAAAAAATTTAGAATAAAACTTTACCTCTTCAATTTATTCTTTAATTTGGTTTACACTATTCAATTAGGGTTTGTCTTGTTCATATATAGCATCTTCGAATAGATCTTTAGGTCTTTATTTTGTCTCTTTCCTTTTTCGTAAAGGGAGAGTCTCCCCTATTTATGCATTTCTAGAATTTTTATTGATAGGATTCCACTGTCTAGGTACATTTTTAGTTTCTTTCTTGTAAGGGGATTAGTTGAATAGCTTTAGTAGGACTATCCACTCAGAACCACCTTAGGTTTGGAAGCAAGGTTTTATGCCCCCTTCCTTGTATCTTTTTTTGTTTATCAATGCTAAGGCCAGCAGGTTTGGTAAGCCCATGACCCCATCAAGGGTCGTTGTAATAATTTTAAAAAAATCAAGTGAACTGAACAAAAACCGTGATTAATATCCAACTTCATATAGCATTTGATTTAAAAGTACATATCATAATTCTTTAGAAATAGAGACCAAACAAATATTCGTAAGTGAAACCAATCATCATATATTATCTTCAATGAACAAAATGATAATATACGTATCATATACCATTATAAGAATATACATATATAAGAGCATCCTCCTATGACTTCACTCAAGGCTAACTAGTGCAATGTGTAGGTAGAGTCCCATTCCCCTACCTAGACTAAGCTAAACCTCTAGGTTATCCTAGTTAGAGTTCATCCCTTTAGTTAGTTTTACCTTTTTGGAACATCTTGCCTTAACAAACATAGACCACATGAGCTAATATGGAATCCGGTATCATGGAACCCAACACAGAAGGAAGGCGGACTACTTGCCAAGGTAGTAACAAAACATGAACATAGCTACTACGTGGATCCACTAACTAGTATTTTTATGGGGGCAATATAGTTCAAGAAATACGAGATACAATTGGGACCCTCTTTATGCTACATGCATTATAGTCTCCAATGTCAAGAGTACATTAGTTATCCTACCTTCCCTATGTGGGAAAGGACACTCCTCACTCTATTTCACTCGATGCTAAGCTAAAGTCACTTTTAAAATGTCGTTAATGTTTTTATTAGTCATCATAGCATGATGTAGGTCATAGGGTCAATCCATTATATAATCATCATCATCATATCTCAATAAGAATTGCATGAGTATAGTCCTTTCATTACAATTTATTTAAGAGAGGTTAGCACATTTACATTGTTTCATCATGATAAGGCATATTTGTAAGTATCACAATTCTTATAACATTTATAAATTAGCCAACACCTCACTAACCATATTCAAGACATTTCAATTAAATATCATACCAACCCCATCAGTCCTAGTACAAGATAAACTTCAATTCAATATCATCACTCAATCTCAAATAACCACAATAAAAGTAAACAATAGGGATCACAACACTTACCAAGTCTCCTTCATAATCCATCATCAAGGTTTTATCATCAATCCTTAACTCAACCCAGTAATGGTGTAATTTCATCACACATCAATAACCAACATGACAACTAACCTAATTGAATCACTACATCACAATCCATCACTAGTTCATAGCTTAAGATAAGCGACATAGGTCAAAGTAATAATCTAGATCAATTACTAAAGAACTAGCATGATAGGACTATCATTCCTTTTAATCTATTAATAATTTATATAATAACCTTATTGGATAGTAATTCAACCCATAAACATGTAAGTTGAACAAACATTACACAATTCGTATACAGATCACAACCTAGGGTTAGGGGGAATAGATCATCTTAAATAAACTAAACCAATCCATAAAGAAATAACAAAGGAAATCATAAACAAAGATATTAACACGATCGATTTTGAGATTGGAAAAGACCCACTTATATTTCATACGTTTGAAATCAAATTGATGGAACCCTTTGGGGAAAGAAGTCCTGAAGTTGAAAGGAATTACTTACCTTGGTGTGTTGGGCCCATTAGAAGACCTCCTTGAGTCCAAAACGGCCCACGGCCTAAATGGACGTTCATACTTATGTGTTCAAATTTGAAGGATGTATACGATTTTGAAATGACGTACACATCCCTCAATTCGCTAGGCCCACCCTTGGCACAAAAGGGTCACATATCTGTTTAAAACACGTAATATTTGTTTGTATGAATGTGTTGTTTTATCTGGAGATATTCTAGCTCACTCCTCTTCAAATAATTTTAGAACATGTAAGCACAAATATCAAGTCACTATCAAAAGTGCGTCCAAATACTCTTCGAGTCTTTAGTTTCCTTAAAAAAATCATTCTTTAGTACTACTCTCGTATCAGAAAAGATTCATCATTTCAAATCAAATCAAAGTACAGTAATGAAAAATCAAAGTACGGTAATGAAAAATTCTGTCAACTTTACTTCGACTCAAGTCAACATTTTTATTCACTAATCCCAAAGTCAAGTAGACAAATTCCTGTCTATTTAACCATTTCTTTATATTGGTTTCCCTATATTAGTGAGATAGTTTATATCCGGATAAAGCAACTCTTATGTCTTTACACTCATAGGTGATATCTTGTATAACTTACCACCTCGAGGCACTACTATATTGGTCTTTTGAGTTTTTTCATTGACAGGGTATTTAAAACTGATCTGTGTTGGTAAGTTGGTTTATCATCCGAGGTCGAAGGCCTCAAAGATTCCTCACCCAATCAAATTTGCAAGAAGAAAAGACAACAATGGGAGCAGTTGGACCTGACACAGAGAATTGTTCAACTCTGAATCATAAGATACAAAACATGATCAACAACAACTTGATTAAAAGTGATGAAACCACCTGAATGGATGACATATTGGACACTCAAGAGTGAGTGCAAGACATCTCTGAGTTGAGTCATTTGAAGATATTCATCATCAAAGGTCGAGAAGAAGAATGCCCGACATTGGCCAAAATTTTGCATGTGAAGTTTTTTTTTACCTTTCATTGGAAAATGTATCGCACATTTTGTTTGAACTACGTTCGACCTGATTTCTCGAGAATGAGATATGTAGGCGGCCTATGTCGGCCTCAGTCATTTCTTTATCAAAACATCCTATTTTGGTTAACCCTTGAGAGGGGGAACTACGTTGGACCTGATTCCTGCTCCAATGGGATACGTAGGCGCCACAATGGCTCGGTCATATACCCAGAAGATTTCACTTTCTCTTCATAATGGAAACTGAGAGAGAATTTTTGAGAGGATCTCAAAAATTCATTTTAAGTTGGACTTCTTTAACAAGTCAAAACAGAAGATCAAAATTCTACGGAGATCAGCCTTGGGTGCATCTCAAAAATACGATAGTCTAGTTTGCAACTGGGACAGAATTTTCAAGATGATCTCAAAAATTCCACAAATATCATTTGTTACTTATTGAAGTTAACTGGAAAACTTTTGAGGAGGGGCCTCAAAATTTCAGAATGAGCAACCTCAGAGTTAACAGAACAAGTTATGAGAGTTTCTATTATTGTAAACCGGAACAAATTTTCGAGGAGGGTCCTCAAAAATTCCATCAAATATGTCATATAAAGAACGGGCGAGTGTCTAAGCTAACTGCAAGAAGGAGCATAGAGACAAGACCAACACAAATCAGTCTTTCAAACTAAGAATTTTTCTTTGGATGGAGGAACATAGAAGTCACAAAAATGGCTATACAAAGCTGTAAAAAATGACAAAGGGCTTCACTTGCACCCATCGTGGACTCCTCAACAACACCTTGAAAATCTTCCACCTTATTTTATCTCTATTCCTTTATATTGCGTCAAGTGATTTCTAACCAAGTTTCTTTTTATCTTGCAGGAATATTATCGAGCCGTCCACCTCGTTACAGTGGAACATTACCGAGCCATCCACCTCGTTACAGTTGGAACATTATCGAGCCATTCACCTCGTTACAGTTGTAACATTATCGAGACATCCACCTCGTTACAGTGGAGCATTAACGAGCCATCCACTTCATTACAGTTGGAACATTATCGAGCCATCCACCTTGTTTCAGTTGGAACATTATCGAGCCATCCACTTCGTTACAGTTGGAACATTATCGAGACATCCACCTCGTTATAGTGGAACATTATCGAGTCATCCACCTCGTTATAGTTGGAACATTATCGAGCTATCCACCTCGTTACAGTTGGAACATTATCGAGCCATCCACCTTGTTACAGTTGGAACATTATCGAGACCTCCACCTCGTTACAGTTGGAACATGATCGAGCCATCCAGGCCTCGTTAAAAATTATGCATCGCGAGTCAATAATTATGCATGACGAGAAGATTTCATGCCTCGTCAAATTTATGCATCGCGAGAAGATTTCATACCTCGTTGAAATTTGGACATAGCAAGAAGACTTTATACCTCGCATAAAATCATGCATCGCGGAAATCATGCATCGCGAGTCAATAATTATGCATGACGAGAAGATTTCATGCCTCGTCAAATTTATACATCACAAGAAGACTTTATTCCTTGAAGAAATCGTGCATCGCGGAAATTATGCATCGTGAGCCAATAATTATGCATGACGAGAAGATTTCATGTCTCGTCAAATTTGGACATAGCGAGAAGACTTTATACCTCGCATAAAATCACGCATTGCGGAAAATTATGCATTGCAGAAAATCATGCATTGCGAAAAATCATGCATCGCGGAAATCATGCATCGCGGAAAATCATGCATCGCGGAAATCATGCATCACGGAAAACCATGCATCACGGAAAATCATGCATTGCGGAAAAAATAATGCATCGCGAGTTAATAAATATGCATGACGAGAAGATTTCATACCTCGTAAAAATTTATGCATCACGAGAAGATTTCATGTCTCGCTGAAATTTTGACATACTTTATACCTCGTTAAAAATCATGCATCGCAGAAATTCATGCATCGCGGAAATCATGAATCGCGAGTTAATAATTATGCACGACGATAAGATTTCATGCCTCGTCAAAATTTATACATCGCAAGAGGATTTCATGCCTCGCCGAAAGTTGTGCATTGCGAGAAGATTTCGCACCTCAGAAGAATTTAGGTATCGCGGGAAGATATTCATGCCCCGCAAGAAGACATACACGGATAAAGAATGGGAAATCGTGTATCTCAAGAAGGATATTTATCCATTGGCCTCGACTACATTCTTTTATTTTGAAAAGAGTAGACATCAAAAAGAACATCAAAGACGACGTCAAAAGAAATACCAGTATCATATCAGCATTTATTTATTTTAACATCAAATGAAGAGTACATTGAAGATTATATTGCAAACGCCAGACATAAGCTTTATTTTCTGTACGTCGAACCGATCTAGCCGATGTCGAATATTGAGGATAACAATGAAGTGTCGACATGGTAAAAAGACACTGTCTCTCATCCTAATTGCATTTTTTAATCTAACGAGTTTTATCTTACTCTTTTTTTAGAGCATCCCAAAGGATGAATTCTTCAAAAAACCACAGGTGCGCACGACATAAAAAAGGATACAGCACAACGTGGAACTTTTTCTTAGCAATGAACTGGGACACAGTCCAAAGAGGAATATCAAACTCTTAGGACGCGAGCAGAGAAGCGACTTCCACCACAATCAAACCACACCCCTATCTTAAGGCATGTGGGTTTTACTTTAGTTTTTGTCAGTTTCAGTCTCGCATCCAAAAATTTTGATTTACCGGAAGCAAGTTTCCAAAGTATGTGACAATGCGCCAAGAGCTTTTGAAATTATGTCTGTGTAAGCTCTTAATTATGGGTGTGAAGCGCGCCACATTCATGGCTAAGAGTTTACAAGCCTCTTTTTCATACTCGTTTAATTTGTCACTTGTCCGAAACCGAAGGTTATCTAGCATAACAGATTTCATTTTCAACAGATCGAGTCCAACTACACACAACCTGATTCCTGAAGGTTTAAGGATATGTAGGCGGATTAAAAGTTGAAAAAACTCGTCTGTATTCCAACATTCGCTCTCCAATTTTAATCTCGAGCATTTCGATACCTTCATAATTCAGTATCGAGGTGGTTTTTGAATTTTTTCAAAATCATGCTTTAAATCAAGCTTATCGAACTACAAGTGGCCTGAATTCTCATATAGCCTAAGATATGTAGGAGACCCGTTTTCAAGGGTTCGGCCATAATTCCTAAACTCTTTGTCAAGGACTTTTTTTTAAAAAAAAATGCGAATGGCGTTAGTCAAAATTGGTTCGGTCAATTTCATTTTCCTCGAGTTGCTTGCATCAACCCAAGTAAAATGAGGGACAGTTGTTGACACCAAATTTTTTGACCCACGCTGGTATAAATTAATTATCGAGCTTCGTGAGTTTTTCAAATTATTTAAGTTAATTAGTTTTATAAATCTTGCGAAAATTAAAAAAATAATAAATAAAAAAATAATAATAAATATATATATATATATAAATATATATATATATAAATAAATAAATAAATAAAAAATATATATAATATATATGGATTTTGTGGTACTTATCATAACTTTAGATTGTGTATATATATTACATCATTATGTATATAGTTTGTATATTTTAGGATTATTCAATAACCCTCTAAGAAATACACCTAATTATATTATTAAATTAGTTCAATCAATTTATAATTATATTTTAAATCACTTTTACGATTTTATAATTATTAGATAAAGAAGCTCGTTGATTAATCGATACGAATTCCTCATTTATTTTAGGCCAAACTTGGATATTCATTTAAACCAACCCACCCTTAACTTAGCATGACTAGCTTGCCAGCCCAAACAATCCTCAGTCCGGCCCACCTCAAACCCAACCCAACTCCGTTTTAACCCTATGCCCATCTCCCTTTCCAAATCCAAATTCTGCAAGTTCGATTGAATTTAAAAAGCCTCAACCTTAAGTCAAAATTTGCAAAGTAAGTATTTCAAAACTTATGAAGTTTGCCTAGATAAAAAATCTTAAGAATAAGGAAAGATAGTTAAAACAAAATAGTCAAATAAGTTAATCGCCGGAAAACCGTGTTTAACGGAGTGTCTTAGGTGTCTCACACCTTCCTAAGACACTAATATGAATCCCGAACCCCCTAAAAAGTCTTCAAAACAATTTTTTCTGTTTAAGTTGTTTTGGAAATGAGTTTTCTTGATTTTCCTAAAAAAATTAAGTGGCGACTCCTAAAGTCAAAAACACCTTTAAAATAAAACAAACTCTTTTCGAAATAATTTTTTCGATAAAACACAAGGCTTCATAAGGAACCATAGACATAGATGAATGGTAGCTAATGTTGTATGCAAACTTCACCAAAGGCAGATGATTGTCCCAATTTCCTTTGAAATCAATGTTTCAAGCTCTTAGAAGATCCTCAAATGTTTTAATAGTACGCTCCGCTTGACCTTCTGGTTGAGGATGAAAAGCGGTGCTTAACTTCACCTTGGTACCCAACCCTTCTTGGAATGACCTCCAAAACCTTGATGTTAATTGTGAACACCTATCTAATATGATGGATAACGTAATACCTTGGTGGATACACAACCTCATCTATGAATATCCTTACATAATCCTCCGTCGTGTAAGTAGACTTGATGAAATAAAATGCGCGGATTCGGTTATCCTATCCATAAACACCCATATAGAGTTGTATTGCTTTTGATTCAAAGACAGACCTACCACAAAATCCATGTTAATGTCTTCCCACTTCAAACAAGGAATGTGGATTTCTTGAAGTAAACTACCAGGCTTTTGGTGTTCAGCTTTCACTTGTTGGCAATTTGGACATATAGCAACAAATTTTGCTATGTTCATTTTTGAACCTTCCCACCATAACATTCCCTAAGGTCATGGTACATATTTGTCTAACCCAGATGAGTGGAGTAATGGGACCCATGATCTTCCTCAAGGATTCGGTTCCTCAAACAATATACATTGGGAACACACAACATTTCTTGATACCTCACGACACCATCCCCCCAAAAGAGAATGTGTCATTAAGCTTGACACGAAATGTGTCCTTCAAATCCATCGATGATTGATAAAGGTGTTGTTTGGACTTCACCTAAACCACTAAATATGATTCGGAGTTATTATGGATAGTAAAACCACCATTCGGAGAATCTTCAAACCTAACACCAAATCTAGACAACCTATGAACATCTCTTTATGCTTGTCTTTCTCTACATGAGACACAATAACTATGGTCATATGAATTAGACGTCCGCAACCACATTGGCCTTGTCAGGGTGATAGACAACACTCATGTCGTAATCTTTCAACAATTCGAACAACCTTGTGTTACATAGGTTCAACTGTTTTCTAGCAAACACATATTGTAGACTGTCATAGTCGGAATACACATAAACATGAACACCATATGAGTAAAGCCTTCATATTTTCAAGGCAAAAATTACGGCCTTTAACTCAAGATCATGTGTTAGATAGTTCCTTTCATGCACCTTAAGTTTTCTAGAAGCATAGGATATTCTTTTCCATGTTGTATAAGAGCAAACCCTAAGACTACTCGAGATGCATCACAATACACAACAAAGCCCTTTGTAACCTCCTGTAAAGTCAACACCGGAGCCGAATTAAGTCTATCTTTCTAGATTTGGAAACCTCTCTAACATTCCTTCAACCACTTAAATTTCATACTCTTTTGGGTCAAAGTAGTCAAGGGAAATGGAATGTATGCAAACCCATCCAAAAACCTCTATTAATAAAATGCTAGACCCAAGAAACTCATAATGTTGGTTGGAGTCAATGGTCTATGACAATTTTTCACCACCTCGGTTTTCCTTTGATCAACCTCGACTCCTTCACTAGAGACGATATGACCTAGAAACACCATCGAACTTAACCAAAACTCATATTTGCTATACTTTGGAAATAATTGGCTCTCCTTAATAACTTATAACACCACCCTCAAATGGTCCATATGTTTACCCTCATTTTTTGAATCTACCAAGTTGTCATCAATGAAGACAGTGATAAATGAATCTAGGTAACTTTGAAATACCCTATTCATAAGATACATAAATATCGTCGGTGCATTAATGAAACCATAAGACATTACTAAGAACTCATAGTGGCCATATCTAGTCTGAAATGCCATTTTTGGTATATCCTCACCTCTCACCCTATGTTAGTGATACCCCGATCTCAAGCCAATCATAGAAAAGTAGCTTGCCCTTTGGAGATGATCAATCAAGTATTCAATCTAAGGGAGAGAGTACTTCTTCTTAATAGTTACTTCATTGAGTTGGAGATAATCGATGCACATTCGATGAAACCCATCCTTCATATTCACAAACAAAACTGGAGCACCCCATGGTGAAATACTAGGTCTAATGAAGCATTTGTGTAGTAAATCTTAGAGTTGATCATTCAACTCTTTCAATTCGGCTGGATCCATCCGATAAGGAAGAATTGAAATTTCATTTGTATCTGGTAACAAGTAGATACCAAAATCAATATCCCGATATGGAGGAATACGGGACGATCATTAGGAAAATCCTCCAGAAATTCCCTCACTACGGGGACCAACTCTATGGGATGAATTTTGAATTCTAAATCTTGAACTCTTACTATGTGGTATAAACATCCTTTATATATTATCCTACAAGCTTTCAAAAAAGTAATGATACGACCTCTAGGAATAGAATTTCCCCCTTTCCACTCTAAAAATGGGTTCATTTGGAAAATTAAATTTCACCACCCTTGTTCTACAATCTATAGAGGAAAAGCAAGCATGCAACCAATCCATACAAAAAATGACATCAAAGTCAAGAATATCAAGTTCTACTAGTTCAACATAAGTAACTCTATTGGAAAACTTCATAGGCCAATTTCTATACACCCTGTTTGAAACAACCAACTCACACACTTGGGTAGACACAATAAAAATTTCATTCAAGATTTGGGCTAAAATATCAAACTTCATAGCTACAAAAGGAGTAACCAATTACAAGGTAGTACCGGGATCAAGTAAAGCATATAAATCTATATAAAGACTTTCAACATACCGGTCACAACGTTGGGAGAAGTCTCTTAGTCCTCTTATAGGTGAGAACATCAAAGAAATTCTTCTTCTGAGCATCATTAGAACCACTTGCTTGCCCACTCTCCTTGTCTTGCCCTTTTGCATTTGGGAATTCATGAACTTTGTGCCCACATTTACCAGAATCAAAACAATTATCCATTCCCTTAAGAAAATCACCATAATGCTTCTTGCCACACCATCCATAAGTTGTCTTTGTGGTTGGTGAATTAGTACGCCATCCCTTTTGAGGCTTAGGGTTAGAGACCCTATCATCCCTAGCCTTAGGGAACTTGGAAGGAACTTTGTTAGAAACCCTCTTCTTGAACCTAGGATTGTCTTGGATATCAAACCTACCCTTTGCAAAACCACTATGAAAATATCTTGCCCTCTTGGCATCTCTACTCTTTCACTTAGCCCATGCTTTTTTCACTTGTTGAGCATTAACCATTAGATGAGAAATGTACATATTGCATTTAGCATAGCCAAATGACATTCCTCTTGCAAGTCATCTGACAATCCCTTCACAAAGCAGTTCATTTCATCCCTAGGATCAGAAACAAAAGAAGGAGCATATGTTGACAATTTAGTGAATTTCAAGAAGTATTCAAGCACAAACATACCTCCTTGATGAATATTGATAAACTCCACCACTTTAGCTTCCCGCTTCTCCCTAGGAAAAAATTTATCAATAAAATCCTTTTTGTACACCTCCCAAGTTATTGGTACACCTCTCAAAGACCTATTTTCTCTTTATTGGACGTACCAAGCTTGATCCACATCTTTGAGTTTGTAAGTGGATAACTCGGCCTTCTCACTAGTATTCAACCCCGTAACATAAATGATCTTGTAGATTTCATCAATATACTCTTGGGCGTATTCTTAAAAAATCGACGTAGAAAGTAGGGGGATTCTTCGTAGTGAAATCCCTCAAAGGGGAGGCCATTGTACCAACATGTTTGTTTGCTTAGGGTACAACCTCTATATTAACTTGGGTTTTCATGGCTTGATCTTGGATAGTGACATCTTGTGCTTGAGTAGTGATGGATTTGTCCATGCGGAGAAGAGCACCCCTTATGTCACCATGCGTCAAATGAGGAGGATTGACCAAAACATGGTCATCATTAACATGTTCTTAAAGAGGAGGGACTTGATTTCCTCGGGGAGGAGGTCCCGCATTAGCAATCTCTTCCTCAGGTATTCGTTTTGCGTTTCATTGAGTATACATTTCCTACAATACAAAAAGGATTAGATGGTAAAAGCACATAGAGTCAAAGATAAAGTGGCACGATATTGAATATCCAAGAAAGTAAGAGTTTACTAACCATCACATAGGTTCCTATTCATAAGTGTGGCATGCTTCACAATTATGAATACGAATATACATAGACATGGTTGAGATAGACATCGACTCAAAGATATTCAACCTCATGTTCTGATACCAATTTTATCGCATCCGAGGGGCACCTCTTAGACGTAACCGGCATCATCGTCCTCTTTGAGGACTAAGATTAGCCTCCTAGATTACATCATTACATTTATAGGTCAAAAATACGGGAAATTTAAAACTTTTCATTACTTCTACTTTAAGGTTTACAAAGACCTCTACATACATACTTTTTATATCGCGTATACATAGACCCTTCGTATAGAAAGATTACATAGTCTTATACTTTTATTGCACATAGATATATAAGACATAACATAGTCTTAGATGGATTTCTCATCGCATAACCATCTAATAGGAGTATATCAATTTGAGCCTAGGAAAACCATCAATGTAAGAATGCCATATAAAGGCTATAAAATGTTAACTACTGAAATGAAAGGAAAGAACATAAGAGTCTTAAAACTAGAACACTTTCATATGCTTGATATTGACATTAGCCTCAAAAAGTGAGGAACTACCCAATTTTGATGAATGATAACTCCAAGTCTTCTTTCAAAGTCGTCTCAAAGTCTTTAACGACCAGAACATAAATTGTCAGGGAAAAAAAGGAAAAAATGGGGTTATTACACCACTTGTTCTAAATGTGAGGACATATGCACACATATCATAATATCAATCTAAAAAGGGAAAATTCATTAAAGTATGCAATTTACTCTGGAAAGCCTTGTGAACATTTAAGAAGACCATACCAATCTATAAGACATATTCATTAAGTCAAAAGCATGTACATCACAAGACCAACACTACTAAGTCCAATCAAGTCAACATGTATATCAAATAATTTAACATGTACTCAATGCAACGCTATCATAAAGATATACTAACAATAAGCATGAATAAGATTTCATTAAAACATAACTAAAGCAAGATAATTACCCATGAACCCTCATTAAATCAAAAAGTGCAACGACTAAAAAAAGATCCATGACCTTACTCAATCAAGTAAAATCAACAAGAACTGTGATTAATATCAAACTTCAAATTGCATATCATTTAAAAGTACATATAATCATACTTTAGAAATAGAGACCAAACACATATTCATAGGAGAAACCAATTACAATATAGAATCATAAATGTTCAAAAACATCATATGCATATCATGTACCATTATAATCATATACATACATAAGAACATCCTCCTAAGACTTCCCTTAAACCTAACTAGTGCAATATTTAGGTAGAGTCCTATACCCCTACCTAGACTAAGCTAAACTTCTTATGTTATCCTAGTTAGAGTTCATTCCTTTAGTTCATTCATAATTTTGGGGGTATATTTCCTTAAACAACATAGACCACATGAGCTAATGTGGAATTTGGTGTCATAGAACCGTACACCGAAGAAATGCGGACTATTTTCCAAGTAAGTACCAAACATTGAACATAGCAACTATGTGGATCGACTAGCTAGTATTCCAATGGGAGCAACATAATTCAGAACTAAGAGATACAATTGGGACCTTTTTTATGCTACATGAATTATAGTGTCTAACCTCAAGAGTACACTAGTGATCCTACCATCCCTATGTGGGAAGGGACACTTCTCACTCTAGTTCACTCGAAACTAAGATAGAGTCCCCTTTGAAATGTCTTTAACGTCTTTATCAGTCATCATAGCTTAATGTAGGTAATAGAGTCTATCCCTTCTATAATAATAATCATCATAGCTCAATCAGAATTGCATGAGTATAGTCCTATCATTACAATCATATAAGTGAGATTAGCACTTTTACATAATCGTTATAGGGCACATTGGTAAGTATCACCATCCTTATAACATTTACATCTTAGAAAACACCTCACAAACCAAAGTAAGGACATTTCAATTCAACATCATAGCAACCCTATCAATCCTAATGTAAAATATACTTCAATGTAATATCATCACTCAATCTCAAGTAACCACAATTGAAGTAAAGAATAGGGATAACAAGACTTACAAAATCTCATTTATAATCCATTATCAAGGTATTACCATTAACCCTTAACTCAACCCAATGAGGGTTTAAGACAAAAAAGCCAAATGAATCACTACATCACAATCCATCACTAGTTCATACCTTAAGTTGAGAGACTTAGGTCAAAGTCATAATCTAGGTCAATTACTCAATAACTAGCATTATAGGACGAAAATAATCTTAATATATTAATAATTGATACAATAACATCATAGGATAGTCATTCAACCAATAACCAAGTCAATTGAACAAACATTACAAAACTCATATGAAGATCACAACCTAGGGTTAAGGGGAATAGGTCATTTTCTACGAAATAAACCAATACATAAAGAAATAACATAATTTAGTTATAATACATCTTAATCTATTCATACTATCAAAAGGAAATCATAAACAAATCAATTCACAATATGAACTATAAGATAGGAAAAGACTCTGTTGAATTTCATACTTTTGAAATCAATTTGATGGAACCCTTTGGGGAAGGAAGTCCCAAAAGTGAAAGAAATACCATACCCTGTTCTACTATGAAGATTGATGGAGAAAACTTTCTTATTCAGTCTTAGAATTCTCCTTGACCTTGTCTACTATGGAGTTCTTCAACTTGGGAGAGAGAAAGAAGAGAGAAGGAAGAGAGTTTGGGTTTGGGAATGATGAGATCTGAGGTTAGTCTAACTAGAGTAGAGTTTTTATTAGGTTGTTAATTAGCTTAATTAAACCTCCTCTAACCCCTAATTAACCTCCTAACTAATCCAAATAATTAAATGAACTATACAAAAATGTACAGCAAATCAATGACTATATAAACGAAAACACGATCGACAGAGCGTGTGTCCATCAACGTGCAGTGTTCACCTCCATGATGCACACCTCTCGATAAATTCAGAGACTTGTCAAAACAGGCCCTTTTCCAAATATATTTTAAGTTTCCATCGACGGAGGCAATCGACGCTCTGACTATTGGACCACGAACCATTTCAGGCAACCGTCTGTGAACAATACATTAGAAAGCTTCTTTCCAGGTCGCAAGGGTCCTCCTAAAGTGACCTTGCTTTGTCCTTTGGAGGTAGTGCCGGCACATTTCTACTATGAACTAACTCTAATATGTTTTAAAAAACCTTCCACCAATTTTTATCATTTTTAGACTCCTAAAATTTAGACAAATAGGCTAAGTCACACTAACACCTTATTGACGTTCATTGACATTTTGATTGCTAAAACATCTAAATGACTTATAAAAATTAAAATTGTCCTTAAAATAGTGTTTAGACCTTTTTGACACCTATTTTAGTCTCTACAAAACGTATTAGACTTTTGTCCTGTTACATTATCGAAATGGGTGGAAGTAGTAGCGCTCCCAAATAAAGGTTAGAGTGTCACCGCATTCTTAAAATGAATATTTTCTCCATATTTCATACACCAACGTTGATTATCAGTGATGGAGGTTCTCACTTTTGCAATAAGTTTTTTGAAAGAACTAATTGAGAAATATGGTATCCGCCACAAAGTTGCCGCTCCTTACCTTCCCCATACTTCTGGAAAAGTTGACATGTCCGATAGAGAGATCAAGAGGATATCATAAAAGACTGTAAATGTTAATAAAACGGATTGATCAAGGAAGCTCGATGATGCATTATTTGATTATCACACTACATACAAGACTCCCATAGGTATTTCTTCATACAAACTTGTATATGGAAATTCTTGTCATTTGCCTGTGCAGCTAGAACATATGGCTATGTGTATTAATGAAGAAGCTAAATATACATTGCGCATATCATCAAATAAAAGAGTTAATTACTTTAATATGCTCAATGAGTTTTTGTACTAGCCTATGAAAATGCAGCCTTGTATAAATTGAAGATGAAAAATTGTCACGATCAAAGGACTGAAAAGCGAGATACTGTTGCTGGAGATGTTGCGTTTCTATTTAACTCAAGGTTGCACTCATTTCTAGGTTAGCTCAAGTCCAGATGGACCGGACCATTCTTACCCAAGCAAGTGTTTCCACATGGAGAGATGGAGCTCGAAGACAATGACCGAACGTGGTTTAAGGTTAATGGAAAGAGGATCAATTTTTATCTAGGAAACGCAGAGAGTGTGCAAGAAGAGATTGTGGCCTACTAACTTGATAAAGTCTGAGTAATCAAGAGTCCTTCATCCTGACACGATGTTAAATAAAGTGCTGCATAAAAGGCAACCCAAGGTTTAAAATATAGCGAACGATAGGTTTTAAAATTTTGTTTAGGTGCTTTCATTGCTTATTTGTTTCTTTTTTTTCAATTAAATAGGTGCTTAAATTTTTTTTTACTGTTTGCTAGATATAACATAGGGTTTGTGCTTTAGTAGTGTCAAAAAATGCAAAAAAAATGGCCTAATGGTATCAAAAAGTGCAGGTCACAATTAAAAAAATCTATAGTTTAAGATCTAGTACAAGGGTCTACGTATAACATAGACACTCCTTAGTTAACTCTACGGATAGTAAATGGTTCTCATAGATCCCTGGTAAGTGATTAAATTTTTTAACAGCAAAGGTGATCTACGGTCCTAACTTACAGACCTCGTAAATTGACCTACAAATCTCAAGCAGGGTATAATAGGTCCTAACCCTACTCTGCCCGACCCCACAAAAAACCTTTTAGTTATAAATCCCTATTTCAAATTCCCTTCCACTTCCCTTACTTTTCTCCCCCAGCCTTTTAAAATATTCCAATGCCCCTATATCACTCCCCAAATCAACCATCACTCCCTCATATATCATTCTCATTCCTTCATTCATTATCCCAAATTTCCTAATTTTAATTGCTCCAACATTCCGCAACGACTCCGACGTCCGAGTGCGGTGCAACTAAGTGATTTTTGTTGGTAGAGTTGTAATTATAGTGTCGTCAAACACTCAAACCATTCCTCATTGTTTGTAATGTAATACGGGGTAAGGGAATGTTAAAGAGGGAAAGGGGTACAAGCCTAAGTCAACTACGGTCGTATCTTTTGTGAAGGGTAGGTTCCTGGAGGGGAACGAATGTTTGATGTAACTGGATCATATTCAGTATGTGAAGGTTGTATCCCCTATTTTGGGGTTATTCCTTGGGTGTCAGACTTGAGAGAGCTTAAGATTCAAATCAAAGAGCCTCATAAATAAGGATTCATCCTTCCTAGTGTTTCAAAGTGGGGTGCTCCTGTCTTGTTAGATAAAAATAAGGAGGGTATTACAAGATATGACAATTTTATCTTAATCCACTGCAATGAAAAGCTTATGTTTCCATTGAGTATACTTAGGTGAAGAAAATTAACATTTTTGTAAGAGTGTGCATACCAAGATTGGGTTTAGTCCTTCGAATTTGATGAGTTCACCTGACTTTGAGTTCTCGTGTTGATGAAATGTTTGTTCTATAAGGATAGTGATAGGTGATTGAGCGTAGTGGTAATAAGAGTTAGTAGTACATTATGAAAGGATGCAACAATATAATAAGATTGTGGATAAGCGAATTTGGTCTATTAATATGAAATGTGAGTATCTAAGGTCATTTTTTTTTATTATTTTGTGAGAAACGTGGTTGTATAGAATGTTTTAAGAAATGGCGGGATGAAGTGTAGCCTTTAGACAAAGGCGAGAACAAAAATAGTAAATTTTATTGAAAGGGTTAAAGATGCATCTTAAGAGGGGTATATAACTGTGTTAAGAGATACATGATATCTTTCATTTTGATATGACTATGGTAATAGTGTCATAAGTCCATCAGATTGGTTATTAACAATTCGATTAGACTCGATAAATGAGTGTACATACATTAGATCATGTGTGAAGATAAGTGTATTGTTATTTTTTGAGTTTAGTAAGGATTAGGGTTGAAGTTTAGCAAAAAGATATTAAAAGATCGAGAAAGATGTAATCCATGATAAGTGAGAATTCATGAATTTATAAAAATAATCGAGACAGAAGCTAATGTTAATAGATAAGAGTATTGCTTTATACAGTTTAAATTAGAATTTAGATTTTTTTTGCAATAAACCTACATTCGTTGTGATATATTTTGTGAATGTATGACCTGGAAATGTGAGAAAATAATTAATTGTATCCGATATTGAGCATTTGAAAGTACTTACACCTAGGATGATTCAAAAATCATATTACTAAATATTTTAACTACATAATAAAGGTTTCATTAAAAATGTGTTGGGTTATGATAAGGTAAATGTTCAAAGTTTGATTATGATTGTTATTATTTTGAGTATGATTCACTAGCTATGCTATCGCTTATTTGAAGTTTTCTAGGTACATCCCTAGTTGTAGGTTAGGGGTACCAAGTCCTGCGATGTTCTCTTGGTTGAGTAGGATGATTTGGGAGAAATGGTTAATTCAGATGACTTATACGGTATGGTCTTGTAGTTGTTAAAGTACTTTAATAGTTCTATTTGTACCACCTTGCTTATGAGAATTCATAGAGGATCTACCTTGCGTATTCATGGTAGTTTGAAAATCTTGATTTTCATCTTGTCACGAGATCAATTATGTGTGGTTTGATGTGGGTATCATTGAATGCAATTCAATTGTTCTTAATAGATAATCTACAATTACTAAATCTAGCATTGTGATAGTCTTGTTGGATGTTTAGTTGGTTTGTATACTTGATCTCTCATGGAGTGTCTGATGTCTAAAGATTGAATCTTTTGTAATTTAATTTTAAGGAAATGTATGTTGTGAGATAGATATGGTTATATGGTCTATGATTTTTTGGGTATTATGAGCGTGAGTTGGTTGGTTTAGGTTTACCTCTAATTATGGAGAGTTTTGATTTTTGGATTTTATCATGGTGTTGCGAGGAAGGATTAATCATGATGATTGTGTCAAGATCATTGAGAACATGTGGCAGACGTAGGTACGATCAACTTTAGTGGTTGTTGGGATTTATTTATTTGATTAGTTAAGTTTATAGACAATAATATTTATCATTTGAATGTTGAGATAACTTCATTAAGCTATTTTAAGGGAGGATGTGTACATATTAAATTTGTTGGTATGAGGTTGGAGATGTAAAATCCTTAGGGGTAATAACATTCGGTAAGAAGATCATGTGAGATAAGTATCCCTAATAATACAATAGCTCATATACTACTCTACCATTACTTCATCTAGTCTTCTCCTAATTGATCACTCGGGGATGACATGAATTAATTATATCCACTTTAATGACCTGATTCCGTCGTTAGGGAAAATGAGATGAAGAATGAATTGGAGCAAGAAAAATTGTTCATAGTTACTTTTTCATAGGGAAAAGCAAATGAAGAATGAAGTGGTTTCCATGTTCCGACATAAATATGAGATTCGCTGCCACATTCTGTCACACTTACCTGGATCAGATGCAATTTTTCCATTTGGTAACAATTGAAGTGAGGGTTTTATAAGAGGATCGTTGAATTGGGTTCCCTCAGAGGACTATTGAATTATGTTGTGTATATTCTTGTCATAATTACGTTCATATGTAATTATAATTGATTATCGAAAAGTGTATGTTGCTCTAAATTTATAAATAATTTTCATTATCGAGAATGTGGGATTCTACATTGATGCTGAAAAGATAAGCAATATTGTATATATTCGGTATATGGATGTTTTGTAAATTTGTTCTTACTTGCATGTGTTTCTCTTATTGGGATAGCTGCGTGATCCTATGAGTACTCTTTTTTAGTCCACTCTCTTCGGACTCAAACTATTTGTTTAAGGTATTTTTTGGTTTCGGGGTTTTTCCCTTCTTCTTAGACTTGTCTTTAGTAGATTTTTTCTACAATGAGTTTCAGGTTCTAGGTTTTAGTTGCACATTTGTTTCTTTAATTAATTTGCTTTTGTAATTTAATTGCCTGAGTTTTGGTTTAGTTTCTTAGTTTGGGTTGTAGTACTGGTTCTCCCAATGAATGATTAGTGTGGGTGCCAATCACGACGGTTTGTATCATGACAGAATAACAACATTAAAATTTTCAATTCGTTTTAAGAATAATGACAACAAATCATTAATCGAACTCATTTACCATAGAAATAATTTTGATTTGAGGTCGATATTCATGTTTAGTATAACAATACTATATTGTTTAAACATCCATTGAAAGTATGAAATTATGAACATAAGCACACAAATGTATATTGACATATAATTACACCTAATTTATTTTGAAAACATTGGCCAATGCTACTTTGAGAAACGCGTTGAGTTAATTCCAAAATTGAGAATTCAACAAGATAATATATTTTACTTTCCGCTAGTTATTCATTTAGAATTTTATAGTGAAAATTAACATGTATCATCAAAATTTAACATTTAATTTGATAGAGAAAAAGAATTTAAATTAAACAATTGATTTATGTGAAGATTAAAAAAGACAAGTAAAAAAGTTACACGATATTCTCTCCATCCGATATTAATTTAAACTTTGATCCCTTTTTCATTTTTCAACTTATGTTTAGTTATATTTGAAAATAGTTCATAAGGATAAAGATGGAAAATTATGTTAAATTTATGTCCTAACCTCTTCTTGTTAAAGAGTGTGAAACACCTCAAAACATAACTTAATATGCAATGGAGGGAGTATGAAATATGTAAACGAATATATTATAATTCCAAAGAAATGATAAATTGTGTTTGATGATATAAAAGTGAAGAAATTTGTATCACCTCTTCGATATAAGAACTTGGTTCTTGTAGTACTTTAACATAACCTCGTTATAAAAAATAATTAAATTTTATTGGGAAAACCTCCTTATTAAAAGAAATAAAAACCATGACCTCCATCCTGTAGGATTTTCAACAACTTTTCACTAACATCAAAGAGCGGCTTCAGGTTGCAACGCTAAAATCTAAGAGACTAACTCTAGTACCTCCACTCAAGTGAATCACTATATCTATTATATTTACTCTTCAAGAAGACACAACAATTTCTTGTCACAAATCACATAGACACACTTTGAAACTTAACATTATTATAATTAAATAGTGATACTTTAACAATAAACTTATTTGCAATTGAAACATGATTATAGTTCTTCTTTCTTCTACCAATGTACGCTCCTTCTGCGAATTCTTGCCTTTTGCTTAAAACGGCGATATTCATTGTGTGAAAAATCTAAAGTTTCATTATTAAACTTTCTCCTTTTATTATCATCGTATTTTGCACGTCCTCAATACCCTAATTGTGTCTGAAAGTGATAGTTGAATAGGTCAGCTACTCCTTTTATCGAACATTACGAACATTCTAATTTATTCCCACACGACATTACTTTGATGATAATTGTTAGAATCTGACTTGTCATTAGACAGTATGAGATAAATATTCCTCTATAGGATCGATTCTGCATATAAAAATTTGATTGTATTAGGTACAACCTCTTATCCTTTTCTGGTGAATTTTGGGTGTGTGTAAATGTCTGTGTGTTTGTATATATATATATATATATAGAGAGAGAGAGAGAGAGGTAGGTACATATATATATATATATATATATATATGTTAAATTATAAGAGCTAATTTCTTGTTAGCAGTAAAAAAAGAAATTAAACTAATCATAAATATGTGCTCTTTAAACTAACGCAATTGCTGTTCTAAATACTAAAAGTTTGAATTTTCTTGAACAAATTAAATTAATAATTAATATGCGTTTTTTCAACTAATGCAATCGTTGTTCTAATTTGGTGATTAATTCATGTGAATAGTAATATACTTTATTTAATGATTTTTGTTTCCCTAATAATTTTTTTTATTACATGAGAAATAGGGAGAAGATAAAATTGGGGAGGGAATAATTACAAGGTGGAGAATAGCTGCAAACCTCACCAATGAAGTGAAAATTGATATATCCAACTAATCGGGTATTATCAAAATTCCAAGAAATTTTATTCTTAACAAAAAGCAAATTTATACCTATATATAGTTGAAAGGTATTCAACAACCCCGTAGATTACAGATGATCAATACGTCATATCTTCAAAACATCATTCAGGCTTATACAAAAAATCAAGTAATTAGAATGTATTGTTGATATTTTCATCAAATAATTTTAAATTATCGATTGATTTTGAAACTCTATATAATATTAACTAAAAGTACTCATCTTATTGACTTTATACAAAGTGGGCAATATCAACAACCTTACTAATTTCAAAATAAGCGACACTAAAATGAGTACTTTCACTTACTATTATATGAAGATTCAGAAAATTGATCAA
The DNA here is from genome assembly GCF_036512215.1 of Solanum lycopersicum. Taxonomy (NCBI): domain Eukaryota; kingdom Viridiplantae; phylum Streptophyta; class Magnoliopsida; order Solanales; family Solanaceae; genus Solanum; species Solanum lycopersicum. The sequence goes on from NC_090802.1 coordinate 21,721,896, forward strand.
TTACTTTTATATAATATCATTTGATGAATATAATAGTATTGCAGCATGGACATCAAATTCACGTGCCTTTTGTATAAGCATGAAAAAGTTTTGAAATGTGACATATTACCACCTTCATGTAAATAAAGTATTGAGCAATACTTTCAAAGTAAGGATGTTTATAATAATGAAATATCATGATTATTTCTAGGTATCACAACTTCTATTTACGGAGAAGCATTAACTCTCTAATCTAATATTATAATCAAATCAATTCTTTTTCATGAAAAAATATTAGAAGCAAAGTGAAATTGATATGATATTTTAATGAGGTATGAACTTTAATTATAAATAGGCAAATTATTGATCAACTTATCTAATGCTAGGCTAGCATTTGACCATATATTTCCAAATATTTTGGGCAAATTATTTTTTGTTAAAATTTTGCCATGTGTTTGATTACAAACTTCCAAATCTTTTGGCAAGTAATTTATGGGTGATGTTTTCCATGTGTTGGGATACAAATTTACAAATACTTTTGGCAACTCATTACTGGATGTAGTTTGGTCAGGCAAGTTTGACCATAGATTTTATTGAGAAGTATATTCGTCTTTTTTTAAAACAACATACATATATCTTGTATTTTTGAATATATATCATTTATTCTTAAATGAAAAAACTTACTGTGAAAATATCATACACTTATACTTGCTACGAGTCATAGCCATGACTAAATATATTAGTAATATATTGATGAAAGGTATTGATAATAAAATTTAGTTAATAGGATAGTCCAATTATAATAGTAACTTTTTCTCACCTAAAGTATACAAGTTATTTTATTTTTATTAAGTTAAAATATTTTATTATATATTTAAAGGTTCGAACTAGTCATTATCAAAGTGCTTGAAAATCACCATATCTATGATTTTCTCATCTTCTAGCATTGTCAATAGAGTTATCTAGTGCATATAACTAGTATAAGGTAACATATATCCCGTGAAATTAGTTAAGATACGCATAAAATTGACTTTGTCACCAACTTGTCAAATTATATAGGTAAAATTCATAAATAACCTCTCAACCTATGCACAAAATCCCAGAAGACATTTTTTTATCACAGTGAATGTACGAGTATGCCTGTTGAGATACTAAACAATTCATAGGATTGAAAAGATTATGAAAGAAACAACTACCTTGAATCCCCTCAACTGATGAAAAACTTACTCAAAATAAAGCAATGAAACACACGTAATATATGAAAATCTTTATAAAATAGTAAAAACTCTTTAGTTTTTTTAATGAAAATGAAATAACAAACTCAACTTTACTCATATAATTAAGTAATATAGTTTGTAAGAGATTCTCTAACTGACACCCACCACTATGAGCCTAAGTGGTGAAACAACATCTTGCCCACGCTGTTTTAACATTCCTATACGGTGTCGTCATATGTAACTAATTGACTTTGTTGATCCACTAGCTTATGATAAAATAATCTTTAGGAGTCATCTAAAAAGTATGATGCTTTACTAATCATGATGGTTGCATTATTTATGGAGACTTGAGTTAATATAAACTCGCATACCCATATTGTTCCTCAATAATGCTTCAAAAATATGCTTAGCTGATGTGTTTGTAAATACAGAACCCTTGTTTGGTTTGATATAATTACTCAAAAATTAGCTTAAAACTCTCTCGGAATCGATGTTCCCTTGCCTTCTCAAATGTGAAGACATTTTATACTTCTTGGGAATACGTAGTACATATATAGTTCTTTGAAGAAATGAACTTCAAAACATTACTCTTTGCTTAATTTGGAACTTAAACTTTAAAAAAATTAAAAACGTTTGTGAAAGTCTTTTTAAAATATTATAAACTTCAATTTACTTGCTACTTAACTTCTAAACTTGACTTTAAATCGTCTTGAATTAAATTATGGAATCAAGGTTTATCATTTGTGATACGAATGATCTCATGATGTTTAGGAATGTTTTAGATAGTTAGGCATAAGAAAGGTCACGAAATCATCATCTTGAAAACAACTCTATGACGCGAGTTGCATTTAAATATTTCCTCGTTTAATTTAAATTTTAGACAAAGGAGTCTGTGTCCTGGCTGTGATGCGGAAGTATTTTTTGTTCACTGAGCGAAAAGGTCAACAATGCGGACTGGGTACCTGTTCCTTGTATGACTTTTTCCCTCTTTATTTTCAAGCCCTAATTCGATTAAACTCATCTATTGTTCTCAAATTCATTTTAAATTCTGATACCCACCATATGTACCTATGAATCTAACTTAAAATAACTCTAAACTCAATGTAAAGTTATCACAAACTCCTAAATTAAGCCCAATTTAAGAATGACATGCAAATTCAAGAATACATAACAAGAATATCAATTGTCAAACTCTTTTAGGATGAATTTCGTTGAACAAAATATGTTTGTCGGGTTGGTGAACGAACCCAATGTTATGAATGACTCACATAACTTGTACGATCAATTCCTTGGAAAATCCAAAACCAAAATCGATTGTTCTTGGCGAATCTTGCTTTTTCTATTCTCCTTTCTCTTCCATTTTTTTCCCCGAAAACCTTAACAACTTTTCAAATGCATAAGTTAAGTTTATTCCCTTAAGAAATAAATGGAAAGGAATTAAAATAAAACTAAAAAGAAATGATAAAACTACCTTTCTAAAATTCAGATTGAATATTTCCTTATTCGAACAACCAACTTTCTAAGGGCATAACTTACTCAAACTATCTCGAAATTGCGCAAACTTTTTCCGTTGGAAAGTTTATTCCAAGGTCATTCTAACCATATATAGAATACACCTATTTCATCCTCATATAGTATTAAGTGTTATTTGAAGTTGGACAAAACTTAGATTATTCTAACTTAACAAAATTTTTAGATTTTTATTCTTTCCTAAAAATGATTATTTCAAATTATTAGCTTCTTCCTAACAATTTAACATTTCGAGATACTACATATTACCCCCCCCCCCCCACCTCCCGAACATAATTTATAAATAATTTTCTACCCATTTTTATCCTAAGTCACACTATCAATAAGATAACTTGAAAATACTTCATTATGCGCTCTCGGACAGAAGATAGTGTCATGTAGACCGAATAGGTGTTGGGTGAAATTCATTAGATATCATACCAAGGATCTAAAGATACCTAACACAGTATTTTTCATGTAACGTAGTAGGAATGTGTTGCTCTTACTAGTATTATCGTGTTATGTGTTTTTAAGGAACTCTTATGCCCTAGTTATTTTCTTATCTATATAAATACTACAGCTTAATCTTGCTCACTAATTACTCATGCAATATTTTGAATTTTTTACACAAATATACCCCCCCCCCCCTTAATACTTGTTTCCGGAAATACATTAGCTAAAAGAATATAATCGTTAGTTTAGTTTAAGTCTAAACATATTTCCTCATGAGATTTACCCCATTTTATAAGTTTGGTTCTTTACATGATAATGATCACTTATTCTTCTTTAGGAGGTGTAATTTAAGCATATCAAAATTTTGTGCCGCCGCGAGGAATTTGAATTTTAGATTAAGTTTAACTATATTATTAATATTTCGTAAAAGATTTCCTAATTTTCCTTTTTTTTCTTTTGTCTCTCTTATGTTCCAACTCTACTCTATATAATTTACACGAAGTCAAGGAGAACCACTTACTCCCTACGATTTAGAGCTTAATCGAAAACTACGGTAAATGAATAAAAAGGGAGGACTAGTTAACACCCTCGGAGGAAAATTAGGTGTTGGTGTTGGGTTGCAACCTCCAAGGGTTGTTATTGAAAATAATCAAGCTACAGATAAGAATAAATTAGGATATGAATTGAGGATGCAGGATCCACTGGAGCCACAATATCATAACAACTACATGGTGATCTTTAATATTGCCGATTCTTAGGGACTACTTGTCCAACCCCCTCTACCATCGGTTCACACCTTTGTGGTGAATAGTATCTTGATGGAGATTCTCAAAGATAGAGGATTTTATGTAGGGTTGGCGTCGGACGACCCTCATGCTCACATAGCAAAGCTCAAGGTAGTTTGAAAAAGATGTGTAGGTTGACCGGTCTGGGACATGGATATTATCACGCTGCTAGTACTCCCTCTATTATTGAGAGACAATGTCGGTGTTTGGTTTATTGAACTACCTTGCAACTCAATATACACATTGCAAAAATTTACGACTGCGTTCTTAGAATAATTATTTTTCAGTTTCGAGGAAGCTAAACAAAATGAATAAGCTAAATAACTTCGTGGCGCTACTTGGAGAGTCTGTGATTAGTTCTTGCGACAGGTTCCCCACTTTTATTAGATGTGTTTCAAATATTTACATTAATGATGACTCATTGAAAGCAAATATCTATCGAGGCCATCATGAAAACAACAAATAAGTTATTAATACGATTCTTGGGGTTTTTTTATCGTGAATGCACTTTGGAGAATATTGCGGAAAAACGTGAAAAGATATTCTAGAACAACAAAGCATGGAGCACAAAAAAGTTCAGTACTGAGAGAAACACATTTTCAGTCAAAGCCACACCTAAACCCTCCGTAAATGATATTCTTAAGGAAATGGCATAAATGAAAATTGAAATGGGGTATGTATTGAAGAATGTAAGAAGAGGTGTTGAGAAGGTAAATGTTTTAAACTATTTCAGCACAACTATGGCAACAGAAACGGTCATGTTGGACATTTTGTTCCTCCTCATAATCGTGAATATGGCCCTAGGGAAACTAGAGGTAATATGTTTTGTTGGACTCTCTTAGGTTTCATTTTATAATACCTCAAGAGCTAATGAAACTATTTTAGTAAAATTTAATTCTCTCAATTCCCGGGCAGTTGCACCAAAAATCCTTTTGGATTTCCTTCTTGATCAATAACAACTGCATCATTGTCATCATAAAGTATTATCATTATTGTCACATTTGAGTTCATTATAGGTACACACTATTACATCATTGTAGTTTTCCAAAGAGAAATAAAGAAATTGTATTCTTATACCAAATACATATTTTTATCTTTATTTTGTCGTCCTAAATTTTTCGATGAAAAAGTTTTCGCGGACACATATTTACTCTTTCAATCACTTTTTCATTTGTAGGGTTAACTCATGACTTCTCAGATCATATAATATATGAAATAATCTATGGTTCATTCCGCCATCTCGACTAGTGAATTATTATGATTCCTTTTTCGATAGAATCTTTTGCATTCACAAGTTATGTCGCTCCCATAACTTCCTACTTAATGGTTAGGTCCGAATTATACGATGGAGCTCAGAATCAAATTGGTTCTTGAGTCAACCTTCTCAGTCTTTATTGGCTCGAAGTTCTTCATATTTTTTATTTTTATATGAATATTCTTTTTAGTATGGTATGAATGCGTATTGATGCTTTATTACATTTAATTTTATGATATTATACATAGACCCGAAGCACGTGTGTCGCCCAGTGCTTCTCTCTAAGAAGGAACGCTCCCCTACCGATATATTTTTACATCTGATTGCTTCGGCAAACCGCTTAGCCCCGTTCATCTTTGCGGAAATAGTGCTCAATAAGTCTGCTATTATTCACTCTTTAAAAGGTGTCTTCTTCTAGGTAAACCCCCTGGCTCTCTCTGCACCCTCAGCTCCATTATCAGCAAGTGGTCATTTCGGGGCCTTAGCTGGCGATCCATGTTGTTTCCCTCTCGACCATAAATCTTATCTCCCACAATCTCACTAGCCAACCTTCACCCCTGTTATTTTGAGGTAATATATAGTATTTAGAGTTTGGTTTTATATGTTACCGCTCTCACGGCCCGCAGCAAAATAGTTCTTTACCCCTAGATGTTCATTAAACAGCTGCGACACAAAGCTTTTTGGGAGAACCAGCTAGCTCTGGGTTTGTGTGTCATTTTTCCCGTAACCACAAATCATCCGCTAATTCTTCAACATTATTCGGTTCGGACCTCCACTTAGTTTCACCTAAGATTCATCCTAGTAATGGATAGATAATCAAGGCTTGGGTACATAAGCGGAGAAAAATTTCCCTTTGAAGACTCGCTTTCGCTACGACTCTGGTGGGTTCCCTTAACCAAGCCACTTCCTATGAGTCGACGACTCATTCTTCAACAGGCACACAGCCAAATCCCTGACTCCTCCAACTACTTGGGAGCTTATGGTTTCATGTTCTATTTCAATCCCCGATAGTGGTTCTTTTCACCCTTCCCTCGTGATACTACTTTTCTATCGGTCACCCAAGATTATTTAAACTTGCAAGGTGGTCCGTGCTGATTCACATGGGATTCCATGTCGCTCAAGCTACTCGGGTGAGAGCGTAAGCTAGTGATGCTTTCGGATACAGGAGTTTTGTCATCTACGATAAAGCATTAAGGCTGCTTGCCTATAAACACGACGGTTGTATTTCTCTCCCGCAACCCCGTTTTCACGGATTAGGCTGCTCCCATTTCGCTCGCTGCTACTATGGGAATTACTTTTACTTTCTATTAGTCTAGCTACTAATAAGTTTTAGTTCGCCAGGTTGTCTCTTTACTGTCCAACCATTCACCATCAGTTTGAAAGGTTGCCATATCTTAATATCTCCAGATTTATGATTATTTTCAACTCCCCGAAATATATCGTCAATTACTGCGCCCTTGCTCATCTTTGGTTGCGATCAATTCTTATTTATATCTTCACTTTCCCCTAAAAGCCGAGGAGTGTCTCCTAAGTTATAACTAGCCAGTCCACTAAGCAACTAGAATTTTAATATATATATATATATATATATATATATATTATAATATAATATAACATAGAATTTAAATGAAAAAAAGAGAAGAAAAAGATATTTACAATTAAATTCAAATTGAAAATCAAAGCATATTAACAATATTTACAATCACTATTTAATAATATTAATATTAGTCTTGTAATAAATCAAAATTCTAGATCGCTATATATTAATCCTTAGGCTCTAGAATATTAAATAAATTGTTGACTATTTAATAACTAATATTCTGATTCTAGTAGTTTAGTCAATTACTATGCATATAAGATTTCTGTGATGTGGGTCCTCTTAGCTTAGAGGTTAGAGCATCACATTTGTAGTGTGATGGTCAACACTTTGATTCCGATAGCCAGCTTTACCCTATTTTCTTTTCACTTTTTAAGCGATTCATAATGTTCCTTTGAAATCAAAGAATATTGAAATTACGCCTTCCCCCTTTTCCAAAATCTATAAATTTATTATAGTAACATCCAATTATGTCAGGAAAGAATTATATATAATAGAAGGGGTTATGTATATTTATCTAATTCATCACATTCTTCTTTTATTTGTAGTATTTATAGTACAAGTAAACTATTTTAGTAAACTTCTCTTCATTCAATTCAGTTTAAAGTTTGTTTAGGTTTATTCTATAAAATAAAATTCAATTAAAAATAAATAAAAATAAGAATTCATTCGAAATTCTAAATAAGAATAAGAAGTCTTTATGTAGTCGCGTTACGGAGGACCTCGGTTAAAAAATGATGCCCGGACTTTGCAAGGACTAACTAATAAAAAGCCTAGGACAAGAAGTTATCTTGTAAACAAATCACATTATGGTAAAAGAAAACTCAATATTGTATTCATCTAGAAGAAAAAACAAAATTTGTGTTACTTATTATGGACTTACAGAACAGCGATTACTTAAATATGTTCGTATCGCCAGAAAATCAAAGGTCAACAGGTCATGTTTTAATACAATTACATGAAATGCATTTGAATAGCATCCTTTTCGATTGGGTATGGCTTCCACTATTCCCATAGCTCATAAATTAGTTAACCATCGACATATTTTAGTTAATGCTCATATAGTAGATATACCGAGTTATCGCTGCAATTCCCGAGATGTTATTTTGGCAAAAGATTAACAAAAATCCATAGCTCTTATTCAAATTTCTCTCGCTTCATCACCTCGTGAGGAATTACCAAATCATTTGGCCTTTCATCCATTCCAATATAATTGATTAGTCAATCAAATAATAGATATACATGGGTCGGTTGAAAATAAATGAATCCCTAGTCGTAGAATATTATAAGTATCATACTTAAAGCTTAGACTCAAACCAAGGGTTCACAAAAATTTCTTCCCTTTAGGCGAAGTAAATTAACCCAAGGTTAAGTAAGTTATGTAAGATTAGTTTGTGTTAAATCTAGATTTCCCCTATTTTTGTATCACAGACCAAGGATCTATTTTCGTTACTTGTCTACTTTTATTTCCAGTATTTTGATTATTATTATGATTTTTTAGAGTATTCTAATTTATGCGTAATAACAATTACGGATTCAAAATCTATATCTTTAGATGAAAGAAGGGTCTAGGTGTTGGAAAAATGGTATCCATTTCTATTTGAGTCCTTGTTGTTAGTAAAATTGTTGAATTTTGCGAAGGTACGAAAAGAAAGGGATTCGAACACTCGGTAAACAGATGCCAAAATAGCAGCTCTAATGCTTAGCCTTGAACCACTCGTCCATCTCTCCTACATAATGATTATGACCCCAAAATCGAGTGAATAGAAGAGTTAATCATAATCCATATTCCATTATTGGATAGGTACGACCAATACCTTTTAACTGAAAATTTGTCATCAAAGTCAAAGCAAATAACGATTTTTCTTTCCTCCGAGATCTCGAGATAAAGATACAACTTTTAAGAAAAATTGTTAAAGAATATTAAATTCATTTTTGCAAAAACAATGTCCGCTTCTTTTTCGGATATTTTTCTAGTCGGATCAACTAATTGATGGTCTATATCTTTTAGACTATAGTTAATCGATATTGATAAATCATATCTATAATTTTAATTATATAGACTATGATTCCATACTAGAAATTTTTTTTAATTCTTTTGTGTCACATTCGGGGAGCACCCCCTAGACGTAACTGGCGTCATTGTTCTCTTTGAGGACTAAGACTAGACGCTTAGCTTACATCATTGTATTCATATGTCAAAATGCGAAAAATTTAAAACTTTTTAATTACTTGTACATTGAGGTTTACATAGACCTGTACATACACATAATATTCATATTGAGTATACATAGACCCTTCATAGAGGAAGATTACATAGTCTTATACTTTTATTTCACATAGATATAAAGATATAATATAGTCTCAAATGGATGTCTCATCTCATAACCATCTAAAAAGAGTATAACAATTTGGGCCTAGGCCATACATCAATACAATAAAAGCCACATATAGGCTATAAATATTTAGTACTCAAATGAAAATGAAAGAACATAAGAGTTTTAAAAGTACAAAAACTTAACCTTGATATTGTCATTTCCCTGGGAAAGTGAGGACCTACCTAACTTGGATGAATGGAAATTTCAAGTCTTCCTTCAAAGTCGTCTCAAAAGCCCTTTAGAGACTAGAACCTAAAATGTTGATGGAAAAGGGAGAAAATGGGGTAGTTCACCACATGTAGTAAATATTATATCATATGCACAAATATCATTAAATCATGTTAAAAAGGGAAATTTCGTTAAAACATGCTAATTTACATTTACAAAGCCTTATGCACATTAAAGAAGACCATACCAATCAACAAGACATATTCATCAAGTCAAAAGCTTGTACATCACAAGACCAAATATACTAAGTCTAGTCAACATGCATATCACATAATGGATCACATAGTCAATATAACTCTATCATCAAGTTATAATATCCAGAATCATGAATAAGAGTTCATTAGAACATAACCAAAGCAAGACAATAACTCATTAACCCTCATTAAGTCAACAAGTGTAATGACAAAGCAAAACCCCATAGACTTACACAAACAAGCAAACTCAATAAGAACCATGACTAATATCAAACATAACATAGCATATTATTTTAAGAGTACATATCATCATACTTTAAAAATAGAGACCAACAAATGTTCATCAATGAAACCAATCATCAGGGAGTATCATCGATGTGAAAAAGCATCATGTACATAGAATGTACAATTATAAGAATATTCATATATAAGAACATCCTGCTAAGACTTCCCTCAAGTCTAACTAGTGCAATGTTTAGGTACAGCCCTATACTCCTTCCTAGACTAAGCTAAACCCATTAGGTTATCCTAGTTAGAGTTCATTCTTTTAGTTCAATTTACCTTTTGGTAAAATCTTTCCTTAACCGACATAAACCAGATGAGCTAATATGGATTCCGGTGTAATGGAATCCTACACCGAAGGAAAGTGGATTACTTTCCAAGATAGTACTAAAAAATGAACATAGCAACTACGTGGATCCACTAGCTATTATTCCTACGGGGGAAACATAGTTCAAGAACTAGGAGATATAGTTGGGACCCTCTTTATGCTACATTAATTATGGTCTCCTATATAAAGATTACATTAGTTATCCTACCTTCCCTATGTGGGAATGGATACTCTTCAGTCTACTTCACTCAGTGCTAAGATAAAGTTCCTTTTAAAATTTCTTTAATGCCTTTATCAATCATCATATCTTAATGTAGGTCATAGGCTCTATCCCTTATATTATCATCATCATCATCTCTCAATAAGAATTGCACTAGTATAGTCCTCCCATTACAATTCATATAAGTGAAGTTAGCACAATTACATAACCACATCATGATAAGGCACATTAATAAGTTATCACCATCCTTATATTATTTACATCATACTCAAAACTTTAGACACCATAGTCCAGACATTTCAATTCAACATCATACCAACTGTATCAATCCGAATGTAGGAGTACTTCAATGCAACATCATCACTCAATCTCAAGTAACCACAATTAAAGTAAAGAATATGATCACGGGACTTACCAAGTCTTCTTCATAATCCATTATCAAGGTCTTAACATAAATCCTTAACTAAAACCAATAATGGTGTAATATTATCACATACAAATAACCAACATTAAAACAAAGCCAATTAAATCTCTACATCACAATCCATCACTAGTTCATAACTTAAAAAAAGAGACCGAGGTCAAAATCATAATCTAGATTAATTACACAAGAACGAGCATTATAGGACTAATATAACAAAGTCAATTGAACCAACATTACACAATTCATATCAACATCACAACCTTTGGTTAATGGTAATAGGTCATCTTCTACAAACTAGACCAATCCATCAAGAAATTACATAATAGAGTTAAAATACATATTTATCTATTCGTGATATTGAAAATAAATCATAAACAAAGTAATATACAAGTTCAATTTCGAGATTAGAAAAGACATACTTGAATTTCATACTTTCTACTTCAATTTGATGGAACCCTTTGGGGCCACAAATGTGAAAGGAATCTACCTTAATGTTTGATCAGGATTTATTGACAAAACCTGGTTATTGAATCCCTATAGCCCCCTTGAATTTTACCTTCTATGCCGTTTTTTAACTTTAGAGAGAGAAAGAAGAGAAGGAAGAAAATTTGTTTTTTGGTATTTATGAGAGCTTAGGTGTCACGACCCAAAACCGGGCCGCGACTGGCACCCACACTTACCCTCCTATGTGAGCGAACCAACCAATCTAAACCTTAACATTTCAATATAATATCAACAGGAAGTAATGCGGAAGACTTAAACTCATTAATCAATATAAATCAAATAACTTTTAAAACTCAAACATCTATTATTATCCCCAAAATCTTGAAGTCATCCTCACAAGAACATCTACTTCAAATTACTTAATCTAAGAGTTTCTAAGAAGTTAAAAATACATAAAATCTAGTCCATGCCGGAACTTCAAGGCATCAAGATATGAAGAGGAAGATCCAGTCCAAGCTAGAAGCATTAGCTCACCCTGATATCCGGAGTAATGAAGACTGGCTAGAGTTACTGTTGAGTCGAAGATGACGGCACGTTTGCTGCACTCCACAAATAAACAAGAAGAAAACATAAAAGTAGGGGTCAGTACAAAACACGGGTACTGAGTAGATATCATCGGCCAACTCAAAATAGAAATCAATATATACCAAGTAATATCATAAAATAAACTATGATACTCAACATGTAGCAACAACAAGTACTATATCATTAACAATTACCGTCAAGTTCACACATGAGGACTCAGGCCTCAAAACCATACTCATTTGGGAATTATGTTCATTAGATTGAGTATATTAACATCTTTCAAGATTCATTATCTTTATTTCTCTTGTGTCGGTACGTGACACTCCGCTCCCTCATATTCATTAATCCTCTTGTGACGGTACGTGCCACTCTGATCCCTCATATTCATTAATCCTCTTGTGTAGATACGTGACACTCCGATCCCCTACTACTATGTGTCGGAACATGACACTCCGATCCCCTAAATCTACGTGTCGGTTCGTGACACCCGATCCCCTAAATCTACGTGTCGGTTCGTGACACCCGATCCCCTAATCTCTTTCTATCAATTCATCAAGCCTTCTTTCATACCAAGGCTTCATCAATCTCATTTTTTTAGTTCATCACGCCTTCTTTTATACCAAGGCCTCATCATTAACAAAGAGATTAGGGTGTTGCAGGATTTGGGATTCAATAACTTCATCACGCTTATATAATGTCAATTATATAATTACATTCATGCGAGCATACAATTAAGCACATAGCAGGGTTTACAATATTATCAATACATATCATTCGCTATTAAGAGTTTACTACGAATATCGTAAGAGAAACCATAACCTACCTCCACCGAAGATTAGTGATCAAGCAAGCAATTTCCCAAGCTTTGTTTCTCTTCGTTTCTCCTCTTTCTCGTTCGAATTTCTCTCTCTTTCTCTGGTTCTTACTATTTTCTTTATTCAAAACCCTCTTTCTTTTAGCCTAATTAGAATATAATTAAGAATAAAATATGGCAATAATAACCCACTAATTAACTTAAGATTACCTCTTTTAACCCCCAAGTAATTAGACTTATTAACATTAACCCACTAACTTTATAATTAAAGCAGGAATAGTCAAAAACGTATGAGAAATCCGACCCAGACTGTGATTACGCAACCTGCAACGGCCCGTCGTGCTTGCGACGGTCCGTCCTGTAGGTCGTCGCAAGATTCAAAGACTCAATTTCCACCAAAGAGTCTGTGACGGTCCGTTACACATGTGACGGTCCTTCCTGCCATTTCGTTACAAAGTTCAGAGAGTTGATTTTCAGTACCCAATTTCAGATTTTCTAAGTGTTCTGAAACAAGACCCTGCGACGGTCCGTCGTGCCCATGAAGGTTCCTCGTGGGGTCCGTCGCCTCAGCCTATTTTTCCAGAAATAAAATCTGCTGTTCAAAACGACTAAACAGGTCGTTACAATAGATACCAATTTACCCATCGTTCGTCCCCGAACGATCACAAGAAGGAAAACAACGGCGAAAAGGAATACCTGAATCTGTAAACAGATGTGGGTATCTTTCTCGCATATCTGCCTCCTTCTCCCAAGTGGCTTCTTCAACGGGTCCATTCTTCCATTGAACTTTGATGGATGCAATCTCCCTTGATCTCAACTTGCAAATTTCTCTATCTAGAATGGCAACAGGTTCCTCCTCATAAGACAAATTCTCATCAAGCAAAAGTGAATCCCAACGGATAATGTAGTTTCCATCCCCATGGTATCTTTTCAACATCGACACATGGAATACCGGATGCACTCCGGACAGTCCTGGAGGCAAGGCTAACTCATAAGACACCTCCCCTTCTCGCTTAAGTACTTCAACTGGACCAATATACCTTGGGCTAAGTTTACCTCACTTACCAAACCGCATCACCCCTTTCATTGGCGAAACCTTCAACAAGACTTGTTCACCCTCCATAAACTCCATGTCTCTAACCTTCCGATCTGCATACTCCTTCTGTCTACTTTGCGCCGCTAGATGCTTTTCTTGAATAGATTTCACTTTATCTAACGATTCCCTCAGAAGGTCAGTACCCCAAGGTCTAACTTCAAATGCATCAAACCACCCAATGGGAGACCTACATCTTCTCCCATATAGTGCCTCAAATAGGGTCATATCAATGTTTGAGTGATAGCTATTGTTGTAGGAGAACTCTGCTAAGGGTAACAAGCTATCCCACTGACCACCAAATTCTATCACACATGCACAAAGCATATCCTCCAACACTTGAATCGTTCGTTCAAAGTGACCATCGGTCTGAGGATGGAACGCAGCACTAAGGTCCAACCTAGTACCTAATTCCGCATGTAATGTTTTCCAAATCTCAGAAGTAAACTGCGTACCTCTATCTGATATAATGGAGAGTGGAACCCCATGCAATCGCACCACTTCCGAGATGTAAAGTTTGGCTAACTTCTCTGCATTGTAAGTCACCTTGAACGGAATGAAGTGAGCAGACTTAGTTAACCTATCAACAATTACCCAAATAGAATCAAACTTTCCCAATGTCTTTGGAAGGCCAACCACGAAATCCATTGCAATCCTTTCCCACTTCCATTCAGGAATGGGCATTCTCTGAAGTGTTCCTCCGGGCCTTTGGCGTTCATACTTTACTTGTTCACAGTTTGGACATTTGGCAATAAAATCCACAATATCACGCTTCATTCTACTCCACCAAAAGTGTTGCTTTAGGTCACGGTACATCTTGGTTGCACCCGGATGTATCGAATACCTTGAACTATGAGCCTTTGTCAGAATAGTGTTGATCAAATCATTGACGCAGGGTACACATACCATTCCCTTAATCCTCAAAACACCTTCCTCATCGATTGTCGCTTCTTTAGCCTCTCCTTGCAACACTTTATCTCGGATCCGGATGAACTTTTCATCATTAAACTGCTTTCCGTTAATCTTGTCAAGAAAAGAAGATCTTGGCTCCACACAAGCCAACAATCCTCCTTTCTCGTTTACTTCTAATCTCATCAAGTCGTTATCTAGAGTCTGAACCTCTCGAGCCAATGGACGTCTGGAAACTTGCAAGTGAGCTAGACTTCCCATGCTCCCTGCCTTTCTACTTAAGGCATCTGCCACAACATTAGCCTTTCCCGGATGATACAAGATAGTGATATCGTAGTCCTTCAGTAGTTCCATCCACCTCCTCTGTCTCAAATTCAAATCTTATTGAGTAAAGACATACTGTAGGCTACGATGATCCGTATAGACCTCACACTTAACCCCATATAAATAGTGTCTCCATTGCTTTAATGCAAACACTACCGCAGTCAATTCCAAATCATGGGTCGGGTAATTACGTTCGTGCACCTTTAATTGCCTTGAAGCATAAGCAATTACATTCTTCTCTTGCATTAGTACTGCCCCAAACCCGAATAGGATGCATCACAATAGACAATGAAATTCTTACCTTCCACTGGCAGGGTAAGAATTGGTGCAGTAGTCAACAAGGTCTTGAGCTTTTGAAAGCTTCCTTCACATTCATCCGACCATACAAATGGAACATTCTGTTTAGTCAAGTTCGTCAATTAGGAAGCAATAGAAGAGAATCCCTTGAAAAATCGATGGTAGTAGCTAGATAAACCAACAAAGCTCCTTATTTCTGACACATTAGTAGGTCTTACCCAATTCTACACTGTCTCAATTTTAGAAGGATCCACCATCACTCCATCCTTAAAAACCACGTGCTCCAAGAAGGACACTGCATCTAGCCAAAACTCACACTTAGAGAACTTGGCATAAAGCTTTTTCTCCCTCAACATTTCCAATACCATTCTTAAATGCTCCTCATGTTCCTCCTTACTTTTGAAGTATATCAGTATATCATCAATAAATACGATCACAAAGAGATCCAAATACGGCTTAAAAATCCCGTTCATCAAACTCATGAACGCAGTAGGGGCATTCGTAAGACCAAAAGACGTCACTACAAATTCGTAATGCCCATACCTGATTCTAAAAGCAGTCTTTTGCACATCCGTTGCCCGTATTTTCAATTGATGATAACCGGATCTCAAGTCAATCTTAGAGAAGACACAAGCACCTTGTAACTGATCGAACAAGTCATCAATGCGAGGTAAGTCACCTTGTTCAACTGCCGGTAGTCTATGCACATCCGAAAACTCCCATCCTTCTTCTTTACAAACAAAACCGGAGCACCCCAAGGAGATGCACTAGGTCTAATGAAGCCTTTGCTCAACAACTCTTGAAGTTGGGCCTTTAACTCTCTTAACTCCGTGGGAGCCATTCTATAAGGGGGTATAGAAATGGGGCGAGTACACGGTTCAAGATCAATACAGAAGTCAATATCCCTATCTGGTGGCATACCAGGAAGATCTGCAGGGAACACATTCAGAAACTCACGGACCACCGAAACCGACTCAATTGAAGGTACTTGGGTAGTGTCATCCTTGAGATGTGACAAGAAAGCTAAACACCCTTTACTAACCATTTTCTTACCACGAAGAAAGGAGATGATACGCACCGGATTGGAAGTGTAGTCACCCTCCCACACTAACGGATCTATCCCAGGCTTGGCTAACGTCACCGTTTTAGCATTACAATCCAAGATCGCAAATTACGGAGAAAGCCAAGTCATACCAAGAATTACATCAAAATCATCCATTTCTAAGATAACCAAATCTACATAAGTGTTGCTCCCCACAAAGTTCACCAAACAAGACCTATATACCTTTTCAACTACCACAGACTCACCCACCGTAGTAGAAACACAAATAGGCATATCAAGTAATTCACAATGTAAATTTAGACCATTAGCAAATGAGGAAGATACATAAGAAAATGTGGATCCAGGATCAAACAATACAGAAGCCATGCAATCACAAACCAGAAGATTACCTGTGATTACAGCATCAGATGCCTCCGCTTCAGACCGCCCAGGGAAAGCGTAACAATGGGCCTTATCATTTTTCTGTCCATTGCCCCTACCATGTTGTGATGTAGTGGCTCCAGTTTGCCCATCACCTCGGCCATTTTGGTGACCACCATTACCTCGACCACCACGTCCTCCAGAATAACGGCCTCTACCATGACCACCTCTACCTCTAGCCATTGGGAGTCTATAACTCTGTTTTGGACAATTTCTCCTAATATGTCCAGTCTCCCCACATCCATAACACTCTCTGGAGTCAAGCATAGGTCTCTCAGAGAAGTGTTGACCGGTCTGAGGTGGACCCCCAACTACAGTCTGTAGCGAAGACTGAATTGGTCGAACTGAGTAACCTCCTGAACCCTGTCCTCTAGAGTAAGAGCCATTAAACACACCTCCCTTTCGAAACCTTTTTGATGTCGATGCCATGGGGAATTCATTTGTCTTCACTCCTTCCACCTCTACCACGAAATCTACCATTTCTTGGAAAGATTTTGCCGTAGCCGCTACCTGTAAGGCTGAAATCCGCAACTCTGACCTCAACCCCTTCACAAACCGACGAATCCACTCTTGTGGACTGAAACAAAGTTGGGTGGCATAACTGGATAGTGCACGAAACTTAGCCTCATATGCATTGACCGACATCCTACCTTGCTCTAGGCTCAAGAACTCATCCCTTTTCCTATCCCTCAAAGTCCGGGGGATATACTTCTCCATAAACAAGCTAGAGAATGAGGCCCAAGTCATAGGTGGTGCCTCCGTTGGTTGACACTCAACATGTGACCGCCACCACATTTTGGCGTTCCCTTAAAACTGATAAGTCACAAACTCAACACCAAACCGTTCTACTATAACCATCTTGTGTTGTACCTCATGACAGTCAACCAGGAAATCATAAGCATCCTCCGATTCAGCACCCTTGAAGACTGGAGGTTTCAATTTCAAGAACTTACTAAAAAGTTCATGCTGATCATTTGTCATTATAGGCCCAGTAGTCAGACGTGGAAATGTGCCTACGTCCAATGAGGCATCCATACGAGGAGCCATAGTGGCTGCATGTTGTACCTCTGAAACCGGAGGTGTTGGTGCAGAAAACACTGGAGGGGCCTGACCCTGATCAGACAACCCACTAAGATAAGCGAGAACCTGATTGATCATCTCTGGGTAGGTTGGGGTGGCAATTCCTCATTTTGCACTTGTTCATTCTCCCCATCCTCCCCTTATCTTACTACTTATTCAGTCGGTGGAGGAGTCACCGCCCTAGTATCTGATAGGATAGGTGCTCGTCCCCTTCCTCTAGAGGACGTCCTCCCATGACCTCTACCACGGACTCTTGCCGCTACTCTTTCTCGAGCTACAGCCCCAGTGGCTGGCTCAGACGCTTCTTGTCTTGCTGATGTTGATGTTGGCGCGGTTGTTGCTCTAGTTCTAACCATCAGCGAAATAGAGTGAACATGGTCAGGTACAAATTTGTATCACCTAGATAACAATTGGATCCAAGTAATAGCACGAAAGAAAGAATGAAAGAATGGAATTTTCCTAAAGTCTTATAGCTTCTCAAAGAAAAGTAAAGTCGTCCCCCTACCTTTCCTTAAGACTCTACTAGACTCATTCTTGTGTGATGAGACCAACGAACCTAATGCTCTGATACCAAGTTTGTCACGACCCAAAACCGGGCCGCGACTGGCACCCACACTTACCCTCCTATGTGAGCAAACCAACCAATCTAAACCTTAACATTTCAATATAATATCAACAAAAAGTAATGCGAAAGACTTATTCTCATTAATCAATATATATCAAATAACTTCTAAAACTCAAACATCTATTATTATCCCCAAAATCAGGAAGTCATCATCACAAGAACATCTACTTCAAATTACTTAATCTAAGAGTTTCTAAGAAGCTAAAAATACATAAAAGCTAGTCCATGCCAGAACTTCCAGGCATCAAGACATGAAGAGAAAGATCTAGACCAAGCTAGAAGCATTAGCTCACCCTGATATCCGGAGTAATGAAGATTGGCTAGAGTTACTGTTTAATCGAAGATGACGGCACGTTTGCTGCACTCCACAAATAAACAAGAAGAAAACATAAAAGTAGGGGTCAGTACAAAACACGGGTACTGAGTAGATATCATCGGCCAACTCAAAATAGAAATCAATATATACCAAATAATATCATAAAATCAACTATGATACTCAACATGTAGCAACAACAAGTACTATATCATTAACAATTACCGTCAAGTTCACACATGAGGACTCAGGCATCAATACCATACTCATTTGGGAATTATGTTCATTAGATTGAGTATATTAACATCTTTCAAGATTAATTATCTTTATTTCTCTTGTGTCGGTACCTGACACTCCGCTCCCTCATATTCATTAATCCTCTTGTGTCGGTACGTGACACTCCGATCCCTCATATTCATTAATCCTCTTGTGTCGGTACGTGACACTCCGATCCCCTACTACTATGTGTCGGAACGTGACACTCCGATCCCCTAAATCTACGTGTCGGTTCGTGACACCCGATCCCCTAAATCTACGTGTCGGTTCGTGACACCCGATCCCCTAATCTCCTTCTATCAATTCATCAAGCCTTCTTTCTTACCAAGGCTTCATCAATCTCATTATTTTAGTTCATCACGCCTTCTTTTATACCAAGGCCTCATCATTAACAAAGAGATTAGGGTTTTGCAAGATTTGGGATTCAATAACTTCATCACGCTTATATAATATCAATTATATAATTACATTCATGCGAGCATAAAATTAAGCACATAGCAGGGTTTACAATATTATCAATACATATCATTCGCTATTAAGAGTTTACTACGAATATCGTAAGAGAAACCATAACCTACCTCCACTGAATATTAGTAATCAAGCAAGCAATTTCCCAAGCTTTGTTTTCTCTTCGTTTCTCCCCTTTCTCGTTCGACTTTCTCTCTCTTTCTCTTGTTCTTTCTATTTTCTTTATTCAAAACCCTCTTTCTTTTACCCTAATTAGCATATAATTAGGAATAAAAGATGGCAATAATAACACACTAATTAACTTAAGGTTACCTCTTTTAACCCCCAAGTAATTAGACTTATTAACATTAACCCACTAACTTTATAATTAAAGCAGGAATAGTCAAAAACGTCCCTTAAAACGTATGAGAAATCCGACTGAGACTGGGATTACGCAACGTGCTACGGCACTTCATGCCTGCGATGGTCCGTTCTGCAGGTCGTCGCAAGATTCAGAGACTCAATTTCCACCAAAGAGTCTGTGACGGTCCGTCCTGCCATTTCGTTATGAAGTTCAGAGAGTCGATTTTCAGTATCCAATTTAAGATTTTCTAAGTGTTCTGAAACGAGACCCTGCGACGGTCCGTCGTGCCCATGACGGTCCGTCGTGGGGTCCGTCACCTCAACCTATTTTTCCAGAAATAAAATCTGCTGTTCAAAACGACTAAACAGGTCGTTACATTAGGTTAGGGTATATATATATGTTGTTAATTAACATAATTTGAAATCCCCTAAACCCTAATTAACTTCCTAACTAATATAACAAATTAAATAAATTAAATAAAAATGTACAGTAAAATAGTGGCTCCACAGACGAGACCATGATCGATGGATCGTGTGTCCATCAACGGGCACTGTTCACCTCCGTGCTGCACACTCGTCTATATGTACAGAGACTGTCCATTTGAAGGATTCCAAAAAAAATTTTAGTGTACATTGACGGAAGCAAACATTGTCCTGTCGATTGGACAACAGATCGTCGGTTGCATCCGTCGGTGGACACTACCTTGGGCAGCCTTTGACCCCAAAATGCTAGGGTCCTCCTCAGGGCACTATGTTGTTCATTGGGGAGTCAGACCTTGACGTTCCTACTATGGATAAACCCTAATACATGTTATATACCCTTCCACAAAAATACATAAATTTCCGACTCAAAAAATCTAGTCAAATAGGTTAAGGCACCTAGTACCTCATTGAACTAGTTTCTGGACATCATAGACGTTTTTTGACGTTTCGATTTGTAAACCTACTAAATGACTTATTTACATTAAAAGAGACCTTAAAAAAGTGTATAAATATTTTCAAACCTATGTTAGGCTTTAGAACACGTCTTTCACTTTCGAAGTGTTACATTATCCCCCCCCCCTAGGAACATTCGTCCCCGAATGACACCAAAATCATTTTAATGGAGGGAATAGAGTCAACAGTAGCAGCCCAACAAATAGAAAATACATGAAAAAAGGAGTTACAACATCAATAATTATATTTTCACATAGCAATTCAAAAATTTAATTACCACTTATAACGCTCAAAATCACATTATGAGGAATATCCTTCTCACAACAACAACATGAGCTCATCATACCATATAAAAGTCAATTATTCCTAAGTTCAACTTAACAACATGCTCAATATCATTTCATAAAGACTCACCATATCAAAATGCACAACATAACTCACAACAAGAATAATTGCAAATTTTCAAGTTAAAATGCATGACTCACTGCAACTTCACTATAATGACACCAAAAATGCGCATTTCGTAAAACTTCACCAATTATCGTAGGAACTTCAAATTTATTCATTATTTTCATTAATATAAAGAACAACTAAGCTTTATTAAGAAAAAAAGGATAATGAGACTTTATGTTTGCCTTGGCTTCCTAATGTTGCTCCCTCAACAAGGTGGTTTCTTCATAACACTTTTATGGAGACCACCTCTTTGTTCCTCAACCCCTTCACCTGAAGATCAAGGATTTCAACTGGAATCTCCTCATAGGAGAGTTTATCTTTCACACCAAGACCCTCAATAAAAAGAATAGACTAGGGATCAATGATACACTTATTAAGCATAGAAACATGGAACACTTGATGAACCGAAGCCAATTCACTAGGGTATTCCAACTCAGACACAACCTTACAAACTCTTTGCAAGATTTCATAGGGAACCACATAACGAGGAATTAACTTTCCCTTATTGCTAAATGTACCCACCCCTTTAATAGGTAAAAATTTTAAGTACACCTTATTACCTTCTTCAAACGCTAATTCCCTGCTGCTACGGTCGGAATAAGACTTTTTCCAGCTATAGGGTGTTTTCAAGCGATACCTTCTGATATGAACCTTCTCAACAGTCTTATGAATAAAATAGGGACCCAAAAGTGAAGACTCACCCACTTCAAACAATCCAATGTGGGATCTACATCTCCTACCATACAAGTCTTCATAAGAATCCATAGATATAGATGAATGGTAGCTATTGTTGTAAGAAAACTCCACGAAAGGCAAATGCTTATCCAAATTTCCGTTGAAATCAATGATACAAGGTCTAAGCATATCCTTAAGGGTTTGAATAGTACACTCCTCTTGACAATCCATTTGGGGATGAAAAGTGGTGCTTAACTTCACTTTGGTACCTAAACCTTCTTGGAATGACCTCTAAAACATAGATGTGAATTATGCAACCCTATCTGATATGATGGATAACGCAATACCATGGTGACACACAATCTCATCTATGAATATCCTTGCATAATCCTCCTCCGAGTAAGTATACTTGACGGGAATAAAATGAACGGATTTGGTCAAGTTGTCCACTACCACCCATATAGAGTCATATTTCTTTCGTGTCCGAGGAAAACCGACCACAAAATCCATAATGATTTCTTCCCACTTCCAAGTAGGAATTTTGATTTCTTGAGGTCAACCACCCGTCTTTTAGTGTATGGTTTCCCTTTTTGGCAATTTGGACACGTAGCGAAAAATTCTGTTGTAATTTATCAAACATTCCCACCAAAACACTCTCCTAAGGTCATGGTACATCTTTGTCAAACCCGGATGAATTGATTAACGGTACCCATGAGCTTCCTCAAGAATCTGGTCCTCAAACCATCTACGTTGATCAAGTTGTTTTTTTGGACTCCACCTCAACACCTAAAGATGACTCGATGGTATGATGGACCATAAAACCACCATTCGAAAAATCTTCCATTGTAACACCCAATCTAGCCAACATTTGAAATCTTTCACTAGGTCTTTCTTGGCTTCCTCTACATGAGACAAACTACTAATGGTCATACAACTTAGAGCTTACGCAACCACCATTAGCCTTATCGGGTGATAGATAACACTTATGTCGTAATGATTAAACAATTCCAACCACCTTTTTTGTCAGAGATTGAACTCATTTTTAGTAAACACGTATTGCAGACTCGGTGGTCGGTATACACATCAACATTAACAACCATACAAGTAATCCCTCAATATTTTCAAGGAAAATACCACGGCTGCAAACTCAAGATCATGAGTTTGATTGTTCTTCTTATGCACCTTAAGTTGTCTCGAAGCAAAGGATACTAGTTTTCCATGTCGCATAAGCACACGCCCTAAACCCACATGGGATTCATCATAATATAAATCCCTTGGTACCCTCCGGTAAAGTCAACACCGGAGCACAAATAAGTCTATCATACAAGATTTGGAAGCTTCTCTCACATGCCTCCGACAACTCAAATTTCTAACTCTTTTGAGTCAAAGTAGTCAAGAGAAATATAATGGATGCAAAACAATCTACAAACGTCAAATAATAACCCGCTATACTCAAGAAACTCCTAATGTCAGTTGGAGTCAATGGTTTAGGACATTTTTTCAGCGCCTCTATTTTCCTTGGATTACCCTCAACTCCTTCACTAGATATGATATGACATTGAAACGCCACCAACCTCAACTAAAACTCACATTTGATATACATGGAAAATAATTGGTTCTCTTTAAGAACTAGTAACACCGCTCTAAAATGGTTCATATGTTAACCCTCTTTATTCGGATATACAAAGATGTCATCAATGAAGACAACAACAAACAAATATAGGTAACACAAAAAACCCTATTCATGATATCCATAAATGTTGTCAGGGCGTTTGTGAGAGAAAAGGACATTACTAAGAACTCATAGTGACCATATCTACTCAGAAATGCAATTTTTTTATATCATCGCCCCTCACCCCAAGTTGGTGATATCTTGATGTCAAGAAAATCTTTGAAAAGTATCTTTCCCCTTGGAGTTGATTAAACAATTCATTAATCTGAGGGAGAGGATACTTGTTCTTAATAGTGAATTTATTTAGTTGGCGATAATCGATAAAGATTATAAAAGATCCAACCTTGTTGTTCACAAACAAAACCAGAGCATCCATGAAGCAATACTAGGTCTGATTAAGCCTTTGTTTTGTAGATTGTTTAGTTGAGCCTTCAACTCTTTCAATTCAGGGGTAGCCATCCGATGAGGAGGAATTAAATGGGATTTGTATGCTATAACAAGTTGATACCAAAATAAATTTGCCGTTCGGGGGGCATACCGAGAACATCATTAGGAAAGACCTCCGGAAATTCCATCACTATGGGGACCTACTCAATGGAAAGAATTTTGGAGTCTAAATCTTGGACTCTTACTATATGGTATAAACACCCTTTACAGATCATTTTTCATGCTTTTAAACAAGATATGATACAATTTCTAGGAATAGACTTTCCTTTCTTAAACTCTAAATCGGGCTCATTTGGAAATTTAACTTCACCACCCTCGTTCTACAATCTATAGAGCCAAAGCAAGCATGCAATCAATCAATGCCCATTATGACATCACAATCAAACATATAAAGTTCTACAAGTTCAAAATAAGTAATTCTATTGGGAAACATCGTAGGACAATTTCTATAGAGCCTTTTTGCATGAACCGACTCATCCACAAGGGTAGAAAGCATAAAAGGTTCATTTAAGATATCGGGCAAACTGTCAAACTTTTTAGCTACTAGAGGCATAACAAATGATAAGGTTGCATCCAAATCAAATAAAGAGTATGCATCAATAGAAAAGACTTTTAACATATCTGTAATCACGTTGGGATAAATCTCTTGCTTACCCTACAATGGAGAGCATAAAAGTGATTCTTCATAGGAGAATCATAAGACTAGTTTCTTTTCCACTCTCCTTGTCTTGCCCCTTCACAATTAGGAAAACTCAAACTTTGTGTCCACCTTTACAAAAACCAAAATAATTATCTGTTCCCTTAAGGATATCACTATAGTGCTTCTTGCCACACTTTCCACAAGTTTGTTTCTTGTTTGGTGAGCTAATAGCTTTTCCCTTTCAGGTCTTACAGTTAGACACCCTATCATCCCTAGACTTAGGGAACTTGAAAGGAACTTGATTAGAAACCCTCTTCTTGAACTTAGGATAGTTTTGGATATCAAGCCTTCCCTTTGAAGAATCACTGTCAAAATATCTTGTAATTTTGGCATCTCCACTCTTTTTTTTATCCCTTGACACGATAAATGTCCATAGTTATGTAGTATAAACTAATGACATTACTCTTGAAAGACATCTGACACTATTGTCACAAAGCAGTTCATTTAATCCCTAGAACCGGAAACCAAAGAAGGAGCATATTTTGACAATTTATGAATTTCAAGAAGTATTCAAGCACACAGATACCTCTGTGTGGAAGATTGATGAAATCTACCACCTTGGATTCCCACTTATCCCTAGGAAAGAATATATCTGGAAAATCCTTTTTGAACACCTCCTATGTCACAGTCCACCTCTCAAAGGCCTATTTTGTCTCGATTAGACGTACTAAGTTTGCGCCATATCCTTGAGTTGGTAAGTGGATAACTCGACCTTCTCACTAGTAGTCCACCCCATAGCATAAATAATCTTGTAAATTTCATCAATGAACTCTTGGGGGTATTCTTCAACATTGGACCCATAGAAAGTAGGGGATTCATCCTAGTCAAATCCCTCAAATGGGAGGCCATGGTACCAACTTGTTTGTTTGCTCATGTTAGAACCTTCCGATTAGCTTGGCCCTTCATGTCTTGGTATCGGGTAGTGGAGGCTTGTGCTTGAGTAGTAATGTCTTTGTCCATATGGAGAAGACAAACCCTTACGTCACCATCTTTCAAAGGAGGAGGGTTGACCGGATCTTGGTCATCATTAGAATCTTGTTTGAGATGAGGGACTTTCTCGCCACTAGGAGGAACTCCCGCATTGACAATCTCTTCTTAAAGTCTGCATGCCCTGTTCCTTCGTGTATACATTTCCTATGGTCACAATGTAAGGATTTGATTTTAAAAGCACGTAGAGTCAACACTCTAAAGGCATGATATTGGACTTCGAAGAAAGAAAGAGTATCCTAAGCATCAAAGAGGTTCCTATCCATCACAATTATGGGTAAGAATCTACATAGATGTTGTTGAGAGATACATCAATTTCGAAGATATCAACACCTCATGTAGTGATACCACGTTTATCAAATTCGGGGAGTACCCCCCAGATGAGACCGGTGTCGTCGTCCTCTTTGAGGACTAAGACTAGCCTCTTAGTTTGCATCATTACATTCATAGGTCAAAATGAGGAAAAATTATAACTTTTAGTTATTTCTACATTGAGGTTTGCATAGACATCTACAAAAAGATAATATTCATATGAGTATACATATACCTGTCATATAGAAAGATTATATAGTCTTCTACTTTTGTTGCACATAGATTTAAAGATATAATATAGTCTAAAATTTATGTCTCATATCATAACCATCTAACAAAAGTATAACAATTTATGCCTATCCCATACATCAATACAGTAAGAGCCACATATAGGCTATATAATGTTTATCACTCAAATGAAAATTAAAGAACATTAGACTCTAAAAACTAGAACAACTTCATAAGCTTGATATTCGCATTTCCCTCGGAAAGTGAGGGCATTCCCAACATGGATGAATGTGAATTCTAGGTCATCCTTCAAAGTCATTTCAAAAGACCTTGAACGACCAGAATCTAAAATGTGGGGGGAAGGGAGAAAATGGAGTTAGTACACCACTTGTACTAAATATGAGACCATATGCACAAAAATCATTAAACCATACCAATCAACAACACATATTAATTAAGTGAAAATCATCTACAACACACGACCAACAATACTAAGTCTAGTCAACATGCATATCACAGAATTGAACACATAGTTAAGCCGACTGTACCATTAAGTTATAATAGCCACAAGCATGAATAAGAGTTTATTATAACATAACCAAAGTAAGAATATTATCCATGATCCCTCATTAAGTCAACAAGTAAAATCACCAAGCAAAGCCCCATAACCATACTCAATTAAGTAAAATCAGTAAGAACCATGACTAATATCCAACTTCACATTACATATTATTTCAGAAGTACATATCATCATACTTTAGAAATAGAGACCAACACACGTTCATAAGTGAAGCCAATCATCATGTAGTATCATCAATGTTTCATATCATCGTATATATATCATGTACCATTATAAGCATATACATATATAAGAACATCCTCCTAATACTTTCCGCAAGGCTAACTAGTGCAATGTTTAGGTAGAACCCTACACCGAAGGAAGGCGGACTACTTGCCAAGGTAGTACAAAAACATGAACATAGAAACTGCGTGGATATACTTCAATGGAACATCATCACTCAATTTCAAGTAAGCAAAATTGAAGTAACGAATACAGATAACAAGACTTACAAAGTCTCCTTCATAATTCGTCATCAAGCTTTACCATCAAACCTTTTCTCAAACCAATAATTTTGTAATATTATCACACATAAATAACCGACATGACATCAAAGCCAATTGAATCACTACATCAAAATCTATCACTAGTTCATACCTTAAGATAAGAGATTAGGCTTAAGTCATAATCTATATAAATTACACAACAATTAGTCTGGTAAGACTAAAATTCATCTTAATTTATTCATAATTAATATAATAACATCATTGGATAGTAATTGAACAAATAAACAAGTCAATTGAACCAACATTACACAATTCATATCAAGATCACAACATACTGTTAATGGGAATAGGTCATCTTCAACAAAATAGAACAATCCATTAAGAAATAAAATAATTGATTTATAATACATGTTAACCTATTTATATTATCAAAAAGAAATAATAAACAAAGTAATTCAGAAAATTAATTTTGAGATTAGAAAAGACCCACTTGAATTTCATTTTTTTGAAATAAATATTACGGAACCTGTTGGGGAAAAAAGTCCAAAAGGTGAAAGGAATCCCATACCTTAATTTTCATGAATATTGATGGAGAAACCTTGGTGATTGAATACTTAGATTCCCCTTCAATTTTACCTTCTATGTTGTGGTTCCACATGCGAGATAGAAAGAAGAGAAAAGGATGAGAGTTTATGTTTTGGAATTTTATGAGAGCATAGGTTAGTCTTATTAGGTTAGGGTATTTATACTGGTTGTTAATTAACTTAATTAGACCTCCCATAACCCCTAATGAACCTCCTAAATAATTCATATAATTAAATGAAATAAAAATAAAAACGTGCAGCCAGACAATGGCTCCATAGACGAGACCACGATCGACGAATCATATGTCCATCGACGGGCATTGTTCACCTCTGTGCTGCAACCTCATTGATAAGTTTAGAGACTGTCCATTTTCATGCTTCAAAAATTTTTCCTAAGTGTCTATCGAAGGAAGAAGTCCACACCCGCCAATTAGACAATTGATCATGATTTGAATCCGTTGGTTGACACTGCCTTGGGTAGCCTTTGACCAGAAAATGCTAGGGTCATGCTCAAGAGCCCTTGGTTTGTCCTTGGGGAGTCGCACCCCGATGTTTCCACTATGAATCAACCTTAATGCATGTTATACACCTTCAATTAAAATTCATCAATTTTTTACTCTGAAAAGCTAGTCAAATAGGCTAAGTCATGCTAGTACCTCATTGAACTAGTTTCCAAACGTCATGGATGTTCTTTGACATTTTGATTTCTAAATATATTAAACTAGACCTTAAAATAGTGTGTGCACATTTTGACACCTATGTTAGGATCTATAACACATCTTAGACTTTCGAAGTGCTACATTTTTCGTTTTTGGAGTTCTCAACAACAAATACCTACCCCTTTATTAGAACATAAATTTATCAATTATTTATATTCGATTATATGTTGTATACCCATTATTTGCATAAAATTGATAGTTATTCTTTTTTCATCATAAAATGATTAATCGATCTTTTTTCTATTTTGTAACTTCACCGAAGGAATAGTTCCTATACTACTTCATTAGTATGATATCGAATCGCGTTGAAATATCTATTACTTCTTCTTGATTCCTGTCAAAAAGAAACAATTAGAAGAGAGGATTCATATATTTTGTTTTTTGTTGAATAAAAGAGGTTTTTATGCTATTTCATACTATACAATTATTTTCTTTGTGGAATCTTTTTGCCACGAGAGCTAATGAAAATAATTCTTGATGGATTTCTAACTATGCCTATATAAAAGATAAATGGAAATTTATTGACAAGACCTTTTCAATTGTAGCTGATATCTTATTACGAGTAATTCCGAAAATTTTCGAAGAAAAAAAGACATTTACCTTTTACAAAGATGGTGTGATTTGATTTTTTTAATTTTATAATTATTCATTTATCTCAATATTATGAAAATAAAAACACATGATTCAAGAAAATAAATCAACGCTTTTTGAAGATTAAGACTGGAAATAGAGAAATTGCTTCTGTCGTATATCGTCAATTTATGAAACCTCAGGTGCTATGTTTCAATTCCGTATTCTAGTATTAAGAGAAAGGTTACGCCTAGAGGTTCTGTATTATAAGTCAATACTACTCTACTAGAGATAATAGGAAGCAAAGAAGAAGAAACCAAGTCATCATGCCCCTTATGCCCTGGGAGACACACGTGCTATATTGGGCGGGACAAAGGGTCGCGATTACGAGAAGGTGAGCTAACCTAGAAAACTCGTCCTCAGTTTGGATTGTAGACTTGAACTTCCCTCCATGAAGACGGAATTTCTAGTAATCTCCGGTCAGTCAAAAGGAGGTCAATTCATTCCCGGGCCTTGTACACACCGCCCATCACACTATGGGAGTTGGTCATGCCCGAAGTCATTACCTTAACCACAAGGAGGAGGATGCGGAAGGCAGGGCTTGTTATTGGAGTGAAGTCGTTTCAAGGTATTTGTATTGGAAGGTGTGGGTGGATCACATCCTTTTCAATGAAAGATAATGCTTGTTTTGGTATATTGGTTTGACAATGCTTCACACAACCCCAAAAAAAGAAGTGACCTACATTTGATTTAAACTGGGAGATTGAAGTCTTCTTTCCTTTCTCGACAGTGAAGTAAGAGAAATCTCATGAGCTTACTATCTAGGTAGTAACAATTTGATAGGACCTCCTTTTTTACATCCCTATGTTTCCCACGGTGGCGACATGGGCAAGAAAAAACAAAACAATGGATGGGTTTTCTCACGCTTTTGACATTGGAGGACCCCAGTAGGAGGCTCGCACGATGGGCTATTTGGTCAATGGTATAGCGCGCCCATGATAATTGTGTCATTAGATCTGGGTTGTAAGGGCTCTAAGCCACATAGATAGTTCAATGTGATCATCAGCACATATTACCCTAAGATGTGGATCATCCAAGGCATATTAGCATTGGCGTACTCCTACTGTTCGAACCGGAGTTTCAAGAGAAACTCCTCCTCAAGAGGATACATGGGGAGATTCAAGTGAATCAAATATATATCCAACTTTTTATTCACTCTTGGTACCGGGCGCTCCAGGGAGAACCACCTCGGCTCATCTCTTTTCGAGAATCCATAGATACTTAATCATTGTACATACAACTATCTTTAAAGCACATGTTTTTGTTCAGCCTCAATGGGAAAATAAAATGTAGCCCCTAACAACATATCTTCTCATACCAAGAACTAAGAGATCTCCCCTTTCATTTTGGGGTGACAGAGGGATTGTTCTATTCGAGCAATTTTTTTTTAGGACCTGAAATGAAAATGGGAGCAGGTTAGAAAAAGGATCTTACAAAAACTAGGGTTCATTCAGGTTGGTATCTGTAACTCCTTCTTTTTTCTTCTCATCGATGTTATTTCACAAAGACTTTTAAGGGTAAGGAATAATGGGGGGAACAAGCACACATGGATAGCACAACACAATAGAGAGTTGTATGCTGCATTCGAGAAGGAAGAACTGCTCCCGAAAAGAAATCTATTGATTCTCTCCTAAATGGTTGGACCGTAGGTGCAATGATCTACTTTACAGAGAGGTCCCTTCTTCAAGTGCAGGAGGCCTAGTTGCGCCAGGGAAAAGAATAGAAGAAGCATCTAACTACTTCATGTATGCTCCAGTTACCTACTCATTATGGGCAAAGTAACTAACTGGATAATATATATAATGATAATGCATTATCATTTAGTTAATTTTTTTATAATAAAAATAAAATTCTCTCATTAAATATGAATATTAGATTGGGGTTTTACAAAGCCCCTTAGTGGATCTGAATCGATGTCTTACACCTTACCATGGCGTTACTCTATCACTGAGTTAAAAGGGCCTTTTTTTTATTTAATTCTTGAATTATTCACAATGTGGATAGAATATCTATATATACTTAAATTATAAGCATAAGTATATATTAATTAAGTACATGCAGTAGATACATAGTGTGTAGTTGCTCATTGTGGAATAATCAAATGGATTTACCTAGGAACCTTAGTAACGCAATGAATTGTTCCAAGACTTATTCGAATAGAAATAAATTCAATTGAAATAATTCATAAATAACTACTTCTAGATTTCTAATGTCGATTCTAATGAATAATTCGTCATTAACGAATAAAAAACAATTCTATGCAATTCTTAAATGTGGAAATATCCCTCAACTAGAATCATTTGATTATATTGACAATTTTAAACTATAAATCATACAATCATCATAGTATGATGGTCGTTGGTCATGTGGACCCCCTTCGTTTAGTTGTTTATTACATCTCTCTTTAAATGAGGCAGTAGGGATTTGAATTCGCCAAGGGGTAGGGTACGACGAAAGGAAATATATCATGAATTATGAATAAGTCGAAAATTGATTCATCCTTGGTCGATGCCTGATTGATTAATGGGGGTGTACTATCAATTCGTTTGTAGTATGTCTACACTGGTTCAAATCAAGCTCAACCCAATAATTGCCATTTCGCCATAAGATGATATAACTCCCTTTCTACTTTATAAATACTCGATCCAAAGAAAAAAATGAATCAAATTTTCAGATAGATTCCATTTATCCCAGGGAAAGTAGTTCAATTTGTCATAACACCATCCCATCAAGGCGGAAGTTGCGCGTTCGATTCCCCTCAGTCCTGACGAATACAATACTTATATCAAAAAATCTCTCCCTCTTTCTAAAGGGGATAGGGGAAGAATTCCATCGTTAAAGAAAAGGGAAATCCTTATTTATTTTTTCTTTACTTTATTTAGGAGAAATACATATGTTGTAGGATTAGTATAATCATTGGTAGCATTAGAGTAAGTAGTACAAGAAATGCTTGCTTTTTCGATTGCCAACGATGCATGTAATGGAATCGAGTACTATACTTTTTTGAGGCGCGCATACACAAATGGAATTTCTTCGTTTTCCAATACAATATTAAATAAAAGAAAATACTTTCCATAAAAAAATGTTTTTCTATCTATGGATAAATGGAACATGAGTTACTAGTTTCAAGTGGCAAAATAGATTTCATGCAAATTGCACACTGAGCTTTTGGTATAGGTGTTCCAGGGCTAATATCCTACACTTTTTTGAAGCAGGGGGAAGGATATATCAACTAAAGATCCTACTCTTCTTAGAAAGGCGAATGACTCATTTTTCCCATTTTTCATTTTTTTTATGTCCCCATCAACGAATGAACTAATCGGAAAATAGTCAATTTGATGATTATTCATTTTATACGGTTTTATCTTTATCATACTTATTTGTCTTCAAAGTCAAAAATAGTTTTGTTCTAAACTCCTTTATTTTTCCAATTGGTTTTATTATTTGTTTGGGTTTGTAACTATGTGAGCACTGGAAGTTGAAGTGCTATTTGATGAGACTTCATCAATTGATTGTACAAGAAGTAACTAGATAGATTAGAGAGAGAAAGAGAACAGATAATAAAAAATGATAAATAAATAAAGGAATTTTTAGTTAGGTCAACAATCCTTTGATAAATATGCGACTAAAAAAAGGAAGGAAAATCTATGGACCGACCCCACCATCTCCTCCCGTAGGCACTATGAGATCACACCAAGGATGCCTTCCAAAATGAAGGGGACTAAACAGGAACAAGAGGATCCACTGAAGAAGATACTTATCCTTCTACATCCCTTTTTTCCTAAGAAGGGTAGGATGCGGAAAAAATTGATGAAACCGAAGAAATCCGAGAGAATTGAAAGGAAAAAATAAAGGATAAATTCCACTCTTACCTTACATAGACAATCTTTCACAATATTAATACTAGTAATAGTCCAATTTATGATCATCCAGGTTCTTAATAGAATAATAATAACACGGGGAATCTAGAAATTTGTAAATTGCAAGTGCTTGATAAAAAAATGAAAATCAAGAACAAAAACAACACCTGTTCTAGTTTCAAAAACCTCTTGTGAATCTTCTTTTTAATTATAATAAATGTAATCGACCATTTCATTGCATAGCAAATAATAAATTTTAATAGGCCGTAAGAACAGAAATGAAGCAATATTTTTTTGGAACATGTAAATGCGATAGAAAACAAAGAATATCTTTTGCATAACCTACAAGTTTATCAAGTTTTTGAAAAATGATAAAAAGAAAGATACCCGTATTGTCACTCCAAAAAACGCACCCTAATGAACTGGGCACTCAATGGGTTTCTACCAACTAAGAGAAAAAGTAATAATCTAAATAAGGAATTTTTAAATCGACTTGAAATTCTAGACAAGGAATCTCTTTTTCTAGATATACTCGAAATAGTGACTAGATTGTGTGATGATGATACAAAAAAATAATACGTTCCTAAAATGTATATTCTTTTTTTAATGGACAATATCAACGAAGAATAAAAAAAGGGGTTTCATCTT
The DNA here is from genome assembly GCF_036512215.1 of Solanum lycopersicum. Taxonomy (NCBI): domain Eukaryota; kingdom Viridiplantae; phylum Streptophyta; class Magnoliopsida; order Solanales; family Solanaceae; genus Solanum; species Solanum lycopersicum. Next base: position 21,755,714 of record NC_090802.1, read on the forward strand.
CAATCATAAACAATACTTTGCTAGAAAATTAGGAAAAGAGAGTTAGGCTAAATAGGATTTATAGTATCTTCCTTCCGATTATTGATTACCAAGAATTTGAACAAAAAAAGTATACGATTGATAAAAAAAACAATTATCAACAGAAACTGACTAGTTCTTAAATTTAATAAATGAATTAGGTAACGAAAATTGCTTTTAAACTTGAAGTGTCTTTCTTTATATTCAGAGCAAGAACAGAGAAGAGAGAATTCAGAAAAGGAATTAAATTCGTCAAATTTGTATTCAACGCAATTTGATCTTAATGAGACAAAATTAGGAAATATTGATCAGAATAAAAGTAATAACTAATGAAGTACCTCGCTCGTCCCCTATATTAATCACCGAATTGGACCAAAAATGAGTGAATTTCAAGATCGCACATCAATGGATTAGCAACTTTGTACAAGAAAAGCCAGACGTGCAGTAATTTTTACTAACAATGACGACACTAATGATCCTAAGGAGGAAGTGGATTTAATAAGATATTCTCAACAATCAGATTTTCGGCGAGGAATAATTAAAGGCTCTAGGCGGGCTTAAAGGCACAAAACATTTACTTTTAAACTATTTCAAGAAAATGTACATTCCCCCCTTGTTGTCAAAAGAATAACCCCCTACATCTTTTTTCTATTAATATGTCTGAACTAATTGAACCAATTATTCGTAATTAGACTGGTAAAGAGGGAGAATTAAAGATTCTAGAGTATAGAGAAGAACAAATAAAAAGAGAAGAGAAAAAAGAGAAGGACAAAATAAATGGATACCAAAAGAAAGGAACAATCACTGATAGCGATCAAAGAAACAATCGAGATGATTGGCATACATAAAACATGCATAAGTCTAGCATCACATGATCTTAGGAAGATATGAATCACTTAAACGAACTATGAATGAATCCTCATGGCTTGTATGTATAGACCCATAATTCTAGCTTACGTTTAAAAGTAAGTCAACCAAAGATGAATGTGATGAAACGATGTAACCCTAAAAGGGTTAGGTAAGAGTGTGAAACACACTAAAGGTCCAAGTGCATTGGCATATGACGAAATGAACATTCACGTAAAAGGGGTGAGTAATTATGAAGAGCAAATGTGCTAAAGCTAATGAATGTGGTGACAACATCAAAAGAGGCTAATGTGAAATATGAGAGAAATCTCAAATGAACCTAAGTAAATGTTACCAAAATGTACTCACCTATGAGAGTGTAAAGTTAATGGTGAGACTAGTCTCTATGAACACTCTAATTAAAGTATTGAAATTAATGCATACTTAATACAAATGATGAGATATGAAATCATCTAATGAGATATGATGTCCTCATATTAGAAGCCAGCCTCCATGATGTATCAGTTGAATGCAATGGAACTTTATACCGAGCAACGATAGGCTAGCTATAAGTGGTGATGCCTTCCTTCAGGAAGGGTGGAGGTTCACGTAAATCTGATGAGATGAGATTGTCTGTCATGACGGGTATGGGTCTCCTTATATCTCCTAGTCTTTGAACCTATACTGTCAATATAGGGATCTAGCAGGGTTCGACTCCCTATATACGCTAGCATGTCCGGGTCTCATTGGCCGGTGATTCCACCTCTTCGGTCTGGGCTTAAACACTGGATTTCATGATGCTCACATGATCTATGTCGGTTAAGGTTAAAGTTCACAAAAAAAGAATAATGCCAACCTTATGTAATGCACGTAATGAAATGAACGATAGCAAAAGGTGTTAGAATAAGATAATCAAGAGGTGAGCCGGAGTTAAGTAATGACACTAGGTCATTCTTGGTCTTTGCCTTGAGAACCAGATGAAAGTGTTAAACTACATCTTAGGTATAGCTTATTTTGCACTATCTTATGAATGAATGGAACTGAATTACGTATGAATAAATGAAGCAGGCTATGTGTTTTCTAAAGAAGTCACTCTAGTTGAGGTCCTATATGTTGAGCCCTCATTTTCGGAAGTCCTAATGTCAAGTCCATTATTTCAAGGTCTCGTGTCATAAGAACGAATGAAATAAAATATGATATGTGATATATGCAATATGTTATGTGCTATATGTAATATGTTATGTGTTGTCTGCAATATGATACGTATGATGATACATGTTACTCTCATGGCTTGACTTTCCTAATCGGATTTGGCAAATCCATTGACTTGACTTTCTATACTCATATTGTTACGAGAGAGCTTTTCTAAATCATGCATGTTCGTGGTGTGTGCTTGCATATACCTATACTTAGTTCAAGTGTGTACTAATTCCATTTATATACTTTTAGGTGCAAGTACATCTGGACGCTAGAGCACAGAGTCGACGCTGAAGTTATCCGGACGTGGAGCTTTCATCCAGATTTTGTATGCCCTTATGCATTCAAGGACGCTTGTCCATTATATTATAGCTTATATGTAGGCTTGAGATAGTGGAGTATGTTCCACTAGCATTTCTTTCTCAATTATTTTCAAACATTGTATTGGTGCCATTCTGGCAACTTTACATTTTATGATATGACTATTTCATTCAGTTGAGTATCTTGGTATTATATGGTTGTTGTGAACGTTTACGAGTTTATCTAGATAGTGTTATGGGAGTTCAATGTTTCTCATTAAGAAGTCTAAGTAAACAAAAAGTTCAAATTTTCCGCTAAAATTGACCTAGATGAAGTAATGATGACGTAAGTAGGCTTGTCTGTGACCTCTAAGAGGTCAACGACGCCAGTCTCGTTTAGGGTCTGTATTCCGGTCGTGACTACAACAGTTTTCTTCAAATGAAATGAGAATGAACTAAATGTCTTTAAGAATAAAACAATATCCAATAAATAGATAGTGACATCGCCCTCGCAAGGTAAGGACCTTAAAATCTTGGAGAGTAAGAATCCAAGTTATCTTCAATGGACCTTCTATAAGCTCAACGGCCGGAACCTACAGAATTATAGAAACATAGAAATATGGGCACACTTGTAGTAAGTATGGAAATATGGATATAAGAATATGAAATCATTCTAAAAGGGACTTATGTTCTAAACCATGCTAAGTTACTTTGAAAAGCTTTATGCACAATCAAGAAGACATATAAGCTAATCGTCACATATTCTTTAAGACAAAACCATATACCAAACAAACCAAACACCATCATGTATAAGCAAGCCAACATGTGTAATAGCATAATTGAATACATGACTAACCCAACTCCAACGTCATGTAATAAGAACAAAGAATGTATATATGAGTTCCTAACATTGCAAAATATACAAGACCGTTACTCATAAACCATAATCAAGTCCACAAGTGCAATGATCAAGTAAAGCCTCATAGCCTTACTCAACAAATTAAACCCAATAAAGGACCATAAACAATGTCTAACATGACATAACATAGGATTAAGAGTATTCATCAACATATCTAGCAACATATACCAATAGCATGTTCATAAATGAAACTATATATTATAAGGTCATTAACATATAAAGTCAACATATGCATATCATTTTCTTTAGAAAGCATAAGAACTACCTTCCAAGACTTCTCTTAAGGCTAAATAGTGTAATGTATGGGTAGAGTCCCATAGCCCTGACTACACTAAATCAAACCCCTTAGGTCACAATAGTTAGTGTTCACATTACTACTTCAGTTTACCTTCAAGAACACTTGCATAAATTGACATAGACCACATGAGCTAAATGTGGAATCTGGTGTCACGAAACCTTACAATGAAAGAGGGTGGACTACTTTCCAATGTATTACCAAAGCATGAACATATCATTGTTGGTGGATCTATTAGCTAGTGTTCCTACGGGGGCAACATGGTTCAAGAACTAGGATATATACTTGGGACCCAGTTTATGAACCTCGAATTATAGTCTCCAATCTCATGAATAACATAGTGTACCTACCTTCCTACCTTGGGAACGTTCACTTCTCACTACTAGTTCACTCGGTGCTAAGCTAGATAACTTTTTAAAATGTTTTTAAGCCTTTTTATTAATCATAACTTACTATATGTCATTGGAGACTAACCTCGTGTATATTAGTAACATTATCTCTTTATGAATTCCATGAGAATGCAATTTCAACACAACCCTTATACTTGAGATCAACACATTATAACCATTCTACCATAGTAAGTCACATAGGAAATTCATAACCAACATTACATTTTAAGCACAATTTCACATCTTTACATAATTAGGAAATTTCAATAGCATTACCATACTAACACATAATTAATATAATCATAATTCATGCTCAATTGAACTTTATTCCCAAGTAAAAGCCATCACAATTGATGTAAGGTTCAAGATCATAAAATCTTACCAATTCTCCTTTCACAAGCCATCCTCATCAGTTTTTCCCTCAAACAATCAGATTTCATCCATCAATAGGTGTAATAATATAATTCAATAGTAATTAACACATGAACTAACTAAATTGCATCAATACTAATCAATTCAACTTGAGTTCATAACCTAGGGTTAGGGAATTTGGGTCAATTTATGACCTATTCCTCAAACGAGGTTAATTCATCAAGAACCAATGTAATTGAATCATAATACAACTCAATATAATAATAATAACCAAAATAAAGCCTACAAAATACAATTTAGAAGATCAAAGTTCGTATTAGGAAAAAGTCCATATTGAATCATCCTTTTGAAAATCAATTAAAGAAGAGCCCTTTAAGGAAGGAAATCCCAAAGGTTAGAGGATCCCATACCTTGTTAATATTTGAATATTATGGTTAAAAGTAGTATTCTTGATGCCCTATAATTACTTTGCCTTTTAATGGAGTCTTCTTTGCGAGAGAGAAAATAGAGAGACGGACGAGCAATTTGTGATTTGGGAATTTTGGTGTTTTAGGTGTGGTTTAGGCTTAGGGTAGTTAATAAAGTTTCTTAAGTAATCTAATTAACCAAACCTTAACCCCTAATTAGACCCATAAATAACTATATTAATTAAATGAACCAATTAAAAACTTAAAGAAAATGCAGGCTTGACCTACCAGACCCTGACCTACAGGCCATAGGTAAGACGACTACTTCGACCCCAACCTTCCTGTACAACCGTTGTTTTTGTAAGAGACTGGTGTTTTTGGCTAATCCTGAAATTGGCTAAGTCTCCATAAACGGAGGCAATCAATGCCCCATGGATTGACCCACATGCCGTCGCCTGCCAGTCATAGGTAGGTGCTGTCTACACTACCTCATTTGTCAGTTTTGGGTCAAAATGAAAGGGTCCTCCTCAAGGACCGTTAGGTTGGTCCTTGGAGAGTCGTACCCAAATTTTTTGAACGTAAACAAACTCCAATATGTTTTAGACACCTTTTAACAAAATTTCATCAAATTCCATCACTTAAAATTTTGTAAACTAGGCTAAGACACACTAGCACCTCTTTAACTAAACTTCGGACATCATGGACGTTTCTTGATGTTTTGGCTCTAAAACCTCATAAATGACTAATATATATTATTTATGACCTGAAAACCGTGTGAACACCCTTACAAATTCATGTGAGGCTCTAGATTAGGTCTTGTACTTTCGTAGTGTTATAAACCCCAATCTACTAGTTGGGTTCTATACTTGATAATAATCACTAATTCTTCTTTCGGGAGGTGTAATTTAAGCAAAAAAAATTTAGCACCACTGCCAGGTAATTTGGATTTTAGATTAAGTTTAAATACATTATTAAACTTTAGTCAATGATTTCCTAATTTTACTTTTATTTTTGTTTTTGTCTTTCTTAGGTTCAAACTCTCTTGTATTCCAAGTAAACAGAGTCAAGAAGAACAACTTACTCCATACGCTTCAGAGTTCAATCGAACACTACAGAGAATGAATAGCAAGAGAGAACTAGTTAACCCTTTCTGAATAAATTAAGTGGTGGTGTTGGGTTGCAACCTCCAAAGTTTGTTAATTACAATAATCATGCTCCACCTAAGAATCGATTGGGAGATGCATTGAGGAATTAGGAGTCACTAGATCCACGAAATCATAAAAACTACATAGTCAACTTTAATATTGCTAAATTTGATGGACCATTTGTCCTACCCCCTCTACCACCGGGTCACACCGTTGTGGTGAATAGTAGCTTGATGGAGATACTCAAAGTGAGAGGCTTATTTGTAGGGTTGTCGTCGGATGACCCTCATGCTCACTTAGCCAAGATCAACGGGGTTTGAAAAAGATGTGTTAGGTCGACCTAACTAGGACATCGATATTATCGGGTTGTGAGTATTCCCTTTATCATTGAAGGACAACATAGGTTTTTTGTTTATTGAACTCTCGTACAACTCAATCTACACATTATAGTAATTTACGGATGCATTTTTAGAAAATTGTTTTCCAGTGTCTAAGAAGATGAAAAAAGGATAACCTAAATAACTTCGTGGCTCTACCTAGAGATTCTATGAGTAGTTCTTGCGAATGGATCACCGCTTTTACTAGAAGATTTCCAAATCTTTACATTATTGATGAGTTATCTAACTCATATTTCTATCGAGGGCAAGACCAAAATAGTAAGGAAGTCTTGATATGATTTTGGGGGGTTCGTATGGTGAAGGCACTTTTGGGCAGATTGAGGAGAAACTTGAGAAGATCTCCTGTAGCAACAGAAAGTAAGGTACTAGGAGAAACACATTTACATTGAAAGCTACAACTAACCGATCCGTTAATAATATCTTTAATAAGATGGTGTAGCTGAGAACGAAAATGGTATTTGTATTAAAGCGTGTAGGTAGAGGTGTTGAGAAGGTAAATATTGTGAACTATTTTACTTGAACTTTACCATTGGCTGAGGATTGTTACTATGAAGAGGCTGCTTATAGTGTGAATGATTGGATGGAGGATTTCCAACAGAACGCCCAAGGTTCCAATATGGATAATTGGAGCCAATGTCAAGGAAACAAAGGACGGAATAATGGCTACTTCAACCGGAAAGGGTCAATATGTCTTTGATGGGGAACTACAATTGTGATAACAACTACAATCTGAACAACTATGGCAATAGAAACGATCAAGTAGGACCTTATGTTGATTCTCAAAGTTGGGAATCCGATCCTAAGAAAGCTCAAGGTAATATGTTGAGTATGGAGGAAATGATGCGTAAGATGAATATAAGCTTAGATGCAACCAATGAGAATATGAAGAAGTTTAGGAATAACTAGTCTAGTATTGGTAAAAAGTTGATGTCCTTACAGTTTTAATAAAGCATCTTGAGCAAAAGATTACGCATTTTTTAACAACACTTAACCAACAACCTAGCACTGTCCAATCAACACTATCCAAAATCTAATGAATGACGGAATCTGTATGAACATCACTACTCACGGGTGTAAGCAAACCATTGATTCACCAATGTTGTCTGGGTGGAAATTGAGATTCGAGAGATTATGATGGCGTTAAGATGAGCGGAGAGTCCAAGAATCCAACAAAGACAAAGAGGTTGTGGTAACTGGGAATGTTTTTCCCGTAGCTAGAACCTCGCCTCCATTCCCATAAAGGTTGGTAAAGAAGACCTAACAGGGAATTTACAATAGGTTTGTCACTATGTTGAAATAACTTTTCATTAGTGTTTCATTGATTAAAACTTTGGAGCAAATGCCTGGTTATGTTAAGTTTTTGAACTACCTGGTGAAAAATAAGAAAATCTGTGAGTTTTGAAGATGATGATAAGTTACAACAATGTAGTTCTATTGCTACAAGGACTCGTGATTAGAAAAAGGACAATTCATGTGCTTTCACTATCCCATGTACCATGGGGTTACAACATATTTGTAAGACATTGTATGATATTAGTGCTAGCATTAATATCATGCAATTTTCCATTTATAAGAAGTTGGGATTGGGACACCCGAAACCAAATACGATGTAGTTCTCAAGGACAATAGAACTATAAAGAGGACCATTGGATGACTCCATGATGTGCTAGTTAAAGTGAAGTCATTCATTTATCTAGCAGATATTGGTACTCTTTATTGAGACGTTTATTTTAAGGTGTCCCATAAGGGAGACCATTCCTTGCCAGAGGGCGTGCTTTGGTTGTATGGAAAAAGGGTAGATGAAGCTAAGACTCAACATAGAATAAGAGACCTTCAAATATTTAATATCCTTGAAGCAGAGTGGTGATATCCGATCCGTATATGCTATAAGATATAGAGTTTAGAGTGGGTCTAAGGTACAAATTGAAGAGACACTTGGTGTTGAGGAATTATCAGAAGTTGAATTGTCAAATTAATTGCATTGAAAAGCATGATGAGTTGGTTGCCGCACTTGATTGGTGTGAATATCAACCAAAGAGAAAAAAGTTGGAGTTAGTATGAAGAATCGCAACTATCATCCCGCGAAACCATTTGTTGAAGAGGCACGAAAATTGGAGCTCAAAGATCTACCCCCACATTTAAGTTATGTATTCTTGGGTAAATCTAAAACTTTATTGGTCATTATTGCGGCAGATCTAAATGGGCCACAAGTACACTATTTAGTATCAGTGTTTAAAAGGTTCAAGCAAGATATTGGGTGGACTGTGGAAGATATTATTTGGATCCTCCCGATATTTTTTCTCAAAAAGTCAAACTCATTCAAGATTACAAGCCTAATATCGAGCATCGGAAAATATTAAATGCTCCTATAAATGAGGTAGTTATGAAATAGATCATCAAGTGGTTGGATTTTGGAGTTATATATCCCATTATAGAGAGTAATTAGGTGTGTCCTGTGTAGTGTGTGCCTAAAAAGAGTTGTAGTACTTTGGTTCCTTATGAGAGAAACGATCTTGTCCCCATGAGGCCAGTAACTGGATGGAGAGTTAGTATGGACTACTGGAAATTGAAGGTTCATAAAAGATCTTTCTGGGGCATGCGAGATTCTATTAGCGGTTCATAAAAGATCTCTAACAAATTGCACATCTATTTTTCAAACTTCTTGAAAAGGAGAGTGAGTTTTACTTTGGTGATGCTTGTCTGATAACATTTGGAAAGTTGAAGAAGAATCTAGTCTCGACTCAAGTCATTACTGCACAAAATTAGGAGGAACCATTTGAGGCCATGTGTGACGCAAGTGGGGTAGTGCCTGGCGTATTATTGGTCAAAGGCGTGAGAAGATTTTTCATCCCATTTACTATGGTATCAAGGCTCTAAACATATCCCATAAGAATACACCATCATCGATCAAGATCTTCTTCTAGCGGTGTTTGCATTTGAGAAATTTCAATCTTATTTTCTTCGCACTAAGGTCATAGTGCATACTAACCATTCGACATTGAGGTTTTTTATGGAAAAGAAGGATGCAAAACCGCGAATGATTATATTAGTGTTGTTGTTGCAAGAATTTGATTTTGTGGTGAAAGATAGAAAGGGAACAAAGAATCAAGTTGTTGATCACTTGTGTAGATTGGAGGATGAAGATATGTTAAAGCTTGGTAATAAGGGTGAAATTAATAATTTCTTTACAGATGAATAGGCATTGTCTACTTCTGATGATCTCATTTCGTGGTTTGCGGACTTCGCTAATTACTTCGCTAGCAATTTGGTGCCCTTAGATATGTCTTTTCACCAAAAGAAGAAGTTAATGCATGATGTGCAGAAGTTATTTTGGGTGAACCTCCCATGTAACATAGTTATCTGAAGGGGTTATTCATCGTTGTATGCCCGAGGTTGAGATGTTAAGTATTCTTGAGGCGTGTCATTCATCGCCTGTTGGTAGGCACCATAGTTGTATTGGTAATACACATAAAATCTTGCAGTGTGGATACTATTGGCCTACCATCCACCAATATGCTCATTACTTTGCCAAATCTTGTGATCTTTGCCAAATTTTCATGATCAAAGGATTCAAAAGGGAGATTTTGTTGTTGGAGATCTTGTGCTTCTAATCAATCAAGGTTGAGCTGATTTCCGTGAAAGCTTATGTCCTAATGGATAAGACTATTCTTACTCAAGCAAATGTTTCCATATGGAGCAATGGAGCTCAAAAGTAGTGAGGGCACAACATCCATGGTGAATGGGTACATGATCAAGCTTTATCTGGGAAACGCGGAGAGTGTGCAACAAGTGATTGTAGTTAACTATCTTGATAATGTCTGAGTAATCAAGAGTCCTGCGTCGTGACATAAATCAAGTGTTGCTTTGTAGGCAACCCAAGGCGTAAAATATAGCGAATGATACGTTTTATACTTTGTCTAGCAGTTTTATTTGCTTGTCTGATTCTTTGTTGTAAATTAGATAGGTATATAATTTCGTTTTAGTATTGGCTAGATATTTCACATCGTTTGTGCCTTAAAAGTGTCAAGAAGATGTAAAAAGAATGGCCTATTTGTTGCTAAAAGTGCAGGTGCGCAATTAAAAAATCTAAATAAAAAGGTCTTGTACTTATAAATGAATACCATAGATAGTTTGTAGTTCACTGAATAGATCATAAATGGTGCTCGTAGATCCCAGGTAAGTGTCTAAATTATTAAGTATAAAGTGATCTATGGTCCTTACCTACGGACTATAGATCGACCTACAAACCATAAGGAGGGTTTCATAGGTCCTTACTTGACTCTGCTCAACCCGACCCAAAAACCTCCTATTTATAAATCCTCCATTTCGAGTTCACTCCCACTTCCCTCATTTTTAAGCTTCAATCTTTTTAAATTTTCCGAAGCCCCTATATCACTCCAAAAATCAACCATCACTTCCTCATATATCATTCCCATTCCTTTATCCACATACCCAAATTCCCAAATTCGAAGTGCTCCCAAATTCTAACTCTAGTGTTTGCCAAGTACATGGAGTCAAGGAGAACCACTTACACCCTACGATCCATGGCTTAACCAAACACTCTGAAGAATGAATAACTAGGGAGCACCATTTAAACCTACCAAAGGAGAATTAGGTGATTGTGATGGTTGTAATCTCCAACCATTGTTAATGAAAACAATCAAGCTCCAGGTAAGAATCGACTAGGAGATGCATTGAGGATGGAGGAGCCACTAGAGCATGACATCATAACAACTACAAGGTCAACTTTAATATTATTGATTGCGATGGAGTGCATGTCCTACCCTCTCTACCACTGGGTCACACCTTTGTGGTAACTTGTATCCTGATACAAATACTAACAACAGGGTTGGCATCGGATGACCCTCATGCTCATATAGCCAAGCTCAAGGTGGTTTGAAAAAGATGTGCAGGTCGACAGTACTAATTCATGGATGTTATCGAGTTCTGAGTATTCCGTTTATCATTGAAGGGCAATGTAGTTGTTTAGTTTAATAAAGTCCCTTACAACTTAATCTACATATGGAAGCAATTTATTGGTGCATTCTTAGAAAAATTCTTTCCTGTGTCCAAAAAGCATAAAAATAGGATAATTTAAAAAACTTTGTGGCGCTACCTGGAGATTCGTTGAGTTGTTTTTGCGACCGGTTCACCGCTCACATTAGAAATGTTATGAATCTTCGCATTAATTATGAGTAGCTAAAATAGTTTTTCTAACGAGGTAGGATGAAAATACTAAGGCAATGGTTGATATTGATGAGGGTTTGTATGGCGAATGCACTTTTGAGCAGAGTGCGGAGAAACTGGGGAAAATTTCCCGGAAAAACAAAGATTGGAGCACAAGAAAATTGGATACTGGGAGAAATATATTTGTAGTCCAAGCCATAGATAATCAATCCACAAATGATATTCGTGAGGAGATGGCGTACATGAGAACATAATTGGGGTGGTATTGAAGCATGTGAGCAAAGGTGCTGCAAACCAAGCTCTTCCTTGCGGTTTTTATTAAATGGAGTTCTAGAAAATTTCATACAAATTTTGGTGTTTTGATTTGGAAGAATGAATTCATCTAGTTATTAAGGACTTATAAACACCCTTAAAATACCTAAAATACCCTTGTGTAACCGCCCTTTCCCCTATTTAGACGTTGGATTAATTTATAGATTCATCATTCCAACTTACGGTGAAGTTGCGCAGGAATAGACCTCACCAACGACTGGCCATCAACGGGGCGTCAGTCCCTTGACGAGTCATCTTGTCCTCCGTCGGTTGGATTTGAGCGTGGAAAATGGGATCTTAGATCCCTAGGATAAGTACCCATCGACGCCTTACCACCAAAGGGGCGTCAGTCCACCTACTAGGCGTCGATTTCTTCTGTATGTGAGACTACGTTTTGGCAGTTTTCGCCACCTTCTTGGGTTCTTCCTCAAGGACCCTTGGTTGTTCCTTGGGATTTTTTCCCAGACGTTTCCAAACCAAATATGTTTATATACAAGATTAGGACCTCCCACATCAATTTCATCAAAAACAAACACATAAAACTCGACAAAACATGCCAAGCCACACAACGTCGTTTCAAGCATAACCTTTCGAACGTCATAGGCGTTCTTGGACGTTTAACCTCCAAAATTCATGAAACTTAACACACTGCCATAATAACACATTAGGAACATAGGTTACTTGTCGTCGAACATCTTTGTCATCCCTTGACTTTTGACTTCCAATTCACCTAATACCTTAGACACTGCCTCAACACAACATTATGAACAATTTTAGGACCGTATACCTCATGAAAAACATTTTAGGCTCTAGCTTCACCTAAGTTATTTTCGAGGTGTCCCATTCTCCCCCCGCCTAGACAACATTCATCCTAGAATGACACTTGCCACTCTCTAAACAATTCCAAGAATAGAGATTCAATTAAAAACTCATAACTACACGATATAACACCTTATACAATACAAAAATCTAGAAGAACATATCTTTCACATAATCAAAAGACTCACAACACAACAAGAAACTAGAAGAAACTATACAACTCACTATGTCATAAGATGTACATCCTTCATTTCGAATAGCAAAAACTCATTTCATATTTACTATTATTCTCTTATTCATCAGTTCGAACCACATTAAAACAATATTTTACCAAAGAACAAATTAGTCAATTTTTCAAAGCAATTTTACAAAAATGCAACTTTTAGGAAATTCATGATGGAAACATGATAATATACAAGATAAAATCATGTAGACAACTTTAAGAACATATTCATAACTTCATGAAACACACAATGCAATAAATGAACGAAATTCAATTTCAACAAGACTTATAAACACCATGCACATGCAACAAGCTTTTATGACTTTCTAGCCCTTCTATTAACCATACTTCCCCAATTAGAAGGAAATCATATCACTAAAGATATGCAAGAACTTACCATCAGCATCATCACCCTCTTTCGACTTTTCTCCTCTATTTTGGAGTGTATAGGAACGCCTCTTCATTGGAGCATCATCTTTTGGAACATTAGGAGAAACATTCATACCATCTCTAGTAGGACAATGCCTCACTTTGTGTCCATCTTTACCACATCCAAAAACAACTCCCGGTACCCAATAGACATTCCCCATAGTGCCCCTTTTCACAAGTAGCACATGTAGGATTGCTATATCGAGAACCACATCCTTTCTAAAATTTCACCTTAGCACCCCTAGGTTATTCTTTAGTTTGAGACATCTTTTTGAACCTAGGTTGACTTTGATCACTTGTACAACTGCTTTTTAAGTTTCTATCAATCCTACAAAGTTTAGACTCCTCAATTGATTGAGCATACACCATGAGACTAGCTAGGATCATATCATCATTCATATCATCATGTAGCATGGTCGTACGATATTTTTCTTTAACAAGATTGATGACCCCGGTCACAAACCTACTCATCTCATCGGTAGGATTAGACACCAAGGATGGAGGAAACCCATACAACCTAGAGAACTTCAAAGAGTACTCCTCAATACTCATATTGACTTGTTTGAGATTAATAAACTCCTCTACCTTCACCTCCTCCTCTTATTGGGAAAGTACTTTCATGTAAAAGCTTATTTAAATTATTCCCACTCAATAAAACCCGACTCAACGGCCTATTATCTTTAGATTGAGTGTACCACACTTGATCAACCTCCATCAATTGATATGAAGACAACTCCCCACTTCGCCTTTTCCCTAATAGTCATCCCTATAGCACTCAACACCTTGTACACTCCATCTAGGAAATCTTGGGATCCTATCCCACCTTAGATCCAAGAAAAATAGAAGGATTCATCCTTAAAATCTCTCAATCTAGACTCATAGTGCTCTCCACAACATTCACTATAGGATCCATACCCATTTTCACATGGGTAGTCAAAGCTCGGGCTAAATTTATTAAAGCCTCTCTAATATCTCTGTTAGTCATTACTGGGGGAACCACAGGAATATCATTACCTCCACCCAAAATAGGGATTTGATCACCTTGAGGAACTTACTCAACTTGCTCTACTTGAGGAGGAATCTCCTCATTCTCCCTTCTCTCTTCCAACCTTCTAGCGAGTATAAAAAAAGCGAAACTCTATTGTCCTAAAGCCTCTCACCAAGGATGTGTCGCGACTCACACTGATGGTCAGGACTCTACTAGACTTGACTTGATAAGACTTTTGAATTCGTAAGACTAGACTTGACTTGATAAGACTTTAGATTCGTAAGACTACTTTAATAACCTATGCTCTTATACATAACTTGTCACATCCCGAGACCACGCCATAGAAGATATGGCTTTCTAGTAGTGAAACCGGCGTTCTTGACATCTCAGAGGTCTTGTACAAGCCCTTTTGTATCGTTCAACACATATATACATATGAAAAGTAGTGCGGAATTAAAACTTTTCACAAATATTTCAAATCTCTTTCATATAAAATCCATACGAAATACTAAGTCTCAATTCATCAAATCCTCAACACAAGAGTACTTGGGACATGATCCATATAATAGAAATATAGTACTACTAAGTTTATTAAAATACTTATAAGAGAAATATAAGACATATATGCCCTCGAGTCAGATGAGAATATACTTCAACTTGATTCAATGATCCTATAATGCAACCTTAGCTCCCAAAAGCACCTTCACCTATGAATCACTTTAGAGATGAAGATGGCATGGAATTTGTACAAACACATGTACTAAGTATGACATAATGCATAAAAATAATGAGACCAAACATGTAATGGAAATATGCATCTTTTGATTTATTTATAATAATATAAACATATGAACAACATTTAACACCTTAGAAACACAAAATAAATCACATAACAATTTATCATATTTTAAGGACAACTTTACTAAGAACTTTTTCACTATTACAGTGAAATTCCTCAACTTCACCTTGGACACTTCGTAGCTTGCAATCCACTCACTAAAAGCTATCCTAAGACTCACTTAAGTTAGAAAAGTAGATACCACCATACACCCTCTCTAGGCACATCTAAATGATCCTTAAGACCGTCTATAATGAAATACAGACTTATAATACACCAATAACATGAACATGAGATTATCCTACCAAAGGTGATTCTAAGACTTACATGAGTGAATTGTGAATTGACCGCCCATACAATCCCTTTCACACACACATAAGAGATCGTTTAGATTACCTAGGATAAGATCATTCTCACTTAACACAATACCATTCACATAATATGACATTCTCCTTCCAAAATTTATTGAAAGACCTACTCAAGTAAATCAAGAAGAGAATGTCCATGATAGACCTCTTCAATATTACCTAAGTAATCCTTAAAACTACCTATGTTTGGAGCATGTCTACATAATCAACAAACTTTCCTAACTAGAGTTATTCTTAAGATATATCTAGGTAAGATATGAAGTGACCATTTCTATGGACACTTCACAACTTAACTAGACAACCGTTTACTACTCTAGATAAGTACTTATTCATTTAAGATATATTCATCACATAAGGACATTTAAGTGATGGTCTTGGAGAAGACCTAGGGACTCACACTAACATCTTCAAAGCCTATCGTGCTATGTAGAGGTAGCATCTCTTACCACAATCTGAACTTCATAGAACTTCTATAATGCTAGTAAGTTTCCCATATGATGAGAATACGAAATAACCGACATAAACTATGGTAGCTAAGCATGGAATCCGGAGTAGTAACCTACTCTGATTGAGGGTGTTCTACTTGCCAATGGTAGAACTTGGACATATCCATGTAGGCACATGGTTAATGAACATGAAGGGTTTTGTTTGCCCTCTATCCTCATTCTTTACCTAGAGCCATTTTCCTTACCATACTCACTCGGTGATATCCTTTGTTCTCATAAAGTAAGTTACATTGAAGGTTCATACTAATAGTTCATATATTGTTCATAACCAATCACATACACCCTACAAAAGAGATCCCCTAGGGCTGACTAACAATGGTGACAAAGATAGCTTAATGACTTTCCTAAGGATAATGTGATGTCGTTCCATCCAACCAACCTTAAGTACATCATTCATACAAGCAGGATACCATTGCGACTTTTGACTTCAAGGTTCATAACATTACCACTATGTTCAAGGTTTCATATAGAGGACTTTTTTGTAATCATTGAAGGTATCATATCCTTCTTACATAAAATACTAAGAGCATTTAGCATCCTATGTAAAGTCATCTCATATACACATTCATACATGAATCAAGTAAGGGACACAAGTCAACAACACAAAACCAATACTTCACTTTAGCACATATTGCATATCGTTATAGAAGCACATAGGATAACAATTATACTCTATAAGTCATCCTATAAACTAATATAACATCATCAATATAACCATCATAGACTCATATAGTCAAGTAGGAATAATCATGCATTAACTATAAGACTACACGAACACAAAGACATAGACATATTCTAACATGATCATCTAATAACAATAGAAGAACACATACTTTCACATTACTCAAAAATCATCATAATACTTCACGTAGTTGCTGACAAGGCCATGATCATCATAATACATAATGTAATGATGAAGGCCACATCATTCACATAGCACCACCACCATAAGAGGACTATACCAATCACAACATAATTCAAGAGTTGCATTACTTAAAATAAATAGAATTGGTATAGCTTACTACTAATCAATTCTCACCACATCAATTCATAGATAAATCATCCAATTCACTGCCATAAGGCCCTTAGCCATGGCCATGAACAATAATTCAATACAACAAAACATAATACTCAATAAATTTAGGTCAATTAATATAGATTTTTGAATAGAAGACAACCTATACATCAATTGAATACAATTATATTATCATTTAATAGACCATAGAAAACTACACTAGAATTCATAAGAATTAAGTCAATATCAAGTCAACCATACAGTAGTAAAAATTTAGGGTTCAATAATTACGTGGGTTCATAGTTTAATTCAGTTAAAATCATCTAATTACCTAAAATTCAGTCAATACACAATGATTCAAAATCTTTAATGCAAGAACCCGTGGATAGATCATAAAGTTTTAAAGTTTGTCTTTGAAAACATTATAAAACTCTTTGAATTTTGGGCTCCTTGATGAATAGAGTTTCAAGGATAAAAATCTTACCTCAATGATGTTAATGCACCAATTTTATGAAGAATCACAACTCAATTCTCTAATCCAAGCTCTTTCTTCAGTGTTGGATTCAATGGATTCTAGAAAATTTCTTAGAGATTTTGAAGTATGATTTGGAAGAATGAATTCATATAGGTATTTAGGACTTAGAAATCCACTTAAAATACCTAAAATACCCTTAAGTTACCTCGCTTTCCCCTATTTGGACTTTGGGTGAATTACCAATTCACCCTTGAAACTTACAGTGGAGCTACGCAGGAATAGACCTGACCAATGACTGCCAATCGATAGGGCGTCACTCTCTTAAGGGGTCGTCCTGTGATCCGTCGATTGGATCTAAGATCCCTAGGCTAAATACCCTTCGATGCCTTACCACCTAAGGGGCGTAAATCCACCTACTGGGCATCGATAGCTTTCGTAGGTGGGAGTGCTTTTTGGCAGTTTTGGCATCCTTGTTCGGTACTTCCTCAAGCACCCTTGGTTGGTCCATAGGGATTTTTGCCCAAGACGTCTCCAACCCAGATATGTTCGTTGTTTGGTTGATATAAAAAAAGGGGAGATGAAGTTCAGACTCAACAAAAATGAACGAACTTTCAATATTAATAGGTCCATAGAGCATACTGGTGAGCTCCAATCGGTATCTGCTAAAAGATATAGAGTTCAGAGTGGGTATGAAGTGCAAATCAAAGAGGTTCAACTGATCTATTAGGTGTACTATTGCATATATTATGGGGATCCCTCTCGGTATTTGTTCTCAAGAAATCCAACACGTGTCGTATCACAAGCCTAGTATCAAGAAACATAGAAGATTAAATATGTCTATGGAAGAGGTAATTAAGAAGGAGATCATCAAGTGTTTAATTGTTGAATTTATTTATCCCATTAAAGATAGTAATTGATGTGTCCTCTTTAGCCTATGCCTAAAAATGGTGATATTATTGTGTTTCCTTATGAGAGAAATGAATTTGTCCCAATGCAGCCAGTGACCGGATGGAGAGTTTGCATGGACTGGAAGTTGAATGTTTGGACAGAGCAGGAAAACTTTCCTATTTTTTTCATGGACCAGATATTGGATAGACATGCGGGAAAGGGTTGGTATTGCTTTATTAATGGTTATTTAGGCTACGATTAAATATCCATCTCACCGAAACACCAATAGAAGACTATATTCAGATGTCCCAATGGGACCTTCGCCTTCAAACACATGCCATTTGGGTTGTGCAATGCTCTAGTGACCTTTTAGCTTTATATGATGTCGATTTTCTCAGATATAGTGGAGGACACTATTGAGGTGTTTATCGATGATTTTTACTGGCAGGTGACTCATTTGATTGGTGTTTGAATAATTCGGCCGAGGTACTAAAAAGGCGTGAATACTTTAACTTGGTGCTAAATTGGGAGAAGAATGCATAGTGTTGGGGCATCGAAACTCTGAAAAAGGTACTAAGATGAATAGAGCTAAAAATGAGGTAATATTAAAGCTATCTCATCCTATCTCTATATAAGGTTGATATCTAAAGTTGAGGTAATATTAAATCTTTCCCCTCCTATCTCCATTCAAGGTGTGAGAAGTTTTATTGGGCATCTGAGATTCTATTGGAGGTTCATAAAAGATCTCTCAAAAAATTGCACATCCATTGTGCTAACTGCGTGAAAAGTAGATTAAGTTTGACTTTAATGATGCTTGTATAATAGCATTGGAGAGTTGAAGAAGAAGCTAATCTTTGCTCCCATCCTTATTGCACTAGATTGGGGGAACCGTTTGAGGTCATATGTAACGGAAGTGGGGTAGCGCTTGGCGTAGTATTGGGTAAAGGCGTGAGAAGTTACTTTATCCTATTTACTATGCATGCATAGCTCTGAATGCAGCCCAGAAGAATAACACCATGACCAAACAAGATTTTCCGTAGTTAGTTTGCATTCAAAAATTTATTAATCTTATTTGCACGGTACTAAGGTCATAGTGAATACTCACCATTCTACCTTAAGGTATTTTATGGATAAGATCAATACAAAACCGTGATTGATTAGATAGGTGTTATTGTTGCAACAATTTGATCTTGTGGTGCAAGGAAGAAAGCAGACATAGAAGCAAGTTGGCGACCACTTGTTTAGATTGGAGGTTAAAGCTTTGCTCAAGATTGGTGATAAGGCTGAAATTAATTATGTGTTTCCATATAATACTTATTGTGTGTTTTCTATGATCTCATTCCTTTATTTGCAGACTTTGCTAATTACTTGGAAAGCGGTTTGGTGCTCTTTTATTTGTCTTTTCAACAAAGGAAGAATATACATGATGTGAAGAAATTCCTTTAGGATGATCCTTACTTGTATCATAGGTTTCTTTTATGGGTTTAGTTGTCACTATGTGCCTGAGGTTGAGATGCTGGGTATTCTTGAGGCGTGTCATTCATTACCTGCTGGTGGGCACCAAAGTGGTATTCAAACTGTGCATATGATCTTGCAGAGTGGATACTACTGGCCTACCATCTACCAAGAGGCTCATGACTTTGCCAAATCTTGTAACTGTTGCCAAAGAGAAGTTGGGATTTCATAGAGGCAAGAGCTTCCTATGAATCGAATATTGGTAATTGAGTTTTTTTCATGTATGTGGCATTGATTTTATAGGGCCATTTGTGAGTTCATATGTGTTGAAGTATATCATTATTGCAGTTTTCAAAATGGGTTGAAACAATTGTGCTCCCCAAGAATGAAAGTAAAAGAGTCACCATATTCTTGAAAAAAATATCTTCTCCACATTCAGTACCCCAAGGGTGATTATCAGTGAGGGAGGTTCCCACTTTTGCAATAAGTTGTTCAAAGTACTACTTGAGAAATATGGTGTCTGCCACTATGTAGCCAGTCCTTACCATCCACATACTAGTGGACAAGCTGAGGTTTCCTATAGATAGATCGAGAAGATCATGGCAAAGACTGAATGCCAATATAACGGATTATTCAAGGAAACTCGATGATGCTTTTTTGGCCTATCACACTACAAAACAGAATCCCATAGGTATGTCTCCTTACCGACTTGTATAGAGGAAGTCTTGCCATTTGCCAGTTGAGCTAGAGCATAATATGTTGGCAATGAAGAAGGTGAATATAAATTGGGGCGCTGCATCTAATAAAAGAGTTAATGAATTAATATGCTTTATGAGTTTTTCTTAATAGCCTATGAAAGTGCATCCTTGTACAAAGATAGATGAAAAATAACCATGATCAAAGAATTAAAAAGTATTATTTTTTTGCTGGGAATATTATGCTTTCTTTCAACTCAAGGTTGCTCTTATTTTCGGGAAAGCTCAAGTCCAAATAGATCGGGCAATTCTTACTCAAGAAAGTGTTTCTACATAGAGCACTATAATCGAAAACAATGAGGAAATGATGTTCAAAGTGAATAGGCAGAGGATTGAGCTTTATTTGGTAAACACGGAGAGTGTGCAAGAAGTTATTGAGGCCTACTACTTCTTGATAAAGTCTGAGTTATCAAGAGGAATGCATCGTGCAACAACATGAAATCAAGCGTTGATTGGGAGGCAACCCACGACATAAAATCTAGACAACTGTAGGTTTTAGACTTCTGTTTAGAAGTTTTCCTTGCTTATTTTATTTTTAATAGTCAATTAGATAGGTGTTCAATTTTATTTTATTATTGGCTAGATAGAGCTTAGGGTGTGTTCCTAAAAAGTGTCCAGAAAATGCAAAAAGAATGGCCTAATGGTTTCTACATATGGAGCTACCCAATGAAAATATCTACAAAAAAGGTCTAGTGCAGAGGTCTACGAATACCATCGACAGCCATAGTTTATTCTACGGACCGTAAATAGTGCCTGTAGATCCCACGTAAGTGTATTAATATTTTATGTGTAAAGGCATCTACGGTCCCAACCTATGGACCGTATATCAACTTACGGAACGTAAGGGTGTTCTCGTAGGTTCTAACCCTAGTCTTCCCAACTCAATCTTACCCGAAAACCTCCTATTTATAAATCTCCCATTTTAAATTCACTCCCGCTTCCATTATTTTTCTCCCCCAACCTTTTAAAATAACCAAAGCCCCTATAGCACTCCCCCATGTATGATTCTCGTTCCTTCATACACAATCCCAAATTCCCGAATTCAAATTTCTCCCACATACACCAAAGTCCCCAAAGACTTTGGTGTCCGGGTGTGGTGCTACAAGTTTTTTTCTGGTGGTATTGGAATCATAATGTTGTCACAATCAAACTACTCCTCATTGCTTGTAACGTAATATGGGGTAGAGTGGGAAGAGGATACAAGCCTAAGTCAACTACGGTCATATCTTTCTTGTGGGGTAGGAAAGTGGTGGGGAACTATGGTTTGACGTAATTGTCTCATATTTACGATTTCGAGGTCAAATCCCCCTCTGTTGGGTCTACTCATGGATGTGAGAGTTGAGAGAGCTTAATGGTCAAATCCAAGAGCATGTTGATAAAGGATACATCCGTCCTAGTATTTCCAAGTGGGGTGCACTTATCTTGTTTGATAAAAAGGATGGTAGTATGAGGACTAATAATTTTATCATAATCCATAAGAGAGTGGATTAATACACGAATCACAAGCTTATGGATAAAAAAGATCCATTGAGTATACTTGGGTGAAGGAAATTAAAGATTTTAGTAAGAGAGAGTGTACCAATATTGGGTTAGTTCTTGAATTTTACAAGCTTACATGAGTTTGAGGGGTAGTGTTGATGAAATGCTAGATTCATAGTGATAATCAACGCTGACTGAGCGTGATGGTAATAAGAATTTGTAGTAGATTGTGACGGGATGCAATGATATAATAAGATTGTGGCTAAGCGAATTTGGTGTAGTTATATAACTTGCGAGTATCTAGGGTAATTTTTTATATTATATGGTGATCAACTTGGTTGTATGGAAATTTTTATGAGATGGTGGGACAACACTAGAATAGAATTTAAAAGAACTAAAGTCTAGAGAAAAAAATAAGTGGGATGAAGTGCAAGCTTTAGAGAGAGGCAAGAACAAGAATATTATGTTTGATTGTAAGGGTAAAATAGGTATGTTTAGAGGGTATGTAACTTGGTTCAAAGATATGTGATTTCTTTCATTTTGTTGTGTATGTGGTAATAGTGTCGCAGTCCATTTAATTGTTCATAAAATATTGGAAAATACTTTAAAAAGAAGTGTACAGACATTTGATCGAGAATGATGATAAGTTCCTTGTTTTGTTTTCAGTTTAGTAAGGTGTAAGATTGAATTTTAGCGAAAAGATGGTGTAAGATTGACAAAGATGCAATCCATGATAACCGAAGATTCATGAATTCATAAAGATATTTGAGGTATAAGCTAATGTTAATAGATAAGGGGATTGAGTTCTATGATTGAAATTACAATTTAGACATTTTTATTGTAAACCTACATTTGTGGTGATATATTTTGTGAAAGAATTATTTGGAAAGCTCAAAAATTAATCAATTGTATGTGGCATTAAGCATTTGAAAGGACTTACACTTAGGATGAGTTGAAAAGCATATTACAATTGATTTTTAAGTACCTAAGAAAGGCTTATTAAGAATGTTTTGGGTTATAATAAGGTACATGGTTAGAGTGTCATGATGGTTGTTAGTATTGTGAGTAAGATTCACTAGATTTTCTATCGTGTGTTTTCACTTTCGTGGGTGGATCCATAATAGTGGATTAGGGTTAAATCCTGTATGTTCTTTTGGTGGAGTGGGATGATTAGGGAAAATGTAACACCTTGAAAATCAGAGACTCATGGAAAGCACTAACATATGTGTCATAAACTCTAAACATTGTTTCTAAGTCCATTTTAATGAATATACGTCATTAAGAGGGTTTAAGAATCAAAATGTCCAGACACGTCCGGGAAGTTGGTTAAAAGAGATGTTAGTGTGCCTTAGTCTTTTTACTAATTTTAGAAGTCGGAAATGTATGAAAAATGTTGGAAAAGTTGCTAATGGGTGTTTGAGTTGTTTCATGATAGGAACGTATGGGTACAACTCCCTAAGGAAAACCAAGGGACCTCGAGGAGGACCCCTACAGTTTGATGCAGCATTACTGGCAGTGTGCATCAATAGGGAAGAAGACGGTCCGTAAGTAGCTCGACAGGGCGTCGAGGCCACCGTCGTCCCACACTTAGAAATATTTGTTAGGACCTTGTTTGCCTAGCTACTATTACCCTCGACGCAAAGGGACGATGAGGCATCATTAGCTCGATGGGGAGTCGAGGCTACCATCATCCCATACTTTGATATATTGGAGGAAGTCTCACCTGGAAAGTCTCTGATAGAGATGACAGAAGTGCAGGATGTGGGGGGGTGTCCGTCGTCCTCGTTGGTAAAGGTCGAATTTCACTAATGGTTTCTAATGATTTCATTTAAATTAATAAAAAGGTTTAGGTGTTAGTTAGTGATTAAAGGGAAACTAATTAGGTTAATCAATCTCCTCTATAAATGACCTTAATCCTCATTAAACTAATTCCAACTCTCAAAATAATCTCTCTTCCTTCTCTCTTATTCTCTTACTACAAGAACTCACCATTGAAAACTAGCATGAACTAGGGTTTGGGGGCTGGAAAATTGTGGATTCTTCATCAAATTGTTGAGAAACATTAAGGTATGGGTTCTTTTCACCTTTGAGATCCTTTCCTCAAAGGGTTCCTTCAAAATGGATTTCAAAAGTTGAGTTTTCTTAAGGGTTTCATTTCATTACGAAATTGAAGTTATAAATTGAGTTGTTCGTTAATTCTTAGAATTAGCGGCCGTGGTGTTTGCTTTGAAAATTTGGAGGCATTATATGTATGGGGTTCATGTTGATGTTTTTACCAATCATAAGAGTCTCCAATATGTGTTTACCTAGAAGGAGTTAAATCTCTGACAAAGAAGGTGGCTTGAGTTGTTGAAATATTATGATATGAGTGTCCTTTATCACCCCGACAAATCTAATGTTGTTGCGGATTCCCTAAGTCGGATAACCATGGGTAGTGTATTCCTTCTTGATGAAGACAAAAAAGACCTAGCAAGGGAAGTGCATAGGTTGGCTACGTAAGGGTTGAGTCTGGAGAGTTCTCCAGATATGGGTGTCGTAGTTCATCATAACTCTGTGTCATCATTAGTGTTTGAGGTGAGGTCTAAACAACACATTGACTTAGCCTTGATGGAGTTCAAAGAATCAGTTCTTGGCAAGATGAATGAATCATTCCTCCTAGACGGGATGGTGTGTTAAAGAACCAAAGGACATTGTAAGTTCCGGATGTAGATGGGTTGAGGGTTCAAATCTTAGAAGAAGCACATGGGTCCTACTACTCAATTAAACAAGGTTTGACAAAAATGTACCATGACCTAAGGGAAGTATATTGGTGGGAAGGTCTAAAAAGGGACATAGCGGAATTTGTCGCTAAGTGTCCGAATTGCAAACAAGTAAATGTTGAACACCTAAAGCTGGGTGGCTTACTACAAGAGATCCAAATTCCAACTTCGAAGTGAGAAGACATCAATATGGACTTTGTAGTAGGTTTACCCCATACACAAAAGTCTTATGATTCCATATGGGTGGTTGTGGATCGATTGACTAAAAATCTGCTCTCTTCATCCCTGTCAAGTCTACATATTCAGTGGTGGATTATGCAAGAATCTTCCTAGATGAGATTGTGTTCCGCCATGGCATTCCGTTATCCATCATATTGGATTGGGGCAAACAATTCACATCTAGATTTTGGAGGTTGTTCCAAAAAGGGTTAAGTACTACGGTGAATTTGAGCATCGTCTTTCATCCTAGAAGAAATGATCAAGCGGAGCATACTATACGAACCCTTGAAGATATGCTTAGAGCTTAAATTATTGTTTTTAAAGGGAGCTGGGATAGACATTTATCTTTAGTGGAGTTTGCCTATAACAACAGTTTTCATTCATCCATTTCCATGGCTCCCTATGAAGCCTTTCACGGTAGGAGGTGCAGGTTTCCTATTGGATGGTTTGAAGTGGGTGAGCCATCACTTCTTGGTCCTGAGTTTATTTATAAGACTTTGGAAAAAATTCATATCATAACGATTCGGTTACAAACGGTCTATAGTCGACAAAATTCTTATGCCATTAATACGAGAAGGGATTTGGATTTTGAAAAAGGTGATAAGTTGTATTTAAAAATTTCGCCAATGAAAGGGGTGGTTAGGTTTTACAAGAAAGGTAAATTGGTTCCTTATTATGTAGGTCCCTAATAAATATTTCAAAGGGTTGGTAAGGTTTCCTATTAATTGAAACTTCCTAATGAATTGGCTTTGGTTCATCCGGTTTTGCATGTTTCTATGTTGAAAAAGTGTACGGGTGATCCCGATTCCATTCTTCCTATTGAGGGTCGTGGTGTCAAGGATAAACTCTCTTATGAGGAAGTTCCGGTTCACATTCTTCATAGGAAAGTCAAGAAGTTGAGGAATAAAGAGGTGCTTTCCGTAAAAGGGTTATGGAATAATCAATTAGTTGAGGATTCTACATGGGAGGCCAAGGTCGATATGAAATCCTATTATCCTCATCTTTTTTAGAATTAAGGATAGCCTTTCTTTTTAATTATACAATTATGACAAGGATATGTGTTCTTGATTTTTGGGTGAAGTTTTGCAAAAATGACATTTTATTGAAAACCTCACATTAGGTCTTACAGTGAAGTCACTGTAGTATTGCTATTAAAAACATGAAATTTCGCTTTTTGGTTGCTTTGAGTTATGTTTTGCATTTTGATATGGTGAGTCTTCATGAAATTATAGGTAGCATGATGTTAAGTTGAACTTTGTGCTAATTAATTCATATGATGTATGTTGAGCTCATAAGTGTTGTGAGTAGGAAATGCCTCATAATGAAGTGCTTTGAGTCT
Organism: Solanum lycopersicum; assembly: GCF_036512215.1. Lineage (NCBI taxonomy): Eukaryota > Viridiplantae > Streptophyta > Magnoliopsida > Solanales > Solanaceae > Solanum > Solanum lycopersicum. The sequence continues at coordinate 21,782,053 of NC_090802.1, forward strand.
TAGGTGTGGTAATATGAGTTTTGATATTTGCTTTGTTGAAGTGATATGATTTGTGTTAAATGAATATTGTTGATTGGTTGGACTGCTAGTCTACGGTCTATCCCTTCCTTTAAAAGAGTTCTAGTGTCATTCGAGGACGAATGTTCCTAAGGAGGGGGGAGGTAATGTAACACCTTGAAATCCGAGACTCATGGAGAAGCCTAACATAGGTGTCATAAAGTCTAGACATTGTTTCTAAGTCCATTTTAAATTAATATAGGTCATTTCGAAGGTTTAAGAATCAAAATGTCCAAACGCATCCTGGAAGTTGGTTCAAAGTGATGGTAGTGTGACTTAGTCTTTTTACTAATTTTTAGAATTTGGAGATGTTTGAAAATGGGTTGAAAGGTAGCTAATTGGTGTTTGAGTTGTTTTATGATTGGAACGTATGGATACGACTCCTTAAGGACAAACCAAGGGGCGTCGAGGAGGACCCCAAAAGTTTGATGCAGCACTGACTGGCAGTGTTCATCGATGGGGTAGAAGTCGGTCCGTAAGTGGCTCGACGGGGCGTCGAGGCCACCGTTGCCCAACATATAGAAAGATTTTTGAAGGCCCATGTTTGCCAAGATATTGTTACCATCGAAGGAAAGGGACGAAGGGGAGTCGAGGCCACCGTCATCCCATGCTTAGATAAATTGGAGGAAGACTCACCGTCAAAGTCTCTTATAGAGATGATGGAAGTGTAGGAAGGAGAGGGGTGTCGGTCGACCCACCGACGGACCGTCGATGGGGTCTCATCGGTGAGGGTTGAATTTCACATATGGATTTTAATGATTTCATTTAAATTAATTAATTGGTTTAGTGGTTAGTTAGTGATTAAAGGAAAACAAATTAAGTTAATTAATCCCCTCCATAAATACCCTTAATCCTCATTAAAGTAAAGCCATCTTGCAAAATAAACTCTCTTCCTTCACTCTTATTTCTTTCTCTACAAGAACCCACCATTGAAGGCTAGGAAGAAGTAGGGTTTGGGGGATTGAAAATGGTGGATTTTTAATCAGATTGTGGAGAAACATTAAGGTATGGTTTTTATTCACCTTTGATATCCTTTCCTCAAAGGGTTCCTTCGAAATGGATTTCAAAAGTTGAGTTTTCTTATGGGTTTTATTCAATTACGAAATTAAAGTTATGGATTGATTTGTTAGTAAATTCTTAGGGTAATATTGAGTAGATTTACATGTAATTCAACTTGTTTATGATAATTGTTGATGGTTTGGTCAAATTGAAGAACATGATCCTCTATCCCAAACCCTAGGTAGTGATCTTGAATTATGTTGTATTTGATCATTCAATTGACTTTGTTATTGATTAGATTACTATCCTATGGTGCTGTTATGGTTGAACTAAGATGAATTATAGTCCTATCATGCTAGTTCTTGTGATGTGATTTAGGTTATGAATTATAATGTTAATTTAGCCTATGTATCTTGTCTCAAGTTGTGATCTAAAGATTAATAATGTTATAGAAATGCAATTAGCCTTGTAATTCTATTGATTATCATTTTTCTATGATGGTACTCCCCAAGTTAGATTGAGTTATGGGTTTATGGTAACACCTTGATGAGCTATGAGAAAGACTTGGTAAGTCTTAGAATCTCTATGTTTACTTCCAATTGTGATTAATTGTTGTTAAGCTATGATATAACATTGGAGTATGCCTTAAATTAGGACTATAGGGTGGTATGATGTTGAATTGAAACGTCTTTACGGTGTTGTGAGGTTTATTAAGGTGTATGTGCTATAAGGATGGTGAAAACTATCAATGTACCTTAAAATGTTATTAAATGCTAAAGAGTTAACCTCTCTTATATGAATTCTGATGAATGGACTTAAACTCATAAAGTTCTTATTGAGCTATTAATGATGATGATTATACAAGGGGTAGACCTATGACCTAAATTAAGTTATGATATATAATTAAAGGATAAAATACATTTCAAAAGGGATCTCTAACTTAGCACCGAGTGTACTAGATAGATGAGTGTCCCTTCCCACATAGGGAAGGTAGGAGCACTACATTACTCTTGAGATTGGAGATCACAATGCATGGCGCATAAACAGGGTCCCAACCAAATCTCCTAGTTCTTGAACTATGTTTCCCCCAAAGGAATACTAGCTAGTTGATCCACGTAGTTGCTATGTTTTACGTTTGGTACTACCTTGGCAAGTAGTCCGCCTTCTTTTTGTTTAGGGATTTACGACACCGGAATCCACACTAGCTCAGGTGGTCTATGTCGGTTAGGGCAAGATTTTCCCTAGAGTTAAACTAATTAAAGGACTTGAACTCTAACTTGGATAACCTAACAGGTCTAGCTTAGTCTACATAGGGGTATGGGACTCTACTTAGACATTGCACTAGTTACTCTTGACGGGATTCTTAGGAGAATGTTCTCATATGTTTATGTTATGATAATATATGATGTGTGTGTGTGTGTGTGTGTGTATATATATATATATATATATATATATAATAACCATGTCATATTGTTGATACTATATGTTGATTAGTTCAATTGTAAATATGCCTTGGTTTATAAGGGTAATATAAGATGAAATGTAGGCCTAAATGCAATGAAATGTAAAGATGGACATTGGTCATGTTTTCTTGTTCAAGATACTTGATTGAGTAAGGTTATGGGGCTTTCCTTGGTCATTGCACTGGTTGACTTCATTACTTGTGAGTAGTTGTCTTACTTATTATAATGTGTTTAACTCTTATTCATTATTGAGATATTATTCCTTGATTTTAGGGTTGAACTAAACCATGATTCTAAGTGTGTTGGGATAAGTATTACTTGTTGAGATAGTAAGCGTGTTTGGTTGATCAATTTGTTTTACTTGACTTTTGCATTAAGCCCAACTAAGAGGTCTAGCTTATTCTAGGTAGGGGTATGGGAGTCTACTTAGACATTGCACTAGTTAGTCTTGAGGCGAGTCTTAGGAGGATGTTCTTATATGTTTTTGTTATGATAATATATGATATATATATGTATATATATAATGACCACGTCATATTGTTGATACTATGTGTTGATTAGTTCAATTGTGAATTTGCCTTGCTTTATAAGGATAATATAAGATGAAATGTAAGCCTAAATTCCATGAAATGTAAAGTTGGACATTGGTCATGTTTTCTTGTTAAAGATACTTAATTGAGTAAGGTTATGGGGCTTTGTTTGGTCACTGCACTTGTTGACTTAATGACTTGTGAGTGGTTGTCTTACTTATTATAATATGTTTAACTCTTATTCATTCTTGTGATATTATTCCTTGATGTTAGGGTTGTAGTAAATCATGATTCTAAGTGTGTTGGCATAAGTATTACTTGTTGAGATAGTAAGCCTGTTTGGTTGATCAATATGATTTACTTGACTTTGCATTAAGCCCAAAAAGGGGTAAAATACCCTTTTTTTAATAAAAAGTCCTTTTTTAGAATGTTTTGCTTGTGTATGTGCATAAGGTCTCATACTTCGTACATGTGGAGTACTAACCCCATTTTCTTCCTTTCTCCCAAAAATTTTAGGTTACGGTCGTTGAAGAGCTTGGAAGGCGTTATCATAGAAGGCTTGTATTCTTCCTTTTATCCAAGTAGGGTAGGTCCTCAACTTTTGAGGGAAATGCCATCTTATAGCTTTTGCCTTTGTTATAAGCTTATTGACTCTATCATTCCTTTCCTTGTTATTTAATTATTTTACTTTTGTATGACCTATACAGGATCTTGTTGAATTGATGTAAGGGTTATGCCCATATTGTGACATTCGTTTAGATGGTATGAGATGAAACAATCATTGAGACTAATTTTATATCTTTATATATATGTGTGCAATAAAAGTAGAAGTCTATGAAACCTTTCTATATCAAGGGTCTATGTATACTCAATATGAATATATATTTTGTGTATGTAGATGTATATGTAAACCTCCGAGTGCAGCAAGTAAAAGTTTAAAATTTTTCCGCATTTTTTCAACCTATGAATGTAATGACATGAAACTAAGAGGCTAGTCTTAGTCCTTTAAAAGGATGACGATGTCAGTTACGTCTAAAGGGTAAACCCGGATGTGACAGAAGACATGGTTAATTTAGATGACTCATGTGGTATGGCCTTGTATTTTCTACATTACTTTAATGGTTCTAGTTGTACCACGTTTCTTATGAGAATTAATAGAAGAGTTACTTTTCGTATTTATGGTTGTATGACAATCTTGATTTTTATCTTGTCGTGGACGTCATGTATCGATTATGTGTGGTTGAATGTAGGGATTATTGAGTCCAACTTTATTGCTCTTAAGAGGGAATCTAAAATTACTAAATCCAGCATTTCGATAGTTTTATTGGATGACTTTTGAGTTTTTATGTTTGGACATATCTCTCGAGGAGTATGTGATGTGTAAAGACTGTAACTTTTGTAATGTATGTTCATGAAAATTTATGTTGTGAGATGGAGATGTTGATAAGAACTATGATTAATTGGAAACTCGGAGGATGTGTTGGTTGGTTTAGGTTCATCTCTAATTATGGCGAGTTTTGATTTTTGATGTTATCATGGTGATCTGATAAAGGATAAGTCATGATGGTTATGTCAAGATCCTTGATAACATGTGGTAGACGTGTGTTCAATAAACTTTAATGGTTTTTGGGATTCTTTTGTTTATAAGTTAAGTTTACAATATTTATCACTCAAATATTGAGATGACTTCACAAAGACATTGTAAGGGAGGATGAGTCGGTATTCAATTATTTTGTTTGAGGTTGGATATGTAAAATTCTTAGGAGGTAGTGAGATTCGGTAAGAAGGGCATGCAAGACAAGTATCCCTAGTAATACAATGATTAAGACACTACTCTACCCTTACTTTTGCTAGTCTTCTCCTTGTTGATCACTTGGGGATGAGATGGGTAAATTATATTTATTGTAACGACCTGATTCCGTTGGTAGGACCAGAAAACCTTTTCATAGTAATTTGAAATTTTCCAACCTAGTCCATGTTTAGACGAAGTTGGAGTCATTAAGGTCTAGGGAAATCTAGTAATGAATGAGAGATATAATTGTGATTTTGATTACATTAGTACATATCTAAGATGATAAGGAACCCGTACAATTTTACAGAATTGAATTTGGGCTACTAAAACTCTCGAAAATTATCTTAAAGTGAACAAATATATACTATCTCCGTTGAGGCCACTGGGGCAGAATTTCAGGCGCCAGAGTAGGACTGCCGTAGCGGAATGGGTCATCCGTGGTGCGCGAGACTCGCCTTAAACCCGTAAATAACCTTATTTTGCACTTTTTAATTTTTAGATCTAAGAGTACAACCCCAGGCGACTTCTTGACAGTCTTTCACAATTCATGAGGCTAATGGTAAGATTTTAACTCCCCGAATCTATTTTTTGATTCATAGAACCTATTTTCTTAGGCTATTATCGATGGGCAAGGGTTTTGATCTATGATTTATGGTGGTTTCTTATATTAGGATCTTGGGTGTTTTATTTTATTTTTTTAAAGAACCCTTCGAGTGGTAGGGGCTAAGAAACACCCCCCGCCCTTATCATAGATAAAAATCAAAAGTACAAGGAAGGGGGCATAAACCTTACTGCAAACCTATGGTGATTTAAGAGTTGGTAACCTACTAAGGAACACCTAGAGTTGAACTAAATAGGTTCTCTAACTCTTTTGTGAACTAGAATGGACCTATACTCTAAGCACGTATGAGAGGAGTCCTCTCGATACAAAGAGTCTAGGAAAGCATAAATAAGGGAGACTCTCCCTTTACAATAAAAAGAGAAGACAGTATAAACTAAATCAAAAAACTAGACCTAGCTATAGGGAGACTTTACGTGTACAAGTAAAGAAAGACTCAATCAAAAACTAAACAAATAAAAGTTTAGCTTATGGCCATGACTGTAAATTCATCAAAAAGATGACCTGAAGAAGTTCAAGCTCCTTTCTAAATCCTCTAGATAAAGGTAGATTAAAAGAGGTTCTTTATTGATTTTGTTATCCTTCTCCGGAAGCTTGCCATTCCAGTTTTGTCTAGTTGGTAATAAGCTTCTTATTCTTTTGGGTGTTGCTTAATGTTGAAGTAGACCTGTGGATTGGTGATCTTCTGACTATTCTTTGAGAGTTCATCAGCTACATAGTTACCCTCTCTAAGTGTGTGAATGCAAATAAAGTGCTGGACTTGGCTGATTATGTTGTGCAGTTTTCGAATCTGATTAGAGATGATCCAAGGGAGTGAGATTTTTCTCTATATTCAATCAATTAGCAGTTGAGCGTCTACTTCCAAAATGACATAGTTAAGTTTAAGTGAACACACCATGAAATCCCAAAAATTGCAACCTCAACTTCAGCTTGATTGTTGGCACCTTCACTAAGAGGTAATGCATATGCTATAATCAGATCTTCGCTGGAACTTCTGAGGATGCCACCAGCCCCTATTTTGCCTGCTTTATTCAATGGGCTACCATCTGCATTAAGTTTAGTCCAATTATCTTAAGCTTTGATCCATTTTACTAAGGTAACCTTTGTATCATGTTTACAACCCTCAATCATAAGGACTAATTTTTTCCAACTTGCAGGTCATTGGATGTATGGAAATACAGTGTCTGAAAGTGTCTTTGAAAACAACAACTTTAACTCTAGCAATAGTAGACTGTTTTCCTCCATACTTCTTAGCACATCTATTTTTCCACAAGTTCCATAAAATGAAGATGGGTGTGAACTTCAAAACGAGTTTGTGAGCTTTGTTTTTGTAATCATTGGACCACCATCTCATAAGCAAGTAAGTTAGTTGTAAATGATCTGTTTCAATACCCAAAGATCTTCAAAAAATCTCCATACATACTTTGCAAAATTTCCAGAATTAAAAATATGTTCGATGGTGTCCATTCCAGGTGAATTGGAGCAGTAGCATGTTGAAGGTTCACCTCCAAATCTGCAGATTCTTTCTTTGGTATGATTTTATGCAAAGTGCAAGTATTAATATTTGTATTGGTTCTTTTCTGTCCAGCTACATTCCATGAATATGAACAAGTGAATTCCTCATTTGTATTAAGGTTCCAGATAGGCAAGTCTGGTACTCCCTGCTGTAGCTGAACCACAACGGCTAAAATGGTATGGACATGTGCTGAAGGAGCTTGCTGAATGACCTTTTTCATGTTCCATTTACCATTCTCTATGGAGTTTGCAACGGTATCATTATTGAATTTGTTGCTCGCATTGGTATATTGTGCGAAAGGCCCTACTCCCAGCCAATTATTCCACCAAAAGGAACAGGTCCCTTATATGAATTCCATTGAATATAGGCTTCAATGATATGTTTACATCATCATTTTCCTCCAATATCGATAGTCTCTTGTATCCCACTTTTTGCTAATAGTATTAGATCTTTTACAATGCTTTGCTTTTAATAAATTGCACTGGAAAGTTTGCTTTTATCTAAACACCCACCATTGCTTGTATTGAAACGACTTACACACATCACTCAATTATTTAACTCCAATTTCCCCTTCTTCAAGTGGAAAGACAGGTTCCTTCTTGAGGACCAATGAAATTTCTTTCTATTGTAATGCATACCACAAAAGAAATCTTACATAATACCTTGAATCTGGTTGATGGTGATGAAGGGAGGTGAAAGTGCTGATAAGATGTGAAAGGGGAGGGACTGTAACACATGTTTGATCAGTATTGCTTTCCCTCCATTACTTAACATTTTGTTTGCCATCCTATAATCTTGTTTACCAGCTTGTTGGTCAATTTTGAGAAATATATAACTCTTGGCATACCAATGAAAATAAGGCAGCCAAGATAGGCAATAGGACCCTCCTTCTGATTGATGCCTGCAACACTTTTGATTCTATCAATTATGCTACTGAATCAGTTGGCAGGGATCATAAAGTGACCTTATGCTTTATTTATGAGTTGCCTAGAGACTATCTCAAAAATACCTAAAGTGTGCATGATTATCGTGAGAGACTTCTTTCGATTTGAGGTGAAGATGATAACATCAACTGCAAAACATAGGTGATTGATCTGAGGGCCTCTCAACTCTATGTAGAAACCATTGCAGTATGGATGATGATGAAGATTGTTGAGTGATCTTGATAAAACTTCAGCACCTAAAATAAAAAGGGTTGGGGAGAGTGGGTCACCTCGTTTCAGACTCCTCGTGGAATGGAAAAAACCATGCCTGGTGCCATTAATAATGATTGAATACCAATTATTAGCCATGATTATCCAGGACATATCAATGAATACTTCATCAAACCCCACTTATCAACTCAATGTAGATAATGGGTCATGAGACCCTATCATAGGCCTTTGCCATCCAGTTTAATAACCACATTTCTGCCAATAATAGGTTTCTTGATTTGATGAATAATTTCCTGTGCTTACATGATATTTTCAAATATACTCCTTCCCCTGACAAACCTTGATTGATTTGGGGAAATCAAATTTGGTAGAATGGGGGCCAACAATAGTGTTAACAGCTTGGAGATACTCTTGTTGGTAAAATTGCTTAAGCTGATAGGTTAGAATTCTGACAGCCCGTTGGGGCTTTTCACTTTAGGAAGTATATATAAACAAGCATGACAGAAATATCTAGGAAGCATCTGCTGACTGAAGAAAGACAAGATCACCTGCAGAAGGTCATCATTGATAACTGACTAACGATTTTTGAAATTGCAACCATTCATACCATTTTGTCCTGCAACAGAGTTTAGATTCATAGAAAAAACCACATGTCTCGTGATTTTGGTCCTAAGGTTACCATTTTTGGAACAGAGTTGAAAGGCTCTTCATCAATTGTATTAGCTTGGACTGTAAATAAGTCCTGGAAATGTTCACAAGAAACCTCTGAAATTTGTCTATATATCCCATTGAGTCCATTCATCCTCATTTTTAAGAATTTTGTGAATGGATAATCTTCTACTTCTACCTCTTATTAGTTCATCTCCATGTGAGATAGATTCTTCCAGATTCATAAATTAGATATATTTTTAATTGGTACCTTGCAGGATGGATTTATTCTCTTCATTGTTATGTTGAATCAGGTTTTCCTTAGCTTGCTCGACTCTTTCCTCATAATTCTTGACTTTATCATAGATGTCACCAAATTGCATTATAGACCAGGAGCTAAGGGGTGAAGCCACCATTTTTAATTTATGGTGAAAATTCCACATTGGTTTTCCTTCCACTGTTCTGTCCCAACAATTTCTAACAGTGTCAAGAAAAGTAGGATGATCTGCCTAGCCATTTAAAAACTTAAACTATCTGATAGCAGTTTCAGTTTTAGCATTTACCTCCATGAGAATGGGACAATGATCAGATCCTACAGATGGCAGGTGAGTAATGCCTGTGTGAGGCATGATTTCCAACAATATATCATTGACCATTGCTCTATTAAGTCTCTTCCAAATTCTGAATTGATGCCTCTGTGATTTGACCATGTGAGTTTCTGTCCATTGAAGCCCAAGTTAATCAGTCCACTAGCCTCAATGATGTTAATGAACTTCAAACTTTTTCTCATATTGTAAGGGATACCACCTAGTTTTTCTTCTGTAGAAGTGATGACATTGAGTGTGCAGTTTCATCATAATGTAACATCCTTTCCCATAAGGGTCTTCTAAGGTAATCCTTACATTTTGCATAAACAAACGTATTTATGAAGGTATTTGGAGATTCAACATGACTAAACTCACAAGTAATATGTTGTTCATGATTTTCCAACACTTCACAAGTAATGTCAAAATTCCAAAAAATTCAAATTTTCCCATTACTGGTGCTTACTTACTGATCCATGCCAAGTTGAATCTCGAAAATTTGAATTTGTCTTTTCTGAAAAAGGGTACAGAACCACAATCATTTATAGGTGATGAATGTTTCTGACGATTTTGAGTCTTTCCACCACACCTTGGATATCGATCTATCTTGCATTCCAAATGATTTTACTTATCATTGGGAAGATCTCGAGGTAAAGAGCCTAGAGTTTGGTCTTCCTGCTTTGACAGGAATAGGATTAGAAACTCTTTTTAGGGGAATTTTTCCAAATGGATGCCTCTTGGGGGAAAGGCCTTGTGCATTGTTAACTTGTTGTTGTTATTTTTAAAACTCTCTATCATTAGTAGGACTGAAGTCTTTGATCAACAATTCACTAGTTTCATCATCTTCATCATGTCATTTATGGGCTTATTGTCTTCATCTGTCTCATCTTCTGAATTTTCAACCTCATACTCGTCCCTTGGTTGTCTTGATGTTTGTAGTTTTGTCTGATACGTAAGGCTTGCTGGGGTTGGAGTGTTGAATTTAGTTTTTAAAGGGACCACACCCATGGCTGGTTGTTCTACCATGATGAATTTCTTACACGCATTTAACCACACAATTTCCTCATTCAAAGTATGTTTCGTGTTTTGTTCTTGAACCGTTTTCATTTTTATTATCGCTCTCTTTTTCTTACATGTTTTATTTTTGCTCTTGGGAGTGTTCTCATTTCCACTAGTACTAGATTTGTTTGTCATGTCTTTTGTCATCAAAACCTATGGGCTTTGGTGCTTTTCTTTATTACTGTGAACTTATAGACCTGCATCTGGAGTTTGTTGATGGACCTTAACTTGCTTTCCTTGGGGAGTCTTTACAGTGGTAGCAGGAGCTTGAATCATAACCTTCACTTTAGGTTCCCCTTCCTGCATATTAGTAGGTTTCTCATGACAACCATCCTCCCACATAAACTTCATCAGCCACAACAGAGGGGAATACAGGGGAAGGGGTATCATTGAAAATACAATGATCATCAGCCACAACAGAGGGGAATACAGGGGAAGGGTTATCATTGACAATGCAATGATTATCAACCACAATAGAGGGGACTACAGGGTTAGGGGTATCATTGACAATACAATGATCATCATCCATATCAATTACACGGGGTGGGTGTTCAAAAATCTGAGCATAGATTCTATCTCAACATTTGCATTCATACCTTTTTCCTGCATGCTTTTTTTCTTTTTGAGTGTCCTTGATCTGTTGTACCTGCATATGAGAATTCTTACCTTTATCTTGCTCCTGTTTCTCCTTGTGGGTGTTACTGATTGTATTTGGATCACTTGCTTGAGTTTGATTTCCTGCCTGCATTTTCTCATCGTCTTTCCCTTGTGTCTGATTTCCTGCCTGCATTTTCTCATCGTCTTTCCCTTGTGTCTGATTGTTTTTGGTTCCTTTATTGTGTTGTTTGTCTTGTCCTTTCTTTCTAGCTTCCATTTTTTTTCTTTGCTTGACTTCTTCATCTTTTGTCTGCGTAGGGCATGTTCCAACAAAGTGACCTTGCTATTTAAAGTTAGAGGCAATATGGTGGAACTTCTTCATGTTCAATAATTTTCCACTTGCCTCAAGATGGATTGTTTTCCATAAATATCCCAGCCACGCATGTCTAGGTCATTCCTTGATCAGGTCTACTTGTATTCTGTTTTGCCACACTACCCCTGGTTTTCTTCATAGTTGTTGCGTCAAGATATAATGTTTAGCCAATATGTGAAAGCATATCCATATAGTAACAACGCCAAGGTAGTTTAGGTAATGTGATCCAAATAGGGACCACCAGAGTCTCCTCTTCTAGTTTAAATTCTGGATTCACATTTGTATTTTCATTGAGTGACCTGCAATAAACATTTTTTTCTTTGTCAAAACATTGATGTGGTCAACTTCATTGTCAAAATCAATGTAAATATGCCTTGAGTAGTAATGTGCAATCTTAACATTTCCAATAAGGTGAGTTTGGGCGATAAAGCTTTTTCTGATCACATCCATTTTGGGCATGGAGTTAATGAAGTTACCCACCAATGTATACCAGCATCTGCCAGCCATTTTATTCATAAAATCCTCTTGATGAAATTTTATAGATAGATATCGTTGCTTAGTTGTAATAATAGGGGGAAGCACGTTAACATGAGGGGCATTAATGTTTTTGATAGCTGTCAAACTGTGTGTAGAGTTTATGGAGAAAATTAAGCGAAAGGTGTCAAACAAGTCTTGCTTTTGTTTTTGGTGACAGATTAACCAAGAGGTGGTCAAATCTTCTTTAAAATGTATTAAGTAAATATGGGACAAAATTAACATTTCTATAACATTCTAATCTTTTATAAAACCTGCATTTGCCAACCATTTTATTCGTAAAATCCTCTTCATGAAATGTTATAGATGGATATCCTTGCTTTTTTTTAATAATAGGGGAAGCATGTTCACATGAGGGGCATTACTGTTCTGGATAACTGTCAACATATTTGCAAGAGTTTGTGGAGAAAATTAAGCGAAGGGTGTCAAGCAAGTCTTGTTTTTGTTTTTGGTGAAAGATTAACCAAGAGGTTTTCAAATCCTCTTTAAAATGTAATTAAGTAAATATAGGACAAAATTAACCTTTCTAAAACATTCTAATATTTTATAAAATATAAAAAACACTTCATTTTTGAACTTCTATAATTCATTTTAAATCATTTAAAAAAAGAAATCTTTTCATCTTTTTCTCCCAGCTTTCTCTCTCTTCTATCTTGGGATACTTCTTTTTTTCTTTATAAATCCAAAAATCCGACTATCTCTCCTCCACTATCTTCCTCTACGACTATCTCTATATCCATTACTTTTCTCCTCATCTCCAGTCATTATTCTCTCCTATTTTTTAATTGAAATCGTGTTCATCTGAAAATGGGTAACTTATTGTTTTGAAAGATTTTATAATTTTTAAAGTTTTTTCTTGGATTAATAAATAATAAAACGTTCTATAGATGTAAAAATTGAATAATGATGTAATGGTGCTTATTACTTATTGTTTCTGAAAGACAATCAAACAACCCCAAAACCCCCTAATTTTGAGGAAATGTATATGCATTGTTAACATTTCAGTGAAAAGTTGGTTTTTATTGCTTTTCTTGTTCTTTTTTTGGCCATTTTGTTGATATGACTTTAGAAATAAAGTGTTGTTTAGTTGTTCAACATATATTTCATTAGTTGAAAGATGTATCATATGTTGCCACATTTTAGTGATATGTTGGTGCATATTCCAACATTCATCATGTGCTGTAAACTCTCACTTATGTGTTAGGGCAACAAAATGGTCATCTGTGGCAACATAAGATTCATCCGTGGCAACTAAGGATTCATTTGTGGCACCATAAGATTCATCTGTCGCAACATAAGATTCATCTGTGGAAATGAAGGATTTATCCTTGACAACATAAAATTCATCTGTGGCAATATAAGATTCATATGTGTCAACATATGATTCATATGTGGTACCACAAATTTCATGTGTGGTAACAGTAGATACATATGTGGCAACATAATGTTAATTTATGGCAACAAACTATCCATCTGTGGCAACATAATGTTAATATTATTCATAATGAATTGAAAAGTCTCAATCTTTTTAATTTGCCCTGTAGATGAAATAATACAAGAAGCTTCATCCATGACAACAAATCAATCTGTAATTGGTCTTGCATTCTCTTTTAACAACAAATGCTCTTTTTGTCTACGCGAAGAATGTGAGAAGCAACATAATTATTGTATTAGTCGTGTTAAAAAACCCATTGATATTTTTAAGGAAATGTATCATAATATTGATGTCCAAATATCCAAGAAGAATTCACAGCCTCTGAATTGTAGGGGGTTGAAAAAATCTATTTCCCAAACACTTTCTACAATTAGTGAGAAGAAGAAGAAGGAGAAGAAGGAAAGGAGGAGAAGGATAAAAATAAAGAGGAGTAGGAGGAGAAGGAGAAGCTGAAGCAGAAGAATAAGGATAAGAAGAAGGATAAGGAGCACGAGAAGGAGAAGGAGAAGAAGAAGAAGGGGAAGGAGAAGGAGAAGCAGAAAGAAAAAGCGCAAGCGAAAAATAAAGAGAACAAAGTCGAAGTCATCATATGTGATGTGAATCGACAATATCCATTTGAAGGTTTTGACATTGATGGAGAGGTGCAACTGAAACAATGTCATCCTTTTCGCAATGAATAAACGAGGGTCTTTACAAGAATCATACAAAAAAGTAAGATCGTTCAACTATTATTAGTATTTCTTCTTGTTGTCCACTAAATAATTACCTTGTTGTCCACTAAATAATTATTTATAATGATTACACAACTAACAGAGGAGACAAAGATGATCACTACTTAGACAATTGCTCAAAATTTGATTTTGACCAACTTGATTTTGTAGTTTCATTTTAAAACTATAAGGACAGGTTCTATGTCATGTCTCAATCCAATAAGTGTTGGAGTGATGAGGTAAATCCATGCCCACTTTTATGTTTGATTAATACATGAATATATGCAAATAAATTTATACAGAGATACACTTGTTTGATACCTCTGTACAGTGTGTGGATGTTTTTTTTTGGTAACGGCATAGTCATTTTAAATATCGATATGCCACCACTAGTTGTTTTTTTCAAAACATGCATTGACAATGCTAGTGAATATGAGGATAAAATCATAGGCATAATGAAAGGGTTTGTTATATCTTGTGGACTGCATTGGCACTTGACAGATGATGTTTATGTCCCTGTGAATAGTAATGGGGAATTCCATTGGGTCTTAGCAGTCTTTGCATTGAAGAACTGGTGCATAAGAGTGCAAGATTCCATGTCATTATCTTGGTCTAATAGAAAATTATCCTCCGAGATTCAAAGGTTGTCTACAATGTTGACAAAGTACCTTGAATTAAGTCGATTTTTTAAGCAAAAAGAGAGAACCAACTGGTTAATTCTTGAGTGTTATCAAGGAAAGAACAAATCTCACCCATTCGAAGTCATACATGTTACTTGTGTTTCCCAAAAAGAAATCAGTAGTGTATAAGTAACACATTATTTTTTTATCGTACGACTGTCGAAAAATGTGATGTTATTATATATTCTGATTGATGATATACCATGCAAAGATTGTGGACTTTTTGTTGTTGCATACGCTGAGTTTTTGAATGATGGATTAGAAGTACCATCTTGTGGAATTAGTGCTGATACCCTTCGCTTGAGATATGATTCACTTCTATGAAATTATGGAATTTTAAAGGCTCGGAATGGCTATGTTAGTGACAGTGAAGACCCACAGAGGAGTAGACCTAAAAAGGCAAAGATCGATAAAAATGTTGCGGTTACCACCATTGATTAGATAGGTGGTTATGCATAACATTGTGCATTACCTTTTTGTTGATAAGTTGTATAAAACAATTGGCGAAGTATTAATATAATTATCTACATGTGTACAAAAAAAAAGGATACATGTGGCAACATATTATACAGAAAGGTGATGTGTGGTAAGATATGTCACATAAATGATATATGTGACAATATATGTCACTGTTTGAATTGTCAAAATTAAAAAAATAATTAAAAAGCTTTAGTATAATCGTCCCTTCATTTTTGCTCTCTCCTATATCTTATAAAAGTAATTTCAATTTTTTTGCCGATAATATTAATCATCGGTTGTCAGCATGTGTACGAACAAAAAGGGGTCATGTGACAACATATAACACATAAAAGAGATATGTGGTAAGATTTTTCACAGAAATGAAATATGTGGCAACATTATACTATATATATAACATATGTCCCCCAACAGAAAGTATATATGTGGCAACATTTGTCACAGTTTGAATAGTCATAATTAAAAAAAAAGTAAAACGACTTTACTTTCCATTTTAATTTTCCCTCCTCTCTCTTTCTCTCTCTCCTCTCGCCTTTCTTCTATAAAAGTCATTTCATATTCCAAATTTTATTTATTTTTACTAATTTTAGTTTTCTTTTCTCTTGTTTCTCTTCCATTATTTCCTTCCTCCACAGATCATTGTTCTTGCGATATTTTGTAAAATATTAGTGGTAATCCGTTGCGTTTCTCTTCTACAGCAAGGCATTGTTGTCCTTATCATCTCTGTTTATCATTGATATATCATCTCTGTTTTGAGTGGTTTTATCACTTTTTTTGTTGGTTATGTAGTTGTTATTTTTTGAAATACTTTAATTTCAAAAAACATCATTGTAGTAGGTTGTGGTTTGTATTGGGAGGATTTTGTGGTTTGTATGTTTGTTTGTAGTTCATGTGTGACATTCAAATATTTTACTTTTTGTTGAAGCAGATACAAATATAATGGCTCCTGTCAAAAGGAAACTTGATACATCTGACACAACAAAGACCCAAAAGAAGCCTAGGTCTAAAATTGATAGGAAGAGGAATGAAAATATAACTCTTTTAGAAGATCTTACATCTGAGGCAGTTTGTTCTTCTCAAGTAGAACTAGAATTTTCTCAAAACGAATATGAAGAAAGAGAGGTAGTGGAGGAATAAGAGGAAAAACAAAAAGAAGTTGAGGAAGAACAAAGAAAAAATATAGAAGTAGTTAATAGAGAAGTAGTTGATCCACAAGAAGAAAAAATAAATGAAGTTGAGGAAGAAAAAGGGGAAATATAGAAGAACTTAATAGAGAAGTAGTTGAGGCACAAGAATAAAAACAAATGAAGTTTAAAAAGAACAAGAACTTCATGAAGTTTTCAATGCTACTGGTGGTGATCAGATTAAAATCATCAATGCAGACACTTTCCCTGAGCATATCTAGCCTAATTCTAATGGTGATAGCATTATTAGGTCAAAAACCTTTCATAAAATTCAGGGATATCCTCAAGAGAAATCATTTGGAAGATCATTTCAAAAATAGTTGTTTCATTCATTTTCTTGATTTACCCATCGATACAACTCCATGTTTTCAAATGAACATTGTGTATGAACTTCTGAAAAAAAGGTTCATTATTGAAAATCTAAAAAAGAAGGGTGAGATTGTAACTAATTGTTGTGGCATACCAGTTTTCTTTAGCAAAAGAGAGTTTGTCATAGTTACAATATTAAAACTTCATCCTCCTTTTGAGCCCGACTGTGATACATTGTCAAAAAAGAACCATGAAGAAGAAAGAAAGAAGTAGCAGAAGCAAGACAATAGTCACTGCCAACTGAGGAGCAGGACTTGATGTCCCTTGTTTGCAAAAGATTAAAAAATTCTGACTTATTAAATTTATTAGAACACGAGGATACAACAAGGACCACAAGGATACATTGTTATTACTTTGGTTTACATATAAAATAATTTTGGTGAGGGATGTCAACAACAACATACTGTTTAAATGGGTGTATTTCTGTCAAGATATTGATACTTTCAACAACTACTCTTGGGGTCATGAGAGCTTTGAATTCACTCACAAATATTTGTTGGAACCTTTAGGAGAAAAGACCAGTAACTTGTTTGGCTTTCCATAGTCTTTCATGGTAAAACTGAATGTTCTTAATATTTTTATATTATATTAAGTAATTCAACATTTGATTAATTACATGCTTTCCTTTTTTACCAGCTTTGGCATTTGAAGTCATTCTTTATTTGACCCATCAAGTAATTTCAGAAGAACAGAGATCATCTCCAAGGATATTGAGATGGTTGAGATCAAGAACCAAAACTACAAAATATGAGCATATTCCAAATCTTTTTACCCTCCTCCTGATGCAGTAAGTTCTTATTAGTATAGTTTACTTTTATGTTGCTACAGATGACTCTTATCTTGCTACAGATGATTCATGTGTTACGACATGTTACACAAATATGCTATAGATGATTCGTCTATTGCAACATGTGATACAAATATTGCTATACATGATACATCTATGGCACCATGTGACACAAATATTTATATAGATGATTCACCTGTGGCAACATGTGGAACATATGTGGCAACATATCACCCATTTGTATCAACAAATGACATTTATGTGGCAACGTATGACCCAAATATTCTTACTGATGACTGATTTTTATAATTTTAGGTTGTGCATCCATGGAGTATCCAACATAAGAGTAATTGCAAATGTCATATCAAATTACTCTAGGATTGGTTGAAACCATTTTTTATCCTGTGGTCGATAGATTTAATGGAGTTGGCTAGAGAAAAAACCATCAAAACAGACAGAGTTGTTAATGCTGTTGTTAATGAATTAGTTGTTTTTGATGGTGTTGATTGTGTTGGTGCTGGTGATGGTGCTGGTGTTGGTGTTGGTGCTAGTGCTGGTATTGGTGCTGGTGTTGGTGCTTGACAAGACCAAGGGGCCACCTCTTGTAGAAGATGTTGTGGCTTTCTCTGTGAGAATTGCAAGAAACATGATGAAGATTCTATCATGTATCTTCAAAAATTTAGTAAAACTCTCAATGAATTTAAAAATAAGAGGGAGGACAAAGGCATTCAATCAAAGAATGTTCAGCATCCATAGACTCCACGGGCCAATAGGAGGAAAGAATCATTTCCCAAGGAAATACAAAATTTGAAGAGGAAGATGTTGGAGAATTGCCAAGGGCCGTAATAGAGGAAGTGAAGGAGTAGAAAAAGTTGAGTATGACTAGTGAAAAGGATATTTGAATAAAATACGGCATGCATGTTTTTACAGAACAAGATTTCAGGAACGTGAAAAGTATAAAAGTTTGGTGGGAAGACTGGGTAATCCTTCAATATATAATGCGAGTTTCTTTTATCTTTTCAATAAATACTCTTCTTTACTCTTTAATATTATTTTTTATTACAGTATATTGACGAAATCCTTAACCTCATGGGTCAAAAGCATGAGACATACTCGGATTACTATGATCCCAGAGATAGAATCCCTAATCTCAACTTCTATACAAACTTCCAAAGAAGATATAATGAAATGAGTGATGAGGCAACAACTATTGGTGGAAGAATCATTAAACAATCAGTAGATGAGTTTGTATGGGATGAAGATATGATTGACTATGTCAAGGAATTAGGCCATATCCTGGAGGTATGGATTGGATTGATGCAAAAAGAATTTTGACAGTCATGAACATAGACAGTACCCATTTTGTGACTCTCGACATTCTGTTGTATGAGGGTGGCATGAATGTTTATGACTTCCATATGATGCTTACAGAACACTCCAAGTTTTTGACATACATACAATCTATCTTCGAGTTGCTCGCTAAATTATTGAAGCAGAGTGGAATAATGGAACATTTGCCAAAAAAGTCAATGAACCATGGGAATTTATAGGTCGAATGGATCACAAGGTAAAAAAAATCTGGAGCGGCGTGCGAGTCATATTCTCTTGCATTCATTGAGCATTTGGTTAGAAGGACAGAGATTCAATCTCCCAAAACCCTGTTGTGTGCAATCTAGTTGAACGAATGCAATATGTTTGGGATCATGGGATGATATCTCGGAGCTTATAGCCTTAAAGACATTGTGTTTGTAATTAAAGATAATGTTTTATTTTATCAATTATGTGGTTGTATTTTATCTTATATTTAGAGCAAGTACATACATAATATGTGATGTGGATAGTTCTCATATGTAGAAACAGTTGAGGCATCTGTAGCAACATTTGAGGCATCTTTATCAACATATGTCTCATATGTAGAAACATACGCCTCAAATGATCATCTATAGCAACACTTGAGGCATCTTTAGCAACCTTTGACGCATACATAGCACCATGTCCCTCAAATGGTCAAACATTCGCCTCAAATGGTCATCTTTAGCAACATTTTATGGTCATCTGTAGCAATATTTGAGGCATCTGTAGCAACATATGTCTCATATGTAGCAACATACGCCTCAAATGGTCATCTATACCAACATTTGAGGCATCTGTAGAAACATTTGACACATCTGTAGCAACATGTCCTGTCAAACATTCACCTCAAATGGTCATCTGTAGCAACATTTTATGGTCATATGTACCAATATTTGAGGCATCTGTTGCTATATATCCCTCTACTAGTCAAACATTCGCCTCAAATGATCATATGTAGCAACATTTAATGGTCATATGTAGCAACATTGAAGGCATCTGTTGCTACATATCCCTCAAATAGTCAATATTCTCCTTAAATGGCTATTTGTAGCAACATTTTATGGTCATCCGTAGCAACATTTGAGGGTTCTTTTACCACATATGATTCGTATGTGGCAACATGTGATACAAATTTTGCTACAAATGCCCATATGTGTCAACATATCAGACATATGTAGTAACATATGACACATATGTGGCAACATATCACCCATCTGTAGAAAGAAATTACATATATGTGGTCACTTGCTATTTATAGGACCCATATGCAGCAACATTTGAGGCATTTGTAGCAACATTTGAGGCATATGTATCAACATATGCCTCAAATGGCCGAGCAGTGGTCTCAGAGTGTCAAACAAACATACATTTGTTCAGGAATGCAAAACTACGTTTATTTATTTTCACAACTATGATAATTTTAATGGTTTTACAGAACAACATAAGAATTTTCTATCTTCTACAATATTCTTCTTGGTAATACTTAATAATACAAGAAGAAGAAAAAAATAACACCAAGATTAGCTTCCACATGCTACAATATTTGTTCTTCTTCTTCTCCTTCATCATCCCCCATTCGGTACTTCTTTTAATATTACTTTCATCAAAAGTTTCCAAATCCTTAATTTTGTTCACCAATCTGGGAATAATGAACTTAAATTTTATATCATCATCTTCATGATCCCTTTATCTAAAGAAGTTGCATGCCTTCTCCTAAAATACACACCACAAAGGAAATATAAATTTCAAAAAATAAAGAGATATGAGATCAGAAGTCTCCAAGACTGTAGAAACGAACATACACGATAGCAAGGACAAGACCAAAATCCTCGACTTGGATTGTCATTTCACCATGAAGTTTGCATTCAATGTAAGTCTCCATGTTTGCAATAGATCTTCACACCCAACATGGTCATTTTCATCATTACAAATTCTATTTAGTATAGCATTTGACATCATATCAAAAGTAATAAAACAAACAAAACTCATTCATTATATCTATATTTCAAAGAACCACATTCTTCCCGAGAACCAAAGGCCAATTAAATTAGTTGTGTGTTAGAAAAAAGGATAGAAAAGACTGATGAAAATGAAAAAATATCATTATAAGCAATAAAAATAAGTAATAACATTTGGAACAACGATTTACTAGGGTGTTATATAACTATCATATAGATTTACTTGGTCATTGTATGAAGAACTAGTGGGATGATAGTCTTTCTAATATAATTGATAGAATTGAATGAAGGTTGTTGCATTGGACCATAAATTGATACTTAGGAATGTTATAGGACTACATGTTATCAAATTGAGTTACCATTTAATTGAATGAACCCCCAAAAGACACATTTTATGATATAAGATGTTGGCACAGATGCAATATCTTGCAGTTTTGCCAACATAATATGCATATGTAGTCACATATGAAACATTTAGGAGGGACTAATCGATAAATTGATCTATTTAGGAATGGAAAAATGAAAATTTGGACCAAATTATAGTGATTTATACCATAACTAAGCAATAAAAATAAGATATAACATTTGGAACAACGATTTAGTAGGCTATTATATAACTAATCAACAAAACCAAGTTATATTAATTTAGGAAATATCCCATAAAACTAATTGCTTCATCTATTTCATAATCACAATGACATAAGTCACAACGATATCGACCGTAAGAGAATCGATGAGTAGTATAACAAATAGGTCTTTCTCCAATCTTTTGAGGTTTTGGTGGGCACATTCCATGTAAACTATGTCAAAAATACTCCCAACATCTTCTGAGCAATGGTATACTTATGTTGCCAATGAAACTTGTGTCTTCTCTCATTGATTCACCACCTTTAAAGATTAAAATTATGGCATGCACATATCCTGCACAAAGGTTGTCACCATCTGCTGCTCACTTAAGCATTCCAAATCCATTTGAATCGCTATGCTTGAAAAACTCATACCAAAGAAGAAATAACACATTTAAAATGTAAAATAAAATACATTGATAAAAACGTGAATTCATATGAAAAACATTAAAATTACTAGGCCTTTTCTGTGTAAGGCTTCTACATTCCTTGATCCGCTACACTTTTCTATGAAATAAGTACATCTCCGATAAAATGAAGACGACCATAAAAACACTGGAATGTTGCGCAAATTTACCTGCGATATACAAAATTAGCGACTTCATTTAGGAGCCTGGAACTTAAAAAATCAAATCGAATGGTCAGGAAATCAAATTAAAGAACGAAAATTCTTGAATACATACATACCTTAATTGAACCCTCAGTAAATCCTTGAGGGAGTAGGAAGCAACCCTTTTAACGATAACAATTACTAGGTCCCTCGGAAGGGTCATTTTGAAAGATTTCATATTCTTCCTTCCCATCTTGGAGATAATTATATGAAATGACCTAAGTTGTGTTCTGAAATATATATATATATATATATATATATATATATATATATATATATATATATATATATATATTTTAAATAATGTAATGCTGCCACAGATATAATTCAAAAATAAGTACAGAAGACAAAAAGACAACATTTTCACGATATGTCATATGTTGCCACATATTTAATTCGAAAATAAGTATAAAAGACAAAAAGGAAACATTTCCACCATATGGCATATATTGTCACATATTAAATTAATCTCACACAGTCGTATGATGAAAAAATTTAACTAGATAATTTAGTTTTAAATCACAACTACACAACCCACAACGAATATTGTCTTCATCGTCACTTTCCCTTGGCAACCATCCCTCCGGGCGATTTGATTGGATTGATGCACAGTGCAACAAATGTTCTGCCAATATATTAGGTTCTTTCACCCACATTTGATTTAAAATGTATCGCAAATGGTGTTGACATCTTCTCACTATTACTGACATATTTTTTTCATGTTGGCAATGCACAACAAGCCTTCTCTCATGGATTTACCGCCTTCAAAGACTGAAATTACGGCAAGCACATAGTCTTCACCATGAACACCACCTTCTGTTGCTTTTTAACCATTCCGAATGCAGTTGGATCATTACAATTGAATATAAAAGAAAGAACACATCAAGAATACAAAATACATTTATGAAAACGTGGAAAAAAATGAAAAATATTAAAATTACCATACCTTTCGGTATAAGGCTTCTAAGTTCTCCGATCTATGCAAAAATATTCATGAAAGAGAGGGCTTGTTGATCCATCGTCTATCTAGGTTCAGGGAGAATGCTGACCAATGTTACCTTATGATATACAGAACGTTCATTAGTGACTTCATTGAGGAACCAGGAAGTTAATTTAACACTCATTAAATCTTGTAACGAGTAGGATGCAACCCTTTCAACGATGAGAATTACTAGTTCAATCAGGAGGGATTCAATGAAGTTTTTACTACTTGAAATCATTTTTAGACAACTTTTGACTTATCCCTCCCTTCTATTGTGTTCTTATAAACTGCCAAGAAATTTGGCAAGTTGCAACGAAATTTGAAAAGTTGCAGGAGATGACTTTTCAACAAAGGGTAAAAATAGGAGAGTTCTAATTATTAAACATGTCCCCTGTTTCGAGATGACAATATGACAGTAATTAGGATAGATTCATAATCATTATTTAAAAGTATATTGGGACATATCCGTAATTAGTTATAAATGTGTAATTGACATATGTTTCCACATATGAAATATGTTGTAATTTCTAACACAAAGTTGACAGATGTTAACACAGATATGTTATGGTGGATTATCTATCACTTAATTGACATATGTTGCAATATATGCAATATCTAGGTGTAATATCCAACACAATTGACATATGTTGACACATATTTGTTCAAAAATAATTCAAAATTCATTACAAAACAAAGAAGGGCAAAAATTTTCACCATAAATTTCCAAGTTCGTTAATATGGAAATTTAATTAATCCCTCGTATGAGACCGAAAATTAACTAGATATTCTAGTTCTATATCACACCTACATAAATCACAGTGAACATCATCTTCGTTGTACTATCTTGGGTGTCGTCTCCCGTGATCGGTTTACTCATATTGATGAACAGTGCAGCTAATGGGTCTTCCTCCCAACAAACGAGGTCTTGGCACGTACATTCCACATAAAATATTTCGCAGTTGATTACGACATCTTCTCACTACATATGGCTCATTTTTTTCATTGCAATGGACATTAAGCCTTCACTCGTTATTTCACCACCATTGAAGATTGAAATTATGGCAAGCACATACTCAGCATCAGTGTGGACACTGTATGCTTCTTGAATAATCATTTTAAATACAATTGAATCGCTACGATTGAAAAAAATCATACTACAGAACAAATAGCACATTTAAAATGCAAAATTAAAAAAAAAGTGAATACAATCGAAAAATATTAAAAATTACCACGCCTTTTTTGTATAAGGCTTCTGAATTCCCTGATTCTCTTCACATTTCCTGTAAAGAAAGAGATTATTGAATAATCGACCATATACGATAACGAAACCTCAACAATGTTACCTTCTTACATACCGAATGTTCATTCGATACTTCATCGAGCAACATGGAGCTGAGAAATGAAATAAAATGATTAGGAAACAAAATTAAAGGGCGAAAAATTTATTAATACATACATACAAAAATTAACCCTCATTAAATCTTGTATGGAGTAGGAAGAAATCCTTGTGATGATATCAATTAGTAGTTCCCTCGAAAGGGATTCAATGAATTTTTCTAGTCCTAGTGATTTTTGAACATTTCTTATTCACAATGAAAATTCAGTGAATTTTGAAAAGTTTAAAGAGAAGAGAAAAAGAGACAAGTTGAATTCAAATGCATGTACTTTTTTTTTATTTTTTTTTTGCACATTTGGTAAAAATTGAAGAGTCGCATCATAAAGTTTTTTTTAAAAAAATTGATGAGTCGCGTCATCATAGTTCCAATGACAGTAATGATATCATCATATTAAACGGAAAATAATTTTTAAAAATATGTTGGTACATATTCATTTTGTATGGTTCTTAATAGACGTTAATGACATATATAGGCAGAGATGCAATTTTATGTTGTAAGATCTAACACATAAGTGGCATATGTTGCCACACATGCAATAGTCTGACATATAATTGGAATATGTTGTCATAGATGCAATATTCTATGTTAAGTGGCAACATAATTGTCATGTGTTGCAACAGATGAGATATTTTGTTGTAAGTGGCAACACATAATTAAATATATCACGCATTATATACAAATAACATTACATATGTTGTATAAATAAGATAAGAACATAGGGATCATCCTCAAATTAGAAAGAACATTCATTTAAATTCAACAACATTTCTTAGGGCATTTCGATTAGGACATGTAGTTTTTTTGTGTCTAAAGTCCCCACATACGGAACACTCATTTTTTCTGGTTGGAAATGATTCACCATTCCATGTCATGTATTATATATCCTTCTTTCGGGTTTACTTAGATCAACATATGGAGGAGGTATTTTACTCTATGTGATATCCAAAGGGACAATCCAAGAATCTTTAGGTGGCACCAGGTGAGTTTTTTGACAATATGCCACTATGTATTTTTCCACCAAATAATATGGATATTAATACACGTAAATCTTATTTCAAAAATCGATACCATGTTGCAATCAAAGCGCTTCCATGGCATGTGGACAAGGTATCTTGTCCAAGTAAAAAATTCTACAAGTACAAGTTCTTATTTGTAGATCCACAGTAGCAACATCTCCATGATCAGTGACACTGAATTTGTAGTAGCGATTTGATGGGCCAAAAACTTCTTGTCCGCGTTGACATATTCTGATATTTCATTTTCAATTGAGAGAACAAATCAATTTACAAAGTGCACCAGTTTCATACGCCTCTGGTGAAATAACAATGCAAATGTCCTGTTTATTTCCTCAAATAGTGCGACAATGGAAAATTCTTTTTCAAAATCAAGTTCATAGACTCCACGATGTTTGAGTCATAATGTTATATCTACACAACAAAAGATAATAATCAAACAAAGCACATAAAGTAAAAATAAACTCAAATAAGATGATGCCTATTTCCCAGGCAAAGTGCCCTAGTCTATGTGTGGAATCCAATACGTTCAAGAGCTTCAGCCACCTTTGGTACCAATCTCTTATTTGATTGAAATGGTCATTGAACTCACATATATCGTACGCCTTTTCTTCTTTATAAAAATAGGACATTACCTTCGAATTGTGAAAGTTAGTACAAATATTTTCCCCAAGGTGTCTCATGCAACAACTATAATGAGATGCAGCGTAGATTTCGTAACCATCTTTCGAATACTTGAATGCCTATCAGAGATAATGCACAACTCATTAGTATCATCTACAAAGATTCTCATATTGAAAAAAATATTAAATTATGAGGCATCTCATTCCTTGTCCACGACACAGAAAGCCACTGGAAATATATGATTCTCGACATCTTGTGCCATCGCAGATAGAAGAACTCCTCCATACTTGCTCCTCAGGAATGTGCCATCAACGACTATTACTTTTATCATTTCTTGAAAACCAATTATCCAAGAATCATATGATATAAAAAAGTACTGGAACCTCTTATTTTGATTGAGCGACAATGTCGTCTTGCTTCCTGGATTCACAACTTCAAGCATATAATGATACGCATTAAGCACTGTATACTCGTGATCATGTGTTCCCCAAACATTAGACTTAGCATACTCCATGCCCTTATGAATTTTCCAATAGCTTACATTACAACCCAATTATGTGCGGAGTTGATTTGACATGTCTCTTGTGGATGGGACTTCACCATTGTGCAACCTATTTTCAAAGCACTTACCTATGATTTTTATCGTGGCGTAAGGATTATGGCTTGTAAGATGCTCTGGACCACACGTATGGTAATTTTCATAGATTCTAATGGCAAACCTATCGCTACTTGTAAATTTTATAGCCCTCAGCTACCAATTGTCATCCGGATATGAACATTTAAAGGAAAACACATTACGAGAATTGATAAGCTTTTTCAATCTAATATCTTTTTCCAAGCAAGCAATTTTCAATTAACTTTCCAGTTCTTGCTTGTTCTTGAATGTCATTACCTTATACAAACCTATTTCATCATCTTGAACATTATTTACAAGTGAAGATTGAGAAGCACATGGATTGTTGCTTCCAACTATAGGTATAGGAGGAAAGTTGCTCTCAAGGTCTGGCCCTTCATCTTGACCTTCACCTTCACCTTCACCTATTTAAATTTCATCATCGGGATTATTCATGTCCGCAGGATGAGATTCATCATCAAACATATGTTTTTTGCCTCGGTCTACATTATGATCCTCCTCGATAGGATTTTCTTCCACGTAGACTCTTAATATGGACGGTTTCTTATTTCCTCCCAAATAAACACTCAAACTAGATTGATCACTTATTCTAAAAGGTAAAACCTTGTCATTATGAAAGAAATGAGGAATATAACTCATGACAAAATCTTGCGATTTACAATTGTATCCATACTTTTCCCATGACTAAATTGAAGAATTCATCATAAAAATGTTTCTTTCGATACACATCCCTACTGAACCGACTATTCATTTTTACTATCCTCCCAACACCATGTGAATCAATTTTTCTTCTCGACCCATTGAAATACCGTGGTTTCACGGTATTTTTAATGTTTTTTCCTTAAGTTTAGTGTGTGTCCAAAAGACTTTTTGTATTGATTCTTATGTAAGTTTCTCCTTATTAGCAGGAAATCTGTCCAAAGATGAACGTGGAAGTTTTTGAGCGAAGAAATGCAGAAGAGACCACCTATAGAACCTGTGACGGTAAGCCAACCTTGTAATGGTCCTTAGGTGGCATCACAGAGAAGCTGCTGAACGAAGATGGGGAAGTTTGATCCAGTGTGGGATTACGAAAGTTCATGACGGAGCGTCATATCCACGACGGTCTGTCCTGCTGGTTCGTCGCAATGATCAGAGAGTAGTCCAGTACCCAAATTCTAAGAAGTTTAAGAATTATGGAACAAACACCCTCGATGGACCGTCATGCTTGCAACGGTTTGTCATACCTGTCCTTAAGGGTAATGAAGAGAGAAAAAGAAGAATTTGTGAAGTATGGGACGACGGAGGCCATGACGGGCTGTCGTGACCATGACGGTCCATCACTAGGTCCGTCGACCCAGCCACATTTTTGTAGATTTTCAGTAATTAGAATCCTTCTTTTATTAGGTCTTTGTTTTTATTATAAATAGTTTGAATAACCTCGTTTTTGGGGTTAAACTCTTTGATAGTAGAATCTTTGATATTAGACTTTTTGATAGATAGACTTTTGGATAATCTTTAGTTCCTTTATTCAAGTATTGAAGGATTGATTTCAGTAATTGTTACACTTTTTCTGGAATTGATTGCTGGTGCTGTTGTTGATTAATCAAGTATTAGATTTTATTCTTTCTCATCAAAGTAAGTGCATGAATTCTTATATTAATTATATGAATAGTGTGACTATAATCATGGTAACTAAACTCCATAACTAGGG
This sequence comes from Solanum lycopersicum, assembly GCF_036512215.1. NCBI lineage: Eukaryota > Viridiplantae > Streptophyta > Magnoliopsida > Solanales > Solanaceae > Solanum > Solanum lycopersicum. The sequence continues at coordinate 21,810,510 of NC_090802.1, forward strand.
TTGTGGGAACCATGGGTGAATAATGAGGTAAAAACTAACTAAAATAGCGATTCTAGAATAGTGTCTTGCATTTATTGATATTTCTTTCATTTAGAAATCTTTTTAACAGATGGCCAATGTTAGAACTCGCCTTAATTCTACTTGCTGGACCAAGGAGGTATATAATAGGAAAAGAATTATCAACATAGATTTAGTTTATACTATCTAATAGGCTAGTGTCGATTAGTACGAGGTAATAACTTAGTCAAATATTGAATACAATGCTTAATATGAGGTAAATGTAAGGTTTAGTATAGCAACACACATAGCCGTACCAAGGTGCGGAGTGAACATTTCTAGATGCCGGACAAAGAATTTAGAGATACATTACTTATCACTTTACATGCAAGATACTAGAAAAGAATTGTTATAGTTAGAATTATCAAGGTAGGAACCTGTGGGAAACGCTTAAGCCCTAGTTACTTTTAGTAATTGATTAATCACTAAGATTTGAATCTGTTAGTGGTTTACTTTAATCTAGTTAATTACATTCATTAATTTAGAAATAAACCCCCCCCTTTACTTTCTTTTGTTTTCTAGAAAAATATTTGACTAAATAATAGTAATAATAGAATAAAGTTAAGTCTGAACTATTTTCCTCGTGGTAACGATCCCAACCTCATTAATTGGGTTCTTTACTTGATATGACCTCTTTACTTCTTATTTGAGAAGTAAGTTTGAGCGTATCACCCATTCACCACGATAATCAATCCCTACAAATAATGACATTGTACCTGAAGAAATTAATTAAAAAACAATTAGTAATTATGAAGAATAAGTATATTCTTCAACGTATGACTATCCTGTGGTGAGATGTAAGTCATATGTTGCTACATATGACTATTCTTTTGTGAAAAATTAATAACATGTGTCAACATTTTTATGTTGTGTCATATGTTTCCACATATGATTATTATGTGGTGAGATGTAAATCATATGTTGCTACATTTCACTGTTCTGTTGTGAAAACTAAATCACATGTGGCAACAACATTTTTATGTTATATCATATGTTGCAACACATGACTATTCTGTAGCGATATGTAAGTTATATGTTGCTACATATGACTATTCTTTTGTGAAAAATAAATCACATGTGGTAACATTTTTATGTTATATTATATGTTGCAATATATGACTATTCTGTGGCGAGATGTAAGTCATATGTTGCTACATATGACTATTCTTTTATGAGAATAAATCACATGTGGAAACATGTTTATATTATATCATATATTGTAGAATATGACTATTCTGTGGCGAGATGTAAATCATATGTTGCTACATTTGACTATTCTGTTGTGAAAAATAAATCACATGTGGCAAAAATTTTATGTTATATCATATGTTGCCACATATAATTTTTCTGTTGCGAAATGTAACTCATATGTTGCTACATATGACTGTTCTGTTGTAATTGAAATAACATTTATGTTGCTTCATATGACTATAATATTATATAATTGACAACTGTTGCAACATATATAACAATATGTTGGAAACGCGAATGCAAATTATTGAAAAATTTGCAGGCACCCAGATCTGAGATATTGATTTCAAATAACTATTAATTTTACTTACCATAAACAATGGTGTGCAACCTTGTCACGACCCAAATCCGGGCCGTGACTGGCACCCACACTTACCCTCCTATATGAGCGAACCAACCAATCTAAACCTTAACATTTCAATAAAATATCAACAGAAAGTAATGCGGAAGACTTAAACTCATTAATAAAATCAATAACTATTATTATCCCCAAAATCTGGAAGTCATCATCACAAGAACATCTACTTCAAATTACTAAATCTAAGAGTTTCTAAGAAGCTAAAAATATATAAAAGCTAGTCCATGCCGGAACTTCAAGGCATCAAGACATGAAGAGGAAGATCCAGTCCAAGCTAGAAGCATTAGCTCACCCTGATATTCGGAGTAATGAAGACTGGCTAGAGTTACTGTTGAGTCGAAGATGACGGCACGTTTGCTGCACTCCACAAATAAAGAAGAAGAAAACATGAAAGTAGGGGTCAGTACAAAACACGGGTACTGAGTAGTTATCATCGGCCAACTCAAAATAGAAATCAATATATACCAAGTAATATCATAAAATCAACTATGATACTCAACATGTAGCAACAACAAGTACTATATCATTAACAATTACCGTCAAGTTCACACATGAGGACTCAAGCCTCAATACCATACTCATTTGGGAATTATGTTCATTAGATTGAGTATATTAACATCTTTGAAGATTCATTATCTTTATTTCTCTTGTGTCGGTACGTGACACTGCGCTCCCTCATATTTATTAATCCTCTTGTGTCGGTACGTGACACTCCAATCCCCTAAATCTACGTGTCGGTTCGTGACACCTGATCCCCTAAATCTACGTGTCGGTTCGTGACACCCGATCCCCTAAATCTACGTGTCGGTTCGTGACACCCGATCCCCTTAAATCTACGTGTCGGTTCGTGACACCCGATCCCCTAAATCTACGTGTCGGTTCGTGACATCCGATCCCCTAAATCTACATGTCGGTTCGTGACACCCGATCCCCTATATCTACGTGTCGGTTCGTCACACCCGATCCCCTAATCTCCTTCTATTAATTCATCAAGCCTTCTTTCTTACCAAGGCATCATCAATCTCATTATTTTAGTTCATCACGCCTTCTTTTATACCAAGGCCTCATCATTAACAAAGAGATTAGGGTTTTCCAAGATTTGGGATTCAATAACTTCATCATGCTTATATAATCACAATTATATAATTACATTCATGCAAGCATACAATTAAGCACATAGCAGGGTTTACAATATTATCAATACATATCATTCGCTATTAAGAGTTTACTACGAATATCGTAAGAGAAACCATAACCTACCTCCACCGAAGATTAGTGATCAAGCAAGCAAATTTTCTCCAAAGCTTTGTGTTTCCCCTTCTCGATCGACCCTCTCTCTCTCTTCTTGTTCTTTCTATTTTCTTTATTCAAACCCTCTTTCTTTTACCCTAATTAGCATATAATTAAGAATAAAAGATGGCAATAATAACCCACTAATTAACTTAAGGTTACCTCTTTTAACCCCCAAGTAATTAGGCTTATTAACATTAACCCACTAACTTTATAATTAAAGAAGGAATAGTCAAATACGTCCCTTAAAACGTATAAAGAAATCCAACCTAGACTGGGAATACGCAGCCTGCGATGGCCCGTCGCGCCTGCGATGGTCCGTCCTGCTGCTCCGTCATTGACTTCAGAGACTCAATTTCTCTGAAGAGTCTGTGACGGTCCGTCACACCTGTGACGGTCCGTCCTGCCATTCCGTTACAAAGTTCAGAGAGTCGATTTTCAGTACCCAGTTTCAGATTTTCTAAGTGTTTTGAAATGAGACCCTGCGACGGTCCGTCGTGCCCATGACGGTCCGTCGTGGGGTCCGTCGCCTCAGCCTGTTTTTCCAGAAATAAAATCTGCTGTTCAAAACGACTAACCAGGTCGTTACAATAGATACCAATTTACCTATCGTTTGTCCCCGAACAATCACAAGAAGGAAAACAAGGGCGAAAAGGAGTACCTGAATCTGTAAACAGATGTGGGTATCTTTCTCGCATATCTGCCTCCTTCTCCCAAGTGGCTTCTTCAACGGGTCGATTCTTCCATTGAACTTTGATGGATGCAATCTCCCTTGATCTCAACTTGCGAATTTCTCTATCTAGAATGGCAACAGGTTCCTCCTCATAAGACAAATTCTCATCAAGCAAAAGTGAATCCCAACGGATAATGTAGTTTCCATCCCCATGGTATCTTTTCAACATCGACACATGGAATACCGGATGCACTCCGATTACCCCTGGAGGCAAGGCTAACTCATAAGCCACCTCCTCTACTCGCTTAAACTTCAAATGGACCAATATACCTTGAGCTAAGTTTACCTCGCTTACCAAACCGCATCACCCCTTTCATTGGCGAAACCTTCAAAAAGACTTGTTCACCCTCCATAAACTCCAAGTCTCTAACCTTCCGATCTGCATACTCCTTCTGTCTACTTTGCGCCGCTAGAAGCTTTTCTTGAATAGATTTCACTTTATCTCACGATTCCCTCAGAAGGTCAGTACCCCAAGGTCTAACTTCAAATGGGGCCATATCAATGCTTGAGTGATAGCTATTGTTGTAGGAGAACTCTGCTAAGGGTAAGAAGCTATCCCACTGACCACCAAATTCTATCACACATGCACGAAGCATATCCTCCAACACTTGAATCGTTCGCTTAGACTGACCATCGGTCTGAGGATGGAACGCAGTACTAAGGTCCAACCTAGTACCCAATTCCGCATGTAATGTTTTCCAAAACTTAGAAGTAAACTGCGTACCTCTATCTGATATAATGGAGAGTGGAACCCCATGCAATCGCACCACTTCTGAGATGTAAAGTTTGGCTAACTTCTCTGCATTGTAAGTCACCTTGACCGGAATGAAGTGAGAAGACTTAGTTAACCTATCAACAATTACCCAAATAGAATCAAACTTTCCCAATGTCTTTGGAAGACCAACCACGAAATCCATTGCAATCCTTTCCCAATTCCATTCAGGAATGGGCATTCTCTGAAGTGTTCCTCCGGGCCTTTGGTGTTCATACTTTACTTGTTGACAGTTTGGACATTTGGCAATAAAATCCACAATATCGCGCTTCATTCTACTCCACCAAAAGTGTTGCTTTAGGTCACGGTACATCTTGGTTGTACCCGGATGTATCGAATACCTTGAACTATGAGCCTCTGTTAGAATAGTGTTGATCAAATCATCGACGCGGGGTACACATACCCTTCCCTTAATCCTCAAAACACCTTCCTCATCGATTGTCGCTTCTTTAGCCTCTCCTTGCAACACTTTATCTCGGATCCGGATCAATTTTTCATCATCAAACTGCTTTCCCTTAATCTTGTCACGGAAGGAAGATCTTGCCTCCACACAAGCTAAAAATCCTCCCTTCTCATTTACTTCTAATCTCATAAGGTCGTTAGCCAGAATCTGAACTTCTCTAGCCAATGGGCGTCTAGAAGCTTGCAAGTGAGCTAGACTTCCCATGCTTCCCGCCTTTCTACTTAAAGCATCCGCTACAACATTTGTCTTCCCCGGATGATACAAAATAGTGATGTCGTAGTCTTTCAGTAGTTCCATCCATCTCTTCTGTCTCAAGTTCAAATATTTCTGAGTAAAGACATACTGTAGGCTACGATGATCCGTATAGACCTCACACTTAACCCCATATAAATAGTGTCTTCATTGCTTTAATGCAAACACTACTGCGGCCAATTCCAAATCATGAGTTGGATAGTTACGTTCATGCACTTTTAATTGTATTGAAGCATAAGCAATCACATTCTTCTCTTGCATTAGCACTGCACCAAAACCCGAATAGGATGCATCACAATAGACAATGAAATTCTTACCTTCCACTGGCAAGGTGAGAATTGGTGCAGTAGTCAACAGAGTCTTGAGCTTCTGAAAGCTTTCCTCACACTCATCCGACCATACAAATGGAACATTTTGCTTAGTCAAGTTCGTCAGTTGGGAAGCAATAGAAGAGAATCCCTTGACAAATCGGCGGTAGTAGCTAGCTAACCCAACAAAGCTTCTTATTTCTGACACATTAGTAGGTCTTACCCAATTCTTCACTGTCTCAATCTTAGAAGGATCCACCATCACTCCATCTTTAGAAACCACGTGCCCCAAGAAGGACACTGCATCTAGCCAAAACTCACACTTAGAGAACTTGGCATAAAGATTTTTCTCCCTCAACATTTCCAATACCATTCTCAAATGCTCCTCATGTTCCTCCTTACTTTTAGAGTATATCAGTATATCGTCAATAGATACGATCACAAAGAGATCCAAATATGGCTTAAAAATCCCGTTCATCAAACTCATGAACGCAGCAGGGCCATTCCTAAGACCAAAAGACATCACTACAAATTCATAATGCCCATACCTGGTTCTAAAAGTAGTCTTTGGCACATCCGTTGCCCGTATTTTTAATTGATGATAACCGGATCTCAAGTAAATCTTAGAGAAGACAAAAGCACCTAGTAACTGATCGAACAAGTCATCAATGCGAGGAAGAGGATACTTGTTCTTTATGGTTACCTTGTTCAACTGCCGGTAGTCTATGCACATCCGAAAACTCCCATCCTTCTTCTTTACAAACAAAATCGGAGCACCCCAAGGAGATGCACTTGGTCTAATGAAGCCTTTGCTCAACAACTCTTGAAGTTGTGCTTTTAACTCTCTTAACTCCGCGGGAGCCATTCTATAAGGGGGTATAGAAATGGGGCGAGTCCCAATTCAAGATCAATACAGAAGTCAATATCCCTATCTGGTGGCATACCGGGAAGATCAGCAGGGAACACATCCAGAAACTCACGGACCACCGAAACCGACTCAATCGAAGATACTTGGGTAGTGTCATCCTTGAGATGTGCCAATAAAGCTAAACACCCTTTACTAACCATTTTCTTAGCACGAAGAAAGGAGATGATACGCACCGGATTGGAAGTGTAGTCACCCTCCCACACTAACGGATCTGTCCCAAGCTTGGCTAACGTCACCCTTTTAGCATTACAATCCATTATCGCAAATTGCGGAGAAAGCCAAGTCATACCCAGAATTACATCAAAATCATCCATTTCTAAGATAACCAAATCTACATAAGTGTTGCTCCCCACAAAGTTCACCAAACAAGACCTATATACCTTTTCAACTACCACAGACTCACCCACCAGAGTAGAAACACGAATAGGCATATAGAGTAATTCACAATGTAAATTTAGACCATTAGCAAATGAGGAAGATACATAAGAAAATGTGGATCCAGGATCAAACAATACAGAAGCCATGCAATCACAAACCAGAAGATTACCTGTGATGACAGCATCAGATGCCTCTGCTTCAGACCGCCCAGGGAAAGCGTAACAATGGGCCCTATCGTTTGTCTGTCCATTGCCCCTACCATGCTGTGATGTAGTGGCTCCAGTTTGCCCATCACCTCGTCCATTTTGGTGACCACCATTACCTCGACCACCACGTCCTCCAGAATAACGGCCTCTAGCTTGACCACCTCTACCTCTAGCTATTGGGGCTCTATAACTCTGTTTGGGACGATTCCTCCTAATATGTCCAGTCTCCCCACATCCATAACACTCTCTAGAGTCAAGCATAGGTCTCTCAGAGAAGTGTTGACCGGTCTTAGGTGGACCCCCAACTACAGCCTGTAGTGAAGACTGAATGGGTCGAACTGAGTAACCTCCGGAACCCTGTCCTCTAGAGTAAGAACCATTAAACTCACCTCCCTTTCGAAACCTCTTTGATGTCGATGCCATGGTAAATTCATCTGGCTTCACTCCTTCCACCTCTACCACGAAATCTACCACTTCTTGGAAGTATTTTGCCGTAGCCGCTACCTGTAAGGCTGAAATCCGCAACTCTAACCTCAACCCCTTCACAAAACGACGAATCTACTCTTGTGTACTGAAACAAAGTTGAGTGGCATATCTGGATAGTGCACGAAACTTAGCCTCATATGCATTGACCGATATCCTACCTTGCTCTAGGCTCAAGAACTCATCCCTTTTCCTATCCCTCAAAGTCCGGGGGGATATACTTCTCCATAAACAAGCTAGAGAATGAGGCCCAAGTCATAGGTGGTGCCTCCGTTGGTTGACACTCAACATGTGACCGCCACCACATTTTGGCGTTCCCTTGAAACTGATAACTCACAAACTCAACACCAAACCATTCTACTATACCCATCTTGTGTAGTAGCTCATGACAGTCAACTAGAAAATCGTAAGCATCCTCAGATTCAGCACCCTTGAAGACTGGGGGTTTCAATTTCAAGAACTTACTGAAAAGTTCATGCTGATCATTTGTCATTATAGGCCTAGTAGTCAGACGTGGAAACGTGCCTATGTCCAATGAGGCATCTATACGAGGATCCATAGTGGATGCATGTTGTACCTCTGAAACCGGAGGTGTTGGTGCAGAAAACACTGGAGGAGCCTGACCCTGATCAGACAACCCACTAAGATAAGCGAGAACCTGATTGATCATCTGTTGGGTAGGTTGGGGTGGCAATTCCTCATTTTGCACTTGTTCATTCTCCACTTCCTCACCCTCTCTTAATACTTCCTCAGTCAGTGGAGGAGTCACCGCCCTAGCATCAGATCGGCTAGGTTCTTGTCCTCTTCCTCTAGAGGACGTCCTCCCACAACCTCTTCCACAGCCTCTTTGCGCTACTCTTCCTCTAGCTACAGCCCCAATGGCTGGTTCAGACGCACCCTGTCCCGCCGGTGCTGGTGTTGGCGCGGTTGTTGCTCTAGTTCTAACCATCTGCGAAATAGAGTGAAGATGGTCAGATACCAATTTGTATCACCTAGATACCAATTGGATCAAAGTAATAGCACGAGAGAAAGAAGAAAGAATGGAATTTTCCTAAAGTCTTATAGCTTCTCAAAGAAAAGTAAAGGCGTCCCCCTACCGTTCCCTAAGACTCTACTAGACTCGTTCTTGTGTGATGAGACCAACGAACCTAATGCTCTGATACCAAGTTTGTCACGACCCAAATCCAGGCCGCGACTGGCACCCAGACTTACCCTCCTATGTGAGCGAACCAACCAATCTAACCCTTAACATTTCAATATAATATCAACAAAAAGTAATGCGGAAGACTTAAACTCATTAATAAAATCAATAACTACTATTATCCCCAAAATCTGAAAGTCATCATCACAAGAATATCTACTTCAAATTACTAAATCTAAGAGTTTCTAAGAAGCTAAAAATACATAAAAGCTAGTCCATGCCGGAACTTCAAGGCATCAACACATGAAGAAGAAGATCCAGTCCAAGCTAGAAGCATTAGCTCACCCTGATATCCAGAGTAATGAAGACTGGCTAGAGCTACTGTTGAGTTGAAGATGACGGCACGTTTGTTGCACTCCACGAATAAACAAGAAGAAAACATGAAAGTAGGGGTCAGTACAAAACACGGGTACTGAGTAGTTATCATCGGCCAACTCAAAATAGAAATCAATATATACCAAGTAATATCATAAAATCAACTATGATACTCAACATGTAGCAACAGCAAGTACTATATCATTAACAATTACTGTCAAGTTCACACACGAGGACTCAAGCCTCAATACCATACTCATTTGGGAATTATGTTCATTAGATTGAGTATATTAACATCTTTCAAGATTCATTATCTTTATTTCTCTTGTGTCAGTACGTGACACTCCGCTCCCTCATATTCATTAATCCTCTTGTGTCGGTACGTGACACTCCGATTCCCTAGATCTACGTGTCGGTTCGTGACACCCGATCCCCTAAATCTGCGTGTCGGTTCGTGACACCCGATCCCCTAAATCTACGTGTCATTTCGTGACACCCGAACCCCTAAATCTACGTGTCGGTTCGTGACAACGGATCCCCTAAATCTACGTGTCGTTTCGTGATACCCGATCCCCTAATATCCTTCTATTAATTCATCAAGCCTTCTTTCTTTCCAAGGCATCATCAATCTCATTATTTTAGTTCATCACGCCTTCTTTTATACCAAGGCCTCATCATTAACATAGAGATTAGGGTTTTGCAAGATTTGGGATTCAATAACTTCATCATGCTTATATAATCACAATTATATAATTACATTCATGCAAGCATACAATTAAGCACATAGCAGGGTTTACAATATTATCAATACATATCATTCGCTATTAAGAGTTTACTACGAAAATCGTAAGAGAAACCATAGCCTACCTCCACCGAAGATTAGTGATCAAGCAAGTAAATTTTCTCCAAAGCTTTGTGTTTCCCCTTCTCGATCGACCCTCTCTCTCTCTTCTTGTTCTTTCTATTTTCTTTATTCAAACCCTCTTTATTTTACCCTAATTAGCATATAATTAAGAATAAAAGATGGAAATAATAACCCACTAATTAACTTAAGGTTACCTCTTTTAACCCCCAAGCAATTAGGCTTATTAACATTAACCCACTAACTTTATAATTAAAGAAGGAACAGTCAAATACGTCCCTTAAAACGTATAAAGAAATCCGACCCAGACTGGGATTACGCAGCCTGCGACGGCCCGTCGCGCCTGCGACGGTCCGTCCTGCTGCTCCGTACAGACTTCAAAGACTCAATTTCTCTGAAGAGTCTGTGACGGTCCGTCACACCTGTGACGGTCCGTCCTGCCATTCCGTTACGAAGTTCACAGAGTCAATTTTCAGTACCCAATTTCAGATTTTCTAAGTGTTTTGAAACGAGACCATGCGACGGTCCATCGTGCCCATGACGGTCTGTCGTGGGGTCCGTCGCCTCAGCCTGTTTTTCCAGAAATAAAATCTGCTGTTCAAAACGACTAACCAGGTCGTTACAAACCTAATATCTTATGAAGTAATTCCAATTGAAACAAAATGAAAATTGGTCCACTAGTTACAGATTAGGTAAATCTGATTCAAGAAAAAGAAAGCACAAGCACTTGTAACGTTGACACACAATGTAAGAAAAGAAGAAGAAGATGATGATGAAGAGAGCGGGAAGAAAGACAAACAAGCAAGAAAAGATGAAAGAAGAAGAAGAAGAAGAAGAAGAAGAAGAAGAAGAAGAAGAAGACAAAGAAGAAGAGGATGAATATGACGGCAGGAGGCGGGGGAAAAACTTTTATTTCCTCTTTTGGATCGATATTTCCCACAAAATTGGTTGATTAGGTTTGGTTTAGTCAATTTATCCTTTTACCCCTTTGTTAATTCTCCACAAAAGTTCGCTGCATCATATATTATGAAAAATTACCCTTTTACCCTTCATTTAATTCAATGGACCAAACTCTCAACTTATAAACTTGAGGGCAACTCCACAATCCTTAATAATTAATCAAATAATTGTCAGCTGCATTCAATACTTAAGACTTATGTCACCACCTATTTATTTTGAAACCTTATTATCACCAAATTTTTTAAAATCAGAGTTTGTGCAACAGTTGGTGGGGGTGATCAGGGATTTGGGTGGTGGTGTTTTTGTTAATGGAGTTGTTGGTTGAAAATATGTGTTGTTGTTGTTGGTTGTTGCTTTGGTTTGTTTTTTTTTTTTTTTGCATGTTTTGTCAATAATTATAAAAGTAAGAAGACACCTTGATAAGGGGAGGTATTTTAGGAACCACCATATTGTGTTTGTTGTTCTTTTGCTCCATCTTCGAGCTTCTTATTTGCTCGAGCTCTTGCAACTCCGCCTGAATCTTAGCAAAATTTATTTCCTCTGTTCTCATCTGTATTACTTACACATTTTGATGGGCTGAGTTGAGGGGATTCCAAATCAGTATTTTGTTTCTTCAGAATCTCAGTCATCTCCGGCGAAACTTCATGTGAATTCGAAGGCAATTTTGGCGATTCTCCCCCAAAATTCGCTTGATCAGATCTCTCAAATGGTAAAATAGAATCGCATGATTTTCAAATATTAGAAGATCTTGTAGTGTATATTCCTTTCCATCAATTAGAACAAGCTAAATCAATCCAGATTTGGCCATAGGAATGATTTCTTGCGTCCACTGTAACTCCTCTTCAAAAAGATGAATAGTGATTACTGTGTTCTGATTCAAATTCAACGAGTGGATGTTAGAATTTGATGGTGATTCTGGTTGGACAAGAAGCGTCTCCTCAGTAAATATATTTCCGCTTTTTTCTGGAGGTCCTATGACCATCGCCAGCGGCTCTATGGATATTCCAGTTGAACTGTATATTTACGCTCTTAGTGACCATTAAGCAAAATCCTTAGGAGCAAAATTTTAGAGAGAGAGCATAGAGACAGAGAGAAAAAATCTTGAAATGGGAAAGCGATGGATCTTGGGTATTAAGATATTGGTTTATTGGGTTTGATATAATCTGAATAATTAGACCTTTGATTGTTGATCCTTGCGTATATTAATTGTTGTAGACCTAAAACTAGGGGAAAGAATCTGGAAAGGGAAGATTCAAGTTCCTTAGGGGATTCAAGCTTGGATTCGAGGTAGGTTGTGGTTCTGATTTCATGTTAGTGTGATATACTTTTGTAATTGTTTTATTATAATGCTTATATGTATGCGAATGTTTTAATTTTGGTCCCCCTAATCGTAAATGGGGATAATTGAATAATTGTATGCCTTGAATCACCTATGTTGTATGATCTTGATGATGTATTTGTTTATCATTGTGGTGTGTTAATGTCATTGGGTTTCCACATTTCGGCATAACTAACTTGGATGGGATGTCCATGTTCCGTCATAAATACTTGGATCAGATTGCCACATTTCAGCAAACATATGGGATCGGTTGCCACATTCTAGAATAAACATGAGATTGGCTATCACATTCCGGCACATTAACTCGGATCGGATACCATGTTCCAGTAGGATAACTATTTGAGTATGGGTTTCATAAGAGGATCAATGCATTGGATTCCGTGGGAGGACCATTAAATTGTGTTGTGCATCTACATGTGATGATTACATTAATATCTAATGATGATTGATATTGTAAAAAAGTATGTTGCTCTAAATTTATAGCCAATGTGTATTATTGAGAATATGGGATGCTACATTGATCTTAAGAAGATGTCTAATATTGTATATGTTCGGTATATGACTGTTTTAAAATGTTGTGGTTACTTGTCTCTGTTTTACTTATTGTAATAGCCGTGTGATCCTACCAGTACAATGTTGGTGTGTCCTGTTACTGCACTTGCTCATTTTTTTAGTATAGGGCATCCTCCTGCGGCTATTGACAAACTTCATTTAGAATATCAGTTATTATTTCTAATTCAAAGGTGAGCTAGTTCTTCCGGGCTTCCTTGAGTTCTCTTTTTTAAGTTCACTCTCTTTTTTAAGTTCACTCTCTTCATACTCAGATGATTTGTTTAAGGTATTGGTTAGTTTCTCTTCTTCTTAGATTGTCGTCAGTAGAGATGTAGTACAATGAATTTGAGGTTCTAGGTATTTCATTCTGTTTTGTCTTGTTAATTAACTTATTTTCTTAACTTAATCGTCTTAGTTTTGATTTAGTTGCTTAGTTTGAGTCGTAGTAGTTGTTCTGCCACTGGATCGTTAGTGTGGGTGTCAATCACGATAGTTTGGGTCTTGACAGAGAATTTATAACAAACTTAAAATATTGAGTTCCCTATAGGAATGCTGACAAGGCATTATTAATCACACTCATTTACCATAAAAATAATTTTAATTTGAGGTCAATTTTAATGTTTAGTATTAACAATATTATATTTTTTAAAAGGCAAATGAAAGAATGAAATAACGAACATAAGCACAATATATATATATATATATATATATAGAGAGAGAGAGAGAGAGAGACCTAATTTATTTTGAATACTTTGGGCAATGGTACTTTCAGAAACGCGTTGACTGAATTTCAAAATTGAGAATTTAATCAGATAATTTCTTTCACTTTCCACTAATTATTCATTTATAATTATATATTACAAAGAAACATGTCTCATCCAAATTAAACATTGAATTTGATAGAGAAAATAAATATAAATTTAACAATTGTTTCATGTGAAGATTGAAAAAGACAAGTAAAAAAGTTAAAAGATACTCCCTCCATTCAATATTAACTTAAGCTTTGAGCCGTTTTCCATTTTTCAAACTAACTTATGTTTCCAAATATATAGGGAAAATGCATAAGTACCCCCTCACTTGTAAGCCAAATCCCACATACACATTTATACTACATCAAAGTATATTATATCATTCCTCGAGCCTACAACCTGGACTTGGTCGACAATCTAGAGCCATTGATGGCCTCAAGTGAACCCTTGGTCTGACTTACTTACTCAGGGGAAGACTTAACTTAACAGGAAAATCTCAAATATAACTTTAAGGAGATATAAAACATAGCCAAAATAGAGAGTTAACTCGTTAAACAACATATAATGCAACGGCAATTGAACTACTAATTGTCTATGAAGCCTTTAAACACAAGGAGGGGTGTCGGGAAAAGATCCCGGATCATCCTAACATCAAAATACTGAATATAAAGTATAAGTAGTCCTCAGAATGCAAGGAGGCTCACCAACAGACTCTGAGTACTCAACTAGATCAACAAGGCGCTCCATGCTGATCCAGGTTACATACCTTTACATCTTAATACGATGAAGGCCAACTAACATCACTACATTGAATGTACGAGTATGCCAGTTGGAATGCTAAATAATTCATAGGCTTTAGATGATTCTGAAAGAAACGCTTACCTTGACTCTTCGAACTTAAATCAAAATAATACAATGAAACACATGTAATATGTTAAAATCTTTATTAAATGATAAAAGCATCTTAGTACGTTAATTAAAATGCAATAATAAACTCAACTTTTCTCATATAATAAATCAATATATTTTTGTGGGAGATTCTCTAACCGACAACCACAATTATGAGCCTAAGTGGTGATACAACATCTTGCCCACGCTGTCTGAAATGTCCTATACTTTGCCGTCATATAGAACTATTTAACTATGTGGATCAACTATCTTATGGAAAAAAACATCTTAAGGAGTCATCTGAAAGGTATGAACCTTTACTACTTATGATGGCTATATGGTTTACGGAGACTTGAGTTAATATGAACTCGCATCCCCATATAGGTGCTCAATACTACTCTCAAAATATGCTTAACTCATGTGTTTGCAAAAACAAAACTCTTTCTTTGGTTTGATTTAATTACTCAAAACTTAGCTAAAAAGCTCTTTTGGAATCGATGTTTCCTTTCTCATGTGAATACATTTTAAACTTCTTGTGAATTCTTAATTCTCAAGAAATGGCAAATGGAGCATACAATTGCAGAAGAAAGAAAAATGATAGTCATGTTTTCATTCTAAATAAGTTTATTGTTAAAGTAACTTGGAATCATTATTGAGTTGTAACAATTCAAAGTTTGAAAGTCAGTCTGTTAGAGTTGTAACAAGAAGTTGCTTTGACTTTCTGGAGAGTAAATATAACATTTATATTGAATCATTGGAGTTTACGTACTAGAGTATGTCCTCTAGATTGTAGAGTTGTAACCTGAAGCCACTTTTTGAAGTTAGTGAGAAGTTGCTTAAAATTCTACAAGATCCAGGTTCTTATAGAATTGGAGATACAGGTTTCTTCACTTTCACCAAGAACTTTAATCAACTTTTTGGAATTATAATATTTTCCTTTCCATGTTTTAGATCCTTTAACTATTTTCCTTATCTTTTTTCATTCTTCATATAAATCCAATTGAAAAATTTATATTCATTTTCTCAATCAAATTCAACGTTCGATTCGGATGAGTGTAACGATCTGATTTCGTTGTTATGGAAAAAGCTATTAGGGAAAGAATTGAGGTCACAAAACTTTTTGGTAGTAACTTGAATTTTCTAAACCTAGTTCAGATTTGGATAAAATCGGAGTCTTTAAGGTGTAGGAGAATATGGTAACAATTGTTGACACCCAATTTTCGCCCTCCACAATCTATGTTAACCATCTAGCTTCTTTATTTTCATACAATTTAAAATAATTAGTTTTACAAAAATTTCAAAAATTTCTAAAATAAAATAAATAATAATAATAAAGATAATAATAGAATTTGTAAGTTATTTTAAATATTTTTTCACCTTTTATAAATTTTAAATAAAATAATCGTGGTTCTAGAATGAATCTGAGGTTTTAATTGATTCATAGGGTCTTAACAAGAGAATTCCTATCAGGGATTGCCTCAGGGAAGAGGCCAGTCCCTGAAAAAGCCATCTCGATTGGTATCATTCAAATGCGAATATAGGCCTGATTGAAGCATAACAGTGAAATAATAATAATGAGAGGCTTTTGTCCGTTGATGGTCATCTTACCTGTCTCCTACGCTACGCTCTCAACTGAATCAATCGCTTTGTCCTGATTTATTGAAGAGGTGCCCTGTGGAACATGTTTTATGGAATTGAACTCTTTATTCCATATTTCTTTTCTTACTGATTGAATGAAACTTATGTAGTCGATCATGATGGGAAGATCCCGATAGGATCTCGGCACCCCTCCCCTGCACTTATTCCATCTATTTAGTCAATGACTCAGCCTTTAGTCTGCTTAGAATGATCCTATCTGCACTTATTCCATCTATTTAGTTAATGTAAGTGATTTCATACGTCAAAGTCTAATGAGAAGATACTAAGAGTCAATGTAAGTGATTTCATACTCCATAAATATCAACTAGAATAGTTGGCAAAGGCAATCTTTCGTTGAAAGTCATTTCAGTACATATACACTATAGATTCTCTTCGTTATATCACTTTTCTATCTCATCTATCTTACTTCTTGATTAAGCAGCCCTGGAATCACTTCACTCCGGGCGACAAGCCTACTCATCATCAAAGCAAGTCCATGCCCATGAAAAAATGGCCTCATTGTCATGGGAGCCCTTTCCTTACTCCTCAATATAGTCGTTCTATACATTAAGATTTGCAGCACCTATTCAGGAGCTGGGGAATCGGCTTGCAGGGAAAATCTCTTTTTATCTTATTCGTTGGTCAGGCTGGTAATCCCAACCAAATAAGCAATCGCGCTTTCCGAGGCGCTGCCTGTGACTCAGCATGGGAGAAGGGGGCGGAACTGCACACTTTCGTGTTCAGAGCATTGTCCGAGTGAGTGGGCAGCGCCTACCAAGCAAAGCTTTCTTGAAGAGGCAGGGCTGGTACCTTTTCGGCGCCCGCCCTTTATTTATTTAGATGTTGAGGTAAGGCAAGCCCCAGGAAAGTCTAGGTTTGCTCCCAACTCCATCTCAGCCGGCATCTTGCTCTCGAGGGGGTGGGGTCCTGGAGCGAACTACTCATTGCTGTGTTGCCCCAACCCAAGGAAGGGCATTTGGTGAGGAGCATTGTTTAGAGGGAAAGAAAGCGTGGTTGACAAACCAATCATCGGAGGCAACTGGAGTGCTTTCATCAAATGATGCATGTGGGCTGAGCCATTCCCATCCCAAGTGGTGCCCTGATTTGGCCTGGCCGGTCGGGAAGAGATTCACATAGAGACTGGTGCTATCCAGGAATCTCTTTCTATGTTAGCTAGCGGGGGCGGGCTTTCCTATGGTAGTCCCATTGTGGCCTCTGAATGACCGTCCCATCTCATCTTGATTTGGCTATACTTGTATGTAGCCAACCATGTTAGCTCCACATAAGAGCCTTTTAATAAAGGCTAAAGGGCACTCATCAGTCAGCCCGGCCCCTTTCCTATTTCTCTTTGCCGCCTACTAAGAGAATAGGTCCCGAAAAAGCAGCCCGCCTTTCATCATCTATACCAGCTGCTACGCAAGAACCAATAGAAAGGATTTCGACGCCCCTCTCCTTACAGTAAAGTGGCTGAACGCCCCTCTCTAGATAAGAAGCAGAACGCGCCATCACCGACAACCCTTTCCTCTGCCGGGGACTTCCACGAAATGAAAACGGGCGGCATCGTCGTATGCTCAACTTTAGTGAAGCAGTTGGATGCATAAGGGAAGTGCATGTTTGTGAGACCTTAGTCGGGATGCATAGGTGAGTCAACCTACCAGCACGGAAGAGCGTGGTACCGCTACCCCTCTCTAAGTAAAGGTAAGATTCTTAGCCCTGTAGATGACTCCATCTAAAATACAATAGGGACAGCCGTTTTCGGCTGCTCGTTTCGTATCTTGAAGAAAGAGTAGGCTTAAGTAATGGAATAGGGGTCAGGTCAATAATTGCTATGCTATTGCCCTACTGATTTAAGGCCTCCGCCCGATCCCGAATGCACATTTTTTTGGGTTCATCTTCAATTGATGTTTTCTTAACCTTTCGAAGACCTTACGTAAATTTTTGATGTGTATTAATTCTATAATTAGTATATTTTATGAATATTCAAAATAGTCTAAAAAATTTAGTTTTACTTAAATATTTGGATAATTAATTAAGCTAATTTATAGTTTATACTTTTTTATTAGTTTACAATTAAATTAATTATTTTATTTCAGACTAAAGAGGTTGTTAATTAATTAATATTAGTTCGTGTTATCCCGACTGGTAGGAATTTGCAATTTATTTGGCTAATCAAAATCTATAAAAGTGTTGTGTCAGTTCTCGACTTGCTTTGAATCAAACTGGTGTTGGTGGAAGTTTCTTCCAAGGTAAGCTCGTTGTCTCTTATTTTCTACCTCGAAAAAGATAACAATCTTTACATCTTTCTTTTCTTTAAGTTCAGTTCGTTTCAACGTTATCTGAACTCTCTAGTATATTGTTAATATGTTCTCGTGATCATGACACTTGTCTTGTGTATTTAGCCTGCGTCTTAACAATTTTGATTCTGAGTTTTTTCTCGTTCAAATTCTTATGTATGCTCGGAATTTCTCATGGTTATAATATTGAGCTGTCTGAACATGTTAATTTTTTGTCCCCCCTTCCCTTGGAGTTGCTATTAGTTCCAGGATAGCTCACATATTGGTGAAATGTTGTTGCCTCAATAATTTTACCATGAATCTGCATTTGTTATGTGATATGACAAGTTAATCTACACTGCTACTTGTTTTCCACCAAATGGTTTGTTAGTACATTTAGCAATACAACATAAGCTCTTGCTTCAGTCATATTAGATGTAGACCTGCCTTAAACATATAATGTTTGGACACTAGTGTAATCTCAAGTATCTTTTGTTATTATTTTAACATGTTAGAGTGTCAACTTCTAGATGCATTCGTGTGTAGTTTGGCGAACACGCCTTGATTCATGTGTCATCTCGATTTTAGCTCAGTTTGCCTTAAAACTCATGTGCCGTCCAGTTGTGATTCTTATCTCTTATGGGTCAATGTCTTCATCTAAAGTCTTATCTATTTGCATCTCGACTAATTTGGTGCATCTTGCTACTGGTTTTCCGGATGCCGATAAACTATTTTGAGTTCTTCTCTTAATGTATTACATTTGTTGTGAATCTTTGTGTTGTGAAGCTAGGATCATTTTAATGCTAGAAATTGTATTGTTACTTTTCCAGATAGGTATCAACAATGTGCATATAATTTCTTGTCTCATGAGATATAATGCAACCACTTTCATACGTCATTGAAACGGTTTGGCCTTATCCTTATGGGCTAGCTGTAGTTTTAAAAATTGTTTAAGTGTATTTTCAGTGCTATTCTCCTCTTAATCTTGTTGAATCATAAATTCTAAATCATAAAAATAGTTTGTTATTTGTATTCATTTGAGGGTCAATGGAGAAATGTAATTTTTTATTCTATCTAGAAGTATGCTGATACATCTGGGAGTTTAAATTGTTTAAATGTGTTTAGTTGATTTATTAAATGCTGCTAATTTGTCCACCTGTTCTTTTTTCTTGTATGTAAAATTATTCTAGTCGAGGACTCAATCCCTGCATTTCATTGAGTTGAGATCCCTATTGAGTCGGCCTTCATCATTGCTCGAGTTTCGGAAGCTGAAATAGGCCTTCGAAAGCTAAAGAATAGGTTGTATACCTGCTTTATACAGGTCAAGGTGCTGAAATATAGATCAATATTGCGAATAAATAGGTCGATGACAAGTCTCGAGAGTTAAAAATATAGTTATATACACTGATATACGGATGATATACAATTTGTATACAAAATTCAAAAATGGGGCCAAAAGCCCCAAGAAAACTCAGTAGCCTTTTGGAAGATAATTGGGCCAAAGCCCATATAATTTTTGGGCAAACTTTATAATAGTTTGAGACAGGGAAATGGGGCCAAGGCCCAAGATATAAAAAAAAAGGCCCAACTCTTCCTCTCTCTCTAACTTTATTTGAAAATTTTCTTACTTTAATTTTCTTATTTGCTAATTAGTATTAAGATTATTTTAATTAAGTTCCTCAAAAGATGAACTATATTCTTTATGTTAGTATATTCTGATATAACTCAAAATCATCAAATCTTATACTTTTATTAAATATGTTTAATCAAATTTTTTATTCATGCTTTTATTAATCAAATTGGTTTAAACTATTATTTCCAAATGAATTAGATACATTCTAATTAATCTAGTCATGTTAAAATTCTAATCACTTGTAATACAAGTCAAATGTTTAATTGAGGTCCCCTTTTCATAAAAAAATTGTTCTTTATCTAACTATTGTTTTAAGTTAATATCGTAAATTATTTTTATAATAATTTTCCTAAAAATAGTCCAATAATATTTTGTCCAGTCGCATGATAACCGCGTGTTAGCAGGCAATTCAAATGTCTTAAAACCTTTGTTGAAGCGTAAATAAGAATCTCCTACCTATTTTCTCTAAATAAATGTACGAGTATGCGAGTTTAAATGCTAATACAACATAGGCTTGAAGGAAAATCTAAAAAACTTACCTTCCTCAACTCAACTCTACTTGATTGAACTCATTTCAATTTAAAACAATTTTAAAACAAGTGCAATATAATGAAAAGTTTTTCAAAACATGATGTCTACTCTGGACGTATGCAAAGATAGAATATAACTCCGAGATGTAAATAAAAATACAAATAAATTGCATATATAAAATATATTTAAATTTTGTGGGAGTTTCTCTACCGCAAACCATCGCAAAAGAGATATTGTGATGATACAACGTTTTACCTCATGATGTCAAGGTCGTCTTATACCTAGCCATAAGTGTACTACAACCTAAACTACTAAGTGGATCTGCTAGTCTATTCTAAAAAGCACAAAAGGAAATCATCTAAATAGCATGACTCTTTTCTACCCATGGTGGAAATATGGTTTATGGGGTTATGAGTTGTCTAAACTCTCCCCTATATCGATGATCATGTGATGACCCAGACCGTGGTGATTGACAACCACACAACGACTCAGTGAAAGAACCACTACGAGCAACCAACCAAAGAAATAAACCTAAAAATTAATGCATTTAAGTTACGGAAGAAAGTTAAGTAACTTAAAACAAGGTTCCATTGCTAAATAAAGATCTAACAACTAACTAAAAATGTTGAAGATAAACTTAGAATCTCAAATTCGATGCACCAAAACTAGATACGATAGCCAAGTCTCACAAGAGTTTCAAAGGAACTATCTCACTAACTAAAATAAGGTCTAGGTCCATCAAATCGTGGACATAGACTAAAGAGAATTCCATGGAAGCCCGAACGGTGTTGCTCACTCTTAAACTCGAAGTGATCACCGATCTCCTAAGTGAGGCCTGTAAAGAGTCGCGTAAAGATGTCGTGTACTCAACAAAAATAGGATCTAGTGCAAAATCATTACCCAACCACCCTGTACTGGTAGGATCACGCGGTTATCCCACTAGTGTAATATAAACAAGAAGTTACAACATTATAAAACAAGCTTAAATAACAACAAATTATATACTATCATAAGAATCAATATCAAAATTCACATGCTTCATCACATAGTTGGTCCTCCAAAAAACCCAAAGTCAAGCTATTAGCATTTTAGAACGTGGAAATCTGATCCCATTTTTGTGTCGAAACATGGCAATCTGATCACATTTTTATACCGAAACGTGGAAACTGATCCCAGTTAGCATGCAGAACGTGGCAATCTGATTCAAGTTAGAATGCTGGAACGTGGCATCCGATCCCAATAACACATCAAGATCACACATTCAAATCATGATTTCGTGGTATCAATATTTGTATTTCCCCTTTCAACATCTGTAATCAATATTGCAATATGCATACATATACAAGTAATAAAAAAAAACAAAGCAAATGTATATCACACAATCATAGAATCACAACCATCACCTACCTCGAAACATGCTAGAAACCCTCGACAACTAGATCTTTCCCTTTACGGATTTGCTCCGCTTGTTCGTGGTCTACAAACAAAAGTTTATATACAGGAATCAATAAAGTAACAGTAAATTCTCGGAATACTAACAAACTATGAACCCTAGTTCAAACCCATGACCCCAACTAGTCAATTTAGGGTTAATTACACCATAGGATTGTTCAAGAATTCCTTCCCCATGAATATTGACCTATTCCAAAATGTTCTACTGATCGAAAAATGAATTTGGGAGTAAAAAACATACCTGTAGCTTAAAGAATGGTGAAAAACGAGTTGGAATAGCCCAGGGGTCGTCTCTTAACTCGAAAAGTTGAAAATACAAAATAAGGTCATCTAAGGGTTTATTTACGATTTTAAAACCTGTTATCCCGTTACATCCTCACCCATCCCGCTGTAGCGGCGTTGCTGCAGCGGCACTAAGAGAGGCAGTTGATGTCCTTCAGGGAATTCCAATTCTCCCTTTTTACAACATACTCCTTCACCCACTACGCTCAGAAAGTGCCCTTAGGGTAAAGATCGATTCCTGATGATCTACTTATCCAAATTCAATTTCGTAAAGACGCAAGGATTCCTTAACGAGTTATCTAAGTTATTGTATAATCAAATTCACATTAGCTCCCCTTAATTAATACCATATTTCTTTATAACATGATGACTCTAAATTCCTCCAAATCTGGAGTAGTTTGGAAAAATCCTAGTACAACGAAAAAAGTTTTTACGGCCTGAGTTTTCCCTATTAGCATTCTTATGACGACGTAACCTAGTTGTTACAATAAATATAAATTTATCCATCATTCGTCCTTGGGTGATCAACTAAATAAAGGTAGTCTAGAAAAGGAACAAGGTAGCACCTGATTCGATGAACAACTGTGGATACTTGTCTCGCATATCCTTCTCAGCTTCCCAGGTAACATCCTCAAACGGACGATGTTTCCATTGAACCTTCACGGACATAATATCCTTGGTCCTCAACTTACGAACATAACGATCAAGGATAGAAATCGGTTCCTCCTCATATTTGAGGTCCTTTTCTATCACTATTGAGTCCCACTTAAAAATAATTACCATCCCGTGATATATCTTAACATAGACACATGAAATACATGATGTACACTGGACAAATCTGGGGGTAACGCCAATCTATATTCCACTAGTGCTACACGTTCAACAATCTCTAAAGGACCAATATAGTGCGGACCAACTTACCCCTCTTACCAAATCTCGTCACCTCCTTCATGGGTAATACCTTTATAAGAACATTCTCACCCGTCTGAAATTTGATATCTCTCACCTTGTGGTCCGCGTAACTTTTTTCCACTCTGCATGGCTAGCAGGTTAGCTTGAATTCCCATCACCTTATCCTAAGAATCTTTGTAACGACCTGAAGTACACCCTAGAAGTTAGAAGACTCTCTGAGTCGCGCTTGACCTCATGGAGGTCTTGCACAAGTCTCTTAGGTATCATTCATAACATAAAGCATGAAAAGTTGTGCAGAATTTAAAACTTTCCACAACAGTAATAATAACAAATATCTTTTATAAAATACTAAGGAATAAGTCTCATCATCACAATTCAACTTAAAGACACATATTAAATACCTTAGGGACATGTCCCTTTACATTGAATGAAATATTTAATAAGTCCTATACAAGTATTAAAGAAGAAACTAACGAAACATAGACTATGTCCACGAATATATGAGAACATACCGAGTCTTGAGAGAATAAATTCCCAAGCTTTCCTTATAATCTTCCCCTTGCTTCCGACCTATACTTATAAATTATTGAAAAATATGGGGTTAGTACAAACATTGTACTAAGTATGACATTATGCAAAAACATGCAAAAGCGAACATTTTAGTTGAAACAAGTTGTCATGATGTATAAGTAAAACCTTCATGAATATAAATGTAAGATAGCATATAAATCATCATTTAGCACATAGGATAGAATTTCCATAATTTTAACACAAAGATGCACATTACAGTGAACTCAAGAATCTTTACAATGAACTCTTTTTCGTTTCAACTTATAGTGAACCCTTTCTCATCTCAACTCACGGTGAACTCATTTCCCTTGAAGTTTCCCCAACCAAGGATATCTTAATACCCACTAAGGTAAAACATGAATGAATCACCCATACAATCCCTTTGGTACAAATCCAAGTGATCCTCAAGACTACCAACCATATGCTTACTTCACAAGGGTTACAAGCCTACACTCAACATCAAAGACACTAAGGAGCATACATACATATAAAGACTTCAAATTAGTGACCTTCTCAAAGACAACTCCTAAGTTACAGAATGTGCAATATGGAAATAGCATCCCATACTACTACCCCTACCAAATGCTCCTTGAGGATTCCCTTAGATTGAGCATACCACATTCATCATACATAAACTTCATCATACAAGACATAACTTTAACATGCTTCCTTAACATTAGACACTAAGTCACATAACATCATTTGCATTAGATATCGACCCATTCATACATTGTATATAAAGACACAACAAGACTCCACTTTCAAGTGCCTACTCATGCAATGGATTGATAGTGTCCCATATCACCACCTACCCTAAGTAATACACTCTTTAGGAGACTTAGTTCATAACATACTTTTGTGAAGGCTAGCTTAACCGACATAGACCATGAGAGCTAGACATTGAATCCCGGTGTTAACCCCTACCTGGTGAGGGATCCCCACTTGCCTAAGATAGGGTCAATCTTGAGCCTTTACATGGATTCTCCAATAGCTACTCCTATGCGGGCGCATAGTTAAGGATAAGGAGACTGCTTCTAAGTAACTCATTCTCTATGAGGGAGAAGTACTTATCTCAAGAGGTACATTGGGTACAACATCATAACTCACGAAGTGTAACCACCCTTTTTTGTATTCTCTCATATCTAAGCATAATTCCCCCACAGAGTCTTAAACATTCATTACTATAGGTAAAGGGATAACTATTGGACACCACATCTGAACTCATGAAGGGTACCCATCCTCCAACATATCTTAAGTGAGGTTTCTACTAAACACTTCATTTTAACTCACGAAGAGTGTCCACCCTAAAACACTCCTTTTTCTTACAATAGGAATAATAGGGATGTTATAGACACTTCATCTCTACTCAAGAAGAGTGTACACCCTAAAATCCCCAATTCACATTCATTAACTTCATTCATTCATTCAAAGGGTGTGCGAGTACATCACATTATCTCCATTTTCATAACATTGACTCCCAAACATGTTCATAACTTCATTCATCATATATCACACACTAGCATGCTTAACATATGCATATATATACTTTAGACATAGTCTCTACAAAACATACATTTCAAGTTTCAATAAACCTATCAATAAGAGGATCCTCATTATCACTTTATCTCACATACAAAGCCTTGAAAGCATACTCACAATACACACATTCATACATATAACCATATATTTCACATAAAAACTGCCACCAAAGATGGACCATAACACTCAAGAGCATTTCATCAAAAGAACTAAACAATATAGCCAACTTACCATTCATCCAAGCTTTCACCACATATTCTCAATTATTCCAATAATTCATCATAAAATAAACCTTAAAGTAGTAGCTAATGACAATATAAACATAAAGACAAAATCATAGTTCTAACATTATTTAATCATGTTCATTGACCCATTTCATAGGCTAAAAGTTGGAAATATGCATAATCATGGGTTCATTGGGGGGTTTTACATTAAAATCATCAACAAATATTAAAAAGAAAATATTTCAATAAAATGTTTTCATGCAAAGACCCATGCTTAGAGTAAAAAATAGAAGAAGTTGGAGCTTGAAACCCCTTTTTGAAATCTCTTCGAACTGGCTCCTTGAATGAAAGAACGTTCAAGGATGAACTACCATAACTTAATAGGAAGAAACCCGCCAGATTTGGTGAATAAACTTTAAGGATTTTGTCTTCTTCCTTGGATCTTGAAGCTTCTCCAATGGAGGATTCAACTTTAAAGAGAAGGGAGAGCATGAAAATTTTGGATTCTAATTGAGGGTTGGGCTTTTTATATTAGGGTAAAGGGTGTTTGATAACCTAAAATCAATATATAATAAACCCCCAAAATACCCAAAACACCTCTACATTAAAAGGATCTTTTTAGATAAGTCAAACTTCATTTAAATTTGCGGAATTATCATCAGGAAACAAGTCCGCATCGCAGAGCTCTTCCTGCTAGATTTTTGAAACTAAATTTCGAGAATGAGGAGTCCGCGACGTATCCGGGATGCAGACAAAGATTTTAGCTTGAGATGGACCATTCCGCGACGCGCCTGCGTTTCACCTAAGAACAAAACTTGTTGCATTGGCAGCTTGCTTGGCCAAAGGTCGGGGCCCTTCATGGACCCCTAGGACAGTCCTATGGGGTCGAACCTGGACGTTTAGACGCTATATACTTCATTTTACTTATTTAACAAGTTTTATACTTCATATAACACATAAAAACACATACAACATACAAGGACATACTAGCACACTGACAAGGCTAGTTTCTGGATGTCTTGGTCGTCCTTTGATGTTTGACTTCCAAACTTCACCAACTGACTCCTAATGCTAAACTACATAATTTTAATTCAATTTTAACTTATTAAACACATGTGAAGATCTAGTTTGATCTATTTCATTTTCAGGGTCGTTACATTCTCCCATGCTTAGAAAAACGTACATCCTCGAATGACACTAAACACTTTTAAGTACATCAAGGACTCAACTAGTAGCATATAACACAAAACATCATGGTATGAAAAATCATAGTCAATGAACAAAAATAACAACAAACACAAATACACATTATTAAGCATTGTTAGCAACACATGCAACTCTTTGGAACAAATTCCCCAATTCAAAGCACGCAGTTATTTCTTCATTCTTATCTTCATTTATGGAGGAACTAGCTTATCCACCATTATACATGATCATATACATCATTTTTACTGATATTAAAACCATTATTCACAAAAATACAATTTGTTCAAATTTTCACTTTCATTACGGTGACCACCAAATCTTAACAGTGAAGTATGCTTGATAATTCAATAATTCATCTTTAAAGCAATTTATCATGAAGACATGACGATATGAGATACAAGATCATATGAACTCATATTACGACATAAACATAATCTCGTGGAGTTCACAATGCAAGGAACACAATGAAATTCATTTCCAACTAGACTTCTAAATAGTATGCAACATGTTACTATAACATTCAAACTCTCAAGCTTGAATAAGAATACAAAGTTAAGGGTATAAACTACCTTTCTATTCAACTCATACTCCCTCTTAAATTAAACTCATTTAAAATAAATCAAGACAACCATAAGGAATCATGACTCATCGGGGCCTTCATTTCGAATTAGCTCCTTGACACATTCTTATTACTTCTTGTTAGGATCCTTACAAAGAATATTCAAGGCCTCATAATTCATAGTCTCACTATACGTCTCATAAGGTGGGAACTCGTATTAACCTAACTCATGAACATTAAAACTAACAATCATCCATCCTAGTCAAGCATAACACTTTCATCTTAGTATTCAATCTTAGACAAACTCTCTAAAACATCACGTCATCCAACTCTTAGGCATCACATAACTTAAATTCATGGAATAAACTCCATCTTTGTCTTTCCACTCACCAAGGAATATTCATTTGGAAACCCACAATCTTTCCATATAGATTCCACCATTTGCTAGCATACCCTCACAACTACCTTGCTAGGTAAACATACTATATTTCCTCTTTAGAGTAAACCTACACAAGAACTTCAATCCAATCTCAAGAACAACTATGAAACATCACCCACACAAAAGGGAAACCCTCCACTCTAACAATTTACCACATTCATTTAACACTCCTCAAATTTTCACCTTAGCTCTCTATTATCAATGCACATAGATTACCACATAACTCATTATCCCCAAAACTGACTCCATTCAACCATTATAACTCTTATCATGCTGGAACTACATTACCATACAACTTAACATCACAATACCTCTAATATCATAGATCACACATAACCATAAATGACATCACATCACAATCTTCCAAATCCACTTTCCCATATACTCATCTAGTCATAAAATCACCATAAGCATCAAAACTCACCATTTTTCTCCCTTCATTATTTCAACATCACCCATTCCAAACAATTACATCTAGAAGACCACCGTACAAGGAAATAAGAGAGGGATCATAGGGATTTAAGCTCTATGGAATGACACGAGAGTAATAAAAAAAGTGAAACTTCTATATCCTTATAGATTCTCTCTCATTGATGTGTCGGGACTCACATTGATGTACAAGAATATCTAGACGTGGCTTGTGAGACTTTGGACTCTAAACTATTTTCCAAAACCTTATGCTCTAATACCAAGTTTATAACGACCCGAAGTACACCAAAAAATTTAGAGCACTATTTGAGACGTCACAAGGCATGCTTAACCTCACGGAGGTCTTGTACAAGCCTCTTAGGTATCATTCATAACATAAAGCATGAAAAGAAGTGCGGAATTAAAAACTTTCCACAAAAATAATAATAACAAACATCTTTTATAAACTACTAAGGAATAAGTCTCATCCTCACAAGCCAACTTATAGACAAATCTTAAATACCTTAGGGACACGACCCTTTACATTGAAAGAAATATTTAATAAGTCTTATACAAGTCTTAAAGAAGAAACTAAATAAACGTAGACTATGTCCTCGAATATATGAGGACATACCGAGTCTTTAGAGAATCAATCCCCAAGCTTGCCTTTTAGTCTTTCACTTGCTTCCAAACTATACTTATAGAGTCTAGAAAAGTATGCGGTTAGTACAAACATTGTATAAAGTATGGAATTATGCAAAAACATGCAAAAAAGGACATTATAGTTCAAACAAGTTCCCATGATATATAAGTAAAACCTTTATAAATATAGAAGTAAAATAGCATATAAATTATAATTTAGCACATAGGATAGAATTCCCATAATTTTAACACAAAACTGCATATTATAGTGAACTCAAGAATCTCTACAACGAACACTTTTTCATTTCAACTTACGGTGACCCCTTTCTCATCTCAACTCACAGTGAACTTATTTACCTTGAATTTTTTCCTAAATAAGGTTATCCTAAGACTCACCCAGGTAAAACATGAAGGAATCACCCATACAATCTCTTCGATACACATCCAAATGATTCTCAAGACTACCAACCATAAACTTACTTCACAAGGGTAACACGCCCACACTCAACATCAAAGACAGTCATGAACATACATACATTTAAAGACTTATTATAAGTGTCGTTCTCCAAGACATGTCCCAAGTTACACAATGTGCAATGTGGAAGTACCATCCCATACTACTATCCCCACCAACTGCTCCTTGAGGATTCCTTTAGATTAAGCAAGCACATTCATCATACATAAACTTCATCATACAAGACATAACTTTGACATGATTCCTTAACATTAGAAACCAAGTCACATAACATCATTTACATTACATATTCATACATTCATACATTACATATAAAGACACACCAAGACTCCCCTTACAAGTGCCTACTCATGCAATTGATAGATATCGTCTCATACCACCATCTACCCTAAGTAGTATACTCTTCAGGAAAATTAGTTCATCTCATTATTTTGTGGGGGATAGCTTAACTGACATAAACCATGAGAGCTAGACAAGGAATTTTTGTTATTAACCCCTACCGGATGAGGGATCCCCACTTGCCTAAGGTAAGGTCATTCTTGAGCCTTTACATGGATTCTCCAATAACTACTCCTATATGGGCACATAGTTAAGGGATAAGGAGATTGCTTGTAAGTAACACATTCTATATGAACGAGGAGTACTCATATGATGAAGTACATTGGTTACAACATTTCAACTCATGAAGTGTAACCACCCTTTCTTCAAATCCTCTTGTTTCTAAGCATAACTCCCCACGAAGTCTTAAACATTCATTACTATATGTTAAGGAATACCTATTTGACACTATATCTCAACTCACGAAGGGTACCCATCACCCAACCTATCTCAGAAAGTCTTGGGAATAGTGAGGTTTCTACTAAATACTTTATTTCAACTTATAAAAAGTGTCCACCCAAAAATTGCCCTTCTTCTTACTATAGGAATAATAGGGATGCTCTAGACACTTCATATCTACTCACAGAGAGTTTCCACCCTAAAAACCCTAATTCACATTGATTAATTCATTCATTAACTAAAAGGGGGGGGGGGTTGAGTACATATGAGCACATATTCCACATAATCACCATTTTTATAACATTGACTACTAAACATGATCATAACTTCATTCATATATATCACACACTAGCATGCTTAACATATGCATATACATCACTTAGACATAGTCTCTACAAGACATACATTTCAATCTTCAAAAGACCTATCAACAAGAGAATCCTTATTATAATTTTACCTCAAATACCAAGCCTTCAAATCCATACTCACAATACACACATTCATACATATAACCATATATTTCTTATAAACACTGCCACTAAAGGAGGACCATAACATTTAAGAGCATTTAATCATAATAACTAAAAAATATAGCCAACTTACCATTCACCGAGGATTTCGCCACCTATACTCAATTCCTATAATAATTTAGTATAAAATAGCCCTTAAGGATGTAGCTAAACACAATATAACCATTAAGAAAAACCATAGTTCTAACATTATCTAATAATGCTCATTAAACCCATTTCATAAGCTAAAAGATGGAAATATGCATAATCATGGGTTCATTGGGGTTTTGACATTAAAATAATCAAATAATACTAAAAAACTTATTTCAATCATTAAAGAATTTTCATGCAAAGACCCATGCTTAATAAAAAATATAAGAAGTTGGAGTTTGAAAACCCTTTTTGAAATCTCTTAGAAGTGACTCCTTGAATGAAATAAAGTTCAAGGATGAATTTCCATACCTTAATATGAATAGACCCAGAAGATTTGGTGAAGAAACTTGAAGGATTTGGGATCCTATCTTAGAGCATGAAGCTTCTTCAATGGAGGGAAAAAATTTAAAGAGAAGGGAGAGCATGAAAATTTTGGATTCTAATTGAGGGTTGGGGTTTTTGATTAGGTGAAGTGTGTTTGATGACTTAAAATCAATATATAATGCACCCCGAAATTACCCTAAACACCTCCACCTTAAAATGACATTTTTAGATTAGTCAAACTTCACTTAAATTTTCAGAATTATCGTTGGGAAACAAGCCCGCATCACGGAGCTATTCCCGCAAGATTTTTTAAATAAATTTTGAGACAGGGGAATCCGTGATGTGTCAGTGTCGCAGACCAAGAATTTTTCCTAAGCTGCACCTAGCACGCGAAGCGCCTTTGTTTCACCTAAGAACAAAACCTTGCTGCCTTGGGCAGCTTGCTTGGCCAAAGGTGGGTCCCTTCGTGGACCCCTAGGGCGATACTTGGGGGGTCGGACCTGGATGTTTTGACCCTATATACTTTATTTTACCTATTTAAAGTCTTTTTACAAGTTTTAGAGTTCATACAACACATAAAAATGCATACAACGTACTAGGACATACTAGCGCATATACAAGGCTAGTTTCTGAACGTCTTGGTCGTCCCTTAACGTTTAACTTACAAACTTCTCCAACTGACTACTAATTCTAAAACAAATTATTTGAACTCATTAATAATTTCTGAAAAACATTCAAAGCTCTAGACCTATTTCATTTTGAGGGTCTTTACAGTCTTTCACTAAGTCAATTACATAAGCTCTCAACATGTCCTCCAACACTTGTATAGCCCTCTCTGATTGTCTATCCGTCTAGGGATGGAAGGATATAATAAAAGTTAAGTTCGCGCACCATTCATCTTGCAACTTGCCCAAAAACTTTGAAGTGAAAAGTGTACCATGCTCTGATATGATGGAAAGGGCACACCATGCAACCTCACTATCTCCATTACATAAATTCTAGCCAAACTATTCAGCGTTGTAATCAAACCTTACCGGAATGAAATGGGCTGACCTAGTCAATCTATCAACTACAACCCAAATAGAATCAAATTTCACAAAGTCTTGAGAAGACCAACCACAAAATACATGGCTAACCTTTCTCACTTCCATTTCAGAACTTATATCATTTGGAGCAGCCCTGCAAGCCTTCGATGTTCATACTTCACTTGCTGGCAATTTTGACATGCTTCCACAAACTTCTCAAAGTCTTGTCTCAGTCCCGACCACCAATAAACTCATTTCAGATCTCTATGCATCATGGTCACACCCGGATGAATTGAATATTACGAGCCATGAGTCTTCGCCAACAACCCTAGAATCACTTCATCAACTCTTAGAAAACATATCCTATCCTTCAAGTTGAGCACAAAATTAGCATGTAGAGTGGTTCCTTGAGACTTACCTAGTGAAATCTTTGTTCTAAGATCATCTAAATCTTTTTCTTTGAATATCTTGGCCTTAATTTCCCCTATGAACAGTGACTTAGCTTCAACACTAGCTAACAATCCACCGCTTTCAGAATTGACCAACTGCATGAACTTAGACTCTATGTTCTGAATGTCCTTGGCCAACAGTCTTGGTTCCACTCAAGTGAGCTAAACTACCCATACTGATCTCTTTTTAACTTTAAGCATCTTCCAGAGTATTTACTTTACCCGAATTATATTGAATAGTCACATCGTAATCCTTGAGTAATTTCATCCATCTTCGTTGTCACAAATTCAAATATTTTTAGGTGAAAAGATGTTCCAAACTACGATGCTTAGTAAATACCTCACACTTAACTCCATACAAATAATGTCGCCAGATCTTAGGAGCAAATACCACTGCTACCAACTCCAAATCATGAGTGGGATAATTCCATTTATGCACTTTCAATTAACGCGAGGCATTAGCTATGACATTCTTATCTTGCATCTGCACAACACCTAATCAAGAATATAAAGCATCACAATACACAATAAAGTCCTTACTTTCAATCGGTAATGATATAATGGGTGCGGTGGTCAAAAGGGTCTTAAGGTTTTCGAGATCCCCTCACATTTTTCAGTAAATTCAAATGGTACCTCCTTTTTGGTTAGATCCGTCAAGCGAGTAGAAATTGAAGGAAAATTCTTAATAAAACGATTATAGTAACTATCAATTCCCATAAAAATCCTAACTTCCGTCACCGAAATAGGTCGTACCGAATTCTCCACTACTTTAACCTTTTGGAGATCTACCATTTCCCCTTATTTTGACACCACATGCCCCAAAAATGAAACCGACTTCAACCAAAATTTGGACTTGGAAAAAATTGCATATAACTTTTGCTTTCCAAAGATATCCAAAACAGTATGAAGACAGTTAGCATGCTCTTCTTTGTTTTCAGAATACACCAAAATGTTATCAATAAAGATTATCACAATTCAAGAAAGGCATTGAATACTCCATTCATCAAGCTCATGAAGGTTGAAGGTGCATTATTCAACCCGAACGACATAAAAAAAATTTATAATGCCCATTACGAGTCCTAAACGCCCTACGGGGTATATCTTCAGGACTAATCTTCAATTGATGGTACCCAGATCTTAATAAATCTTAGAGAAGACCGTTGCACCTTGTAATTGGTAAAAATATCATCTATCCTAGTCAAGGGGTACCTATTCTGTATAGTGACCTTATTTAATTGTTGATAATCTATGCACATCCTAATGCTACCATTCTTCTTCTTAACAAACAACACTGGAGCACTCCATGGGGAAGTACTAAGATGAATAAAACCAGCATCAAGAACCTATTGGATTTGAGACTTAAGCTGTCTCAACTCCAACGGAGTCATGCTATATGGGGATAGAATTGAGCATACATTAGGATCTAAGTCAATACAAAAATCTATATCTCTATCCGGAGGCATGCCGGTCAAATCATTTAGAAAAACTTCAATAAACTCAAACACAACTGGAACAGACCTAGTGGATGGAGCTTCAATCTGAATATCTCTAACATGAGCCAACTAAGCTAAACAACCTTTTTCTACTAAGTTACTAGCCCGAATGGAGAATATAATCTTAATTTACTTAGGCTTGTACATCATTCCCACTCTAATTTTTCCCTTCCTTGAATTTCTAGAGTCACAAACTTAGCATTACAATTAAGAACAATATAAATGAGAGACAACCAAGTCCTGCCTAAGTTATGTCAAAGTCAACCACAAGTAAGAAATCCAATAAACAAAATAGGACAAGCACAATAAACATGGATGATTATAACTAACACACCAAGTGGGGTTAAAACACGTATAGGATCATCAAGAATATTACACAACATCTCAAAATCAAAGGCGAATCTCATAGACACATAAGAAGAGGTAAAACCTTGATTAAATTATACATTAGGCATTTGGTCGCAAATAAGAATAGTACTTATGATCAATGCATCAGACGTCTCTATTTCATTCATGCCCGGGAAGACATAACATTGAGCTCTATCATCTACTCGACTCCTCGTCTTCATTTTAGACGTCCCTACTATTTTTACAATTTCCCATAGGTACAATTGGTTAAGAAGTTTGATATGCCGACTCAAGCGGACGCGACTGTGGGCAATTCCCCATCATGTGTCCAAGTTCCTCACAACTAATGCAAGTGTGGCATCCATATGGTCTACTGCCTGCCACATGTCCAACATTTTGATTAGCTGAAAAAATGTTAGAAGGAGTTCCCAAATAGCTACATGTAGAGGCGGGCATGGCGGAAAGAATTGGTTTGGCCGCAAGTGTAGGTCTACCAGATCCTCTAGCATAAAAACCTTGAAATTTTCAAAAATTCTTTGCCCTGTTAGACAATGCCTTAGCTTGACTATCTCGCTTCACCCCCTCCACTTTATTAACATAATCGGTCACTTCATTAAAACATTCTTTTGCAAAAGTCATGTGAACATATAACACTTGTAGCTAAGAATCCAAACCTGTAATGAACAAATGGATGCTCTGCTCTTCTGTGGTAACCAGCTGTGTATCATATCTATATTAATTGTGGAACTTGGCTTCATAAGCAACCACAAACATGCTACCTTACTCTAGAGCTATGAACTCATCCTTCTTGCGATCTCTCAAAGTAGTAAGCACATACTTTTCTAAGAAAAAAGGCTTGAAATATGTTCCATGTAATTAAGGGTAATGAAGAGGCACCACATTCCATGTAATCTTGATACACTCAAATTACACCTCCTTAATGAAGCATAAGTGATCTTTATCAAGTAAAGAACCCAACTAGTAGGTTGCGGTCGATTCGACGAGTAAAATAGTTTAGACTAAACTTTAACCCATATTATATCTGTTTAGTCAAGGTTTTTCTGAAACAATTAAATAAAGGGGGGGTTTGTGAAACAAATTTCTTGAATAGTATGATTATTAAGTGACCGGAAGTAAACTTTGGTTGTTTTCAAGATGAGAAATTAACTAGGAAGTATGTGTTCCCCATAAGGTCATAATGTTGTATTCCTAGCAATAGTAATCCTTTCCTAGATTATTATGTGTAAAGTGATTAGTTAGGTATCTCTTAATTCTTGGTACGGCATCAAGAGAATTTCACCTTGCAACTTGGTTCGGCTACATGTGTATAATTTGCCCATCCTTTCCATTACCACATATTAGACATCAGTAGCCTGTTAGATAGTATCACGCTAAATTTATGTTGATAATTCTTTTCTTATTAACTACCCTCTTGGTACGGCAAGTAGTAACAAGGAGATATCTAACGTTGTCCACTGTTAAAAAGATTTTTAAACGAAAGAATATTAATACATGCAAAAAGAAATGTTGAAGAATTGCTTAATTACTAGTCATACTTGGTTAATTACCCATGGTTCCCACAACCTAAGTTGTTTATTTAGTTACCCATGTTAGCAAGATCAATTAATTGCTAAAGTTGCAAAAAATAATCTCCAAATACATAAACTAGGAGCAGAGTAGTAGTCGCTAACACAAAAAAAAGGTTGAATACCCTATTTATAGAAAACAAAGTCTTAATGAAAAGGAGTCTAAATAAGGAAAGGTTTGTTCAGGTATGCATCTTCAATCGACGAGACAACTGATGGAACATCGATCAACCAATGGCTCGTGGTTTGATTCTGTCATTCATGACTTAGAAAACATTTTGCTCGCCGGATGTCACCCTCTCTAAATCAAAAGACGGACCAGCAACATGATCCGTCAATACATCTGCGGTGCGTCAATTCTCCTCTGTAGCTCCATACATAGAATCTTCAAATATCAGGTACTGGAACCCTCTCTAAATAAAATAAAGATTCACTAGTAAAGTCTGTCGATCAATCAATGCACTGTCGATGCCAATCAAGGTTTCGCACTTGGTCAGACTTCCCTAATTTTCCTTCGACGCATGAAATGCTCATTGACGATCACCACCTATGATTTGTCGATTGAACGACAGATCGTCGATTTCCTTCATAGGTCTATTTCTGCACTTTTTTCAGTTGTCTTCTTCGCTTTTTACCTGAACATCTTTACTGCAAAACAAGACATAGAACTTGTGAAAACTAATATAAAAAGGCTCTAGACACACACAACTCTTAAGTGAAAATGCATTAGAAATACCGTGAAATCATGGTACATCAACACCCTCAACTTAAATTCGTTGTTTTTCCTCAAGCGACGCACTATGACCCTAAATGACACTTGTGTAGAAGCAGGAACTTTAAGCTCCAGAATGACATGGCTATATATCCCCACTCATTCTTAATTTAGCGTAGGCCTACACCTCAGTCTCAACAAGATAACTCATGCGAATCATATCACAACACGAATTCACCATGCAACAGACAGCTGTACTATTTTTCCTCCCACTAAGGTACCAATTCTCTCATAATGTTACTAGTGTCCTACTTGAGAAAAGATCCTCAGTTTTCACAAAGTGATTATGCATTTCGGGTACAAGTATCTTTTTTAACACTCGCGCTCAGGAATGAGTTCAAATACAGATAGTGCTCCACGTCATAGGCTTGCCCTTATCTTCACTGCGTAGGTTCACCACATTAGACTCTAGGATTATAGTAGGACCTTTTAGGCTTATAACGTAGGCTCAGGAGACGTGACTTTAACCTTTTTTTTTATTTTTTTCTAAGAGTACTCTTTCTTTTTTTTGTACTTTTTCTTTTATTTTTTCTAAGTCACATCCTTCTCTTACTTATGCTTTTCTTTTCAACATCCAACTCTATTCATACCTATTTTTTGGGTATTCCCTCATAATAGCATCCCTCAACTGATGGATTTTCAACGAGTCGAGGTGCACAATACCCGATGTCCGGTTACGGTCAAGACTGGGTTACTTTTTTCATTATCTACCTTAAACTTAGGCTTTTGGCCTAAGTCGAGGTGCACATGTCCAAAAAGGGACTGGGGCCAAAACATTAGACCATGGGAAGGTGAGTTGATGAATCAAAAAAATTGGTATATTATAGGCTCAACATATTTGCATCAAAAAGGGAAGTTATTTCATTTGGTCAACTTCTTTTGGGCTAGATATGGGTTATTTCGAACAAGTGCATATAATTACTTTCTAGCATTTAGAGTAGATTCCCTTCGCAGGACTAACCGGGCATGTTCTAGTTAGACACCAACTGTTGAACACTCAAATATCCTCACACTCTCTTGGAACATCTTTGCACTATTATATAATCAAAATTTCAGTTGGGTTTTAGTTGATGTTCATGCAGTGGGTGCCTTTTCATTTCATGTTTAGAGCCAATACATTCAACTTATCTGAACCTATATATGCAAACACTACAATGGATGTGGTATTATTTTTCATTAGTCATCATGCTTTATATTTGATGCTTCTACACTTATACTCACTGATACATGCCAGTTCAACAGAAAGTTAAGTAGTTTCTTAGGGAAAAAGAACACAAGCAAGAAAACCCCAAGAGAGGATTGTGAGTTAGGCTACTCAGACTTCACCCTATCACTCACATTACATTTACCCCAACCCCCAGAAAAAAATTTGAAGTTGTCCCCAAGGCAAAATAAATCAAAAACATAGGATGGTAAGTATAGCAAATTTTTGGCGCATAGCGCTGGAGATCTCTCAACAAGCGGGTGGATCCAGTTTCATGGAGCCCGCAGGATCAGCATTTGGGTCACATAAGTAGTGACCACATCGCCAAGAATGACACCATCAGAAGTTCTACCCACCTCAATCTCTTCACCATCAATAGTGATCCTTGCTCCGCTCACAAGCAGAGAACTGGATGCCCCCACTGCTAATTCTTGCACCCTTCTCTGCGCATCTCCTTATCCACTAATGAGACCCTCCTATTCTACAGCAGATCTGTCTGCTCATGTTTTTCTTGCACATGCCTCATCACCGGCCTCAATAGTGCATCTAGAATAGCACCTCTTGCCACAAGAACATGGTTCAGGCTGTGGATCAATAGGTTGCATAAACAAGCCTCAAGCACAATGTCCATAACTAGCTCCGTGGGCGTATTCTCTGACTCACTCCCCTACATTTGTTAGATGGCATCAACATCAGCGCGCAGGCTGTCCAGCTTAGTTTGAATGGCAGAGAGATCAGTGTCGGGGGCTGGTCGTGCTAGAACACGCAACTCAAAATCAAATGCATCAACGATTTGTGTTGCATAGCCACTCGCTTCTCTATGTGGTCCTTTGCCTCTGCTATGGACTTTTGCATCCGTGGCTGAATATGATGGAACAGGGTGGCCATCTACACCTCTAGCTTATAGACTCTAGCTAGAGGGAACACTTCTACAGCTGGTGGTGTGGATCTGAACGAGCTAAGGGCCCTTCTGTCTATATGCAAAGAGGGGGTCAGAGTGGGGTCGACATGCACTGGTGCGGAAGGGTCAGCCCCTTGGGCTAGATCAATCGTATTTGCCAAATTGTCGCCAAAGGAAGGAACCACGACCCGGGGCCCTCTGCGGGATGCTGCCACATTGGCCTCATCTTTGATAAGAACTATATCCAATATCCCGGCCGGGTAAAGAAGTGTAATACAATGTCAGATTGGCACTCAAGCATCCCTGAACATTTTAATGATCAATCATGGAAAGGAGTAAGTGGTGGAGGTCCTAAACGCCCTCTCATGTATCTCTGCCAACATCATCGTGGAAAATTCAATATTTAGCCCTGTACCAGCACTACCATCACGATTTCCCTGTCACATGTTAGTACATTGTCAGCCTTAGTAGGTGAGACTCAGTTTCAAACCAGCAGCTAGAAGAATTTGGCCATAAA
The DNA here is from genome assembly GCF_036512215.1 of Solanum lycopersicum. Lineage (NCBI taxonomy): Eukaryota > Viridiplantae > Streptophyta > Magnoliopsida > Solanales > Solanaceae > Solanum > Solanum lycopersicum. Next base: position 21,849,696 of record NC_090802.1, read on the forward strand.
AAGTAGTGTGGACTTCCGGATGCTTCCTCGGGGTGCTATGATCTAGTCAGCTCGCTCACCATCTGCCGATATATATTAGGCCAGCCATATTTTTACCGCCTCTCGCTTCTCCGCACTCCTCTAAAATTCACCACTCCGAATAATGTCCCACTTGTAATTGAACTCCAATGTATTTCAGCTCCACTGTGAATCTGTGGTGGGGTCGTGGAGGAAGCGACGGATAGTGGCTTCTGATATGTCAACTTAGCAGCCCTACACTAGTATAGAAGTGACACGCCTTATTTTTGTGGGATTTGCCCGCTTATCGATGGACCCTCGAAGAGTGGAAGCATAGGAGGCATAAAACTCACGCACGATATCCACTTTATATTTGCCCAAATCCTGAGCCATCTAGTCGCACGTGTGGAGATTTAAAAGTCGGCGCACATCTACAACAATATGCAAAATCACTATAAGGACTAGAAGTTCCTCAGTATCCATCCGGGTCATCACCCCTTTTTCATTTATCATTTTGGCGTCTATATACACTTTCCATTGCCCCTCAAGCCACCACCTATTTGGTTCATACGCAACTAGAGTAGGTTTATTTGTTGAAGGTGCAGGTGCAACTTCTGAGCTAGTGGCTTCCTAAAACAAGGTTAGTTGATCTTGAACCCCTGATCTGGTGGCTTCTTGAGAGTTAGAATCAGAGGTTGTGTCCAACTTGGACCTTAAAGACTAGGCCAACCCTGATCTTGAAGCTGTGACGGACTAGGAGCCACATGCTAAGCCCCCTTCTGAACTTGAGCTATCCTCGGTTAGTGAGTCAATCAGTGTGCGCTCCTTATCATACTCAGAGGCAGTGAATACATTGGAATTCACCTTCCGGGGGGCCCTAGTGGCTCGAGAGGATGATGTCACCGTATTAGTCTCTGGAGGAACATAGGTTTGGTTCTTTTCTATGTCGGTTTCCTCATCGATCAACCAATAAGACAAGGCGAACGACTTGGATTTTACCATTTTGGTGTTTACCACTTGCTACTTTGGATCCACTGTACCTGTGGAGCAGTGTAATCTCTTTACCATTGCTTGGCCTCATCTTGAATTTGAAAGGACACGAACTCAACCCCATGTTGGTAAGAAAAACCCAACTTAAATACAATCTCTCATAAGAATCCAATATGAACTCATAATCATCCTTTGTTATATCATGCTCATTATTGGTCATCACAAAATCCAATAAAGGACGAAAGAAGGCACTCTTACCTCCCTCTCCAACCATTTTAGGAATATTGTTAACAACAAGGGAATTTGCAAGGGCTTGAGTAGCTGGAAACATCCCCGGACCATCCAACCCCTTAAAAAGGACATGATCTGTTGAGCAAACACCGGATCAATGAGAGATATTCTTATGGCTTCATCTTGCTCTCCTTCCTCTAGTTCAACCTCTTCAACATTCTCAATTGCCTCATCCTCTTATACTACCTGCTTATGTGCTGGAGGGTTCTCATTCATCGGAACATGGTTATTTGGTACATCATTCACAACAGGAGCAACTCGCCCACAGCCTCTGCCCTAGCTCTTACTTACTGAGTTGGAGCATTAGCAGGAGCTACGGGCCTAACGTGTTTGTACCTAGTATTGATCATCTACGGATAGAAGAGTGAAAGAAGTTAGATACAAATTTGAATCGCCAGATTCCAATTAGAATCAAGTCATAGAACAAAGGAGACAAGATAAAATGGAGATTTTGAAGTCCTAAAGCCTCTCAATGAAAAGTAAATGTGTCCTCATATCGTTCCGCGAGGCTCTATTTTTGGTACATCGAGATCAACAAACCTAGGCTCTACTACAAACTTTGTCACAACCCACATTTTCTTGATTGGCACCCATACTAAAACTCTGTGGGAGAACCACTAGTAGAAACCAACCAAAGCATAAAACGTAGAAAATAAGGCATTTACATTACGCAAGCAAGTTAAATAACTAAAGACAAGGTTTTATTACTAAATAAAGATCTAAAAACTAACTAACAATGCCAAAAATAAACCTACAATTTGAAATTCAATGTACCAAAACTTGAAATGATAACCAAGTCTAACAAGGATTTCTAAGGAACTATGTCGCTAACTAAAACAAGGTCTAGGTCCTAAAGTGGACATAGACTAAAGTGAATTCTATGGAAGCCCGAACATTGTGGCTTACACTTGAACTTAAAGCAATCACCAATCTCCAAAGTGAGGTCTGTCAAAAGCCGCGTGAAGATGTCTGTACTCCAAAAAAATAAGAGCAAGTGCAGAATCACCAAAAAATATAGCATTTACAGGTAGCATCACGAGGTTGTAAGACATTAATAATCCAAGACTTGTTCTAGACCTTAACATAAGTGTCATAACATCTAGGCAATGTTGTAAGGTCATTTTTAATGAATATAGTCATTTAGGAAGTCTCGAAACCAAAACATCCAACAATGTCCGTGACCTCCGGAAACTAGTTCAATGAGGTACTAGCGTGTCTTAGCCTATTAGACTAGATTTTAAGAGTCAATAAATGATGAAAATTGGTTAAAGGGTGTATAAAATGTGATTAAGTTGATGATTCATGGTCGAATTTTTTGGGTAAGAATCCCCAAGGACCAACCAAAGGCCATTGAGGAAGACCCTTTTTTTGGGGTCAAAAGCACTTCCTGACAGTGTCCACCCAAGAAGGGAGGCGATGGAACGTGTGTGGATCGACGGGGTATATATGCCATTCGCATACCAACACTTAGCCAAACCCCTGAAGGAACTATTTTGGCAGCTCTCTGAACTCATCGACAGATGAGTAGCAAGGAAAGGGGTAGGGGTCGTCGACTCACAGACGGACCGTTGGTCGAGGTCTCATCTGTGAGGGCGTGATTTTCTGTACATTTTAAGTTAGTTCCAGTTATTTAATTAAGGGGTTATGTCATTATTTAGGGGTTAATATAAGCCTAAGTAAGTTGCTTAACACCCGATATAAAGACCCCAACACCACTAAACTAATCTAAGGTCTCATAACTCACAAGCCCAAACTCTCTTCCTTCTCTCTTCTTTCTCTCACTAGTGAAGAACTCCATTGAAGACCAATCTTGAGGAGGGTTTAAATTCTAAAAAGAGTCAAATTTCACCATCAATATTCATCAATTATCAAGGTATGGGATCTCTTTCACCTCTGAGACCTCTTTACTCAAAGGGTTCCATCAAATGAGTTCAAAAGTTGAGTTTTCAAGTGGGTTTCATCAATCTAAAAAATTATTTTATGAATTGATTTTTTATGATTTTTTATGGATATTATGAATATATTAACATGAAATTTAAATCAATTATGATATATATTGATGGTTTGGTCTAGTTTATAGAAGATGACCTTTACCTCTTAACCCTAGGTGATAGTCTTTTTATGAATTGTATTGTATTTATTAAATTGAATTGGTTATTGGTTGAATTACTACTAGATTATAGTATTGTATAAATCATGAATGAATTAGGGTAAATTATATTTCTATCATGCTAGTTCTAGAGAAGTTGATCTAGGTTTATGAAGTATGTCGTGAATTGCTATAAGTATTTCATCTAAAGAGATGAACTAGTGATGAATTGTGGTATTGTGATTCAATTGGCTTTGTTGCAATGTTGGTTATGGTTACATGATTATACTACACCCTAATTGTTTTGAGTAAGGGTTGATGGTAAGACCTTGGTGATGAATTATGAAGGATACTTTGTAAGTCTTGTGATCCCTATCCTTTACTTCAAATTATGGACAATTGTGATTAAGTCATATTGTTGTATTGGAGTATGCCTTGTATAAGGATTGATAGGTTGGTATGATGTTGCATTGAAATGCCTTGAATATGATTTGTGAAGTGTTGGCTTAATATGTAAACGTTATAAGGATAGTGAATAATTTACCAATGTGCCTTACCATGATATGGAATTGTTAATGTGACAATCTCACTTATATGAATTATAATGAAAGGATTTACTCATGCAATTCTTATTGATCTATGATGATGATGATTATACAAGGGTTATACTCTATGACCAATGATAAGCTATGATGATTAATAAAGACATTAAAGACATTCCAAAAAAAGACTCTAGCTTACAACTGAGTGAACTAGAGTGAGAAGTGTCCCTTCCCACATAGGGAAGGTAAGATCACTAATGTACTCTTGAGATTAGAGACTATAATGCATGTAAAATAAATAGGGTCCCAACTATATCTCCTAGTTCTTGAACTGTGTTGTCCCCATAGGAATAATAGCTATTGGATTCACGTAGTTGCTATCTTAATAATTTGGTACTACCTTGGCAAGTTTTCTGCCTTCTTCCGGTGTAGGGTTCCATGACACCGAATTCCACATTAGATCATATGGACTATGTCGGTTAAGGCAAGATGTTCCCAAAATGTAAAATGAACTAAAGGAATGAACTATAAGTAAGGTGAACTAAGGGGTTTAGCTTAGTCTAGGTAGGGTTATGGGACTCTACCTGTAGATTGCACTAGTTAGCCTTAAGGGAAGTCTTAGGAGGATGTTCTTATGTATGTATATGCTTATAATGGATATGATATGTATATTATGAACTTACACGTTGTTGATACTACATGTTGATTGGTGTAACTTATGAATATGTGTTGGTCTATATTGTGAATGTATGATGGTATGTACTCTTAAATATCATGTTATGTGAAGTGGATGTTTTTCATGATTCTTTTTGAGTTATTTGATTGAGTAAGGTAATGGGGTTTTGCTTGGTCATTGCACTTGTTGACTTAATAGGTGTTTATGGGTAATTGTCTTACTATGCATATGATGAAATGCACTCTTATTTATGCTTGTGGATATTTATGACTTGATGATAGATTTACTTGACTATGTATTCAATTACATGTTATGCATGTTGACATGACTAGTTTTGATGTTGTTGGTCTTGTGATGTACGTGCCTATGACTTAATGAATATTCCTAAGTGTTTTGGTATGGTCTTGTTGAATATGCGTAAGTGTTTTCAAAGTAAATTGCATACCTTTATGAAATGTCCTTTTTCTTAGCATAATTTCAAAGTATGTGTGCATATGGTCTCATACATAGTACAAGTAGTGTACTAACCCCATTTCTTCCTTTTCCCCAATATTTTGGGTTCCAGTTGTTGAAGTGTGTTTGGAGATGACTTGAAGAAGACTTGGATATCTTGATCATCCAAGTAGGGTAGGTACTCACTTTCCGAGGGCAATGCCAATATCAAGCTATGAAGTTGTTTTAATATTAAGACTACTATTAAAGTTCTTTCCTTTCATTTGAGTGCTAAATATTGTATGATCTATATATGATCTTATTACTTTGATGTATGGGCTATGCCAAGTTCTTACGATCTTATTATATGGTTATCAGATGAGACAACTATTATAGCTATATTATGTTATATTCTATATACCTATGTGCAATAAAAGTAGACGACTAAGTAATCTTTCTATATGAAGGGTCTATGTATACTCGGTATATATAAACTATGTGTACTTTGAGGTCTATGTAAACCTCCGAGTAGAAGTGAAAATTTTTAAATATTTGTTAACTTTGACTTATGAATGTAATGATGTAAGCTAAGAGGCTAGTCTTAGTCCTCAAAGAGGACGCCGACTCTTGTAACGTCTAGGGGGTATTTACGGATGTGACCAACTTGGTATTTGATCACGAGGTTAAATATCTTTGAGTCGATATCTCTTTCAACCACGTGTATGTAAGTTTGTATTTATAATTGTGAAGCGTGCCACACTTATGAATAGGAACCTATGTGATGCTTAGGAAACTCACGCTTTCTAAGAAGTTTAATATTGTGCCTCTGGAGTTTAGTTATATGTGCTTTTGAATTTAATCCTTTTATAGTGATTATAGGCAATGAATACTCGAAGGAATGTGGCACGAGTACTTGATGAAGAGATTGCCTATGCGGGAGTTCCTCCCCGTGGTAATCAAGTTCCTCGTCTTGAGGAAGATTTTAGTGATGACCAAGCCCCGGTGAATCCTCCTCCTTTGACGGATGGTGCCATCCGGGCTTTTCTTTTCCAAATGGCCAAGCCATTACTATCCGAGCACAATCCTCCACTACTCAAGCCCAAGCCATGACGGCCCAAGATAATCAGGATGTTGTACCCCGAGCACATCAACAAGTTGCTAGGAGTCTAAGGGACTTCACTATTATGAATCCTCCTACTTTCTATGGGTCCAAGGTTGATGAAGACCCCCAAGTCTTCATTGATGAAATCTATCAGAAACTATAAACTATGGGGTTGTCTACTAGTGAGAAGGCTAAGTTAACAACTTACCAACTCAAAGATGTGGCCCAAACTTGGTGTATTCAATGGAGGGACAATAGGCCATTAAGGGGTGGATCGGTGACTTGGGAAGTTTTTAAGAAGGTTTTTCTTGATAAGTTATTTCATAGGGAGAAGAGTTAAGCCAAGGTGGTGGAGTTCATCAACCTTCATCAAGCAGGTATGAGTGTTCTTGAATAATCTTTGAAATTCACTCAATTGTCAAAATATTCTCCTTCTTTGGTTTTGGACCCTAGAGATGAATTGAACCGCTTTGTGAAGGGACTGTCAGATGACTTGCAAGAGGAGTTTCATTCAAATATAATACATGAAAATATGAACATTTCTCCTGTCCTGGTTCATTCTCAAAAGATGTTAGAGGCATTAGAGATTTTAAGAGGGTAAGATCTTTTGATGGAGGTTCTTCAAATATTAAGCTTGAGATTCACTACAAGCCTAGGTTCAAGAAGAGGGTTTCAAGTCAAGTTCGTTCCAAGTTCCTTAAGGCTAGGGATGATAGGGTGTATAACCCTAAGACTAAAAAGGGAAGGGATCCTAGTTCACCAACCAAGAAGCCAACTTGTGGAAAGTGTGGCAAGAAACACTATGGTGATTGTCTTAAAAGAAAGGATAATTGTTTTGGTTGTGGTAAAAGTGGGCACAAAATTAGGGCTTGCCCGAATGTGAGGGGTAAGGACAAGGGTAGAAGTCTCTTGATCAATCCTATAATTTTTCCCAATAGAGTTTTTTATGTTGAATTACTAGAACTCAATATGCTTGATTTTGATGTCATTTTGGGTATGGATTGGTTGCATATTTGTGTTGCCTCTATAGATTGTAGAACGAGGGTGGTGAAGTTTAACTTTCCAAATGAGCCCGTTTTAGATTGGAAGGGGGAAATCTATTCCTAAAAGTCATATCATCTCTTGTTTTAAAGCATGCAAAATGATCTCTAAAGGGTGTTTATACCATATAGTAAGAGTCCAAGATTTAGACTCTGAAATTCCTCCGATTGAGTCGGTCCCCGTAGTGAGGGAATTTTTGGATGTCTTTCCTAATGATCTTCTCGGTATTCCTCCCGAATGGGAAATTGATTTTGGTATCGACTTATTATCGGATAAAAGTCCCATTTCAATTCCTCCTTATCGGATGGCTCCGGCTGAGTTGAAAGATTTGAAGGTTCAACTCAAAGATTTACTAGACAAAGGCTTCATTAGACCTAGTATTTCTCCATGGGGTGCTCCAATTTTGTTTGTGAAGAAGAAGGATGGGTCCCTTAGAATGTGCATTGATTATCGCCAACTCAATAAGGTCACTATTAAGAACAAGTATCCTCTCCCTATCGACAACTTGTTTGATCAAATCCAAGGGGCAAGCTACTTTTCTAAGATATGCTTGAGGTCAGGGTATCACCAACTTAGGGTAAGAGGTTAGGATATACCAAAGACGGTATTTCAGACTAGATATGGTGAATATGAGTTCTTTGTAATGTCCATTGGTCTCACGAATGCACCATAGGCATTTATGGACCTAATGAAAAGGGTGTTTTGAAGTTACTTAAATTCATTTGTCATTGTCTTCATTGACGACATCTTGGTACATTCAAAAAATAAGGGTGAACATATGGACCATTTGAGGGTGGTGTTATAAGTGCCAAATGAACACCAATTATTTGCCAAGTATAGCAAATGTGAGTTTTGGTTGAGGTCGCTGGCGTTTCTTGGTCATATCATCTCTAGTGAGGGAGTTAAAGTTTATCCAAGGAAAACCGAGGTGGTAAAAAATTAGCCTAGACCATTTACTCCTATCGACATTAGGAGTTTCTTAGGTCTAGCAGGTTATTATCAGAGGTTTATGGATGATTTTGCATCTATTGCTTCTCCTTTGACTACTTTGACCCAAAAGAGTAAGAAATTTGAGTGGTCAGAGGCATGTGACAGGAACTTCTGAATCTTGAAGGATATGCTTACTTCCACCCCGGTATTGACCCTACTGGAGGGTACAAAAAGTCTTCTAGTATATTATGATGTATCCCGAGCTGGGTTGGGGTGTGTTCTCACTAAACATGGGAAGGTTATAGCCTATGCCTCTAGGCAACTCAAGGTGCATGACAGAAATTATCCAACTCATGACCTTGAATTAGAGGCAGTGGTATCGAGGCTTTACTTGTGTGGTGTCCATGTTGATGTGTATACCGACCACAAGAGTCTCCAATATGTGTTTACTCAAAAGGAGTGGAATATCCGACAAAGAAGTTTGTTGGACTTGTTGAAAGATTATGACATGAGTGTACTCTATCACCTCTGCCAAGGCAATGTGGTTGCGGATGCTCTAATTCGGTTATCCATGAGTTATGTGTCTCATGTAGATGAAGCCAAAAGAAATTGGTGAAAGATGTTCACAGGTTGTCTAGATTGGGTGTGAGGTTGGAAGATTCTCCGAATGGTGGTCTCATGGTGTAGAATAACTTTGAGTCATCTTTTGTAGTTGAGGTGAAGTCCAAACAACACCTTGATCAATCATTGATGGAGTTGAAGGAATGTTTGTGTGTTCCTTATGTAGATGTTTTGAGGAAGCGGATTTTGAGGAAGCTAATGGGTCCCGTTACTCCATTCATCCAGGTTCGACAAGGATGTACCATGACCTTAGGGAAGTATTTTTGTGGGAAGGTTTGAAGAAGGACATCGCGGAATTTGTCGCTAAGTGTCTAAATTGCCAACAAATGAAAGACGAACATCAAAATTCGGGTGGTTTACAACAAGAAATATAAGTTCATACTTGGAAGTGGGACATGAATATGGATTTCGTAGTAGGTTTGCCTCGGACTCGATGCAATATGACTCTATATTGTTGATTGTGGATAGGTTAACCAATTCCGCACAGTTTATTTTTTTCAAGTCTATATATTCGGTGAAAGATTATGCAAGGATATTCATAGATGAGATTGTGTGTCACCATGGTATTCTATTATCCAACATCGGGGAGCACAATTCACATCTAGGTTTTGGAGGTCATTCCGATAAGGGTTGGGTACTAAGGTGAAGCTAAGCACCGCTTTTCATTCCCAAATAGATGTTCAAGTGAAGCGTACTATTCAAACCCTTGAAAATATTCTTAGGGCTTGTATATTCAATTTCAAGGGATATTGTGATAAGCACTTACCTTTGTTGGAGTTGCTTATAATAATAGTTTCCATTCATTCATATCCATGGCTTCTTATGAAGCCTTGTATGGTAGGAGATGTAGGTCTCCTATTGGGTGGTTTGAAGTTGGTTAGATTTTTCTTCTTGGTACCGATTTGATATATAAGACCTTCGAGAAAGTTCATATCATAAGGAACCGGTTACAAATAGCCTATAGTCGGCAAATGTGTTACGCTGATCATAGGAGAAGGAATTTAGAGTTTGAAGAAGGTGATAAAGTATATTTACAAATTTCACCGATGAAAGGGGTGTTTAGATTCGGCAAGAAAGGGAAGTTGAGTCCTCTGTATGTGGGTCCTTCTGAAATCTTGCAAAGGATTGGTAAGGTTGCCTAGTGAATTGACTTCGGTTTATCCAGTTTTCCATGTTTCTATGCTTAAGGAATGTATCGGTGATCCCGAGTCTATTCTTCTTATTTATGTTCTTGGTGTGAAGGATACCCTCTCTTATAAGGAAGTTTCAGTTCAAATCCTTGATAGGCATGTACAAAGGTTAAGGAATAAAGAGGTGGATTTCGTAAAGCAGTTATGGAAGAATCACCTAGTTGAGGGTGCAACATGGGATGCCGAGGCCGACATGAAGTCTTGTTACCCTCATCTTTTTGATATCTAAGGTTAGTATTTCTTACTAATAATGTAAATAATTACTAAAAATGTAAATTTCTTGAATTTTTGTGAAGTTTTGTAAAATGTACATTTTTTATGTTGTAACAGTGAATTCCAGTGAAATGTGCATTTTGACTTGAAAATTTGCAATTCTTCTTGTTTTGAGTCATGTTGTGCATTTTGATATGGTGATTCTTTATGAATTAATATGTAGCATGTTGGCAAGTTGAACCTTGGCATAATTGACTCATAAATGTTATTTTGAGCTCTTGTTGTTATGAGAAGGATATTCCTCATAATATGATGTTGAGAGTTATGTATGGTAGTTGAAGTTTAGAATTTCCTTGTGTAATAGATATGCTTGATATTGTAATTAAATTTGCTATGTATTATTGTTGGTGGGGATGCTAGTCTTGAGTCTATTTCATTCCTTTTAAAGTTTTTTAGTGTCATTCGGGGACGAATGTTCCTAATAAGGGAATAATGTAACACTTTAAAAATCCAAAACGTGTTCTAGAGTCTAACGTTTGTATTATAAGGTGTAGACACTGTTTTAAGGTCCTTTTTGTCACACCCATATTCTGGAATCCGAATGCAACTGACGTCGTAAACCTCTCAGAGGTCGCAGATAAGCCTCTTCTTAGCTTTCAACACAATCATATAGTTAAATTTGTGAAAAATTTAAAACTTCTAAAACATAGTGAAGTATACATAGACTTCATATGATTACTATATTGATTAATATTATAATGAGCTCAAATTAAACAACCATCTACGGTAGATTAGGCAACTTAAGTGAAGAAATCAATATATCTTAATGGTTTGCCAAACGGCCTTAATAGAAAGCTTTGAATAAAAAATCAAACACTAGGGACTACATCCACTAGCTATGTCTAAAGTACTAAACTTGAATGATGGGTGTAGCATTCTCGAACTCAAGAGGACCTACCAATGTCTGGAGATCGTTGTTCCAAACCGCTTCAATGAGTCTTTAATCTGCTCTCTGACCTGCGCTTATAAAATATTAATAGTATAGGGTTAGTACACACTTTTACTAAGTATGGGTATATGCACATTTACACATAAGAACTATGGATGATCAAGGAAAGCTCTTTCTATAACAACATGTCATTTCTGGAAAGTGAAGTCACTAGACTTTCTTAATTCGTTATTTGTGAATTATGGTATGAATATGACATATTTTAATGCATTCAAAGAACAAAACTCGTTTTCTACATGACCATAAGACCTTAGAATCATGGACATAATTTAGAACAACTCGAACGAAATTTTTGAAAGTTTCTCCTCCAAACCCGAGAGTTCCTTCCCCAATACTTAGTTTATTTTTCAGTCATTTCCTTCTTTTTGTTGTGTATTTTAAGATATATTTAATATTATATTTTACTTACAAGTGCAATGATTCATTATAGTCCCATACTTACAATGAATCAAGTAAGTAATCCAAAAGACTAAGGAAATGATTTTACTACCCTTACTACAAGTTACTCTTTCCATTCTTGTTAGATTGGGCATGAAATCTTTGTAAGCCAATATTTATTGGCTAGGCCACTTATTTCATCATTTTCATATTATGGAAATTGTGGGACATTTATTTGACATTATGTTTTACTCCCATTTATTGGCATAATATAAGAAGTAATTATAAGCCAATTTTTGTTTGAATATTCCCATCAATTCATCATTTGCATAACATGAAGAAATTGTAGCATATATATTGATTCGGCACAAGCCAATAACTTGTTAAAACTTCATTCTTATCAACCACAAATTATTTGACATAATTAAGCTCTGAATTTCTTAGGTCACTTTGAAATTACATTTCTTCTTCTTTGTTTCTTACGTTCTTAAAGAAATCTTTATCATTAAGATCATGTGAGCTAAAATAAAATCCAGTGTCTGCCCCACACAAAGAAGTGGTGGTTCACCGGTCAAAGTGAACCTAGATCATGTGAGCTAACATGAAATTCAGTGTCTTACCCACACCGAAAAGGGGTGGTTAACTGGCTAAAATGAAACAAAGTTCAGTGTCTTCCCTATACCAAAAAGAGGTGGTTCGCGGCTAAAGTGAACCGAACATTAACCGACATATACTATGTGAGATAAACATGAAATCCAATGTCTTCCCCACACTGAAAAGGGGTGGTTTCACCGGCCAAAGTGAAACCGCATCATACCTATTTCTCTTAGGTGGAATCCGCTGGCTAGTTCCTATGCTGGCAACATAGTCCAAAGACTAGGAGACATACGGAAACTACTTATCCACCTTGATGGTAGCCTCATATCATGAGGCTTGCATGTGCTGCCACAACCTCATTGCTAGTCTATCGGTGCTTTGCTCAACTTCTTTATCTTTATATCTTTTAGAGTTGACTCAAACATTATGGAAGCTTACTTCTAGTTATGAGGTTTGCTTAATTCTTTGGATTACTGGCCATCCCTTTCTTTACTTCATGAAATGTGAATTTAACCTGACATTATCATATTGGTGTTAATGAGATTTGTCTCGCGATTATTAACACCTTTTTATGTGAGTATCTTGAGCATAATCCTCTAGGTGTGAGTGAGGCTTGTCTCACTTCCTTTAACACCTCATCTGCTCACTTTCATATATGTTAAGTTTTTGGTTATGTTATTACTCACCTTATATTTTTCAATGTCATTTGATAGCTTCATACCACTCTTTATGAACATTATAAACTTTGTTCAATGTGCTTACTTATTTTTATAGTTCATTTGGAAAGGGTATGTTGGGACTTGTCCCAGTGATTGGCATACCCTATGTTATGAATTCAAAGTTACATTGGCCATGCTTTATTTGGTTTAACTTAATCATTATCAAACTTTTCATCATATCTTTGAAATAACATTGTAAGCCAATTTCATTCAACTTTTTGGACAATGTATTATTAGCCAATTTATTGGAATAAACCAAACTTTTACTGAAACAATTCTCATTGTTTTATCACTAGCCACATCAATTAATTCCATGAATGTATTATAGTTATATCCTCAATATAAGCAAGTAAACATTTAACAGTAGCTAACTTCATAATAGACTTTTAACAAACTTCATATTCTCGAACACAATTAAATATTACATCATTCTTAATTCTATATAAGTAATACCCTAATCATTTGAATCAAGTATGTAGGCCTCATTAGGCATTAAAAAATAAAGAACCTACACATAATGATCAGTTAGCACAATATACCAGCAACATGTTCGAGATTACATCTAGATACTTATAGAATCGAAAACAAGGATAACTAGGGAGATGGACGTTCAACAATATCATTGGGAAAAATCCTAGTTTCGACATTCATGAATTCAAAACATTTGAAAGGTCTCTTGGAGAAAGAACTCCAGGAGAGAAAACCCATACTTTATGTAGAACTGAATCTATGAAAACCACCTTGCACGAAACCTTGAAATCGCCTAAAAGAATCAAGAGAAAGTTTCTGGTTTTCTTTCGCTTGCTCACTGTCTTGCGTCGTGAGTTTTCTAGTGTTTGAACATGAGTCTATGTATTAGGAACTTATCATGACTTATACAACTTATACTAATTAAGTAAATCAAATAAATTAATTATTTAATTACTAAAACGCCCCTCCTAGATTTACTAAAAATAGTAAAGCATTTAACTTAGTCAAATCTGGAATTTTTCCTAAGAGTTTCGGCCTTGCGTGTGAATTTTTGTTAATTAATTAAGGGATGTAGGGTAATAAATAAAGTACTCCTAAGTCAATACGACCATAACTAACCTTTTTGGTCCATCCTAGGATAGGTACTAGGATGTTTCTTGAACTAGTTTCTAGGTTAGTGTCACCCAATTAAGTCTTAGGCTGTCGGGTGCACTAGATAGTTTATTTTTGTTTGTCCTAGGTTAGTTAGCTTTTTAGGTCAGTTAATTAGAGTCTAGAGTTTGTTAGAGATTTAGGCCCCACATGGGTGGTCCCTTGCGCACCCCTGTCCCTTAACTACCCTAACTGAATTCGGTTTGGGTGGTCCCTTCCCTTGGCCGGTTTTCACACGTGCTGGCACATGTGTTACTTGTACTTTCCTAACTAAATATTCTTGATGGTTCATTTGGAATGTTTAGTTATTATCCCAATGATCCTCACTATGTCCTCAGTCACAACTTTATCTTCATGATCATTTTAATTGGTCATGTGCTATGGGGCCTAGGCTTGACACACGGATGCCTCTTACCTAATGTGAAAATGGTAGAAAATATATGTTTTTAGCTTAGGGTCTACAATGCAGGTACATTTCTTGGACAAGCTTTTTAATACATTAAAAATTGGCTAACACCCTTTAAGCCAATGTTTTCTAATACGCCCAATATTTCTAAATATTGGACATTAGGATGCTTATTTACCCTCAATACCTATTCTTAGATCTGAATAGGCTCTTCAGTAGACAAGTATATTTTCTCGAATGTTACATTACCTCTTCCCCCCCCTTAGGAACACTCTTCCCCGAATGACACTACATATCATTTAAATCAAACAGGGTAATTTCGGAAACACATTAACATACTTGAAACTTTATTCTTTGTGAATTTTTTATTCACACTTACTCTGGATAAAACATATTACTCAAAGACTATCTGAAGCTTCATATTTGAGATTGAGGAACTTCATTCTCAATCACACTTAACTTAATGCACATCACAACTCATTCAACACAAAAATCATGACTCAACTATATTAAAACAGCAACATGAATGCAAGCATGAACTCATTTTAACTCATATAGTGTAAGTTTAAAACACACGATTATGGACTTAAAACATCAAATCGACTAATGCATTAATAACTCAGAGTTTCTTAAACAAAAACCAGACCTAAGAAGAGTATCTAACCTCAAGAACTGAACAAGTGAGGGTAACGGGATCTCATATCGACCTTGGCCTCCCATGTCGCTCCCTCAACAAGTTGGTTCCTCCATAATACCTTCACTGTGGCAACCTCCTTGTTCCTCAGCCTCTTCACTTACGATCTATGATTTCAACCATAACCTCTTCATAAGAAAAGTTCTCATCAACTTCTAACCCCTCAACTGTCAGGATGGATGCTGGATCGCCTAATTACTTCTTAAGCATTGAAACGTGAAACACTGGATGAACAGAAGCCAAGTCTTATGGTAACTTCAGTTCGTAGGCAATATTTCCTACTTGCTGTAAGATCTCATAACGACCTATATACCTCGTACTCAAGTTCCCTTTCTTACAAAACCTCATAACTTCTTTCATGGGTGATATCTTATGGTAGACTTGATCACCCACCTCAAATTCAAGAGTTCTCTTCCTGTTATCTGCATAGGATTTTTGAAGACTGTAAACAGCAGCCAATCTATCCCTTTTTATTCTCACTTTTTCCACAGACTCATGAATGATCTCAGGGCCAAGGGTGGAAGACTCTCCTACCTCAAACCACCCAACTGGAGACCTACATCTCCTAACATATAGTTCCTCAAAAGGTGCCATCCTAATACTGGAATGGTAGCTATTATTGTAAGAGAACTCAATCAGCGGCAACTGATCATTCCAACTCCCCTTGAAATCAATAACACATGCTCTCAACATGCCTTCAACGGTCTTAATGGTACGCTCTTCCTTTCCATCTGTCTGAGGATGAAAAGCAGTATTAAGCTTCACTTGTGTACCTAAGCTCTTTTGGAAAGATCTCCAAAAATGAGAAGCGACCTGGGCTCTCCTATCCGAAATGATAGATAAAGGGATACCATGCCACCTTACTATCTCATCAATATACATCTTGTCATTATCTTCGGCCCTGTAACTAGACTTAACAGATATGAAGTGTGTAGACTTAGTCATCCTGTCAACAACAACCCAAATGGAATCATGCCTTTTCCTGGTCCTGAATAGACCAACCACAAAATCCATATCAATAGCCTTCCATTTCCATATTGGGATCTCAGTAGACTAGGTAAGACCCCCAAACTTAAGGTGTTCGGCCTTAACCTAGTAGCAATTAGGACACTCCTCCACAAACTTAGAGATATCGCTCTTCATACATTCCCACCAATAGATCTCCTTGAGATCATGATACATTTTGGTAGAACCTGGATGAATAGAATACCTAGAGCCATGAGCCTCAGCAATAATATTCGGCCTCAAAAATAAATATTGGGCACACAGAATTTGTTCTGTTAACTAAGCACAGCATCCTCCCCTAGGAAGAATGACTCATTCAGATTTCTCAACACTGAGTAGTTCAACTACATAAGTACTGGGTTGAGATGCTGCTTAGATTTGACATCTACGACAAATCAGGATTCAGAACTGGAATGAACTGAAACACCCCCACTTGGTGAATCTGCCAGTCATACACCGAACCTAGACAATTGGTGTACCTCTTTAACCAGCTTCTTCTATGAGACACACTGCCCATGCTCAATCGGCTCAAAGTATCAGCCACTACATTGGCCTTACCTAGGTGATAGATAACACTTGAGCAGCTCCAGCCATCTTCTTTGACGAAGATTTAATTCTCTCTATGTAAAAACATACTAAAGACTTTCATGGTCAGTAAATACATCAACATGCACACCATATAAGTAATGTCTCCAAAGTTTTAACGCAAAGACAACAACAGCTAACTCAATATCATGGGTAGGGTAATTCTTATCGTGGACTCTCAACTGTCTTGATGCATATTCAATCACCTTACTACCCTGCATAAGAACACATCCCACACCTACTCGGGAAGCATCGCAATGTACCACATATTCTTCACCACTCCTCGGTAATGTGAGCACTAGGGCTGAAGTGAGTCAGTCTTTAAGCTCTTGGAAGCTTTTCTCACACTTTTCAAACCACTCAAACTTCACCTTCTTTGTTAAGGCTTTCAATGGGGCAGCAATAGTGGAAAACCCTAAAAAAACCTGCGATAGTAATTATTCAAACCCAAGAAACTCCAAATGTCTATAGAGAGAGGGGTCTCGGCCAATTTTTACTGCCTCTATCTTGTTCGGATCAACCTCTACACCCTGGTGGATACAACATGACCAAGGAAGGTCATTGATCTCAGCCAAAACTCACATTTGCTGAATTTTGCATACAGTTGATTTTTCCTGAGTACTTGCAATGTCATTCTCAAATGGTGTTCATACTCTTCTCTGGTCTTAGAGTATATTAAGATGTCATCTATGAATACTATGACAAATGAATCAAGTTACTCATGGATGATCGGAGTCATAAGGTCCATAAATGTGGTTGGTGTGTTAGTGAGACCAAGTGACATGAAAAAGAACTCGTAATGACCATACGTAGTACGGAAGGCAGTCTTAGCAATGTCCTCTTTTCTCACTCTAAGCTGGTGATAGCCTGATCGGAGATCTATTTCTGAAAAGAAACATGAACCTTAGAACTGATCAAATAGATCATCAATTCTGTGTAGAGGGTATTTGTTCTTTATAGTGACTTTGTTGAGTTTCCGATAATCGATACACAATTTAAGAGTTCCATCCTTTTTCTTAACGAACAACACTGGAGCACCCCATGGGGATATACTTGGCTGTATGAGGCCCTTATCGAGTAGATCTTATAACTGCAACTTCAACTTTTTGAGTTCATCTGGAGCCATTCTATAAGGAGGAATGGAAATTGGTTGGTGTAAGATCTAACTCAACACCAATGTCAATTTCACGTTCAGGTGTGATTCCTGGTAAATCCTCTGGAAAGTCATCTTGAAAATCATTCACTATACGGACAAAGTCTATGGAAGGAACCTCATGCTGTAAAAGTCATTGACTCTGACTAAGTGGCATAAATACCCTTAGATAACATCTTATTGGCTTTAAGATTGGAAATTATTTGGCTTCTTTGATTTGAACTACACCCTTCCCATTCCAGCTCTAGCTCATTTTGGAACGGAAACCTTACTACCCTGTTTCAATAGTCTATTGTGGCATAACACTTATAGAGTCAATCCATACCCAATATTATATCAAAAACAAGCATGGCTAATTCAATTAGGTCAGCATGGGTTACTCTATCAAGAATATTAATTGGGAATTCTTTATATACTCTTTCAGGTCTAATGTCGTCTCATATGGGAGTACTAACTAGAAAAGGCTCATGTAAGATGTCAGGAAGCAAGTTAAATTTACTAGCTGCTAAAGGAGTAACAAATGACAAAATGGATCCTACATCCAACAATGGATACACAAGAAAAGAGAATACATGCAACATACCAGTGACCATATCACCTGGCTATTTCTTTTCTCTAACTTTCAAAGCGTAGAATATGTTCCTCTTGTGAGGTTTGACTGCAGCAGTAGGATTAGGCCAAGGCTTAGCATCTGTCCTTTCCTGATTCTTCATCTATGGGCAGTCCCTAACCATATTCCCACTCTTGTGCACCCATAGAAGATATTAGTACCTACCAGGCACTTACCTCCATGCAAACGCCACATTTTCCATATGGCTTGTTGCTATGCTGGGCATTTCTGTCATTTCCCTTTTTAGGGATAGACTTGTCAACTTTGGCATTCGAGTTCCAGGAAGTAGTAGGATTACCTGATCACTTGTGCCCCTTCTTGAACTTGTACCTGTCCTGAACTCCAAACGAACTTCTACCAGAGCTAGAACCAGCTTGATCTGAGGGCCTAGGCTTATTGCCTTCTAGGCCTCTCTTTCTTCGATGACTCTCCTCTACCTGTTGTGCATGAACCATCAACCTACCAAGGTCTATGTTATCATGAAACATGGCTGACCAACATGCCTCCTTCAGATCCTCCGATACACCAGTCACAAACCTGCTCATCTCATCCTTGCTATTAAACACTAGAGAAGAAGCATATTTCGAGAGCTTAAAAAATTTCAAGGAATATTCCTTGACTGACATAACTCTTTGTCGTAGGTTGATTAACTCCTCAACCTTATCCTCTTTGTGCTCTCTGGGAAGAACCTCTCTAGGAGTGCAGTCTTGATAATATCCCAAGTGATGGGGACTGCTTCTGGTGCTCGACTATCTGCCCACATTTTGTACCACACCTGAGCCACATCTTTAAGTTGATATGCAGCCAAGTCAGCCTTCTCCTTTTCATTCACACCCATGATAGAGAGAATCTTTTGGACTTCATCCACGAACTCTTGGGGATCCTCATTGGTTTTGGACCCAAAGTAGACTTGAGGATTTATTCTGGTGAAATCCTTCAGTATTCTAGCCATGGTGCTAGCATGTAGGTTCTCTCTAGCAGCACCCTCTCTAGTGGCCTGGGTTGTGATAGCCTGAGTACTGATGGCCTGGGCCATTTGAACTACTGCTTCCCTTACTTCTCCATCTGTGAACGCAGCTGAATTGTCAGGCACTTGCACTCAAGCAGTTGGAGCTTGAGGAGGAGTTTGGTTACCTCCAGCAGCTGCTTCTTCGACTCTTCTACCTCATTTTTTCCTTGTGTTCATTTTCTACACATAAACACAAGAAGGAAGTTAGACACTAGAATGACACAAAATTTCAAAGCTATACACAGCACGATAAACAGTAGAAGAAGGGAGGTTTCTTATCATCACTTAGTCTATAAGTCATGATTGTGGCGTGCTTGACAACCATAAGTTAGAAATTACGTAACATGGTTGTTTTGAGATTTAGTTCCTAGGTAATTTATCCTCATGCTCTGATACCAAGTTTGTCACATCCAGATTCTGGAATCCAAATGCAACCGGCATCGTTAACCTCTTAGAGCTCGCAGACAAACCTCTTCTTAGCTATCATCACAATCATATAGTTAAATTTGCGGAAAATTTAAAACTTTTAAAACATAGTGAAGTATACATAGATTTCATATGATTACTATACAGACTAATATTCTAATGAGCTCAAATTAAACAACCATCTACAATCGATTAACAAATTCTATAAAGAAATCAATATACCTTAATAATTAACCAAACGGCCTTAATACAAAGCTTTTAATAAAAGTCTGAAATGAAACTCTAGGGACAACATCCACTAGTTATGTCTTAAGTACAAAGATATAATAATAGGTGTAGCATCTTCGAACTCAAGAGGACCTACCAAAGTCTGAAGATCGTTGTTCCAAACCGCTTCAATGAGTCTTCAATCTTATCTCTGACCTACGCCTATAAAATAGTATAAGTATAGGGTTAGCACACACTTGTACTAAGTATGGGTATATGCACATATATACAGAAGGACTATGCATGATCAAGGAAAGCTCTTCCTATAAAAACATGGTATGAATATGACATATTTTAATGCATTCAAAGCACCCAACTCATTTTCTATATGAACATAAGACCTTAAAATCATGGACATAATTTTAGAACAACTCGAATGAACGTTTTAAAATTTTCTCCTCCAAACCCGAGAGCTCCTTCCCTAATTCTCAGTTTATTTTTCAGTCTTTTTCTTCTTGTTGTTGTGTAGTTCAAAGATATCTTTAATTGTATATTTTAATTAAAAGTAAAATGATTCATTGTAGTACCATACCTATAATAAATCAAGTAAGTAATCCAAAAGACTAAGTAAATAATTTGTCTACCCTTACTAAAAGTTACTCTTTCCATTCCTGTTAGATTGGGAATGAAATCTTTATAAGCCAATCTTTATTGGCCAGGCCACTTATTTCATCATTTTCATATTATAGAAATTGTGGGACATTGATTTGCTATTATGTGTTACTCCCCTTTATTGGCATGATATAAGAAGTCACTTTAAGCCACTTTTTATTGACTATTCCCATTAGTTGATCATTTTCATAACGTGAAGAAATTGGAGCATATATCTAGATTTGGGATAAGCCAATAACTTGTTAAAACATCATTCTTATCAACCACATATTATTTGACATAATTAAGCTATTACTTTCTTAGGTCACTTTGAAATTACATTTCTTCTTCTTTGTTTCTTAAATTCTTAAATAAATCTTTATCATTAAGATCATGTGAGCTAACATGAAATCCAGTGTCTGCCCCACACCAAGAAGGGGTGGTTCACCGTTCAAAGTGAACCTAGATCATGTGATATAACATGAAATCCATTGTCTACCCCACACCGAAAAGGGGTGGTTCACCGGTTAAAGTGAAACCAAGTTTAGTATCTTCCCCACACTGAAAAGTGGTGATTCATGGCTAAAGTTAACCAAATACTTTCTTTGAGCATTAACCGACATAGATCATGTGAGGTAAACATTAAATCCAGTGTCTTCCCCACAACAAAAAGGGGTGGTTTCACCGTCCAAAGTGAAACCGCATCATACCTAGATCTCTTAGGTTAAAAACCACTGGCTAGTTCCTATTCTGGCAACATAGTTAGAAGACTAGGAGACATATGGAGACTAATTATCCACCTTGGTGGTAGCCTCATATCATGAGGCCTACATAAGCTGGCACAAGCTCATTGCTAGTCTATTGGTTCTTTGCTCAACTTTTTTTCCATTACATCTTTTAGAGTTAGATCAAACATTATGGAAGCTTGCTTCTATCTATGAGGTTTACTTAACTCTTTCGATAACTGGTCATCCATTTGTTTACTTGATGAAATGTGAGTTTAACCTTACATTATCATCTTGGTGTTAATGAGACTTGTCTCACGATTATTAACACCCTTTTGTGTGAGTATCTTTTTCATAATAGTCTAGTGTGAGTGAGACCTGTCTGACTTCTTTTAACACCTCATTCTTGTCACTTTCATAATTCTTAAGCTTTTGATTATGTTATTACTCAGATTATATTGTTCAATCTCATTTGATACCTTTATACCATTCTTTATGAACGTTATAAACTTTGTTCAATGTGCTTACTTATTTTTATAATTCATTTGGAAAGGGTATGTTGGGACTTGTCCCAATGATTGGCATACCCTTGGTTATTAATTCAAAGTTACATTGGTCTTGCTTAATTTGGTTTAAGTAAATCATTAGACAACTTTCCATTATATCTTTGAAATAACGTTGTAAGCGAATTCCATTCAACTTTTTGGACAATGTATTGTTAGCCAATTTATTGGCATAAACCAAACTTTCACTTCAACAAGTCTCATTATGTTATCACTAGCCACATAAATTAATTCCATGAATGTATTATAGTTATCTCCTCAATATAAGCAAGTAGACATTTAAAAGTAGCTAACTTCATAATCGACTTTTAACAAACTTCATATTATCAAACACAATTAAGCATTACATCATTCTTTATTTCATATAAATAATACCCTAATCATATGACTCAAGTAAATAGAACTCATTAAGAGATAATAAATCTAGAACCTACAAATAATGATCAGTTAGCACCACATACCAATAACATGTTCGAGATTACATCTAGATACTTATGGAATTGAAAACAAGGATAACTAAGGAGATGGACGATCAACAATTTCATGGGGAACAATCCTAGTTTTGACATTCATGAATTCAAAATGTTTGAAAGGCCTCTTGGAGAAAGAATTCCAGGAGATAAACCCATACCTTATGTAGAATTGAATATACAAAGATCACCTTTCACGAAACCTTGAAATTGCCTATGGGAATCGAAAGAAACATTATGTTTTTGTTTCGTTTGCTCACTATTTTGCGTAGTGAGTTTTCTAGTGTTTGAACGTGAGTCTAAGTCTTCGGAACTGATATTGACTCATTCAACTTATGCTAAGTAAGAAAATTAAATAAATTAATTAGTTAATTACTAAAATGCCCCTCCTAGATTGACTAAAAATAGTAAAGCATTTAACTTTGTCAAATCTAGAATTTTTCCTAAGAGTTTCGGCCTTGCTTGTGAATTTTCCTTAATTCATTAATTCCTCAATTTAATTAATTAAGGGACCTAGGGTAATTAATAAAGTACCCCTAAGTCATTGGGACCATAACTAACCCTTTTGGACCATCCTAGGTTAAGTACTAGGATGTTTCTTGAACTAGTTTCTAGGTTAGTGTCACCCAATTCAGTCTTAGGTTGTCGGGTGCACTACATAGATTATTTTGGTTTGTCCTAGGTTAGTGAGCTAGTTAAATAAGTTAGTTAGAGTCTAGAGTTGGTTAGAGAGTAAGGCCCCTCATGGGTAATCCCTTGTGCATGCCTGCCCCCTAACTACCCTAACTGAATTCGGTTAGGGTGGTCCCCTCCGTTGGCCGGTTTTCACATGTGTTTCTTGTACTCTCCTAACTAACTATTCTTGATGGTTCATTTGAAATGTTTACTTATATTCCCAAGGATCCTAACTATGTCCTTGGGCACAACTTAATCTTCATGATCATTTTAATTGGTCATGTGCTATGGTGCCTAGGCTTGACACATGGATGCCTTGTAACTAATGTGCAAATGCTAGAAAATATATGTTTTTAGCTAAGGGTATTAATTGCAGGTACATTTCTTGGACAAGCTTGTTAATACATAGAAAGTTCGCTAACACCATTCAAGCCAATATTTTCTAATATGCCCAATATTTCTAGATATTGGGCATTGGGATGTCTATTTACCTCAAATACCTATTCTTATAACTTAATAGGCTATTCACTAGACAAGTATATTTTCTAGAATTTTAAATTTTTAATGAATATAAGTCATTGAGGAAGTCTAGAAACCAAAATATCCAAGAATGTCCACGAGCTCCGTAACCTAGTTCAATGAGGTACTAGCGTGCCTTAACCTATTTGACTAGATTTTAAGATTCAAAAAGGATGAAAATTGGTGAAAGGGTGTCTAACATGTGTTTAAGTTGATTCATGTTCGAAACATCAGTGTACGACTCTTCAAGGACCGATCAAGGTCCCTTGAGGAGGACCCTTTTGTTTGGGGTCAAAAGCATTGTCTGGGCTGTGTGCAAGCACGAAGGGAGGCTACGGTACGTGTGTGGATCGACAAGGCATCGATGTCATCCGTAGACCAACACTTAGAAAAATACCTGAAGGACCAGTTTTGGCAGGTCTTTGAACTCATCGAGAGATGAGTAGCAAGAAGGAGGTAGGGGTCGTCGACTCAGAGACGGACCGTTGGTCGAAGTCTTGTGTGTGATTGTCTGATTTTCTGCACGTTTTAAGTTAGTTCCAGTTCATTAATTAAGGGGTTAGGTCATTAGTTATGGGTTAATTTAAGACTAATTAATTTAATTAACACCTCATATAAAGACCCCAACCCCACTAAACTAACCTAAGCTCTCATAACTCACAAACCCAAACTTTCTTCATTCTCTCTTCTTTCTCTCTCTAGTGAAGAACTCCATTAAAGACCAAGCTAGGAGAGGGTTTTAGGTCTGCAAAGATTCAATTTTAACCATCAATATTTATCAATCATCAAGGTATGGGATCTCTTTCACCTTTGATACCTCTTTCCTCAAAGGGTTCCAACAAATTGATTTCAAAAGTTCAGTTTTCAAGTGGGTTTCATCCAATCTCGAAAATTATGTTATGAATTGATTATTTTATGATTTATTTTGGATATTATGAATATAGTAACATGAAATTTAAATCCATTATGATATATCTTGATGGTTTGGTCTAGTTTGTAGAATATGAACATTACCCCTCAACCCTAGGTGACGATCCTTATATGAATTCTATTATATTGGTTAAATTGAATTTTTTATTGGTTTAATTACGACTAGATGATGTTATTGTACCAATCATGAATGAATTTGGGTGAATTATAGTCATATCATGCTAGCTCTTGAGAAGTTTTACTAGTTTATGAAGTATGTTGTGAATTGACGTATGTATTTTATCTTAAGTTATGAACTAGTGATAAATTATGATATAGTGATTCAATTGGCTTCATTGTAACTTTTTTATGGTTATATGATGATACTACACCCTAATTGGATTGAGTAAGCTTTTATGGTAAGACCTTGATGATGAATTATGAAGGAGACTTGGTAAGTCTTGTGATCCCTATTCTTTACTTCAAATAATGGTTAATTGTGATTAAGTAAAGATGTTGTATTCGAGTATTCCTTGTATTAGGAATGATAGGGTGGTATGATGTTGAATTGAAATGTCTTGACTATTATTTGTGAGGTGTCGGCTTAAGATGTAAAATGTTATAAGGATGGTGAATGATTTACCAATGTGCCTTATCATGATATGGAATTGTTAATGTGCTAATCTCACCTATATGAATTATAATGAAAGGATTATACACATGCAATACTTATTGAGCTATGATGATGATAATGATTATGATTATACAAGGGTTAGACCCTATACCTATAATAAGCTATGATGATTAATAAAGACATTAAAGACATTTCAAAAAGCCACGCTAGCTTAGCAACGAGTGAATTAGAGTGAAGAGTGTCCCTTCCCACATAGGGAAGGTAGGATATAATTTACTCTTGAGATGGTAGACTACAATGCATGTAGCATAAAGAGGGTCCCAACTATATATCCTAGTTCTTGAACTATGTAGCCATCAAAGAATAAGAGTTAGTGAAAACACGTAGTTACTAAGATCCTGTTTTGTTACTACCTTGGAAAGTATTCTGCCTTCTTTCGTGTAGGTTTCCATGACATCGGATTCTACATTAGATCATGTGGTCTATGTTGGTTAAGTCAAGATGTTCCAAAAAGGTAAATTGAACTAAAGGAATGAACTCCAACAAAGGTGACTTAAGGGGTTTATGTTAGTCTAGGTAGGGGTATGGGACTCTACCTATACATTTCACTAGTTAGCCTTAAGTGAAGTCTTAGGAGCATGTTCTTATGTATGTATATTCTTATAATGGACATGATATGTATATGATGAACTTGCACATTTTTTATGCTACATGTTGATTGGTGTCACTTATGAATATCTGTTGGTCTATATTGCGAAAGTACGATGCTATGTACTCTTAAATGTCATGTTATGTGAAGTGAGATGTTGGTCATGATTCTTTTTGAGTTATTTGATTGAGTAAGGTTATGGGGCTTTACTTGGTCATTGCACTTGTTGACTTGATAGATGTTCATGGGTAATTGTCTTACTTTGCTTCTGATGAAATGTACACTTATTCATGCTTGTTGATATTTAAGACTTGATGATAGACTTACTTGACTATGTATTCAATTACATGTTATGCATGTTGACATGACTAGTTTTGATGTTGTTGGTCTTGTGATGTACGTGCCTATGAATTAATGAATATACCTAAGGGATTTGGTATGGTCTTGTTAAATATGCATAAGTGTTTTCAAAGCAAATTGCATACCTTTATGAAATGTCCCTTTTTTTAGAATAATTTCAAAGTATCTGCGCATATGGTCTCATACTTTGTACAATTTGTGTACTAACCCCATTTCTTTCTTTTCCCCAATATTTTAGGTTCCGATCGTTCAAGTGCTTTTGGAGACGACTTGAAGAAGACTTCGATCTCTTGATCATCCAAGTAGTGTAGGTCCTCACTTTCTGAGGGAAATGCCAATATCTAGCTATGAAGCTGTTTTATTATTAAGACTACTCTTATTTGAGTACTAAACATTGTATGACCTATATGTGGTCTTATTACTTTGATGTATGGGATATGCCCAAGTTCTTACGCTCTTATTAGATGGTTATGAGATGAGACAACTATTAAGACTATGTTACATTATATTCTATATATCTAAGTGCAATAAAATTAGAAGACTAAGTAATCTTCCTATACAAAGGGTATATGTATACTCTATATATATAATATGTCTATGTAGAGATCTATGTAAACCTTCGAGTAGAAGTAATGAAAAGTTTTAAATTTTCTCTAAATTTGACCTATGAATATAATGATGTAAGCTAAGAGGCTAGTCTAAGTCCTTAAAGAGTAGGACGACGCCGGTTACGTCTAGGGGGTATTCCCAGATGTGAGAGAGGCTATCCCGCTAGTGTAATATAAACAAGCAATTACTACATTATAACACAACCATAAATATTAAAATATGTAATACTATCTTAATAATCAATGTCACAATTCACATGCTTTGTCACATAGTTGGTCCTCTCACGGAAGCCTACGTCAAACTATTAGCATATCAAACGTGGCAATCTGATCCCATTTATGCCAGAACATGGAAAACAATCTCAATTAGCATGCTGGAATGCAACAATCTGATCAAAGTTAGAGTACTGGAATGTGACAGTCGGTCCCAATCACACATCAATAACACATTAATATCACACATTCAAGTTATGATTTCATGGTATCAATATTCATATACCCCTTTCAACATCTTTGACCAATATTGCAATATGCATACATATACAAGTATCACAACGAAGCAAAGAAAGTGTATATCACACAATCATAAAATCACAACCATCACCTATCTCGAAAACAGCTTGAAACACTAGACAAGTTGGTCCTTCCCTTTCCGGATTCCCTCTGCTTGTTCGTGGTCTACAAACAACAATTTATATACAAAAATCAATAATGAAAAACTAAGTTCCTATAATATTAAAAACTATGACCCTAGTTCAAACCCATGACTCCAACCAGTCAATTTAGGGTTAATTCCACCATAGGATTCTTCAAGAATTCCATCCCCATCAATATTGACCCTTTCTAAAACATTTTACGGATTGAAAATCAAATTCAGGGAGTGAAAAGCTTACCTCTAGCTTCAACAATGATGAAAAACAAGTTGGAAATACAAAATTAGGTCGACTAAGGATTTTAAATATGATTTTAAAGATCGTCATCCCACTATAGCGACACTCATCCCACTGTAGTAGCATCGCTGCAGCGGCACTAAGCGAGTTAGTGAGATCCTTAAAGAAATTTCACTTCTCCCTTTTAACAACATACTCTTAACCCACTACGCTCGATAAGTGCCCTTAACGCCAAGATCGATTCACGGTGATCTACTTATTCAAATTCAATTTTGTAAAGTCATATGAATTCCTTAACGAGTTATCTAGCCGATTATGTAATTAAATCCACAATTTACTCCACCCGATTTATACCATATATTCTTAAACCTTGATGACTCTAAATTTTATCCAACTCTTGACAAGGTTTGGAAAATCCTAGCACTACGAAAAAAGTGTTTTCGGCCCTGATTTTTCCCCATTGGAATTTCTATAACAAAGAAAACCGATTGTTACAGATAAATACTACTCCCAAAAAGTATTATAGTAGCTCTTATATCTTAAAAATAGACTTCCTTCTGTGATTTCAGATTAGTGCTTTCAATTTTAAAAATTTCCGTAAAATTATATTTTTATCCTCTAATAGTTGTCCTTAGTCATTCATGATCAGTCGGTGAAGTTGATTTAGAAATTTTGATATATTCGATAATTACTGTTACTAGTCTGCTATATATTAAATAATTTCTTATAATTTAGTTGGTGGTTGGATACATATTTTTTAAATTGGGATTGGATTCCTAGGTAGGTGACATGCGAGGAGTTGGTTCCCTTGCTTATGTGCTTCCACCGTTGGTTCTCATATTTATTAATTCTTATTTTATTATCACATTATGATTCGAGTTTGATATATTAAGGCATATAATTAAATAAATAGGTGTATTGTACCATATAAATATCATTATATACATGATATTTGGAGATATTGGAACTTGACTCTAGCCTTGAAATTTAGGAAATATGAGATTTGACCTATTGTTTGGTATCATGAGTTAGGAACTTGTAATAGAGTTGGGTGAGTTTTAAGGTCAAGGCTAAACACATAGTAATGCGGTTATTGTTACTTTCAAAATCTTATTGAGATTATTTAATGTGAATATATTGCCTTGATTTGGAAGCTAACGGAAAGGGAAGGCTCAAGTCCTGGAGTGATTATTTTAATATTTGAGGCAAGTGAATTTCTAAACTCTTGTTAAGTTCATAGAATTGTGTATTTCCTTGTGGTATATGTTTGGGGGTAATGGAATGGTGATGGGTTGACTTGTCCATGTTGAATAATTCTAATGATGGAAAAGGTAATAAAGGTAATGTGATTAATTGTTGGTGTGATGTTTGAGAATTATTTGTAAGACGTATTGCTTAATTGTTGTGAATTATACCTTTTTAAGAAAATGGTCATCTCCTAATTAGTTATGTGAACATGTCATTTGCATTGAATCTGAGACACAGTCGTGACCAGTGTTATTTAAATTGAGAAAATAATAAGAAATTAAAGAGGATGTACCATTTCGAGGAACGTGTTGCACGCCACGACGAATATTATATATTGAGAGACATATCGCATTCCACGATGGATACTATTATTGAGGGACGCGTTGCGCACCGTGATAGATACATGGAAAAATATGTCCCCCGTGGATCCCAGACTGAGAGATAGCGGGTGTGTATCATTAAGTTAGACATGCATCACTATACTTGACATTGCATTGCATATATTATCATTGGTGAACTTGATCGTGTGTGTTGTTGATTGTGTGAGTGCCTTTCTTTGAAATTGTGATTGATAAATATTGAGCTGGTTGTTGAGGATATGTAATTGTTAGAGTTTCATTGTTGAGCTGTGTCCTAACCCTAATATAACTATTCTTAGAATAAGTTATCTCATGATAGCTAACCTTGGGATACCTAATCATAGGATAACTTGTTCCCAACCAAATGACACCTTAGCCTTCTCATACAAGAATTTCTTCCTTTCTAGTAGATACAATTTTTATTTTGTTTTATTTTGAAATATATTTGTTAAAAGAGACATAAATCTCAGAAATTTTTGTAATAAAAAACTATAAAAGGGAGTCACTGTGATATTAAAAAATGAAACATAATAAGCAAAGATAAAGAAGAAGTGAAAATATGGAATAGGTCATTAAAATGACAAACATAAATTAACTCAGTGGAGAAATAATAGAAATTCTAACATAATTAGAGGATAAGGTAAATTACACAAAACTCATAAGAAAGACACTGATTTAACAGAAAAACAAGATTTCTGAAAAATATCAAATACAATGACAAATAGGGCAACCATTGTTTCTGGTACATTAGTCGTATACATTAAGTTTCTTGTTTCTTATATATATTATAATGTATTGTCCATTTTGTTTCAATCACCCCTATTGTTACCATTATTTTTTTTAATGCTCTAGTTTGCTTTTATTATTATTTGTCATGATTTCCTCACTGTCATAGTTTCTTCATAATTATTTTCATTTGTTGTAATTGAATTAAGAGTCTTTCAAAAATAACCTCTCTACTCGTAGGATCTAGGGATAAGGACTTTGTCCTTTCCTTACCTATTTGTGAAATTAAAATCTTAATATTGTTTGATGATGAAAAAGAAAAGAAAAAAACACGAGTTTTTGACTAAATTCATCCCTCAAGTATGACTCTAACTTAGAGCACACCCTTGTGGTATAATAGTGAACAAAAAACATCCTTCTACTATCCCAAAACTTGCATAAGCATAATTTTTGTTAACTCTCGTTAAAAACTAACGGAAAGAAAAACAATTGCTAAGTCTTTGCTTTATACGATAGCTAGGAACAGAGTTTTTGAATTTTTGTTATCATTGCATTGAAATCTCTATGAATGACACTTTTAATTATAAGAACCTTACGATCATTAAGAAATCATGTTTCTAGATGCACCTCGCAGAACTAAGCAAAAATATCCCTTCAGGCCAACATGCTTGGTGTATTTGTTACTAACATGAGCCTTATTGTCTCATATAACTGCATCATCATTGCTAATTACCTCTTCAAATTGCTCTCGAGGTGTCCAGAATTGCCAATGACTGCACATTTTCTAAATTTGTCGAGTGCTATTAGCTTCTTCCCGAAACTTGAGTGCAATGATCAGTTATATGAGTAGTAGATTTCTACCCTCAATTAGGGACGCGTTGCTGAAGGTTTAACCAAAAATAGGATAGATCAAATCATTTTTCTGTACAAAAGTATGAAAGAAGAGTTCGGACTTCTTGTGAGATATCGGGGGAAAGTCATGTCCTTAGTAGTTGATTTTCTTTTCATTGGTTTTCAATGGTAGTTAACTAAAAGGAAGCTTATGCAAGTCTTGGTATAGTAGAAGGAAGTTTTTTGTTCACTATTATATTAGGATGACGCTTGAGGGATGATTTTAGCAAAAAATTCGAAAAAGCATTAACTTAAACAAAGCAAATTACTGCTCCCTAGAAGCTTCTCCATCTTATTTCTTTGAGATTCGAACCAACCACCTTGAGATGTGAGGTGAAAGATATTTTACCACTTAAGCAAACTTCTCTTGTTGCAAAGTACTTCTAAAAAGGGAAAAAATTACAACATTAGATTTAAAAATACTCATTCATATAAAACAAATAAAATAGAGGCAAACATTAATCTTTGTAATTTTTTCATGAAATAATGGACATTCAAAATTGAAGCTCATTAGTCTTACCATGGAAAAAGATTTCCAACAAATATAAAGGGATGGAAAGTTAATAAGACCTTTGAGTTTTAAAACAATGAAAAATGATTGTTTTTAATTAGTGCAACTTTTGAGGTGAATACTACAAATTAAATAGGCAGGTAAAGGCTTAAAATTTAATGGCAAATTAATGAAATACACACGACTGAAAATAATGGCAACATACTCCCTCATCCCTAATTAAACTGCCCACTTTTCCTTTTATATTATCTTTAATTACTTGTTCATTTTGACAAATTAAGAAATGATAAAATTTTTTACTTATTATACCATCAATTAATGAGTAATTGCATTGAAAAATGTAAAACTTTTCATGCACTTCATAATTAATGGTAAAATAATAAATTTATTATATTATTAATTATTTTTTTAATTAAATATGTCAATTAAAAAGTGGGCAAGGGAGTAAATCTTAAAATATGGACTTTTTAGAGCAAAAAAAATATGAACTCTTTACAGCATAATAAATAATATGGAGTAAATGAAAAATTAAATACTCTCATCTCGCTTCAAGTAAAGTCCTACTATTTTCATATACCAAGCGGGTTGAGAGTTCGAACCTCCACAAGGGTGTTGTTATTTTTTTTATCCTTTGCTCTCCCTTTCTTTTTTTCCTCTCTTTTTGTTTTGTCTTTGTTTCAGTTCTTTGCCCTCTTCAATTAGTTTCTTTATTTAGTAGTCAATACTTATTTATTTATCTCTAACTGATATATATATATATATATATATATATATATATATATATATATATATATATATATATTGCGTGTGATTCTATATTAATTAAAGATCAAACATTAAATTTTACATGTCACATAAATTTTAATAAATATATATTGAAATAATATATTTTTTTAAAATGGTGAATATTATTATGTTAAATCTTTTGAATTTAAAGGTTCTTTCAATCTTTAACATCACACTAAGTAAAGATGATTGGATTGAACCTATAATTTTTTTAAAAAAAATGCTCAACTATATGGTATTAGAATGTAGATGACGTAAACAAATACTAATTTTTGAGGTAACAAAATCTTTTGTTTTCGGAAAGTTACAGAAAGTAAGGTCTCTTATTTCTAAAAACAAGATCAAAAAACTAATTATTTATGCGTATATCTTTAATATTAAAATATTTAAAAGAAAAAAAATATTACTAAATATGTATATTTGATCAATTTATTTATAGAAATCGTAAAAACTAAATAACCCAAATCATAATCTAAAATTTAAGAAATCGACTCCTTTACCATATAAATGATATGACACCCCTAGCCTTCGAATCTTAGATCCGATTATGATCAAGATCATGTTGTGATTAAATAAATTATATGTATATATATAAATTAAAGGTTGTGTGTTTATATAGAATAATAAGTTCATTTGGTCAAAATATATAATCGAAATTTCAATTCGATTAAAGCTTTTATTTTACATCAATTTGAGACCTTATAAATTTAAATATTCAAAAAATTATCAGACCTGGTGAAACTCCTTTTTAAAGTTGTCAATGATTTAGGTTTATAGACACCAAAAAGATAATTTTAGTGTTTTTCAATTGAAAAAACCTCAAGTATGTGTCATATTAAAAAAACACTAAAAATCGTACAAAAGCTATCGTGAGATGAATAAGATTTTTTATTTGATACTTTTGAGTTTGATTTTTTTTTTTTTAAAAAAAAGAATTTTCAATGAGTACTTCTTTTTATGAGTATAAGAGTTTTAATGTGAATATCGAATATCGTCTACAAAATTCAGGAAAAGGTTGATTTTGAATCCACTAACTTATGAAATGTTTTGTTGTTGTTTTTTCGGTCAATTTTCACTCTATGATCTTGTCTTTTAGCTTTTTATAAAAATTGGATTTTTCTCTTATATAGAAGACAGTTTAAGTAGCTTTTCGACATATCTGCTATTGGTCATTCAATTGGCAAACAGGGATAGTTTTGTCATTTCGATTTGTCAAAGTGATGAAGGTCAATAGGGGTATTATTATCTTTTCAGCTTCTCAAAGGCTGCATTTAGTGTATACGGTCTTGCATTTTGTGTATATATCAAACACGTAGTCTTTCTTCAATTCAACTATTTTCTCCGTTTCAAAAAGAATTTCTCTATCTTCTTTTTAGTTTGTTTCAAAAAGAATGATCCATTTTCTTTTTAGGCAACACTTTAACTTTAACTTTTCACGTGACATGTTTTAGACCAGAAGATTAAAGCATATTTTGGTACATTCAATTTTGAACTTTAATTTAGAACGACAACATTAAAATATTTTTTTCTTAAAGTTTATTTCAAGTCAAACTAGACCAATCTTTTTGAAATTGAGGGAATATAATTTTGAAGGCTTTGTGGTGACCTTCGATTTCTGCTTGCTTTTGTTTAGTTTTTTAACTTTCTTTTTTCTTCCTTATATATATACAAAAGGGAAAAGTGTCGTGTGTTGTATATAGAAAAAAAGGTTATCGTTCTATCGAAGCTGCTCTGTTTGTACTTTCTATTATCAGGGCTGTAATTTCGAGTTGTTGTTTTCTCCTTTTTCAATTAGATTTTCATATTTCTTTCTACTAAATTAGTCTGGATAATAAATTCTTTGTGGTTAACTTCTATGCTATACTGAATATGTTTTATGGATTTCAAGTTTGTTCGATTTTATTTGGGATCTGCTTATTTTGGAGCTGCAAAGCTCTTGAAATTACAGCTGATTTGGACTTTAAGGTTTTCGCTCTGTGCATTGCGGTGAGAAATCTATTTGTCATGCATGAAGCTTATGTGTTAGTGTATATGTTTGTTTCTGAATTCTTTATGGACTTTGGATGAATTGATGTTATTCATTCGACCAATTTATCAATAATAATGAATATATATGTTTCTTAGCAGAAAAGATATGGAACTTTTGTGAGATTAGGATGGAACAAAGTGATGTTGCATGATTCATTGAATGAAGTGGCCAAATGTGGGACACTTTTGTGGGAAATTCACTTTTGTCCATGTAGATGAGTTGTGGAGACAAAAGAGGGTGCTAGGAGGGTATTTGAAGCAATGCAGGTACGAACTGTTGGACTTGGAATACTATGATCAGTGGGTATTGCCGAAATGATAGTCCTAAAGAGGTCCTAATGATTTACATGCCACTGTGCTTTCCGTGTTGCCTGCGTGTGGGTGTCTGAAGAACTTTGAGATGGGCAGAGAGGTTCACTCACTAGTCGAACAAGTAGTTTTTTGGGACAATTTGTCTGTTTGGAATGTTTTAGTTGATATTTACATCAAGTGTGGAAGAATGGATAAAGCAAGGTCCGCTTTTGAGAAGATGATCGATAGAGATGTGGTTACTTGGACTACAATGATCCACAGTTTCATTTAAATTGGTACTTAAAATGCACTATGATTTTCTCAAAGGATGCAGCTTGAAGGTGTAAAGCCAAATATAGTAACTCTGGCAGCCCTTCTTGCTGCATGTGCCAGTTTGCCTCATTTGAGACTTGGCAAATGCCGCATGGCTGGGCTATCAGGCTGGACCTTCAGGCTTCAGGTTGATGTTAATGTGGAAACTCGCCTTATTGACATGTATGCTAAATACAATTGTTTTAGACTAGGCTATCAGGTGTTTACAAAGACTAGCAAGAAGAGGACTGAGCTTGCAAGAGAAGCGATATAGCTTTTCAAGTTCATGTTGTTAGATGTTGTCAAACCTAATGATGCAACCTTGAAATGTGTGCTTCCTGCATTTGTCATTGAAGTTGATCCAAGGAAAGCGTTGAGCATGCACAGCTATCTTGTAAGATCCGGATTCGTTACAAGAACTGAGATAGCTACTGGTTTAGTTCATATATACTCTAAATGTGGAAATTTAGATAATGGTCATAAGATTCAAAGACTAGCAAGAAGAGGACTAAGCTTGCAAGAGAAGTGGTAGAGCTTTTCAAGTTCATGTTGTTAGATGTTGTCAAACCTAATGATGCAACCCTGAAAAGTGTGCTTCCTGCATTTGTCATTGAAGTTGATCCAAGGCAAGCGTTGAGCATGCACAACTATCTTGTAAGATCTGGATTTGTTACAAGAACTGAGGTAGCTACTGGTTTATTTGATATATACTCTAAATGTGGAAATTTAGATAATGGTCAGAAGATTTTCAATGGGATACCCAAGAAAGAAAGGGACATAATCTTGTGAAGTACATTAATTGCTAGTTATGGGATGCATGGGAATGGCGAGACTTCTTTGTCACTGTTTAATGAGATGGTGCAATCTGGGGTCAAACCTAACGAGTCACTTTCACCTCGATTTTTAATGCTTGTGGTCATGCTGGTTTGGTGGATGACGGTGTTTGTTTAATTTTATGCTTTAAAATCACTCAGGTAGTCTTAGAACATATCATTATTCCTGTATGGTTGATCTTCTTGATCAAGTTGGCTGACTTGAGGAGGCATATGAAATTATTAAAACTGTGACTTTTGAACTAAGTTCCATCTGGGGTGCATTACTTGGTGCCTGTGTGATACATGAAAATGTGGAATTGGGAGAATTGTCTGCAAGGTGGTTGTTTAAGCTGGAGCCAGAGAACACAGAAAATTATATATCATGGGGAAAGATCTATTCTGCAGTTGGAAGAAGGAAAGATGCAGAGAATGTGACTTTTGATGAATGAAGTCGGACTGATAAAGGCGCCAGCTCAAAGTGCCATTCGAACCTAGTAGATGATTTCTTTTAGTTTCCTTGCAAATAGAGTTAAACGGAGGCTGCAGGCTGAGTGTAACATCTGAGAAATATGCAACAATAGGACCCCATCAAACCCTCTCAAGTCTTCATGGTGTTTATAATTTTCTCAATTTTTTGCTATTGTAATTATAGTTTCAACTCATAGGTGTTAGCTAGACACTTCAATTTTCTTGGTTGTTTCCTTCTGCTCTTAGTTATCTTTTCCCTCATTTTGGTTTATTGTTGTAGGTTCTCGGCAAAGTTTGTCTAATCTTTTCATTTGCTAAAACAATGGATGGAACTCCTGGAAAATTAATTATCTTGTCATATGCGGAAAAAGAAAACATCGTCAACGCACCATCATCACCTGCTCCAATGGACACAGCAAGAAGCAGCAAAAGGAACATAGAAAATCCTGTCACAAAAAATAAAAAGACAAGTAAGAAGGCACTTCCAATCACAAGCATTTTCTAGAGGTGAAGACTCCCTATCCAAAACACAATAACAAGGTATATAGACTTCTTCCAGAACTACTACTTCCTACATTCAGAACTTCAACTAAGTGTTGTGCTTCATTTTTTTTATCAGTGAAAGCCTTGTCGGCCACACCTTTGCAGTGTGATTGAAGCCATTTTTATCAGTGAAAAGCCATGTTGGCTACAGTTTGCAGTGTGACTGAAGCCATTTTTTGTCACTGCAGCAAGCATTATCATAACGGATCGCTTTCCTGTTGCCTATGTAAATAGAATGTACATACCTATGTTATAAAACTTGGCTCCACCACTAATATATAATTTTAGTTGTCACACTGGTTGTGCAATCAATATGAGTTCTTCCCAAAGATCGAATTGAACGACGAAGTACTTCCGGTCATTTTTGAAGATCAAATACATTTCAAGGACGTCTACATCTTCCTACATTCGAGAAATACACTACTGAAGACCCTTAAATTATAGAGAAGTTTAGGAGAGAGAAATCAAGAGAACACTAGAATTATACTCACAAGATTCATTAATAAGAATTACATTTTTCTTTTATTTATTTTGCTTGCACCTGTAGGATCGATTCTGCTCTTCATTACTTTCTCTTGCAAACAAGAAACTACAAAGTCAACTACTGCAATGACCTTCATAAAGAGTAATCATTCTTCATACAAATATTTGCTGATCTCAGTCATGTTAGCCGGATAACTCGGCATAATGTCAACAACAGTGGGTTAGATAGATATGTACTTCACTTATTTGGAGATGATGAAAAAAATAACTACCCTATGATGGACATAACTTCAATACCTAGGGACAATCTTGCATCGTTGTCCTTTGGAGAATTTTCTCAAATTGGCTCCAACTTGATGAATATGAAGATGCAATGAATTCACCATCTTCAATGAATGTCAATGCATTGATGGATGACTTACCCGACATGGACGAACAATTTTCAATGATGGAGCAAACCATTGAAGCCTTAAAAAAAATCGTTGATGAAAAAAATCTTCATATTGCTAAATTTATGAATAAGTTGGAGACATTCACACTCGGAGAGTCAAGTCATGTCCCCACTTGTCCACCTGATTTTGATGCACGAAACAAGGATTTTTAGGAATCTTCAGCGAAGTTAAAATTTCATAAGCAGAAACAATTTGTTTCAGTTAGAGCATTATATTTCCAACAGTTACAAGAAATGATAATAAACATTATCATGGCTCAATATGGCGTAACACCACAAAGTTCCTTGTATTACTCCAAGCCATATACCATATGGATTGATTGTCTATCAATGTCAACAAACTATTAACCATTATAGCTTCAACAATTTGGTGGCCAGGGGAACCAAAGGCAGCATATAACACTTTGTTGATACTTGTAGCAATGAAGGAACACATGGTGAACTTTTGGTATATCGACCTGGAACACGAGTCCATTGATAGTTGGGAAAAACCTCGAGAAGGAATTCCTCAATCGTTTTTATATACTCGTCGAACCATAAGCATGATAAAGTTGACCGACACTAAGCAAAGAAAGGAAGATCCTGTGGTGGATTACATCAATCATTGTAGATCATTTTTTTTTACTACAAAGATCATCTTTCTTAAATATTTGTTGTGGTAATGTGCATTCAGGGTATGCATTGGGGATTCTATACATACTACAAGGAATCAAACCGTGAACTTTTGAGGAACTTGCTATATGAGCGCATGACATGGAGTTGAGCATTGCAAGTCATGTGAAGGCACCCCCTTTTGCTGATATGATAAAGGAAAAGAAGTAATTCAAGAAACGTATGACCTCAGAAATCCAGCCAAATGAATCTATGACGGTGAAAGCTACTTCTGTAAAGGTTACCACCAAGAATAAACTAAAAATGGAGGAAGCTAGAGTCAATATCTAAAAAAGGAAGAGAGGTAATGTACCACTTTGAAAGAATTAGAGGTCAAGGTCTACCAGTTTCTAAATTCAGACGTACCTATGATTCTTGATGAATTGCTTGCAAAGAAAGTCATTGATCTTCCAGAATCAAAGAGGCTTGAAGAAATCAATAAGGTTAATGATCCTAAATACTTCAGGTTCCATTGCGTCCTTGAACACCCGGCAAGTAAATGCTTTATCTTAAAGGAGAAAATAATGCTGTTAGTAAGTGATGGAACAATCATTATTGACATGGATAAAACATCAAAGGCGAATCATGCTAGTTTACTACCCAATTAAAAGAACTGCTCAAGGTCCCAAATTATACCAAACACCATTTCCTTACAATTCAGAAGTTTCACACCTATTGAAGTTGATCAAAGAAAACTGTTAAAGGTTCACTAGAGATAGACAACAATGAAGCTGATGGTTGGACTCTAGTTACTCATAAGAAGCACATACACGACAAATTTATAGGATACGAATTCCTAAAACCAGACAAATAAGGAGTGATGTGAATCAACTACAACCATTAAAAAATGTCAAGCCTTGGACTAGCCAAAAAATCAATGGTTTTTTATTGCAAAAGGTTTGAAAGCTCATTACCTTAGTTGAATTATTTTCTGAAAAAATTCCTATGTGGTAGTCGATTTGGTGCAACACATATTGTTTCCCACATGAAACAAAGGAATCAAACATGAACATAATCTAGCAATAACAGAAAAACATCAAACTGATGAAAAAGATGCCCATGTTGTGCTACAATTGCCTTCAAAGATGATTAATTGTTGTTAGGGTCTAAGCTACATAAAAAAACCTTTGTTTGTTTTAGGATATATTTGAGAACATCTCAATCGCATACTAATTGATGGTGGTTCGACAATCAATATCATGCCAAAAGCTTTTTTGAAAAGACTTGGGATCTCTATTTATGAATTTTCCGAAGTACCCTATTTATCCAAGGTTTCAATGAAGGAGGAAAACGGCCCATTAGGAATATTCACGTAGGATTGTACATTGGTGACATGAAATCAAACACTTTGATTCATGCTATAGATGGAGAAACATCATACAACTTGTTGCTCGGACGTCCTTGGGTTCATGAAAATTGAGTGGTGCCATCCACTTTGCGTCAATGCATAAAGTTTATGAAAGATTGATGGGCCGCTATCAAGATGTCTAAGAAGAGAATAGAAAAGGTTTCTATTAAGGTTTCACTATCAAAGGAGATATATATACCAATATCGATAATGAGAAACCAAATTTTCACTATGTTCCATGTGAACACTTGAAAAAGGGACAACCACTACTAGATGAATGTACTCAACATGTTCACCCATTGAGAAAAGAATTTAGTCACACAACATTCCAAGATTTTAAGGTAGAAATGAATAACCCAGTTGCACAAGTCCCGTCTATACCTTGGGATCCATCCAAAGGCAACACCTATGTTTGTTATATATAAGGAAACTTTCATCAAAAGGTTTTCATATTATTTGAGAAATCAGGTAAAAGTTCTCAATTCCCACAATGTTAGGAAAATACACGGATGAAGTCATTGGTGAAAAAATACATGGGCTTACAAAGTCTTAAATGCGGTTGACAAAGAAAAGATATTATTTTGCCACTCCTAGGTTTGGGTTAGGATTTAGCTTGCTAGAGCCTTTTTGGATTTCATCTAAGAAAGAAAAGCAAATAACTACATTCTACCAAACCTTAGTAGAAAAAAAAAAGGAGTCTAAGGAGGGTAAAACACCATGACATACCTCGTTGTTTGAACGCATTAGGAGATTGACACCCCGTGTCTATGCATTTGAAAGATTGGACTCAAAGATGAAGAGGAATCTTCTGGAAAAAAGTGGAGGGAGATGCACCACCTTAAAGACCTCTGTATTTAATTGCTTGGGAGAAAAAAGGAATTCATTATTAGGAAAGTCGTTGTTGGAGCATGAAAATAAAGATTTTTGTGATGTGACCAAAAACAAAGAGATTCACTGTGTCTTCCCATCACGTATAAAGAGATAGACTGTATTGTCAATTACCAAATATAGTTAATTGAACGTAAAAAAAAGCAATGTTGTTTAAATTAACCAGTTTCATGAAATTAAAGAAAAGGAGAAAGGAGAAGCCATCATAGTGTTTGTAGAAAATCAGAGAAAAGATTCAAACTTGATACGTTCATCCTATCACATAACAATGGAAGAAGGTCCACACATTGATGATACAAATGATGATGTACAAGAAGCTCCCCTCAACTAGAGGATAGAGTATAATCAACCATAGACGACCTCAAAAACTAAATCTTGTCACTCTGAAAGATCCACACCCGACCTTCATTAGTTCACTTCTTACACCACAAGAAGAGAGGAAATACTTCAAGTTATTGGATGAGGTTATAAAGACATTTTTGTTTGGTCATACAGAGAAATGTCAGGCCTTAGCCCCAACATAACTATTCATAATTGGTGATAAAAATGGAACACGGCCTATAATTAATCAGAACGAGTGTTTCTCCCTGAGTAGGTAACACAACTTGAAGCGGAGGTGAATAGGTTCATTGAAGCTGGATTTATCCAATTTGTAAAGTACCCAATGTGGAGCTCAAATATCCCATAAAATCTTGGGTATTCTTATAGATCTTGAATATACCTAATATTCCAGAAAATTCATTAAAATATTTATATAGAGGTCAAATCTAAATAATCCTAGCTAGTTTCAGAAATATGCAACAAACGACTCTCGGATCATGGATAAATCTTATCAGAGAATAATCAAGGGAGGAAAAAAATTATACCAACAATCTTGATCAATATAAGAATGTTTCTTCATATTTTATTTGTGATTGTAATTTATTTTGTGTCCCTTTAAAGTTATCTCAAATTTTATCTTGTTCAACCTTCTAGCTTTGAGAAACTTTGGAGAAATTCATTTAGAAGTATAACTCATAGAAGTACAACATATGTAAAAAAAATCACAGCCAAATTCTTTCCAGATTATTACAAATGTATTTTAAAGTTACCTCAAATTCTATCTCGATCAACTCATCAGCTTTGAACAACTTTGGAAGAAAATCAATAACTCGACATATGAGCCTTGAAATGATGTGTTATTGTACCATTGAAAGAATAACTCATAGATGTACAACATATGTAAAAAATACAGTCAAAACCGTTCAATATTAATACAAATATATTTCAAGGTTAACTCGAATTATGAAACTATGAGATTTAATTGTTTTAATTGGAGGAAAACGTCTTTTGTGTGAAGTACAAAAATCTATCCAAGTGTGATGAAACCAAGAGATTCTTATCTCATTGTGACGAGCTCATCATGAACAACACAATCTATAGAATTTACAACAAAATTCACTCTAATTTGATGAAGATAAAATTCTCATGTAGACTATTCGCCAAGAATGTCAATTCCTCAACTTTGTGCGTTCTTGAAAACAACAAAAAACTTGTATCTTGAACATGGAGTGT
Organism: Solanum lycopersicum; assembly: GCF_036512215.1. NCBI lineage: Eukaryota > Viridiplantae > Streptophyta > Magnoliopsida > Solanales > Solanaceae > Solanum > Solanum lycopersicum. Next base: position 21,891,736 of record NC_090802.1, read on the forward strand.
TAACATCATGATCTTTGTGGGTACACCGTTTAAACATAGAACTTTTATTTGAAGGTTATTCCGATGTGATGTTGTAGGTAAAGAGGCCCTCGATTTTGAGTAACTTACTAAAGCATCAATGAATAACACAAAATTATCTCCACCATAAGAAAAAACTCAAGTTGAATCACAAGTCGCCTTATCCAATACCAAAGAATTCATCATCTCTAAGTTTACTTCCAAACCTATGATATTTGATATGCAACTTTGAATGATCGTAGTTGAAGATCCATGAATCGACTTAGGAGATTTTGCATTACGAGCTTCTTCTTTTGTTGCGAAGAGGGCTTCAAGAACTTCAATGTATGTAAAATGATGATAAAAATATTTATGAAATTTCACAAATATGCCTTTGAATTCTGCTAAAATTGATTCCAAAATATGTTGGTATATTTCACAACTTTGAGCCGTTGTGGTAGAACATCCATAACTTGACATAGGAGCCTCGAAATCATGAGCCGCTTTTTTCAATGAAAAGTGCATTTCAAGAGATGCAATATGTGTAATAATCATGATCAATTTTTTTTTGAATTTTCACAAATATGCCTTTGAAGTATGCTTAGATACTCTAAAATATGATGATTTTTTTCAGCTTTTGACGGTCGTGGTAGAAAAATCATAACTTAGCATAGAAGCATCTGAAATACGAGCCAATATTTCTATTGTGAAATAAACTCTAAGAACTGTGATATATGTAAAAATGATAGTCAAAACCTTTAAGAATTTTTATAAATATGCCATTGAAGTTATCTAGGATGCCTTTCTTAACTCTTCTCCTTTGCTCATCTGTGACACATTTGAACTCACGTGCTAGATATATCATTTTAAAGATCTAGTGTTATGATCACATGATTCCACCAACCCCCCTTTTTTAACTCATGTGATTGAACTTAGAGTGATTACTCCAAGCGCCTACTTACCTCGGTGAAGATGATCAGGTCATATCGTAATTCAAGATGACGATTGTTTTTTGGGACGTACATAGTTCATACTCTTGAGGGCCAGGAGTAACATCCAATTTATGCTCATACCTTAAGGGGCATAGGAAACCTTCATGGGAAGTATTTCTTTAGAAAATTAGTGTTGATGGGACCAACTCTTACACTCTCTTGGTCAACATATTTATAGGCGCCACTTGAATATGCTTCCTTCACAACATACGACCCATCCCATTTTGATGTAAACTTATCACCGATATGTCTATTGAATATTATGGGTCTCCTGACTGCTAAGACCAAGTCTCCCACTTGAAATGATAGAGGTTGCACCTTCTTGCTGAATGCTCTCCCAATTTGAGCTTGATAACATTCCAACCTTTGTTGTGCTTCCTATCACTTCTACTCTAATGTTTTCAATTATTATATGTCATGACCGGATTCTAGTCCCCAGACAAGACCGGTGTCGTTGACCTCTCAGAGATCGCTAAAGAGCCTACATATGTCATCGTTACATCATCTAGATAAATTTTAGCGGAAAATGTGAACTATTTTCTTAGTTGAAGTATACTTAGACTTCACAATAAAAAAATTGTATTCGAATAAGATCATGTACATAATTTCATAATCATTCACAACAACCATGTAATACCAAGATACTCAATTGAATGAAATAGTACATAACTGAATTAAATGTATACTTGCCAATACGGCACCAATACAATGTATGAAACAAATGAGAAAAAAAACGCTAGTGGAACATCCTCCATTAGCTCATGCCTACAGCTAAGCTAGAATATGAAATATAGGCATCCTCGAAGGCAGGAGGGCCTACCAAGTCCTGATGAATGCTCCACGTCTAGATAACTTCGGTGTAGTCTCGTAATGCTCTAGCGTTCACCTGCAATTGCACCTAAATGTAGACAGTTGTATGGGATTAGTACACACTTGTACTAAGTGTGGGTATATGCAAGCACACACCAAGGACATGCATGATTAAGAAGAGCTCTCTCCTAATAATATGAGTTATGTAAAGTCAAGTCAGTGGACTTGCCAAATCGGGTTAGGAAAGTCATGCTATGAGAGTAACATGCATCATCATACGTATCATTTTGCAAAAAGCACATAACATATTGCACAGACATAGTTCATATCATTCCTTCATATGCCATGAGACCTTGGAATCATGGACTTGACATTAATACTTCCCAAAATGAGGGCTCAACATATGGGGCCTCAACTAGGGAGCTTCCTTTAGCAAACACAGAGTCTGCTTCATTCATTCATACGTACTTAATTTTCATTCATTCATACGTACTTAATTTTCATTCATTCATATCTTAGTGTAAACACCAACCATACCTAGGATTTACTTTAACACTTTCATCGGTTTCGCTGTGCAATGACCAAGAATAACCTAGTGTTATTACTTAAGTCTAGCTCACCTCTTGATTATACTATACTAACACCTTTGGTATCGTTCATTTCATTATGTTCATTATTTGAGGTTGGCCTCATTCTTTCTTTGGAATCTTTAACCTTAACCGACATAGATCATGTGAGCATCATGAAATCCTATGTTTAACCCCACACCGAAAAGATGTGGATCACCGGCCAAAGTGAACCAAAGGATGCTACAGTATATAGGGAGTTGAACCCTGCTAGAACCCTGTATTCGCAGTATAGGTTCAAAGACTAGGAGATATAATGAGACCCATACCCATCTGGATGGACAGTCTCATCTTATGAGAATTACATGGACCTCTGCCTTCTTGAAAGAAGGAATCGTAACTCATAGCTAGCCTATCGGTGCTCAGTATAATGTTCCATTATATTCATCTCAAACATCATGAAAGTTGGATTCTAGCATAAGGCATCATAGCTCATTAGATGATTTATCATATCATTATTAGTATTAACTTTGATTTAACTTCAATACTTTTATTAGAGTGTTCATAGAGAGTGGTCTCATAATTAACCTTACACTCTCATAGGTGAGTACGTCTTGGTAACATTTACTTAGGCTCATTTGAGGTTTCTCTCACCTATCACGTTAGCTGCTTATAAAGTTCTCACCACATTCATAAACTTTAGCACATTTAGTCTTCATACTCACCACTTTTACGTGAATGTTCATTTCATCGTATGTCAATACACTTGGCCCTTTAATGTGTGTCACACTCTTACCTAACCCCTTCGGGGTTTCATCATCTCTTCACATAACATCTTAGTTTCACTTACTTTTAAACGTATCCTAGACCTATGAGTCCACAATTAAAAGCCAAGAGGCTTCATTTATAGTTCATCTAAATGATTCATATTTACCCAAATTTATGTGGTACAAGACTTATGCATCTTGTAGGTATAACAAGATATCGATTTCGATCCTTAGAGGCAGCATTCATTAAATATTTGTTCACATACGACTTATGTGTCAATACGGGATTGGGCAAGGGAACCTGATTTCGAATCCCTTCAGCAACACTTAATATTATATTAAACATGATAATTGCATTTTGCATATTTGGGTGACCCTAGTTCGATCCCCCTGATTCCCATAATATTTCCTTTCTTTTCCTCCTCTCTTTCTCGTTTAAGGAAATGAGTTTGTGGGATCAATCCCCCACAAGCTCATTCTTTTTAACTCTATTTATCTCTTAACTTTCTCACCTATGCAAGAGGTTGTGAGTTCAATCCCCTCTCACCACATTTATTTTTCTCCTTTATTTTTCTCGTAACTCTCTCATCTATTCAAGAGGTTGTGGGTTCAATCCTCATTGGAGCCTTTTCACTAGGACCATCCGGCTGAACTTTCTCCTTCCTTTTTTTCTCAACCTCTCATATATGTACAATCCTTCATCATGTGACCCGATTTGCTACAACTTTAACAAGCGTTAGAGCCCCTCATACACCCTCCTCCATGAAGTTTTCCGCACTTCCTACAAGGTGGTCTCTCTTGAGGTGTATATACTTCATTGTTTCTCTTAACTCTAGGCTCGGAATCCCTATCATAGCTACCCTTGGACAAACTTGACTCCCCTTGGTGGGAGAGTCTTTTTTTAAACCTGGGCTTATCCCTGATTTCAATACTACTCTTCCATGTAAAATTCTTCTCAGCTTGCTTTGACTTGTTCCCTGCCCTAGTATGCTTCCTGTTCCTGCTTTCCTCCACTTGTTGGACATGGACCATAAGCCTGGAAAGTCCCATGCTAGCATACAACATAGCTACCTTACACTCCTCCTCAATATTCTCTGCAATCTTAGATCCAGTGTAAATGGGAGAATTCATCCTCGTGAAGTTCCTTAACCTACTAGCCATGGTGCTGGAAGATGGGTTCTTTCTGGGAACACCTTGTTGCTCTGCCTGGGCTGTCATAGCATGCGCTTGTATGGTGATGACTTGGGCCATATGTACCAGGGCTATCCTTACTTCTCCATCTGTCGACCCGGCTGGGTTAACAAGCATCTCCATTTCAGCAGCTGGGGCCTGGGGAGGAACTTGGTTTCCCCCTAAAAGCTGCTTCTCCTCTTCCCTTACCAGCTTTTGTCCTGGTGTTCATTTTCTAAAAAATAGAATTGATGTTAGATACGCTCATAACACCAAGGAATCACACATTAGAGAAGTCACTATATGATCAGAAGAAGGGAATTTTTCTTATGCATCTTGTAGTCTCTAATTAAGATAATGGTGCACTTCACTACCATGACTTAGAAACTACTCAATGTAGTTGATGTGAACCTATTATTCTCAAAATTTAACCTAACGCTCTGATACCAACTTTTTCACGACTGGAGTCTAGACCTCAGACGAGACCGACGCCTTAGACCTTTCAGAGGTCGCAAACAAGCCAACATACGTAATTGTTACATTATCTAGATAAATTTTAGCAGAAAATTTGAAATTTTTGTATAGTTGAAGTATACTTAGACTTCATAATAAGAAACATCGTATTCAAATAAGATCATCTACATAATTTCATAATCGTTCACAACAACAATATAATAGCAAGATACTCAAATGAATAAAATAGTTCATAACTACATTAAATGTATACTTGCCAAAATGGCACCAATACAATGTCTGAAACAAGTGAGAAAGAAACACTAGTGGAACATACTCCACTAGCTCATGCCTACATCTAGGCTAGAATATAAACGATAGGCATTCCGATGAATGCTCCACGTCTGGATAACTTCCCCGTAGTCTCATAATGCTCTAGCGTTCACCTGCACCTACACTTAAAATAGAGATTTATATAGGATTATACTAATTATGGGTATATACAAGCACACACCAAGGACATGCATGGTTAAGGAGATCTCTCTCCTAAAAATATGAATTATGGAAAGTCAAGCTAGTGGACTATCCAAATCAGGTTAGGAAAGTCATGCTATGAGAGTAACATGCATCATTATACATATCATTTTGCAAACAACACATAACATATTGCACATATCATATCACATAGTTCATATCATTCTTTTATATTCCATGAGACCTTAGAATCATGGAATTGACATTAAGATTTCCCAAAATGAGGGCTCAACATATGGGACCTTAACTAGGGAGCCTTTAGCAAACATAGAGTCTGCTTCATTCATTCATACGTACTTCATTTTCATTCATTCATATACTAGTGTAAACACCAGTTATACCTAAGATGTAGTTTAAGACCTTCAACGTGTTCGTTGTGCAATGACCAAGAATAACCTAGTGTCATTACTTAAGTCTAGCTCACATCTTGATTATACTATAGAAACACCTTTGGTATCCTTCATTTCATTATGTGCATTATTTGAAACGAGACCCTCGACGGACCGTTGTTCCTATGACGGTCCGTCACACTTGCCGTCGAGGGGAATGAAGAAAGCAGCAGAAGAATTGCACCAAGTATGGGACGACGGAGTCCACGACGGTCCGTCATGACCACGACGGTCCGTTGCGTGGTCTGTCGACCCAGCCGCGTTTTGGCAGATTTCCAGTAATTAGAATCCTTGTTTAATTAGGTTTTTATTTTTTATAAATAGTTTGAAAAACCTCGTTTTTGAGGTTAGACTCTGTGAGATTAGACATCATATTATTAGACTTTGTGTTTGAAGTGTTTGATTGTTAGAGATTCTTACAAATGATTTTTGGTGATTAATCAAGCAAATTTTCGGACTTTATTCTTTCTCATTGAAGTAAGTACATGAATTCTTGTTTAACATATTTGAATATTGTGTTTATGGCTATGAGGAACTAAACTCCATAACTAGGGTTGTGGGAACCATAGGCAAATAATGAGATAAACCCTAGCTAAAATAACGATTCTAGAAGTGTCTTGCATGTATTAATAATTCTTTCGCTTAGAAGTCTTTTTAACGGATGATCAACGTTAGAACTCGCCTTAATGCTACTTGCCGGACCAAGGAGTTAGATAATAGGAAAAGAATTATTAACATAGATTTAGTGTATTCTATCTAATAGGCTAGTATTGATTGGTACGAGGTAATAACTTAGTCAAATATCGAATACGATGCTTAATATGAGGTAAGGATAAGGGTTAGGAAAGCAACACTAGTAGTCGGACCAAGGTGCGAAGTGAGATTTTCTAGATGCCGGACCAAGGATTTAGAAATACATAACTTATCACTTTGCATGCAAGATACTAGGAAAGAATTGTTATAGTTAGAATTATCAAGTTATGAACCTGTGGGGAACACGTAAACCATAGTTACTTTAATTAATTGATTAAAACCCAACATTAAAAGCTGTTAAGTGTCTCTTTCAAGTTAACTAGTTATTTTTACTCATTAGGAAATACAAACCCCCCTTTTTATGCTTTTACTTTCTAAGGAAGTCATCAACCGAACAATAATAATAACAAGTTGAAGTTAAGTCTAGACTATTTTCCTCATGGGAACGATCCCAACCTCACTAGTTGGGTTATTTACTTGACGCGACCGTTTTACTTCTCATTTGAGAAGTAAGTTTGAGCGTATCAAATTTTGGCGCCGCTGCCGGGGAATTTAGCTTTCAGAATAACTTGAACTTATTACTAAAGTTTAGTTGATATTTTCTTGATTTTACTTTGTTTTATTGTTTTTGATTTCCTTTCAAAACTATCCTCCTTGTATGCCAAACACACGAAGAGGAAGAGAACCCTTGTTTCCCTACGATCACAAGCTAGAGCGTACACTGCGCAATATGAATCGAAACTTCGGAATAAATGATGAGGATCCAAACCAGAACATCCCAAATCCAGTGGATGTTCATGTACAGATGTTACCCGACGCTCCGGGTGAACATCAACAGAGGGGACAAAATCCCGTTCCACGGCCCCAAGCATACTACAGAGGGTATGATAACATCGCAGACTCGGATGGGCAACTTGTCATGCCCCCTCTACCCACAGGCCACACTTTTGTGGTAACTAGTAGCCTGATGCAAATGCTCACTGCCAGAGGTTTGTTTTCAGGGCTACCTTCTGAGGATCCACATGCCCATATAGCTAAGGTAAGGGCAGTGTGTAAAAGTTGTGTGGGGAGGCCTAATTTGGATCTAGATGTAATAGGTCTCAGAGTGTTTCCTCTCTCACTGACGGGAGAGGCTACTATGTGGTTTACTGAGCTCCCATACAACTCCATTTTCACTTGGAACCAACTACAGGATGTCTTCTTAGCACGCTACTATCCGTCTCCTAGAAATTAAACCACAAAGACAGGGCGAATAACTTTGTGGCACTACCAGAAGAGTCAGTTAGTAGTTCTTGGGATAGATTCACCTCATTCTTGAGAAGTGTCCCAAATCACCGTATTGATGATGAGTCACTGAAGGAATACTTCTATCGGGGACAGGATGATAAAAATAAAGCGGTGTTGGACACTATAGCAGGTGGATCTTATGGAGAATGCCCTTATGCTGAGATTGCTGAGAAATTAGAGAAAATCTCCCATAACAACAAAGCTTGTAGTACTAGGAAGTCCGATACAGGGAGAAACACCTTCGCAGTGCAGTCCACTCATAACCCAGCCACAGATGATATTCGTGAAGAAATGACTCAGATGAGAACTGAGCTTGGGTTGGTACTAAAACATGTCACTGGGGGTGTAGAAAAGGTTAATGCAGTCAACTACTTGGCTAAACCACCACCTACAATCGATGAGTGTTATTATGAGGAGGATTCCTATGTAGTAAATGAACAGATGGGGGGTTTCCGACCAAGTGCCCAAGGCTCTAATCAGGAAAATTAGCGCCAAGGTCAAGGGAACCAAGGTCGAAACTATGGTAACTACAATCGTGAGGGTCATTATGTCCAAGATGGAAACTACAATCGCGACAACAATTTCAACAGGGGTAGCTATGGTAACAGAAATGACAGTAATGGACCCTATGTTCCTCCTCAAAATCGTGAAGTTACTCTTAGGGATGGTGGAGGTAGTATGTCGCGAGTTGAGGATATGTTGCATAAAATGATGAGGAGGTTCGATGCTAGTGATGAGCACAATAAAGAAATGAGGAATGATTTAGCGGGTATTGGGTAAAAAGTTGATACACATGCAATATCGATTAAGCAACTTGAGTTACAATTGGCCAATTATCTACAACTGTGAACACACGGCAACCGGGCACTCTTCCTAGCAACACTGTCCAAAATCCTAAAAATGATGGACATTGTATGGCAATTACTACTCGCGGTGGCAAGCAAACCATTGACCCACCTATGCCATCTAATGAGAATGAGGTGACAAAAGACACTGACAAAGTGGTAAATGTTGATGCTAATTTAGAGGATGACAGTGCAGAAGATGCTGAAGTGCCTAAAAAAGTAACTCCCATGCCTAGGCCACCACCCCCATTTCCTCAAAATTAGTGAAAAAGACTGAGGATGGCAAATATCGACGTTTTATAACAATGTTGAAGCAACTTTCTATCAATGTCCCTTAGGTAGAAGCTTTAGAACAAATGCCCAGTTACGCCAAGTTTATAAAAGATTTGATCACAAAGAAAAGATCAGTTACTTTTGAGGATGATGATAGAATACAACATTGTAGTGCTATTGCTACAAGATCTCTGGTCCAAAAGAAAGAAGATCCGGGTGCATTCACTATTCCTTGTACAATCGGGCTATTACATTTTGCGAAAGCATTATGTGATCTGGGGGCAAGCATAAATATCATGCCCCTCTCGATTTACAAGAAGTGGGGTTTGGGTGACCCAAAGCCCACTGCGATGTGGCTACTGATGGTTGATCGAACAGTAAAACGGCCCATAGGGATACTTCATGATGTGCTAGTAAAAGTGGAGTCATTCATCTTTCCAGCCAATTTTGTTATTCTTGATTGTGAGGTTGATTTTGAAGTGTCTATTATCCTTGGGAGGACATTCCTAGCTATGGGAAGAGCCTTAGTAGACATGGAAAAGGGGCAGATGAAATTTTGGTTGAACAGTGAAGAAGTGACCTTTAACATTTGTAGGTCCATGAGGCAGAGTGGTGAGCTTCAATCGGCATCTGCTATATCCTACAACATGGGTGAGACATTTGAGACAAAAATAGAAGAACGTCTAGGTGTCGAAGCATTAGCGGCAGTGATAATGAACTTTGATAGCGATTGCATTGAAGAGTATGAGTCATTAGTCGCGGCTCTTGACCGAGGTGATGTTCGGTTTAAACCGAAGAAATTTGAGCTTGATATGAAGAATCGCGAGTCCCCACCCGCTAAACCATCCATAGAGGAAGCTCCAAAAGTTGAATTAAAAGCTCTCCCACCTTATCTTAGGTATGAATTCTTAGGAAATGGTGTCATTTTACCGGTAATCATTACATCAGACCTGGATGAACAACAGGTTTAGAGTTTGGTGAAGGTACTAAAAAGGTTCAAAAGAGCTATTGGGTGGACCATTGCGGACATTATTGGGATCCCCCTAGTATTTGCTCTCATAAAATCCAACTCATGCCTGATCATAAGCCGAGTATTGAGCACCAGAGACGCTTGAATCCTCCTATGCAAGAGGTTGTTAAGAAGGAAATTATCAAGTGGTTGGATGCTGGAGTAATCTATCCAATCGCCGATAGTAGTTGGGTATGCCCGGTTCAGTGTGTACCTAAGAAAGGGGGAATGACTGTGGTCCCCAACGAAAAGAATGAACTTGTTCCAATGAGACCGATTACTGGATGGAGGGTGTGTATGGATTACCGTAAACTGAACTCATGGACTGAAAAAGACCATTTTCCTATGCCCTTCATGGATCAGATGTTGGATAGACATGCCGGAAAAGGGTGGTATTGTTTTCTTGATGGGTATTCAGGGTATAATCAGATTTCTATTGCACCAGAAGATCAAGAGAAAACCACTTTCACTTGTCCATATGGGACTTTTGCGTTCAGAAGAATGTTGTTTGGGTTGTGCAATGCACCTGCAACCTTTCAGAGATGTATGATGTCAATATTTTCTGACATGGTGGAGGATACTATAGAGGTTTTTATGGATGATTTTTCTGTGGTTGGTGATTCATTCAAGCGGTGCTTGACCAATTTATCTGAGGTTCTTAAGAGATGTGAAGACTGCAATTTGGTACTAAACTGGGAAAAGTGTCATTTCATGGTGAAAGAGGGTATTGTGTTGGGTAATCGCATTTCAGAAAAGGGCATAGAGGTTGATCGAGCTAAAGTTGAAGTAATAGAGAGACTTCCCCCGCCGATCTCTGTGAAAGGTGTGAGAAGCTTTCTTGGGCATGTAGGTGTTTATCGGAGATTCATCAAAGACTTTTCAAAGATTGCACACCCATTGTGCAAATTGCTGGAGAAAGAATGTAAATTTTGTTTTGATGAATCCTGTCTTAAAGCATTCGGTGAGCTAAAAGAGAAGTTAGTGTCTGCGCCTATCATTATTTCTCCGGATTGGAACAGTCCAATTGAGGTAATGTGCGATGCTAGTGGGGTGGCTCTTGGTGTAGTATTGGGATAGAAAAGAAACAAAATCCTTCACCCAATTTACTATGCTAGTAAAGCCCTATATGAAGCCCAGAAGAACTACACTGTGACAGAGCAAGAACTCCTCGCAGTAGTCTTTGCTTTTGAGAAATTTCGCTCCTATTTGCTAGGTACTAGAGTTATAGTGCATACTGACCATTCAGCATTGAGATATTTGATGGCGAAGAGAGATGCGAAACCAAGGCTGATTCGTTGGGTATTACTACTGCGAGAATTTGACTTTGAAGTGCTGGATAGAAAAAGGACTGAAAATCAAGTTGCTGATCATTTGTCTCGTCTAGAGGATGAAGCTATGAGAGAGTTAGGGGATAAGACTGACATTGATGATACTTTTCCTGATGAACATGTATTGGCTGCTTCACAAGACTTGATTCCATGGTTCGCAGATTTTGCAAACTATCTGGCTAGTGATATTGTTCCATCAGACTTGTCCTTTCATCAAAGGAAAAAGTTCATGTACGATGTGAAGAAGTTCTTTTGGGATGAACCATACTTGTATAGGAGTTGTGCCGACGGGCTTATTCGGCGTTGTGCGCCAGAATGTGAAATGTTGAGTGTATTGGAGGCATGCCATTCTTCACCTGTTGGCGGACATAACAGTGGTATTCGAACCGCTCACAAGATATTGCAATGTGGTTACTATTGGCCAACTCTTCATCAAGATGCTCATGGGTTTGCTAAATCATGTGATAAATGTCAACAAGATGGTGGTATTTCAAGAAAGCAAGAGCTCCCTCTAAACCCCACTCTTGTGATTGAGTTATTTAATGTGTGGGGTATTGACTTTATGGGCCCTTTCGTGAGTTCTCATGGGATGAAGTACATTCTTGTAGCAGTTGATTATGTATTTAAATGGGTCGAAGCCATAGCCCTCGCAAATAATGAAGGGAAGAGTGTCACTGCATTCTTGAAAAAGAATATATTCTCCCATTTTGGCACTCCAAGGGCCATTATTAGTGATGGGGGCTCCCACTTCTGCAACAGATTGTTCAAGGGGTTATTGGAGAAATACGGTGTTCGCTATAATGTGGCCACTCCTTACCACCCTCAAACTAGTGGGCAAGTTGAGGTATCGAATCGGAAGATCAAATAGATATTGTCCAAAACAGTGAATGCTAGTAGAACAGATTGGTCAAGGAGTCTTGATGATGCTCTTTGGGCCTACCAGGCAGCTTATAAGACTCCCATAGGTATATCTCCATACCAACATGTATATGGGAAAGCTTGTCATCTTCCGGTTGAGTTAGAGCATAAAGCCATGTGCGCTATGAAGAAGTTAAAAATTGATTGGAGCGAAGCTGCAGAGCAACGGTTAAATGGGTTGAATGAACTTGATGAATTTCGCTTGGAAGCCTATAAAAGCTCAGCCCTATATAAAGAAAAGCTGAAGAAGTATCATGACAACAAAATTGAAAAACGAGAGTTTATGGTCGGGGATTTAGTGCTTCTATTCAATTCCTGATTGCGCTTGTTTCCAGGCAAACTCAAGTCAAAATGGACTGGTCCTTACACGGTTACCCAACTATTCCCTCAGGGAGCAGTTGAGTTGGAAACTAAGGAGGGTGTGCGGTTCAAGGTGAATGGACAGCACATAAAAATCTATCTCGGGCATGCTGAATCAGCGAATGAAGTGATCGAGGAATACCATCTTGATTAAGTCTGAGTAATAATGTGGCCCCAGTCGTGCCGCAACATTAAATCAGGCGCTTGTTGGAAGGCAACCCAATACTTATCATCTTTTTAATAATGGTAGCACTTTTTCTATAAATGGGTTTTAAATTTGCAGGCACATCACCAGGAAATTCTGCAGAAAACTACTCTGCAGTAGCCACTGACGGATACAACAACGGACCGTTGAGAATGCAACGGACCGTTGTATGCATCCATCACACCAGGTACGTATTTCTGTCATTTTAATTATTAGGGCACACACGACGGAACCTACAACGGCTCATCACAAACGCGACAGACCGTCGTCGGGGAACCGTCGCGTGATTAATGAATTCTACCCGACCCGACCCGGCTGGACCCTTCTCAAAATCTGACCGTTTATACTCCCCCCCTCCATATTACACCCCATTACTTCCTTATTCCTCTCATCTCCCCTCTCTTTTCAACTTCCACACTTCCCCTAAGTGATCATTGCTCCCAAAATCCTCCTAAGCCTTATACTTATCATCCACTAGTCGGTGCTGTTGTTGTAGGTGTCTACCTTGCCAGAATCATTCTCCGTTTGTTTTCTTCTCCCTTTCCAAGGTATGTGTCTCTACATTTACACTTATTTATCTTGAATTTTTGTTTTGTAGTTAGTATTAGCTTAGTTCATAGTCGTATACTGTTTCCTTTATATGCTTATGTCTAAACCTAGGTTCAAAATGTTCGTATGTGCCATGTTGATAACCCTAGGCATAGGTGGTTTTGCTTTGATAGTTTCTTAGGTCGTTGGGATAGACACATATAGGTCCACAACACTACACGACCATGTGGGTTCATCGGGGATGCGTAGGGTACCCTCAGTTCTAACACTGCTACTCAGAACGAGACCCCGATGACGGCCCGTCGCACACATGACGGACCGTCGTAGGGTCCGTTGCTCAAGCCCTAGCACCCCTGCCCAACGACGCCTGTGACGGACCGTTGTATTCACGACGGTCCTTCTTGCACGACCGTCATGGTTGTCAGAGACCCTGTTTCTAAGGGTCTCTCAAAATTTTCAAAGTGTCCTACGACGGACTCTTACGACGGACCGTCATACCCACGACGGTCTGTCCTGCACGACCGTCATGATGGTCAGAGACCCCTCTGATAAGGGTCTCCCAACCTTTTCTAAGTGTCCTACGACGGACTCTTACGACAGACCGTTATACCAACGACGGTCCGTCCTGCTTGACCGTCATGATGGTCAGAGACCCCTCTGATAAGGGTCTCCCAACATTTTCTAAGTGTCCTACGATGGAGTCTTACGATGGACCGTCGTACCAACGATGGTCCGTCCTGCTTGACTGTCATGATGGTCAGAGACCCCTCCTTCAGGGTTCTTTCTATATACATAGACCAATTACAACACGACGGACCTCATGACGGTCCGTCATATCCACGACGAGTCGTCATCTAGCCCGTCGTGTGATACAGTTTCACTATCACTAACATACTATTTTAAATGTTTTATGTTGTATGGGCTTGCTTGTATTGTTTGACATTACTCGTACTAATAGCGATCCTTTTCAGGTACTATCTACTATGGCACCCAAGCAAGACCAAGCCTACGCACGCGGGCGATCCAATTCAGCTGCCTCGTCTGCACGCTTGATCATCGGGTCTGATGATGAGCGGGACCCTAAATATGTGCCCCAAGGCACTTCTGCAACTTTCCGTGCTGCACGTGCCCCTAGAGCCACACCCAAGACGGTGGCGTCCGGCGTAGTCACTGCCTCCCAGTCTGATGAGGAGCGCACACTGACCGGCAAACCCTCTGGGTCCGCCACAAATGAGGAAAGAGCGTCTGGCTCCTTTGGAGTTTCCTGGTCCAAGGAAGCTTCAGGCTATGTTGAGGTTCCCGCACCCGTCACTGCTGCAGCGTCGGCCTTGTCTGATGAGGCTGACAGTTCAGACTCTACATCCGGCGCACCAGCCAAGGTCCCCACCCCAGCCTCTTACCAGCCAAACCGGTGGTGCGTCGAAGGCCAGTTTCAAGTTTATTCTGACGCCAAATTCCTGACTGATAAAGGAGTAATGACTCGGACACTCACCTTGGAGCGGCGGGTACTTACAGGGAGCCTCCCATCGATGCCGGAGATCCACAACCTATTCACCAGGCATCGCTTAGAGTGGACAGCCCGTCCGTTGGGACGATACAGCGAAGAAGTGGTCCGAGAATTCTACGCATCCTACGTAGCGACTCTCCGATCACAGATCGATAAGCGGGCTGCTCCCGCTAAACAGGCCCCACTGGAGCAGGTTGTCCGGGGCGTGCAGGTCGACATTTCCCTGCCAGCTCTCTGCCGGTTCCTATACGGCGAGAGTGCAGATGCTACACAGACTCCCCACACTGCCGAGTTTGACTACCGCTGGCAGATAGTGAAGGATGGCCAGTTCTTGCGCGAGCAGGCACTGAGAGAGACCACCAAGAGGTGGATGGCCCTGCATCTATCAGTCGACGGAGAGGGTGCAGATTGGGTCACTGAGCCGAAGGGGGCCATCAAGAAGGCCAACCTCACGTTCGTCGTGAAGTTCTTGTGGCTGCTCGTCCGTCACTGCCTTTCCCCCACAGCTGCTGATAACATCGTCACTTGGGATCGAGCAGTGTTGATAGCGGCGATGATAGCTGGATTCGAGGTCGAATTCACATGGCTTCTCCAGGAAGTCATGCACGAGAGGTCATTCAAGGTCACCACTACCTACCCCTTCCCGTGTATGATTTTTGCCCTTTGCAGGACCGCGGGTGTGCCCATATGGCACATAGATCAGTTGAAGACCCCGCAGGGCACCGTTGACGTCGGCCTCATCACAGACGAGGCCAATGAGTTGGCCCCACGTCGAGGGCTCCGTCCAGAGCTGCCACCACTTGCTGACGATCTTGCGGATACGGTGGCCCAGGCCCGCACCGCTACACAGGCGTCCACTGACACTACCCCGGTTGAGTTTATCCCGGGTAGTAGCCCATCCCCGAGCTCCTCTCGCACACCCTCTCTACAGTTACCGGCCCCGCTTGCTAGGGTCCAAAAACTGGAGGCACAAATGGCCACCCTTCTGCATCATATCCAGCCGCGGATGCAGAAGTCTATTACTGAGTCTGAAGCGCGTATGGAGAGGAAGATGCAGCGGAAGATTGCTAAGGTTCACCAGCGCCTCGATGCATTTGAGTTGAGAGTGTTAGCTCGCCCAGCCTCTCCGGTAGATGTGTCGACTCTTCAGGCTGCAGTCGACAGTCTTCGTGCAGACATCGACATGATCCTAGAGGCGACAGTGCCAGAGCCTGTCGAGCCTGTTGAGGACACTGTATTGGCGGCCCTGTTTGCTACTTCAGATATTCCCCCACCTTCCCCTCGAGAGAGTGCCAAGAGGCGTAGGGGTCGATCAGAGGATGAGGTGCGAGCAAGGAAGAAGGAGCGCCGAGAGATGGAGGCCGCGAGGAGAGCCTCACTTGCTGAGGCAGAGGCACACCAGATCAGAGCATCGCAAATAGCGGCTGGGGCATCTAGCTCCCGCACCGTAGAGACAGCAGGAGGCACTACTGATGGTGCGGTTGTTGCTGAGGACATCACTGAGGGTGTCCAGATTGCTGAGGACACCACTGAGGGTGTCCAGATTGCAGAGGATGTGGGTTTTGGGAAACCGGACCCACCAGCTTGCTGATCGACGGCGCTATGCGCCACAGGTTTGCTTCACCTATCCCTCTAATCTTTAGATTTTTTTATGCATTGGGGACAATTGCATGCTTTTTTTGTTGGGGGTGGGGTAAATGGAAAGTGAGTGTTAGGGTGAAGTCTGAGTAGCCCGACTCACTATCCTCTTTTGGGGTTTTCTTGCCTGTGTTCTTTTTCCCCAAAAGACTGATTACTTTTTCTGTTGAACCGGCACGTTATATCTTTTGTACATAGTTTAACTCTGAAGCATGATGGCTAAAATGATATACCAATAAAACTGGAAAATGTTGCATGACTAGGCGTAGTAACTGATAATTGTGTGGCTCTAAATATGAAATAGAGTTACACAATTGCATTACCCTAAATCTTCAAGTCAAACTAGGTATCTGATAATCTGATATAGTGTTGAGATGTCAAGTGAGTGTGAGGAAAGTTGAATAGTCCACTATTGGTACTGAGCTAGAACTTGCCTGGTTAGTCCTGCTAAAAGTAAGCTGTAACAGACAATTAGGAAAGGATCATGACCTTATTCAATATAGCTCATTTCTAGCCTAAATAAAAGAAACCAAATGAAAGTTATCCTTCTTTGATCCAAATAATTTGAGCTTAAAATTAAACCTTTCTTTTTCACCCCAACTGATCTTTTCTGGGAACAATATGTTGGCCCTGGTCCCTCCTTGGGCATGTGCACCTCAGCTTATGCCAAAAGCATAATTTGAGGGTGGCTAATGTATAAACAACCTTCATTATGGCCCTGACCCGACTTTGGGTATTGTGTACCTTGACTCATGGCAAAGCCATGAGTTGAGGGTTGCTGTTTTGAGGAATGCTCTGGAAAGTGGGGTTGAAAGAATAAAGAGAGAGAAAAAACAAAAGTAAAGTGACTCAAGAACTCGTTGAAAGAAGAAAAAAAAGAAAGAAAAGAGTTACTTACACAAATGAAGAAAGAAGGGAAACAGCAAGGTGAAAGAATAGGAGAAACTGGGCGAGATAAAGCGATGGAAAGTGGAAGGTTTAGCCGATATGTCAAGGAGGGCAAAAAGTCACTAAAGTATACCTACATATACCGTACCTGACTCTGAGCCTACGTTACAAGCTAAAAAAAAGTCCTATCGTGATCCTAAGGGTTGTATAGCGAACTTAAGGCAGTGAAAATAAGCGCAAGCTTATGGCAATAGGTATGAATGAGTGTGACTTTGTTCTGAGAGCGAGTGTTGAAATGTAATCCTTATACTCAAACTTAAATCATTGTGTGAAAAATGAGGATTTTGTTCTAAAGTGAGGACACTAGTTGCAATACCAGAATTGTTAGCACCTCGGTGAGAAATTGAAAAGGATAGGTGTTAGTGCATGGTGAGTCTGTGTCATGTTCGAATCCCACAAAATTCAAGCCTAATAGTGATAGCATGCATAGATTTGATGAGATTAATCGAGATTGATAGTCAAATGATTGCAAAGGATAAAACATGAATACTATTGTACAAAGATTGTGTAGTGAGTCATAGTGCGTCTCTTGAGGACAAACAACGAATTTAAGTTGAGGGTGTTGATATACCGTGGTTTCACGGTATAATTAATACTTTTTCCTTAATTTTAGTGTGTCCGAAAGCCTTTTTTGTGCTATTTTTTATATAAGTTTCTCTTTGTTTTGCAGGAAATCTATCCAAAGCTGAATGCGGAGATTTTGAGCGAAAAATGCAGAAGAGACCACCTACGGAGCTTATGACGGTCCGTTGTGCCTGTGACGGTCCGTAGGTGGCAGCGTACAGAAGCTGCTGAAGGAAGATGGGGAAGTCTGACCAAGTGTGGGATTACGAAGCTTGTGACAGTCCGTCATGGCTTTGACGGTCCGTCCTGCAGGTTCGTCGTGAAGATCAGAGAAGTGATCCCAGTACCCAGATTCCAGAGTTGAAGTATTTTGAAACGAGACCCTCGACGGACCGTTGTGCCTATGACGATCCGTCACACTTGCCGTCGAGGGGAATGAAGAAAGCAGCAGAAGAATTGCACCAAGTATGAGACGACGGAGTCCACGACGGTCCGTCATGACCACGACGGTCCGTCGCGTGGTCCGTCGACCCAGCCGCGTTTTGGCAGATTTCCAGTAATTAGAATCCTTGTTTAATTAGGTTTTTATTTTTTATAAATAGTTCGAAAAACCTCATTTTTGAGGTTACACTCTGTAAGATAAAACATCATATTATTAGACTTTGTGTTTGGAGTGTTTGATTGTTAGAGATTCTTACAAGTGATTTTTGGTGATTAATCAAGCAAATTTTCGGACTTTATTCTTTCTCATTGAAGTAAGTACATGAATTCTTGTTTAACATATTTGAATATTGTGTTTATAGCTATGAGAAACTAAACTCCATAACTAGGGTTGTGGGAACCATAGGCAAATAATGAGATAAACCCTAGCTAAAATAACAATTCTAGAATAATGTCTTGCATGTATTAATAATTCTTTCGCTTAGAAGTCTTTTTAACGGATGATCAACGTTAGAACTCGCCTTAATGCTACTTGCCGGACCAAGGAGGTAGATAATAGGAAAAGAATTATTAACATAGATTTAGTGTATTCTTTCTTATAGTCTAGTATTGATTGGTACGAGGTAATAACTTAGTCAAATATCGAATACGATGCTTTATATGAGGTAAGGATAAGGGTTAGGAAAGCAACACACGTAGTCGGACCAAGGTGCGAAGTGAAATTTTCTAGATGCCGGACCAAGGATTTAGAAATACATAACTTATCACTTTCCATGCAAGATACTAGGAAAGAATTGTTATAGTTAGAATTATCAAGTTATGAACCTGTGGGAACACGTAAACCCTAGTTACTTTAATTAATTGATTAAAACCCAACATTAAAAGCTGTTAAGTGTCTCTTTCAAGTTCACTAGTTATTTTTACTCATTAGGAAATACAAACCCCCCTTTTTATGCTTTTACTTTCTAAGGAAGTCATCAACCGAACAATAGTAATAACAAGTTGAAGTTAAGTCTAGACTATTTTCCTCGTGGGAACGATCCCAACCTCACTAGTTGGGTTATTTACTTGACGCGACCGCTTTACTTCTCATTTGAGAAGTAAGTTTGAGCGTATCATTAACCCCACACTGAAAAGATGTGGATCACCTGCCAAAGTGAACCAAAACATCATATATAGGGAGTCGAACCCTGCTAGAACTCTATATTGGCAGTATAGGTTAAAAAATTAAAAGATATAAGGAGACCCATACCCATCTGGATGGACAGTCTCATCTCATGAAAATTACACGAACCTTTGCCTTCTCTAAAGAAGAAATCGCAACTCATAGCTAGCTTATCGGTGCTCAGTATAAAGTTTCATTACATTCATCTCATACATCATAGAAGCTGGCTTCTAGCATAAGGCATCATATCTCATTAGATGATTTCTCATCTCATCATCAGTATTAAGTATTCTTTAACTTCAATACTTTCATTAGAGTGTTCATAGAGACTGGTCTCTTCATTAATCTTACACTATCATAGGTGAGGATGTCTAGGTAACATTTACTTAGGCTCATTTGAGATTTCTCTCATATTTGACATTAGATTCTTATCAAGTTGTCACAACATTCGTAACTTTAGAACACTTAATCTTCATAATTACTCACCCCTTTTACGTGAATGTTCATTTCATCGTATGTCAATACACTTGGATCTTTAATATGTGTCACACTCTTACCTAACCCCTCTGTGGTTTCATCATCTCTTCACATAACATCTTAATTTCACTTAATTTTAAACGTATGCTAGAATTATGAGTCCATATACAAGACATGAGGCTTCATTCATAGTTCGAATAAGTGATTCATATTTACCCAAGATTATGTGGTACAAGACTTATGCATCTTGTAGGTATGCCAAGATATCTATTGCGATCCTTAGAGGAAGAATTCATTAAATGTTTGTTCATGTTCGACTTATGTGTCAATAAAGGATTGGGTAACGGAACCCAATTTCGAATCCCTTGAGCAACACTTTATCTTATATTAAACTTGATAATTGCATTTTTCAAATTTGGGCGACTTTAGTTCGATCCCCATCACTGCCATAATATTTCCTTTCTTTTCATTCTCTCTTTCTCGTTAAAGCAAGGAGGTTGTGGGATCAATCCCCCACAAGCTCATTCTTTTTCTCTTAATTTATCTCTTAATTTTCTCACCTATGAAAGAGGTTGTGGGTTCAATCCCCACTCACCACATTTATTTTTTTCCTTTATTTTTCTCCTAACTCTCTAATCTATTCAAGAGGTTTTGGGTTCAATCCCCACTCACCAGATTTATTTTTATCCTTTATTTTTTTCCTAACTATCTCATCTATCCTAGAGGTTGTGGGTTCAATCCCCACTCACCACATTTATTTTTTCTCCTTTATTTTTCTCCTAACTCTCTCATCTATTCAAGAGGTAGCGGGTTCAATCCCCACTCACCACATTCATTTTTATCCTTTATTTTTCTCCTAACTCTCTCATCTATTCAATAGGTTGTGGGTTCAATCCCTACTCACTACATTTATTTTTCCTTTTGTTTTTCTCATGAAATTTTTATGTTACTTTCATTTGGTGTGGTCTTGGGTTCAATTCTTAATGATCTCACAACTTTTAAAAAAATTTAAAACATAGCTCACTTTTCAAATTTGTAGTCGAGATCAACATTTCCAGCAAGCTGGAAAATTGGACTCTTTTAATCCATCTTTCTCTCAAGTTTTAATGTTGATTCTTGGAGTAATTCGGGTGACATTTTTCAACCAACATTACCTTTATATGAACATCACACTTTTAACATTAACATATAATAAAACACAATATTTATAACACACAAATTCCAGACAGCAATATAGTTAATTTACAACACACCCATGCTCAAACAATTGACGTAAATACTCTTCTGAAAAACATCGTTGATTCCTTACATAATTTCCAAATACAGATTCAATACATAATCACAACCATACCTAAAATTATCTACCAGAAGACATACCAACGCATGCTTTGAATCTTTCAAACGATCTATGACAGGGGCATGCAACGGGGACAACCTTAGTTTTTCAATTGCGATTAAACTAAACCTTAAGGATCTCTCGGGAAAAGGTACAAGAGAGAAGAAAACCCATACCTTAATATCGTTCAACACTTGTTTCAGTGTCTCCTATTCCCAATGCCTGACCACAAAAATCTAAAACCCAATCCGTCGAGAAGAATGTTGTTGATTTTCGTTTTTAGCTTAGCTTTTCGTTTGAGTTTTTGTGTATAAGTTCTTCAAGAATGAAGAACTATTATTTTCAATTCTTTTTATAATGAAAAACATGAGAATGAGAGTGAGAGACGTGAGAATGATTGGATTAGGATTAGGAGAGTTAGGTGGAGACTTAGTCAAACTAGGACTCCTCATTATTTATTAATATTATTATTATTATTACTATTATTATTTTATTCAAAAATCTGATTTTCTGTTTATTGAATAAGAAAATTGAATATTAATTAATTTTACTAATTCACTAAATACAAAAAATTAACTAAATCATTGCTTCCATTAAGGCTCAAATCGGGGTTGAGCAATATATTTGCTTAAAGGATAATTTTTAGCCACTTCTATCCGAATTTCCCCTTAACCACATTAATTAATTAACTAATTAGGGTAATTACAATAATACCCTTATCCTGGAAAAGACCATTTTACCCCTAGACCCCCTAAACTTCAGATTACCCCGTTTTAATTCCAGTTAAGACTCATACGGTTAAATCTCCATATTCGGGTGCCCTACGTGGATGGACCCAACCTTTCCTAGATCAACTATCTCAACAAGTTAGTTGGCATGGCTGTTGCAGAGGTTTAGAGGTCTGGTTCTACGCACATCAATTCGTGTGAACCCGTCTAATCTAGGCATTCTAGATACGTTGGACACTACTTAGCATAGTCATTTTTAGGGTTGTCACATTATTACCACTTAGGAACATTTGTACCCGAATGAAACTACACATCATTTTAAAATACAGAAGGTGATTTTCAAAAATATGTTAACATACTTGAGACTTTACTCTTTGTGAATTTTTGCTTCACACTTACTCTAGATAGTGCATATTACTCAAGCTTATCTGAAGCTTCATATTTGAGATTGAGAAATTTCCTTCTCACCGCACTTAACTTGATGCACGTCACCACTCATGCAACTCAAAAAATATTCATGTCCATGCTATACAAAAACAACAACATGACATGCAAACATGAATTCATTTTAACTCACTTAGTGCAATTATTACACATACGATTTGGACTTACAACATCAAGTCGACTATTGCACTAAAACTTAGAGTTTCTTAAACAAAACCAGCCTTAGAAGGAGTATATCTAACCACTTAGATAACATCTTGTTAGCCTTAAGATTTGAAATTATATGGCTTTGTTTGATTGATCCACACCCTGCCCATTTATTCCCTATCTCATTTGGCAACTGAAATATCACTACCCTGGTTTGATAGTCTATGGTAGCATAACACTTATGGTGAAAATACATACCTAAGCTATTCAATTCGTTGGTGAATATCATATTCACATATTAGTAGGTTGGTGCACATCTTTGAAACCTACTAGCAGCTTCGCATTAATAGACTAAGGAACTCCTTCCTAAAGTAGTCTAATCAAAGCATACAACATAAATAAACACATAAGTCACATAAGTCAGCAACCAACATGATGACTCCAACATATTAACTTCATACTAGTGCATAAAACCATAAACATGAAAAACTAATTTAGGCTATGCACCTGAGACATCACCACCCCTTGACTTGAGTACGAAGAATCGTTGCCTTATTGGAGCCTTTTCACTTGGACCATGCGGCTGAACTTTCTCTTTCCTTTTTTTTTGACCTCTCATATACGGACAATCCTTCATCGTGTGACCCGGTTTGATAGAACTGTAAAAAGAGTTAGAGCCCCTCGCATACCCTCTTACATGAAGTTTTCCACACTTCGTACAAGGTGGCCTCTCCTGAGGTGTATCTACTTCACTGTTTCTTTTAACTCTGGCTCAGAATCCCTATCATAGCTACCCTTGGATGAAATTGACTCCCCTTGGTGGGAGAGTCTCTTCTTAAACCTAGGCTTATCCTTGATTTTAGTACTACTCTTCCTTCAAAAATTCTTCTCAGCTTGCCTTGACCTGTTCCATGACCTAGTATGCTTACATTGACCCTAAGACTGGAAAGTCCCATGGTGGCATGCAGCATAGCTACCATACACTCCTCCTCGAGGTTCTCAACAATCTTTGATCCAGTGTAAATAGGAGGATTCATCCTCGTGAAGTTCCTTAACCTACTAGCCATGGTGCTAGAAGGTGGGTTCTTTCTAGGAACACCTTGTTGCTCTGCCTGGGATGTCATAGACTGAGCTTATAAGGTGGCTTGGGCTATATGCACCAGGGTTGTCCTTACTTCTCCATCTGTCAACCCAGCTGGGTTAAAAGACATCTCCATTTCAGCAGTTGGGGCCTAGGGAGGAACTTGGTTGCCCCCAACAACTGCTTCTCCTCTTCCCTGGCCAGCTTTCCTCCTTTTGTTCATTTTCTAAAAAATAGAATTGATGTAAGATAGGCGCATAATACAAAGGAATCAGACATTAGAGAAGGCACAATAAGATCAGAAGAAGGGAATTTTTCCTATGCATCATGTAGTCTCTAATTCAGGATAGTGGTGCACTTTACTACCATGACTTAGAAACTACTCGATGTAGTTGATGTAAACTTATTTTCCTCGAAATTTAATCTAACGCTTTGACAACAACTTTGTCACGATTGAAGTCTAGACCCCAGACGATACCGGCGTCATTGACCTCAGTGGTCACAGACAAGCCTACATACGTCACGTTACATAATCTAAATAAATTTTAGTAGAAAATTTGAACTTTTTGTTTAGTTGAAATATACTTAGACTTCATAATAAGAATCTTCTTATTCAAATAAGATCATCTACATAATTTCATAATCGTTCACAACAACCATCTAATACCAAGATACTCAAATGAATGAAATAGTTCATAACTGCATTAAATGTATACTTGCCAAAATGGCACTAATACAATGTCTGAAACAAGTGAGAAAAAAACGCTAGTGGAACATCCTCCACTAGCTCATACCTACATCTAAGCTATAGGCACCATCAAAGTCAAGAGGGCCTACCAAGTCCGGATGAATGCTCCACGTTTGGATAACTTCAGCTTAGTCTCGTAATGCTCTAGTGTTCACCTGCAACTACACCTAAAAGTAGAGAGTTGAACGGGATTAGTACACACCTGTACTAAGTATGGGTATATGCAAGCACACACCAATGACATGTATGATTAAGAAGAGCTCTCTCCTAAACAATATGAGTTATGGAAAGTCCACTTAGTTGACTATCCAAATAGGGTTCAGAAAGTCATGCTATGAGAGTAACATGCATCATCATACATATCATTTTGCAAACAGCACATAACATATTGCACATATAAAATCACATAGATCATATCATTCCTTCATATGCCATGAGACCTTAGAATCATGGACTTGACATTAAGACTTCCTAAAATGAGAGCTCAACATATGGGACCTCAACTAGGGAGCCTCCTTTAGAAAACACAGAGTTTGCTTCATTCATTCATGCGTACTTCATTTCCATTCAATCATATACTAGTGTAAAAACCAGCTATACCTAAGATGTAGTTTAGGACTTTCATCGGGTTCTTTGTGCAATGACCAAGAATAACCTAGTGTCATTACTTAAGTCTAGTTCACTTCTTGATTATCCTACCCTAACACCTTTGGTATCGTTCATTTCATTATGTGCATTATTTGAGGCTAACCTCATTCTTTATTTGGGAACTTTAACCTTAACCAACACAGATCATGTGAGCATCATGGAATCCAGAGTTCAACCCCACACCAAAAAGATGTGGAATCACCAGCCAAAGTGAACCAAAACATACTAGCGTATACAGGGAGTCGAACCTTGTTAGAACCTTGTATTGGCAGTATAAGTTCAAAGACTAGGATATATAAGGAGACCCATACTCGTCTGGATGGACAGTCTCATCTCATGAGAATTACACGAACCTCTGCCTTTTCGAAAGAACGAATCGCAAATCATAGCTAGCCTATCAGTGCTCAGTATAAAGTTCCATTACATTTATGTCATACATCATAAAAGTTGGCTTCTAGCATGAGGAACCATAGCTCATTAGATGATTTCTTATCTCATCATTAGTATTAAGTATGCTTTAACTTCAGTACTTTCATTAGAGTGTTCATAGAGATCGGTCTCATTATTAATCTTACACACTCATAGGTGAGGATGTCTTGGTAACATTTGCTTAGGCTCATTTAATATTTCTCTCACCTTTCACGTTAGCTTCTTATCAAGTTGTCACCACATTCATTAACTTTCGAACATTTACTCTTCATAATTACTCACCCCTTTTACGTGAATGTTCATTTCATCGTATGTCAATACATTTGGCTCTTTAATGTGTGTCACTCTCTTACCTAACCCCTCTAGGTTTTAATCATCTCTTCATAAAAAATCTTAGTTTCACTTACTTTTAAATGTATGTTAGACTTACGAGTCCACACATACAAGCCATGAGGCTTCATTCATAGTTCGTCTAAGTGATTCATATTTTACCCAAGATTATGTGGTACAAGACTTATGCATCTAGTAGGTATGCCAAGATATCGATTGCGATCCTTAGAGGCAGAATTCATTAAATGTTTGTTCACGTATGACTTATGTGTCAATACGGGATTGGGTAAGGGAATACGATTTCGAATACCTTTAGCAACACTTAATCTTATATTAAACTTAATAATTGCATTTTTGAAATTTGGGGGACCCTAGTTCGATCCCCATCACTCCCATAATATTTCCTTTATTTTCCTCCTCTCTTTCTCGTTTAAGGCAAGGAGGTTGTGGGATCAATCCCTCACCTATGCAAGATGTTGTGGGTTCAATCCCTACGCACCGCATTTATTTTTCTCTTTTATTTTTCTCCTAACACTCTCATATATTAAAGAGGTTGTGGGTTCAATCCCCACTCACCACATTTATTTTTCTTCTTTATTTTTTTCTCCTAACTCTCTCATTTATTCAAGAGGTTGCTGGTTCAATCCCCACTCACCACATTTATTTTTTCTCCTTTATTTTTCTCCTAACTCTCTAATCTATTCAAGAGGTTGTGGGTTCAATCCCTACTCACCACATTTATTTTTATCCTTTATTTTTCTCCTCACTCTCTCATCTATTCAAGAGGTTATGGGTTCAATCCCCACTAACCACATTTATTTTTTCTCCTTTATTTTTCTCCTAACTCTCTCATCTATTCAAGAGATTTTGGGTTCAATCACCACTCAGCACATTTATTTTTCTTTCATTTTTTTTATGAAATTTTTGTGTAATTTGCATTTGGTGAGGTCTTGAGTTCAATTCCCGATGATCTCACAATTTTTAATAAAATTTTAAAACAGAGCTCACTTTTCAAATTTTTGGCTGTGACCAACATTTCCAGCAAGCTGGAAATTAGAACTCTTTCAATCCATCCTTCTCTCAAGTTTTAATGTTGATTCTTGGAGTAATTCGGGTGACATTTTTCCAAAAACATTACCCTTATATGCACAATCACACTTTTAACATTTACATATACGAACACACAACATTTGTAAAAGACAAATTTCAGGCAGCAACATAGTTAATTTATAGCACACCCATGCTCAAACAATTAACGTAAAACACTTTTCTGAAATACATCTTCCATTCCTTACATAATTTCCAAATACACATTCAATACATAATCACAACCAGACCTAAAATTATCTACCAGAAGACATACCAACACATGATTTGAATCTTTCGAAGGATCTAATGACAAGGGCATGCAACGGGGATAACCTTAGTTTCAATTGCATTTAAACTGAATCGTTAGGGTCTCTTGGAAAAGGGTCCAAGATAGAAGAAAATCCATACTTTAACGTTGTTCAACACGTTTTTCAATGCCTCCTATTCCCACGACACCACTACCTCACCACCAAAATCCAAAACCCAATCCGTCGAGAATATTGTTGTTGATTTTCATTTTTTGGCTTAGCTTTTCGTTTGAGTTTTTATGTGTAAGTTCTTCAACAGTGAAGAACTATTATTTTCAGTTCTTTTGATAATGAAAAACGTGAGAATGAGAGTGGAGATGTGAGAATGATTGGATTAGGATCAAGAGAGTTAGTGGAGACTTAGTCAAACTAGGACTCCTCATTATTTATTATTATTATTATTATTATTATTATTTTATTAAAAAATCAGATTTTCCTTTAATTAAATAATCAGATTAAATATTAATTAATTTAACTAATTAACTAAATACAATAAATCAACTTAATCATTGCTTTTACCAAGGCTCAAACCCGGGTGGAGCAAGATATTTGCTTAAAGGGTCAATTTCGGCCACCTCTACCCAAATTTCCCCCCTTAACCATATTAATAAATAAATAAATTAATTAGGGTAATTACAATACTACCCTTAGCATGGAAAACACCATTTTATCCCTAGACCCTCCAAACATCAAATTACCCCTTTTTAATTCTAGTTAAGACTCATCCGGGTATATCTCCATATTCGGGTGCCCTACATGGCTGGACCCAACCTTTCCTAGCTCAAATAACTCACTAAGTTAGTTGGCTTGGCTGTTGCAGAGGTTCACAGGTCTGTTTCTACGCGCATCAATCCGTGTGAACCTAGTCTAATCTAGGCATTCTAGATATGTTAGACATTACTTAGCATAGTCATTTTTAGGGTTGTTACATGTTAGTCAAAATTAAGTGTTACTTTCAGTTGTATGTCCCTCTTAAATTAATATTTACAATGATGGAATTTTCTTATCAAGTGGAAGGTTTGCTTCTACGACATACACTAATGAAAATCGAGTCACTTGCGTAGCCGTTCTAAAGGTTGTACGATATGCCTAGAAAGTTTCACCAGTTCTGTCATGGCAGTCCCTTTTATTCTTTGCAACTACTTTCTTCAATAGGTTACCATGTTTCTTGTTAATATCTTCAGTAAGACCATTGACAAGTGCATTTTACATTGAAGTCTTATCTTGCTTAAAACTGAACTTGTCGCATAAACTACTCATGAGTTTATTGTTAAAGGGTAATATATTATCATAACTATACATCTTGGTATGCCATATCTAAAAAGAATGTTTTGATTTGATAAAATCAACAACATTTTTCCTACTTCACCTCTTTTAATGGTCCAACTTTATCCCATCTATAGAAATATTCAGTTGCGGCAGAGATAAGCATTTGTATTTTTGATGACTTTGGAAGAGGTACAACAGCATAAAATCCTCATGCATCGAAATTCCATGAGATTGTAGTTGGATTCAAAGCCTATGGAGATTTATGGATGTAATCGCATGTAATTGACACGCTTGACACAGTTCGGCATGTTCTAAGAAGTCTATAACCATTGTTGGCCAAAAGTAGCCCATCCTCTTGACGCGAAAATTAAGTTTAGGCCCTGATTGGTTTGATCCACATGTGACATGATGCTCATCCTCCATTTTTTGTTGAACTTCTTCTTTGTCAAGACACCACAAAAATTTTCCCTCATAAGAATGACAAAACAGTATTCTCTCATGAAAGATAAATCGTGGTGGCCTTTTCTTAATGTCTGCTCTTATTCATGAATCCCGAAGCATCCTTCCACGTTCAAGATACTGAATCAGTTGTTTTCTCCAATCTTCATCCTCAAACACTCGAACAAATATACGGTGGATTCCATTGATTATAAGATCAAGACAACCAGGACTAAACCATTGATGACATACAGTACATTTGTCGTCTCATTTTCACTGAGTGCCATTATTATGTCCAAGTAAGCGAAAGCATCTGCATGTGATTTTCTTTTATTGGGACGTGATTTAAGAACATTTGATCAAATCTTTCAAATAAGAAAGTAGAATATTGGTGGTATGACAAAAAAATCTTCCTTCTTTACCTCATAACTCCCCAAGAGTTGATTAATGATCAATGGATAGTCACCATAGATATCTAATTGAGAAATAACTGATGTCATTTTAAGGCCCACAACCAAAGCTTGGTACTCTACAGTTTTGTTGGAACATGTTTCACCTAGAATAAATGAAAATGGTAAGATAAGTCTTTCTGGAGATATCAACACGTTTCCTGCCCCTGCACCATCTCAAAGGGAAGATCCATCAAAGAACATCACCCATACCGACAATTCTTCAGCAAAAAATGCATCTTCATTAGGATACTCATATGAAGTTTCCTATTTCCCTAAAAAGGGTGATCAACAAGGAAATTAGCAAGTGCTTGCCCCTTCACAACTTTTTGAGGTATGTATATGATCTCATATTGATTAAACAATATAGACCATCTTGCTAGATGAAGGACATTTTCTCAATGGGCATATAATTCAAATTAACTCCTAGCAAGGTTTGATTTAGATAGTATAGTGATTCTTCCTTCTTGGCTTCATTCTCATGAGCAAGAAATGCCCGAAGCGATCGCTCTTGTGATGCAATGTATAGTATCATTGACTTTTCAGGAGTTGGTGCCCCTAATACATGTGAATTCAACAAGTATATTTTGATCATTTCAAAAGCATTTTTTCATGATTGATCCTAGTGGAAAGGAGCATCTTTCTTCATTAAATGGTTGAAGGGTTGGCATCGTTTATTCAAGTTAGAGATCAGTATACAAATGAATTCCAAATTTCCTTGTAGAGTGCAGAGGTTTCTGAAGTTCTTTGGCTCAGGCATTTTTGGATGTCATAATTATCTGTGGGTATCAAAGTCAATTCCATAGTGACGCATAGTGAAGCCAAGAAACTTTCCTGAGGTAACCCCTAATGCACATTTGAGTGGATTTATCTTCAAGTCAAATGTTTTTAACCTCTCAAAAACAATTTGTCTGTCTTCAAAATGGTGTTCCTTTGCTTCATTTTTACGACCAATTCATTAACATAACATTGACACCCTCTTATGAAGCATGTCGTCAAATATTTCTTTTGTTGCACGTTGGTAGGTGGCACCAACATTCTTTAGACCAAAGGGCATTATTTTGTTACAATAAATCCCTATTTTATTTCGGAAAAAACGTATTCTTCATGTTTTGGAGATGTTCTGACTTGATTATATCGAGAAGAACCATCCATAAATGATGACATAAAAGAAAGGGTAAAAAGACTTCTTTCTTTTAAATTATGTGGTATGATTTAACTAAAAATATACTTTTTTATTTGGTTTTTATGGAGTAATTTTACTAAATATTGATGTACTTTTTTTACTCTTTGAAAAATTATATAATATTAAAAATAAATTGTAAATAAATTGTTTTGAATATAAAAGCTAAATAATAAAAATTTAATAAATTATTTAACTATATTAAATTTAAACAATTTAAAACAAATTATTTTGAATATAGAAGATAAAAAATAAAATTTTATTAATTTATTTAACAATCTAAATTTAAACAATTTAATATGTATATGTAGAGATATAAAAATGGAAAATATAAAGAAACTTGATAAAATTAAATGGACCCTACCATACTCAATGATAGAACGCGTAATGTGTAATTAAATATAAAAGTGTAGGCTTTTTTTAACAATGTTAAGAAGGTTCAAATAATAAGGCTGATAGTACAAATTTTCTATGCAATGCTTATCACTATGAAAAAAGAGGATGGCAGAAATATCATCACTTGCTAATTAAATGACTATTAAGTGTGTTAATAGTTGTGACCTCTAGCTGAACAAGTTAATAAGTCTAGAGGCATGGAAAATTCATATCCTAATTTTTTGTGGAAAAAATTAAAGAATTGTTGGGTTAAAGACTGTTATCCAGGTAATTTGTTAGGCTGGTGATTTTCAGTTGTTGACATTATTCATTCTTTTTTGCAGTCTGAAAGAGTTGTCTATTGAGAAAAGAAAGAATAATTATTTTCGTTTCTCAAACTTCTATTTCATATCAGAACTTGTATAAGCCAATAAGTTAGAACTTTCATATTGACATTTAGATTGTCCTTGAAGAGAACCAAAGAGAAAACTTGAGAACACCAACTCTTTTTTCCTTTTATGGTATTATACTTGCCATGAAAATTTTGTATAAGGTACCATTTTAAATTATATATTTTTGCAAAATGTATTATCATTATTTATATTTGTCATTTTGGAGTGTAAGTTATATAGGATATTAAACCCATTATATTAGCATTTTTAGATGTAAATAGCAGTGTCATTCGAAATTCAATGTACTTGTGGCTTCATGGTATTGTTTAAGTGGGAATGAGTCTATGATAATATATATTTTATGTGAATTTTGATTTTTCACTTTTCTATGTAAATGACAAATATTTTCTGATATTTCTAATAGAATATATAATATTCACCATTTTTAACAGAAGTCGGGCCCTTGCAACATTAATATGAATATTTTCAGAAGCATAACAAGTGTATAAACAATATTAATTTGACTATTGGGACCGTGCTTGCAAGGGCCTTTTCCCTCTAGTTATAATAAGAAGTGGGAGAGAATAACGTTCAATTGATAATTTTCATGTTTAAAAAAAAAGATAAAAAAAGAGTCTAGCATTGTCATTTTTCTTCATCTTACACTGATTGAGTTATCCATTTTTCAATCAACTATTTAAAATTGTACTAAGTTTATAGAACTTGTACGCTAATTGATCTTTCCTCTATGACGATAATATAATGTTATATTCAATTATATTAAAATAACTATTAAGTGAGACTATGTACCCTCTTGATGATTAACTATTTAACTTTTCAATAAATCACGTTCTTCATGTAAGATATCATTGGTGATTCTGCTACGTAAGATCGTCAATATTTAATTATCTAGGTGTAATTTAATACATTTAGAAAATGATAATTTTTGTAAATTAAGATAGTAAACAATGAATAGTAAAAACTTAAAATATAGTTGTAAGTTCACGAAGAAGTAATAGTATAAATATATTTTTATTATTGTCTCAAAAGAGAAACAAAAAAAAATAATAGATGCTTACAATTGGTGACAAAGTTAAGACTTCTCTTGGAAAATTTTGAAAAGGAAAATTATGCAATGCCTAATAATCAAACCATGGATATCAGGTGCATTTTGAATACCCTGAATCATTGAGTTAACCTTTGACACAAGGTTTACAAGATTCAAAATTTATATATGTAAATAAACACAAAAAGTTTATCTTATATATACAATGCAATTTTTTATCGAATGAGTTCTAGAATAAACATACTTAGACCCTACTTCAGTTTAGCAACATTAATGAAAAGTTTTCTATACTATACATATGCATTTGTATATATGGCAAGCGAGATTGGGAGAGGGAGGAGAGAGGCGAACGAGATTGGGAGAGGACGGAGAGAGGCAAGAGAGAGTGGGAGAGAGGTGAATTGTATATGTATATCGGTTAGATAATTATATATTATACATATGTATTTGCATATTCTAGCGAATTATACATATACAAACATATCTAATTATACAAAATCAAAGTCAAGCCACGTAATTAAATATGTATGTATTCAAGTTTTTGATGTTATAACTAGATTTAGTCCCTTCAATATACTTATTTTTTGTTAAGTAAGGACAGGTTGGTAGGTGGATTTTAGGACTGGCACCGGACTTGAACACACTTTCTAGACAAGAACGATGAGGTGGAGCTAGGTAGGGGTTCATGGATTCTGATCAACTCACTAGTTTTTTTGTAGATCCTATATTTTTAGGGACGGAAAAGGGTCAAAAACTACCGTTTAACTATTCGAAATAGCTTAAATATACCCTTAGATTATATTTTAGCTCAAAAGTACCTTTTCTGTGTAACAACCCGTTTAGTCGTTTTGAGCAACAGACTTCAATTCTGGAAAAACTGGCAGAAGCGACGGACCCCACGACGGGACGTCATGGGCACGACGGACCGTCGCAGGGTCTCATTTCAAAACAAATAGAAAATCTGGAATTGGGTACTAAAAATCGACTCTCTGAACTTTGTGACGGAATGGCAGGACGGACCGTCACAGGTGTGACGGACCGTCACAGACCCTTGGTGGAAATTTGGGTCTCTGAACTCTGCGACGACCTGCAGGACGGACCGTCGCAGGCACGACGGCCCGTCACAGGTTGCACAAATCCCAGGCAGAATCGGATTTCCTTACACGTTTTAAGGGATGTTTGGGACTATTCTTTCCTTAATTATAGATTTCTTGGGTTTATATTAGTAACTCAAATTCTTGGGGGTTAAAAGAGGTAACCCTAAGTTAATTAGTGGGGTATTATTGCCATCTTTTATTCTTAATTATATGTTAATTTGGGGTAAAAGAAAGAGGGTTTTGAATAAGAAAAGAGAAAAGAAAAGCGAGAGATTGATTGATCGATTGAGAGAGAAAGAGTCGAACGAGAAAGAAGAATATCAAAGCTTGGGAGATTGCTTGTTGATTCCAATTCTTCGGTGGAGGTAGGTTATGGTTGTTTCATGCTTTCATAAGTAAACTCTTAATAGTGATTGATATGTATTGGTAGTATTGTAAACCCTACTATATGCTTAATGGTATGTTGCATGAATATGATTATGTGATTGTGATAAAATAAGCATGATGAAAATATTGAATCCCAAATCTTGAAAAGAAACTTTAATATACATTATTAATGATGATGCCTTGGTATAGAAGAAGGCTTGATGAATTAAAGTAATGGGATTGATGATGCCTTGGTATAGAAGAAGGCTTAATGAATTAAAGTAATGGGATTGATGATGCCTTGGTATAGAGAAGGCTTGATGGTTTACAGAATGATATTAGTGGATCGGGTGTCACGAACCGGCACGTAGAATTAAGGGATCGGGTGTCACGAAACGACATGTAGAATTAGGGGATCGGGTGTCACGAACCGACACGTAGAATTAGGGGATCGGGTGTCACGAACCGACACATAGAATTAGGGGATCGGGTGTCACGAACCGACACGTAGAATTAGGGGATCGGGTGTCACGAACCGATACGTAGAATTAGGGGATCGGGTGTCACGAACCGACACGTAGAATTAGGGGATCGGGTGTCACGAACCAACATGTAGATTTAGGGGATCGGAGTGTCACGTACCGACACAAGAGGAATAATGAATATGAGGGATCGGAGTGTCACGTACCGACACAAGAGAATTAAAGATAATGAATCTTGAAAGATGTTAATATACTCAATCTAACGAACATGATTCCCAAATGAGTATGGTATTGGGGCTTGAGTCCTCATGTGTGAACTTGACGGTAATTGTTAATGATATAGTGCTTGTTGTTGCTACATGTTGAGTATCATAGTTGATTTTATGATATTACTCGGTATATATTGATTTCTATTTTGAGTTGGCCGATGATATCTACTCAGTACCCGTGTTTTGTACTGACCCCTGCTTTTATGTTTTCTTCTTGTTTATTTGTGGAGTGCAGCAAACGTGCCATCGTCTTCAACTCAACAGTAATTCAAGCCAGTCTTACTACATCGGAAATTCAGGGTGAGCTAATGCTTCTAGCTTGGACTGGATCTTCTTCTTCAAGTCTTGATGCCTTGAACTTCCGGCATGGACTAGCTTCTTATGTATTTTTAGCTTTTAGAATACTCTTAGTTTAGTCATTTGATCGTAGATGTTCTTGTGATGATGACTTCCAGGTTTTGGGAATAATAGATGTTGAATATTGATAGTTATTGAATTGATTTTATTAATGAGTTAAGTCTTCCGCATTACTTTCTATTGATATACGTTGAAATGTTAAGGGTTAGATTGGTTGGTTCGCTCACATAGGAGGGTAAGTGTGGGTGCCAGTCGCGGCTCGGATTTGGGTCGTGACAAACTTGGTATCAGAGCATTAGGTTCGTTGGTCTCATCACACAAGAACAGGTCTAGTAGAGTCTTAAGGAACGGTAGGGGGACGCCTTTACTTTTCCTTGAGAGGCTATAAGACTTTAGGAAAAATTTCACTCTTTCATTCTTTATTTCGTGCTACTACTTGAGTCCAATTGGTATCTAGGCGATACGAATTGGTATCTGACCATCTTCACTCCCTTTCGCAGATGGTTAGAACTAGAGCAACGACTACGCCAACACCAACACCAGCACCGGCGGGACAGGGTGCGTCTGAGCCAGCCACTGGGGCTGTAGCTCGAGGAAGAGCAGCGGCAAGAGGCTGTGGTAGAGGTCGTGGGAGGACGTCCTCTAGGAGAAGAGGACGAGCACCTAACCCATCTGATACTAGGGCGGTGACTCCTCCACCGACTGAGGAAGTGATAAGAGAGGGGGAGGATGGGGTGAATGAACAAGTGCAAAATGAGGAAATGCCACCCCAACCTACCCCAGAGATGATCAATCAGGTTTTGGCTTATCTTAACGGGTTATCTGATCAAGGTCAGGCACCTCCAGTGTTTTCTGCGCCAACACCTCCGGTTTCAGAAGTACAACATGCGGCTACTATGGCTCCCCGCATGGATGTTCCATTGGAAATAGGCACGTTTCCACGTCTGACTACTGGGCCTATAATGACAAATGATCAGCATGAACTTTTCAGTAAGTTCTTGAAATTGAAACCTCCAGTCTTCAAGGGTGCGGAATCTGAGGATGCTTATGATTTTCTGGTTGACTGTCACGAGCTACTGCACAAGATGGGTATAGTAGAACGGTTTGGTGTGGAGTTTGTGACTTATCAGTTTCAAGGGAACGCCAAAATGTGGTGGCGGTCACATATCGAGTGTCAACCAATAGAGGCACCACCTATGACTTGGGCCTCATTCTCTAGTTTGTTTATGGAGAAGTATATCCCCCGAACTTTGAGGGATAGGAAAAGGGATGAGTTCTTGAGCCTAGAGCAAGGTAGGATGTCGGTTAATGCTTATGAGGCTAAGTTTCGTGCACTATCCAGATATGCCACTCAACTCTGTTTCAGTCCTCAAGAGCGGATTCGCCGGTTTGTGAAGGGGTTGAGGTCAGAATTGCGGATCTCGGCCTTACAGATAGCGGCAACGGCAAAATCCTTCCAAGAGGTGGTAGACTTTGTGATAGAAGTGGAAGGAGTGAAGCCAGACGACTTCACCACAACATTGACATCAAAAAGGCTTCGAAAGGGAGGTGAGTTTAATGGTTCTTACACTAGAGGACAGGGTTCGGGAAGTTACTCAGTCCGACCAATTCAGTCTTCACTACAGACTGTAGTTGGGGGACCACCTCAGACCGGTCAACACTTCTCCGAGGGGCATATGATCGACTCCAAAGAATGTTATGGATGTGGGGAGATTGGACATATTAGGAGAAATTGTCCCAGACCAAGTTACAGACCCCCAATAGCTAGAGGTAGAGGTGGTCATGGTAGAGGCCGTTTTTCTGGAGGGCGTGGTGGTCGAGGTAATAGTGGTCACCAAAACGGCAGAGGTAATGGGCAAACTGGGGCCACTACGTCACAACATGGTAGGGGCAACGGACAGACGAACGATAGGGCCTATTGTTACGCTTTCCCTGGGCGGTCTGAAGCGGAGGCATCTGATGCTGTCATCACAGGTAATCTTCTGGTTTGTGATTGCATGGCTTCTGTATTGTTTGATCCTGGATCCACGTTTTCTTATGTATCTTCCTCATTTGCTAATGGTCTAAATTTACATTGTGAATTACTTGATATGCCTATTCGTATCTCTACTCCGGTGGGTGAGTCTGTGGTAGTTGAAAAGGTATATAGGTCTTGTTTGGTAAACTTTGTGGGGAGCAACACTTATGTAGATTTGGTTATCTTAGAAATGGATGATTTTGATGTAATTCTGGGTATGACTTGGCTTTCTCCGCAATTTGCGATCTTGGATTGTAATGCTAAAACGGTGACGTTAGCCAAGCCTGGGACAGATCCGTTAGTATGGGAGGGTGACTACACTTCCAATCCGGTCCGCATCGTCTCCTTTCTTCGTGCTAGGAAAATGATTAGTAAAGGGTGTTTAGCTTTCTTGGTACATCTCAAGGATGACACTACCCAAGTACCTTCGATTGAGTCGGTTTCAGTAGTTCGTGAGTTTCTGGATGTGTTCCCTGCAGATCTTCCTGGTATGCCACCGGATAGGGATATTGACTTCTGTATTGATCTTGAACCCGGTACTCGCCCCATTTCTATACCCCGTTATAGAATGGCTCCCGTGGAGTTAAGAGAGTTAAAAGCACAACTTCAAGAGTTATTGAACAAAGGCTTCATTAGACCAAGTGCATCTCCTTGGGGTGCTCCGGTTTTGTTTGTAAAGAAGAAAGATGGGAGTTTTCGGATGTGCATAGACTACAGACAACTGAATAAAGTAACTATTAATAACAAGTACTCTCTTCCTCGCATTGATGACTTGTTCGATCAGTTACAAGGTGCTTGTGTCTTCTCTAAGATTGACTTGAGATCTGGTTATCATCAATTGAAAATACGGGCAACGGATGTGCCAAAGACTTCTTTTCGAACGAGGTATGGATATTACGAATTTGTAGTGATGTCTTTTGGTCTTTCGAATGCCCCTGCTGCGTTCATGAGCTTGATGAACGGGATTTTTAAGCCATATTTAGACCTCTTCGTGATCGTATTTATTGATGATATATTGGTATACTCAAAGAGCAAGAAGGAACATGAAGAGCATTTGAGAATGGTATTGGAAATGTTGAGGGAGAAAAAGCTTTATGCCAAGTTCTCTAAGTGTGAGTTTTGGCTAGATGCAGTGTCCTTCTTGGGACACGTGGTTTCTAAGGATGGAGTGATGGTGGATCCTTCAAAGATTGAGACAGTGAAGAATTGGGTAAGACCTACTAATGTGTCAGAAATAAGGAGCTTTGTTGGGTTAGCTAGCTACTACCGCCGGTTCGTCAAGGGATTCTCTTCTATCGCTTCCCAATTGATGAACTTGACTAAGCAGAATGTCCCATTTGTATGGTCGGATGAATGTGAGGAAAGCTTTTAGAACCTCAAGACTTTGTTGACTACCGCACCTATCCTTACCTTGCCAGTAGAGGGTAAGAACTTCATTGTTTATTGTGATGCATCCTATTCTGGTTTGGGTGCAGTACTAATGCAAGAGAAGAGTGTGATTGCTTATGCTTCAAGACAATTAAAAGTGCATGAACGTAACTATCCCACTCATGATTTGGAATTGGCCGCGGTAGTGTTTGCATTAAAACAATGGAGACACTATTTATATGGGGTTAAGTGTGAGATCTATACGGATCATCGTAGCCTACAGTATGTCTTTACTCAGAAAGATTTGAACTTAAGACAGAGGAGATGGATGGAGTTACTAAAGGACTACGATGTCACTATCTTGTATCATCTGGGGAAGGCGAATGTTGTAGCGGATGCTTTAAGTAGAAAGGCGGGAAGCATGGGAAGTCTAGCTCACTTGCGAGCTTCTAGACGCCCATTGGCTAGAGAGGTTCAAACTATAGCTAATGACTTGATGAGATTAGAAGTAAATGAGAGAGGAGGATTGTTGGCTAGTGTTGAGTCAAGATCTTCTTTTCTTGACAAGATTAAGGGAAGACAGTCTGATGATGAGAAACTGCGCAGAATTCAAGATAAGGTATTGAGAGGAGAGGCTAAGGAAGCACAAATCGATGAGGAAGGTGTTTTGAGGATCAAGGGAAGGGTATGCGTACCCCGCGTCGATGATTTGATCAACACTATTCTGACAGAGGCTCATAGTTCGAGGTATTCGATACATCCGGGTGCAACCAAGATGTATCGTGACCTAAAGCAACACTTTTGGTGGAGTAGAATGAAGCGTGACATTGTGGATTTTATTGCCAAATGTCCAAACTGTCAACAAGTAAAGTATGAACACCAAAGGCCCGGAGGAACACTTCAGAGAATGCCCATTCCGGAATGGAAGTGGGAAAGAATTGCAATGGATTTTGTGGTTGGTCTTCCGAAGACAATGGGTAAGTATGACTCCATTTGGGTGATTGTTGATAGGTTGACTAAATCTGCTCATTTCATTCCGGTCAAGGTGACTTACAATACAGAAAAGTTAGCCAAACTTTACATCTCGGAAGTGGTGCGATTGCATGGGGTTCCACTATCCATCATATCAGATAGAGGTACGCAGTTTACTTCTAAGTTTTGGAAAACATTGCATGCAGAATTGGGTACTAGGTTGGACCTTAGTACTGCGTTCCATCCCCAGACCGATGGTCAGTCTGAGCGAACGATTCAAGTGTTGGAGGATATGCTTCGTGCGTGTGTGATAGAGTTTGGTGGTCATTAGGATAGCTTCTTACCCTTAGCGGAGTTTTCATACAATAATAGCTATCACTCAAGCATTGATATGGCCCCATTTGAAGCATTGTATGGTAGCAGATGTAGGTCTCCCATTGGTTGGTTTGATGCGTTCGAGGTCAGACCTTGGGGTACTGATCTCTTGAGGGATTCGATGGAAAAAGTGAGGTTTATTCAAGAAAAGCTTCTAGCGGCGCAAAGTAGACAAAAAGAATATGCAGATCAAAAGGTTAGAGACTTAGAGTTCATGGAAGGTGAACAAGTCTTGTTGAAAGTTTCACCAATGAAAGGGGTGATGCGGTTTGGAAAAAGGGGTAAACTAAGTCCAAGGTACATTGGACCATTTGAAGTACTTAAGCGAGTAGGAGAGGTGGCTTATGAGTTAGCCTTGCCTCCAGGGCTGTCCGGAGTACATCCGGTATTCCATGTGTCGATGTTGAAAAGAAACCATGGGGATGGAAACTACATTATCCGTTGGGATTCCGTTTTGCTTGATGAGAACTTGTCTTATGAGGAGGAGTCTGTTGCTATTTTAGATAGAAAAGTTCGCAAGTTGAGGTCAAGAGAGATTGCATCCATCAAGGTGCAATGGAAGAATCGACCGGTTGAAGAAGCCACTTGGGAGAAGGAGGCGGATATACGAGAAAGATACCCACATCTGTTTAAAGATTCAGGTACTCCTTTTCGCCCTTGTTTTCCTTCTTTTGATCGTTCGGGGACGAACGATGGGTAAATAGGTATCTAATGTAACGACCCGTTTAGTCATTTTGAGCAACAGACTTCAATTCTGGAAAAACTGGCAGAAGCGACGGACCCCACGACGGGACGTCATGGGCACGACGAACCGTCGCAGGGTCTCGTTTCAAAACACTTAGAAAATCTGAAATTGGGTACTAAAAATCGACTCTCTGAACTTTGTGACGGAATGGCAGGACGGACCGTCACAGGTGTGACGGACCGTCACAGACCCTTGGTGGAAATTTGGGTCTCTGAACTCTGCGACGACCTGCAGGACGGACCGTCGCAGGCACGACGGCCCGACACAGGTTGCGCAAATCCGAGGAAGAATCAGATTTCCTTACACGTTTTAAGGGACGTTTGGGACTATTCTTTCCTTAATTATAGATTTCGTGGGTTTATATTAGTAACTCAAATTCTTGGGGGTTAAAAGAGGTAACCCTAAGTTAATTAGTGGGGCATTATTGCCATCTTTTATTCTTAATTATATGTTAATTTGGGGTAAAAGAAAGAGGGTTTTGAATAAGAAAAGAGAAAAGAAAAGCGAGAGATAGATTGATCGATTGAGAGAGAAAGAGTCGAACGAGGAAGAAGAATATCAAAGCTTGGGAGATTGGTTGTTGATTCCAATTCTTTGGTGGAGGTAGGTTATGGTTGTTTCATGCTTTCATAAGTAAACTCTTAATAGTGATTGATATGTATTGGTAGTATTGTAAACCCTACTATATGCTTAATGGTATGTTGCATGAATATGATTATGTGATTGTGATAAAATAAGCATGATGAAAATATTGAATCCCAAATCTTGAAAAGAAACTTTAATATACATTATTAATGATGATTCCTTGGTATAGAAGAAGGCTTGATGAATTAAAGTAATGGGATTGATGATGCCTTGGTATAGAAGAAGTCTTGATGAATTAAAGTAATGGGATTGATGATGCCTTGGTATAGAGAAGGCTTGATGGTTTACAGAATGATATTAGTGGATCGGGTGTCACGAACCGGCACGTAGAATTAAGGGATCGGGTGTCACGAACCGACACGTAGAATTAGGGGATCAGGTGTCACGAACCGACACGTAGAATTAGGGGATCGGGTGTCACGAACCGACACGTAGAATTAGGGGATCGGGTGTCACGAACCGACACGTAGAATTAGGGGATCGGGTGTCATGAACCGACACGTAGAATTAGGGGATCGGGTGTCACGAACTGACACGTAGAATTAGGGGATCGGGTGTCACGAACCGACATGTAGAATTAGGGGATTGGGTGTCACGAGCCGACACGTAGAATTAGGGGATCGGGTGTCACGAACCGACACGTAGATTTAGGGGATCGGAGTGTCACGTACCAACACAAGAGGAATAATGAATATGAGGGATCGGAGTGTCACGTACCGACACAAGAGAATTAAACATAATGAATCTTGAAAGATGTTAATATACTCAATCTAACGAACATGATTCCCAAATGAGTATGGTATTGGGGCTTGAGTCCTCATGTGTGAACTTGACGGTAATTGTTAATGATATAGTGCTTGTTGTTGCTACATGTTGAGTATCATAGTTGATTTTATGATATTACTCGGTATATATTGATTTCTATTTTGAGTTGGCCGATGATATCTACTCAGTACCCGTGTTTTGTACTGACCCCTGCTTTTATGTTTTCTTCTTGTTTATTTGTGGAGTGCAGCAAACGTGCCATCGTCTTCAACTCAACAGTAATTCAAGCCAGTCTTACTACATCGGAAATTCAGGGTGAGCTAATGCTTCTAGCTTGGACTGGATCTTCTTCTTCATGTCTTGATGCCTTGAACTCCCGGCATGGACTAGCTTCTTATGTATTTTTAGCTTTTAGAATACTCTTAGTTTAGTCATTTGATCGTAGATGTTCTTGTGATGATGACTTCCAGGTTTTGGGAATAATAGATGTTGAATATTGATAGTTATTGAATTGATTTTATTAATGAGTTAAGTCTTCCGCATTACTTTCTGTTGATATACGTTGAAATGTTAAGGGTTAGATTGGTTGGTTCGCTCACATAGGAGGGTAAGTGTGGGTGCCAGTCGCGGCTCGGATTTGGGTCGTGACTTTCTGTCTAACTATTGGGTCACACCTACCCTTCTAGTTAACGGAAGTATTCATGTGTGTGTTAAATGCCACATGGATACATGTCAAACAGACCCCACCTCCACATAGACCCCCTGAGAAAAAGGTCAAAACTATTCTTAAACTATTCGAAATAGCTTAACTATATTTCTGTTAAAAAATTACCCTTTTCATCAATTATTAGACAATACATGTCCTTTTGTTAAACGTAAGCATCCATTTGTGCGATGAAGCGTCAGATGGACTTCACATGTGCACGTCAAACACACCGCACCTCCACATAGATTTCAAGCCTTAATTTCACTCTTTTCCTCTTCATTTCTTATTCGAAATAGCTCATATTCTAATTTGTAACCGGTAAAAAGAAACATGAGTCAATTAATACACCACAAGGATAATACATATCCAGTGGAACACGTTGCAAGTTCAAATAAGGTAGGTAAAGTTAATTAATTGACATGTACAATATTTTTTTGTTAGCATGTATTAGACACTTTGGGGTTTTTTTTAATTATTAGTCTTTTATTCTATCTGTGAGTTCCAGGCTTCTTAATTATAATAATTCTATATATGGAAAATTTTTAAAATATCAATATTTTAACATTAAGAGGGCTCATTAGCAACACTTCAATATTTAATAAAAATATCAAAATTTTAATTTGTTATGTATCTTATTTATGTTTTTATTATTTGTTTTTATTTAAAGAATAGAATTATTTAATAACAAAAGGGAAAAAATCAAGGGAGAGAATATTTCAAAAAAAGGTAAAAATTCAAATAAAACTCAAACTTTGTTTTTTTCTTTTCATATTCTTAATCTTTCTTTTATTAGTTTGTATTCATTCCAATTGGAATGCCAAATGAATTTATAGTTATTTAAGAAACATGTTTGTATTCATATATTATTTTTCATGTGTATTTATTTGTTTCTTCAAAAACTTTGTATTTCGTATTCATTTAAATATGTATTTTATTCGTATTTCTATTTATTCTAGTTTTTATTTAGAATATGATAATAATATATAAAATACAAAAAAGTAGTATGATGAAAAAGTGAGATAATAGTTTTTAGAGTAGGAACATATCACTTAAAATTCTCATCATTAACAATTTCAAAAAAAAAAACTGCTTTTTCATTCTATTAGATTAACTTTCCTTTGTTATGCTTTCATTTTAATTGTATACCAATATTTTTTACATTTTATATGCTCACTTTACCTCTCAAATTAAAATTAATTTTTTTCTTACAAACTACAAATTGTATTCGGTGATCAAAATTGTATTACTTGATTACCATATATATGTATATATACGTATCTCAATCTATATGAATATGATTTATGAAAGGGTACAAGATTTTTGGGGAAAATAGTATATTTGGTGGAAATACTAAATTTGTTGAGGAAGGATATAATATTCTAAAATACTAAATACAAATTGACTATAAAAGAAATAAGTGTCACGACCCAAATCGGATCGCGACTGGCACCCACACTTACCCTCCTATGTGAGCGAACCAACCAATCTAAACCTTAACATTTCAATGTAATAACAACAAAAAGTAATGCGGAAGACTTAAACTCATTAATAAAAACCAATTCAATAACTATCAATATTCAACATCTATTATTCCCAAA
The DNA here is from genome assembly GCF_036512215.1 of Solanum lycopersicum. Classification (NCBI taxonomy): domain Eukaryota; kingdom Viridiplantae; phylum Streptophyta; class Magnoliopsida; order Solanales; family Solanaceae; genus Solanum; species Solanum lycopersicum. The sequence continues at coordinate 21,935,903 of NC_090802.1, forward strand.
ACCTGGAAGTCATCATCACAAGAACATCTACTTTAAACTACTAATTCTAAGAGTTTCTAAGAAGCTAAAAATACATAAGAATCTAGTCCATGCCGGAAGTTCAAGGCATCAAGACACGAAGGAGAAGATCACGTCCAAGCTAGAAGCGTTAGCTCACCCTGAAGATCCGGTGTGACGAAGACTTGCTTGAGTTACTGTTGAGTCGAAGATGACGGCACGTTTGCTGCACTCCACAAATAACAAGAAAAAAAAACATAAAAGTAGGGGTCAGTACAAAACACGGGTACTGAGTAGATATCATCGGCCAACTCAAAATAGGGAACAGTATATATCAATATTATCGTAAATCAACTATAAAACTCAACATGTAGCAACAACAAGTATTATAATCATCAATAAGTACCATCAAGTTCATCCATGAGGGCTCAAGCCTCAACACCATACTCATTTGGGAATTAAGTATATTAAGTTGAGTAAATTATCATCTTTCAAGATTCATTATCTTTCCTCCTCTTGTGTCGGTACGCGACACTCCGATCCCCTAATTCTATGTGTCGGAACGTGACACTCCGATCCTCTACATGTGTCGGAACGTGACACTCCGATCCCCTACATGTGTCGGTACGTGACACTCCGATCCCCTAATTCTATGTGTCGGAACATGACACTCCGATCCACTAATACTATGTGTCGGAGCGTGACACTCCGATCCACTAATACTATGTGTCGAAACGTGACACTCCGATCCACTAATATCATTCTGTAAATCATCAAGCCTTCTCTATTCCAAGGCATCATCAATCCCATCACTTTAATTCATCAAGTCTTCTTCTATACCAAGGCATCATCATTAATAATGTATATTAAAGTTTCTTTTCAAGATTTGGGATTCAATATTTTCATCATGCTTATCTTATCACAATCACATAATCATATTCATGCAAACATACCATTAAGCATATAGTAGAGTTTACAATACTACCAATACATATCATTCACTATTAAGAGTTTACTTATGAAGCATGAAAACCATAACCTACCTCCACCGAAGAATTGGAATCAACAAGCAATTTCCCAAGCTTTGATATTCCCTCTGCCTCTTGATCGATCAATTTCTCTCTCTCCTTGTTCTCTCTATTTTCTTTATTCAAACCCTCTTTCTTTTACCCTCATTAACATATAATTAAGAATAAAAGATGGCAATAATACCCCCACTAATTAACTTAGGGTTACCTCTTTTAACCCCCATGAATTTGAGTTATTAATATAAACCCACGAACTTTATAATTAAAGTAAGAATAGTCAAAAACGTCCCTTAAAACTTAACCAGAAATCTGACTCCAACTGGGATTGTGCAAGCTGTGACGGGTCGTCGCGCCTGCGACGGTCCATCCTGCTGTCCGTCGCATAGTTCAGAAACTTGATTTTGGGTGAATGGCCTGTGACGGTCCGTCACACCTGTGACGGTCCGTCCTGCCACTCCGTTACGAAGATCAGAGAGTCAATTTTCAGTACCCAATTTCAGATTTTCTAAGTGTTTCGAAATGAGACCCTGCGAGGGTCCGTCGTGGGGTCCGTCGCTTCTGCCAGTTTTTCATGAATTGAAGTCTGCTACTCAAAACGATTAAACAGGTCGTTACAATAGATACCAATTTACCCATCGTTCGTCCCCGAACGATCAAAAGAAGGAAAACAAGGGCGAAAAGGAGTACCTGAATCTGTAAACAGTTGTGGGTATTTTTCTCGCATATCCACCTCCTTCTCCCAAGTGGCTTCTTCAACCGGTCGATTCTTCCATTGCACCTTGATGGATGCAATCTCTCTTGACCTCAACTTGCGAACTTCTCTATCTAAAATAGCAACAGGCTCCTCCTCATAAGACAAGTTCTCATCAAGCAAAATGGAATCCCAACGGATAATGTAGTTTCCATCCCCATGGTATCTTTTCAACATCGACACATGGAATACCGGATGTACTCCGGACAGCCCTGGAGGCAAGGCTAACTCATAAGCCACCTCTCCTACTCGCTTAAGTACTTCAAATGGTCCAATGTACCTTGGACTTAGTTTACCCCTTTTACCAAACCGCATCACCCCTTTCATTGGTGAAACTTTCAACAAGACTTGTTCACCCTCCATGAACTCTAAGTCTCTAACCTTTCGATCTGCATATTCTTTTTGTCTACTTTGAGCCGCTAGAAGCTTTTCTTGAATAGACTTCACTTTCTCTATCGAATCCCTCAAAAGGTCAGTACCCCAAGGCCTAACCTCAAATGCATCAAACCAACCAATGGGGGACCTACATCTCCTACCATACAATGCTTCAAATAGAGCCATATCAATGCTTGAGTGATAGCTATTATTGTATGAAAACTCCGCTAAGGGTAAGAAGCTATCCCAATGGCCACCAAATTCTATCACACACGCACGAAGCATATCCTCCAACACTTGAATCGTTCGCTCAGACTGACCATCGTTCTGGGGATGGAACGCAGTACTAAGGTCCAACCTAGTACCCAATTCTGCATGCAATGTTTTCCAAAACTTAGAAGTAAACTGCGTACCTCTATCTGATATGATGGATAGTGGAACCCCATGCAATCGCACCACTTCCGAGATGTAAAGTTTGGCTAACTTTTCTGCATTGTAAGTCACCTTGACCGGAATAAAATGAGCAGATTTAGTTAACCTATCAACAATCACCCAAATGGAGTCATACTTACCCATTGTCTTCGGAAGACCAACCACAAAGTCCATTGCAATTCTCTCCCATTTCCATTCAGGAATGGGTATTCTCTGAAGTGTTCCTCCGGGCCTTTGGTGTTCGTACTTTACTTGTTGACAGTTGGGACACTTGGCAATAAAGTCAACAATATCACGCTTCATTCTACTCCACCAAAAGTGTTGCTTTAGGTCACGATACATCTTGGTTGCGTCGGATGTATAGAATACCTTGAACTATGAGCCTCTGTCAGAATAGTGTTGATCAAACCATCGACGCGGGGTACACATACCCTTCCCTTGATCCTCAAAACACCTTCCTCATCAATTTGTGCTTCCTTAGCCTCTCCTCGCAATACCTTATCTTGGATTCTGCGCAGTTTCTCATCATCGAACTGTCTTCCCTTAATCTTGTCAAGAAAGGAAGATCTTGCCTCCACAGAAGCCAACAATCCTCCCTTCTCATTTACTTCTAATCTCATCAAGTCATCAGCTAGAGTCTGAACCTCTCTAGCCAATGGGCGTCTAGAAGCTTGCAAGTGAGCTAGACTTCCCATGCTTCCCGCCTTTCTACTTAAAGCATCCGCTAACCATTCGCCTTTCCCGGATGATACAAGATAGTGATATCGTAGTCCTTTAGTAACTCCATCCATCTCCTCTGTCTTAAGTTCAAATCTTTCTGAGTAAAGACATACTGTAGGCTACGATGATCCGTATAGATCTCACACTTAACCCCATATAAATAGTGTCTCCATTGCTTTAATGCAAACACCATCGCAGCCAATTCCAAATCGTGGGTCGGATAGTTACGTTCATGCACCTTTAGTTGCCTTGAAGCATAAGCAATCACACTCTTCTCTTGCATTAGTACTGCACCCAAACCAGAATAGGATGCATCACAATAAACAATGAAGTTCTTACCCTCTACTGGCAAGGTAAGGATAGGTGCGGTAGTCAACAAAGTCTTGAGCTTCTGAAAGCTTTCTTCACATTCGTCCGACCATACAAATGGAACATTCTGCTTAGTCAAGTTCGTCAATTGGGAAGCAATAGAAGAGAATCCCTTGACAAATCGGCGGTAGTAGCTAGCTAACCCAACAAAGCTCCTTATTTCTGACACATTAGTAGGTCTTACCCAATTCTTCACTGTCTCAATCTTAGAAGGATCCACCATCACTCCATCCTTAGAAACCACGTGCCCCAAGAAGGACACTGCATCTAGCCAAAACTCACACTTAGAGAACTTGGCATAAAGCTTTTTCTTCCTCAACATTTCCAATACCATTCTCAAATGCTCTTCATGTTCCTTCTTGCTCTTTGAGTATACCAATATATCATCAATAAATACAATCACGAAGAGGTCCAAATATGGCTTAAAAATCCCGTTCATCAAGCTCATGAACGCAGCAGGGGCATTCGTAAGACCAAAGGACATCACTACAAATTCGTAATGCCCATACCTCGTTTGAAAAGCAGTCTTTGGCACATCCGTTGCCCGTATTTTCAATTGATGATAACCGGATCTCAAGTCAATCTTAGAGAAGACACAAGCACCTTGTAACTGATCGAACAAGTCATCAATGCGGGGAAGAGGATACTTGTTCTTTATGGTTACCTTGTTTTGTTGTCTGTAGTCTATACACATTCGAAAACTCCCATCCTTCTTCTTTACAAACAAAACCGGAGCACCCCAAGGGGATGCACTTGGTCTAATGAAGCCTTTGTTCAATAACTCTTGAAGTTGTGCCTTTAACTCTCTTAACTCCGCTGGAGCCATTCTATAAGGGGGTATAGAAATGGGGCGAGTACCGGGTTCAAGATCAATACAGAAGTCAATATCCCTATCTGGTGGCATACCAGGAAGATCTGCAGGGAACACATCCAGAAACTCACGAACTACTGAAACCGACTCAATCGAAGGTACTTGGGTAGTGTCATCCTTGAGATGTGCCAAGAAAGCTAAACACCCTTTACTAACCATTTTCTTAGCACAAAGAAAGGAGATGATACGCACTGGATTGGAAGTGTAGTCACCCTCCCAAACTAACGGATCTGTCCCAGGCTTGGCTAACGTCACCGTTTTGGCATTACAATCCAAGATCGCAAATTGCGGAGAAAGCCAAGTCATACCCAGAATTACATCAAAATCATCCATTTCTAAGATAACCAAATCTACATAAGTGTTGCTCCCCACAAAGTTCACCAAACAAGACCTATATACCTTTTCAACAACCACAGACTCACCCACTGGAGTAGAAACACGAATAGGCATATCAAGTAATTCACAATGTAAATTTAGACCATTAGCAAATGAGGAAGATACATAAGATAACGTGGATCCAGGATCAAACAATACAGAAGCCATGCAATCACAAACCAGAAGATTACCTGTGATGACAGCACCAGATGCCTCCGCTTCAGACCGCCCAGGGAAAGCGTAACAATGGGCCCTATCGTTCGTCTGTCCGTTGCCCCTACCATGTTGTGATGTAGTGGCCCCAGTTTGCCCATTACTTCTGCCGTTTTGGTGACCACCATTACCTCGACCACCACGTCCTCCAGAATAACGGCCTCTACCATGACCACCTCTACCTCTAGCTATTGGGGGTCTATAACTTTGTCTGGGACAATTTTTCATAATATGTCCAATCTCCCCACATCTATAACATTCTCTGGAGTCAATCATAGGCCCCTCAGAGAAGTGTTGACCGGTCTGAGGTGGTCCCCCAACTACAGTCTGTAGTGAAGACTGAATTGGTCGGACTGAGTAACTTCCCGAACCATGTCCTCTAGTGTAAGAACCATTAAACTCACCTCCCTTTCGAAGCCTTTTTGATGTCGATGTTATGGTGAAGTCGTCTGGCTTCACTCTTTCCACTTCTATCACAAAGTCTACCACTTCTTGAAAGGATTTTGCCGTTGCCGCTACCTGTAAGGCCGAAATCCGCAATTCTGACCTCAACCCCTTCACAAACCAGCGAATTCGCTCTTGAGGACTGAAACAGAGTTGAGTGGCATATCTGGATAGTGCTCGGAACTTAGCCTCATAAGCATTAACCGACATCCTACCTTGCTCTAGGCTCAGGAACTCATCCCTTTTCCTATCCCTCAAAGTCCGGGGGATATACTTCTCCATAAAGAAGCTAGAGAACGAGGCCCAAGTCATAGGTGGTGCCTCTATTGGTTGACACTCAATATGTGACCGCCACCACATTTTGGCGTTCCCTTGAAACTGATAAGTCACAAACTCCACACCAAACCGTTCTACTATACCCATCTTGTGTAGTAGCTCGTGACAGTCAACAAGAAAATCATAAGCATCCTCCGATTCAGCACCCTTGAAGACCGGAGGTTTCAATTTCAAGAACTTACTGAAAAGTTCATGCTGATCACTTGTCATTATAGGCCCAGTAGTCAGACGTGGAAATGTGCCTATTTCCAATGGAACATCCATGTGGGGAGCCATAGTAGCCGCATGTTGTACCTCCGGAGCCTGAGGTGCTGGTGAAGAAAACACTGGGGGTGTCTTGCCCTGATCAGATAACCCGCTAAGATAAGCCAGAACCTGATTGATCATCTCTGGGGTAGGTTGGGGTGGCAATCCCTCATTCTGCACTTGTTCACTTTCCCCATCCTCCCCTTCTCTTATTACTTCCTCAGTCGGTGGAGGAGTCACTGCCCTAGTATCAGATTGGCTAGGTGCTCGTCCTCTTCCCCTAGAGGACGTCCTCCCACGACTTCTACCACGGCCCCTTGCCGCTGTTCTTCCTCGAGCCACAGCCCCAGTGGCTGGCTCAGTTGTTTCTTGTCTGGCCGGTGTTGGTGTTGACGTAGTCGTTGCTCTTGTTCTAACCATGTGTGAAAGAGAGTGAAGATGGTCAGATACCAATTAGTATCGCCTAGATACCAATTGGACTCAAGTAGTAGCACGAAAGAAAGAATGAAAGAGTGAAATTTTTCCTAAAGTCTTATAGCCTCTAAAGGAAAAGTAAAGGCGTCCCCCTATCGTTCCATAAGACTATACTAGACCTGTTCTTGTGTGATGAGACCAACGAACCTAATGCTCTGATACCAAGTTTTGTCACGACCCAAATCGGATTGCGACTGGCACCCACACTTACCCTCCTATGTGAGCGAACCAACCAATCTAAACCTTAACATTTCAATGTAATAACAACAGAAAGTAATGCGGAAGACTTAAACTCATTAATAAAAACCAATTCAATAACTATCAATATTCAACATCTATTATTCCCAAAACCTGGAAGTCATCATCACAAGAACATCTACTTTAAACTACTAATTCTAAGAGTTTCTAAGAAGCTAAAAATACATAAGAAGCTAGTCCATGCCGGAAGTTCAAGGCATCAAGACACGAAGGAGAAGATCCAGTCCAAGCTAGAAGCGTTAGCTCACCCTGAAGATCCGGTGTGACGAAGACTGGCTTGAGTTACTGTTGAGTCGAAGATGACGGCACGTTTGCTGCACTCCACAAATAACAAGAAAAAAAACATAAAAGTAGGGGTCAGTACAAAACACGGGTACTGAGTAGATATCATCGGCCAACTCAAAATAGGGAACAGTATATATCAATATTATCGTAAATCAACTATAAAACTCAACATGTAGCAACAACAAGTATTATAATCATCAATAAGTACCATCAAGTTCATCCATGAGGGCTCAAGCCTCAACACCATACTCATTTGGGAATTAAGTATATTAAGTTGAGTAAATTATCATCTTTCAAGATTCATTATCTTTCCTCCTCTTGTGTCGGTACGTGACACTCCAATCCCCTACTACTATGTGTCGGTACGTTACACTCCGATCCCCTAATTCTATGTGTCGGAACGTGACACTCCGATCCCCTAATTCTATGTGTCGGAACGTGACACTCCGATCCCCTACATGTGTCGGAACGTGACACTCCGATCCCCTACATGTGTCGGTACGTGACACTCCGATCCCCTAATTCTATGTGTCGGAACGTGACACTCCGATCCACTAATACTATGTGTCGGAACGTGACACTCCGATCCACTAAAACTATGTGTCGAAACGTGACACTCCGATCCACTAATATCATTCTGTAAATCATCAAGCCTTCTCTATTCCAAGGCATCTTCAATCCCATCACTTTAATTCATCAAGCCTTCTTCTATACCAAGGCATCATCATTAATAATGTATATTAAAGTTTCTTTTCAAGATTTGGGATTCAATATTTTCATCATGCTTATCTTATCACAATCACATAATTATATTCATGCAAACATACCATTAAGCATATAGTAGGGTTTACAATACTACCAATACATATCATTCACTATTAAGAGTTTACTTATGAATCATGAAAACCATAACCTACCTCCACCGAAGAATTGGAATCAACAAGCAATTTCCCAAGCTTTGATATTCCCTCTGCCTCTTGATCGATCAATTTCTCTCTCTCCTTGTTCTCTCTATTTTCTTTATTCAAACCCTCTTTCTTTTACCCTCATTAACATATAATTAAGAATAAAAGATGGCAATAATACCCCACTAATTAACTTAGGGTTACCTCTTTTAACCCCCAAGAATTTGAGTTATTAATATAAACCCACGAACTTTATAATTAAGGTAAGAATAGTCAAAAACGTCCCTTAAAACTTAACCAGAAATCCGACTCCAACTGGGATTGCGCAAGCTGTGACGGGCCGTCGCGCCTGCGACGGGCCGTCCTGCTTTCCGTCGCATAGTTCAGAAACTTGATTTTGGGTGAATGGCCTGTGACTGTCCGTCACACCTGTGACGGTCCGTCACACCTGTGACGGTCCGTCCTGCCACTCCGTTACGAATTTCAGAGAGTCGATTTTCAGTACCCAATTTCAGATTTTCTAAGTGTTTTGAAACGAGACCCTGCGACGGTTCGTCGTGCCCATGACGGTCCGTCGTGGGGTCCGTCGCTTCTGCCAGTTTTTCCAGAATTGAAGTCTTCTACTCAAAACGATTAAACAGGTCGTTACAATAAGAATACAAGATTCTGGAAAACATATAGCATGCATAGTAAAATAATATAATCAATATATAATGTTCTAAAAAATTACAAATTAACTGTTGAAAAACAGGATACATATATGTATAAGAAGTACAAATTCATATGAGATAGCATATAGTGAAAATGATTTAATCAGAATACAATATTCTAAAAATATATAAATTGACTGTTAAAAAATAGGATATATCTATGCTTAAGAAATGCAAATTCATATGAGATACATATTTGAATGACTACAACTAAAAAACAAATACAACGTTCTTAGTAAAAATACAAATGATGAGTAAAAGAAAAATAATTGACAAACAAAAATTAATATGAATATTGTTCTGATATGAATACAATTTCGCAACTTTTTTCTTTTGCTCTCTCTTTCTTCTTCGTCTTCTATGTTCCTTTTTTCCAATTCTTTTCACCAAATTCATATTTGAATATGTCTTTATTTATAATTTAATAACTCTATAAGCAAAATTTGAAATTATTAAATATGAATACATATAAAAAATCAAACAATATATTATGTATGAATGCTTATGTGGCTTACAACAAATTACAATCTACTAAATCTCAAATATGAAAATAAAATCATAAAAATAGTGTTTAAAATATTAAAATTCTGAGATGCATAAATATTTGATGAGTATATTAACAAACTCATATAAAAATAAAAAAATGACGAAAAAATGTAATACATACAATTCAAAATTCAACATAATTTTTATTTCGAAACAAAATCTTATGAAATCTCGTAAAATAAAAAATGATTACGAAAATACCTTTATGTATTGAGAGATTTCTTGAATTAATCGATAGATCTGAACAAATTGATATGAATTGAATAATTAGTTCTTCTTCAACAATGAGAGACAATAATGGTGAAAATAGTAAAAGAGAAACTTTTTTTGAAAATCTTAAACATGGAAATAAATTTAATGGTATTAAAGTATAGAAGAAGTCTAAATGGATAGTGAGTATATATTATGTAGGACTGTTTTGAGAAATAAAATGAAAGACAAATAATAGTATTTACAAATTATTTTTAAAATATTGACATTTTGACTAAATATTTTAAAGTGTAAATATTTTTACTAATTATGTTAGAAATTGTGACTACTTTACTAATTTTTCCTTATATATATACTAGATAAAAGGGCACGGGCCCAATATATGTTATCCATTCTCTTTTAATTTAGGGATAATTGTATATAATAGCAAACTAATAATTTAAAATAAATGGAGTAGCTACTGTTTGATTTTATTGTGCCCCATAGCAAACGTTTGCCAAAGTTTGTCAGTCGCCTCTCTCCCAAAACTCTCGCTCGCCACTCTCCTATTCTTGCTCGCCCTTATCTCTCTGCTCGCCTCGCTCGCTTTATACAACAGAAGCGTATAAATTGTGTTACTGTTTTGTATAAAGCGAGAGAAAATTGTATATATACACATGCAAAAACATATATCTTCGTGCTATACACTTGATTATACAATTTACAAACATTTTACTTAGATTGAATTGTATAAAAATGTAAATTTTATACAAATATTGCAGTGAAAAAGGCCAGCAAATTATACAATGGCGAATTATACAATTGCAGTGAAATACAATTTTCTCTCGCTTTATACAACAGAAGTGTATAGATTGTGTTTCTGTTTTTGTATAAAGCGAGAGAAAAACATATATCTTCTTCCTATACACTTATAATTATACAATGTATAAACATTTTAGATCGATTCAATTGTATGCAAAGTAAATTTTATACACATATTGCAGTGAAATAGGCCAACGAATTATACAATTGCACATTATACAGTTGCCGTGTCACGACCCAAATTTTGCAAGTCGTGATGGCACCTATGTTCCCAACCAATAGGTAAGTCAACCCAACATATTAACCCAACTAAACCAACAAATGAGTAAAAAGACCAAAGTTTAGCAAGAATCTCCAACATTGAGTTCCTTATAAGTACGAAATGCGGAAGATGAAATATATCACCCAAAGAATTTGTGTCTTAAGTACAGAGCTTCTAAAATTCGATGCAAGTCAGAATCTAAATGACAAATCTAACATAAGGAATATCTTGTCTAAATACTAATAACAGAATGAATAAAAGATAGAGGGAGGTGTGGGCCACGGAACAGCCAAGCAGCTCACCACAACTCCAAGAACTCCAAGCTCGTACTCAATTTGCTCCAGGAGATGTGCTCCTACTCGGAATCGAATCTACACCACAAAGAGTGCAACAAGCGTAGTATGAGTACGAAACCACGTGTACCCAGTATGTCTCATTGACCGACAACGAAGAAGTAGTGACGGGAGTTATATAAGAAAATAAATTCTTAGATTATACTAGTATATATATATATATATATATATATATAAATATATATATTACACTTACTATTTAAGTTTCATCAATAAAGGAAATCAACAATAAGTATTTTCCAAACACCAAACGAAACATATAATCATAAAGAATGAATGATGGGATGAAATGCAATGCAATATGATACCATGTAATGAGATGTCTCAGAATACCCAGTACTCACTCAACCGTATATACATGATACTCCTCGGGAATACATCGAGAGTTCATGACCCATGGGGGACTCGCAAGGTCCATATACCGACACGGACGATCTCCACGTGTCTGTGCGGACGATCTCAACGCACTATCATAATATCAAACAATTTTCACACGGACGGTCTCCACGTGCCCAAATTACAATCTTAACATCTCACCATCCCCAGCACGGATGATCTCCACGTGCCCAACTTATACTCAGTCTCATCTCTATGCATGTGCACAATATTGTTTCAATAGAGGGGATGATGATGCATCTCAATCAATCAATATGAATATAATACATAACCACCTCAGTTATCACAACTATACAGGTGAAATAAATAAAACACAATCACACAAGGAATTCAAGTCAATAATATATTTGCTAATGCCCATATGCTTTGGCATTCTCAAATTTCAATCCACATTCTATAATAGTAATTTTTCATTTTATAACACCCGTACTCGTACCAAAGCCCGTCACACCATTGATACGAGACCCCCATCTTTTGCCCTTACCCCTTTTTCTATTTTCATTTTTAATCTTTAATTAGGAAAACGTCCTTCAACAAGTCTAAAAAGTTTTAACATATCTTAGATGCCGAACTTATGCCACGAATCTTTTTTAGATTTTTCCTTTCCTTTTCGCAAGGTTTCGGAACGTTCCCAATCTACCAATTTTGCAATATTCGTAAGTAAGCAATTTTTGTAGACATTCAAATTATTATATGTCTATCATAGACGCTAAAACTCACTCATATTTTCAACCAAACTCCAAATCTTGATATATGTTGGTATGCCTAATTTTTCATAATTGCTAAATTTCAAGCCAAGAACTTAACTCTAACCTCTCCAAATACCCTTGAATCAATGTTAAATCATATAATATACACCAAATTCTTAACTACCTAACTCAATACATAAGAAAGGAACATTATTTATAATACGAGAAGTATACAGGAAGGAACGAATGACGAATAACAAAGATCGAATGCAAATTTGTAAATATGTTCGCTGGAACCTATAATTTGCACCAAGCATTAAATATTCACATGTAAACCTCTACTCCTTATGTCATCATCAGCCCACCATTAACATAGTAAAATCTCTATTCCCCATTCGCCACCAATCTTTTTATATTCAATTATTTTATTTTATTTTTCAAGTTCAACAACAATTCCATTCTCTACTTTCTATTCCACAACCCACCATAATAGTAATAATCATAATAATGAAGGCAGAAAAATTACAGACCAACATTCTTTATTATATTTTTTTTCCAGATCCCACGACTACATCTACATATAAATTCCAACTTTAAATATTTCTATATATGGCAATCGTTAGAAATCATTATGAAATCTCTACTAACTAAACACCCATTCAATTCAATCTAATAATTTTACTAAAATTATATATCTTTCAATAACAAGTTACGACAAATAATACGATATCAACAGATTGTTCATGCCAACAATTTATACCATTAATGCAAGCTTATGCAGAAAATAGATCAGTTAAGGAAAAACTTTTACCTTCAATATTTTACTTCGTTCCTCTTTGTTCTGTAATCTACGCTGCCCAAAAATCAGTTTCTACCTCTTTTGTTTTCTGCCCTTCTAATGTTAACCGTGAAACCCCACTAATCTATTATCTATATTACTTATTTAATAAAAGTTTCATCAACTAGGTACTTGTAGTTATCAATAGTTAAAATACCCCCCTTTAATTTAATTTTTTTTTCCAGAAAGAGTAAAAATAGTCCTAATTCTCAAAACGACCTAGCGGGTCGTTACATCACCTACCACTTAAACAAACGTTCGTCCTCGAACGGGAAAATAAAAGAGCTAACCTGAATGATCAAAAAGATGAGGATATTTACTCCTCATGTCTGACTCTGTCTCCCAGGTATCCTCCTCCACTGGACGATGCTTCCACTGAACCTTTACTGAAGCAATCTCCTTGGACCATAGCTTCCGAATTTGCCTATCCAAAATGGTGATCGGCTCTTCCTCAAAAGTCAAATTCTGATCAAGTAACACTGAATCCCATTGAATCACATGATCACCACCCTGATGATACTTCTTAAGCATTGATATATGAAATACAGGATGAACACCTGACAAACCAGGGGGCAAAGCCAACTGATACGCCACCTCACCAATACGCTCAACAATCTCGAAAGGACCAATATACCTTGGGCTCAACTTTCCCTTCTTTCCAAACCTCATCACACCCTTCATGGATGAATCCTTCAATAAAACCCTCTCTCCAACCATAGAGCAAAGCAAACGAAGCATGCCCAAAAGTAAACCAACCCCTTGGACTGCTACGAAAAACACCATATATCATGAATCTTTCGATCTGCATAACTCTTTTGCCTATTTTGAGCCATGAGAAGTCTGTCTTGGATCAACCTGACCTTATCCAAGGACTCCCTCAACAAATCTGTACCCCATGGTCTAACCTCAAATGCATCAAACCAGCCAATTGGAGATCGACATCTCCTACCATACAGAGCCTCGAATGGTGCTATCTCAATGCTCGAGTGATAACTATTATTGTAAGCAAACTCCGCTAGAGGCAAGAACTGGTCCCACTGACCACCAAAGTCAATCACACACGCCCGCAACATATCCTCGAGAACCTGAATAGTCCGCTCAGATTGACCATCAGTCTGAGGGTGAAAGGCTGTACTAAGATCCACCCGAGTGCCCAACTCTTTCTGCATAGACCACCAGAAATGAGAGGTAAATTGGGTGCCACGATCTGAAATAATAGATATAGGAACCCCATGCAAACAAACTATCTCTTGAATATAGATCTTGGCTAACTTCTCTTAGTTATAGGTAGTCTGAACTGGTACAAAGTGTGCAGACTTAGTTAGTTGATCCACGATGACCCATATAGCATCAAACTTACCCAAGGTACGTGGCAACCCTACCACAAAGTCCATAGCAATGCGCTTCCACTTCCACTCAGGTATGGGCATCCTCTGAGTCACACCTCCAGGCTTTTGGCGTTCATACTTCACTCGCTGACAATTCAAACATCGAGATACAAAATCTACTATGTCCCTCTTCATACGAAACCACCAATAGTGTTGCTTCAAGTCACGATACATCTTAGTAGCCCCCGGATGAATAGAGTACCTCGAACTATGGGCCTCCTCCATGATTAATCTAGTCAAATCACCTGTACGAGGAACACAGATACGACCTTTAATCTTCAAAACTCCTTCACTATCAAGAATTGCAACCTTGGCTTCTCCTTTTAACACCTTGTCCCTAATCTTACATAAATCACCATCATCAAACTGTTGAGCCCGAATCTGCTCCAACAAGGATGACCTAGCCTCCATATAAGCCAACACCTCACCAGGTTCTGAAATATCAAGTCTCACAAAGCTATTGGCCAAGGCATGGACATCCCTAGCTAAAGGACACTCGTCAACCTGTAACATGGCTAGACTACCCATACTTACCGCCTTTCGACTCAAGGCATCAGCTACAACATTTGCCTTGCCTGGATGATAAAGAATAGTCATATCGTAGTCCTTAAGCAACTCCAACCATCTCCGCTGCCTCAAATTCAGATCTCTCTGATTGAATATATATTGGAGACTACGATGGTCCATGAACACCTCACAATGCACGCCATAAAGATAATGCCTCCAAATCTTTAATGCAAACACAACAGCCGCCAACTCTAAATCATGAATAGGGTAGTTCTTCTCATGAACCTTTAACTGCCTCGAAGCATAAGCTATCACCCTTCCCTTTTGCATCAACACACAACCAAGACCAACCCGAGAAGCATCACAATATACGACAAAACCCACTCCCTCCACGGGTAGGGTCAAAATCGGAGCAGTAGTCAATAAAGTCTTGAGCTTTTGGAAACTAACCTCACATTCGTCAGACCACTGAAAAGTCACCTCCTTCTGTGTCAATCTAGTTAATGGAGATGCAATGGATGAGAAACCCTCAACAAACCGTTGATAATAACCTGCAAGGCCCAAGAAACTCCGAATCTCAGTAACTGAAGTAGGTCTGACCCAATCTCTAACCGCCTCAATCTTCTTAGGATCCACCATGATACCCTCCTTGGACACTACATGTCCCAAGAATGCTACTGAACTAAGCCAAAACTCACACTTTGAAAACTTCGCATAAAGCTTCTTCTCCTTTAGAATCCCAAGAAAAATCCTCAAATGATGCTTATGTTCCTCCTTAGTGCATGAGTATATCAATATATCATCTATGAAGACAAAAACAAAGGAATCTAAATACGGTCTGAACACTCCATTCATCAAGTCCATAAAAGCTGCTGGGGCATTAGTCAGTCCGAAAGACATCACCAAAAACTCGTAATGACCATAACGTGTTCAAAAAGCCGTCTTAGGGATATCCTCCGCCCTAATCTTCAGCTGATGATAGCCAGATCTCAAGTCAATTTTGGAGAAAACTGAAGCACCCTGCAACTGATAAAATAAATCATCAATACGAGGTATCGGATACTTATTTCTGATGGTTACCTTGTTCAACTGCCGATAGTCAATACACATACGCATAGATCCATCTTTCTTCTTCACAAATAACACTGGAGCACCCCAAGGAGATACACTTGGTCTAATAAAACCTTTGCTTAACAAATCCTGCAACTGCTCCTTCAACTCTTTCAATTCAGCCGGTGCCATACGATAAGGAGGAATGGAAATAGGTCGAGTGCCTGGCTCCACATTAATACAAAAATCAATATCTCGATCTGGTGGAAGACCTGGCAAATTGGTCGGAAATACTTCTGAAAATTCACTCACTACTGGAATAGACTCAAGCATAGGAGTCTCAATACTAGTATCTCGAATGTGGGCCAAGTACGCCAAACATCCTCTCTGTACCAACTGACGAGCCTTAAGGAATGATATCACACCCTTAGAAGGATGACTAAGAGTACCTCTCCATTCTACTATAGGAATTCCAGGCATAGCTAAAGTGATGGTCTTGGCATGACAATTTAAAATTTCGTGGTAAGAAGATAACCAATCCATACCAAGAATCACATCAAAATCTATCATATCTAAGACCTTTAAATCTGCATGAGTGTCATACCCCATCAAAGTAACAGTACATAAATGATACACTTGATCTACAACTACAGAATCCCCGACAGGAGTAGAAACATGTATCGGCAAATCAAGAGACTCACACAATATATCCAGACTAGGAGCAAAATAAGTGGACACATAAGAATAAGTAGAGCCTAGATCAAATAATATAGTATCTGTTCGATGACGAACCGGAATAATACCTGTGATAACAGCATCCGAGGCTTCAGCCTCTGGCCTACCTGGAAAAGCATAACAGTGAGAACGACCTCCATCAGATTGTGAACCTCCACGACCACCACCTCGACCAGAAGGAGAACCACCTCTACCTGAATGAGAACCACCTCTACCATTCTGTGCACCACCCCTAGATGGAGGTTTTGCAGCCCTGGAAGCCGAAACCTGAGGACCCTGATGTAAGCCACCACGTCTGGTCCTAGGGCAGTCTCTCACAAAGTGTCCCATATCACCACACTCAAAGCAACCCCTACGAGACACAGGATGATGAGAGGAACTTGAATGACCAGAATGCCCTCCACGAACTACAGGTCTAGAAGATGAACCCTGCGAAGTATGTACCAAGCTCGAAGAGTTATGCCCAGCGTAACCAGCCTCAGACGCTTGTATAGCAGCATGAATGGGTCTGCTAGACTGAGGGTGATAACCTCTACCCAAGTAACCCCGACTCCTAGGCGGAGCACCACCATAATCACCTAATAATGAGTCCTCTTGCCCTCTCACTGCTCAAATCCCTTACGCCGAATCATCTCCAACTCCTTAGCAGCATCTACCACTTTCTGGAATGGAACACCAGAAACAGCAACTTGAGAAACTCCTAGACGGATCGGAATAATCAGCCCCTTAACAAACCTCCTCACTCTCTCAGCCTCTGTGGGAAGTATCATCGAAGCATGCCTAGGCAAGGCATGAAATTTACCCTCATACTCTGCAACTGATATACCATTTTGCTGCAAACCCTCAAACTCGGCCCTCTGGCGCTCCCTCTCACTGCGTGGAACAAATTTGGATAGAAATACTTGAGTAAACTGAGTCCAGGATAGTGGATGGGATCCAGCTGGCCTACTACTAATATAATCCCTCCACCATTGCTTAGCAGAGCCAGTCATCTGAAACGCTGTGTAGTCAACTCCATGAGACTCCACTAATCCAAGATTATGCAACCTCTCATGACAACTAACTATAAATTCATATGCATCCTCAGCTAAGTCACCAGTATAAGTAAGAGGATTCATTAGTCTGAACCTCCCAAACATCTTTTGCTCATCAATAGTCATAGAAGGCCTGTTCACCAAATGTGATGTCATATCTGGAAACTCCATACTATCCAAACGAGGAGCTATAGCGGCAGCTGGCTTAGTCTTGGGAGTCTGAGAATCTGGAGCAACTATCGGATATGGAGTTTGATCTCCAACACGGGACTGTGAGCCATCAGAAGTGACAGGCAAAGCTCCTGCTTGGGCCATCCCCTCTAGGATTCCTAACATACGAGCCAAGGTATCTTGAAGCACTGGGGGGACAATAGTACTGGTTGGAGCCTGAGCTGGCCCATCCCCCTCGACACGATCTTGCACATCCCCATGAATAACCTCTGCATCAGGAGGTACGGCTCTATCACGACCCTAGGTAGCTACTGGTACTTGAACATCCACAGGTGCTGCAACACGGCCCCTACCCCAACCTCGAGCTCGTCTCCTACCTCTACCTCGGACAGTGTTCCCACAAGCAGGCGCAGGTATAGGTTCCTGACCACCATTTGCCGATGTACGATTCCTCGCCATCTGAGAGAGAATGAAATATCAAGATTAGAATTTCTACAAGGTCAAGTGTGCACGATAATGAATAAAAGAACAGATTATTTCCTAAATGTCCTATAGCCTCTCCAAGATAGGTATGGACGTCTTCATACCGATCCGCAAGACTCTACTAGACATTGCTCTTGTACTCTTGAGACCGATGAACCAAGGGCTCTGATACCAAATTTGTCACAACCCAAATTGTGCAAGTCGTGATGGCACCTATGTTCCCAACAAATAGGTAAGCCAACCCAACATATTAACCCAACTAAACCAACAAATGAGTAAAAATACCAACGCTTAGCAAGAATCTCCAACATTGAGTTCCTTATAAGTACGAAATGCGGAAGATGAAATATATCACCCCAAGAATTGGTGTCTTAAGTACAGAGCTTCTAAAATTCGATGCAAGTCTGAATCTAAATGACAAATCTAACATAAGGAATATCCTGTTTGAATACCAATAACAGAATGAATAAAAGATAGAGGGAGGTGTGGGCCACGGAAAATCCAAGCAGCTCACCACAACTCCAAGAACTCAAAGCTCGGACTCAATTTGCTCTACGAGATGTGCTCCTACTCGGAATCGAATCTGCACCACAAAGAGTGCAACAGGCGTAGTATGAGTACGAAACCACGTGTACCCAGTATGTCTCATTGACCGACAACGAAGAAGTAGTAACGGGAGTTATATAAGAAAATAAATTCTTAGATTATACTAGTATATATATATATTACACTTACTATTTAAGTATCATCAATAAAGGAAATCAACAATAAGTATTTTCCAAACAACAAACGAAACATATAATCATCAAGAATGAATGATGGGATGAAATACAATGCAATATGATACCATGTAATGATATGTCTCAGAATACCCAGTACTCACTCAACCGTATATACATGATACTCCTCGGGAATACATCGAGAGTTCATGACCCATGGGGGACTCGCGAGGTCCATATACCGACACGGACGATCTCCACGTGTCTGTGCGGACGATCTCAACGCACTATCATAATATTAAACAATTTTCGCACGGACGGCCTCCACGTGCCCAAATTACAATCTTAACATCTCACTATCCCCAGCACGGACGATCTCCACGTGCCCAACTTATACTCAGTCTCATCTCTATGCATGTGCACAATATTGTTTCAATAGAGGGGATGATGATGCATCTCAATCAGTCAATATGAATATAATACATAACCACCTCAATTTTCACAACTATACGGGTGAAATAAATAAAACACAATCACACAAGGAATTCAAGTCGATAGTATATCAGCTAATGCCCATATGCTTTGGCATTCTCAAATTTCAATCCACATTCTATAATAGTAATTTTCTATTTTATAACACCGATACTCGTACCAAAGCCCGTCACACCATTGATACGAGAACCCCATCTTTCGCCCTTACCCCTTTGTCTATTTTCATTTTTAATCTTTAATTAGGAAAACATCCTTCAACAAGTCTAAAAAGTCTTAACATACCTTAGATGCCGACTTGTGCCACGAATCTTTTTAAGATTTTTCCTTTCCTTTTCGCAAGGTTTCGGAACGTTTCAATCTACCAATTTTGTAATATTCGTAAGTAAGCAATTTTTGTAGACATTCAAATTATTATATGTCTATCATAGACGCTAAAACTCACTCATATTTTCAACCAAACTCCAAATCTTGATATATGTTGGTATGCCAAATTTTTCATACTTGCTAAATTTTAAGCCAAGAACTTAACTCTAACCTCTCCAAATACCCTTGAATCAATGTTAAATCATATAATATACACCAAATTCTTAACTACCTAACTCAATACATAAGAAAAGAACATTATTTATAATACGAGAAGTATACAGAAAGGAACGAATGACGAATAACAAAGATCAAATGCAAATTTGTAAATATGTTCGCTGGAACCTATAATTTGCACCAAGCATTAAATATTCACATGTAAACCTCTACTCCTTCTGTCATCATCAGCCCACCATTAACATAGTAAAATCCCTATTCCCCATTCGCCACCAATCTTTTTATATTCAATTATTTTATTTTATTTTTCAAGTTCAACAACAATTCCATTCTCTACTTTCTATTCCACAACCCACCATAATAGTAATAATCATAATAATTAAGGCAGAAAATTACAGACCAACATTCTTTATATATATTTTTTTCTAGATCCCACGACTACATCTACATATAAATTCCAACTTTAAATATTTCTATATATGGCAATCGTTAGATATCATTATGAAATCTCTACTAACTAAACACCCATTCAATTTAATCTAATAATTTTACTAAAATTATATCTCTTTCAATAACAAGTTCCAACAAACAATACGATATCAACAGATTGTTCACGCCAACAATTTATACCATTAATGCAAGCTTATGCAGAAAATAGATCGGTTAAGGAAAAACTTTTACCTTCAATATTTTACTTCGTTCCTCTTTGTTTTGTAATCTACGCTGCCCAAAAATCAGTTTCTACCTCTTTTGTTTTCTGCCCTTCTAATGTTAACCGTGAAACCCCACTAATCTATTATCTATATTACTTATTTAATAAAAGTTTCATCAACTAGGTACTTGTAGTTATCAATAGTTAAAATACCCCCCTTTAATTTTATTTTTTTCAGAAAGAGTAAAAATAGTCCTAATTCTCAAAACGACCTAGCGGGTCGTTACATCCCGTCAAATAGGCTAGCGAATTATGCGATTACAGCGACATAGGTCAGCGAATTATACAATTTTGACCAGCAAATCATACAATGGTATATGTATAGCGAGGCAGCGAATTATACAATTTTATATGTATAGCGAATTAAACAGTTATATGTTTGCTATGGATCACAATTATGCAAACTTTGCTATAGCATACAAATATGAATTTTTTGTTTGCTATATGTGAAAGTTGCCCTTTAATTTTTGTGATATAAATAAATCTTAGTACTTTTTATTTCTAAACTTTTTATTGTGCATTTTAAAAGTATATTTGTGTCACGTGGACACAAAATACAATATTAAATAGTCTAGGGAGATAATAGATCCTATGAAAGTTTAGAATCGCAACAGCAAATTCGACCAAAGTTGGAATATTTTTCAGACTCTTATCTCAAATTTTTAATATGTTTTTTTAAAATATTTAAATTGTTTTTATAGTACTTTTTGTGTATTTTTCACGTAATATATATAACTCCACATGTTTCAATTCAAGTTATATTTGAGAGAGACAATCAATTGTTGTATAAATATTTTTTAAAAATATTTTAAGAAACTAATTATTATGATTTCGAATTTTTTAAATATAATTTCCATATTATATATTATTGGGAAAAGTAATAACACTTCGAAAAATGTTTTTTTTGTGTGATATTATAGTGATACTAAAACCTATCTTACCTTTTTAAAATATGAAAATTTGTAAAAAAAAGTCAACATAATTGATTTCATAAGCAGCAAACTTAATTCTTGAACAATTTGTTATTCGTTATTATTAGTTTAAAATTTGATTGGTTATAACTTTTTTAAATCAATGTTATAAAATAAAAAATTAACTATTTGTTATAAAACTATAGAATAAGAAGAAGAAAATAGAGAGAAAAGAAAAGAAGACTTGTTATTTCTCTTGATGAATGAATTTACAGTGAAGAGGAGCACTCTATTTATAGGAGAAATCTAACTTGGTCCCCAAGTAGGACTCTTTAACCATATCCTTAAAAGGACTTCACATGATAGACATTCACTATAATACAAATACTTTATAACACTCCCCCTGAATGTCTAATTCATAGAGGATGTGCCTCGTCAAAAACCTTACTAAAAACTTTAAGAAAAGAAAAACTCTAGTAAAGGAAAAGAGTACACATATCTATTAATACGCATTTAGGTTGCCTCAATAAAAACCTCACAAGGAAAACCCAGTGGGAGAAAACCTCGTAAGGGAAAAAAAGTACAGCACGTATTAACTCCCCCTAATGAGAACATCAATCCAGAGACTTGAATCTTCGCATTCCAAGCTTGTGCACCATCTTCTTGAAAGTTGTAGTTGGTAGAGACATGGTGAATAGATCAGCCACATTGTCACTTGAACGAATCTATTGCACATCTATGTCACCATTCTTTTGAAGTTCATGTGTATAGAAAAGCTTCGGTGAAATATGTTTTGTTCTATCTCCTTTTATGAATCCTCCCTTAAGTTATACTATGCATGCTGCATTATCTTCATATAAAGTGGTGGATACTTTATCACATTCCAAACCACATTTCTCTCAAATGAGATGTATCATAGACCTTAACCACACACACTCTCTAGTTGCTTCATGAATAGCTATTATTTCAGCATGATTAGATGAAGTGGCTGCGATGAACTACTTTGTAGATCTCCAAGATATGGCAGTCCCACCATATATAAACACATAGCGTGTTTGGGATCGAGTTTTGGGTGGATTAGATAAATATCCTGCATCAGCATAACCAACAAGATTTGGGCTACAATTAACAGAATAAAATAAGCCCATATCAGTTGTCCCTTTAAGATATCGCAAAATGTGTTTGATCCTACTCCAATGTCTCCTAGTAGGAGCAGAATTATACCTTGCTAACAAGTTAATAGCAAAAGTTATATCAGGCCTTGTAGTATTAACAAGATACATTAGTGCACCAATTGCACTAAGATATGGTACTTCAGAACCAAGAATTTCCTCATCCTTTTCTTGAGGTCGGAATGGATCCTTATTCACATCAAGTGGACGAACAACCATCGGAGTACTTAATGGATGTGTTTCATCCATACAGAATCTTTTCAAATGCTCAATTTGCAAACCAAGACATAATTTTGTCCTTCGGAGATCTTTTTCATCTCAAATTCATTCTTTAAATAATCAATTGCCCTTTGACGCTCTATTGGAGTTTCAATAAGATTTATGTCATCAACATAAATAGCAAGTACAACAAATTTCGATATTGTTTTCTTTATAAAGACACATGGACAAATTGCATCATTTATATAAACTTCCTTAATTAAATACTTTCTATGACGGTTATACCACATGCGCCCACATTGCTTCAAACCATATAATGATCTTTGCAATTTAATTGAATACATTTCTCGAAATTTTGAATTACATGATTTAGGCATCGCAAATCCTTCAAGAATTTTCATGTTTATCTCATTATCAAGTGATCCATAAAGGTAGGTTGTAACTACATCCATCAAATGCAATTTAAGTTGCTCATGGACTGTGAAACTAATGAGATAACGTAATGGTATTGCATCCATAACGGGTGAGTATGTCTCTTCATAGTCGATGTCAAGC
Organism: Solanum lycopersicum; assembly: GCF_036512215.1. Classification (NCBI taxonomy): domain Eukaryota; kingdom Viridiplantae; phylum Streptophyta; class Magnoliopsida; order Solanales; family Solanaceae; genus Solanum; species Solanum lycopersicum. Next base: position 21,959,475 of record NC_090802.1, read on the forward strand.
CTTTGAGAAAATCCTTGTGCCACAAGGCGTGTTTTATACCTTTGTATTTCAGTTTTCTCATTTCTTTTTCGCACAAAAATCCATTTGTAACCAACAGGTTTAATACCATTAGGTGTTTGAACTATAGGTGCAAAAACTTCACGCTTGGCAGGTGAATTCAACTATGATTGAATTGCTTCTTGCCATTTTGGTCAATCATTTCGTTGTCGACATTCTATAACAGATTGAGGTTCATTATCCTTATTATCTTGCATGATATTTGTTGCAACATTATATGCAAAGACATAATCAACTTCTATTTATGATCCATTCATATTAGTTTAAACATCTCTTAAATTTATGTATAGTTCATTATTTCCTTGAGTTTCAAGTTCATTTATTCTTTCATGAATATCAAACTTATTCAAATTTTGAAATTCCATATGAGATTCTTTTACAGTGTCATATTGACATTTAATCTTTCTTTTTCTTGGATTTTGATCCTTAGACCCCAATGGTCTACCACGCTTTAGGTGTTTTTTGACTCATTAGCTATGACACTAGTGGATGGTCCTTTAGGGACATCAATTCGAATTGGGACATTCTCTACAGGAATATGTGATTTAGTAATCCTTTTCAAATATGTAAAAGCGTCTGGCATTTGATTTGCAATTTCCTGCAGATGAATAATATTTTGTACTTGCTGTTCGCAAGTAGAAGAATATGGATCAAGATGAGACAATGATTAATTTTTTCACAAAATTTATCATTTTATTTCACTATTCTCTCCCCATAATCTTGGAAAACTGTCTCATCAAACCGACAATCTGCAAATCTAGCAGTAAACATGTCTCCAGTCAATGGTTCAAAATAGCGGATAATGGAGGGTGACTCAAACCCAACATATATTCCTAACCTTCTTTGAGAGACCATCTAAGTGCGGTTTGGTGGTGCCACAGGCACATGTACAACACTTCCAAAAATTCTTAGATGGGATATATTAGGTTCTTGACCCATAACCAATTGCAATAGAGAAACCTTATGATAACTTGTCGGTCTGAGACGAATAAGTGTTGCAGCATGCAAAATTGCATGTCCCCACACAGAAGTGGGCAACTTAGTTTTCATAAGTAATGATGTTGGTATTATTTGCAAATGTTTAATTAATGACTCAGCGAGACCATTCTGAGTATGAACATGAGCAACGGAGTATTCAACTTTTATCCCAATTGCTAAACAATAATCATTAAATGATTGGTGATGGTCTCACAATTAACTTGCCTTGACATCAAGCAATACAAGAAAATTCACCATTTAAAAGAACTTTTAGGTTTTTTAGTGGATGTCCATTCGAATTTTATATAATTCATCTCATCATTATTGACCCAGGATGTCCTAGACGATCATGTCAAAGTACAAATGTATTGGAATCAGTAAACTTCTTATTTACTATAAAATGTGCCACAATTGCACTAAATTTTGTCCAATACAAGCCAGAAGATAAAACATGAAACTTTTCTATAACACATGTCTGCTTTGAGACATTCTTGGTTATACCAAGATATTCAAGATTTATTTCATCCATTGATTGGATATGATAACCATTTTCACGGATATCTTTAAAACTCAACATTCTCTTAGATTTTGGAGAAAACATAGCATTATTAATGATCAGTTTAGTTCCCTAGGGAAAAATTACAATGACCCTTCTGAAACCCTCAATCATATTAGTACTACCAAAAATTGTAGTAACATTTATTTTACCCATACTTAAATGAGAAAAATATTTCTTATTTTTGAATATCGTATGTGTTATACCAGAATCAATCAAACAAATATCTTCATATTTCTACAATATGTTCTTAGAATTATCCATATCTTCACATGAAATGACATACACAAAATAAATATATATTAAATATTAGTGTTGTCAAAAGGGTACAATATATTCAAAGGAATAAATTAATAATTAAATATTAGAAATTGAGCCTTAATTTTTTGTTTTCTCTAAGTCAAAAATGATTTCTTAGGAAAATAAAATAAAATCATTATTTAATCCTAGTAAGTAACAGACTGCATGTTTTTAACATTAGATCAAATTAAAGACCTAATATAATACGAACACATGATAAATACTAGTTAATATCAGAATTTATGTTTTTAACATTAGACCAAGTTAAAGACGTAATATAGTACCAACACGTGATAAAGTTTAGAATTTGACTAACTCTATCATATTAGAATAATATAAATAAATAAATAAAAAATATATATTATTTGATTAAGAATTAAGGAAAAAGCTAATAAATGACTAAACTAATTTAAAATACTAATACTCATGCAAACAACTGTCATTACATGAAATTTATTAATAAATACTACCAAAAAAAATATCACTCTTCCATGTTCACAGAACCATCACCAATTAAGTGATCTATTTTTCCTTCAGGATGTGCGAAGAAATATGCTACATCCAAGTACGTGATGTCAACTTGATTTTCAGAGATAAAATTTGCCTCAATATTTTTCACTTTCTTCTTCAGTGATTTTTGATAAAGCTCAACCAAGTGTTTGCGAGTACGACAATCACATGCATAATGACCTCTTCCACCACTGATACGCTCAAATGTACTTCTCAAATAAGAAGTAAAGTGGTCGTGTCAAGTAAATAACCCAACTAGTGAGGTTGGGATCGTTCCCACGAGGAAAATAGTCTAGACTTAACTTAGATCTGTTATTACTATTGTTTGGTCAATGACTTCCTTGGAAAGTAAAAAATAAAAAAAGTGGGGTTTCTAATTCTAAATGAATGAAAATAACTAACGCAATTGAAAGAGACACTTAACAGCTTTGAATGTTGAATTTTAATCAATTAATCAAAGTAACTAAGGTTTACGTGTTCCCACAGGTTCATAACTTGATAATTCTAACTATAACAATTCTTTCCTAGTATCTTGCATGCAAAGTGATAAGTTATGTATTTCTAAATCCTTGGTCTGGCATCTAGAAAATCTCACTCCGCACCTTGGTCCGGCTACGTGTGTTGCTTTCCTAATCCTTATCTTTACCTCATATTAAGCATCGCATTCGATATTTGACTAAGTTATTACCTCGTACCAATCAATACTATCCTATTAGATAGTATATACTAAATCTATGTTGATAATTCTTTTCCTATTATCTGCCTCCTTGGTCCGGCAAGTAGCATTAAGGCGAGTTCTAACGTTGTTCATCCGTTAAAAAGACTTCTAAGCAAAAGAATTATTAATACATGCAAGACACCATTCTAGAATTGTTATTTTAGTTAGGTTTTATCTCATTATTTGCCTATGGTTCCCACAACCCTAGTTATGGAGTTTAGTTACTCATAGTCATAATCACAATATTCAAATATATTAAATAAGAATTCATGTACTTACTTCAATGAGAAAGAGTAAAATCCGAAAGTTTGCTTGATTAATCACCAAAAATCACCAACAATCAATTATAATCAAAAGTCTAACAATACAATGTTTTCTAATACAGTGTCTAACAATACGGAGTCTAACAATGATCTAGAGTCTAACCTAACAGAGTCTAACTATCCAGAGTCTAACCTCAAAAACGAGGTTTTTTGAACTATTTATAAAAAATAAAAACCTAAATAAACAAGGACTCTATTTGCTGGAAATCTGCCAAAACGCGGCTAGGTCGACGGACCTCGCGAAGGATCGTCATGGTCACGACGGACCGTCATGGACTCCGTCGTCCCATGCTTATGCAATTTCTTCTTCTGCTCTTCTTCATTACCCTCAACGGCAAGTATGACGGACCGTCATAGGCACAACAGTCTGTCGAGGGCCTTCGTTCCAAAACACTTCAACTCTTGGAATATGGGTTCTGGGATTACTTCTATGAACTTCATGACGAACCTGCAGGACGGACCGTCATAGACACGATGGACCGTCACAAGCTTCGTAACCCCACACTAGGTCAGACTTCCCATCTTCCTTCAGCAGCTGCACTACGCTTCCATCTACGGACCGTCACAAACACGACGGACCGTCATAAGCTCTGTAGGTGGTTTCTTCTGCATTTCTTCGCTCAAAATATCCGCATTCAGCTTTGGACAGATTTCCTGCAAAATAAAAAGAAACTTATATAAAAATTAGCACAAAAAGTCTTTTGGACACACTAAACTTAAGGAAAAAGTATTAATAATATCGTGAAACCATGGTATATCAACCACATCGAAATAACCTTCCCTAGTTGCTTCACGTTTCTCATCCTTTCTTTTTTTCTTTTATTTGATGAATGATTAATGCAGGAATAGAATTATGTTCTTGACCATAATCACGACCACGACCACGTCCACGAGCACGATTAGGACCGCGATATTTTCCACGCCTACCATGGTGGGCGTACGCCTCATTCACTTCAGGAAGTGGTTCAGATTCAGTAGGTCGATTTTCATGATTTTTCAATAATAAATCATTATTTTGCTCGGCCACAAGAAGATGAGAAATTAGTTCAGAATACTTTTTGAAACCTTTCTCTTGATATTGTTGCTGCAAGAGCACATTCGAGGCATGGAAAGTGGAGAACGTCTTTTTCATCATATCAATCTAACTAATCGTTTCTCCACATAATTTCAATTGAGAAGTGATTCTGAACATGGAAGAATTGTACTCATGTATAGACTTAAAGTCTTGTAGCCTTAGATGCATCCAATCGTATCGTGCCTTTGGATGTATGATCATCTTCAAGTGGTCAAATCTTTCTGTTAGGTTTTTTCACAAAACAAGTGGATCTTTAACTGTCAGATATTCGATTTTCAGAATCTCATCAAGATGATGACGCAAGAATATCATTGCTTGTGCATAATTTTGATTTGATGCCTTATTTTCTTCTTTTATGGTGTCTCCAAGACCCATTGCATCAAGGTGGATTTCAGCATCCAACACCCATGAGAGGTAGTTCCTGCCCGAACTTTGAAGGGCAGTGAACTCTAGTTTTGTAAGATTGACCATTAAAATTAAAACAAAAGAATAAATAATACCTTTATTAACTCTTGAAATCTAACCTTCGCTTCTGAAAAATTAGAGACTCGTGCTGATAACGTGTTATAAAACTATAGATAAGAAGAAGAAACTAGAAGAGAAAAGAAGAGAAGACTTGTTATTTCTCTTGATGAATGAATTTAAAATGAAGTGGAGCACTGAGATATCCAACTTAGACCCCAAGTACGACTCTTTAACCATATCCTAAAAAGGACTCCACATGATAGACATTCACTATTATACAAATACTTTATAACACTATTTAATTTTATTAGTTGCACCTCAATTTAACTACAGATAAATTTAAAAGCCAAAAAAAAGTACAAAATTACTTAAAAATAAGGGGCCCACTTTTTTGTGAAACCGCCGCTAGTTAAGCGCGTGTCATTAAAATCCCGAGCAAAAACTTACTTTCAGCGTTACGAAAAATGGCGTGCGCGTAGAATAGATCTATATTTGCGGTGGGGTCTACAAAGTCAAAAAATAGTACCGTTTTCATAGGACAAATAAGTAAATAAATAAATAGCTTTGGCATTTTTGTCCAACAATAAAATAATACAATCATAGTAGCTTTTGATTGACAATTTCAATGCTAATATGGATATGAACGGAACAATTGTCAATTTGGGATTATGAGACACTCCAGATACTTTTTCTTTAAATAGATTTATTGCTTTTATGAGATATTTTAAAGTTAAATCCACAAGAAAATAGTAGCTTTAAAATGACTGCAAGCCATTATCGTGGTGATCCTATATTTGTTAGAGGTGTCAAGTTCTCTTCTCCTTTTCATTAAAACACAAGAAGGGCTATTATCTATACAGAGAAACAGATACAAAGAAAGAGACACATGAAGATGGGATACGTGATAGTTGCCTGCTGAATCCACTTATTTATACACATTTTCTTTGTATTTCATCTTTTGCTCCTTCACATACATTTCATGGTATCTATAATCACTATGTCAATTATTACTGTTGGATCCGTGCTAGCATGGGCACCACCTATCTAGTTGATATTGCAAGAATCTTTCTTCACCAATATATAAGATGTGAATACATGATATAATCTTTATTTATATTTATATTATCAAACAAGAGCAGCTTCGACAGAACGACAACCTTTTCTTCTATATGCAACACACAACACTTTTTCCTTTTGTATATACAAGGAAGCAACAAGAAAGTTAAAAAAAACTAAGCAAAAGCAGAAACAAAGAGCAGAAATCGGAGGTCACCACAAAGCCTTCAAAATTATAGCTGAAGTGAAAATGACTACGTGTTTGATGAATTTACAGAGAGCATGACAAGTATACACCAAATGCAGTCTTTGAGAAGTTGAAACAATAATAATACACTTGTTGACCTTTATCACTTTGAGAAATCAGAATAACAAAAATATCCTTGTTTGCCAATTGAATGACCAATAGCAGACATGTTAAAAAACTAAAAGGTCATTTTATTTAAATTTCTTAAAGCTAAATTTAATGATATTGATTTTCATAATTTTTACAACTATTTTTTTTTATCATCGTAGCCCCTAAAATAATTAATACTATTATTTTTCACATCATTTATTATTTCATATTGTAGAGACACATTAGTCTTTTAGGTTAAACTTTTTTGTGCTTATTATATTCATAATAGTTGTGACTTAAAAGAATAAAATGAAAGTTATTAAATAGTGTTCACCTTGTGAGATTGAAAATCGATAGGAGATCATAAGATTGCACATTCACTTCATAGTGTTTTCGTTTATTCTTTATTAATTATGACAATAACAATGATGTTGCGTTATTTATTTCTTTTATATATGTGCTCTTTTGTGATTTTTCTTTATTTTACATTTCATAAGATTTTTAATTGTCCTAAGTTCTTTAATAATTTATGATTCTATTGAAGTTCTACTAACTAAATATTTTTTATAAATCTGAGAGAGATTGTAATATTAATTTTTTAAAAAATAACAGCTTATCATCTTTTATGATAACGCTAAGAACAAACAAACAAATAAATAAATATATATATATATATATATATATATATATATATATATATATATATATATATATAAAAAGACGGACCATAGACAAGGTGATGTGGCATCTTTCTATGGCCCCTCCATTTGCTTTTAGCTTCTTTTTTTTTTTTGCTTTTTTTAAAAAATAAATTAATTACTATATCATAAAAAAATTACTTAAATTTATTACAAATAAATATTTTATTAATAGAGAATCACTTATAACAAAACTCTTCATATTTTTTAATTTATTTATCTCATTTATAATAAAAGGAGAAACATAATTTATTTACTTTTTACTTTTTTAAATTTAAATTAATTATTTTATTGTAAAAATATATTTCTTTATCTATATAAATAAATATTTTATTAATTTAGGAACATTTATCAAAAAAAAAAAACTCTCTATATTTTTTGTTTGTTTGTATATCTCACTTCTAATCATGAAATCATAATAATTTTTTTACATTTTAAGTATTTTTATTTTTCTTTTTTAATTTATTCAGTTACTACCATGACTTGCTTGTCTTTAATTTTTACTTTTAATAATATTCATAACTCTCATAATTTTTATGTCCGTAACCTCCAAAATTAATGTATAAGTTTATGATATCTTGTGGTAATCCTTTATTGCCTATAAATTCATAGTTTCACGAAGATTTACATTCACAATTATCCTTTCTTTTTTCATTATATAGGGTTGATTTGTAACAAAAAAGAAGTACATGAAGGTAAGAAATATTTCATTGCAAATTTTATTTTTTATTTCCTCTATTTTTGTCTATATAAATTCGTATTTGGTTTGTGAATGAAACTAACATGTAACAAAAAAAGTACATGAAGTTAATAAATATATCATTCTGAAGTCCTTACTTTTTCGTTTCCTTTATTTTATCTATATAAATGCATATTTATTTTCATGAAGATTCATATACAATGTTATAACTTCTCTTCTTCATCATAATTGTTTGTGAATTAACTAATATGTAACAAAAAAAGTATATGAAGGTAAGATATATTTCATCCTAAAGTCTTTCTTATTATTTTTATGTACATGCTTTCTTAATATATTTTTTTATGTTTGTATTATAATTTATCAAGTAAGTATGATTAAAAAATCTATGTAATTCTTAATAATGTGTTGTCTGTATGCAATTGCTCTTTCTAATAGTTAGTTTTCCAGATATAATATAGTTTGATTATAATATTTGTTAGATTTCAAGAAATAATTATTATTTAGTATTATTAGTACTATTGAAAAGATAATATACAAATATATTAAATATAGTTTATATTTCTTCTTTTTTTTGACATAATTATTTTTAATTGATAGATTATTTTTTTTATTCAGTTGGTTGTATATAATGAAGAGTTTGACATATGGATCAAAACATGATAGCGGATCTCTTTGCAAAGGAAGATGGTAGAAGGAAAAAAATGAAGCATAATTAGAGATTATTTTTCCACTTTGAATTGTATTAGCAACTTAGTTACTTTTGTTAGAGTTTTTTTAGTTTTGATTTATATAAATAATTTAGCTAAATATGTTATATTGTCAATGCTAATCATTTGGTCCTTTAGTATTCTACTTTCTCTTTGTTATGAAAAAAAATTAATATAATTTTCATTTTAACAAAAACAACAAAATTTATGATGATTAGTTTCATTTTTATTATAATTATAAAATGTAATTGAAAAATAAAATATTATTTTCATGATGCTATTTTTTGTGTATGTAACAATCTATCACCTTTTTTTTTGCTTTGAAATGTATTTATAATTTTTATGTAGTCACCAATTATTATATTTTCTCTGTTCATTTTTTGTATTTTCACCCCTTATTTTTATTTGTTTATTTTACAAATAAAATCAATACATAATTAGTAATACATTTAATGGCTAATAAAATTATACTTTTGAATTATTTATAACTCATGTCTCTTCATCTTAGTTGTAATATTTAATATTAAATATGATTCATAACTTTATATGTTTCATTTTTCATAAGTCTTGTAAATATTTAATTAATATTTAAAAAATTATAATTATAAGCAAATGTAATAATAATAAAAAAATTAATTTTTTTCTTGATGAAATCAGATTTTGAATGAAACATTAATACTTCTGCAAAAGATAGAGAAAATTAAAACATATAAATATTTTCAACCTAAAACAATATATTTCTTATTTGAATATATTATCTCTTATTCCATTTACTTCACCATGGTCAATATTTTGTTCTAAAATATACATATACAAAATAAATAAATATATTTTATATGTTTATAAAAATTTATGATATTGCAGACGAGAAAAAATATTAATATTATCTATATATTCGATACTAACCTAAATATTACATATTTCATATTATAATCTTATAAATATTTTATATAGTCGCGTGATGCGCAAATAATTTCACTAGTTCACTATAATTAAGAGAAAAAAAATAACATATATTAGTTGAATATCTTAAAAGTACTCCATATAAATCATAATAATCATAACACTTAATGACTTAAAAATTATTTAAAAGACATAAAAAAAAAAAATTAATTTTCATGAAATGAAATTAGTATTTAGGGCATCTCCAATCCAATCCTTTATTTTACTCTCTAAATATAAAGTTTTCTATTTTTTCGATAATCAACTCTAACCCAATTCTCTATTTACTCTCTAAAAAGTAATTTTTTTCTCTCTTCTTCTTCTTCTTCTTCTTCTTATTATTATTATTATTATTATTATTATTATTATTATTATTATTACATTTTTATTTTCTTATTTCATGATATAAATCTTTTATTTCTTTTTTTTCAAATAATTATCTTATATAATTTTTAATGTGATAGAAAATTATATTTTATCTTAAAGTTTCAAATAACATAAATTGCAAGAAAATATTAATACAATTAGGGGGAAAATTCAAAATAAAAGTGATATACAATTACATAAATGCTCAATTTTTAAAATCATTATGTTGCTCCCATAAATGCTCTATTAATGCATTACGGAGATCAAAATGGAGAATTTTTGTCCTTAACTTTTTTATGTCCAATTAAAAATCGTTCAAATTGGAGATTTTTTTATCTTCCACCACTTCTATAGTTGGAGTTGGAGTCCCTACAACATATTGAACTGGTGCATTGAGAAACTATTAGTTATCCAAATGTTCGTGATACATGCAACGACAACAACAACGAATACTTGCAAAAAAACAGTCACAACGCAATCACAACCATAATCACAACAATTTTTCGAATCATATCCTAATTTTTTTCGAATAGTGCTAGATCTGGAAACGACCTACCTGATTACTAAATTATTATGTGATCAATTAATTATTATGTTATGTATTGTATTTTATCTTGTCTTTAAATTAATATGTCATGTATTGTATTGTTACATTGTATTTAAATTATTACGTTATGTATTGTATTGTTATCTTGTATTTAAATTATCATACCATGTATTGTATTTTAAATTAAATTTTTCATCTTGTCATTTTAATTTTTTGTATTCTTTAAAATGAAAATTAATAATAAAATGATGAAAATTTTAAATAAAAATATTATTAATTTGAAATTAAGTAGTAATATTAAAAAGTATTTTTTTAAAATATTATATTATATTTAAAAAGAATTATAAATATTAGATATTTAATTAATGAAATTATATATAAAATAATATGTTAATTATAAAGTAATTAAAATAATAATATAATGATGAAAGAGTGAAATAGATAGTGTGAATTGTATTGGAGAACTACTATTTATCTCTCTATAAATGGAGAATAGAGAGTGATTTAAGGCTGATTGAAGAGTCCATTCTTTATTTTACTTTACAAATATAAAAAAAAAGTGAGTAAAATAAAAATAGATTGATGATGATCTAGAAATATATTTATTTCAAAAATTATATAGAAAATAATATTATCAATTATAATAATTAATAATTTTAAAAATCAGTATTTAAAATTCATATCAAAATCTAATTTGACTATCTAAATTCTATTTCTATATATATTGATATATATATATAATATATATATATATATTGTATAGATAACATATAAATTGAAAGAGATCGAAAACATATATTGAACCAAAACTAGCACGAGTTCTAGTGTCTATTCATCCAAAATCTAAAAGAAGCACCTCAAGAGAGTTTTGGTTGTCCTTGGGGGAGATGACACCTGTTTTGACAGGTGTTGGAATTAGGTGATAAAATGACACGTGTCATGTCATAAGTGCCACTAGGTCAATCTATTTAAATGACTTGTTGTACATTATTGTTCTAACATTATTAGATTATAGAAACAAAGATTAAGCATTCAAACGAGAGAAAGTTAGGTCAAAATGCAAGCCATGAAAGAAACTGCATCTAATATTAAGTCTGGTATTGAAAAGACCAAAGCTGTTGCCCAAGAAAAGGTTTTTTTTACCTCTTCCCCCTTTTTTTTTTCTGTTTATTATTATTTGTCCATTATATTTACTTGTTTATTATATGTCTATTTTTTTAATTTCTCTTTTTAGATGAAATTGAAATTGCTATATTTTTCTTTTTAGATGAAATTGCTAGAAAATATTGAATCTTCTTTATCAAAACAAATACACCATTTTCCTCAAATTTGATATGTAAGTGAAGTTTATATATGTCTATGTTGAGATGGTTAACGATATTTGATAAATGAGATGGGTAATAATAATTTTCTAATTTATAGAACGAACAAATATGTCTATTTTATTCTAATAGGAGTAGCAAAAATTATCTCTATCATTTACTTATTTTTAATTATCAAATTGATAGTAGACAGCTAATATCAAACAGTGTCCTAATTGATATGTTTTAACATTTTTATTTTAATTTTTGATATAATTTATAGCCATATAAAAATTATCATTTATTTTTCACTATATAAATTTCAATAATAAAAGAACATCTTTAAATTTTATGTCAATTTAAATTAATTTATATAAATATAAAATGGGATGGAGGGAATTTACTCCCACTAGTTTCTCTAAGTTCATATCAAGTGAGAAGTGAGTTTTCCAGAAAATATTCTCATGAGGAAAACGAAAACTAAAAACGAAGTTACTTTTGATTTTTCTACTTTTGGTAAAAGGTTATTTGTTCTTGGAAGGATAAGAAACTAAAAACAAATAGCTCTTGGGAAGAAATTTAGGTGTGGTGTTTGGTTAGAACTCATCTTTGAAATAATTGGTTCTCAAAAACAAGGCTATTAAATTTTATTTATTTATTTATTTTGTCAGATGACAGGAAACAAGCCAAGTGAGGCAACAGAAGGCAAGACACACTCCTATTCAACGAGTGGAGTTAGTGGAGAGCCAAGTGGTGCACATCAGATGTCAGCATTGCCAGGGCATGGAAGTGGACAACCAACAGGTGGAGGTGTGGTAGAAGGTGTGGTGCCTTCACACCCTATTGGGAAGGTTACTGGAACACAGAGACCTTCTGTTGCTCATAATACACGTGTTGGTGCCACTGACGGTTCATATACTTAATTACACACTTCACTTGTGAGATTTCATTTCACAAGAATGATGTATTCCTTTTATCTACTTTATAGATTTCATTTCACAAGAATGATGTATGCCTTTCTTTTGAGTCTGTCTCTACAGAACACCTTTTATCATTTCAAATTTGAACATATGTTTTGAGATTATCCTAAAACTAGGAAATTTGTCGAATACACTCGCAAATAACACTTAAAATCTTTTAATTCAAAAATTATATTATAAATTTAAGAAAAAGAAGGAAGTAAAAACAAAACGAAAAAGGCCTAAAGTATTGAAAATGATATAAAATTATTTTTATCTATTGGTTTGAAATTATTCTTTGCACGCACCTATTTGAATTCAAAATACTTTATCATCTATTATTTGGTTTAAAATTAATCATTGAATTCAAAATACTTTATCATCCATTATTTAGTTTAAAATTAATTACTTATTTAACTGTTTTATATTTAAATTATTTAAAATATTTTTTTAAATTTTCACTTAATTATTTGTTATAATTTAATTTATTAGTATAATTTTATAAATTAAAAAATCTATTACCTACACATTACCAATTAAACACTTTTAAATTAATAAATATTTCACATTATTAATGCAACAATAGAAAAGTTATTATCAATTGAGTATTTTTAAAAATCCTTTATATTATTAATGCAACAACAGAAAAGTTACTGTCAATTGAGTATTTTTAAAAACTTGAGGTAAATATATCAAGTGTTTAAATAAAATTACCAATAAACTTAAAAGTTTGACTATATTCATCTTAATTATTCTTACGTCTCAATTATCAATTATGTACTGTTACTTAATTGGTAACTTTTTTTTAAAATAATATATTAAAGGTTTTAAAACAAATCATAAGTATTTATAAATTATATCTAAAAAAAGTGCAAGAATTAATTTGGATGTATTACTTCTTCACCTTTAATTCTAATTCATTAATCTTAAAAGAGAATCCTTTTGAAAGTGTCCTCTTAAATAAGCAGCTCAACATAAATTTAATTGTAGTTTCGATTCGGACTCGAATAATTTTGGATGTCATTTTCAGGAATATAAATTTCATCGTGTTTTAGTAGTGTTTATGACGATTTTGATATTATAATTGGACCATTAATTGGGTGGAGTTTAGTTACTAATGAGCGGGTAGTGGGTTGATTTATAAATTATATTAATAAATTAAATTATAGTCAATAATTGAACGCCATGTATTTTAAAAAATATTTAAAGAGATTAATTTTAAAACAATTAAAGAAGTGGTCAATTTTGAACCCAAAGGTGGATGACAAGGATACTTTGGAGCCAATAGGTGGATGAAAAGGGCATTTTGAACCCAATAGGTGGATGAAGGATAATTTTGTACCATTTTCAATACTTTAAGGATATTTTAGACCCTTTTTCAAAAATAAATGAATAAAAGGATAATTTAAGCCATCCCACTTCCCTTTGAAATTCAGCATTCACTTTCCTTTACATTATCAGCCCTTTTATGGCGACATTTCCTCTTCGCTATAGTGTTTTCTTCATCACAATAAATATTTTTCTTCATCAGTCTATTTTCAACTATGTTTTCAATCTCGTTTTAGATAGATAAAGTTAGAAAAAAAAAGCAGCGACCCTACCTCTTCCTTTATAATGTTATCTTCAACACGATAAATCTTTCTCTTTATCAGTCTATTTTCAAATGTGTTTCTGTCTCGTTTTAGATAGATAAAGTTGAAAAAAATTATCAAAAAGTGAAATAAGTCTCCATTGTCATTGTTCAAAGACCTAGAATTTTCTCGATGATAATGGTGGAAAGGTTGTGTCAAGTCATGTCAATGAGAAAGATCAACGGAGGTGTAAGAATTGAAAATAAGAGGGAAAAGAGAGGGGTGTAGTGACAGCAGTAGCACCGAACTGGTGGTGGTGTGGTGGAGGAAATAATTACAAAGAAGATGAAGAAGAAAGAATATTTCTTTTCACAAAAGACGCTCAATTTGATACCTTTTACGCGCTTATAGGATGTGGAGCATGCAATGTGTCACCTAATCAAATTTGGAAAGGTTGAGTTATTTGGAACAATTGAAGTGTTCAGTAGATATAAATTCTAGTTAAGATATATATCTATGTGAAATCATGAGAAATTTTTTGGAGCTAAAGTAGTTTATTGAAGAGGTAAAACTTAACTTATCATCCTTACTCTTATTAATAAGACAAAACTATGAAAACAAAATCTATAAATGAGAATACAAATAGTATACAATCACTGTAAGCTATATTTTTAATATGCCTCGTAAGATTAGAATATCTTGATGAACTAATTTACGGACAAAATGATAATCAAGTTCAATGTGCTTCATGCGAGAGCGGAACACAAGGCTAACACAAACGTATGTAACACTAAAATTATCACATTAGATGATCGGTGTCATAGCGGAGTGACAGATATCTCATTGAGAAGATTATGCTTCCAACAAAGTTCATCAATAGTAGAGACGATGACCTTGTATTATGTCTCCGTCAAAGAACAAGCCACAACTCATTGCTTCTTAGATCTCCATGAGATTGAATTACAACCAAGAAACACAATATGGGTTGTAGTAGACGAGCGATCATCGCGATCACCAGCCCAACCAGAGTAATAGTAGGCATGAAGTAAAAGAGGGGATTACTTTCGAAGAAATAGACCATGGTCTGATGTCCCATCTAGATAGCACAAGATACGTTTTACAATGGTCTAATGGGTTGTCGTGGGACAGCTTGTAAACTGAGATGACTTGTTGACTGTAAAAGCAACATCTGGACGAGTAAACATCAAATACTACAAGCTTCCATCTACATTGCTATACTGTATAGGATATTCAAGAGGAGAACCGTCTTTAGAACCTGTACATGTACCACAAACAATAGGTGTTTTCACTGATTTGCATCTGTCATGTTGGTTTTGTCAAGTATATCACATATATATTTCTGTTGGTTAAGAAATTGACCAAGAGGAGAACGAATGAATTCAACTCCAAAAATAAATTTAGGTTGCCCAGATCTTTTATGGAGAACTGAGTACCAAGCTGTTTGATAAATTCTTCAACATAGTGAGACTGATTACCAATAATTATGAGATCGTCAACACGAAAAACTAGATTTATAATAACACCAAAATTTTCATAGACGAAAAACACAATGATCACACTGAGAGTGATGAAAACCAAGAGACAGAAGATAGACTTTAAGTTCATCATACCAAGCGTGTGGAGCCTTTTTCAAGCCATACATAGCCTTGTGTAATTGACAAATATGATTAGGAAATTTCTCATTGACAGGTAGCTATGTAAACTTCTTCTGATAAAATCCTATGTGGAAATGCATTATTGAAATCTAATTGCCTAAGCAACCAATCTTTAGAGACCGGTAGAGAAAGAACAACTCTCTCTATAGTATGTTTAGAAACAACTGAGTAAGTCTCAAAATAATCCACACCAGGTTGTTGAAGAAAATCTTTAACAACCAACCGCGCTTTATAATGTTCAGTTCTACCATTTGAATTATATTTAACACGAAATACCCATTTGGAGTCCACTGATTTTGCATAAGGGATATATGGCACAAGAGACCAAGTGTCTAGATTTTGCAATGCTGAAATCTCTGCATTCATAAAAGCACACCATTTGGATCTTTTAAAGACTGACGAACGGTGCGAGGTTCTATTAGAGCGAGTAGGGAAGAAAGTTATTTTGTCTTGGTGGAGGTTTTGGTTGTTGGATATAATTAGGATTGTTTGGTTAATGGTGAGACAAGTGATACAGTAAGATTGACAGAATCATGAACAACAACACTTTGACACAACTTCTGAATGGGTTTATTTATGTTATTCTTTAAATGAATAGTAATGGGATGAGAGGGTTAAATGTTTGAATTTTGATTAGGCTCATTTATGTTATCAAGTAAGGAGGTTTCAAAAGACGAAGAACTAACGGAAGATGATAACTGAAAAAGAGACATACTTGAATAATGACTGAATGAACTCCTAATTTTGTTTGATTAAGAAGCATTGTCAGGTGCTACGTTGGACGATGTGGGACCAAGAGGCAGTGTAGTAGAGGCCATAAGAGAGGTGATAGATGAAGGTTGTCCACGAGTAAGAGGAAAGGTCATAGGAGAGGTGATAGATGAAGGTTGGTCATGACTAAGAGGAATAACAAAGTGGTTTGGAACCCAAGAGTTGACAGTTTATTTTCCTAAGTCTTCTGTGTCCATATTGTCTTTTCCTCCATTACTAAAGATTATCTGGTTGTCCACTTGAAGAGGATTTTCTTCTTCCACCACTATCAATGCTCCTTTATACTCCTCCTATCTGCTCTCTGACTTCTTCCTTTTCTTCAATTCTGCCTCTTCCTCTTGATGAATGAATTGTTGTTCGTAGTTCCCCTTCTCCAGATTTACTCCATTACTTAAGCTAGTACTCATACATGTCTTCTCCTGTTAGTCTTCCACTCTTTGTGTAACCTTCGTTAGAGTGGTTTAGAATGCCCATTGTTTTAGTGTTCATTTCTTTTGCCTGCTCTTCTTCCTGTTCTGCTTCTTTGATATTCTTCCTCTCTACCTTCCTCCGTACCTCAAAAGAGTTATTGCTTTCCTTTACATCTGATTCTTTGTCATTGATTTCCCCTATAACATGTCTATGCCTATCTTTTCTTTATTTGCCTTTTCCTGTCAAGCATTGATAGTTTTGGTTGATTCCTACTATTTTACCACTGGATAGTATCTTTATTTGAGTCGCCTTCGCACCTTCCCCTGACTGGGTTCTTTGTTCCTGCATCTCCCCTTCATAAAGATCTAGATGGATATTTCAACAAATATTGTCATTGTAACCCTGCAGGCAACACTCACTACAATAATAAGGCGTACGATCATACTGGATTTTGATCCATTTAGATTTGATTTTCCTTGTAATATCATATTCTTTATTAATTTTTACCCTTTGCGGCAACTAAGCAACCAGATCTACCTCCACTTTCACCTTTGCACAACTTGATCTTGTTTGATTTCTAGTCGCCACATATAGCGTGAGAGGTTTTTCTATTGCTGATGCAATTGAAAAATTTCTTCCTTAGCAAAAAGAATTGGTGGAATATGGCATTGAGATCCAAGACACTAAAATTGTTGTTTCCACATTTGGTTCAAACTATGGATCCCACTTCAATGTGTGTGTTTGCCAGTACTTTTCCTTTGCTTTTACACAATATGCAAATGTTAATTACAATTGCACATAATCTTCCAATAATGATAATCTAATAAGAATGTGTCTGGGACCCAGAACTCCAATTGTGCATCCTTTGATTCTATAATTCTTTGGGAGCGTCTTCCACAATTCTCCTATATTGGCTTTTCGAAGGAAAATTTCCCAATAATTGCATACTGTAACTTTTCCTGGATTATCAAATTCCTTACTTCAGATGATTTCCACATTACATTTGGTTCCCCTTGCACAATTGTCACTGGTTTGGGCAGGACTTTACTTCCTATGTAATTTTGAATCTTGGGTTTTAGCATGTTGACATAGTTTGTACCAGTTAGTAATGTATTAGCGTTGTTGGGTTTTCAATTAGGCAGTAATGGTGGGAATTTATGCGGTAATAGCTAGGACTAGCAGGGGGATCGGGTCGGCCCGCCCCGGCCTGGGTCCGGCTCGGGAATCGGCCAGCCTGATCCGGTTCCGTCAAGTATAGGGGGTTTTAGGGATGGGGGTTCAGGGGACCTGTCACGGGCCGGTTCATCCCTTCATCCCGGTGGTCTCGCCCCGCTAAACTGGCCAGTTGGAGAAACGACTAGTGGGGCCCCCAACGGATGTTTTCAACTTTTTCACTTACCCAATACTCCCTACTTTTAATACTTTAATTTAAACCCTCAAGTTATCATAATTACACTTTAAATCATTTTTTAAATTATAAATACCCCCTATCCCTTACAATTTCTTACAAAATAATTTATTCTCATTTCTCTCATATATTTTCTCTATCCTCTCAAGTCTCAATCTTAATTTTTAAGTTTTAGTTTCTATTAAAAAAATAGTAAAGAAAAAAAGAATTGTAAATCTGGTGGTACTTCATCTAAATCAACATCTAGAGTTAGATTTAGTACAAATGATTCTACTTATGTTGATGATGATGCTTATGATATTCATTAAAATGATTAACTCGATCATGAAAATTTAGAATGACATAATGATAAAATTCAGGTGAAGAAGAAGAAGTTGATTTAGGAGAAGAGGATTTAGAAGATACACATAGTAGTTTGGTGACACAAATTTCAAATGAAACTATAAATTCAACGGAGTAAAATTGTGGATGTCCACCCCTTGTACCTCCCACAAGGGAGAAGGTGAAGTATCAACGACCTAAAACTTCTATTATGTGACAATTTATGACTTTCGATAAGGAAATAGTGTTGTTATTTGTAATAAGTGTAAGCAACCTTTTAAACATAAACAAGGTGGTGGTCAAGGTGAGACGGGGGAATTAAATAGACATTTGTTATCTTGTGTGCCGATTCAATATAAAGAAGCTAAAGCATTAGCCAATAGAAAAAAAGAAATTTCAGTTAATGAATTTGATATTAGCGGTAATGAATCGGTAGGGGATTCTAACATGGTTCAAGGAACATTAGATCCTTCTAACCCCGGTGGTCCACTACCACAACGTAAATATAATAAAGAATTAGATCGCAAAAATTTAGCTAAAATGGTTTCTATTTGTGGTTTGCCTTATAGTTTTCCTTCAAATCCCGGTTTCATTGAATATATTCAACAAACTTATAATCCTAATTATAGAGGGTTTTCAAGAAATACTGTTAAATCTGATGTTTTTGAATATCACGATAAAGATTGTCAATTGCTTCGCTGTATGTTTAGCATATTACATAGTAGAGTGTCTATAACTTCGGACATGAGTCATAGTGTTTATGAAATGATTATTTAACTATTACAGCACATTGGATTGATCATAATTGAAATTTGCAAAAAAGAATCTTAAGTTATAAACAATGTGTAGAGAAAAAAACTGGTGCATATTTGGCTTCAAATATTTTAAATGTTTTAGATTATTACATGGTTATAGATAAAGTAATGTCTGTCGCATTAGATAATGCATTTAATAGTACAAACGCTGCTAAGATGTTAGAAGTTAGATTATGTCCAATTGACAATAATGTTTTTAATGTTAGATGTGTTGCACATATATTAAATTTAATTTTACAAGATGGTATTTCATTATTTGATTGTGGTTGCATGAAAATTGAATATGTCGTTGCCTGAATTTTTCTTACTAACAAAGCTGCTAGAATTAGGGAATTTGATGAGCGTTGTTTACTATGTGAATTGTCACCTAGAAAAATTTTAAGATATATTAAAATAAGGTGAAATTCTTTTTATGAAATGCTTTCAGTTGCTTACAAATATAGAAGACCCATATAAATAGTGTTTGATGGTCATAATGCTGACCCATTAAATAGAATTTGTGATGGAGATTGGAAAAAAAGTAAAGAACTATTACAATTTTTAAGATTTTTTTATGATGCTACAATCATGTTTTCTGGAATTATTATCCTACCATTTCATCGGTATTAATAAATATTTGTGCTCTTTCAATTCAGTTTTCTAAATATAAAAAAGGAAAAGGGTCTAAAATACCCTTGAAGTATTGAAAATGGTACAAAATTACCCTTCATCCACCTATTGGCTCCGAAATGCCCTTTTCATCCACCTATTGGCTCCAAAATACCCTTGTCATCCACCTTTGAGTTCAAAATTGACCACTTATTTAATGATTTTAAATTTAAACTATTTTAATCTTTTTAAAATACTTGATGTTTAACTATTGGTTATAATTTAATTTATTTGTATTATTTATAAACCAACCCACTACCCACCCATTACTAACTAAACTCCACCCAATTAATAATCCAACTATAATATCAAAATCGTCATAAACACTACTAAAACACGATGAAATTATAGATTAATGAAAATGACATCCAAAATTTTTCGAGTCCGAATCGAAGCCCCAATTAAATTTATGTTGAGCCGCTTATTTAGGAGGACACTTTCAATTTGATTCTCTTTCAAGATTGAATTAGAAATTTATGATTAAAGGTAAAGAAGTAATACATCCCGAATTAATTCATGCACTTTTTTAAAATATAATTTTATTAATATTTATGATTTGTTTTAAAACTTTTAATATATTATTTTGAAAAAAAGTTACCTATGAAGTAAAATCACATAATTGGGACGTAAGAATAATTAAGATGAACATAGTCAGACTTTTAAGTTTATTGGTAATTTTTATTTAGACACTTGAATGTATGATAATTAACTTCTATAGATATTTTCGTCTCAAATTTTAAAAAACACTCGATTGGCAGTAGCTTTTTTATTGTTGCATTAATAATCCGAGTGATTTATTAATTTGGAGGGTTTAATTAGTAATGGATGGGTAGTAGATTGAGTTATAAATTATACTAATAAGTTAAATTATAACAAATAGTTGAGCGCCACGTATTTAAAAAAAATATTTAAATAGTTTAAATATAAAACCGTTAAATAAGTGGTCAATTTTGAACCAAAAGGTGGATGACAAGGGTATTTTGGACCCAATAGGTGGGTGGAAGGGTATTTTGGAACCAATAGGTGGATGGAGGGTAATTTTGTACCATTTTCAATACTTTGAGGGTATTTTAGACCCTTTTCCGTATTAAAAAATATATAAATTTAGAGTTACAATTGAAGGCATGATTGAAAAATTTTAAGAATATATTTTTCTCTATTCCTCATATTTATTTAACTGCTACTTTACTTCATCTTATTATAAATTAAGAGGTGTGAAGACAGTTGTCAACACTTTTTATGAAAATTTAGAAATTTATCAGAAAAAATTTTAAAATGTGAAACGTGTAAGTCTAGCATAAATGTAGAAGCAAACATATTGTATGAAAAATATAGAACTACGGAAAATACTCAAGGAGAAGTTGGTCAAACTTCTAATCCTGAGATTGATTCTGAAGTTCGAATTTAAATTTATATGCGAGGTTTTCTTAGTCTTAATTCTACTAACCGTGATAATTTTGAAGAATATCTTAATCAATCTTTAGAAGCATTTGAAATCATAGATGACAATGAAGATTTATTAGGATGGTGGAGGAGGCAGAGCGTTGCATTTCCAATTTTGAGCAAAATGGTTCGTGATGTTCTAGCTATTCAAGCTTCATCAATTGCATCGGAGGCTGCTTTCAGTGCAACAGGGTTTCAAATTGGAGATCATAGACATTCATTGGCGAAAAAAGTTTGCAAACAACAATTTTATTTAGAGACTAGGTTAATGCCGATTGGAGGAATAATAATTTTCCAAAGTTAAGTTCCAAACAAGCAACTTGGATCAAAACCAAATTGAATGTAGTGATGATGAATTAGAGTCACAAGAGCTTCTAGAATGTTTGCCAACACCGTAGGATATCACCATCGATATGATGCGACAATTAGAATTGAATTTTAAAGGAGAAAAAAGATAATATTAGATTACGTACGAGAACTAATTGAAACAGAACTCTTCCTAGAAGGTGGTTGCGTAAAATTAATTACTCATCTAATATTTGTGACAAATATTAATTTTACATGTGAGAACTTATTTGAAACAGAATCCTTCCTAGAAGGTGGCTGCGTAGATTAGTTACTCCACTAATATTTGTTAATTGTAACTTCTAAGTTCTAAGTTGCAATCAGATTTTATTGAATAATTTGAAGGTTTTATTCAAGTCTTTTTTATACAATTATTGTCTTGCATTTTAATTTTAATTTATTCAATTATACATATATATGTAAATATAAAGTAAACTAACTTTAAGATATTTAAAATACAAATTTAAACTTCTCAAATTTGAAATTTGAAATATAAAACGTGAAACTTGAAATTTGAAACATGAAGATTGAAATTTGAAATGAAATTTGAAAATTGAAACTTGAAATTTGATAGAATTTGACATTTGAAAGTTAAAAGTTAAATTTAAAATTTATAAGCTAAAAACATAAAATTTCATTCCAAATAAATAAGTTTTTAAAAAACAAAAGATCCCCCGTTCCATACGATCCCGTCCGTCCCGCCGCATCTCGTATATATACTGGGACGGGATGGGACATATTTTTGTCCCCTCAATCCCGATCCCCCTTAAATCCCCCTATCGACGTCCCCCTTCTTGTCATGTTCGTCCCGTCCCCCCGTCCCCTTCCCCGCGCCCTTGCCAGCCTAAGTAATAGCTGCCCACCGGAGGTGGTGGCCATCAGCTTGAGACGGCCAAGCTATGGTATTGAGGTTTCTAGGGTAATAAAAAAATGGGGCTTATTGATGTTAATCGGTAACCATAAGTTTGTATTACAAGTCAACTGAATCTTTGTTGCAACAAATAATAAGTAGTGTTCATGACACTAAAGCAATGTGGTAGTTTTGAGTGAGTGCAACAAACATCATTCCATACATCGTGAAGTAGACAAAACACATGACTTTGTTACCATGAGCTGATTGTTAATAATTTTCATCAATAACAATATCATCACTTTCATATTCACTGAATATTTCATCACTACTTTGGTGTTCACGAAAAAAAATTATGTAATACAATGCAAACACTAATATAGAGAGTGTTTTTGTAAAATATAAAAGTTGTGTAAAATTTCAATTTTCAAATATCCCAAATAATGAAATTTATCCCAAATACTAAAAAACTAGTATTTGAAAATTTGAGATATTTGTCAAATAATGACAAATTGTATAGATAAACACTATTTGTCAAATTTTTTCCCAAATATTATTTAGAAAATCTATGACTAAACGAGCTAGTATATTTGACTCAGGTTTTTCTTTAACAAAGGTGTTATTTATTTGTCTAATTTTCCACATTTCTACATACCTATGGGAGAAAAATACTACTCTTTAATTTTGTTTTACTTGTCGGATTTATATTTTTAAGGCACAAAAAATTAAGTACTAAGTTACGTGACTTTATTATTACATAATTTTTCATAATTGAATGATTTTGTGAGTTAATTACTCTTATTTGAAATCTGAAAGAGGGAGACAATTCAATTTCCCACCCAAAACACACAACATTCAACTCATTTTTTTTAAAAAAAACTTATATCCCTAATGCTATCATTTTCAAGAATCAATTTGAAAAAGAGAAGTATTAGCAGAAGATTCAGTATTTGAAAAGGTTCCAAATTCATAAGGGTTCGAAGCTTCAACCCACTGCTTGAGAAACTGCTTATATATTGACTTTTGTTGAAAGATTTTTTTGTAATTTTTAAGTCCATACACACTCAAAATTAAACTATAATACAATGGACTATACTGTGGATACAATTGAGATCGACATAATTTCTCTTCTTGTCTTTTAAAACTTTAGAATGAAAACAAATAGAGAAAATAGAATACATATATCGGAAGATGTTTAAATTCATTTGAATTAGCAGTTTTATAGTCTAATATGATGGGTTTTTTTAAAATAAAAATACTTAAAAAATCAAGTTTTTTTTTTTTAAAAAAAAAAATGTATTCAAGAAATAAGATCTTTTTAAATTCAAGAATAGTAAGGAAGTTTCAATTCTTTTGAAAAAAATTAGATAGCTGAGTTTCTTAATATTTTAAACAGATGATTGAGTTGCTTGAAATTTAAAACTTAAAATAAAATGATTATTAGTTAATCAAATCCTATTCTTTAAAAACTTGAAGAACTGGATAGAATTTGTTACATATTTTTTTTGTTTTTTTAAAAAGTCATATATCTTTTTTAAATTTGATTTTTAAATAGTAAAATTTCAAAATTAATTTTGGCTCTAAAATGTATGTTTTTTTTCTCCTATTATATATAAATAGATATTTTATCAACATTTTCTTATGACGCATTTAAAAAAAAAAAAAAAAGAAAAACAATTGATAATCTCTATTAGAAAAAAAATGACTATAGATATATAAACTAAAACATAATAAAGCAAAGCAATGTAATGAAAAATTTGAATTGATTGGATTTTTTTTTTTTGAAAAATTGTTTGTAGTTGTAAAGACATTAGTTCTTTTTTTTTTTTAGTTAATTCGGTGTTATTAAAAATATTTGATAACAAGATTATTTACGTTTTTAGTTATTTTTACAAGAAAGATATTTATTAATATTTTTATTAATTATATCAGAAAATTACTAATATTTATTAATTTTTCAAAAAGAAGAATTTTGTGTTGAAAATTACAAGCTTTGGAACTTCTATATATGTTTTTTTCTTGCTTTACATGAATTTAGGCAAAGAGGAAACAAATATACTAAGTAGGTGTTTGGTCATGCTATATCATATCACAATATGAAATCGTGAGAAGGAATCAATGTTTGGACATGCGATTTTATGTTGATTTCATATCATGAGATGTAATTTCATATTCCTCAAAAACTATGATATGAGAATTCCATATCATGATTTGAGATGTTTTACTACAAAAATTGATCCACAAGTTTATATTTTGTTAAAACAACCTCATATTTATATCTACTAATCATTTATTTCATATATAAATAAAATTTATAATCACATCATTACTTTTTAAAATTTATTATTCTCACCGATATAAAATTTATTGTTCTCACCAACATATAATCATTTAAACTCACAGCAACCAATTGTTGAGTAATAAATTTTTTCTCTTCATTTACTCCAATACCTTATTTTATTACTTCTACCATTTTGTATTTATTACAATTTATAATTACATATCTATTTGAACAACATAGCAGATCAAATTGATATGAGCATGTCAAGTAGCGGTAGTGCGTTTGATAGCGACACTAAGGATGTTATTTTCTATGTTGCAGCAGTTGAACATATCGAACAAATCAGACAAGAACATATGTTGTTATTCGAACACAACAACATACATTTAGGCTTTGTATGGTATGATATGGTATGAAAATTATCATAGATTGTGCAGTGTTATATAAATATTTGCGTGAATATCAAAGGACTGATGAAATATTTATGGTCTATGAGCATGAAAATATAGTTGCGGATGATATTGACCAACAAATGGATCAAAGTAAAAAATGTTGGTTTTGATCTTTTTTATCACATGATCAAGAAATACAAGTTTAACGTGAGAAAATCATTTGTGCTATGTGAAAGGTTATATTAAAGACTAGTACACCATAATTTATGTTTATTTATTTTTATTGAATTAAAGGTAGATGAAACAGTTACTTAAGTGGAGATCAAATAACCTTAAAATAATTTATTATGCAATTTTATAAACTTTTCTTTATTTGGTAAGATTAAATTAACAATTGGAGCTATTTTAATAGTTTTACAACTTATGCGATTATTATATTTATGAGAAAATATACAATACAAAATTTTGATATTGCATATCCATATAAAACTTCAACTTCATCTCATAATTCCATATTATGATACCGTATCGCATGGTCAAACGGGCCTTCAGCATGTTGATATATGCATAGACCTTGGACTCTTCATTTTAGCATTGAACAACCTAGGGCGTGTGTGTGTGTGTGTCAAACGGGCCCTCAGCATGTTCATATATGCATAGACCTTGGACTCTTCATTTTACCATTGAACAACCTAGGGCATACATGCATGTGTGTGTGTGTGCGCGCGCGCGCGTGCGTGTGGGCGTGCGTGCGTGTGGGCGTGTGTGCGGGCGTGCGGGCGTGCGTGCGTGCGCGCGTGCGTGTGTGCGTGCGTGCGCGTGCGTGCGTGCGTGCGTGTGTGCCCGACTATGTGGAGAATCTCTTTAGAGATAAGTTCTGAAATTGACTCCTCTCAATTTAATATGTCGAAAATTTTTTCTTTAGAGATAAATTCTGAAATTGACTCCTCTCAATTCAAGAGAAGAGCATTGGGTTTTTCCTAGGAAAGATCCTAATCGTGCGTGTGTGTGTGTGTGTGTGTGCGCGTGTGTGTGTGCCCGACTGTGGAGAATCTCTTTAGAGATAAGTTCTGAAATTGACTCCTCTCAATTTAATATGTCGAGAATTTTTTCTTTAGAGATAAATTCTGAAATTGACTCCTCTCAATTCAAGAGAAGAGCATTGAGTTTTTCCTAGGAAAGATCCTAACTTTTCAACCCAAGAAATGATATATGACCTCAAAATGAGAAGTGCAAAAAATAAAATAATTAAATACCCGACTATGTCGAGAATCTCTTTAGAGATAAGTTCTGAAATTGACTCCTCTCAATTTAATATATAGAGAATTTCTTCTTTAGAGATAAGTTCTGAAATTGACTCCTCTCAATTCAAGAAAAGAGCTATAAGTGTTCTCCTAATCGTGCTACATACCCGACTATGTCGAGAATCTCTTTAGAGATAAGTTCTGAAATTGGCTCCTCTCAATTTAATATGTAGAGAATTTCTTCTTCAGAGATAAGTTCTGAATTTGACTCCTCTCAATTGAAGAGAAGAGCATGGAGTTTTTCCTAGGAAAGATCCTAACTTTTCAACCCAACCAATGATGTATGACCTCAAAATGAGAAGTGCAAAAAAAAACAAATAATGAAAAAGAGCCTTGCATCTACCAGGAGTCAAACCAGGGTCTATTTCTTGGAAGGCAATTATCCTAACCGTTGGACTACAAGTGCCTTGTTGTATAGTAGCTAGTTTTGTAATTTGTAGTATTGTTACAACTATGGATATATGAAACACATCTTATCATTGATCTGTCATTGTCAACAGCATGCACATTATATATGTGTGTCTGGTTCTCTTGCATGCACCTTTAGGACATTAGTTATCTTCATCTAACATCAGTTTCGGGTAACTCTATTTATAAAGGCTTGAACTAATGAGAAACAATCACTTAATAATGTTGTTTTTGTTGGAGTTTAAACCTAAGATCTTTTGAATCTCAATTCACTTCATTGACTACTAAGTCACACGTACATCATATTCATCTAGTGTCAAAGCAAAATATTAGATATACTTCAATGTAGTAATAAAACAAAATAAAGGAATGTTATTTTTCTCTTTTTCAAAAAAAAAAAAGAAAGAAGAAAAGAAGCAAATACCTAGTAAAAGCTAACAAACAAATAAAAGCATTTTTCTTGAAGTGGAAGGAGATCGAAATATTCCCATTAAAAAGTTATGAGAAGAATTTTATCCATTCAATTAATGGCTTATTGCTCAATAACATATCAAAATTTTCTCTATTGGATTCAAAAAATAAAAAATGTTGCTCGATTTTCGAACCTCAAGGTGAAGTCTTGTGTTTAAAAAATTTAAAATATCTTTATTCATATAAATAAAAGTGAAGAAAAAGATTTATCTTATACATGGTAAAAAAGTCTTTGTGGAATAAATTTGAGTTTACACCCGGCTCCCCAATCCGCCCGTCAATCGGGTGTACACTCGAATGAGCTTCAATTCAGATACAATAAAAGGAGTCCAGACCCAAGCCCACAAAAGAAGCCCAACAAACGAGTAGTTTGTTCCTCATCGGCTTCATAGAGAAATTATGTTCTCTTATTATAGCTGAACATTAGCATGTATGCTGTCCCTTCGGAGACATTCTGCGCAAGGATGACATGCACAAATCGAGAAATGATTCAAATTTTTTTCTCAAACAATTTTCTTTTTTAAAGATCTTGTTGAGCTAAATTTTTCGGTGTTTCATTTTTGAAATGAAATATTTTATTCTTTTCCAACTCTAGCCGATCAATAATATTTCACTTACTCGTCACTTACTGTTCTATCTACCTTTAATATTACTTTCATTCGATATTACTTTTGATCTGACAAATAATTAGATATTTTACTGAACTCAATTTCATTAATTATATTTTGTAATTTTATATTTGTCATTTCATTTATTGAAGTTCTATATTTTTTTAAGGGATAAATTATATTATTTATAAATTTATATTTATGATGTTATAAAGATAATAATAGTAATTATAATTTAAATTATATCCTTGAACATATATTTTAATATGTGTCCATGCCTCAAAATTTCAGTTAATAATAAGAAATTGAGTGAGTAGTAATTTAATACTTTCTTTGTTCTAATTTATGGTTTACTTTTCGTTTTTAAGAGTCAAATAATTTAGATTAATCAAATTTTGTGCATGAAATCTTCAATTTTTTGAAATATAAACTATTTATACAAAATATTATAACTCATAATAATTGACATTTCGATATATTTAAAAGGATATATAAAAATTTTATTGTAACGACCTGTTCAGTCGTTTTGAGCAACAAACTTCAATTCTGGAAAAACAGGCTGAGGCGACGGACCAAACGACGATCCGTCATGGGCACGACGGACCGTCGCAGGGTCTCGTTTCAAAACACTTAGAAAATCTGAAATTGGGTACTGAAAATCGACTCTCTGAACTTCGTGACGGAATGGCAGGACGGACCGTCACAGGCGTGACGGACCGTCATAGATTGTTCAGTGGAAATTGACTCTCTGACTCTTGCGATGACCTGCAGGACGGACCGTCGCAGGCACGACGGCCCGTCACAGGTTGCGCAAATCCCAGGCAGAATCGGATTTCCTTACACGTTTTAAGGGACGTTTTTGGACTATTCCTTCCTTAATTATAGATTTTGTGGGTTTATATTAATAACTCAAATTCTTGGGGGTTAAAAGAGGTAACCCTAAGTTAATTAGTGGGGTATTATTGCCATCTTTTATTCTTAATTATATACTAATTAGGGTAAAAGAAAGAGGGTTTGAATAAGAAAATAGAAAGAACAAGAAGGGAGAGAGAGAAACGATCAAGAAGAAGAGGAAAACAACAAAGCTTTGGGAAAATTCTTGCTTGATTCAATTCTTCGGTGGAGGTATGTTATGGTTTTCATGCTTCATAAGTAAACTCTTAATAGTGAATGATATGTATTGGTAGTATTGTAAACCCTACTATATGCTTAATGGTATGTTTGCATGAATATGATTATGTGATTGTGATAAGATAAGCATGATGAAAATATTGAATCCCAAATCTTGAAAAGAAACTTTAATATACATTATTAATGACGATGCCTTGGTATAGAAGAAGGCTTGATGAATTAAAGTAATGGGATTGATGATGCCTTGGTATAGAGAAGGCTTGATGATTTACAGAATGATATTAGTGGATCGGAGTGTCACGTTCCGACACATAGTATTAGTGGATCGGAGTGTCACGTTCCGATACATAGTATTAGTGGATCGGAGTGTCACGCTTCAACACATAGAATTAGGGGATCGGAGGGTCACGTACCGACACATGTAGGGGATCGGAGTGTCACGTTCCGACACATGTAGGGGATTGGAGTGTCACGTTCCGACACATGTAGGGGATCGGAGTGTCACGTACTGACACATGTAGGGGATCGGAGTGTCACGTACCGACACAAGAGGAGGAAAGATAATGAATCTTGAAAGATGATAATATACTCAACTTAATATACTTAATTCCCAAATGAGTATGGTTTTGAGGCTTGAGCCCTCATGGATGAACTTGATGGTACTTATTGATGATTATAATACTTGTTGTTGCTACATGTTGAGTTTTATAGTTGATTTACGATAATATTGATATATATACTGTTCCCTATTTTGAGTTTGCCGATGATATCTACTCAGTACCCGTGTTTTGTACTGACCCCTACTTTTATGTTTTTCTTCTTGTTATTTGTGGAGTGCAGCAAACGTGCCGTCATCTTCGACTCAACAGTAACTCAAGCCAGTCTTTGTCACACCGGATCTTCAGGGTGAGCTAACGCTTCTAGCTTGGACTGGATCTTCTCTTTCGTGTCTTGATGCCTTGAACTTACGGCATGGACTAGCTTCTTATGTATTTTTAGCTTCTTAGAAACTCTTAGAATTAGTAGTTTAAAGTAGATGTTCTTGTGATGATGACTTTCAGGTTTTGGGAATAATAGATGTTGAATATTGATAGTTATTGAATTGGTTTTTATTAATGAGTTTAAGTCTTCCGCATTACTTTCTGTTGTTATTACATTGAAATGTTAAGGTTTAGATTGGTTGGTTCACTCACATAGGAGGGTAAGTGTGGGTGCCAGTCGCGATCCGATTTGGGTCGTGACAAAACTTGGTATCAGAGCATTAGGTTCGTTGGTCTCGTCACACAAGAACAGGTCTAGTAGAGTCTTAAGGAACGGTAGGGGGACGCCTTTACTTTTCTTTGAGAGGCTATAAGACTTTAGGAAAAATTTCACTCTTTCATTCTTTCTTTCGTGCTACTACTTGAGTCCAATTGGTATCTAGGCGATACGAATTGGTATCTGACCATCTTCACTCTCTTTCGCAGATGGTTAGAACTAGAGCATCGACTACGTCAACACCAACACCGGCCAGACAAGAAACAACTGAGCCAGCCACTGGGGCTGTGGCTCGAGGAAGAACAGCGGCAAGGGGCCGTAGTAGAGGTCGTGGGAGGAAGTCCTCTAGGGAAAGAGGACGAGCACCTAGCCCATCTGATACTAGGGCAGTGACTCCTCCACCGACTGAGGAAGTAATAAGAGAAGGGGAGGATGGGGAAACTGAACAAGTGCAGAATGAGGGATTGCCACCCCAACCTACCCCCGAGATGATCAATCAGGTTCTGGCTTATCTTAGCGGGTTATCTGATCAGGGCCAGACACCCCAAGTGTTTTCTGCACCAGCACCTCAGGCTCCGGAGGTACAACATGCGGCTACTATGGCTCCCCGCATGGATGTTTCATTGGAAATAGGCACATTTCCTCGTCTGACTACAGGGCCTGTAATGACAAGTGATCAGCATGAACTTTTCAATAAGTTCTTGAAATTGAAACCTCCGGTCTTCAAGGTAGCTGAATCGGAGGATGCTTATGATTTTCTGGTTGACTGTCACGAGCTACTACACAAGATGGGTATAGTAGAACGGCTTGGTGTGGAGTTTGTGACTTATCAGTTTCAAGGGAACGCCAAAATGTGGTGGCGGTCACATATTGAGTGTCAACCAATAGAGGCACCACCTATGACTTGGGCCTCGTTCTCTAGCTTGTTTATGGAGAAGTATATCCCCCGGACTTTGAGGGATAGGAAAAGGGATGAGTTCCTGAGCCTAGAGCAAGGTAGGATGTCGGTTAATGCTTATGAGGCTAAGTTCCGTGTACTATCCAGATATGCCACTCAACTATGTTTCAGTCCTCAAGAGCGGATTCGCCGGTTTGTGAAGGGGTTGAGGTCAGAATTGCGGATTTCGGCCTTACAGGTAGCGGCAACGGCAAAATCCTTCCAAGAAGTGGTAGACTTTGTGATAGAAGTGGAAGGAGTGAAGCCAGACGACTTCACCACAACATCGACATCAAAAAGGCTTCGAAAGGGAGGTGAGTTTAATGGTTCTTACACTAGAGGACAGGGTTCGGGAAGTTACTCAATCCGACCAATTCAGTCTTCACTACAGACTGTAGTTGGGGGACCACCTCAGACCAGTCAACACTTCTCCGAGGGGCCTATGATTAACTCCAGAGAATGTTATGGATGTGGGGAGATTGGACATATTAGGAAAAATTGTCCCAGACAAAGTTATAGACCCCCAATAGCTAAAGGTAGAGGTGGTCATGGTAGAGGCCGTTATTCTGGAGGACGTGGTGGTCGAGGTAATGGTGGTCACCAAAACGGCAGAGGTAATGGGCAAACTGGGGCCACTACATCACAACATGGTAGGGGCAACGGACAGACGAACAATAGGGCCCATTGTTACGCTTTACCTGGGCGGTCTGAAGCGGAGGCATCTGATGCTGTCATCACAGGTAATCTTCTGGTTTGTGATTGCATGGCTTCTGTATTGTTTGATCCTGGATCCACGTTTTCTTATGTATCTTCCTCATTTGCTAATGGTCTAAATTTACATTGTGAATTTCTTGATATGCCTATTCGTGTTTCTACTCCGGTGGGTGAGTCTGTGGTAGTTGAAAAGGTATATAGGTCTTGTGTGGTAAACTTTGTGGGGATCAACACTTATGTAGATTTGGTTATCTTGGCAATGGATGATTTTGATGTGATTCTGGGTATGACTTGGCTTTCTCCGCAATTTGCAATCTTGGATTGTAATGCTAAAACGGTGACGTTAGCCAAGCCTGGGATAGACCCGTTATTGTGGGAGGGTGACTACACTTCCAATCCGGTCCGCATCGTCTCCTTTCTTCGTGCTAAGAAAATGATTAGTAAAGGGTGTTTAGCTTTCTTGGCACATCTCAAGGATGACACTACCCAAGTACCTTCGATTGAGTCGGTTTCAGTAGTTCGTGAGTTTCTGGATGTGTTCCCTGCAGATCTTCCTGGTATGCCACCGGATAGGGATATTGACTTCTGTATTGATCTTGAACCCGGTACTCGCCCCATTTCTATACCCCCTTATAGAATGGCTCCCGCGGAGTTAAGAGAGTTAAAAGCACAACTTCAAGAGTTATTGAACAAAGGCTTCATTAGACCAAGTGCATCTCCTTGGGGTGCTCCGGTTTTGTTTGTAAAGAAAAAGGATGGCAGTTTTCGAATGTGCATAGACTACAGACAACTGAATAAGGTAACCATAAAGAACAAGTACCCTCTTCCTCGCATTGATGACTTGTTCGATCGGTTACAAGGTGCTTGTGTCTTCTCTAAGATTGACTTGAGATCCGATTATCATCAATTGAAAATACGGGCAACGGATGTGCCAAAGACTGCTTTTCGAACGAGGTATGGGCATTACGAATTTGTAGTGATGTCTTTTGGTCTTACGAATGCCCCTGCTGCGTTCATGAGCTTGATGAACGCGATTTTTAAGCCATATTTGGACCTCTTCGTGATCGTATTTATTGATGATATATTGGTATACTCAAAGAGCAAGAAGGAACATGAAGAGCATTTGAGAATGGTATTGGAAATGTTAAGGGAGAAAAAGCTTTATGCCAAGTTCTCTAAGTGTGAGTTTTGGCTAGATGCAGTGTCCTTCTTGGGACACGTGGTTTCTAAGGATGGAGTGATGGTGGATCCTTCTAAGATTGAGACAGTGAAGAATTGGGTAAGACCTACTAATGTGTCAGAAATAAGGAGCTTTGTTGGGTTAGCTAGATACTACCGCCGATTCGTCAAGGGATTCTCTTCTATCGCTTCCCAATTGACGAACTTGACTAAGCAGAATGTCCCATTTGTATGGTCAGATGAATGTGAGGAAAGCTTTCAGAAGCTCAAGACTTTGTTGACTACCGCACCTATCCTTACCTTGCCAGTAGAGGGTAAGAACTTCATTGTTTATTGTGATGCATCCTATTCTGGTTTGGGTGCAGTACTAATGCAAGAGAAGAGTGTGATTGCTTATGCTTCAAGACAAATAAAAGTGCATGAACGTAACTATCCCACTCATGATTTGGAATTAGCCCCAGTAGTGTTTGCATTAAAGCAATGAAGACACTATTTATATGGGGTTAAGTGTGAGATCTATACGGATCATCGTAGCCTTCAGTATGTCTTTACTCAGAAAGATTTGAACTTAAGACAGAGGAGATGGATGGAACTACTGAAGAACTACGACATCACTATTTTGTATCATCCGGGGAAGGCGAATGTTGTAGCGGATGCTTTAAGTAGAAAGGTGGGAAGCATGGGAAGCCTAGCTCACTTGCAAGCTTCTAGACGCCCACTGGCTAGAGAGGTTCAAACTCTAGCTAATGACTTGATGAGATTAGAAGTAAATGAGAGGGGAGGATTGTTGGCTTCTGTGGAGGCAAGATCTTCCTTTCTTGACAAGATTAAGGGAAGACAGTCTGATGATGAGAAACTGCGCAGAATTCAAGATAAAGTATTGTGAGGAGAGGCTAAGGAAGCACAAATCGATGAGGAAGGTGTTTTGAGAATCAAGGGAAGGATATGTGTACCCCGCGTTGATGATTTGATCAACACAATTCTGACAGAGGCTCATAGTTCAAGGTATTCTATACATCCGGGTGCAACCAAGATGTATCGTGACCTAAAACAACACTTTTGGTGGAGTAGAATGAAGCGTGACATTGTGGATTTTATTGCCAAATGTCCAAACTGTCAACAAGTAAAGTATGAACACCAAAGGCCCGGAGGAACACTTCAGAGAATGCCCATTCCGGAATGGAAGTGGGAAAGAATTGCAATGGATTTTGTGGTTGGTCTTCCGAAGACAATGGGTAAGTATGACTCTATTTGGGTGATTGTTGATAGGTTAACTAAATCTGCTCATTTCATTCCGGTCAAGGGGACTTACAATGCAGAAAAATTAGCCAAACTTTACATCTCGGAAGTGGTGCGATTACATGGGGTTCCACTATCCATCATATCAGATAGAGGTACGCAGTTTACTTCTAAGTTTTGGAAAACATTGCATGCAGAATTGGGTACTAGGTTGGACCTTAGTACTGCGTTCCATCCCCAGACCGATGGTCAGTCTGAGCGAACGATTCAAGTGTTGGAGGATATGCTTCGTGCGTGTGTGATAGAATTTGGTGTCCATTGGGATAGCTTCTTACCCTTAGCGGAGTTTTCATACAATAATAGCTATCACTCAAGCATTGATATGGCTCCATTTGAAGCATTGTATGGTAGGAGATGTAGGTCTCCCATTGGTTGGTTTGATGCGTTCGAGGTTAGACCTTGGGGTACTGATCTCTTGAGGGATTCGATGGAAAAAGTGAAGTCTATTCAAGAAAAGCTTCTAGCGGCGCAAAGTAGACAAAAAGAATATGCAGATCGAAAGGTTAGAGACTTAGAGTTCATGGAGGGTGAACAAGTCTTGTTGAAAGTTTCACCCATGAAAGGGGTGATGTGGTTTGGTAAAAGGGGTAAACTAAGTCCAAGGTACATTGGACCATTTGAAGTACTTAAGCGAGTAGGGGAGGTGGCTTATGAGTTAGCCCTTCCTCCAGGGCTGTCCGGAGTACACCCGGTATTCCATGTGTCGATGTTGAAAAGATACCATGGGGATGGGAACTACATTATCCGTTGGGATTCAGTTTTGCTTGATGAGAACTTGTCTTATGAGGAGGAGCCTGTTGCTATTTTAGATAGAGAAGTTCGCAAGTTGAGGTCAAGAGAGATTGCATCCATCAAGGTGCAATGGAAGAATCGACCGGTTGAAGAAGCCACTTTGGAGAAGGAGGTGGATATGCGAGAAAAATACCCACAACTGTTTACAGATTCAGGTACTCCTTTTCGCCCTTGTTTTCCTTCTTTTGATCGTTCGGGGACGAACGATGGGTAAATTGGTATCTATTGTAACGACCTGTTCAATCGTTTTGAGCAACAAACTTCAATTCTGGAAAAACAGGCTGAGGCGACGGACCAAACGACGATCCGTCATGGGCACGACGGACCGTCGCAGGGTCTCGTTTCAAAACACTTAGAAAATCTGAAATTGGGTACTGAAAATCGACTCTCTGAATTTCGTGACGGAATGGCAGGACGGACCGTCACAGGCGTGACGGACCGTCATAGATTGTTCAGTGGAAATTGACTCTCTGACTCTTGCGACGACCTGCAGGATGGACCGTCGCAGGCACGACGGCCCGTCACAGGTTGCGCAAATCCCAGGCAGAATCGGATTTCCTTACACGTTTTAAGGGACGTTTTTGGACTATTCCTTCCTTAATTATAGATTTTGTGGGTTTATATTAATAACTCAAATTCTTGGGGGTTAAAAGAGGTAACCCTAAGTTAATTAGTGGGGTATTATTGCCATCTTTTATTCTTAATTATATACTAATTAGGGTAAAAGAAAGAGGGTTTGAATAAGAAAATAGAAAGAACAAGAAGGGAGAGAGAGAAACGATCGAGAAGAAGAGGAAAACAACAAAGCTTTGGGAAAATTCTTGCTTGATTCAATTCTTCGGTGGAGGTAGGTTATGGTTTTCATGCTTCATAAGTAAACTCTTAATAGTGAATGATATGTATTGGTAGTATTGTAAACCCTACTATATGCTTAATGGTATGTTTGCATGAATATGATTATGTGATTGTGATAAGATAAGCATGATGAAAATATTGAATCCCAAATCTTGAAAAGAAACTTTAATATACATTATTAATAACGATGCCTTGGTATAGAAGAAGGCTTGATGAATTAAAGTAATGGGATTGATGATGCCTTGGTATAGAGAAGGATTGATGATTTACAGAATGATATTAGTGGATCGGAGTGTCACGTTCCGACACATAGTATTAGTGGATCGGAGTGTCACGTTCTGACACATAGTATTAGTGGATCGGAGTGTCATGCTCCGACACATAGAATTAGGGGATCGGAGTGTCACGTACCGACACATGTAGGGGATCGGAGTGTCACGTTCCGACACATGTAGGGAATCGGAGTGTCACGTTCCGACACATATAGGGGATCGGAGTGTGACGTACCGACACATGTAGGGGATCGGAGTGTCACGTACCGACATAAGAGGAGGAAAGATAATGAATCTTGAAAGATGATAATATACTCAACTTAATATACTTAATTCCCAAATGAGTATGGTGTTGAGGCTTGGGCCCTCATAGATGAACTTGATGGTACTTATTGATGATTATAATACTTGTTGTTGCTACATGTTGAGTTTTATAGTTGATTTACGATAATATTGATATATATACTGTTCCCTTTTTTGAGTTGGCCGATGATATCTACTCAGTACCCGTGTTTTGTACTGACCCCTACTTTTATGTTTTTCTTCTTGTTATTTGTGGAGTGCAGCAAACGTGCCGTCATCTTCGACTCAACAGTAACTCAAGCCAGTCTTCGTCACACCGGATCTTCAGGGTGAGCTAACGCTTCTAGCTTGGACTGGATCTTCTCTTTCGTGTCTTGATGCCTTGAACTTCCGGCATGGACTAACTTCTTATGTATTTTTAGCTTCTTAGAAACTCTTAGAATTAGTAGTTTAAAGTAGATGTTCTTGTGATGATGACTTCCAGGTTTTGGGAATAATAGATGTTTAATATTGATAGTTATTGAATTGGTTTTTATTAATGAGTTTAAGTCTTCCGCATTACTTTCTGTTGTTATTACATTGAAATGTTAAGGTTTAAATTGGTTGGTTCGCTCACATAGGAGGGTAAGTGTGGGTGCCAGTCGCGATCCGATTTGGGTCGTGACATTTATGATCAAAGATAGATTTTGTTTGAATTTCAAAATTTAAAAGGTGTCACATAAATTAGAACACAAGAGATAAATAATGATAGTGTAAAAAAAAGAGTAAATTTTATATTTAAAATCATATTTGTATGCTATAACTATAGTTTCATAATTGTGCTAAAAATTGCTATGAGTATTAATTTGTATATTTTGGTATAAATATACATAAAAATCATGTATTTATAAATTCCGGTATAGTTATACATAAAAATCTGTATATGTATATAAAACTGTATTTTTGACTATATATATATATATATTTTTAGTGTTGATTTTCATATGTGCATTATATGTATTTAAATATAAATTTGTATATATGTATGTAACTGTATTTTTTATACGTATAGATTTGTCCACAAA
Source organism: Solanum lycopersicum (assembly GCF_036512215.1). Taxonomy (NCBI): domain Eukaryota; kingdom Viridiplantae; phylum Streptophyta; class Magnoliopsida; order Solanales; family Solanaceae; genus Solanum; species Solanum lycopersicum. Next base: position 21,997,596 of record NC_090802.1, read on the forward strand.
TATTTCTCATTTTATATAAATACAAATGATAAATATTTGTATATTTTGTATTTGTATAAAGCGAGAAAAAAAGAAAATTGGGCAGGGGGGGATTTGTATTGTATAATTATAAGTGTATAGGACAAAGATACTTGTATTAGCATGTGTGTATACAATTTTCTCTCGCTTTATACAAACAAAAATGTAATTTATATATTTGTGTTTATATGAAGTGAGAGAGCACGGGAGAGTGGCGAGCGAGATCTAGATGATAGGCGAGTGACAAACTGTTTGCTACAGATTATAATTAAATGAAACTGTGGTTATAACATTTTATTTGAATTAATAGTTTGTTGTTTTATATAAAAAATTTTTTTTGAAAAAGTAATACACAAATATTCTCTGATTTATTAAAACAAACTGACAAAGTAAAAAGAAATATTCAATTTTACTGAAAAGGTCAAGGAAAATAAAACAAAAAGGAGTACCAACAATATGTTGAAATTAGGTTTTAGGCCTAACTCAGACCCCAAAAGCTAGCTCAAAGGGAGGAGGATTTCTCAAGCCTTATAAGGAGTCCACCCATCTCATTAATCACATGATACTATGTTGAAATCACGTCTTAGGCCTAACTCACATCCCAAAAGCTAAAATTTTTGTCATTCTTTAATACAAGGCTTATAAAAAACTAACATTTTCCTGTGGATTTAACTTTAAGTGTCATTCGAACATAGCAAAGAAAAAGCAAAACCCATAGAGAGATAATAATAATGCGGTGGAAGGGCAGCTTGTACGAAAAAGGATTGGACCATAAGAGTCTATTGTATGCAACTCTATCCTATTTCTTTGGTTCAAACTCTTGACATCCTTATCACATAGCAATAGTTATATTCATAATATAGTACAAAGTATAATTTACAAATGACATTGGAAAATTCTTGCCAATGGCCTTTAGAAGCCGGGAATTTTAATGGAATTTCATGTCAATTAGTCTTTATTTGCTAGTATTACGTAAGCAAAGAAATTGTTATTGAAGAGAAAAACCTTGTATTGGTAGGAAGAAAATGTCTTACTGCCACAATAATGTTGTTTGCCAAACCCAACAATTTCTTGTAGCTTTGATTTTCAAGGGATTATGCTTTGATCTGATGTTGTTTTTCCTTTGGAGGTACCTAGAAAACAATTCTTGTGTAGACTAAAAGAATTTGCATGAACAATTTAGTATGGAGCAAGAAATATGCAGTTGATATGATTGAAATAGTTACAAGCAGAACAATATAATGTCATCACTTGAACGTCCTTCAGTAATTTTCCTCTTAAGCTCTTCATATTATTTGTCTGACCAGTACATTAAGGGTAAATCACAGAATGTACTTATTGTTTGTCGTAAATGGTAGATAGTTCTCTATTCAAATTTCACCGAATTTCAGTATGGCAATATCAAAGTTAGACATTTTTCAAGAAAAAAAAATCCGAAAAATTGATTTCTTGTCGACACTCTATGTACATAGACAAAATTATTTTTATTAAGAATTTTATTAATAAGACATGAAAATTATTGTTGAATGAATTCCATTTTTTTGGTCAATTTTGACTATTCAATTGCTACAAACAATTGTTAAAAAAGAAAAATAATTGCAGTTAAAAATAAAAAATTTGGTGGTTGGCAAATTGCTAAGATTTACAATCATTTTTGACTTTGTTATATTTATCTATGTCATTAATGACATAAGCATGACTTTATCCTTCTATAAATAGAGCATTCTTGTTCATTTGTAGAACACACCAAAACTTGAGAGAAAAACCGCTTTGACAGCAAAGTGAGGTATTCCATAGACAATACAAGAAAAATAGTTTGTGAAGAAAAATAGATTTTGAGCAATATTTTAGTAAGGTGGAATTCAAAAGAGTGTTGTTCCTTTTGAGTGTGTAGTAGTCACTTTGAGAATCGAATCCGTGACTACACTGTGTAAAATTCCTTACTATAGTTGTTGACACCCAATTTTGACCGACCTTTAACAATTTTTAGGAATACTATTTGATTAAATACGTATTTTTAAAATTTAGTTAAAGTTTAGAATTTAGTCGATTTTACTTGAAAAAATTATATATTCTAGTATGTTTACTTAATCTAACTATCGTAAATATTATAAAATACTTTTAAATTATTAACGAATTTCAAATGTTTTAAAATCTAAATGATTTTCAATTATAAAAAAATATTTTTACTATATGTAGTATTTTAATTAAATAGTAATTCCTACACTTTCCTTAAAATTATTTAAATTCTAGCCTATTCTATTATAATTTCTTTCAATTCGAGCCACTCCACTTCAAATTTTATTCCAATCATAGTCACCATTTCATTTTAATTCTAACCAATTTTAATTGTAACTTTAGCCATTCCATATTCAATTCAATCTGATTTCAATACATCTCATCTTTTAATCTCATCCATCTATTTTATTAATCGAATTTTAACCCTTCATCTCTTATTAAATCAATGATTAAGATCAAATCATTTTTTTTCTCTATTTTAAACTATCAAAGATCTAAACCTAAGAAGATTTTCAATTTTTTCACTCTTTTCTCCCTCCCTCTCCTTGGCAGCATCAGCCGCTAGCCCCTCTCTCTCCCCATTCTTTTCCGGCAGCTACCTCGTAATAATTTAGTGACTTCTTAATTGATCTCTTTGCCTTGCTCTCGCCTCTTTTCTTATTTGATAAGAAAAATTCAAAATTCAGCCGTTTTGACTCCTTTTTATTCAAGGAAAATAATATTAATTAATCCCTCCTTCCTTTAATATTTGGCTTGATTTTTTCTTATTTGTCGTTTATGACAACCTTATTATTTCCTTGTCATATTTAGTTGTTCATATATTTAGAAATGATATGTTTTAATAAATTTTATTTATCCCTTCCTTATTTATGAATATCACTCTTCCTAATTTATCCTAATTTGTTTATATTTGGTAACATAATATTTTAAATTCGATTTTGGCTTCTTCTTTTTTTTTAAGGGAAAATATCATTATTTTTGCTAACTTTCACTAGTTTATTTTTTGTTGATAAAATATTTTAAGATTTTTTAAATTTGGCTCTCCTTTAAAATAAGGAAATGGTATTATAATTGATTTCTTAAAAATATTTATTTTCCTTATGTGCTCTCCCCCTCTTTTCTATATAAATAAGACCCCCTCCCTTCATTATATCATCAACTCATTCACTCTCTCTCAACACAAGAGCTCTGATCCTCTTACTATTTATATTATTAGTATTCTTACACAAACAAGTTTTCGTTAACTGTAAAGACCTGTTTAGTCGTTTTGAGCAGCAGATTTTATTTCTGGAAAAACAGGCTGAGGCGACGGACCCCACGACGGACCGTCATGGGCACGACGGACCGTTGCAGGGTCTCGTTTCAAAACACTTAGAAAAACTGAAAATTGGGTACTGAAATCGACTCTCTGAACTTCGTAACGGAATGGCAGGACGGACCGTCACAGGTGTGAAGGACCGTCACAGATTCTTCAGAGAAATTGAGTCTCTGAACTCTGTGACGGGCAGCAGAACGGACCGTCGCAGGCGCGACGGGCCGTCACAGACTGCGAAATCCCAGTCTGGGTCGGATTTCTTGATACGTTTTAAGGGACGTTTTTGACTATTCTTGCCTTAATTATAAAGTTAGTGGGTTAATATTAATAAGTCTAATTACTTGGGGGTTAAAAGAGGTAACCTTAAGTTAATTAGTGGGGCATTATTGCCATCTTTTATTCTTAATTAAATGTTAATTAGGGTATTAGGAAGAGGGTTTTGAATAAAGAAAATAGAAAGAACAAGAGAAAGAGAGAGAGAGTCGAACGAGAAAGAGGAGAAACGAAGATTAGTGCTTGATCACTAATCTTCGGTGGAGGTAGGTTATGGTTTCTCTTATGATATTCGTAGTAAACTCTTAATAGAGAATGATATGTATTGATAATATTGTAAACCCTGCTATGTGCTTAATTATATGCTTGCATGAATGTAATTATATAATTGTGATTATATAAGCATGATGAAGTTATTGAATCCCAAATCTTGCAAAATCTTAATCTCTTTGTTAATAATGAGGCCTTGGTATAAAAGAAGGCGTGATGAACTAAAATAATGGGATTGATGATGCCTTGGTAAGAAAGAAGGCTTGATGAATTGATTGAAGGAGATTAGGGGATCGGGTGTCACGAACCGACACGTAGAATTAGGGGATCGGGTGTCACGAACCGACACGTAGTATTAGGGGATCGGGTGTCATGAACCGACACGTAGAATTAGGGGATCGGGTGTCACAAACTGACACGTAGTATTAGGGGATCGGGTGTCACGAACCGACACGTAGTATTAGGGGATCGGGTGTCACGAACCGACACGTAGTATTAGGGGATCGGGTGTCACGAACCGACACGCAGATTTAGGGGATCGGGTGTCACGAACCGACACATAGATTTAGGGGATCGGGTGTCACGAACCGACACATAGATTTAGGGGATCGGAGTGTCACGTACCGACACAAGAGGATTAATGAATATTGAGGGAGCGGAGTGTCACGTACCGACACAAGAGAAATAAAGATAATGAATCTTGAAAGATGTTAATATACTCAATCTAATGAACATGATTCCCAAATGAGTATGGTATCGAGGCTTGAGTCCTCATGTATGAACTTGACGGTAATAGTTAATGATATAGTATTTGTTGTTGCTACATGTTGAGTATCATAGTTGATTTTATGATATTACTCGGTATATATTGATTTCTATTTTGAGTTGGCCGATGATATCTACTCAGTACCTGTGTTTTGTACTGACCCCTACTTTTATGTTCTCTTCTTGTTTATTTGTGGAGTGCAGCAAACGTGCCATCGTCTTCAACTCAACAGTAATTCAAGCCAGTCTTACTACATCGGAAATTCAGGGTGAGCTAATGCTTCTAGCTTGGACTGGATCTTCTTCTTCAAGTCTTGATGCCTTGAACTTCCGGCATGGACTAGCTTCTTATGTATTTTTAGCTTTTAGAATACTCTTAGTTTAGTCATTTGATCGTAGATGTTCTTGTGATGATGACTTCCAGATTTTGGGGAATAATAGATGTTGAATTTTAGAAGTTAATGAATTGGTCTTTATTTAATGAGTTTAAGTCTTCCGCATTACTTTCTGTTGATATTATATTGAAATGTTAAGGTTAGATTGGTTGGTTCGCTCACATAGGAGGGTAAGTGTGGGTGCCAGTCGCAACCCGGTTTGGGTCGTGACAAACTTGGTATCAGAGCATTAGGTTCGTTGGTCTCATCACACAAGAACGAGTCTAGTAGAGTCTTAAGGAACGGTAGGGGGACGCCTTTACTTTTCCTTGAGAGGCTATAAGACTTTAGGAAAATTCCATTCTTTCTTTCTTCTTTCGTGCTATTACTTGGGTCCAATTGGTATCTAGGTGATACAAATTGGTATCTGACCATCTTCACTCTATTTCGCAGATGGTTAGAACAAGAGCAACGACTACGCCAGCATCAACACCAGCACCGGCGGGACAGGGTGCGACTGAGCCAGCCACTGGGGTTGTAGCTCGAGGAAGAGCAGCGACAAGAGGCCGTGGTAGAGGTCGTGGGAGGTCGTCCTCTAGGGGAAGAGGACGAGCACCTAGTCCATCTGATACTAGGGCAGTGACTCCTCCACCGACTGAGGAGGTAATAAGAGAAGGGGAGGATGGGGAAAATGAACAAGTGCAGAATGAGAGATTGCCACCCCAGCCTACCCCAGAGATGATAAATCAGGTGCTCGCTTATCTTAGTGGGTTGTCCGATCAGGTTCAGGCACCTCCAGTGTTTTCTGCACCAACACCTCCGGTTTCAGAGGTACAAAATGCAGCCACTATGGCTCCTCGTATGGATGCCTCATTAGATATAGGCACGTTTCCACGTCTGACTACTGGGCCTATAATGACAAATGATCAGCATGAACTTTTCAGTAAGTTCTTGAAATTGAAACCTCCAGTCTTCAAGGGTACTGAATCTGAAGATGCTTACGATTTTCTGGTTGACTGTCATGAGCTACTACACAAGATGGGTATTGTAGAACGGTTTGGTGTTGAGTTCGTGAGTTATCAGTTTCAAGGGAATGCCAAAATGTGGTGGCGGTCACATGTTGAGTGTCAACCAACAGAAGCACCACCTATGAATTGGGCGTCATTCTCTAGCTTGTTTATGGAGAAGTATATCCCTCGGACATTGAGGGATAGGAAAAGGGATGAGTTCTTGAGCCTAGAGCAAGGTAGGATGTCGGTCAATGCATACGAGGCTAAGTTTCGTGCACTATCCAGATATGCCACCCAACTTTGTTTCAGTCCACAAGAGCGGATTCGTCGTTTTGTGAAGGGGTTGAGGTCAGAGTTGCGGATTTCAGCCTTACAGGTAGCGGCTACGGCAAAATCCTTCCAAGAAGTGGTAGATTTCGTGGTAGTGAAAGGAGTGAAGCCAGATGAATTCACCATGGCATCGACATCAAAGAGGCTTCTAAAGGGAGGTGAGTTTAATGGTTCTTACTCTAGAGGACAGGGTTCCGGAGGTTACTCAGTTCGACCAATTCAGTCTTCGCTACAGACTGTAGTTGGGGTCCACCTCAGACCGGTCAACACTTCTCTGAGAGGCCTATGCTTAACTCTAGAGAGTGTTATGGATGTGGGGAGACTGGACATATTAGGAGGAATTGTCCCAAACAGAGTTATAGACCCCCAATGGCTAGAGGTAGAGGTGGTCATGGTAGAGGCCGTTATTCTGGAGGACGTGGTGGTCGAGGTAATGGTGGTCACCAAAATGGTTGAGGTGATGGGAAAACTGGAGCCACTACATCACAACATGGTAGGGGCAATGGACAGACAAACGATAGGGCCCATTATTACGCTTTCCCTGGGCGGTCTAAAGCGGAGGCATCTGATGCTGTCATCACAGGTAATCTTCTGGTTTGTGATTGCATGGCTTCTGTATTGTTTGATCCTGGATCCACATTTTCTTATGTATCTTCCTCATTTGCTAATGGTCTAAACTTACATTGTGAATTACTTGATATGCCTATTCGTGTTTCTACTCCGGTGGGTGAGTCTGTGGTAGTTGAAAAGGTATATAGGTCTTGTTTGGTGAACTTTGTGGGGAGCAACACTTATGTAGATTTGGTTATCTTAGAAATGGATGATTTTGATGTAATTCTGGGTATGACTTGGCTTTCTCCTCAATTTGCGATCTTGGATTGTAATGCTAAAACGGTGACGTTAGCCAAGCCTGGGACAGATCCGTTAGTGTGGGAGGGTGACTACACTTCCAATCCGGTGCGTATCATCTCCTTTCTTCGTGCTAAGAAAATGGTTAGTAAAGGGTGTTTAGCTTTCTTGGCACATCTCAAGGATGACACTACCCAAGTACCTTCGATTGAGTCGGTTTCGGTGGTCCGTGAGTTTCTGGATGTGTTCCCTGCAGATCTTCCTGGTATGCCACCAGATAGGGATATTGATTTCTGTATTGACCTTGAACCGGGTACTCGCCCCATTTCGATACCCCCTTATAGAATGGCTCCCGCGGAGTTAAGAGAGTTAAAAGCCCAACTTCAAGAGTTGTTAAACAAAGGCTTTATTAGACCAAGTGCATCTCCTTGGGGTGCTCCGGTTTTGTTTGTGAAGAAGAAGGATGAGAGTTTTCGGATGTGCATAGACTACCGGCAGTTGAACAAGGTAACCATAAAGAACAAGTACCCTCTTCCTCGCATTGATGACTTGTTCGATCAGTTACAAGGTGCTTGTGTCTTCTCTAAGATTGACTTGAGATCCGGTTATCATCAATTGAAAATACGGACAACGGATGTGCCAAAGACTGCTTTTCGAACGAGGTATGGGCATCACGAATTTGTAGTGATGTCTTTTGGTCTTACTAATGCCCCTGCTGCGTTCATGAGCTTGATGAACGGGATTTTTAAGCCATATTTGGACCTCTTCGTGATCGTATTTATTGATGATATACTGATATACTCAAAGAGCAAGAAGGAACATGAGGAGCATTTGAGAATGGTGTTAGAGTTATTGAGGAAGAAGAAGCTTTATGCCAAATTCTCCAAGTGTGAGTTTTGGCTAGATTCAGTGTCCTTCTTGGGACACGTGGTTTCTAAGGATGGAGTGATGGTGGATCCTTCTAAGATTGAGACAGTGAAGAATTGGGTAAGACCTACTAATGTGTTAGAAATAAGGAGCTTTGTTGGGTTAGCTAGCTACTACCGTCGATTTGTCAAGGGATTCTCTTCTATTGCTTCCCAATTGACGAACTTGACTAAGCAGAATGTTCCATTTGTATGGTCGGACGAATGTGAGGAAAGCTTTCAGAAGCTCAAGACTTTGTTGACTACCGCACCTATCCTTACCTTGCTAGTAGAGGGTAAGAACTTCATTGTTTATTGTGATGCATCCTATTCGGGTTTGGGTGCAGTGCTAATGCAAGAGAAGAATGTGATTGCTTATGCTTCAAGACAATTAAAAGTGCATGAACGTAACTATCCAACTCATGATTTGGAATTGGCTGCGGTAGTGTTTGCATTAAAGCAATGGAGACACTATTTATATGGGGTTAAGTGTGAGGTCTACACGGATCATCGTAGCCTTCAGTATGTCTTTACTCAGAAGGATTTGAACTTGAGGCAACGGAGATGGATGGAGCTACTAAAGGACTACGATATCACTATCTTGTATCATCCGAGAAAAGCGAATGTTGTAGCGGATGCTTTAAGTAAAAAGGCGGGAAGCATGGGAAGTCTAGCTCACTTGCAAGATTCTAGACGCCCATTGGCTAGAGAGATTCAGACTCTACTAATGACTTGATGAGATTAGAAGTAAATGAGAAGGGAGGATTGTTGGCTTCTGTGGAGGCAAGATCTTCCTTTCTTGACAAGATTAAGGGAAGACAGTCTGATGATGAGAAACTGCGCCGAATTCAAGATAAGTTATTGCGAGGAGAGGCTAAGGAAGCACAAATCGATAAGGAAGGTGTTTTGAGGATCAAGGGAAGGGTATGTGTACCCCGCGTCGATGATTTGATCAACACTATTCTGACAGAGGCTCATAGTTCAAGGTATTCTATACATCCGGGTGCAACCAAGATGTATCCAGGGCTGTCGGAGTGCATTCCGTATTCCATGTGTCGATGTTGAAAAGATACCATGGGGATGGAAACTACATTATCCATTGGGATTCAGTTTTGCTTGATGAGAATTTGTCTTATGAGGAGGAACCTGTTGCCATTCTAGATAGGGAAATTCGCAACATGAGATCAAGGGAGATTGCATCCATTAAAGTTCAATGGAAGAATCGACCCGTTGAAGAAGCCACTTGGGAGAAGGAGGCAGATATGCGAGAAAGATACCCACATTTATTTACAGATTCAGGTACTCCTTTTCGCCCTTGTTTTCCTTCTTGTGATCGTTCGGGGACGGCAGGACGGACCGTCACAGGTGTGACGGACCATCACAGATTCTTCAGAGAAATTGAGTCTCTGAACTCTGTGACGGGCAGCAGGACGGACCGTCGCAAGCGCGACGGGCCGTCACAGACTGCAAAATCCCAGTCTGGGTCGGATTTCTTTATACGTTTTAAGGGACGTTTTTGACTATTCTTGCCTTAATTATAAAGTTAGTGGGTTAATGTTAATAAGTCTAATTACTTGGGGGTTAAAAGAGGTAACCTTAAGTTAATTAGTGGGGCATTATTGCCATCTTTTATTCTTAATTATATGTTAATTAGGGTAAAAGGAAGAGGGTTTTGAATAAAGAAAATAGAAAGAACAAGAGAAAGAGAGAGAGAGTCTTACGAGAAAGAGGAGAAACGAAGAGAAACAAAGCTTGGAGAAAAATTTTCTTGCTTGATCACTAATCTTCGGTGGAGGTAGGTTATGGTTTCTCTTACGATATTCGTAGTGAACTCTTAATGGAGAATTTTATGTATTGATAATATTGTAAACCCTGCTATGTGCTTAATTGTATGCTTGCATGAATGTAATTATATAATTGTGATTATATAAGCATGATGAAGTTATTGAATCCCAAATCTTGCAAAATCTTAATCTCTTTGTTAATAATGAGGCCTTGGTATAAAAGAAGGCGTGATGAACTAAAATAATGGGATTGATGATGCCTTAGTAAGAAAGAAGGCTTGATGAATTGATGGAAGGAGATTAGGGGATCGGGTGTCACGAACCAACACGTAGAATTAGGGGATCGGGTGTCACGAACCGACACGTAGTATTAGGGGATCAGGTGTCACGAACCGACACGTAGAATTAGGGGATCGGGTGTCACGAACCGACACGTAGTATTAGGGGATCGGGTGTCACAAACCGACACATAGTATTAGGGGATCGGGTGTCACGAACCGACACGTAGTATTAGGGGATCGGGTGTCATGAACCGACACGTAGATTTAGGGGATCAGGTGTCACGAACCGACACATAGATTTAGGAGATCGGGTGTCACGAATCGACACATAGATTTAGGGGATCGGAGTGTCACGTACCGACACAAGAGGATTAATGAATATTGAGGGAGCGGAGTGTCACGTATCGACACAAGAGAAATAAAGATAATGAATCTTGAAAGATGTTAATATACTCAATCTAATGAACATGATTCCCAAATGAGTATGGTATCGAGGCTTGAGTCCTCATGTGTGAACTTGACGGTAATTGTTAATGATATAGTATTTGTTGTTGCTACATGTTGAGTATCATAGTTGATTTTATGATATTACTCGGTATATATTGATTTCTATTTTGAGTTGGCCGATGATATCTACTCAGTACCCGTGTTTTGTACTGACCCCTACTTTTATGTTCTCTTCTTGTTTATTTGTGGAGTGCAGCAAACGTGCCATCGTCTTCAACTCAACAGTAATTCAAGCCAGTCTTACTACATCGGAAATTCAGGGTGAGCTAATGCTTCTAGCTTGGACTGGATCTTCTTCTTCAAGTCTTGATGCCTTGAACTTCCGGCATGGACTAGCTTCTTATGTATTTTTAGCTTTTAGAATACTCTTAGTTTAGTCATTTGATCGTAGATGTTCTTGTGATGACTTCCAGATTTTGGGGAATAATAGATGTTGAATTTTAGAAGTTAATGAATTAGTCTTTATTTAATGAGTTTAAGTCTTCCACATTACTTTACTTTGATATTATATTGAAATGTTAAGGTTAGATTGGTTGGTTCGCTCACATAGGAGGGTAAGTGTGGGTGCCAGTCGCAACTCGGTTTGGGTCATGACATTAACTTTCAAGTGCTATTACTTGACTACTTTGCTTTGTTAGAACAGAAGTTAGATCGACTCGTTTTCACTGCTACCATTCCTTTTTTGCTTAACCGGTTAGATTTTCTTTTTTTGCATTCATACATTTGTGTAAGGTGATTGTTCTATTATTTTCTATGTGTACAATTTGTTGTTAAGCAATTGCATGTGTGCCTCATTTTTTTATAAATAAATATGATCATTTGTGTAGTTATTTGATTGCTTTGACAGGTTTCAAACTTGAAGTTCAAGTTGAAGATTAGCCACGAAGAAAGATTATTTGTTTAATTCATATATTTGAATCTATATATTTCTTATTTAATTATTTGAATTTTGTAATATTTGTATAACTCTAAAGCTCTCATATATAAATTTATTTTGGGGATCGTCTAAGGCGAGGGGGATTATATGCAAATTTGTAATGTTTTCGTGTTAGAAAGCATGCTTATAGGACAAATATTTTTGCATCATCTATAGGTGTTGTTTTAACTTTCAATCTCCTAGAAATCATAAGTTAATCTCTAGAATGCTTACTTACGTTAAAAGGAGCAAGGGTTTTAATTGTCAATTTGTCTCTTGTTTTGTTAATATGAATTCTTATTAATAAGTTTCAATATGTTCACTAAGAAAATATGAATATAGAATTTAATTAAATAAGATTGTGCATTAAAGTCACCCCCTAATAATTTTCAGCATGTTTTACAATTAGATAATCCATCAATATTTTCAACTCTATGAAAAAGAGTAATTTTCTGCATACATTATTATTTTTTGTTTCTTCCTAAAAAATTGTCATACTAATTTGACTATAAAAGTCTTTAAAAAAATAATAGTTCATATTTTTCTGCATCGTAATTAACCTCTTTTGCATCTAAATTCTGCTACTTAATTAATTTTTTTCATTGTAATTAATTTATGCCTAAAATATATATCTTTTTTACATTAATAACAAATATGTAAATCCATCAATATTCTTAAAAACAATTTTCTGCACCAATAATAAATTTGTCACTTATCTAAAATTTGTTGTATTTAATAATCAACTTATTTGCTGTTCTTAAAAATAATTTTCTGCCTTAAATAAATTAAATCCGGTGCCCATAAAATAATTTTCTGCCCTAAACAAATTAAGTCTCTTGTTATAAAATATTATTTTCTATCATAATAATTATTTATGCTATTTTAAAATATATGTGCATGTGTGATCATATCCTTTGCTACTTGGAAATAAAATCGATTATGTCACTAATCATTTTTCACTTTAAAATTAGTCCAACGTTAAAATCTACACCCCTGTCATATTTTGCCTTCATAAGTAATCTTTGTTTTGTTATTATAACATTGTATGCTCACACACTTAGCATGAAACCTTTCAAAATTATGTGTCGTTTGCAAGCATGTCTATTTAAATTTAGAGGCCGAATTGAAACCTACTATGCTAAAATGACCGTGTTGTTTGTCTTGTCTCTTTGACTTGGTGTCTAGGAGGGCCTTATATTCTATTTTGTCTAAACCCACCATTTAAGAGTCCAATGCCTTTTGGACAATAAAGTTGGGATGATTAGGCACCTTTTAGGTATTAGATGATGACATCGACTTAGGCTTGAAAGACAAACTTTTGTTTTGTCTGTCCCTATACGGCAGCCTATCGGAAAAGAAAAGAAAAGTAGTGTGATGATCCAAAAGTCTCTTTTGAGTCTCCCCTTCACATTTTTTACCCTTTTACTTGTTAGATAATTATGTTTGTTTGGGGTAGTTTTTAAGAAATAATTTTTTTATCTATTTGTCTCTTTTCTATCCTCTCGCTTATCTCTTTATTAATTGTTTAGTATATCTATTTTATTGTTATCGCTTAGACTCACATATTTAAATTGATAAAAATAATAAAATAGTCTTAATTGTTTTATATTTGTTATCACCTATAAAGCTTAAATAAACTAATAAATGAAGTGACCTTATTTGCTACTTGTAACCCCCACATAGATTGCATGAGATACGGTCGGGACCCACATTTGTGGACCTCGAGGGATGCCTAACACCTTCCCCTTGAGGTAATGCGAACCCCTACCTTGATCTTTGACTCGTTGACCTTAGCTAGACTTAGTTAGGTTAGATAGGTGCCCTAACGCGCCTTAATTCGTTAGGTGGTGACTCCAAATCCAACATCTCAAAAGAGTTGTTAGGTCGTGCATAAAACCCATTTTTTGTGAAAAATGGGGCGCGGCAGAATGGCGACTCCGCTGGGGATATTAGGTTCTTACCATTACGTGTTTCATGCTTATTTATGTGGGGTTTACTTTATTTTGGTTATTTCATTATTTGCTAGATGTTTTTCATGTTTAGTTATCATTTTGTTGTCTTATTTACTGTGTTCTTTCCATGTTCTACCCCTTTCCTCTTCCTTATTTGTTTAGTACCATGTTTCACCTTTCCCTTTTTTCCTTATTTGTTTACTAACATTGTTTTCCCATACCCCTTTTCCTTATTTGGGTGATTTTTTTTTATGTTTACTTTCTTTATTTATTCATTTATTGTTTATAAACTGCCTATATGTTATCGCTTTTTAATTTAAATGCTAAGTGTTTATTGCGTTGATAACTGACATTCCCCTCGTACTTCCCCCAATTGGGACTCTCTTCCTTTTTTTTTGTTCTCGTGATGTTGTGCCTTTGCACCTCCAACAACTACTCCAATTCTATTGAAATACCCTTTATAGAGAGTCACAATATGCGTGGATGTAACAGATAGTTTTACTACCGCGAAACCACGAGCCTCTCGCATAGAATCCCTTTCAAGTCCGTGTCACGCCAACTCTTAGAAGTTCTGGTTAGGTCATACATGCTGCATAAGCCCTAGGTGGTTTGATCCTTGGAGTCTATCCACATAATTAGTAACCACCCTCTCGTTTAAAGGTCCCCAACACTCTTTAGACAAATTGCATACCTATGTGTCAACGTGATCATAATAATTGAATCAAGCCAATTTTGTCAAAATGGAGTTTAGAAGTTGTTTATTGTTTTATTTGCAAAGTCATGGATGAGTTTGAACCCCCAAACCCTCAAATGGTGAGTGAGTCAGAGACTTAAGACCTGATGGATGGATATAAGGAGATATAAGGAAAGGAAGATTCATCAATTGTTGGGTGGCCTCACATTTCTTATTTTTGTCGTACCAAATCCTCACATGACTAGGGCGCTACTAGAGTTTTGAGACCCTTTGAGGATGGTGTTCAAGTTTACAGATTGCAACTTGACACTAACAATTGAAAAAATTAGCGGTTTTATCAATCTTCCATACCAGGAGTGTCAAAAGATGGTACCTTATAAGCCATCATCAAGGGAATTTCTAAAAAGTATGGGGATGAAGTCTAATCCAACCTGGACTTCTCTAGACCTTGAGTGGACTCATTTAGACTTCTTATACTAACGATACGGACGAGATGATAGCTATTACATTTATGACTATGAATTTGAGTGCTCCATTGAAGAATGAGAAAAGTATCGTCTTGATGCCTTTGCCATCGTCTTATTGGGATCTTTGATTTTTCCTAAATCAAGGGGAAGAATCGATACATGTCTAAGGTATGTGGTTCTAGAACTAGCTCAAAGAGGGGGTGAGCCTAGGAAAACCATAGTGCCCATGATCCTGGTGGAGATAATGAGAAGTCTGTCAGCATGTGTTGATGGTAGAATGTTCTTCGAGGGATGCAACCTTCTACTTCAACTATGGGCTGTCGATCACTTCCACAAACAATCTGACGTGGTAGATAACTATCTTGGTCAAGGCAACAATCTTGATAACCATCCAAGAAGGTTGGCACGTTTCGCCGCACCTGTAGGATTTGTGGATTGGCAGATATTTCTGACTGAGCTTGAGAGACACCGAATTCAATGAAAGCTGCATTGGTTGTCCACGCCTAATGTCATAGTAAGAGGGTACAACCGATATTTCATTGAACTTATTGGGTTAAAGGGTGTCCAACCATATGCACCTCTTCGACTACTTCGCCAATTTGGGCAAACTCAAATCATACCACTCCGATCTGACATGGAGCCATTTAAGTATGATTTTGGACTAGATAAACCACACGTCCACAAAATACTTCGATGATGGGAGCGTGTGTTGACCATTTCAATTGGTGCATGACAGGCTTTATGCACACATGAGTATTGCATATGGATCCTGATAGAATCTGAAGTACGAATATCAAGTGGTGAAGGATACCATGGGCTTGCCGATGAAAGGGAAAACATATGGGCACAGAGTGTGTTGAACATGACACAAGAAGTCCTTCCCATTACAAGAGGTCAATTGGCGCCAAGCTCTTGGAGTCGATACCTCCAAGATTTCAGAATTTAGGATGATTTATCCCAAGTTATCCCTTTTCCCTTAGTTTATTTCAGTTGTTTTATAATGTATTGTTTGAATTTTATAAGAAATGAAAGTTTTTGTTTTTTCTAATCTAAACTCCAAATTGGCAAATAAGGCTTGAATTAATTATTTTGCATCACTTATGTGTCTCTTAGGCATACCTCTAGCTCAACGATGCTCCTTTGCATTTAGGGCATTTATCTTAAAATAACGTGTTTGATATCCCAATTTATGCAATGTTCTAACTTGGGCTTTGTTTTGCTTTTACTTTTTTATTTTTTTTACCATTTCCCAATGGTTGATCTGTAGACCATGGTTTACCACACGCGATCAAAGAGTTCATTTCTTTCTCTTCCGATTGAGAATTGCAAAGGAAAAGTGAAAGTGATTAATGCTAGGGTTATGTGCAAAACTATTGAAAAGAAGTGTCTTTCAGACAAGTTAGTATCAAACCTTGAGCAGAAAATAAAGAAGTTAGAAGAAGAGTTGTTGGACATGCGCGAGTGGGAAAAGTTGTTACTCTCCGCCAATCCCACTTTGGAGACGAACATGGATATTTCACCCTTCGCAAGTCAAGTCACTCTCCAAAATATTTCTCCTGCAGATTACTCTACCTCTCAAAGTCAACCGAGCTCCATTCGAATACCTCCAAAGAAAATCTACTTTCCAAATCACCCATATCCTCCGCAACATCATGCATATGCTCCTAAACCTCAACACCTTAATTTACACCCGCATCATCCCACTATGCAAGCTCCTCAATACGAAACACCTCTGCACCAAGTTCCCAATCAGCATACGCCTCTCATGCCATTTCAAATCCCTCCATATCAAATGTCTCTGTACCAAAGTCCTCATATGTCATATCGACAACCAACATATCATGTCCACAATGCCAAAGTCACTCGACCGCATATCCGCAAAAACCTCTTCAAGGTTGAGAAGAGACTTTACAGAACTTATACTCCTTTAACTGAGCCTATAGGCAAACTTTATGAAAAGTTGAGGATTGCTGGTCATATAGCTCCTATCAACGAAATAAAGATGACTACGCGTGCATCGTGGATTGAACCCTCCAAGATTTGTGCTTATCATTCAGGAATGGAAGGACATACAATAGAAGAATATCGTGATCTGAAAGAAAAGATTCAACAACTGATTGATAATAAGGCCATATGCTTGAAGGACTTTGCAACAAAGGAAGTTCATATGTGAACGCATCAACGTCTACTTGATCCAGTTTACCAAATAAGGCTTGCGTCATTTAAGTTCACGTTTTCCACATTCAGACACCTATGATAACATGTGAGCAAATAAAATTGGTCAAAATCTACCATTCAATTGCTGCTCAAGAATGTTCTCGATATCTCGCTTATGCTCTTTTTGTAATTTGGAACTACGTCAGACCCGATTCCTGTTTAAGAAGGGATACAAAGGCGCTCCTATGGGGGTTCGGTCTTACCATAATAAAAACTTTCATTTTCCCCTTCTATTGATAATTGGGGCAGAATTTTTGAGAGGATCTCAAAATCCCATCAAGATTTGTCTTTGCACATCTCCATACTGGGGCAGAATTTTTGAGTAAACTCAAAAATGCTATCAAAAGCATTTCTTCTCAAAAACTGGGGTAGAATTTTGAAAGGATCTCAAAATTGCTGAAAATCAAGACTGGGTAGAAATTTTTAAGAGAATCTCAAAATATTAATAGTCGAGCTACAACTACAATAGATCAGAATGACAGAAGTTCTACCATGGAGCAGAAATTATGAGGGGATCTCAAAATTTTCGACAACACTCCGAAGAACACCAAAGGAGCACGCTGTTCCAAATCATGGATACAGATCAACCTCCCCTTTAAACTAACTATTTTTCTTTTAACACTCGACCCTTCCAACAAGGCGGATGTCCAAGCTATTACATACCCTCCCCATTCAACTATGAAGTTGCACTATGCCTGAGATCTATGCTTGCATGACTACATTATGCCCGAAGAATCGCATCATCGCATGTGCCTGAGATTGACTTATGCTCGAAGAATTGCATCATCGCATGTGCTCAATATTGCATGTGCCCGAAGAAATGCATCATTGCATGTGCCCGATATTGCATACGTCCGAAGAAACGCATCATTGCATGTGCCCGAAGAAATGCATCATTGCATTGTGCCCGAGACTGCATTGTGCCCGAAGTTTGTATAAGCCCAAGATTGCATCGTGCCCGAATCAAATCAAGTCACAAGTATCAATAGATTCCAAAAACAGATACGCTCTCTTTACTCATTACTTATATTCCAAAGGCATCATCCTCCATGGCCTGCGGACTCCATGTCATTGCCTGAGGACTTATATTATGCTTAGCATGTTCCTAAGGCACCATAGTCTAAAGGCATCATCCTCATGGCCTGCAGACATCATATCATGGCCTAAGGGTTTAATTATTGTCTATCATGATCAAAAGGTGTCATAGTCTAAAGGCATAATTTTCATCGCCTACAGACAACATTTTCATGACCTGAGGATACATTTTGCATATCATGGCCCTAGACATCATAGCCTAAGACGTCATTTTTCATGGTCTTAAGGCAAAAATTCATGGTCAACATGGGAGTTTGATACGCTAAAACTTACTTCTCAACTAATAAGTAAAGCGGTCGTGTCAAGTAAATAACCCAACTAGTGAGGTTGGGATCATTCCCACGAGGAAAATAGTCTAGACTTAACTTCAACCTGTTATTACTATTGTTTGATCAGTGACTTCCTTGGAAAGTAAAAAACAATAAAAGGGGGGTTTCTAATTCGAAATGAATGAAAATAACTAACTTAATTGAAAGAGACACTTAACAGCTTTGAATGTTGGATTTTAATCAATCAATCAAAGTAACTAGGGTTTACCTGTTCCCACAGGTTCATAACTTGATAATTCTAACTATAACAATTCTTTCCTAGTATCTTGCATGCAAAGTGATAAGTTATGTATTTCTAAATCCTTGGTTCGGCATCTAGAAATCTCACTCCGCACCTTGATCCGGCTACGTGTGTTGCTTTCCTAACCCTTATCTTTACCTTATATTAAGCATCGTATTTGATATTTGACTAAGTAATTACCTCGTACCAATCAATACTAGCCTATTAGATAGTATATACTAAATCTATGTTGATAATTCGTTTCCTATTATCTACATCCTTGGCCCGTCAAGTAGCATTAAGGCGAGTTCTAATGTTGGCCATCCGTTAAAAAGACTTCTAAGTAAAAGAAAATTATTAATACATGCAAGACACCATTCTAGAATTGTTATTTTAGTTAGGTTTTATCTCATTATTTGCCTATGGTTCCCACAACCCTAGTTATGGAGTTTAGTTACTCATACTCATAATCACACTTTTTAAATGTATTAAATAAGAATTCATGTACTTACTTCAATGAGAAAGAGTAAAATCCGACAGTTTGCTTGATTAATCACCAATAATCACTTGCAAGAATCTCAAAATAATCAACAATCTCACAAAAAGTCTAATGATTATCAAAAGTCTAATAATCTAAGAGTCTAACAATACAGAGTGTAACAATGATCCCGCATCTAACCTAACAGAGTCTTACTATCCAGATTCTAACCTCAAAAATGAGGTTTTTCGAACTATTTATAAAAAATAAAAACCTAATTAAACAAGGACTCTATTTGCTGGAAATCTGCCAAAATACGACAAGGTCGACGGACCTCGCGACGGATTGTCATGGTCACGAAGGACCGCCATGGACTCCGTCGTCCCATACTTATGCAATTTCTTCTGCTGCTCTTCTTCATTACCCTCGACGGAAAGTATGACGGACCGTCATAGGCACAACGGTCCGTTGAGGGCCTTCGTTCCAAAACACTTCAACTCTTGGAATATGGGTACTGGGATTACTTCTCTGAACTTCATGACGAACCTGCAGGACGGACCGTCATAGACACGACGGACCGTCACAAGCTTCGTAACCCAACACTTGGTCAGACTTTTCCATCTTCCTTCGGCATCTTCACTACGCTGCAACCTACGAATCGTCACAAGCAATACAGACCGTCATAAGCTCCGTAGGTGGTCTCTTCTGCATTTCTTCGATCAAAATCTTCGCATTCAGCTTTGGACAGATTTCCTGCAAAATAAAAAGAAACTTATATAAAAATTAGCACAAAAAGGCTTTTGGACACACTAAACTTTAGGAAAAAGTATTAATAATACCGTGAAACAACAGCCTCAACTTAAATTCGTTGTTTGACCTCAAGCGACGCACTATGACTCAATACACAATCTTTGTACAATAGTATCCATGTTTCATCCTTTGCAATCATTTGGCTATCAATCCCGACTAATCTCATCAAATCTATGCATGATATCACTATTAGGATTGAATTATGTGGGATCAGAACAAGACACAGACTCGCCATCCACTAACACCTATCCTCTTCAATTTCTCACCGATGTGCTAACAATTCCAGCATTGCAACTAGTGTCCTCACTTTAAACAAAATCCTCATTTTCACACAATGATTTTAGTTTGAGTATAAGGATTACTTTTCAACACTCGCTCTCAGAACAAAGTCACACTCATTCATACCTATTGCCATAAGCTTGCCCTTATTTTCATTGCCTTAATTTCGCTATACAACCCTTAGGATCACGATTTCTTAGCTAGTAACATAGGCTTTGCCCTCCTTGACATATCGGCTAAACCTTCCACTTTCTATCATTTTATCTCGCCCAGTTTCTCATATTCTTTCACCTTGCTATTTTCTCTTCTTTCTTTATTTGTGTAAATGACTCTCTTCTTTTCTTGCTTGTATTTCTTGTATATTTTTCTTTTTCTTTACTTTTCTTTCAAATAATTCTTGAATTACTTTACTTTTGTTCTTTCAACCCCACTTTCCAGAGCATTCCTCATAATAGCCACCCTCAACTCATGGATTTGCCATGAATCAAGCTACACAATACCCAAAGTTGGGTCAGGGCCATAACGAATGTTGTTTACTGCATTTGCCACCCTCAACTTATGCTTTTGACATAAGATGAGGTGCACATGTCCAAAGAGGGACCAGGGCCAACACATTGTTCCCGGAAAAGATCAGTTGGGGGTGAAAAAGAAAGGTCTAATTTAAGCTCAGATCATTTGGATCAAAGAAGGATAAATGTCATTTGGATTCTTTTATTTAGGCTAGAAATGGTTTATATTGAATAAAGGCCTATGATCCTTTCCTAATTGTCTATTACAGCTTACTTTTAGCAGGACTAACCAGGAAAGTTCTAGCTCAGTATCAATAGTGGACTATTCAAATCTTCCTCACACTCACTTGACATCTCATCACTATACCAGATTATCAGACACCTAGTTCAAATTTTAGACTTAGGGTAATGCAATGGTGTACCTCTTTGTCATGCTTAGAGCCGCACAATTATCAGTTTATCAGGATATCATTTTAGCCATCATGCTCCAGAATTAAACTGTGTACAAAATATATAGACATGCTGGTTCAACAGAAAAAGTAATCAGTCTTTTGGGGAAAAAGAACACAGGCAAGAAAACCCCAAAAGAGGATAGTGAATTGGGATACTCAAACTTCACCCTAACACTCACTTTCCATTTACCCCACCCCCAACAAAAAAAAACATGCAATTGTCCCCAATGCATAAAAATTTAAATAATAGAGTGGTAGGTGAAGCAAACCTGTGGCGCAAAGCGCCATCAATCAACAAGTTGGTGGGTCCAGTTCCCAGGAACCCACGTCCTCTGCAATCTGGACACCCTCAGTGGTATCCTCAGCCACAACCACACCATCAGTAGTGCCTCCTACAATCTCTACAGTTCGGGAGCTAGACGCCCCAGCCGCTAACTCTGATGCTCTCATCTGGTGCGCCTCCTCCTCAGCAAGTGAGGCTCTCATCGCAGCCTCCATCTCTCGGTGCTCCTTCTTCATTTGTGGCTGACCCAGAGGGTGTGCCGGTCAGTGTGCGCTCCTCATCAGACTGGGAGGCAGTGACTATGCCGGACGCCACCTTTTTGGTTGTGGCTCTGGGAGCACGTGCAGCACGGGAAGGGGTGGAAGTGCCTGGGTGCACATACTCGGGGTCAAGCTCATCATCAGAGCCAATGACCATGCGGGCAAACGGGGTGACAGACTTCGATCGCCCGCGTGCATACATTCGATCTTGCTTGGGTGTCATAGTAGATAGTACCTGTAAAGGATCAATATTAGTACGAGAAGTGGCAAACAAGACAAGCAAAACCACACAAAAAAAATTAAAACAGTATGTCATTTCTATGGTCACAATGACACACGACGGGCCTGGTGATGGCTCGTCGTGACTATGACGGACCGTCATAGGGTCCGTCGTGTTTTACTTAGACTATGTATATTTGGAGAACCTTGAAGGAGAATCTCTGACTAGTATGACAGTATGTGCACGATGGACCGTCACAGGTACGACGGTCCGTTGTAGGTGTCTGTCAGAAGACACTTTGAAAAAAATGAGAGACCCTTAGGAGAGGGGTCTCTGACCGTCATAATGGTCATGCAGGACGGACCGTCGTGGGTACGACGGACCGTCACATGTGTCCGTTAAAGGACACTTAGAAAAAGTGAGAGACCCTTAGGAGAGAGGTCTCTGATCTCCATAACGGTCATGAAGGACGGACTGTCGTGGGTACGACGGTCCATCACAGGACACTTAGAAAAAGTGAGAGACCCTCAGAAATAGGGTCTCTGACAACCAGAACGGTTGTGCAGGACGGACCATCGTGAAGACGACGGTACGTCACATGTTTCCGTTGGGGGACACTTGGAAAAACATGATCAGTGGGGTGTTAGGGCTTTTGAAACGGACCCTACAACGGTCCGTCATGGGCACAACGGTCCGTCATTGGGGTCTCGTTCTGTAGATCAGTGACAGAACTGGTGTACCCCATTCATCCCCGATGAACCCAAATCAAACTTGTAGTGTTTTGGACCTACATTTGTCTAACCCAACTACCTAGGAAACTAGTAATGCGAAAGCACCTATGTCTAGGGTTGTAAACATGGCAATTTCGAACATTTTTAACCTAGGTTAGCAAGAACCTTATATAAAAGAAATGAACATATCACAAACAACTAAGCTAATACTAATTAATAAACAAAAATGCAAGATAAATGAGTAGAAATTAGAGACACATACCTTAGAATTAGGGAAAACACAAAGGAAAAGTACTCAGTGACCAGGAAGAACCCACAGCAGCAACTCCGACTAGTAGATTATCCCTTTTAGGCTTTGGAGGAATTGTGGGGGAACAATGATCAGTTGATAGAGGGAGAGATGGTGGAAGTTGAAAAGAGAGGGAAATGGGAGGAATAATGAAGGAATTGGGTGAAATGAGGGGTTGGGAAGTTAAAATGGTGAAATTTTATAATAAACTCCAACCGGGTCGGGTCGGGTACGCCTCATTAATCATGCGACGATTCCCCGACGACGGTCTGTCGCAGCTGTGACGATCCGTCGTTGGTTGCGTCGTGTGTGCCCTAGTTTGATAATAACAGAAAGACGTACCTGGTACAACGGAGGCATACGACGGTCCGTCGCAGGCGCAATGTTCCCTCGATGTATCCGTCAGTGACTGCTGCAAAGTAATTTTCTGCAGAATTTCCTGGTGATGTGCCTGCAAATTTAAAAACCCATTTGTAGAAAAAAATACCATTACTAAAAAGACTATAAGTATTGGGTTGCCTCCCAACAAGCGCCTGATTTAATGTCGCGGCACGACTGTGGACACTTGATTACTCAGACTTCATCAAGATGGTATGCCTCTATCACTTCATTCCCCAATGCTTTATGCCCAAAATAGAGTTTTATTCGATCTCTATTCATCTTAAACTGCACTCCCTCCTTGGCTTTTAACTCAACTGCTCCATTAAGGAATACTGGGGTAATCAAGTAAGGGCCAGTCCATTTGGACTTGAGCTTTCCCGGAAGACAAGGCGACCCAGAACTGTCTACATGCACCAAATCCCCAACCCTAAACTCTTGTTTTGCACTTTTTTGTTCATTCTCATTCTTCATCTTTTCTTTGTGGGATATGGCGGATACAAAATCAGCCGGAAAGATGAATGACTCCACTTTTACTAGCACATCATGGAGTATCCCTATAGGCCGTTTCACTCTCCGATCAGCCATCAGTAGCCGCATCGTAGTGGGTTTTGGTTCACCCAAACCCTACTTCTTGTAGATCGAGAGGGGCATGAGATTTATGCTTGCCCCCAGATCACATAATGCTTTCGCAAAATGTAATGACCCAACTGTACAAGGAATAGTGACGCACCCGGATCTTCTTTCTTTTGTACGAGGGATCTTGTAGCAATAGCACTACAATGCTGCAGTCTATCATCATCCTCAAAAGTGACCTATCTTTTCTTGGTGAACAGATCTTTCATAAATTTGGCATAGTCGGGCATTTGTTCTAGAGCTTCTACCAAAGGGACATTGATAGAAAGTTGCTTCAACATTGTTATGAAACGCCGGTATTTACCACCCTCGGTCTTTTTCACTAATCTCTAAGGGAAAGGTGGTGGTGGCCTAGGCATGGGAATTACCTTCATAGGTACTTCTGCATCTTTTCTATTACTTTCCTCTGCTTCACCACTACCCTTTTCCACATTATCATTATCCTTTCTCACATTTTCCTTAGTAGACGGCATAAGTGGGTCAATGGTTTGCTTACCACCCCGAGTAGTGATTGCCATAAAGTGTGCATCATTCTTTGGATTTTGGACAGTGTTGCTAGGAAGAGTGCCCGGTTGCCATGTGTTCACTGTCGCAAATAATTGGTCCATTTGCAACTCGATCTGTTTAATCGATATTGCATGTGTATCAACTTTTTGCCCAATACTATCTAAATCACACCTTAACTCTTTAATGTGCTCATCAATAGCATCGAACCTCCTCATCATTTTGTGCAACATATCCTCAACTCGCGCCATACTATCTCCACCATCCCTAGGAGTAACTTCACGATTTTGAGGAGGGACATAGGGCCCATTCCTATCAATTATGTTACCGTAGTTACCCCTGTTGAAGTTGTTGTCGCGGTTGTAGTTTCCATCTCAGAAATAATGACCCTCACGATTATAGTTACCATAGTTCCGACCTTGGTTCCCTTGACCTTGGTGCCAATTATCCTGATTTGAGCCTTGGGCGCTTGGTCGGAAACCCCCCGTCTGCTCATTTACTACATAAGTGTCCTCCGCATAATAACATTCATCATTAGGGGGTGGTGGTTTAGCCAAGTAGTTGATTGCATTAATCTTTTCTGCAACCCCAGTGACATGTTTTAGTACCAACCCAATATTAGTTCTCATCTGAGCCATTTCTTCACGAATCTCATCTGTGGCTGGGTTGTGAGTGGACTGCACTGCAAGGTGTTTCTCCCTGTATCAGACTTCCTAGTACTCGAAGCTTTGTTATTCCGGGAGATTTTCTCTAATTTTTCGGCAATTTAAGCATAAGGACATTCCCCATAAGATCCACTTGCTATAGTGTCCAACACCGCTTTGTTATTATCATCCTGTCCCCGATAGAAGTATTCCTTCAGTGACTCATCATCTATACGGTGATTTGGAACACTTCTCAAGAATGAGGTGAATCTATCCCAAGAACTACTAACTGACTCTCCTGGTAGTGCCACAAAGTTATTCACTATTGGAGACCGGATAGTATCGTGCTAAGAAGACATCCCTTAGTTGGTACCAAGTGAAGATTGAGTTGTATGGGAGCTCAGTGAACCACATAGCAGCCTCTCCCGTCAGTGAGAGAGGAAACACTCTGAGACCTATTACATCTAAATCCAAATCAAGCCTCCCTACACAACTTTTACACACTGCCCTTACCTTAGTAATAGGGGCATGTGGATCCTCAGAAGGTAGCCCTGAAAACAAACCTCTGACAGTTAGCATTTTCATCAGGCTACTAGTTACCACAAAGGTGTGGCCTATGGGTAGAGGAGGCAAGACAAGTGGCCCATCCGAGTCTGCTATGTTATCATAACCTCTGTAGTATGCTTGGGGCCGTGGAACGCGATTTTGTCCCCTTTGTTGGTGTTCACCCGGAGCATTGGATAACATCTGACCATGAACATCAACCGGAGCTGGGATGTTCCGGTTCAGATCATCTTCATTTATTCCCAAGTGTCGATTCATATTGGGCAGTGTACGCTCTAACTCATGATCGTAGGGAAACAAGGGTTCTCTTCCTCTCCGTGTATTTTGTATACAAGGAGGATAGTTCTAAAAAAATCAAAAACAATAAAACAAAGTAAAATCAAGAAAATATCAACTAAACTATAATAATAAGTTCAAGTTAATCTAAAAGCTATATTCCCCGGCAGCGGCGCCAAAATTTGATACGCTCAAACTTACTTCTCAAATAAGAAGTAAAGAGGTCATGTCAAGTAAATAACCCAACTAGTGAGGTTGGGATCGTTCCCACGAGAAAAATAGTCTAGACTTAACTTCAACCTGTTACTATTGTTTGGTCAATGACTTCCTTGGAAAGTAAAAAATAATAAAAGGGGGAATTCTAATTCTAAATGAATGAAAATAACTAACGCAATTGAATGAGACACGTAACAGCTTTGAATGTTGTATTTTAATCATTAATCAAAGTAACTAGGGTTTACGTGTTCCTCACAGGTTCATAACTTGATAAATCTAACTATAACAATTCTTTCCTAGTATCTTGCATTCATAGTGATAAGTTATGTATTTCTAAATCCTTGGTCCGGCATCTAGAAAATCTCACTCCGCACCTTGGTCCGGCTACGTGTGTTGCTTTCCTAACCCTTATATTTACCTCATATTAAGCATCGTATTCGATATTTCACTAAGTTATTACCTTATACCAATCAATACTATCCTATTAGATAGTATATACTAAATCTATGTTGATAATTCTTTTCCTATTATCTACCTCCTTGGTCCGGCAAGTAGCATTAAGGCGAGTTCTAACGTTGGTCATCCGTTAAAAAGACTTCTAATCTAAAGAATTAATAATACATGCAAGACACCATTCTAGAATTGTTATTTTAGTTAGGTTTTTTCTCATTATTTGCCTATGATTCCCACAACTCTAGTTATGGAGCTTAGTTACTCATAGTCATAATCACAATATTCAAATATATTAAATAAGAATTCATGTACTTACTTCAATGAGAAAGAGTAAAATCCGACAGTTTGCTTGATTAATCACCAATAATCACTTGCAAGAATCTCAAAATAATCAACAATCTCACAAAAAGTCTAATGATTATCAAAAGTCTAATAATCTAAGAGTCTAACAATACGGAGTGTAACAATGATCCCGCATCTAACCTAACAGAGTCTAACTATCCGGAGTCTAACCTCAAAAATGAGGTTTTTCGAACTATTTATAAAAAATAAAAACCTAATAAACAAGGACTCTATTTGCTGGAAATCTGCCAAAATACGACAAGGTCGACGGACCTCGCGACGGATTGTCATGGTCACGAAGGACCGCCATGGACTCCATCGTCCCATACTTATGCAATTTCTTCTGCTGCTCTTCTTTATTACCCTCGACGGCAAGTATGACGGACCGTCATAGGCACAACGGTCCGTCGAGGGCCTTCATTCCAAAACACTTCAACTCTTGGAATATGGGTACTGGGATTACTTCTCTGAACTTCATAACGAACCTGCAGGATGGACCGTCATAGACACGACGGACCGTCACAAGCTTCGTAACCCCACACTTGGTCAGACTTCCCCATTTTCGTTCAGCAGCTGCACTACGCTGCCACCTAAGGACCGTCACAAGCACGACGGACCGTCATAAGCTCCGTAGGTGGTCTCTTCTGCATTTCTTCGCTCAAAATCTCCGCATTCAGCTTTGGACAGATTTCCTGCAAAATAAAAAGAAACTTATATAAAAATTAGCACAAAAAGGCTTTGGACACACTAAACTTAAGGAAAAAGTATTAATAATACCGTGAAACCACGTAATATCAGAGTTGCATCATGTTTACATTTACCATTTATTTTGATACATATGCTCTAATTACTATATTTCAGTTATATTACAAGTTACATATATGCAGATTACAGACAAAACCACCTTCTGAACGGCTGTTCACTTGCTTACAAACAAAGGCTCCGACAAATTCTTGGCTACTCTCACTATCGTTTCGCTACTCATCCATCATTTAGGCTACCATGAAGATATCTTCGGATTCAACTCGCCACTCTAACCCACTGTCTCTTCATCTAGGCTTGTCCGCCTTAAAATGGGACATTTAGGCTCGTCTGCCTTACAATGCGACATTTAGGCTCGTCCGCCTTATAATTCGACATTTTAGGCTCGTCCGCCTTACAATGCGACATCTAGGCTCGTCCGCCTTACAACGTGATATTTAGGCTCGTCCGCCTTAAAATGCGACATCTAGGCTCGTCCGCCTTACAACGTGATATTTAGGCTCGTCCGCCTTGCAATGCGATATCTAGGCTCGTCCGCCTTACAATAGAACATTTAGGCTCGTCCACTTTAAAAGGATATTTAGGCTGGTCTGCCTTAAAAGGAAATTTAGGTCGTCCGCCTCATAGGACATTTAGGCTCGTCCTCCTTAAAACGATATTTAGGCTTGTCCGCCTCATAGGACATTTATGTACATCCACCTTACAACCAGATAGTTTCCTTATATTATCATATCTTTATACTATAAGATTTATTAGAGGTTGATTTTTACCTTCGGAGATGGGTTGCATTTCTTGAACAAGTTAAGCCAAAGTCTACAAGGGCGTCTCAAAACAGATACGCTTCTCATCACCTCTTGTCATTTATTTAGAACTCATATTTTATCATTGTTGGTCATACTTTATCTATTTATAAGCTAACATTTTATCTAGAATTTGCAGATATGATTGATCGCCCCTTGATTACAATCATCGTGCTATCATCTATCACAACAAAGACCCTATCAATTCTTTTCTACTCATACGTCGAACCTTGATCAAAGGCTGAAAACCCCACTCTATCATGCTCTTCCCACTTTTCTGTCATTGCTCTTTCAGCCTCTCTATCTCTCTCTTCTCGCTGCACTAATCTTATCCATTCAAGCCGATATCGTGCCTTTCAAATACCTTAGCGCTCTTTCAATTTCTAGGAGTCTCGTATAACCAGAGATATGTAGGCGACTTAAAACCAAAGTCTCGGTCGTACACTTTTTTCAACTCTACTTTGCTTCAATTGATCCTACTGAAATCTGTCGTCGGTCGGACAAAATCGGCTACCAAATCAACGTTGGTTGCCCGACAATTCATTCTTCATTCTCAATCAACAAAGGGGCAGCTGCTGACACCCAATTTTGACCGACCTTTAACCATTTTTAGGAATATTATTCGATTAAATACGTATTTTTAAAATTTAGTGAAAGTTTAGAATTTAGTCGATTTTACTTGAAAAAATTATATATTCTAGTATGTTTACTTAATAAAACTATCGTAAATATTATTTAAAATATTTTTAAATTATTAATGAATTTCAAATGTATTAAAATCTAAATGATTTTTAATTATAAAAAATATTTTAATATATGTAGTATTTTAATTAAATAGTAATTCCTACACTTTCCTTAAAATTATTTAAATTCTAGCCTATTCTATTATAATTTCTTTAAATTCTAGCCACTTCATTTCAATTTTTTTTAAAATCATAGCCACCATTTCATTTTAATTCTAACCAATTTTAATTGCAATTGTAGCCATTCCATATTCAATTCAATCTGATTTCAATATATCTCATCTTTTAATCTCATCCTTCTATTTTATTAATCGAATCTTAACCCTTTATCTCTTATTAAATCAATGGTTGAGGTCAAATCCTTCTTTTTCTCTATTTTGAACTATCAAAGATCCAAACCTAAGAAGATTTTCAATTTTTTCACTCTCTTCTCCCTACCTCTCCTTGGCAGCATCAGCCGCCAACCCCTCTCTCTCCCTATTCTTTTCCAACAGCCGCCTCCCCTCTCCCTCTCTCTCTCCTGGCGACCCCTCTTCTTTTCCCCCCGGCCAACCTGCAGCTGCTGGCCGCCTCTTTACCCCTCTTTCTCTCCCCCTTCTTCTCTTCTCTCCAATCGTCTCCCTCTTCCTTCCTCTCCTCCATCATTCTATCCTCCTCTCTTCCCCTCCTGTCTCTTCTCTTCCCCCTTCCCCTTCTCCTTCCTCTTCTTTTATTTTGCAGGTTCCAGCAACCACGGGACAGCCTCAGCGAGCATCCAGGCGACCAGTAGCAGCACAGGCTACCTCCACCCTCTCCCTCTCTTCTCCGATGTTCAGCAGCTTTCTCTTTCCTCCAGCGAGACACCTGCAACCGGAGACAAGCGCCAGCAACTAGCGAGAGCCTGACAACCCTGTTTTCTCTGTTTTCCGGTGAACCCACCAGCAGCCAGGCGAGGCACGACGAGCAGACCAGGCGGTGCCGCCCCTCCCTCCCTTTCTCCATCATTCTCCTCTTCTCCCTCTCTCCGTCTCCCTCGTTCTTTTCTTTTTTCTGGCAGGGACGAAGGCGGCAACAGTAGTCTCGCGCAGGTGCAGCAGTAGCGACAAGAACCTGCATCTCTAACAACTTCCAACTAGCCATCACTTCGAGCGACGTATTTGGGTAAGGGCATATTTTCAAAGATCTGTCCGAGGTATTTTTTATTTTATATATTAGTCTCAAATCATTGTGCGTACGGGCTTATTTGTTCTTGAAATTCATGTTTCGTTTCTTAAATCTATGATCAAATTATTTTTACTCCCTTAGTATCTTCTAATTTGCTATGAACGCTTGCTAATTTTAATTTTGAATGTGCTAAATCGTTATTTGGCCCTTTCCTTTGGATGCCCATTGTATCTATGGTAAATGTTTGGTCATCTAATGTCGTGTGTAAAATCTGGAAATTATCGTAATTGATATATCTTTGAGATATTGAATATTGTTTGACGTTGTAATTAAGTCAGACTTTTTTTCCCGCTCTTTTCCTCTTATTTAGTGTATAACCAATTGATTAAAATGAAGTCTTAATGCTCACTCATGTGTTAATCGTTTAATCTTCTGTTTTGATTGATGAATGGGCCATTCACTCGTCTAGCTGAACTAATTATTTCTTGTCAATTTGCTCATTCATATAACTACGGTAAGTCAACATATTTGTGAACATTTATTTGATTTAGGCTAAATCGTAATAATTTGGTGACTCCTTAATTGATCTCTTTGCCTTGCTCTCGCCTCTTTTCTTATTTGATAAGAAAAATTCAAAATTCATCCGTTTTGGCTCCTTTTTGTTCAAGGAAAATAATATTAATTAATCCCTCCTTTCTTTAATATTTCGCTTGATTAATTCTTATTTGTCGTTTATGACAACCTTATTATTTCCTTGTCATATTTAGCTGTTCATATATTTAGAAATGATATGTTTTAATAAATTTGATTTGTCCCTTCCTTATTTATGAATATCACTCTTCCTAATTTATCCTAATTTGTTTATATTTGGTAACATAATATTTTAAATCCGATTTTGGCTTCTTTTTTTTGTTTAAGGGAAACTATCATTATTTTTGCTAACATTCACTAGTTTATTTTTTGTTGATAAAATATTTTAAGATTTTTTTAAATTTGGCTCTCCTTTAAAATAAGGAAATGGTATTATAATTGATTCCTTAAAGATATTTATTTTCCTTTTGTGCTCTCCCCCTCTTTGCTATATAAATAAGACCCCCTCCCTTCCTTATATCATCAACTCATTCACTCTCTTTCAACACAAGAGCGCTCATCCTCTTACTATTCATATTACTAGTATTTTTAAACAAACAAGTTTCCGGTAACTTTCAAGTGCTACTACTTGGCTACTTTGCTTTGTTAGAATAGAAGTTGGGTCGACTCGTTTTCATTGCTACCATTCCTTTTGCTTAGCCAGTTATTTTTTTCTTTTTTTGCATTCATACATTTGTGTAAGGTGATTGTTATATTATCTTCTATGTGTATAATTTGTGGTTAAGAATTTGCATGTGTGTCTCATTTTTTATAAATAAATATGATCACTTGTGTAGTTATTTGATTGCTTTGACAGGTTTCAAACTTGAAGTTCAAGTTGAATATTAGCCATGAAGAAAGATTATTTGTTTAATTCATATATTTGAATCTATATATTTCTTATTTATTTATTTAAATTTTTTAATATTTGTATAACTCTAAAGCTCTCATATATAAATTTATTTTGAGGATCGTCTAAGGGGAGGGGGATTATATGCAAAATTTGTAATGTTTTCGTGTTAGAAAGCATTCTTATAGGACTAAAATATTTTTTCATCATTTATAGGGGTTGTTTTAACTTTTAATCTCCTAGAAATCATAAGCTAATCTCTAGTATGCTAACTTACGTTAAAAGGAGCAAGGGCTTTAATTGTCAATTTGTCTCTTGTTTGTTAATATGAATTCTTATTAATAAGTTTCAATGTGTTCACTTAGAAAATATGAATATAGAATCTAATTATATAAGATTGTGCATCTGCCTAATAATTTTCAGCATGTTTTACAATTAGATAATCCATCAATATTTTCAACTCTATGAAAAAGAGCAATTTTCTGCATACATTATTTTTTTTTGTTTCTTCGTAAAAAATTGTCATACTAATTTGCCTATAAAAATCTTTTAAAAAAATAATAGTTCATATTTTTATGCATCATAATTAACCTTTTTTGCATCTAAAATCTGCTATTAAATAAAAAAAATTCATTGTAATTAGTTTATGCCTAATATATATATTTTTACATTAATAACCAATCTGTAAATCCATCAATATTTTAAAAAACAAATTTCTGCACCAATAATAAGTTTTTCACTTATATAAAATTTGTTGTATTTAATAATCAACTTATTTGGTGTTCTTAAAAATAGTTTTCTGCCTTAAATAGATAAAATCAGGCGCCCTAAAATAATTTTCTGCCCTAAACAAATTAAGTCTCTTGTTATAAAATATTATTTTCTATCATAATAATTATTTCTGCTATTTTAAAATATATGTGCATGTGTGATCATATCCTTTGCTACTTGGAAATAAAATAAAATCTATTATGTCACTAATCATTTTTCACTTTAAAATTAGTCCAACATTAAAATATACACCCCTGTCTTAATCTTTGTTTTATTATTATAACAATGTATGCTCACACATTTAGCATGAAATCTTTTACAATTATGTGTCGTTTGCAAGCATGTCTATTTAAATTTAGAGACGAAATTGAAATCTACTGTGCTAAAATGACCGTGTTGTTTGTCTTGTCTCTTTGACTTGGTGTGTAGAAGGGTCTTATATTCTATTTTGTCTAAACCCACCCTTTAAGAGCCCAATGCCTCTTGGACAATAAAGTTGAGACTATTAGGCACCTTTTAGGTACGAAATGCATGTTGTGGTTGGGTAGGGGTAGTTGGCCCTACGGAGATGATGACATCGACTCAGGCATGAAAGACAAACTTTGGTTTTGTCTGTCCCTATATGGCAGCCTATCGGAAAACAAAAAAAAAAGTCGAGTGCTGATCCAAAAGTATCTTTTGAGTCTCCCTTCCCATTTTACCCTTTTTACTTGTTAAATAATTATGTTTGTTTGGGGTAGTTTTGAAGAAAATAAAATTATTTTTTTATCTATTTGTCTCTTTTCTATCCTCTCTCTTATCACTTTATTAATTGTTTAGTATATCTATTTTATTGTTATTGCTTAGACTCGCATATTTAAATTAATAAAAATAATAAAATAGTCTTAATTGTTTTATATTTGTTATCACCTAGCAAGCTTAAATAAACTAATAAATGAAGTGACCTTATTTTCTACTTGTAACCCCCACATAGATTGCATGTGATACGGCCGGGACCAACATTTGTGGACCTCAAGGTATGTTTAACACCTTCCCCTTGAGGTAATTCGAACCCTTACCCTGATCTCTGGCTCGTTGACCTTAACTAGACTTAGTTAGGTTAGATAGGTGCCCTAACGCGCCTTAATTCGTTAGGTGGGACTCTTAACCCAAAATCCCAAAAGAGTTGTTAGGTCGTGCATAAAACCCATTTTTTGTGAAAAATGGGGCGCGACAATAGTGATATCAGTTGTTCCTATTGGCCCGTGGTTTTTCCCTTATTAAGAAGGGTTTCCACGTAAAATTCTTGGTGTCACTATTTTCTAATTTATTTCTATTACTTTTACCATATGTATTTTTGTATTTATTCGTGTTTTCCCATAAAACGGGTATCAGAGCAAAGGTTTAATTTGAGTATGCTCTGTGGTTGCAGCACAGTCTGAACTTCCACATAAGAAAAGATTTATTTTGATTTGCGATAACAATATTTTTTGGGGAAAAATAATGGAAGCCAACACAAGTAGAATGGTTACTTTGAATGGTGTTAATTATGTCATTTGGAAGGGGAAAATGGAAGATCTTTTTTATGTCAAGAACTTTTATAAACCAGTATTTACCACTGTAAAGCCTGATACTAAAATAGATGAAGAGTGGAATCTGTTGCAGAGACAGGTTTGTGGATTCATTAGGCAATGGGTCGACGATAATGTGTTGAACCATATTTCTGGGGAGACACATGCTCAAACCCTATGGGAGCATCTTGAAAGTTTGTATGCTTGGAAGACTGGCAATAACAAAATGTTCTTAATAAAGCAGATATTGAGTTTAAAATATCATGATGGTTCTCCGATGATAGACCATCTGAATAATTTTTAGGGGATCATGAATTAATTATCTGCTACGGGCATCAAATTTGATGAAGAAATTCAATGGTTGCTTATACTTGGTTCCCTACCAGACTCTTGGGAAACATTTAGAACTTCATTGTCAAATTCTGCTCCGGATGGTGATCTCTATGAATTTCCCCAAGAGTGGTGTCTTGAACGAAGAAATGAGAAGAAAAACTCAAGGTTAGTCTTCGTCGGATGTCTTGATAACTGTCCCAAGGGGGAGAAACAAAAATCGTGGTTCTCAATATAGAGAACAAAATAGGAGCAAATCCAGAGAGAGAATTAAGGATATTGAGTGCTATCATTGTGGCATGAAAGGGCACACAAAGAAGTACTGCAAGAAGTTGAAGAGGGAAAACAAAAACAAAGAGGAAACTAAGAAAGATGGCAATGAAAATTGCCTAGCCAACGTTACCACCGAAGATCTTGTTACTGTCCTTGATGCGGATATGATAAATATTGCTTGTGATGAGTCAAGTTGAGTTGTGGACACTGGTGCCGCATCTCATGTGATATCAAGGAAGGATTTTTTCTCTTCCTATACTCCTGGTGATTTTGGAACCTTGAGTATGGGTAATGAGACTATTTCTAGGGTGGTTGATATTGGTACAATTTGTTTGGAAACTAGTGTTGGAACTAAACTAGTTTTGAACAATGTGAAACATGCTCCTGATGTTCATCTGCACTAATTTCTGTTGGTGTTTTAGATGATGAAGGATATGTTAGTACCAACGGTGATGGAAAATGGAAGCTCATTAAGGGTTTCTTTGTTGTGGCTCGTGGTAACAAACGTTGTGGTCTATACTGTACTACGACATCTGCTTGTGTTGATATGGTGAATGCGGTTGAGAGTGATAACTCCTCAATGTTATGGCACAAGAGACTTAGCCACATCAGCGAGAAACGACTTAATGTTCTAGCCAAGAAGAATTTTTTGTCAAATTTCAAAAGTGCTAAAGTAGAAAAGTGTAAGCACTGCTTGGATGGTAAACAAAATAGAGTTTCTTTTAAGTCCTACACTACTTCTAGAAAGACAGAGTTGCTTGAGATGGTGCATTTTGATTTATATGGTCCAATAAAGACAAAGACATTAGGTGGTGCACTCTACTTGTCACTTTCATTAATGATTGCTCGAGAAACTTTGGGTCTATGTCTTAAAGACTAAAGACCAAGTGTTAGGTGTCTTCAAGAAATTTCAGGCTTCAGTTGACAGGCAAACTGGAAGGAAACTTAAATGTATTCGTACTAATAATGGTTGTGAATATTGTGGACCATTTGATGAATACTGCAAGCATCAAGGTATTAGATACCAAAAGTCTCCTCCCAAGACTCCCCAGCTTAATGGTTTGGCTGAGAGGATTAATAGGACCTTGATGGAAAGAGTTAGATGTTTGCTTTATGAAGCAAAATTGCCGAACTCATTTTGGGGTGTGGCTTTATTGACCGTTGCACATGTTATTTATCTATCTCCTACTGTTGCTTTTCAAAGTGATGTACCAAATAGTGTTTGGTACGGAAAGGATGTTCTTATAACCATTTGAAAGTATTTGGTTGCAAAGCTTTTGTACATGTGCTGAAAGATGAGAGGTCAAAGTTAGATGCCAAGACAAGGCAATGCATCTTCATTGGATATGGACTAGATGAATTTGGTTACAGGATATATGATCCAATTGAAAAGAAACTTGTGAGAAGACGTGATATTATTTTCATGGAGACTCAAACAATTGAAGATATTGACAAAGCGGAGAAGGTAGAATCTTCAAGTTTTGATGATACCGTTCATCATGATGAAGTTTCTCACATAAGTGTGCATGATGTTGTTGGGCTTGATAATCATGGTGGTACCCAGAATCATGTACCGAGTCAACATGTTGATGTTGATAATAACAATGATGATCCTATTGCTCATGAAGTTGTGGACGAATCAAATATTCTGCCTCGGAGGTCCACAAGACAGCGGTTTCCTTGCTCTCGTTATTCACCCAATGAGTATGTGTTACTCACTGACAGGGGGGAACCTGAATGTTATGAGGAGGCCATGGAAGATGAGCACAAGGATAAATGAATTGAACTCGTGCAAGCTAAGATAAAGTCTCTGCATGATAACCACACTTATGAGTTGGTAAAATTGCCCAAGGGCATGAGAGCTCTGAAGAACAAGTTGGCGTTCAAAGTTAAAGTTGAAGAACACAACTTGAAGCCCAGTTACAAAGCTAGATTGGTTGTTAAGTGATTTGGTCAAAGAAAGGGTATTGATTTTGACAAAATACTTTTTTTGTAGTGAAAATGTCCTCGATTCGCACAGTTTTAGGTTTGGCTGCTAGTCTTAATTTAGAGATTGAGCAGATGAATGTGAAGAAGACTTTCCTTCACGATGACCTAGATGAAGAGATTTATATGGAACAACCTGAGGGCTTCAAACTAGAAGGTAAAGAAAATTTTGTGTGCAAACTCAAAAAGAGTCTTTATGGCCTAAAACAAGCTCCCAGACAGTGGTACAAGAATTTTGAATCTGTTATGGGTGAGCAAGACTATAAGAAAACTTCTTCAGATCATTGCGTATTTGTACACAAATTTTCTGACAACAATGATTTTATCATCATTTTGTTGTATGTGGATGATATGTTGATTGTGGCCAAGAATACTTTCTATGAAAGACTTGGGTCATGCCAAGAAAATTTGGGGCATGAGAATTACTCATCTCAGAGATGAAAGGAGAATTTATTTGTCCTAGAAGAAGTTTATTGAACGTGTACTGGACCGCTTCAATATGAAAAATGCTAAGTTTGCTAGTACACCTCTTGCTAGTCATATGAAATTGAGCAAGAAGATGTGTACTATGGAGGAAAAAGAGAACATGGACAAAGTTCCATATTCCTCCGTCTTCGAAAGTCAAATGTATGCAATGATATGCACTAGACCTGATATTGCTCACGCGGTGGGTGTTGTGAGCAGATTTCTCGAAAATTTGGGAAAAGAGCATTGAGAAGTTGTGAAGTGGATACTCATGTATCTTAGAGGAAACTCAGAATAATGCTTGTGTTTTGGAGCATCAAATTCAATCTTGAAAGGCTATACAGATTCTAATATGTCAGGTGACATTGATAGCAGAAAATCCACCACTGGATATGTGTTTACTTTTTTAGGGGGAGATATATCATGGCAATCGAAGTTGCAGAAGTGTGTCGCACTATCTACAACTGAAGCTGAGTATATTGCGGCTACTGAAGCCGGCAAGGAGATAGTATGGATGGAACAATTTCTTCAAGAGCTTAGTTTGAATTAGATGGATTATATTGTCTATTGTTACAGTCAGAGTGCAATAGACCCGCGTAAGAACTCCATCTACCATGCAAGAATAAAACACATCGACGTCAGATATCACTGGATTCGTGAGGAAGTGGAGAGTGAATCATTTCATGTCAAAAATATCAACACATGTGAAAATTCTGTAGATATGCTGACCAAGACGATACCAAAAGACAAGTTCGAGTTATGCAAAGAACTTGTGTGTATGAGCTCTCTCTAAAGAAGATGAAGATACCTTATTCCAGTAAATGAGACTGAAGGGGGAGATTTGTTGAATCCATCCAATTTTTTTTGTCAACTTTAGCTATTCAATTGCTACAAGCAATTGTTAAAAAGGAATAGTAATTTGAGTTGAAAATAAAAGATTTGGTGTTTGGCAAATTGGTAAGAATTGCAATCATTTTTTATTTCTATATTTACCTATGTTATTAGTGACATAAACATGATTTTACCCTTCTATAAATAGAGCATTCTCGCTCATTTTTAGAACACACCAAAACTTGAAAGAAAAACCACTTTGAGAGCAAAGTGAGATATTCCATAGACTATACAAGAAAAATAGTCTATGAAGAAAAATAGAGTGTGACTGATATTTTAGTAAGGTGGAAATAAAAAAAGTGTTATTCCTTTAAAGTGTGTAGTAATCACTTTGAGTATTGTATTCGTGATTATACTGTGTAAAATCATTACTATAGTGATATGAGTTACTCCTCTTGGCCCATGATTTTTTTCCTTATTGAGAAAAATTCCCACGTAAAATTTTTGATGTCGCTATTTTCTCATTTATTTCCATTACTTTTACCATATATATTTTTATGTTTATTCACGTTTTCCAGTCAATTATGTGACCTAAACCAAACTGTTACTACACAATAATTAAAGTGACATCTTATAACAATTCATAAACTTGAAATAATCTATCTCTGATATACCTATTTTTAGCTAATTTGAAATATCCATCCTCGGTGCTATTTATTAAGAAATTAATTGTAGCCGCAAGCACAATCTGAATGAGAAACTTAGGAAACTCAAACCAATTTAAATACCATGAAAGATAAACATGGAGAAACATTGACAGAAAGGAATTAACCATAATTATGAAAAACCAAAAGTAACTCTTACCGGAAATCAATAAAACAAGTTGAAAGAGCCAAGAAAGTATAGAAAGTGTAGGTAAGCTGAAGAAATATCCAAAAGACATCAATTAGGAATTATAGCTATACACGTGGAAGAAAGACACCAACAATTTACCTTTGGATGGTGAAATTACCAACTTACCCTTAGTTGTGCCAAGCATGAATGTTGACGAAGAGCAGCTCTTAGCCTCTACTACATACTCCCTTTGTCCCTATTTAGTTGTCCACTTTAGAACTGACACACATATTAAAATATTAAAAATTATTATAGGTTAATTACAAGTTTATCTTTAACTTAAAAGACTATGTCACTCTCCAAGTATAATAAATATATTTTCTGATTCAAAAGCATACATTAACACTTAGTAGTACTAGAAATTTTCTAGAATTAAATAAGGACATATTAGAAAAAATATTATTATCCTTTCTTGACTTTTTAGAATGAACAAGTAAATAGAGACAAATATGGAAAAAAAATATAGATAAGTAAATAGAGATAGAGAAAATATTAATTATGTAATTATATGATAGAAGAGCTTAATTGTATTAAAAGTTACTACTTAATTATTTGGTACAAAACATCTCATCTTAGAATAAGAATCTTATTTGGATTAGCAACTTATTTATCTTATCTAATTTCATAGTATTTATATAATAAAAAATATGTTTTTCCAATTCATTTGTTTATCAAACTGCTCCAAATAAGTAAAATATCCTAAATCAATAATTTTGACTTATTATTATTATTATTATTATTATTATTATTATTATTATTACTATTATTATTATTATTGTTGTTGTTGTTATTATTATTATTATTATTATTATTGTTGTTATTATTATTACTATTGTTATTATTATTATTATTATTACTATTATTATTATTATTATTATTATATTATTATTATTACTATTGTTATTATTATTATTATTATTACTGTTATTATTGTTATTATTGTTATTGTTATTATTATTACTATTATTGTTATTATTATTAGACCCAAGGGATCTACAATGGAAGGATGAACCTTGGCAAATCATTTTGGTCATAGACTTCAATATTTTCAATGACCTCTTCATTGGCCACTGCTGAATATGATGGTTGTTCTTGTTGTCTGGATTTTATAAAATCCATAAATTCTTTATACATTGGATTGCTTGCGTCTATCCCTGATATGCCAGTAGATGTGCTAGCAGATGTTTTTGTGATATTTGCGGCTATAAGCCTCTGATTTTCGATTTGAGCTAAGACATTATTGTTCGTCCTTCCTCCTCGTCCTCTCCCCTTTCCTCTATTAGAGGAAGAGGGCCAAGATGGCCTCATCATGCTGCAAAAGAGAATTATTTGATTAGGTATTCTCTAGTCAGAAAATCAGGAAGACTATTATCTATTCCTTTTTTATAAAGTATTTCAAAATCAAAAGGTGCCAATAAGGCCTGCCATCTAGCAAACATCTGTTTAGAAACATCATGTTTTACATCCTTATTAAAGATGAATTTAGCAGCTTGACAATTAGTTTTTATGATAAACTTTTGATTATAAAAGTCTCCTTGAAATTTTAGAACACTTTTTACAATAGCCAAGATTTCTTTAGCTATGGTAGCATAATTTCTTTGGCTATTATTCCATTTTCCTGAATAAAATTGTATTAGATATTCATTATTATCATCTGGGGAGATTTGTTTTAAAATTCCTCCATAGCCTATATCAGAGGCATCTGTTTCAACAATCTTGTTCCAACTGGGATTAGCTAGAACAAGACATGGAAGGTTATTAACCTTATTTTTAATTTGTTGAACAGCTTTCGTATGATCCTCTGTCCATGGCTTAGCATTTTTCTTAAGCCTTTCATATAATGGAGCAGCATTTTTTGCCCAGTCCTTTATAAAAGGAGAAATATAATTCAAGCTTCCTAAAAATCTTTGCAGCTGTGTTTTATCCGTAATGATATCAGGGAATTTAGATGCAAATTCTATGCTTCTCTGAATAGGAATGATTTTTCCCTTTTCAATATTGTGACCCAAAAATCTAACAGTAGTTTGGAAAATATGCATTTTTGCTTTAGATATAACCAAACCATTTTGAATAATGATTTTCTTAAATAAATCAAGGTGTTTGAAATGGGTTTCTAAACTTTTAGAAAATATCAAGATATCATCTATATAAACAATTACAAAATTGCTAAAAGGATTGAAAATATCATTCATAATTTTTTGAAATTCCGACGGGGCATTTTTCAAACCAAATGGCATAACATTCCATTCATATTGTCCCATGGGTACATTAAAAGCTGTTTTATATTTATCAGCTTCAGAAATCTGAATCTGCCAATAACCAGATTTTAAGTCAAATTTTAAAAATATAATAGCTTCATGAAGACGATTTAGTAAATCCTTTTTATTAGGAATAGGATATCTGATCCATTTCAAAACTTTGTTCAAAGGTTTATAATTTATAACGAGTCTAGGAACTCCTCTTTCTTGTTCTGCATGTTTATTAACATAAAAAGCAGTACAAGACCATGGTGACTTTGAAGGTCTTATTAAACCTTTCTGTAAGAGACTATTAATCTCATTCTTACATAATTCTAAATAATCTGAATTCATTTGGCAAGGTCTTGCCTTAGTAGGAATATAATCTTCTGAGAAATTTTCTTCATATGGAAGACTAACAATATGTTTTTTTCTCTCCCAGAAAACATTTGGGTGATCACCACAAATTTGTGAAGAAAATTGATTTTTTAAATATTCAATTTTTTCCTGTAATTTAGGATTTTGTAGAGTCTCTTCAATAGTAAGACTACAAATTTCATTTTTCAAAAAGCCTATTTTCTTGTTCTTTAAAGAAATTAAATCTTTAACTTCATTTATGAATTTAGAATAAGGTGGAGATATAAAATCAATCCTAACCCTTTTCCCTTCAAAATTTCCAGTAATACCAGTATGATCCCAAGAAGTAATTGGATAAATTTTCCAAAAGAAAGGCATTCCAAGAATAATTTCATTTGAAATGTTTTTTATTAAAACAAAACTTTCAGGAATGCAAACATTGTTTGTACAAATATAAGCTTTGGGAATTTTATAATCAATATCCATCTTATGACCACTAGCATTTCTTAAAATATGAGTAGTCTTTTTAAAATATTTTGAAGGGATCAACCCTTCTTGAATACAATTTAAATCAGCTCCGCTATCAATAAGAGCAATAAAATCTCTTTTTAAATTATAATCAATAACTATAGAAATTTTTGCAAGAGGTTTATGAGCTGTAATTAACTCAATAGTTTTTAAAAATGATTCTTTCTTTTCTTCTGTAAAATCTTCAGGAGTTAAATTATTAAGAGAATCTACAGAATTATCAGTAGCCTGCTTACCTTCTTGAGTTTTATTAATACTCTCAATAAATGTAATTCTTTCATCAAGAATAATATTCTTATTTTTTAAATCATTAATTTCTTTTTTAAGGTTATTAACTTCTTCAGATAAATCTTGAATTGTAGTTGGAATATTATTCCTTTGAGACCTCTTATGAAGTTGTCTCTTTAATTCAGCCATTGTATAAGTAGTGTTTTCATTCTGAATTTCTTTTCTAGGAGACTCTACTTTATTAGTAGAAGTACTTCCCATTTTGTCAATAATCTGAGATCTTATTATAGGATCATCTATTAATTTGATCATCTCTATCCAATCATCACTACTAATGACATTAAGATTAAGATCTTTGAATTGAGAATAGAGTTTATAAAACTCATCTGTATTCTGCTTGTCTTCACAGGTTTCTCCTATTTGACAAGGCATACATTCTCCATCTGACGAAGAGATATAACTTTCATCATGGAGAACCCTTAAGTCCTCACTGGTATGGGATTCTTCTCCCCCACTATCATCAGGACCTGATACTTCAGGTGAAGAGTTTAACAGGATTTTACATAATGAATCCTTGAGATTATCATCTAAATTAAGATTCTTAATTTTGTCCTTAACTCTACAATCTCTGGCATAGTGGCCTATCCTTCCACATTTGTAGCAAGCATCCGAATTATTATGCTTAAAGGATTTTTTATCAGATCTTTTGAATTTTCTATTTTCACGTTTATCCAAACGTTTCTTTTTCCTATGAGGTTTATAAGGCCTATCTGTATAGTCCTTATCTTTCTTCTTTTTAGAAGATCTTTTTGAAGATTCTGGGATGTCAATAGCAAATTGTTCACAGAATTCTCCCAATTGTTGTTCTCATTTATATGATATCTCTTGATTTGTTGATTCAACTGTATTTCATTGCATAAAGCTAGCCCTTCTTGAATCACGGCTGCTATAAGTTTTCCATAAGTATAATCTTCATATTTAATATTAACCTCATCCCCTCTAAGGACTCTCCTAATTCTTTCTGCAAATAAGTTTGGAAGTCCATCTATGAATTTGGATTTCCAATGAGAACTATTACATTCTGGTAACTCCATTACCCTGGACAAAAATGTGTCCTTGTACCATCTCCAATTAGTAAGAGATCTACACTTAAGATTCTGTAAAAGAGTCCTAATTGTCTCACTATTATCTGACCATCTTCCAGAGAAATGTTCTATAATAGTCAGAACCAACGTATAAACTATATTTGGAGTTGAACTACCATTTTCTTGTTTCACTGCATTTAGAATTGTCATTCTTTGTTCTTCTGTGAGATAATTATCCCACCATCCTTTTAATTGCCCTGTAAACCCGGCAATAACCATGCTTGCTGTATTTTGTTCTGAATTCTTATTAGCTTTGCATATAGTGCTATACATAAGAATTCTATGAGCCAATGTATAAATCTGTCTATCAGTGAAACCATCAATATTCCATTCATAAATCTCAGTACCACTGAAACTATTAGAAACAACAAATTCTTGTTCCTCTAAGAGTATATCTTGAGGAGTTGGTCTAGGATAATAGTACATCCTTTGGACCGGTTTTCTAGCATATTTTTCTGAGATTTTATTAATCTCATCAAGAGTATTACTCTTTTTATAAGTATTATTATCCTTATCATTTTCCTCTATATGAAGAGGACTAAGTTCCAGATCTTTTTTATATTTTTCTTCTAACCACCTCTCAATATTATCATGCTTTGATAATTTAAAATCTTTGATTTCAGGTGGAGGCTGGATACTCGTAGAGGCTCTTCCCTTACCTTTATCAGAAGCTTTAGATTTTTCAATAGTAGAATATATATGATTGATCTTATCATGTAAAGAGAGGATTTGATCTCCTAGAATGCCCATATAAACATTTGTATAATTATTTTGCTGTATAAGGATTTTAACATGCT
This sequence comes from Solanum lycopersicum, assembly GCF_036512215.1. Taxonomy (NCBI): domain Eukaryota; kingdom Viridiplantae; phylum Streptophyta; class Magnoliopsida; order Solanales; family Solanaceae; genus Solanum; species Solanum lycopersicum. The sequence continues at coordinate 22,041,830 of NC_090802.1, forward strand.
TGGCAGTTATTAAAGCAGTATCATCATTAAATAATTCTGCAAAAGCTGTAAAATGAACAGTTTTATTATCTTTCTCAATTTGAAAAGACTGTTGGGGGGTAAAACTGATTTAGTAATAGACCCATCAGTCAGTTTATAATCTCTTTCAAGCATACAAATATATTTATAAATATATTTAGTCATAAACCAAGGAATAAAAGCAATAATTTTATTAGTTTGTGAAAGATCTTTATAAAACTCATCTTGTAAAATGGTCCTTTGGTTTTTATCAAAATTTTTAAAGAACCATTCTCTAAAAAGTTTCCATTTAGGTTCAAAGAATTCATTTGAAATCTTTTCTCTTACCGGAGATCCCGGTCTAAAATCAAGTCTGTCTTCTTGATCCATCAAAACCATTTGAAAAATTCATCTCAGAGAGAGTAGGTTCATCCATATCAGGAGTAACAATATGATTTTCTATTTTGATATATTATTATTATTATTGTTATTATTATTATTATTATTGTTATTATTATTATTATTACTATTATTATTATTATTATTATTATTATTATTACTATTACTATTACTATTAATATTATTATTATTATTATTACTATTACTATTATTATTATTATTATTATTATTATTACTATTACTATTACTATTACTATTACTATTACTATTATTATTATTATTATTATTATTATTATTATTATTACTATTATTATTATTATTATTATTATTACTATTATTATTATTATTATTATTACTATTATTATTATTATTATTATTATTATTACTATTATTATTATTATTATTATTATTACTATTATTATTATTATTATTATTATTACTATTATTATTATTATTATTGTTATTATTATTATTGTTATTGTTATCATTGTTATTGTTATCATTGTTATTGTTATTATTATTATTATTATTATTATTATTATTATTATTACTATTATTATTATTATTATTATTATTATTACTATTATTATTATTATTATTATTATTGTTACTATTATTGTTATTGTTATTATTATTATTATTATTATTGTTATTGTTATTATTATTATTATTATTATTATTATTATTATTACTATTATTATTATTATTATTACTATTATTATTATTATTACTATTACTACTACTACTACTATTATTATTATTATTATTATTACTATTATTATTATTATTATTATTATTATTATTGTTATTATTATTATTATTATTGTTATTATTGTTATTATTATTGTTATTATTGTTATTATTATTATTATTATTATTATTATTATTATTACTATTATTATTATTATTATTATTATTATTATTATTATTATGTTTTATCAATAAATTTTAAATACTTTTGTTTTTGTTTTTCATCCAGTGTACGGTACCAATATTAGAGCCCGACTAAATACATATTTACACTCCCTAACAAAGACGAATCTTTACCCAAGAGGAATCGAACCAGGGATCACTTGGTTAAGAATGAAATAAAACTTAGCACTCCACCACAACCCTTGTTTCTTATAAATTTTAAATACATTAGTATGATTATTTGTTTTTCTAATAAATTTACTGATTAATTGTTAGTTTGTTGGTAATATATCATTCAAGTTCAATGTCAGGTTAGTAATTGATTGACAATATGTTCAAAATATTATTATAATTTTTCAATAGTAAAATATCCATTAATTTATTACATTTAAATATCTAAAAGCACGAATTAAATTCAACAATTTTATAAATCATATTTGAATGAAACAATGCAAAATCTATGATAACAAGTTAAATTAATCTCAATATGTCTCATATTATTATATCAAAAAAAATTATTTGAGCTCACTTACCAAAAATATTGACCAAATCTAAATTTTGACCAAAAGTTAAAAGTTAAAACGCCTAACAACAAAAACTAAAAATGAAAGCTTCAAAATATGAACCAACCATCCTATTAGATATAAAAGTGACCTTCCTAAGCTAATCGCACTAATAGAATTCTCATCAGGGCACATTTACAAAGAATGTTGAGCAAAGTCAAATTTTAGTCAAAAAGTAAAAGTTAAAACGCCTAATGGTACAAACTGAATATGAAACCTCAAAATCCAAATCAACCATCCTAGAAGAAGAAAAATTACCTTCTTGAGCTAATCGTGTTGACGAAATTTAAATTTGATCATGTTTTTCAAAAAAATTGACCTAATTCAAATATTAGCCAAAAGCTAAAAGTCTAAAAGCTGAATAACACAAACTGAAAATAAAAGTCTCAAAACTCGATCCAACCATCCTATGAGACCAAAACTGAACTTATATGGATAACTACGGTGACAAAATTTCAATTCAAGCACGATGTCCAAAAATATTGACTAAAGTGAAACTTTGGTCAAAACATAAAAGTTAAAATGTGTAAAGACACAAACTAAAAATGGAGTCCTCAAAATTCGAACCCTCTATCTTATTACATCAAAAATGACCTTCGCATCCAACTACACTGATGAAATTCTCATATGAGCACATTTATCAAATATATTGACCGAAGTTTAATTTTGGTCAAAATTTTACAAGTTAAAACACCTAACGGCACACTAAAAATGAAATCCTCAAAATCCAAACCAATCATCCTACTAGATAAAAAATGACCTTTGGAGTTAATTACGCTGATGGAAATCTCATCTGAGCACTTCACAAAAATATTGATTAAAGTCAATTTTTGATCAAAACATAAGATTTGAAACACCTAACGGCGCAAACAAAAAATGGAAGCCTCAATACTTGAACCAACCTTCCTATTATATCACAAATGACCTTTCGAAGCTAAGGAACACTGAAGGAGTTCTAATCTGAGTATGTTTACCGAAAATATTGAACAAAGACAAATTTTGGTAGTTAAAATGCCTAATGACACAAACTGAATATGAAAGCCTCAACACTAAACGTTGATTTACCAGAAACTTTAACTTCAATTGGTAAATTTACCAAAAATTCAAATATAAGTTAGTAACTAATAATTTACCAACAAATTTTATCAGAGCTGGTAATAGTTACTATTCAACAAAACATTCATATGTAAAATTACCAACTAATAATTAATATATTGGTAAACTTTACTAATGGATTAATGATCGGTTGATATATTACCACTTATTTTAATGATGTTAGTAATTTACTAACTACAATCTTTATTAATTAGCAAAATTTTCAACTAATTGAAATAAATTACATTTCGTTACTAATTTAACAACACATTTATATTTGGTTGATAAATTTAGCAACACAAACTTACCGTTGGTAAATGTTTGGTCAGTAATTCAATGGTAATATGTTAATAAATTGTATAAACAATTTTTTTTTCTCATATTTACCAATCGATATATACTTTGTTGGTAATATTATCAACAAAAGGTGAGCGTTAGTAATATTTCAGTTGGTAATCTATTGATAATATGTTGTTAAATTTTATGCCATTTTTTTCGCCATATTTACCAACTAAAAAACTTAGTAATATTTTGGTTGGTAATATGTTATAATTTCGTTGTTAAGTTTTAAAATATAATTCACTTAGAAATATGTTGGTAAGTTGTTAGTAGATACCAACCAACTTAAGTTGTTAGTAAAATCTATTGGCCAATTGAGGATTTTTTTGTACTGCCATAAGTCCAATAGGTACACTCAAAGACTACACAACTGCTTAAAAAATAGAAAAGAAAACATAAAGTCACCAATGAAATTGTCTTGAATTTTCTAAAAGACACCTTAAATTTGTAGGCGTTCTATTACCCCCACAAAAATATTGAATATCTTTGTAAAATGATTCATTTGACCCATTTTCTCACTTGAATTGTGACGCAAGAATATCAATTGGTATTGATTATCTTTCTTTTCTTTTCATTTATGAATTTTCCATGTCTCTTTGCTTCTTAGTCTAGTGCAATTGATAGTAGAGTGGAGATCATTTGCTTCATTTTTACGATTTTTGGTCAACATTCTTTGAGGAATAACTGAGTAAACAAGAAATTGAAGGTTAACAAGTTAGAGTTTTCTTAAACATTTTCACAAAATATCTTGATTACTCAAAGCGAAATGAAATTAAGAAGAAATTAAACTTTGAAGGATTTCTAATTAAGTTTTTCGATTGAAAATTTAAAGTGAATAATTTTCGGGGAAGATGATAAATTCATCGGAGAGAGTTCCAAAAAATCTTTAGAGCTTGTTTGAGGAAGATGATAATTTAAATAAAGAAAATAATTAATAAAGAAAAGAATTGAAACGTGACACCTTTTAATTGATTTTTAGCACAAAAATAAGCTTTCACGGGTGCGTTGTGCGTATTACAAACCAGGTGAAAATATGTCAAAATAATACTTTTATAAAAATATTTAATATTTTTTATGGGGTAATACAAAATTAATATATATATATATATATATATATATATAATTTGATTTTTTAGGCTACTTTTTAGAAAGAAAAAAAAACATAAAATCACCAATTGTCTCGAATTTAAAATATATATATATATATATTTTAAATTCGAGACAATTGGTGATTTTATGTTTTTTTTTTCTTTCTAAAAAGTAGCCTAAAAAATCAAATTATAATTATTATCAATTTATGCCCGGAGAAAATGGAGGGGATAATTATCTTATCAATTACATCCGATTACGTACCTAGTCAACTAAACATGACACGGCAGATGGTGCACCCAATTGAATTGACATTTGATGGTGTTAAAATCTGAAATTTGGGGCACGTGTAATGGTTGTTGAAATTCAGAGATGATGGCTGTCCCGTTTCCAAATTCAACATTTGTAATTGTTTAGTGTATTTGCGGAAACAATGGCGAAGAGGTTAGCTAGAGGTGGAAGAAGGGACGAGGTACCGTCGCGGTCGATTTTGACTCGAGCTGTGGACTCTGTATTTGATTTCGTCCGATTGGCAGAGTTTGAGATCCTCTTCGTCTTCTTTTTTGTTGTAGCATATGTCATTTTCAAGGATCTGGTTAGCATCTCCCTCTCTTCTTTTCATATTATATGCCCATTTTGATTGTGGTCTTTTTTGGGATGGGCATTAGATTGTTGTGATTTCAGATTTGTGGTAATAAAGTAGTTTCAACTTTGGTTCTTTTTTATACCTAGAAATCATTGCATCAGTGGGAAGGGGGAAAACTGGGTTCTTTTCTTGACAGAACAAAGTAGTAAACAGTACCAGCAAGTGTCAGCTTCTGGACTGGAGCCAAGGTTTAAAGTCTTCAGACATATGTATAATTTTCTATATTCCAAGACCCTGAATTCTCTCGATGGGATAAATTTAGGCATGCATTTGGCTCAAATACTTTGAATCAGGGTATTGGAAGCGTAAGTGCGAAACGAGCAATGAAGGATCTCAAAGGTATCTGGAACTAAAACATAATGACCCTACTGCCATTGGTATATCATCTTCCTCAATCCTTAGTATAACGTGAAAGCTGCCTTGGGATGTAAGTTTGGGTAGTAGACATCTTCTAATACTGTAAGGCTTTGTTTAGAGATCGTAATGCAACATCAGGTCCTATTTTATTCAATAAAATAATGCATACAAAGGGATAAACTATACAAGTAGAGGAGTTATTATAACTTTACTTCTACATAAGATATTCAATCTTCTTTAGCCCAAAGTAAAACAAAAACTTTATTTATCTCCTCTAGATTGCCCTGATTCATTTCTGAACCATGTCCGCTCCCTGATTCTCAATTAACAATGTAAAGGAGAGCTTACCTTTTGCTACTAAGCTTTTGTAACTATTGTGCATCTACTTGATGCCTGCAATAGAACTAATTACTTCATCAAAAAAATTAAAACAAAAACTGAGCATGTTATTTTTGGTCAGGTCAAAGTTCATCAGGTAAAAAGCTATTCTTCCTTCGCCTCCAAATCGTCCATATCAGCATAAGTATGCGATCCAAATTCTGTGTCTTATCTTATCCGGATTCCTTCTCTGCTCATGAAAAGGTTCTCCACATTGCTCTGGAACGAAGTAGTTATTCATTTTGTGTTCAGCATCTTAATCCACAACAAATGGATCCCATCTCCACCTTCTTTCTTGCACAAATTTTCAGTATGTATAATCTCTCCTCCTTAGGTTCTTTGGTGTCAGTTTACTTGCCGTACGGCTGTCCATGCAATATAGGCAGCCTTAACAGGTGTCTAGGTATCCATATAGTCTTTGCTGGGAAAATTTGTCTCTCATCAATTCAATGAGATTATACATCACCTTAAAAGGGTCTTTCCATCTTGGAGTGCAATCAACTTCTACGTGTCCCTCCCTCTTGAGTCTTGTCACACCCAACGGCCCAACCTGTTGAACTGGATAACTCTATTCGACATATGAACGTGACATATATATCTATACTGAATCAAGTGACATTCTGGAAATATAAGGAGGCATGTCATAGTATTATGATGCCAACAGAAACAACTGTGTGTACATATGGAGGGTTCCGAGCCCAATTCACCTGTCTGACAATAAGTACAACTGACAAATATATGTTGACATAATATATGTTGACATATGAAACATACCAGTGATTTAGAAGCCTCTACTAGAATCTTAAAACTGTACAATTGATATACTCGCCGGGGCAGAGTCGTTAGCCTCCGACCTACCCTTAATATCCGATATATATACATGTGACAAGTGCCAGAAAAAAACTGGCTCCAAAAAAGAGATGGAGCTCATTAACTCACCAATTGAATTTTAAGCAAGTGGCTAGTGGGGTGGTTCGTTGTCTTGCGCGTCTAAACCTGCATTGTTATGGAAGAAAATAAAAGATATGTGGGTCAATACTAAGGAATTGAAATTATGGACAACAAGGGGCTGAAACCCTCACCTCCCAATTGAACACGTACCAAAACTTATTGAGTAAGGTTGATTTTTTGGTGTTGAAATCAATTGGGAGGTGAGAATTTTGGCCCCTTGTTTCCCATAATTTCAATTCCTCGGTATTAACCCACATATCTTTTCTTATTTCCTTTCTTTGTCCCTCTGATTGTGTTATCAACATGTAGCAACCTCTAAGATTTATGATACGACAAATAATACACAAACTCACAACTTCCAATCACCGTCCCCTAAGTTCTTACTAACCTACGCCTAGAAACGCTCACCCGAGCTTAGAGACAAAGAGGGGTTAGAAACTTGCCTCAGTTATAGAGATTCCCCATTCTTCTTGAAATCATCTAGAACACACACTTGTTTTCTAGATGAAATCATAGAATAAGTCAAGAACAAACTTGCCTTCAAGCCCCACAAATCAACAGGCTTATTCAAGTCGGGCTAAAAAGCCCTTTTCTTAAATGGGCTCCAAAAATCATAGCCCACCTCTATTAAATCCCGTGTTAGGCCAGGCCGGCCCAACAAGCCTATCCCATGTTGACGACTCTAGTTTTCATAGTTTTTAAGACTTATGGGTATAAATCATATTTATTTAAAAAAGTGAAATATATTTCCCAAATACTAATGGCCAACAGATGGTGAAATTTCATCCAAATTTTCACCCAAATAATATTTGCCAAGACTATTTGGTATGACCAAACGCTAGCTTAGTGTTTCTCATAATTTTACATAAAGATTTACACTTGATTCTTGATATATTACTTACCACGAGCTTAAGGGTGTTGGAGAGGGAAGAAATCTAGAGGGAGGGAACAACCCAAAGTTCGCCCAAGGTAAAGGGCAAATGAGTCCCTAAATTGCAACTTATAAACTTAATTTTCTGGCCGACATAGGCTTAGGCATTGTGAGATCTCCATCACACCCAATTTGCATGCAATGGACCTCGCATTGCATGCTTCATCACGAGCACTTGGGGTATGTGCAGGTGTAGTAAAACGTGTGTAATTTCTTAATCCAAAGTTGGATTGATGAGCTCTTTATTTATTGGCCTTTCATTTGATAGGAAATTCAGCCTCAAACTCTCCATAAATTGTGATATTCTCATTTAAAGTTAGTCCAAAATCAATGTCACTTAAAGCAATTGTCAAGAATGCAACTTCCAAATTGGCTTTTGCTCCAAGGGGTCGTTTGGTTGGGAACAAGTTATCCTAGCCTTCAAACTTGATTAAACACCACATTTACTGTAGTATACTGAACCCTTAACGTATTGACTCACTATAACCTTATCCTCCCGTGTTTGGATAGTTTCAACAACATCAACTTAGTCGTGCACATTCTAGAAGGTTTGGAGCAGTACACGTCTTCCCCATAATTCTTCATTATTTAAAAGCTAGTTGCTATTGTGTTACCTCAAATCCTCATTCTTCATGGCTCTCCTGTATTGGGATATCCCAAAAGCTAGTGTTGGAATCCTTAAGGTAAATTAATTAATCGGTATTCTTCGAACTATCGCCAAAAAGAAAGAGGAAAGAAAATCGCTCGTAGTATGTGAAAAGGGAACATGACTTGTTGTAGTGTAAAGTTGCGCAAGTTTTGTTGATATAGCTTTGCCTTATCTTCACTTCAGGCAGATTACCTCTTGAACTCCAGCACTCAAATAATAAATCGCTTAAATTAATCAATGGAGCTATATTAGTTTTAAATAGCTTAAATTAACCCACGGAGCTTTATTAGTTTTCTTGCCAATTCAACATAAATTCACTAAAATAACACTATTTATTTCCTCTATCAGATTTAACCAATTGTTCATATCTATTGAACTTTTGAGTATAAGCTGCAGAACTAATGGGACATGGTTGTAGCCATTATTTATTTTTCTCCATCGTAAACTTTATGCTCTTCAAGAAGGGAAAAGCTTCAAAAAGCCTCTTCTTGTGTGATCGGGGTGGGGGGAGTGTTGGGGTTTGGTGGAAGTATTTGCAGTCAGTTTTTTTAGATAGGCTGCCTGAAGTGATATCCTTTGAGAAAATGGAGGGATATATGGTCCAGCTGCAGTTTGTTTGCTCTCATATACATCCACGTTAGCAGAAAATGTATGTGTTGAGATGAGGTCCTTCTTAGTTTAGCTTTCTGCTTCTTTGATCATGATAACGTATTTGTTATTCCACATCGGATGGAAATTAGATATGAGAATTGTGTTTGACATGAAAGAACATGCGAACACATCATCTCTAGAAACAAAGATACAGCCAGAAGACCTTTTAGAATTGTGGGGAAAAAGATATGTATAGACATTTACCGATTATAGTGCATCTCTCTGTATCCCAAAAATGAAATGGTTTGGGCATTAGAAACAATTATCATCGGAAAAGTGGGAACATCTGATATCCACTTTTTCTTTTCAATTCGGACCAACTTCCCTGAAGTGTCTAACTTGCACCTTCATCCAGACCCCCTAGAAGAAGAAACATGATTACGGAAACTGTCTTTCTCAACAATAAAAAATTAATTTCTCAAAAAAGATGACTCAAACTGTCTATTTGCAGACACAACAGTCTGATGGCCAGTGTTGCAATGATTTTAGAATTATGTTCTTGCTTATTCCTACATGAGGTTAGGCAGATGGTCTTGAGTACTGTATGCGACACCTTGGTCTTTTTATTTTGGTTTCCTAAAGGAAAGCTAGTATTCAGTTAGTGATCAAAAAAGAATAAATGAAGCAAGTTTTGAGATCGTAGAATGAAACATGAAAGCTATATCATGTTTCCTAGTTGTACATAAAGTCTTGAGTGGGAATGTGAGACTTAAAGATGTACAGAGGGGGGCACTCCAGGAAGAGAAAATAAATTCACGAGTCCACCATGGATGATTTACATTCAATATGTGACCTTCAATGAGTTTTCAAGTTGTTCATCCTTGTTTTCTTCCAAGCTTTTATTGAGAAAATAGGTCCTTAATTTTCTCCCGTTTTCTGTTTTTTCTCAATAGTTGGGGGCACATTAAGGCTTCAGAAAGGGTGATGAGATTGCAGGATGGAGTAGTACTTGTTGGTGTCTGTACCGAGTCTATACTACTTGTGATTTACCCTTTCTATTGCGTTGATGTATAGGGGCAATGGTACAATTAATTTAAAATAAGTTTTGGAGGAGTATTATTTGAGATAATTCACCCTGTCCATACCTTGCCGACTATAACTTGTTTGGGACCAGTAGCTTACAAAGAGTTTTTCGTAAGCGGTGTCGACATTAAAGAGATGAAATAAAATATTACAATAATGACAGCATATTTCAGAAAGCTAAATTCAAGTTGCATTACAAATTAATGTACAAATTCAGATGAATCTTAGTTGATCTTCATCAGATCCCACCCAAATCTTTTTTGATAAATGTTTTCTAGAAATTCCAATTGGAAAGAAAAAAAATGAAAAAACAAACAAAGCTACAGTTGAAAGAGCAGCACGCACCATGTTAATTCGCCAAAAATTAGAAAGCAACTATAATCTCCAAATACTACAAATTGTAAAGTGAACCTTTTTTCAATTCTTTCTCGGTATGCAAGAATCCGCCCCTTTCATCTCAGGCTAGAGAAGTTGAAAGAAAGTCTAGGAAGCCAATTTGAAGATAAAGTGAATCTCAAATAAATGAGTAATTTTTCAAACTTTTAGGATTTTAAGTTCCTGTTTGGCTATAGATTTTGCAGATAAGATTTTCACTTCTTTTTTTTTTGAAAAGATTGTTTGTTCATGTATCTGGTCATTTTGAAAAATTTATCTTCAAAGAAAGTTCAAGTTCCAAAAATTAGGCCAATTTTTTTGGGTGAAATTTCACTTTCACTCGTGAAACTTTAGCTTTTTTTCCAAGCTAAGTGTATATCCAAGCACAATTCCAACTGATTTTTTTTTCAAGTTTCACCTAAAATTTTTGGCTAAATACTAGGTAAGTTGCTTGAGTAATTCAATGCCACAACATTATATAAGTATTTATTGGCTTGCAAGTCGAGTTGCACTTAAATATAATATTAGCAGTACTTTAAGTTCAATGAAGTTGGCTCAGTTGTATTGTTTCTCCCTTTTAAGCATGATGTTTGAGGGTTCAAGCCTTGTTGGCTTCTCCATTTTTCATAACAAGACTTTCAAAAAGTATGTTGCTGAGTGGGGTTGAACGCATAACCTTGAGGAAAATATTGAATGTCCATACTGGTGAGCTATTGAAGCAATTATGCTAGCAAAGTCATCTCTTTAGTATTTGATCCATACTTGTTGTAGGCTGTAGCATTGTAATATTGTATTATACATTATATAAAACAATAAATTCCCGACGAAGCGGTATCGGATAACACCCCTTGGATACCCATGCCTCCACCCCTGTTTGGGTCTGAGACTTAGTTGTTGTTTATTTGGAGTAGTAGAGTATCTTAATTTTGTACTCTTGTTATATCAGTTCACGGAATTGGCCATCCAGATCCAACCATGACTATAGAGATGGTATAGTTAGACCTGAAAAGTATTTCTGGAAAATATAGACATGATAATGAGGAATACATGGGAACGTTGGTGATCATTGTGATTTAAAATGATCAGATTTGCTTATGAGGTGTTTAAGTCTATAGTTTCATATGATTTGGTTCTGTTACTGAGATTCAAAATCGTGAAAGATAATGAATTTGTTAGTTCGATCTATTTCTTTGTTAGTGCAAGATTTAATTTGATTTCCCAGGTTTAGTAATCATGCATAAACACTTGGGTCTTTAAAATTTATGTTCTTTTAATTATCATTAACACTTGATCTTTAGAATTTATGTTCTTTCTTCTTATCCCAGACTTCAAGGCCGGAGTATAATGAGATCTTGGTGAAGAAGCCAGATTGGTGGCCTTACTAGAGTGTACCTGCAGGGTGTTTTCTTTGTCTAGTGGAAGAGTATGAGTTGCTCTGTACATTTATTTCTTAGTGTTTATCCAGATCTGTGTGCATCTTTTCTAAAAAGTGTACGTCTGGATCTGGTTTTGAGATTTCTTATTATTCCCTTTTCTTTTCCTTAATGTGAGTCAGATGTTGAAATCAGGATTTATGGGTAAGTTGTATTGTGTCATACTGGAATTCCATCAAATGCATATTGCATCTGATCATACGTGTATTACATGGGAAAAATTACTCGAGCGATCAAATATATTTACTCAAAATAGTGTGAGTTTAAAATATATATACATGTATATACACACACAGCCAGAGTTTGAGTTTTATCCATTTCAGAGTTGTGTTTATTCACTCTGATATAGAGAACATATACAAAGCAAATTGATACGCTGTATTGTAAGTTTTTTTCTAAGTAAGCATTTGGCCATGCGATATCATATCACAATATGGTATTGTGAGATGGAATCAGCCTTTGGACATGCGATTTTACGCTGATTTCATCTCATGATTCCATATCATCATATGTGATTCTAATTCTTCAAAAATTATGATACGGAATCATACGGGAATACCATATCATGATTTTGAGATATTTTGATATAAAAATTTATCCACAAGTTTATATTTCGTTAAAAACAATCGGACATTTATATCTATCAACTATTTATTTCGCATGTAAATAAAATTTATAATCACATCATTATTATTCTCACGGACATAAAATTTATTTTTCTCACCAACTTACAGTCACTTTAACTCACACTTTACGATTGTTGAGTAATAAAATCTTGAAGAGCCCGTAAAATGTGGTATATTTTTACTCAAATATATTGATAGGAAGTGAAAGTTAGGTTGAAACAATTACTTTAGTGGAGAACAAATATCTTTGTAATAATTAGAAATTCTGGAATTTTTATGTTTATGAAAAAACATACAACACCAAAATTTCATATCGCATGTCCAAACAAAACTTCAATTTCATCTCATGATTTCATATCATGATACCATATCGCATGGCCAAACAGGCATAACTTATTGTTACATTTGATAATGAATCAAATTATTACTATGATTGATAATTACTCAAACGATCACTATAATTGATAATTAGGGCTTAAAGTACCGTTATTTCTCAAATTTTATGTCTCTTGGATGTCTGACATCTAGAGGTGCAAGATGTATCACTACCAATAATGCCTGTATTAAGCCTATAATAGATAAAATGCTTAATTCTAGGCAGAGAAAAGACAAAATTACCACTAAAAATGTTTTAGATTTTCAAAAAAACACTTTAATTTTGCAACTATTTTATTACCCTACAAAAACTTCTAATATCTTTGTGAAAGGATAATTTTGACTCATTCTCTAACCTGGGTTATGAACATTAGGGGTGGGCGTTCAGTTCATCGATTCGGTTTAGTCAAATTTTGGTTCGATTTTTCGGTATTCGATTTTAGAAAAGTATGAATCATAGTTTATATCAAACTAGATCGGTTCGGTTCGATTTTTTCTACTTCGATTTGGTGTTGTTCGATATTTTTTAATCGTTTTTTTGGTGTGGATAAAAATAAAGAGGGAATAAAATAAAGTGTAAATAGTTTCATCATGTGTTAGATAAAAATAAGATAGTTGAATGGCTGCCAATTGCCATATTGCTAACTACTAAGAAGTAAAAACAATCTACCAAAGTGTTAATAGTTTCATCCTCTGCAATACTCATCCCACGACCCACGTTCCATACACTCCTAATTGCACTCCTAAATTCTAATCCTCTGCAATTTCACGTTCCATACATCCTCTGCAATGCTCATCCCAATTGCCATATTTCCATACAATTATATAAAGGTTCACCTCCAGACATATGATTAACTACTCATTCAAATTTCAATCTTTTAAACTCATCTCCATACATCCCCACACCTCTGCAATACTTTTAAGCTCATCTCCATCCCCCACACCTTTCACTTTCTTCTTTCATTTCTCTTTTCTTTCCAACAACCCTCAAACTCGATAAGTAAAAAGGAAAGATAAATTCACTTTCAAGTTCCAACAAAAATAAATACAACACCATAAAAAATCTGAGGCTGAGCTCAAGTTTCAACAAAAATAAAAATACAAATCAATGCAACACCCAAAAAAAATACAAATGTTTCAAAAACATCAGTCAGTAAGTCACAACTTGAGCACCACAAAATAATACAAATGTTTCAAAAATATGAGTCAGTAAGTCATAGCTTAAGTCTTACGACACCACAAAACAGTAAACAGTAAATAGAGTCACAAGTCACAGCACCCTTCTTTGGTGTCTTGAACGACCACACAATGTTTTCAAAATCAAAACATGAGCTTTAGGAGATTATATGGTTGAACCTAATAAAATAAATAAATCAAAAGGCAGAAACTTAGTTAGAAGTCAGAATATTTCAAGATACAAAAAAATATTTTATATCAAACAAATTAAGTTATAAAACTCACCATTAATAACAAAAGAGCATCTTGTTATCATACGTCAACAATGCAACAATCCTCTCCACTGTTTGTCATTTCTAAAGATAATTTAAACAAATGTCAAGCAACATAAATAAGTAGATTTGTTTTACAACATACTAGCAATATGAAAACTCACCAAGTTCAAGTTTCTTAAGATTCTCCAAGTTTTCTTCCACACAAATAGAATTAGGCTCTTTTTTAAGCCAATCTTGACCACAAACAAGAGATTGCACACATTTAGGAGTCAAAGAACTTCTGAATCGATCAACAATATGCCCACTGGTACGAAATGCACATTATGTTGCCAAACTTTAAATTGGAATAGCCAATACATCACGAGCTAACTCTGAAAGAATAGGAAATCTTGGAGCATTAACTTCCCACCAACTTAAGACATCAAAATTATAATGTTCAGGCTCTTGATCTTCTTTAAGGTATCTCTCTAACTCCGACTTAGAAGCCCCGCTTCCACTATTTTCCTTTTGTTTCTTCATGTAAAACTTAGTTCTCAAAGCTTTTGTTCTCGAATTTTGAGAACAAGAGCTAGATGAATCAGATAAATTCGATAAAGTAGATCTAGATGGAGATGATTGATGTTGATATTCTTTTGAATATTTTCTTAAATAATTTTCAAACAAAGTTTCTATATAAGCCTTCACTTGTGTATCTACTTTCTTTCCCATTTCCTCCCTAAATAGTTCTCCAAGTCCAAAACTAACATACATAAATTTATTTCGAAGATCTAACACAAAAGCAATATAAATCATCGAGTTCATCTTATCAGGAGTGCCCCAATATTTCTTGAACTTCATCATCATCCCATGAGCCATATTTCTCAAATTACGATCTTCACTTGTAAGACATTGTTTCAAGTATACATAGAGCTCACATACATCCTCAAAATGAACACTAGATGTAACATACTGTGAACCTGAAACCTTTATTGTAAGTTCATAAAAATTTTCAACAAATTTTACTACACTTCTCACATTTGCCCAATCATCACATGCAAGTAATCCAACAACACTTCCATCCTCACAAATATGAGTAGATAGATAAGTTTTAAAATGTTCATCAAAAAGATCAAATCTGTCAAAGGCCTTTTCAAAGTTTTGTGCCTTTTCCAACAACAAGTAGGTAGAATTTCACCTAGTAGGCACATCTAGCGACAATGTTTTACTACATTATATCTTTTGAAATTCACAACATTTCACAAAGTTTCTTGTTCTTACCGGAGAAGATCTAACATACCTCACCATTTGCCTAACCCATTTGACAGAAATATTAATTTCCTTCAAACCTTCTTGCACGATTAAGTTAAGTATGTGAGCCATACATCTCACATGAAGATGCTTGCTCTCCATTATGTTCGTTCCCCACATATCTAATTGCTTAGATAATTCTGTCATCATAACACTATTTGAAGAAGCATTGTCAACAGTAACAGAAAACACGTTATCCAAGTTCTAATCAAGCAAGCAATTACCAATAGCATCTGCCATGTGTTCACCCTTATGACTAGATATGGGGCAAAAATTTAGTATTCTCGTATGCAACACCCAATTTCTGTCAATGAAATGAGCAGTCAAAACACATGTAATTTTTTTTTTCATCGAGGTCCATGTGTCAGTGTTGAGGCAAATCTCTGGTTGTATTTCTCTAAAAAAAACTTCTTCAGATTGTATCTTAGTTCACTATAAAGTGCATAACAATCCCTTGTTATTGTTCTACCAGAAGGAATTCTAAAGAGAGGTTGAGCTTGACTCATAAACTTCTTAAAACCTTCTCTTTCTACAAAACCAAAGGGTAGTTCATCAATAATTATCATTTCAACTAAAGCCTTCCTAACTACATCTTGTTCAAATTTCCAAAGCGGTGCACGTGAATCAGTAGAGTGAGAAATTTATCTTTGATTGAGAAGTAGTTTCGATAGTAGACTTATAAATTGAGCACCTTGCTAAGTGTTGGTTCAATGCAGTTGTACCATTAGGGAAAGTATAGATATGAAATTAGTGACAATACCTGCAAGTTGCTCCATTTATGTTATTCTCAACAACCTTATTAAAATGATTTTATACTTTCGATCTTGGTGCTATTTCTTTTCTTTTCTTTTCTTTTTAAGTTAGGTGCCAACACTGCCACTGCCATCGTTATGCAAGTCATTAGTTGAACCAACAACAACAAATTTATTTTCAATTTCATTCCCCATCTGCAAAAAAAAAAAACTAAAGTGGTAAGCAAAAAAAAGATTCAGCCGAGAGTCGACAACAATGGTTCGAGAAATACATACCATTTTTTGATGTCGGCGGACAACGATGGTATGAGCCTCTGAAGAAGAGACGATGAGAAGACGAGAAGGCGGTCGGCGGCTCAGAGTCGGCGCTCTCAGACGAGAAGATAGAAGGTGGTCAACGATGCTCTCGGTTGAAACATGAAGACAATGAGAAATATGAAGAAAGCTTTAAGACGACGAGAAACGGAGAAAGATGAAGAAAGGAAAAAGCTTGAAGAGTGAAGACTAAAGATGGCTCAAAACTCAAAAGTTTAATTTGGGGCTTAGGGTTTACATTTTAGCATTTTAATTGGTAGTGTCTTAGTGATTTGAAATTTTAGTAAAAATTAGTTATATGTTGAGTGTAGTGTATATTCAATTAATTATTTAATTTTTAAAATGAAAATATTTTTAGTGAAATTTAAAAATATATAATATAGGTAATATGAATTATTTTTTTTAAATTTATTAAATAAAACTTTGGTTCTTCGGTGCATCGAAGAATCATCACTGAACTCTGAACTGAAGAATCGAAGTTCCAAAAAAAACCGACACCGAACCGAAAGATCGAAGAACCGACACCAAAAAAACAAAATTTTTCTGTTCGGTTTGGTTTTTCGATATTTTTGCCCACCCCAAATGAACATGTACAAGAGACGCATGGAGAAGTGTTTATAGTGTGAATAACCAATTTAAAAGTGACATGCGTTGCTGTTTTTCTTTATAAATTATTCCCAATTTATGACATGTTTTAGGAGAATGTATGCAAGTTCTTTAGATGAATCGTGAACATGTTGATATAAGATCCAAGTACGTTATTTCGAAGTTGACAAATAAAATTTATGGAGTTGAAAAATGGACGAACCTTAGGTAGGATCATGGTCCATGGAATAGGTCCGTCGATCTTGGTCCACAAACCAATTCTATGAACCAAACGATGAAGGAACGGGTTGGACCGTAGGTGGGACCACGGTCCATGTACCAGGTCCATCGATTTTGGTCCACATACCCATTCTCAAAACCAAACGACAGATAGGACCTACGGACCGTAGATAGATACACGTTCCATGGACCAGGCCGTCGATCTTGGTCGACAAACGAATACCAGGACCAATAGACCGCAGGTAGGACCATGGTCCATGGACCAGGTCCGTCAATCAGTTCGATAACAGTTGAATCGGGGGTCTTTCTGTCTTTTGCTATATCATTTAACCCCTAAGTTGTCGTTTAGGCCCTAAATATGAGGTTTTAGTAAGTTTAACCGTAGAAATATAACTAAAACTTACCTAAGTCGTAATCAAAACATAGAAAATTAAAAGCAAGAGAGGAGAAAAGGTCAAGAACCCTAGTTCAAGAACGCAACAAGGTTCCATCAGTTCCAGCCCTAAAATCTAAATATTTCTCCATGGAATTCATCACGAGGTATGTGGGATTTCACTAGTGGGTTCCTTTCACCCATTGGGTCCCTATATATTAGTCAGATTCTTGATTCCCTTATCATGATTAGACCTAGGGTTTCTAGAACTTCAACAGATTATCATGAATTAGTTAGTTATATGTTTCAAATCAGATTATCATATTATTACTCAATTTATTGCATTAATTTCATAATCTTAACTATGTGTTTCTTTAGTTCTTGAATTACACATGCTAGGTCAGATATTTCAATTACTTCAAATATACATGCCTTAACTATTAATGCATCATTATCCAATTAATTGTTGCATTCTTACTTGCACATTTAGTTTGAGCTACCAGTATTTACAGAAACTTGGTCATAATCAGTTAACCACTAAATTCATTGAGATTAGCATGATACCGAGTTGGAATAGGGTTCAGCGTACCCAAATAGTCCCAAAACTACTAGCCAAGTAGGTTGGAAGTCCCCTCTGTGGGCGTCAGTTTAGTGATCACTCTAGCATGCATTTATACCTTTGGCAATGTATATTGGATCCTCTCAATGGGGCGTATACATCGGACTCCACATTTAGATCATGTGATTTTATTATCGGTTATTAGAAGCTCCTATAGTTCAGTCAGATTCTATTGCATTGATCATTTATCTGTATATCTAGTATTCAGTTTCAGCATGTTATAAGTTGGTCACTGCATTCAGTTATCTCAGTTTTCAGTATATCATGTTCAGATTATATCATTGCTTTATTGCTTGTTTAGTTATGTATTATTTCAGCTTTACTCTATCATGTATGCTCAGTACCTTTCGAGTACTGATACATACGTGCACTACATTTTCTCCTAATGTAGGTTCAGATTCTCAGCATCCAAATCACGCTTAGTATTTCAAATCAGTTAGAGGCTATTTTCAGACATAGTTAGTTTCAGCTTAGTATTGAGTTAATATTTTATTTGTATTAGTTTCACCAGTTTTCATATATATATATATATATATATATATATATATATATATATATATATATATATATATATATCAATTATAGTATATGGGTATTCCCCCTCTTTTCATTTTAATTATGATTTGGCTTCCGCACAGTTGATTATCTTTAATATGCTCATGATCATGCCAACAAGGTTAGCTTGGGATCACTTGTGGTCCTAGGTCCTGTGTCTGTGTCTCAAGGGTAGCTCGGGGCATGACAAACTTTTTATCAGAGCACTAGGTTTAAGTGTACTAAGATGTCTGAAAAGCCGCACTAAGTTGATCTTTTTAATGGATGTGAAGTGCACCACATCTAATGAGAGAGAAGCTATGAAGGGTTATAGAAAAACTTCACTATCTTGTTACTCTTATTGTGCGTAAGGTATGATCTAATTCCATTCTAACTCAATGTTCTACGTTTCAGATCATGCCTCTTTGTAGATCTAACACCAGGAGTGCGAATGTTAGGAATGCAAACACAGTCCCTCTAGTCCCATATCAGGAAGTCTCCAATGTTGAATTCACGAATGTTATTCAGATGTTGGCTCAGGTGTCGCTAACCAGAACAATTAGCGGGTTCAAGATCATGTAAATTCAAATGGTGGATCAACAACAGCTAGGGTCCGTGACTTTGTTAGGATAAATACGACTGAGTTCTTTGGATCGCAGACTAGTGAGGATCCCCAGAATTTCATAGATGAGATCAAGAAGATCTTTGAGGTGATGCAGGTCAATGGGAATGATCGGGTTGAGTTGGCATCATACTAGTTGAAAGATGTTGCTCATATCTGGTACGCTCAGTGGAAGGAAAATAGGGGTATAGATGCAGCTTATATTACTTGGGATTTCTTTAGTAAGACCTTTTTGGATAGATTTTTTCCCAATAGAGTTGAGATAAGTAAAGGCCCAAGAATTCATGAACTTAAGGCAAGGTAACATGACTGTAAAAGAGTGTGGGCTCAAGTTTAACCAACTCTCCATGTAAGCTCCACACATGGTTTCTGACTCGAGTGCTTAGATGAATAAGTTCTTGTATGAAGTGTCAAGATTTGGTGAAAACAGAGTATAGAAATTCTATGTTGCTAGGAGATATGAATATCTCTAGGCTCATGACTCATGCTCATCAGGTTGAGGGTGATAAGCTTAGGGAACAAGCCAAAGAGAATAAGAAGTCTAGGATTGGGAACTGTGACTATTATCAACAGAAATCGGGTGGTGGAAATCGCTCGCAGAGTCAAAAAAAGTTTTCATCCCCAGCCCCTTCGTTAGCTAGTGTTCCATCCTCCAAGAATAGGTATGATTAGAAGGTTAGGGCACTAGGATCTAAGTCTTAGGGAAGTGTTTCAGGCATCATGACTTACCTCACTTGTCCTAAGTATGGTAAGAACCATCCAGGCGAGTGTCTCACAGGAAAGAAAGGACGTTTTGGATATGATCATTCTGGTTAGAGGTTGAGCGATTGTCCTTCTAGACAAGGTCAAGGAGTTAGTAATGGTAGATCTTACTCTACAACTTCAACAACACCAGCAAGTGTTCCGACTCAGTAGGGTAAATCATCTGGTACAACTCTTCAAGCTCGCTAGGATCAGGATGGTTCTCCTGATGTAGTCATAGTACGTTACGAGTCTTTGACCTTTATGGTTATGCATTTTTAGATCCAGGGTCCACTCTATCCTTTGTAACTCCTTACATAGCAGTCCAATTCAGATTTAATCCAGAAACCCTCTCAGAACCTTTCTTAGTCTTTACTCCATTTGGTGACCCAATTATAAGTAGATGGGTATACAAAAATTTCTCTATCAAAGTCTCTCAAAAAGTCTCCTCAGAGTTAGAAATAGCATACTTCGATGTCATTCTAGGCATGGATTATCTACACTCATGTTATGCCTCAATCAATTATAGAATTAGGATTGTTCGTCTTCAATTTCCAAATGAACCAATCTTAGAATGACAATGTAATAGCTTAGCGCCTATGGGTTGATCCATTTCTTACCTTAAGGCCAAAATGATGATCTCTAAGGGTTATTTCTATCATCTAATTCAGATCAAGGATTTCAACTCCAAAACCCAACTCTTGATTCAGTTCCAATAGTCAGTGAGTTTCCAGAAGTGTTTCCAGAAGATCTTCCTGGAGTTCTTTCCGAAAGGGAAATTGACTTTAAAATTGATCTCCTTGCAAATACCCAACCTATTTCTATTTCTGCTTACATAATGACTCCAGCAAAGCTTAAGAAATTGAAAGATTAGTTGAAAAACCTTCGAGATAAGAGCTTCATCAGACCTAGTATTTCGACATGGGGTGCACCAGTGTTGTTCGTAAAGCAGAAAGATAGTTCACTCAAAATGTGAATTGACTATAGACAGTTGAACAAGGTCACAATCAAGAATAAATATCCCATACCCAGGATTGATGACCTATTTGACCAACTTTAGGGTGCTAGTCATTTCTAAAAGATAGACCTCTGATTGGGTTGGCTTAGAGTCAGTGACAATGACATTCTGAAGACAACCTTCATGAATCGTTATGTTCATTATGAATTTGTAGTTATGTCGTTTGACTAATCAATTCTCTTGCAACTTCCATTGATTTGAGAACAGGGTGTTCAAACAATACTTGGACTTGTTCGTTATCGTCTTTATTGATGATATCCTCATTTACTCTAGGAATGAGGAAGAACATGTGAGTCATTTGAGAGTTGTTCTACAGACTCTCAAATATCGTCAATTATTCACTAAGTTTAGCGAATGTGAGTTATGGTTGCAATCCGTTGCTTTCCTTGGTTACTTATATCTAAATAGGGGATCTGAGGATTCACAGAAGATAAAAGTAGTGAAACAATGGCCCAGACCTACCTCTACTACAGATATCAAAAGTTTCTTAGGTCTAGCGGGTTATTACAGAAGGTTCGTGGAAGGATTTCATCCATAGTCTCACCATTAACTAGGTTGGCTCAAAAGATGGTCAAGTTTCAATAGTCAGATGATTGTGAGAAAAACTTTATAGAATTTAAAACTAGATTGACTACAACTCCTGTCTTGACTCTACCAGAGGGTTCATATGGTTATGCGATGCATCTAGAGTTATTCTAGGTTTTGTTTTGATGCAGCGAGATAAGGTTATAGCAGGCAAGTTCTAGACTCAAAACATGTCATGGATCATATCAAAAAGCTCACTACTCATGGAACAAGTTGTATTTAGAAAGATCAATTTCAGCACATAATCATATTATGCTGCAGGTTCATTTAAGCTTATGTTGTGCATTTCCATCACATGCCCAAAATTTCACTGCATTCTTACATCAATTCAAACATTCTTTTTCATACATATAATTTTCAGAAATTTTAGCTTCAACACAATCCTACTTACATATAATTGATTTAGCTACTGCCTAAGATGTAAATTTATGATGAATTATGTATAGTTGATCCAATTGATTAAGGTTTGAAGATTTGAATTAGATTGACCTATGTTTTTCTATCTTCTATGGATTGGCAATGTAGAGTACTTGATATGATCTTGATCTTGTTATTATTAATGCATCATTTCGATTATGTTATTGTACATGTAGTCATTTCCCTAGATATGGATTGTTGATGAAATATGGGTATTGATCAATAATGATAAAGGCCTTGGTGAATTGGTAAGATTGCCTACTTCCTCTACTTCTCTATAGAATTGCTAGTTGAATTGGCCTTGGATGGCATTGTGTGGTATGGTCCACTTATGGTGGCGGTGTATAATTCATTTTCATTCTATATGTGTGTGATCATGGCCTTGAAGGCAATTAAATTATGAGTGAGTAGTTGTGATGATCACCTAATAAAGCATATGCCTAGTTCTCAATTTAGTAGCATGTTCTAGGTATTAATGATGTCTTCTATAATTGAATGAACTTGTTAGGGTGAGCTTTAGGTGCTTCCATTGAATTTAAAAATGGTTAATGACCTCCTCCCTATGTACCCGCATATGAATGTGTAAATAACTAAGGTGAGGAATCTTGAAGGTAAATGTGATATTGTCTTGTCTCCTATGCTAAATCGTGTTGTCTATGCTTGGTTTTGCATCGTGGTCCTAAGAGGGTGGCTACCTCAATATGTTGTTGATATCCATTATGTGATCATTTTGATCAATGTACACACACTTACACATGATGCATGCTTACAAGTAGTATAGGTTCATGGTGTCCAAATGAAAGCATATTCTCATGTGCACTCATGTCTACTACTATGCATGCAAAGTATATTTTCATGAAGTATGTTATTTATCTCTTAACTAGGATGACTTGATAGGTTTAAAAGTATGGGAAAGGGTATGGTACCTTGTCTATGCATTGCACATGTGTGCCTTGATAGGATAGTTCCTAGGTTTGTGATTTAAGTACATGAATAAGAATGCATGAACATGTTATGAATATGACTTATATGCTATGATGTTAAGTGTATTATATGATCAAGTATGAATGTGCATAGTGTCTAAATGTGTTTATATGAAGTTGTTATTGAAGATAAATATAGGTGTTATTGTTCTTAAAAACATCATAGCAGGCTTTCTTTTAAATGGTTTAGAAATTTAGCCTGCTCAGTATCCCTAGCTTAGCCCACTTGAGGATATAACCTTAATTTTGTTGGAATCCACACAATAAGCCGAAAACCTTTCATTTATCCCAGAATTTTGATCTTGAACCCTAATGCACTGTGTTAGGATGAAAGGTAGAAACAAGGGAAACAATTATAGAGAAGGTAATGACACGTAGTTGTGACGGTAAAGGAAAGAAAAGGTAAGTCAAATTTCTATGAATAAGAAACTAAATGACTACCTTGATGATGGCAAGACCCTAACATAAGGGTATACACCTTAACTCAAGAGAAATCTCTAAGTCAAAGGTAGCTTTTGTTAAGTGTTTATAAAAAACAAATGCAAAGGTAGGAAATACTTGAAAAAGAAGAAGGCGAATGAAATAAAAAAGTTGTGATTGTAGAGAAAAAGTTGAACATAGTGCAATAGGGAGAAAGAGTCACTATTATCATCTAAATGAATCTTCACCTTAAGCTTACGTTACAACTTGAACAAGTCCTGTTTGATATCGAGTACGATACACTTCATCAGTAGAGATGTACATAATATGCAAGCTTATGGTTCTCAATATATGCACGTGAATTCTACTCTTGAGTGTGAATTGTTTTGGATGTTAAGTCCTTAAACTATCTTCAATTTGAGACTGTGTATGGACTATTTATTGACACGAGGGGCACTTGTTGTAGGAAGAAAAGTGATAAGTAGTGGTGCACATGATTGTTAAGAGCGTTGGTTGCAAAAAGTTGTCAAAGCATGCCCATAATATATGCATATCAAGAAGTGCAATGTGTTGATTTAATTATGAACAGAGTTTGTGAAGAGTAGATGGTGGAAGCGCAGTCCAGTGTAGTTTGTCTACATCTAGGAGTAGTGAGTAATTGTTTGAGGATGAACAAATCTTTAAGTGTGGGGTAGTGATCTTGGGCATATTTATATGACCATAATGCTAAGTAAGTCTACGTTTAAGCCTAGTTTGAATTCACAAAGTATGTGTTTAGAGTAGTATTGAGTCATTTATGTAATCCTGGGCTAACCAACTTGATTAGTTGTGTAGGGAAGCTATTTACAAGAAATGTGCACAAAAAGGGACGAAGAAAGCAACCTGAAGATTAAGACAAAAGGAAACAAGGAATAAGCTTAAAGAAATGCTTCAAGTCCAGTGCGTGAAGACCTCGCGTTGCGTAGAAGAGAGTGAAAAATCAGTTCAAGAATTAAATTCAAGGCAGAACACCTTGTGCAGCCCTCGCATCACGCGATAGAACTTTACAATTTGATCAGGGATTTGAAGATTGTTGTGCATCGCCCGCCTGAGGCCCTGAATTAGTCATTCGAATTTTAGTATAACTAGGGTATTATTTTAGTTTTAGGGGACTTCTTTTCTAATTTTTGAACGGAGAACAAAAAGAACTACCCTATTGAGTTTTCTAGGGTAAATTCTTTATCTATTTTCCTTACAATCTTATTTGAATGATTCTTAACCATTGTAAGATTGATTATCGAATTATGAGTAGCTAAATACCCTAGTTCTAGGGCTGTGGATACAGGATTATGGAATCTATGGAGTTTGATTTTGGATTTCTCATGAACTATTGCATGAATCTCTCTTATGTTCTTATTTTTTGTATTTCATGCTTGATACCATAGAAATAAACTTATTGTCCGAATTTAACTCGGGAAAGGAATACGAGGATAAAACGTGGGGCATAAGGAGCTTATTGAACCCTAATTTGCTAGGTTTCATTCATCTCTAGGATAGGAATATATCTAGATACCTCGCTTGGGTCACCATACATGAAGATAACTTAATTCTTAGTATTAATCACTCTATCCCCGCTCAACCATGTAGTTAGAGTATTATCTATTGTAGGTGATTAGAGGTCGGGAGACCATGATCATACACTTAACCCTGTGATTCAGTGATTCGATAGTTTAATAAATACCCATTTAAATGATATTGATTACATGACTCCTGACTAGAGTTGCTGCCCTGGATCTTTTACAAATAATTGTTTGAATCTCACAAAATTGAATCGTATTAGTTATATTTCAGTTTAAGTTTAGAATTAGGGAATAAACAACCGTTAAAGTCTGGAAACTACACTTGTGTTGAATTACAAGTTAGAAAAATTGAACAAGTTTTGATCTTAAGTCCCTGTGGGTACGGTACCCGGCTCTTAAAAAGATCCACTTTATTACGTGTACGATCACGTGCACTTGCGTGTGTGATTTAACCGCAAAAAGTTTTTGAGAAAAATTGATCAAGTTTTGATCTTAAGTCCATGTGGGTACGATACCCGGCTCTCAAAAATAGACACTTAATTACTTATATGAGCACGTACACATGCATATGCAATTTGACCGCAACAATCTCAAAAGACACAAACTATGGAAACGACTACAAAAAAAATCAGAAATCAATTCAAACAAGAAAAAGGTAAACAAGGAATAGTAATGCAGCTGATCTCATTCAAGAAAATCTGAAGATCTCAACGGCTACATCTTAATCAACACTCAATAAATGAAGTTAAAGATCACAACAGAATCAAGGCTAAGTGTAAAACGAAATTGGAGATTGGCCTTAAGCTTTATTCTTGGAAAATAAGGACCCATTCCTTCTTTTCCAAGGATCAAATCTCTTGGATTTCTATCTCTCTACAGAAAAGGTTCAAGACTTCAAACACTATAAAAGAGAGCTCAGTTGCAAGAGGAAAAAATATACAACCCATCTGAATCATCTCACATTCTCTACTCTACTTTTAACAAGCATTGTATTACCTAATTCTACTATGTGAACAAAAAAGAAAGAAGAGATAACTATTGTTGGTATGACTTTGTATCAAAATAAAAGAGTTCAAACATAACGAGTTTAAATAGTGAAACTACACTCATCTTTGTACTCACACTAATGGTTACAAAGGCTTGAAGAGAACACCCTTGCAACATAAGGGGACTCGACGTAAAATCCATTTTGAATCCTATCCAATATAAAAACATCTTGCGCCAAGTTTACTTTCCAACATTAAATTATTCTTCTTTGCTAATAGCAGTCGATTAATGACTCCTCAAGTCAACTACTCACAAGAAAATAAAAAAAATAATTAGCAATTCACCCCCCTCTTACATTTTCACAACATATAGTGCAAGAGCCCTAGAAAAAAGGAAGACACCAGTAGAACATGAGGACACTAGTAGAGGATAAACAAGACCTTTTAAAAGGCCAAGAATAGTAGGTGTTGGAATATAACAAGATGAAGATGGATTTACAACTCTTAATGTAAGTTTATATGCATACTTCAAGACATGGATAAACAAAGAGGGTTGATGTTGTCACTGGTGATATGTCTACACACCAAGACATGGATTTAAATGGAAGTTTAAGACAACTATTACCAGTAGCAACCTCGAAAGAATAAAGACCGAAAAAGTTAATCAAACTAGGTCTGCAACTATTTCTAACAATTAAAGTCAAACTTGTTCAACCAGCAAGACTCATGTGTCAGGGAGTAGAACATTCTGATGTTGTGTTATTGATTTTGACAAACAAGTTTTAAATATGTATTGTCACGCCCCGAGCTACCCCCGAGACACGGACACAGGACCTAGGACCACAAGTGATCAGAAATTTACCTTGTTGGCATGATCATGAGCATACTAAAGATAATAAAATGGCGCGCAAGATAAATCATAATTAAAATGAAAAGAGGGGGAATATCCATATGTATAACTAAAATATATGAAAACTGCTGAGTTTAATACAAAGAAGATATTAACTCAATACTTAGCTGAAAATAATTATGTCAGAAAATATCCTCTAACTGACTAGAAATGCTATAAGAGGCCCCAATTAAGTCTAGCAAAATCTGAAGCTAAAAGACTAATATATTGAGAAGAAACTCCTTACTAATGTCCTTGGAGAATGAGGTTCACCATTGTTTCTGCTGAACTAAAGATCGGGAATCAATCTAAGTGTGATATGAATGGTGAGAACCTGAACCTACATTAGGAGAAGATGTAGCAAACGTATGTGTCAGTACTTGAAAGGTACTGAGCATGCAGGATAGAATAAAACTAAAATAATACATAACTAAACAAGCAATAAATCAATGATATAATCTAAACATGATATACTGAACCCTGAGATAACTTAATGTAGCGACGAATTTATAACATGCTGAAAATGAATAATAGATATACTGATAAATGGTCAATGCAATGGAATCTGACTGAACTTTGGGAACTTCTAATAACTGATAATAAAATCACATAAGTGAAATGTGGAGTCCAATGTACACGCCCCATCGAGAGAGCTCAATATACCATGCCATACCATGCCAAAGGTATAAAGACATGCTGCCATAATCACTAAACGGATGCCCATAAAGGGGACTTACAACCTCCATGTCTAGTAGTTTTGGGACTATTTGAGTACGTTGAAACCTAGTCCAACTCGGTATCATGCTACTCCCAATGAATTTAGTGGTTAACTGATTAAGACAAAGTTTCTGTAAATACTGGGTAGCTCAAACTAAACATGCAAACTGAGAATGCAACAACTAATTGGATAATGATGCATTAACAATTGAACCATGAATATCTTATCTTAAATAACTGAAATATCTGACCTATCATGTGTAATTTAAGAACTAAGGAAATACACAACTAGGGTTATGAAATTCATGCCGTAAACTGAATAATAACATGATAATATGATTTGGAACATATAAGTAACTAATTCATGATAATCTACTGAAGTTCTAGAAACCCTAGGTCTAATAATGATAAGGGAATCAAGAATCTGACTAATATCTAGGGACCCAATGAATGAGAAGAACCCACTAGTGAAATCTCACATACCTTTTGATGGATTCCATGGAGAAATGCGCTATAACTGATGGAACCTTGTTGCGTTCTTGAACTAGGGTTCTAGCCCTTTTTCTTCTCTCTTGCATCTAATTTTCTATATTTTGAATAATGATTTGACTTAGGTAAGTTTTAGTTATATTTCTACGGTTAAACTGACAAAAATCTTATAATTTAAGGCCTAAATGACGTATCTTAGGGATTAAACAAAATAGAAAAAGACTAAAAGATCCCCGACTTAACTATTCTCGGAATGATCGATGGACCTGGTCCACAGACCGTGGTCCTACCTACGATCCTTAGGTCCTGTACGTTGTCTGTGGAACAAGATCGACGGACCTGGTCCATGAAACGTGTTCCTATTTATGATCCGTAGGTCCTATCCGTCGTTTGATCGAAAGAATGGGTCTATGGACCAAGATCGACATACTTGGTCCACGGACCGTGGTCTCACCTACGGTTCATCTTGTTTCTTCGTTTTTTGATTTAGAGAATTGGTCTGTGGACCAAGAATGATGAACTTGGTCCACGGACCATGAACCTACCTATAGTTCGTCCTATTCCTTCGTCATTTGGTTCAGAAAATGGGTTTGTGGACCAAGATCGACGTACCTGGTCCACAAACTGTGGTCCTACCTACGGTCCGTAGGTCCTAGCCGTTATTTGGGATCTTGAATTTTTCTATGGACCAAGACTACGGACCTAGTCGGACCGTGGTTCCACGTACGATCCATAGATGGCCTCCATAGATGGCACTGAACTTTTGGAAAATCTGAATTTTAGTCTATATAGTATGCGGGTTGTTACATTATCGGCCCCTTGAGAACATTCATTCTCGAATGAAGACTAAACTAGCGGAAATGGAGTGAGACGGTTGCAATCCCTACATCTAAACACTGAGAACTGAATTCTGACTGAATTGAGTTCTAAGAACATGCAAATACGCTGGAGATGCAAGTATAAAATGAAATAACATGATTCTAAGACTGAATTTTATGCATGACTGGCTGAAAAACTAATGAGGAACTATTACCTCAAGCTAGAGTGGAATCGAAAAGAAAGAGGTGAGGATACTTGGCTTTCATGGCTACTTCTACTTCCGAAGTAGCTCCCTCAACGGACTGAGTCCTCCACAAAACCTTGACTAAACGACTTCTTTGTTTCGAAACTTTCTAACCTGACGGTTAAGGATCTCAACTGGTACATCCTCATAAGAAAGACCATCTTTGACAGTCACACTCTCCAATGGCATCACGGAGGCTGGATCACCCATACACTTCTTTAGAAATGAGATGTGGAAAACCATATGCACTGGTGCTAGTTCTGTTGGCAACTCTAACTCATATGCCACTTTGACAACCCTATTCAAAATATTTTAAGGGCCTACATATCTAGGATTGAGCTTCTCTTTCTTGCAAAATATCATCACCCCCTTCATAGGTTACACTTTCAAGAAAACCCAATCATCAATTTGGAACTCTTGTTCCCTTCTCCTTACATATGCATCAGATTTGTGATGAATTTGGGTTGTCTTAAGTATATCTCTAATGAGTTTCACTTTATCCATAGCGTAAAGGACTGAATATGGTCCTATCAAAGTTGTTTCACCTACTTCAAACCAACCAACAGAAGAACAACATCTATGCCCATACAATGCCTCATAAGGGACCATCTGAATGCTAGAATGGTTGTTATTGTTGTAGGCGAACTCAATAACAGGAAGGTGATCATCCTAACTTCCATTGAAATCAGTCATACCAGCTCTCAACATATTCTCTAGGTTCTGAACGGTATGCTCTACCTGTCCATCCATCTGTAGATGAAATGATGTGCTAAGATTAACTTGAGTACCAATACCCTTTTGAAATGACTTCCAGAAATAAGAGGTAAACTAAGGACCTCTATCTTAGATAATAGACAAAGTAACTCCATGTAACCTCACAATTTCATTAATGTAAAGCTTGGCATAGTCCTCCGCCGAATCTGTAGTCTTGACCGCCAAAAAGCAAGAAGACTTAGTCATCATATTAACTATCACCCAAATAGATTCATATTGTCTGCGAGTAGAGGTAACCCTATGATGAAATCCATATTGATCACTTCCCACGTCCAAGTAGGAATGTCGATCTCTTGAGTCATACCCCTGGTTTCAGGTGTTTTACCTTGACTTGCTAGCAATTGGGGCACTAACTCACAAAATTTGCTATATTCTCTTCATGCCATTCCACCAATAGACTTTCCGCATATCGGGTACATCTTAGTGGCACCTCGATGTATAGAATATCCGAAATTATGGGCTTCTACAAAAATATGTTGTCTCAACTCACCAATATTAGGAACACACAATCCACTTTAGTAGCGAAGTACACCATCACCCCTTGGGAAAAAACCTCCATTGTCTGATTGTGGACTGCACCCTTAAGTTCAAGAAAGATTGGATCACTGTCTTGCTTTCCCTTAACCTCCACTACCAAAGAATATTTGCCCCATTCTAAACTATTACACCACTGTCTGATATGCTCATAAGGTGAACTCCCAAGCGAACAAGCCCATGAACATCGATATATATCTATGCATGCACCCACATGAAAGTATGTCGATTATGTTTGTATGATGATCTAGTCAAGCGTACCCTAAACTAGATGGTGCTTGAATATGCTATGTCCATGTGAAAGGGTTTCTCACATGATTTAGGTTGATGAACTCTCATCTATGACCTATGAGCTAAGCATATGAGGAGTCAATCTCCTAAAGCCTAATTTTACGAAGTAATATTAATAAAGGCGTTCAATAAAGGGAACTTAGCTTAGCACCGAGTGAACTTAGATGAGGGGTTCCCTTTCCCAATGTGGGAAGGCTTGTTCACCATTGTCCTCATGAGGTGGATAACTACAATGCCTCGATAGGCATAAAGAGGGTTTCCATATATACCTCGAAGTTCCATAAACTATGCTTGCCACATAGGATCTAGCAAGTGATATCACCTAATATGCTAGCATATGTTAATGTTCTACTTTGGCTAAGTAGAACACCTTCCCTTGGTGTAAGGCTCCACAACACCAAATTCCATCTTTAGCACCCATGGTCTTAGTGTCGGTTAAGGATATAGTTTCCCTACAATAAAATGGACAATAGAAGTAAAGCTAGGACTCTAACTAGGATAACCTAAGGAAGTTGCTTAGTTATGTGGGGTAATGAGACTTCACCTATGCATTGCACAAGTAGCTCTTGAAGGGAGTTCTAGGAAGGTGTTCTAATGTATATGATCATGTTTATGTTCCTTATGCATGACATTGTAATGTTGTCTACTTGTTGTTGTGAAATGCATGGTATGAGTCTATATGATGTGGTCTTGTCTTTATATGCATAATGTTGGTCTTAATGACTATATGATGAAGGTCTTGCTTGGAGTGAATGAGGTTGTCTATGCTTGTCTTGTTAATGTATGAATTGCATGATAAGGCTTATAGTCTCCTTGTAGGTTTACTAAGTATGTGTGAGGTTATGGATGGGATTGTGAGTAAAGTTCTATGATGTCTTTGTGAAGTGAAGTCCAAGTATGTTAATGATGATTAGTGTCTTAGTATGATGATCAGTAGAAGTCTTGACTTGTATGTAGTCTTGTAATGATTTTTCCTACATGGTCCATAAAGTGTGTTGGGTCCAATGTGAGGTATATGTCTTATTGTATGAGATGGTTCTACGAATGCTTGTTTTAGGTTAATGAAGGTTGAATGCATGGTTTCCTTGTGGCCTTAAGGTGATGCTTGGGTATGGATATTGTAATGTGACATTATCTATACATTTCACCAATGTATCACTAAAAGGTTACTTCAAAGGTTAAGGAATTAAGAAGGAAAAGAAGCTGCTTAAAGGGAAGGGTACTTACTGTAAAGTAGCTCCAATGTGCCTTAAATGCAAATGTATGGTTTTATGTGAAATTGTGACTATTGTATATGCCTAAATGAAGTGTGTGAATTGTATGATGCTTATTGTATCAAGTTTTAAGAAGTTTTCACAAAAGGCATGATGAATAATTTCAAGTAAAATGTCCCTTTTAAATGCATGATTGTCATACTTAGTGCATTCTTGTACTAACATCATTCTTCTTCACCTTTTTAAACAAATTGTAGGTTATGGATTTTTAAAGGATGTCACTCTGATGAAGGGATTGATATGTGTTTCCCAAGCTCAAAGAAAGGAATCCTTAAGATTCAAGGATTTCCTACATTAAGTTTATGTTTAAAGTCATGTAATAGTTAGCTATGTTTTATGTTATAAGGGTCATGTACCTAATGTACTCTAATGATGTTAAGTCTAAGTTGGCAAAGAGGATTAGAGTCTAAATATGTATCTATGTTACTTTTATATTAATGGAAGTGAAATTTCTAGCATATGATGTGTTATGAAAAGTTTTAAATTTTTTGTTAAATTTACCTATGAAAATGTGATGAATGATAACTATGGGCTTGTATAAGACCTCTGAGAGGTCAAGTACATCATGTTACTTCTAGGGGTTGCTCCCCGGTCTTGATAACAGTAATGGTAGACAACTCATCATATACAAGTGGTATCTTCAAAGCTTTATACACATCAATAACTTCCACTTTATCATGAGCCCTCCCTCATAATGAGTTGCCCAGCTACCACATCTATCATTTCCCTCCCAGTTGCTAAGAAAGGTCGCCCTGAGATGAATGGGACCTCAGGATCAAGCTTAAAATTTATTAATACAAAGTCCATTTGAAAAATTAGAGATCCCACTTGCAATAGCACATCTTCTACCACCCTCTCAGGAATAAGCCAACTGCAAAATTATAGTTGTTGGCTTAGGACTATCCAACCCCATCTTTTATACAGCGAACTTGGCATCAAGTTTATGCTCGCTCCCAAAATACATAACCCTTGGGAATGGATACTTTGACCTATCGTAATTTGCACATTAAAGTTGCCCGGATCTTTCAATTTAATGGGCAACATGTTCTGGATTTGGAGTTGCACTCTTCAGTAAGTGCAACTGTCTCATATTCTGTAAGCCTTATTTTGTTCTCCACAATCTCTTCACATACTTTGTATACCTTGGTATACCCTGTAACACATCAAACAAAGGCAAGTTAATATGAACTTGTTTCAAAAGAGAGAGAAACTTATCAAAAAATCCATCATCCTTTTGTTTCTTGAACTTTTGAGGGAACAAAGGAGGTGGTCTCGCTATTGGTTGCACTTTTTCCGAGGGTACAACTACTTCTTCTTTTTTGGGTTAACCTGATTTTGTTCACTCTCTTTGCTTACCGCTCCAATGCAGTTTTTCTTGGGAGCTAACTCCTCCAATTGCAATCCACTACGAGTACTTACAACATTTACCTATTTAGGATTTGGGTCAGTATTTCCAGGCAACCCTCCTTGTGGTCTAGAATTTTGGTCACTAGTAAACTGCCTGAATTGTTTCTCCATGTTCTGAGTGGCTAACTGATTGTTGCACACTTCTGCAGCCAATAAAACTTGGTCTACCATGATTTTCTTTAACATATCCTCAACTCTCATGTTCCCATATTACGGTTTAGGCTGCTCCTCTGCACGTGTGATCGATATCCTTATGAGTTACATTGAGACCTATACTTATTCTGTCCTTGACTTTGATTTTGATTCCCACCCCACAAAAAGTCAGGTGGTTTCGCCAACTTGGGTTATATTAATTCCCATAATTTTTTTTGCCTCCTCTTCTCTGAGCATTTCCTACAAAATTTACAGAGTTTTGGGTTCGCAACACATTTCTCTACACTGTGATCACTTCCTCCGTAGATCTCACACCAAGACGGGTTGTTGAAGTACATTAACTTGAGAGGTTTGTTGTCTCAATGTCATGTTGCTGAAATGTGTATTCATCATATTTTGCATGACAGAAATCTGTGCAGTCAAAGTAGTCACAAAGTCAATCTGTAATACACCTGCAGTTTTCTAAACTACAAGTTTCAGTTCTCTTTCGTTCAACTCTAGATTTCCCTGAGAAATCTGATTCAGCAAGGTGTATAACTCAGCATAGGTCTTCTGTAAGGCTTGTCCACATGCAGCTGAATCAAGCAAAATATTGGTGTTAGATTCCAAGCCTTCAATGAAAGTATGAACTAACACCTCGTTGGACTGATGATGATGAGGGAAACTCATCAACATCGATTTGAACCTATCCTAAGCTTGGTACAAGTTTTCACCACCCCTCTGTCTGAAACTTAAAATGTCACTCCTCAATTTACCTATGTTTCCAGATGGAAAATCTAATGAGGAACTTTTGTGCTAAATCATTCCAAGTGGTGATTGAATTTGCAGGCTCTGAGTTGAACCATATTTTTACTTCCCCAAGTAAAGAAAAGGGGAATATAGTGAGCCTCACATAATCTTTATATACTCCAGTAGGAGTGTAAGTATCACTGGTCTCTAGAAAGTCCTGAATGTGTACCGTAGGATCCTTATTTGAAAGAGCAGTAAACTGCCCATTCGTGTGCAACATTTCACCATACTATGCTTCAGTTCAAATCTCCCACCAGCTTCAGGTTTCTAAATGCATGAAGTCACATTGTTGTATGGATTACCACATCTCTAACTCTCATCTCATTAACTGTCATTGTCTCAGGTTCCTGTTCTCTTTAGTGACTGGTAATGGTAATTCCCCAATAACCAATTGGATTGGATATTTACCTTGCCTTCGCTTTTTGTGTAGAAATATTTCCGGTTCTGATAAAGGCGATAACAATTCTCCATTGTTGCCCAGTTTGGAGTAGCAACCAACCTGCAACAATGAAATGCTATGATCAACTTGTCAACCTTGAATTTAACTTCAGTTTTCAGAAAAATAAAATATTTCCTAATTCTAAAGTCCCCGACAGTGGCGCGAAAAACTTGTTACAGCAAATCATACCCACAGGGTTTTAAGATCAAAACTTAATCAATTTTTCCCAAAATCTTGTTGCGGTCAAATCGCACACGAAAGTGCACGTGATCGTACAAGTAATAAAGTGACTCTTTTTGAGAGCCGAATATCGTACCCACAGGGACTTAAGACTAGAACTTAATCAATTTTGCTAACTTGTAATTCAACAGAAGTGTAGTTTCCAGATTTTAAAGGTTGTTTATTACCTACTTCTAAACATAAACTGAAATATAACTGAGACAATTTAATTTCGTGATTTTCAAACAATAATTTGTAAAATATCCAAGGCTGCCACTCTATTCAGGAGTCATGTAATCAATATCATTTAAATGGTTATTTATTGAACTATCAAATCACTGAATCACAGGGTTAAATGTATGATTATGGTCTCCCGACCTCTAATCTCCTACAATAGATAACACTCTAACTAACTACATCGTTGAGCGGGGATAGAGTGATTAAATACTGAGCATTATGCTATCTTCTTTATGGGGACCCAAGTGAGGTCTCTAGGTATATCTCTATCCTAGACAAATCAACCCTTGCTATTTAGGGTTCAAGAAGCTCATTATGCCCTACAATCTATCCTCTTGTTCCTTTACCTAGTCCAATTCGGACAATAAAATTATTTCTATGGTGATCAAGCATGAAATACAAAAGATCAGAACATAAGAGAGATTCATGCAATAGTTCCTGAAAAAACCAAAATCAAACTCCATAGATTGCATTCATCATATATCCACAACCCTAGAACTAGGGTATTTAGCTACTCATAATCTGATAATCAATCTTACAATGATTAAGAATCATTCAAATAAGATTGGAAGGAAAAATGATAAAGAATTAACACTAGAAAACTCCACAACGTAGTTTTTCTGTTCTCCGCTCAAAAATTAGAAAAAAGAAGTCCCCCTAAAACTAAAATAATACCCTATTTATACTAAAAGTCGAACTGGCTAATTCAGAGCCTCAGGCGCGCGAGACGCAGCAATCTTTAGATCCCAAATCAAACAATAAAGCTCTATTGTGCGATGCGAGGGCTGCACGAGGCGTTCTGCCTCGAATTTAATTCTTGAACTGATTTTTTTCACTCTCTTCTGCGCAACGCGAGGTCTTAATGCACTTGCTTTGGAGCATTTCTTTCATCTTATTTCTTGCTTCCTTTTGTCTCGAATCTTCAGATTGCTTCCTTCGCCCCTTTTATGCACATTTCTCCCAAAAAGTTTTCCTACACAACTAATCATGTCGATTAGCTCAGAAATACATAAATGACTCGATACTACTCTAGACACATACTTTGTGAATTCAAATTAGGCTTAAACGTGGACTTACTTAACACTTAAGTCATATAAATAAAGATTTTCTTTGATTTATGCTTTCTGAGATTCTTCATTTAGGCAATTCCTTGAGTCAAGGTCCTTGGTTGACAATCCTCAATCATCCTTAATGTGATTTTTTTATTGATGGGGATCTTATTTTCCATGATGCCTTTATTTCATGATTCATTCTTGATTCTTTCCTTTTCGATGACGAGTTTGTCCTGCAAGAATGAGTTGTTTATCATTAAAATTTTGCACAAACAAGTTGCTTCTGAACTAAACCAAACATAATGTTCTGCAATGGTATAAAATTAATTATCACGCATATTGGTACTTGATCTGTTAATACTAACATCAAGTCTGATAAGAACCTCTACACAAGAGTCACAATACCCATAATTATTATGTCTCCAAATGAAGTGGTCATTCAACATCAATAGAAGCCAACTTCCTTTAACACCTTATTACACTATGAAAATTAATAAAACTCAAAGACAAACTATTCATAGAGTTGGATTGTATCTTCCAAAATAGAGGTATTCACACATGGACAATCATATTTCACAGTATCACGTGTAACAACAAAAGAAGGATTGACAATCCTCAATCCGGGCAAGGACACAAAAGACCAAAGATTCATTAAACATAATATTTACAAAGAAACTTTCTTGAATATATGTCCATTGGAAAGTGAGTAGATATACCATTTACCACAAAGTATAGCTATTGCAACATATTTTTAAGAGAAAAAAATTACAGAAAAAACTTTTCAAATGACTAACCGTACAAATGTGGATTCATGATGGAGATAAGATGCAAATGACTCTAAATACAACCATATGTTAGGTTATATTAGATATAATCAATTCAAAAAAATGATAATCTTTTTATGAATACGTACTTTGAGAGTTCGTAACTTATACAATTTAAAATTATATACCAAATACTAACTAATGACCTGACAAATGATTATAGATAAACTTAATGAGGATGATATGTCATGGATATGAATCAGAGGTTAGCAAAGGACAATAATATTATTGTTGTCTGATTTTAGTTTCGAAATATGTGTCTGGATAATGTGATATTGAAAATATTATTAGTTTGGATATGTCACTTTGCCTCTGGTGTAAACTCAACATGCAGGGCGAATTATGAGAGGCGATAAAACGCATCAGAGTTGTAATAGGCTCAAATAAAAATAAAACAATGAAGATTATCCACTAAAAATGAAGAAATTGAAAATAAAAATTGGTATATAAGTTGATAAAAAAAAAGGAAATAAAAAAGGGAATGAGAAATAGAACCTTCGGAATGATTTTCTTTTTACTTCAGAGTATATGAAAGTTCTGTTGGAAATTCCTTTAGAAGTTGATGTGGTATTTATTATTTCTTGATGTGGAAATTTCTTTAGACATTAGGATACTTTTAAATAGTAATTGTGTCAATACAATGAATTGAAGTTGGGCTTATAATGAATAGATATGTAGATGTCTATTGTGAAAAAATAAATTTAATTACATTTATGACACCTAAAGATGACTAGAGCTTCGGTCAGAGGTAGGAATACGTAATTCAATACTAGCGTGCATGAAAGTCTACATAATAGGAGATTGACCTGCAATTTGATATTGTTATTAATAACACGTATTACATTTCTAATGAAGTCACCTATGATAGAGAATATGCGGTTTACTAATTCAAGTTGATAAACAACGATATATAATATAATGTGCACATCACTATAACTGCTCACACCACAAATCATTGTGATTTTTTTTGTCCCTCGCCATTGGATGAGTCATCTATATCATACAATAGGTAATTATTGTCTAAGGTCTGCTTGATGACAACGTTTTAAACAGAGCCACTTGATCTATAACTTTGCATACTATGCACATTGTTTAGTGGCAAAGCCAACAAAAGTTGTCATGCTAACTATGTCGTATTTTAGTCAACAGTTTGCTACAACTTAAGAACAAACAATATAAACCAACGAAAAATAATATGTCGCCTTCGACAATATCTACAAAATTAGATACAAGATAAACAACATTAAAAGAAAACAAATAAATATCGGTGTGAATTTAAGATTGGTGTAACACACAGAATACTCAAAGTGTATTAATCAACTAGATGCCAAGGTTGAACACACTCTTGTTAGATCAATAGTATGATGTCTTATGAAATATGTTGCTATTAAGAATTAGATGAAAAATACAATTCGTCAAGGATGTACATACAAACTTACAAGGAATGAACTATAAATTAACCCGACTTACTCGTATTCAAACTTAACCGATGCAAATTAAAAGTCTCAACAATAATATGTTCTTAGACGTATATCCTAAAACCTGAGAAACAAAATGATAATAAGTTAAACTTGTGCATTAACACTATTTCTAACAACTACACTACAAATATTATAAGATGTGACCAAATTGGGATAGTTCACACTAGTGCGGAGCTCGGACAATTGACCTAGTACTAGATATAATTGTTTTTTTTAATTAATTCATTTAGAATATTAAGATCTAAACCTGAAACAATAGGTTTGTTTATATTATTATTTTCTGGAAAGTGGAAATATAAAATAATGTCCAAATTATTTTTTTGGAAAGTGAAATTAGGTTTGTTATGTTGAATGTGTGTGTTGATTTTTGGTGTAGGGTTTTTGATTGGTTAAAGTAGTACTACACATACATCTGCCGAAACTAGCAGTGAAGTTCAATGGGCAGAAAGAAGACAACAGAAGAGAACCCTGAACCTCCCAAGCACGGCGGTGGAGGAGGGAAGTCCAAGAAGAAGAATCGAGTGATTGCCGATGATGAGTACTCTGTCCAGACTGAAGAACCTACAGTTCAGGAAGATACAGTACTTGATGATGATGACAGAAAGAAGCCGGCCAAGCAGGGTGGTGGTAAGTCAAGGAAGAAGAATGTGGTAATTGATGATGATGATGAATACACTGTTGCGACAGAGGAACCTGTCGTTCTGGAAGAAAAAGTAATACTTGGTGGGAAGAAAAAAGCTAAAAAGGGGAAGAAGGGTGCCTCTAATTATGGAGACGATTTAACAAGGGATAATGATCAAGAGGATGAAGGCATTGCCCCCTTCTCTGGGAAACTGAACAAGTCAAAGCAGGGACAAGCCCGTGCTAGTGTGTTTTCTACAGTTTTTGATACAATTGGTGATGAAGAGTCCGAGGAAGATAAAGAGCCTGTCGTTGCTGGTGGTATGGGGAAGACTATTGGCAATTCATTTAGTGTGGCGCTTCTTGATGAAGAAGAGGAGGCAGATACTTCTGTTTCTAAGTTTGAGACAGAGACAGTTGAAGAGGATGATGCGCCAGAACTTATTTTTGCAGGTAAAAAGAAGTCATCTAAGAAGAAGAAAAAAATTGCTGTTAAGGAAGAAGATGAACCAGAACAAGCTAGCCAAGCGGTTAACCCTGAAGAAGAAGCTGATGATGATGAAAGCAAAAAGCAGCAAAGAGATGTACCAGAAACTTCTAAGAATAAAACCAAGAAGAAAAAGGGTGGTCGTACAGTTCAAGAAGATGAGGATGAGATTGACAAGATTCTAGCAGAACTTGGTGAAGAAGCTGCTCCTGCACCGTCTGAAGAGAAAGTACAGGCTCAGCTGGAGTCAAAAGATAATAAATCTAAGAAGAAAAAGAGTGGTAGAGCGGCTCAAGAGGAGGATGACATTGACAAAATTCTGGCAGAAATTGGTGAAGGGCCATTAGCTACATCTGCACCTACTCCTTCTCTTGCACAAGAGGAGGAAGGCCAATTGCAGCCTCAACTAGGTGATGCTGCTGCTGAGAAGGAAGCAATTGAAGAAGGAGCTATGGAATCTGCTGCTGCAAAGAAGAAGAAAAAGAAGAAGGAGAAGGAAAAAGAAAAAAAGGCAGCTGCTGCTGCCTCTAGTGTAGAGGAAAAGCAGGAAGAAACAAAAAATGACGCAAAAGGAAAATTGGCTGATAAGAAACAGTCAAAGCAGGTTAGGGAGATGCAAGAGAGACTCAAAAAGATGAAGGAAACTGAAGAAAGGAAGAAGAGGGAAGAGGAGGAGAAGTTAAGGAAGGAAGAAGAGGAACGGCGTCTTCAGGAAGAGCTAGAAAAACTTGCAGAAGAGAAGAAACGTTTGAAAAAGGAGAGAGAAAAGGAAAAGCTTTTGAAGAAGAAACAAGAGGGGAAACTGCTTACAGGAAAGCAAAAGGAAGAAGCTCGAAGATTAGAAGCAATGAGGAAACAATTTCTTGCTAATGGTGGGACACTCCCCACTGGGGAGAATAAGAAAGAGACAACCAAACGGCCAATTTATCAAACGAAGAAGTCAAAACCACAAGCTCAGGCTAATGACAAAACGCAGGAAGAGTCTATTGAAATACCAGAAGTTAAAGAACATCATCAGGAGATTGTGTCAGAGGTTGATTCTGTGGAAACTGAGAAAGTTGAGGATGTGGATTCGACAATTACCGAGGAAAAGTCAGAAATAGCTGATGCAGAAGAAAATGAAGTTGAAGAAGAAGAGGAAGATGATGAAGAATGGGATGCAAAAAGTTGGGATGATGCTGATCTGAAACTGCCTGGTAAGAGTGCTTTTGAAGATGAGGAGGTAGATTCAGAACCGCAGCCTATAACTAAGAAAGAGATTAAGGTTGCAAGTTCAGCTGTTCATGGTGCTGCGACTCTGCCAGTTGCTGCCAAGTCGGTGATTCCTACTCAAAAAACTGCTGCAGCTGTACCAGGTCCACTGAAGATTGACCGAAGGAGGAAGGGTGAGCCTGAGGATAGGAATGTAGAGCAAAATAAGCAGAAAGGCAGTCCTGAAGAACCTGGTGCTCCTAACCAGAATGAAGACAATCTCCGGTCTCCTATTTGCTGTATTATGGGGCATGTTGATACTGGTAAAACCAAGCTACTTGATTGCATACGAGGCACCAATGTTCAAGAAGGTGAAGCTGGAGGGATTACTCAGCAGATAGGTGCAACTTACTTTCCAGCTGAGAATATACGTGAGAGAACTAAGGAGCTCAAAGCTGATGCGAAGCTGAAGGTCCCTGGTTTGTTGGTCATCGACACTCCTGGACATGAATCTTTCACGAATCTGCGTTCTCGAGGTTCAGGCTTATGTGATATTGCAATTTTGGTTGTTGACATCATGCATGGACTAGAACCACAGACCATAGAGTCACTTAATCTTCTTAAGATGAGGAACACAGAATTTATTGTTGCTCTGAATAAGGTGAAGATAATCTATGTTGATGCACTTTTCAATGGTGTTACTCTTATTGTATTCTTTTATTTCCTGTTGTTTAATTTGTTTCATTGATCCTATTGCAATGCAGGTGGATAGGCTTTATGGATGGAAAGTTTGCAAGAATGCTCCCATTGTGAAGGCGATGAAACAACAGTCCAAAGATGTTCAATTTGAATATAATACGAGGCTTACTCAGGTTTCAATAACTCCTTGAGTTGACCATTCCTCAATTTGTGTACCTTATCTCAATTGGATTCTGTTTAATTGTTGCAGATTGTTACCCAGTTCAAGGAACAAGGCATAAATACAGAATTGTACTATAAAAACAAAGAAATGGGGAAGGACACCTTCAGTATTGTACCAACTAGTGCTATTAGGTGTGTTATTCCTCTCTTTTTTCCTTGGGCGTTCATCTAGCACTTCGTGAGACTGTTGATTTTAAGTAAACATGTTCATTTTGTGGATCTTATTAATGCATCAGTGGTGAGGGTATTCCTGACATGCTGTTGTTACTTGTTCAATGGACACAAAAGACAATGATTGAGAGGCTTACTTACAGCAATGTCGTTCAGGTATGATATTCACATGATATCATTATCAGTTAATAGATATTCTCAATATGGGATGATTAACTGTTGTTACTCTTTGGCAGTGCACGGTGTTGGAGGTTAAGGTTGTTGAAGGGCATGGAACGACTATTGACGTGGTTTTGGTTAATGGTGTTCTTCATGAAGGAGATCAGATTGTCGTTTGTGGCATGCAGGCATGGAAGTCTCCTTCTATGTCCATTACTTGAGTCTTTAGGGAGTCCTTACTTTGTTGCTATGTTCACATCTTCCAGTGTGGTGATTTGTCTTGAAATAGTAAATTTCCTCTTTCCCTGCGTTGTTTTGTGTGTAGGGACCCATCGTTACCACAATCCGAGCACTACTAACGCCTCACCCCATGAAGGAACTCCGAGTAAAGGTAACTACATGTTCCTTTTGGCACTCCAGGTTACTGGTTTTGCATTAAAACATCTCTAACCTACTTATCAATTTTTTTTCTTACCCCTCAGTTCAACTCTCTAAATATTCCCCGACTTGCATGATATTGAGTAGTAGCAGTTGTTATTAGCTCAACTCCTTATACAATTATAAAAACAATAAGGAAGTTATCTATCCAGTATGTACCATGAAAAGTAAAAGGAGTGAAAAGAGGAGGGTGCTTGATGAGTGTGGAAAATTAATAATGGATGGGCTAAAATAATAATATGTTGCAAGTGTTCAGTCCTATTATTTTGGAACTGGTAACAGTGCTATTGGAAGCACTACGGCTGTTCAAAAGCCATATTTACAGAGGAGACACCCACAGCCAATAAAAAGCCCAAAAACAATTACAGGTGTCCTATCAAATCTATCTAAGAAACCTACTCCTCTAAAAAGTATTCTTTACTACAACAGTAGCTCTGTTTGAACTCTAACGTAGATCATATGCTGGTAATGTCTAGTCTGGGCTTGTCAAGATACCACACTGTGCTAGATTAGTTTCCTCAATGCCAAATGTGGCGCACAAAAATTAAAGGTTTACTTTGTGTGTGGGGGTTCTAGCTCAAGAGTTATGTGGCTGTATTGAAAGTTAGTTTCTGATGTCAGTTGTTCTGTTGATCCCTTCTTTTAACAGAACCTGTACCCTGGTTTATTTTGCACCCGTCTTTTGAGAAATGTAGATCATTTCAAGCTTGTGGATGCTTTCATTGACAAATGTTGAGCTGCTACATTAATCCTAGATTGCTGATATACATAGACACTTGGTTTTTGCCACTTTGAATTTTCTCTGAACAAAAGAAACAGAAGATCAGAAATTTGGTTTGAGGTTTCCAGATTTGTGTTCAAATTCCAACAGCCGCTGTTAAAATATGCTTTTCCCACAATCAAGAGATCCACAGTACTTATTTAATTTTCTGAACGTGGGACACAAGTCTGCAGGTTCAGTTATGTCCTAATTATTTTTTGTACTTTTGGACCTTGTGGTCAATGGAGCATGAAAAAAAATCTTAAGAATGAAGTGTTTGTCATGTTATTTCTTTGAATTTATCTGATATGTGATTTATCTAATGGCATTCTGATGAAAGTGCCTTCTCTTATTCGGTCAAAATCCTTTCAGGGAACATATTTGCATCATAAGGAAATCAAGGCTGCCCAGGGTATTAAGATAACCGCCCAGGTATTATCAACTACTTGTAAATCCGTGAGCTCAGTTTGGTCAGTCTTAGGATCAAGCTTAGGAAGTTTATTTGGAATGACACTTAATGCAGAGACTCAGAAGTGGATTTTATTTTTTGACTGATCTGTTGTTAGAAAATGTATGTATTTGGAATCTTAGATTAATTTGTTGTTAAAATCAGATGATGCTATGTTTGGGTTCCTAATTTTCAATTAATTTTAAAAAAAATTAGCATTAGTTTTTCTAGGATCAATCAACAGTAGAGTGTGATCTACTGGACATAGCTTTTGAGTCCTGATTATTGTTGGAAGTTAAATAATTTTTCGTAAAGATTTGGAGGAATCTTCGTAATTGCACGAAATATATTAAGTGGAGGAGCATCTCTTTGCACGTACACCTCTTTCCTTTTTTCTATTT
Source organism: Solanum lycopersicum (assembly GCF_036512215.1). Taxonomy (NCBI): domain Eukaryota; kingdom Viridiplantae; phylum Streptophyta; class Magnoliopsida; order Solanales; family Solanaceae; genus Solanum; species Solanum lycopersicum. Next base: position 22,086,335 of record NC_090802.1, read on the forward strand.
TTTCTTGTCAGGAAACCAATCAATGCACTTGATGTCTCATGTTCAACAAATATGGTGAAATTTGTGCAAGAGCATTGGGAGGTTATTCTAATTTTGGCACATGTAGTCTGTTCTTTTCTTTTTCTTCTGTTCATGATGTCCCTGAGCATGTCAATTCTGTTCAGAATCTGTGATTTCCTAAATCTGATATTTTGTGATAACTTTGAGAAAAATTCTGTTGGAATATCTGTACAAATACCATCCTATTTTGACTTGGAATAGTTGTAAGAAATCCAATGGTTGTTCTTGTTTAGTTTGTTACTTCAGTGAAATTTTACTTGGAAGTCCAATTGGCGAGCCATAACCTTCAGTCCCTTGCATGAGTGTTGATATTTTCTGCTACTGATGTGTGATGTCACTATTCACTATATGGCTATTGATTTTGTGGTGGTTTTCCATGAATAACTGAGACTGAGAGAATTCTCCTTTTCCCCCTTGGTTCTTTTTATTCTTGTTCAGGGTTTTGAGCATGCAATTGCTGGAACTAGTCTATATGTTGTGGGGCCTGATGATGATGTGGAAGACATCAAAGAAGCAGCTATGGAAGATATGAAGTCAGTGATGAGCAGGATCGACAAAAGTGGAGAGGGAGTATATGTTCAAGCATCTACACTTGGATCATTGGAAGCTTTGCTGGAATTTTTGAAGACCCCAGAAGTAAGCATACCTGTCAGTGGTATTGGCATAGGTCCTGTGCATAAAAAGGATGTCATGAAAGCTAGTGTTATGCTTGAGAAGAAGAAAGAGTATGCAACCATTTTGGCCTTTGATGTCAAAGTGACACAGGAAGCTCGGGAACTTTCAGATGAACTTGGTGTCAAGGTTTTTATGGCTGATATTATATATCATCTATTTGATCAGTTTAAAGCCTACATTGACACTATCAAGGAAGAAAAAAAGAAGGAAGTTGCTGAAGAAGCAGTCTTCCCATGTGTGCTCAAGATCGTACCGAATTGTGTCTTCAACAAGAAGGATCCAATTGTTCTGGGAGTTGATGTTCTTGAAGGCATTGTCAGGGTATTAACTTATCTATTGTCTTATATTCATTGATCTCATTCACCAACTTAATTATAAAAAAAAGGAAAAATTAAAGATAATGGAATCTTTGCATTTCATTCGGGAAAACTAGCTTTTGTGTACATCAGTAATAGAAATAAGAAAAGATAATATTTAATGGGTTGTGCTGATATTATCGGATTTTCTGTAATTTCATGCTTCCATTAGGTTGGAGAAAAGTGTCTGGAATACTCACATTGATTTCTCATTTTGTTAACTTCTTTATGTATAACCTTGTTTGGGACATAGCTGTCCTGAGAAAACAAACTTATGGACAATCAATATTTTCTTTTTGTTGATACAGTAAGTTGTTCATTGGTTGGCATCAAGAAGATGCCATGGATACAAAACATATGTGGTAGCTCCTAAACAAGATGCTATGAAAGGGTCGAGGAGCTAGCCAAACACCAAAAAGGGAACAATCATGTTAAGGGCTAGTCTAATGTAAGGGAACTCACAAAATCTTGAAAAACAACTTTAGCAAGTGGTTTGGAGTTTTACACTCCAAAACATTTTATTATTTCTTTCAGTTTAAAGGCACCAAAATATACAAGATGGATTCAACATCCAGGTGTTCCTGATAGGCCAATCAGCTTTCAAAGGCTCCAGCTCTCAGCAGCAACGTTGATGTTCTCCGGCATCACTCATTTGAGGCTGAAAAGAGCTTGAAACATATGCCACATGTCTGCAGCTACCACACAGACCAAGAATCGATGGTTGACTGATTCTAAGCTTTCCTGACATAAGTAGTATTTGTTAACTAACTGGAAACATTTCCTGCAGAGGTTGTCCTGTGTCAGACATGCATTTTTTAGAGCCAATCAGCTAAAGCAAATCACTTTTGTTGGGAGTTTTGTCCTCCAAAATACTTTCTATGCTGAGAGTCTAAAATTCCATTCTAAGCATCTAGCAATTTACATCCAAGTGTACTATGTATTCCTTTGCATTAGGACCACAGCTTTAATGCAGCAGCAGCCTAAGTCTTCATTTGAAGCCTTCCAGATAACACATCAAGTCAAAGAGGTTCTCAAGTTCCCGGTCATTCATGTTTCTTCTGAAGAGGGGACTCCACTGATTGCCTTCTCTATTTTGTGCAACTGTAGAGTCACGGTCTCATGCTATCAGGAAAGGTGATAGATATGTTTCTCTAAAATTGGAGTGCTCTAACCACCTATCCTTCTAGAATTTTACTTTCAGGAAATTTCCAACGTTAAATGAGACTTCTTTATGAAATTCCTCCCATAGCTACTTACATGTTTCCATGGCTGAACTCCATATGGAGTTCTGCGTTGCTTAGTACACCAGTGACTTGACTTACCATGTTTGGCTGTAATCACTTCCTTCCATAAGCTATTGTTCTCCATTCCATATCTCCAAAGCCATGTGAACGACAAACTTTTGTGGTGCTTGACTAGGTCCTTGATACCCAAACCACCTTGTGGCTTTGGTCTAATGACTTAAGATCATTATTAAGGTGAAACTTGTGTCCTTCACTGTTACTCTCCCAAAGGGAGTTCCTTCTGATTTGTCTAGCTTCTTGAATACCTTACCAGTCACAGGAAACAATGGCATGAAGTAAGTGGGAATACTGTCCATGAAACTATTGATAAGAGCAAGTCTACCACCCATAGAAAGATATTGCCTTTTTCAAGTAACCAGCCTTTTCTTAATCGTTTTTACAAGTCCACTCTATATTCCAGTAGACTTGTATTTTGCCCTTAGAGGAAGGCCTAGGTAAGTGGTGGGGAAGGATCCCAAACTGCAATATAACATGTCAGCCAGTACATGGGTCGGTATCTGTGTAAACTTTTCCTTATTTGTTTGGTGAAACTATGCTTAGTGATTTTCAAGAATTGGTATTTTCTATTCTGCACAAAGCGCAGGTGGACGCCGCCCTTTTGAAAGCTTAGTAGCTGCAAGACCTGTCAACATCTTGTTTTATTAATTTTAAAGTAATATATAAGCTTTCTTATCAAAAACTACTAATATACTATTGAATTACTTGGAGTTTCTCTCTAGTGTATTTACAAAATCTTTCCTTTTTACTCAACTGCTTACACTTCTGAAATTTATGTTTGCATGTATCTGTTCTCTCTATAGTTCTTTCTTATAATTGGGAATCTTGATCATCTTATAAGTTCTATCAGAGATTTTGTCGGTTATGATTACAATTAAGCTTTTCTACTGGTTATTATCATCATTTAGTTCGCTGCTTTCAAAAGGTTTTCAACATTCTTCATTTACACCATGATTTTGTATCTCCTAGACAAGGTTTTTACTTTGTTTTATTTACATAATTTAATCCTTAGGAACTTGTTTAAGTTCAGAGGCAGATTTCATGTACTCATCCTGTTTCCAATTTTTCGTCCATTATAAATTCTGTCATGCTTCCTTCAGACCTTTTGCTTGATGAGCATTTAACACAGAGTTCAAGTCTTTTTTTGCTTGCTCTTACGTCTCTTTTGTTAGTTGTAGTTAGATATTCCTGCATAATTTGATTGGAGTGTGTACTTCATCAATGTTCAAAAAAAAAAAATTGATTGGAGCGTGTAACATATGTTCTTTCTAGTTTAACCTTTTTCCACACGTATTTTGATATATTGTTTGTTGCCATGATTTAAGTTGAAGGGGTTACCTTGATTTAAGCTTTCCATTGTTTATGCTGGCAATAGTAGCACTTTACAATTTGTGGCACTCGTCAATTCTCTTTTCTATAATCATTCATAGACTGCAGAAAATTTCATCTATATTCTGGTCCTCACTGTGCTGAACTTAATTTGAACAGATTGGATCTCCTATATGTATTCCTCAAAAGGAGTTCATTGATATTGGTCGTATTGCATCCATTGAGAACAACCATAAGCCTGTTGACTCTGCAAAGAAAGGCCAAAGGGTGGCCATTAAGGTATGAAGTGGTTGAGACTTTGTAAATTTTGTCATGGATTTGCTAGAATTTTGGTCTATGTTCTCTCTTTATTACTCGTTTGTAGAATGTAGCATCAGTGAGTAGTAGTTTCTGTTTGATTCCCAATATCTGTTTTATGTATCATCATTGTACAATAACCTTTTTCAAGAATTCTAAGCAATTGATTTGATCATTGCTTATATACACATGATGTCGCACTCCCTGCACAACAGATAGTTGGATTTAACCCTGAGGAGCAACAAAAGATGTTTGGTAGGCATTTTGAAATGGAAGATGAGCTTGTCAGCAAAATTTCAAGGAGGTCTATTGATATACTCAAGGCCAATTTCCGGGTATGTAGAGTTTTGGGTGAAGTTCTTTTGTTTGAGCAAATATCTAGTTTTGCTTACCGCTGCCTGCTTCTTTACCTTTTACAGAAAGACCTCTCAGTTGAGGATTGGAGACTTGTCATGAAATTGAAGACCCTCTTTAAGATACAATGAGACAGGTTTTTGTAGCTTTCAAAGGAGTTGGTTCTTGGGTCTCCAATAAGCACCATGTTAGGGGGGCTTATCATCGAGCAATAACTGGGCGATTTGACCATACAAAAGGAGTTTAGACTCAATAGAACACACACCTCAGGGACAGATTTGAGCAAAAGTAAAGAATGCAAGTGGCGTCGTTGGTACTCACAGCATTCTGTGTTTGCTGTTTTTGGCACTGAAGTGAGAATTTCTGCAGCATTGAGCAATGACAGAGAGGAGTGTGTTGTACAGAAATGTAATTTGAATTTTGATATGCAAAAGCGTGAAAAGATTGTTGGTTGGCTATTGCTAGCAAGTTTTTCTTATTAATGTTAACTGGTATATATACCCGTGTGATGCGTGGATGTTACTCCAAGTAAAATTAAAATACACACACATAAGATGATAATTATTGAGTTATAATCACACTCTTTAAAAATAAACTACTTATAGCATATTATTATCAAGTTACATCATATCAATTAATTATATATTAATTAAAAAAAATTAATTTATACTCTTTAAAAATATACTACTTATAGCATATTATTATCAAGTTATATCATATCAATTAATAATATATTAATTCTAAAAATTAATTCATACTCTTCAAAAATAAACTACTTATAACATATTATTATCAAGTTATACCATATCAATTAATAATATATTAATTTTTTTTAAAATAATTTATTATTTAAATAATGATTAATATGTTTAAATAATTACTTTTATTTATTCACTTGCCTTTTAAAAACCAAACTCTTTAAATTTGTACTGATTAATCAATTGCATTTTAAAGATTTTAATATAAATAATAAACTATTATTATTTACATACTAATTAAACTTCACATTATATAGTTACCTTTTAAGAAACAATATCTAAATAATAGGAATTTGATTTTAATTAATTCGCTATTATATGGTTACCCAATAATTATCTACCCCCATCTCAACCAATACACAATCATCTTCCCCCAATACTCTCCATCTCTCCCCATCATGCGCGATCAGTTCCCAATACGCAATCATTTTTTGATTTTACCCAAATCCGGCCTCAATCATCTTCCCCATTATCCCTTCCTCTCATATCACTTCATCCCAAAACACAAACATCCCTCTCAGATCAGTTCTCCATTAAGTTCATATAGAATGTTTAAGAAAGGTATATATAATGCTATATACATAATTCATCATTGTGTATGTAGGGATTTCTTTGATCAATTTTTACTCGAATGGTGGAGATGTAGGGTCAGTGAGGCGAGTTTTTGATGATTTGTTGGTGAAGAGTACGGCTACTTGGACTGCGATTATTGCAGCGTGTCTTAATGTAGGGAAGAGTGAAATTTCATTGCAGCTATTAAAGAATATGTTGGAGACTGATGTTGTACCTATGGCTGGCAGCGGAACAGATAATTCCCGGTTACCGGTCCGATCAGTCCCGGTACTAGTTCGGTATCGGTTAGTCCCGGTATAGACCGGTTCATTACGGTTTCGAGACAGGTAACAGGACAAAAATCGAGATTTACCGGTCCCTCTCAATTTTGGAAATTACCGATTCGTTATCGATCCAGTCCGGTCAATTTTTTATTTTTATTTTTTTTAAAAAATATATCCATTTATAGCTGTTGGGTAATGGCTAGTGCCCCCCCCCCCCCAACAACAACAACTATTTGACCCAAATTTCAGCCAATAGGAGTCCTACCCCACCCTCAACTTTTTTAATACCCTAAAGTTTTAAAAATTACACTTTAACCCATTCTTTTACTTATAAATACCCTTAAATTTCATTCTTTTAAATCACAAAATCATCTATTCATCTTCTACTCTCTCAGCTCTCTACACTCTAATCTCTAATTCTATAATATATAATATCTTAAATTTCGGTGTTGCCTTATTTGGTCTTTTGAAAATTAGATTTGGAGCTTCAAGATTCAACTTTCAACTTTCCACGTTCGGCTTTCGGCGGTCATAAACGTCTATCTTTTTAAGTAGACGTTCAGTACATTCGTTCCAATTTTTATTTTATATTTCATTTATATTTAAATAATTATCTATTTATTTTGTGATTTATTATTTGCATTACATTTTTCGTATTATATATAATCTCACGTTTAATATTTTAATATGGATTTCGATAAAAATATTGTTCAAAAAGGAAAGGGGAAAAAATGCATTAAAGCGTGTAAAAAATATGTGTAACTTTACATCCTTTGATAATGCAAAAACTGGTAGTTCTTCTAAATCAAAAACTAAAAAATCTACTATATTAAGAATAAATACGAATGATTATACACATGTTGATGATCGATTTTTAATATTGATAGTAATTCAGGATTATATCCTTATCATGAACATTTACAACGTCGCTTTGGTAATTTTGATGAGAATTTGCCTAGTGATAATGATAATGATATTGATATTGATAATTATACTGATATACCTACTTTTGATGATGATGATGATGAAACTGAGCCACCTACGACTACTAATACTCCCAGTTCCGCTCCCTTTCGTTGTCCTGCCCCTGTTCCCCCCGTACATCCTAAGCTTAAGGTAAAACGTGCTAAAAAATTAGTTGTTTGGCAATTTATGACACAAAACGAAGATAAAACACAAGCTATTTGTAATAATGTAAACATAGATTAAATCATAAAAAACTGTTGGTAAATCTGGCGCGATGAGACATTTGAGTAGTCATTTAATGTCTTGTTGTAAAAATGAATTTTTGCATGCTAAAGCGGTAGCGGAAGCTAAAAAAAAGGTACTCCCCCTTTCTGAAAATGAAGGAGTAGGCGGTACAAACACAATGAAATCCGTCTAATGTTTCTGACTCTAGTTTACCACTTTCATATAGTAGAGAAAAAGATCTTGAAGAACTAGCTAAAATGATATGTGTTATGGGTTTGCCATTTAGTTTTGCTAAAAATCTCGGTTTTATACATTATATTCAAATTGTATATAAACCAAATTTTAAAGGTTTTGCTAGAAATACAATAAAAAGGGATGTATTTGATTATCATGAACAACATTTTCAACATCTTCGTTGTTTATTTTATTATAATACTTGTAAAATAACTATTACTTCTGATATGGGTCGTAGTGTAAACGGTAACGATTATTTGACTGTTACTGCACATTGGATTGATGAAAATTGGTATATGCAAAAAAGAATTTTAGGTTATAAACGTTGTCAAATGCAAAAAACCGATAGTTATATTGCTCAAACTATTTTAGATATTTTACAAAGTTATGGAATATTTGATAAAATAAGTAGTATAACCTTAGATAATGCTTCAAGTAATAATGCTGTTGTTGAATATTTAAAACCTACACTTTATCCTTTCTATGGTGATAATTATCATATTAGGTGTACTGCACATATATGTAATTTGATGGTTAGAGATGGTGTACATATGTATGATAACAGATGTACGAAAGTTGAAAATGCATGTCATTTTATATTTAGATATCAAGTTAAGTCTAGGCGTAAAGAATTTCAAAATCGCTGTTTTGAAAATAATCTTCCACCTAGAAAAATTTCAAAAACAGTGGCTACTAGATGGAATACTTTATATGAAATGCTTGTAGTCGCTTATGAATATAGAATACCCTTACAAATGGCTTGAAATGCTCGTAATTCTAATATGACATATAAACTAGATGATAGTGATTGTCGTGATATAAATGAACTTATAGATTTCCTAAAAGTTTTTTACTTAACTACAAAAAGAATATCTGTACTTTATAGTCCATCAATTTGTACTGTTTTTCATGATATTTGTATGATTTCTTCTAAATTATATAAATTTAAAAATAAATCAAGATTTCAACAAACCATTGAAAAAATGATTCTAAAATTTAAAAATATTATATTCCTATTCCTCAAATTTATTTAACTGCATGTTAGTTAAACCCTCAGTATAAAGATGTAGGTGCATAAAAAATGGTTGAAAAAAATGTATTTTAATTTAGATATTAATGATGTATTGAAATTCCTAGTTATCAACAAGTTAAAGATAACATAAAAATTGAAGCTAGAAAATTGTATGATTTATATAATGCTAATATAAATTTATCAAGTGAAAATGAACCTAAAAGCTCTAGGAGTAGATTTGATGAAAATAATATTGATGATTATTTACAGGATTATCTTGAACTTTCTCACGATTTTTAGAAATGATTTTGACGCCTATGTTAATCAAAATACAGAACCTACTGAAGATATTCTAGCATGGTGGAGAAATCGTGGTAAAGGATTTCCAAAACTACAATCGATGGCTTGAGATATATTAGCAATGCAAGCGTCGTCGGTAGCTTCGGAAGGAGTCTTTAGTGCAGCAAGATTTCAACTTGGAGAACATAGGCATTCACTAGCAGCCGACAACTTGGAGATATCAGTACTATTTCGAGATTGGATTAATGCCGAGAGAAGAAATTTGGGTCGTGAACCACTACCGACCAAATTTCAAGATGACGTTGATGAAGTAATGCATGATTATAGTGACGACGGGATTGAAGCAATGGAAGATCTTTCTATTCAACCAATTCCCAAACATGTTACTAAAGAAAATGTTGAATGATTTACGAAAGGATTTATATGGTGGCACCAACTATTAGTAAAAGTATGATAATTCGAAATTTAATTCAAACAGAACCCTTCCTAGAAGATTGCTACTAATATTTTTGTAAATGTAATTGTAATATCAAATAAATATTAATAAAAATTTAGGCTATTCGTCTTAATTTATTTTTTAATATTGTTGTATTAAATTTAATTTTTAATATTGTCAATTTTTAATTTTATAACTTTAGAGTTTGAATTTAAAAATTTCAAACTTTAAGAGTTTGAAATTTAAATTTTATAACTTTAAAATTTGAATTTAAAAATTTCAAACTTTAAAAGTTTGAAATTTAAATTTTATCACTTTAAAGTTTGAATTTAAAATTTCCAAACATTAAAGTTTATAAAATTTAAATTTGAAACTTTAAAAGTTTGAAAATTGTAAATTTAAACTTTAAAGTTTGAATTTAAAAATTTCAAACTTTAAGAGTTTGAAATTTAAATTTTATAACTTTAAAGTTTGAAATTTTTTATTTTTTTTTAACTTTTAAAGTTTGAAATTTAATTTTTTAATTATTATAATAAAAATTATATTCAATTAAAAAAATTAAATCTTTAAGTTTTAAATAATTTTTTTTAATACCGGTCCGGTCCGATCCGGTATACTACCGGTTCCCTTCCGGATTGGGACGAAACATGACATTTACAAGTTTATTAGTCTGGTCCGGTCCCGGTACCGATTCGCATAGTACCGATTCCGTCCCGATTTCGGAACTTACCGGGCCGGTTCACCTTGTTCCGGTACCGCTGCCAGACATAGTTGTACCTAATAATTATGTGGTTTCGAGTATCTTGGGTGCTTGTTCGTTGCTTGAGTATATTAAAGGAGGAAAGAAAATTCATTGTTATGTGCTTAGGCGGGGAGCGGAGATGGATGTTATGGTGAGTAATGTTCTTATTGATTTCTATATGAAGTGTGGTAAGGTTAAGACTGTAAGGTCAGTTTTTGATCGAGTGAAAGTTAAAAACGCTATTTCTTAGACAACGATGATTTTCGGATACATGTAGAATTCTTCTGACTGGGAAGCCATAAGCATGTTTAGAGACTTGAACATTGTATGAAAAATGTATAAATATTGTATAAATTATGAATTTCATACTGAACTTTGATATATGTAACAGAAACAAATGGTATATATATATGAACATTGTATGAATACTATATAAACATTTTATGAATGACAATAGAGTTCAACGTGTGTGTGTGTATATATATATATATATATATATATATATATATATATATATATATATATAATGTATAAACATTTTATGAATTATGAATCCCATATTAAACTTTGATATTCTTGAATTTTTAGAAAAAAATTACTTAAACGTTGAAAGCAATCTGAAAATAATAGTGAAATTTTGGAATGAATAATAATTGTAACGTTGATCCAAATTTGATTGAAAATGCAAATATGAAAATATTATGTGTTATTATCTGGTTGGCAACGTTTTTTAAGGAATTAATTCAAAAAAAATATTATTTAAACTAACTAGAGATATTTAAGGCAATGATAATTTGAAAATGTTTAATATCCCTAAAAACGTGCTAATCATATATTTAACTTTAATTAAACTCCCTAAAAAATGCAACTATTCATATTACTGTAAAAAATGCTATAAACAAAATTTACACGTATTAATGAAAAATCACAACATATACACATTTAAGAGTCAATATTACAGATTTCAAATCTACTTTTAAAAAATTATTGCTTATAGCAATTTAAGTACGAGTTATAACATATCACTAATTATTTTGTAAATAATTTAAAATTTTCTTTATTAAATAATTAATATTTTTATAATTTATATTATTATTAAATTATTTAAATAAGGAATACATAATTATCTCTTACACAATTATGGAGATTTACATTGATTATTATTATTTTTTTACGGTTATAAGCCACACCCTCACACACCACCTAAATCCCTCTCCCCACATCAATCCCACACCCCTAAGCAGCACACCTGTGTTTTTATACGCCACCACCTCACTACCCCATGTTAAAAAGAAGAAGAAGAAACTCATCTTTCAACTCTTTCATCCATACTCCATTGAAGCTGTTTCAACATCTAAAAACTGACTAGGATGAATATATTCTCGATACAATCAAAACAAAAGGATAGATTCACAATAGTAAGAATCGATATTTTAAGATTCTTCGATAAAACATGTCAAATAAACTTGATCATACTCCTCGAAAGAGTCCACGATTAGTAGAAACGACATCTATCAATATTTTGACTCAATCGCAGCCGTCAAACAAAAATGAAAGTCTGGCGCAATACTTCACAAAGGTAGAGTCATGTTATACAAAAGGGGAAGAAGGATTAAGAAAAGAAAATTAAAACTTTTGCAAATCGAAAAAGACAAAAAGGTAGGGGAAAATGGTAGAACCCCCTTCTGATTCGGACTCACATTTAGTAAGTGAAAAGAAGAAGAAAAAAAATAAAAAATCAACCAACATCGATCGATATAGGGAGTTTTCAAAATCATAAAAAAAGAGCAACAACGAAGGAGACATCGGAAATCTCAACACCCAAAAAAGGCAAAAAAAATTTAGTTAGGATTAATATTATATATTTTTTTAATTATTCAATTTAGTAGATTTTTTTTGTTAAAATTATTTTATTACGCATATTATTGATATGAAAGCTGATTTAATATACGATTTATGAATATGGTATGAATTTGGTTTTGATGTTGGCATGAATTGGTATAAAATTTGGTATAAAAAAAGGTATGATGTGTTATTCATATTTGGTGTGAAATTTGTTTAAATCTGGTATGAATTTGATATACAGTTTAGAGGAAAGCTATTTTTTTCAAAGTATTCTCATTGTCTACTAGTTTGGCATGAAACATGAATAATATTGGTATGAAAACAAACTTAATATACGATATATGAATATGGTATGAAATGTGTTTTAGCATTGATATGAAACTGATTTATTGTTGGTTTGAAAGGTAACTTAAGTTATGTATTATTTTTATGTAAAAAATGGTATGATATCAGTGGTCCAATTATGTGAATTGATTGTAATTAGTTAAATCACTTATTTTTTTGTGTATAAATTATGACTAATGTTGACATGAAATTGGTATTTCTTATAATACCAATTTATTATGATATGAAAGTTTCTTTTTCAATTTCTCCAACTAGGTTCATGGCAATTCAAAAAAATAAAGAATGATAATGGTGCGATTAGTGAGAGTGAAGTAACTGGGACTGTTGCTAACAAATTTGGTGAATCCCGCATAGCAAACAAACATGTTCCGGATATCAACAATTATCTAACACCAAGACTACGAAGAACAAATTTGAAATAGTTAATTGTAACTTAGACTCTTTAGTACTTTATGTTTTTTTTTTTTGCTTTTGAACAATATGTATTTGTTTTTTTTATACAGTTTTAAGTATTGACTCACATATAATATGTACTATATTCTTCAAGTTAGTTATTAACTACATATGAATTATAGATTGACTCTCATAATTTTAGGAATCATAGTCATATGTACTCTGTAGATCAATTGGATACAAATTTCTGGATATCTATTATATACAAACTACATTACAATTGGATACATAAACAATTTATTTTTGATATTTAATTATAGACCGAAATGAATACTATATAATTGATATCTAAATTGTATATAGTTGACATTCAATTATTCATACCAATATTTATTCATGTTTCACAAAAATTATTATGCATTATGAAGAAAAGAATGATCATACAAAAACATCAAAAAATTTAAATATATTATACACAAACAAAATCAAAAAATTTCATTTTCAGTTTCATTGTACTTAATTTTTTTTGTACGTTTCATTAAAATAATTAAATCACAAATAATATTAATCAGAAGGATCCCATCTACCACCATGTTTATTAATACAGATAAGAAGCCTTCCATGACAAAAAAATGAAAATATTGTTGAATCAAAACTATTTGAAACTAGTTGTGAATGCCGATAAAAAAAAATCATGAGAGAGAAATGTTTGAAATTTAAAAAATTTATCTTTTGAAATACTTTTAATTGATTTGAGTAATAAAGGAAATCAAATATTCATATTTGCTTAGAATAACGAGTGAAATTAAAAATAGGAGAGAGAAACATTAGAAAAAAAATTAATTCTGCATTTTCAAATACTTTTAACCAATTTGAGTAAAAAAGAAATTAAATATTCATATTTTTGTTTTGATTCTCCTAAATTAATGTCAATTACTAATTATTCAAATTAATTAATAAAACTATATCCGTTTTTACCCTTTATTATTTTTTAAAAAAAGAATCTTAACTATTGTTTTTTTTAAAATAATTGTTAGAACCTCAAATTTTTTATTATTACAACTTAAAAAAATTATGACACTATCATAATTTGAAATTATTACTCTTATATATGTCATTTCTAAAATTTTCACAATTATAATATTTTAACTCTATCAAACATACTTTTATCTCATATTCAATTTTAATTTGTACTTTGATTTTAAGAGAATTATGTAACTTGTGTATATATATTTAATCACATTTCTACTTACAATATTAAAGTTTTATCTTTTTAAGGTTGTGATTTAATATTCTGCATTGAGGCTTAGTCACATATACACTCTTTTTACTAAAGATCTCCTCAAGAAAAAAAATACAAAATACAACTTATTGATATGAAATAGAGGACACACATAATCAACAATTTTTTTTCCATATACATAAATGTAGATTTTGAAGTAAAATGAAGGAAATAGTATATCAATTGAAATATCTAAATGCTAATCCTCTTAAAGGTGAGTAGATATATGAATATAATGGAATATTATTCAAGAAAGTCATTTTTCTGCTTAAGAGAAATATATTAAGATATAACAAAAGAGATAATTGTATAGAATGACAAACTAATAATACAAAATAAATATAGTAGCTATTGTTTGATTTATTTGTGTTCCATAGCAAACTGTTTGTCTGTCCCTCTCTCGCTCACATTCTCGCTTGTCACTCTCTCTCTCTCTTCTTATCGCTCGCCTCTCTCGCTTTATATAATAAAATTGTATAAATTATGTTTTCAATTGTATAAAGCGAAAGAAAATTGTATATACACATGTCAATACATATTTGTTCGTCCTATACACTTATAATTTTATAATAAAAGTATTCCGTTGCCCAAGTCTCTTTTTCCTTTCTTTCTTTCTTGTTTTATATAAATTCAAATTGTATATAATTTCTCTCTTTTTCATTTTATACAATTCGATTGAATTGTATATTCCCTGTCATAATCTACATTTCTTTCATTATCCCTCTAACATAATCACATTTATAAAATTCTAATGGCTAAACAATTTTCATAATCTACGTACTCAAATGCCTTCATAAAATTATCATGAAAAACTTAATCTAGTTACTCAAATGCCTTCATAAAATTATCATGAAAACTATGGAGATCAAATTTTGAGAGAAATATTTTATTTAATGCAGAGATAAAAAAAAAATAACATTACTATAAAAAGGCAATTTTGAACTAAGAAGAGAAATATCAACTTAATATTTAATTTTTAAAGAACATGTAAACACAAAATAAAAATGTTTATATACAAGATTTGTCATCCATTAAACTATAATAAAATAAAGAAGCATTAGTTAGAGAATATTCTTGCAAAACAGAATAAGTAAATACTAATGAATCAAATGAAAATATAGTACTTCATTGAAATAACCATACAAATAAGAAAAAAAATATATGAAAAAGAGAGGAAACACTAAGAGAGATACTGAACAAAACAAATTAGTAAATGAATTAGTAGGTACGGTTAATATCTTCTTACAAGAGTGAAGATATGAGAAATTTTAATTCTTAGATAAAAATGCAATCTAAAAATAAGAAGAATAATAGGATTATGATAATTCTAAGAAAAAAAACAAGTCAAAGTCACATCTAAGCTTCAATGAAAACGAGGAGCAAAGAAAATAGAGGTGAAACAATATTGGTGGTAAAAGAGGAAATTAGCCAATTTAATGACAAGAAGGGGAGAAACCAGCATCTTGGGATTCGACCGCCGCTGGATGGCTTTGCGCGCCTAATTGTTCTAAGGAAAACCAGCATGCCCACAACTACAGTTATTCAATAGGTGCTTATTTGTATCTAATAATGTAGTTTTCATATTTTCTGTATATACAAAAAGATTTTAGAGTCAATGGGTGCTAGAGCACCCGAAACTACCTATGTGGGTCCGCCACTACTTAGCTTGACCTACAAACCATAGACCAACAACCGTAGATCGGATTGTTGAAGTCCCCTTTTATATGTTTTCTTTTCCTAGTTTATTAAGGATTACATGTCTATAAATAATCACTTAATTCTCTTTTTTGAGTTAGACAATTCATAATTTGAGTTTTTGGTTTGAGAATTATTTTGGTAAACGCTTTCTATTTTAATTTTTGAATTATTGGTTTGTAATACATCTTTTTTAATCAATTCAAGATTTCAAAATTCAACTACTCTAATTTTAAGTTCATGATTTATTTTAACAAACTTAACATTAATTGTGATCACCCAAGCATGAGTAGCTAAATTCACAACCAGGATTGCGGGAACCATGAGAAATTTACAAAGTAAACCTAATAATTAGTAATTTTTGAAATTTTTTTATGCATGTATTGTTGATGTCTTTGCTTTGATTTCTTTTTAATTATGTCCAAGTTCGAACCCACCTTATTCCTACTTGCCCGACCCAGGAAGTAACGAATGGAAAAAGAGATTTGATGACTACAAACTTCATCTAATAGCTTGAACCACCTTTGTAATAGCTAATCTGAGATCAAGGATAATTGTTAGTGAAGCACACACTTGTAGACCGATCAAAGTTGCATGGTGAAATTCTCTATTTGGGCGACCAACCACTTAGGAGATACCAACTTATCGACGTGCATGTTAAACACAAGACAAGACAACTAATATAAGGTTTACTATGCTAGGGGATTGTTGGGAAAACGTATACCCTAGTTTCATCTTTTATTGATTCTAGAAAACATTCAATCCTGCTTACTTGGGTACCTGTTAAGAATTCAATCAGTCAAGCTTTTGTTGTACTTTTTTTTATCGAAATACATTGACTAAAAGTACAATTAACAATCAATTAGGCTAAGTCTAGACCTCATTCATCATGGGATCGTCCCTAACATGTGTTAGATTCTATATTTAACAACGACCTCTTATACTTCCTTAGGAAGGTATAATTTGCGCGTATTAGTCATGCACTGATCCGTGAATCAAACCCACAAAACTCATAAATTGTGCCTTTTACGGGCATTCGCATTGCCCATGGACGGGTATACGACCCCTTGAGGTATCCATACAAGATGACCCTCATAACTTACATCTCTATAACTTTAACGGACAACTTCACAGACCGTGAAGTGGTGTACGGTATGTGAAAGGCACTTGTAGATAACTTCTTCAACTTTTAAGTCAGGTTTAGTTTGATCTTTTTCTACTCTTCTAGTTCCTGTACTATTTTAATTTGACCTATTACAAGTGGAAATAACTAGTTCGTAAAATACCATTACCTACTCATAATCTCATAATCTACCCAAATTAGATTTCTTCTCTCTAGTCTCCTCTCAAGCAAGAACTAGGGTTTCAAGTTTCAAGTCACCATTTAAAGAATCAAGCAAAAATTTCTACTCGAGGTATGTGAAAATTTCTTCAATCAGTCTTAAAAAACTCAGAATTTCAAGTTTATGATTTCTCCAAGATAGAATTTTCAATGACCCTCATAAGTTTTGAATGTGAATCAGTTTTCCTCATGGCTTAACCTAAATTACATTGTTTTACTTATAGATTCCATGTTTTAATGATTATTTCATGAACCCTAAGTTGTCACGCCCCGAGCCTACACCCTGGGCACTCGAAAACTATTTGTGTCCCCAAGCTAACCCTTGGCCTAACTAAAATCTCTACATAAGACTCTAAGCATTATAACAATGATCAAATGCACTTATAAAGAAAGTTTCTCAAATTTAACTCAGAACGTTTAAGTATAAGACATTCAACTAGCCATAGATGACAACTCAAGTCTTAATATAATAAATAACAATGTAAAGACAACTAAACTACTAACTGTCTATGAAACCTATAAAACAAGGAGGGATGTCAAGAAAATATCCCGTTCATCCTAACAACTAAGGTACTAAAGCAATGAAAAAGGATCCTTTGGAAATAAAGAAGGCTTACCAAATGAATTTGAGTGCTCAACTAGATCAAAAAGGCGGTGGATGCCGATGTTGGTTACCTGTGTCTATATCATAAAATGATGCAGACCACATGACATCTATATTGAATGTATGAGTATGCGAGGATAATACTAAACAATACATACGCTTGAAATGAATCTAAAAAGAACACTTACCTTGGCTTTACTCAACTCAAAAGCAAAGTAAACAACAATAATTTTGTAGTTATACAAAGCATTTAAAACATGAGGTAGCAACTCAATTTGTTAAAGAAATGCAATAACAACCCAGTTTACATATAAAGTAATATAATACACAGAGAGTTTCTCTAACCGATAACCACCACTATGAGCCTAAGTGATGATACAACGTCTACCCAACACTGCCAGAATTGTCTTATACATTGCCGTCATATAGAACGCATAACTAAGTTGATCTACTTGTCTACACTAAAAAGCACTAAGGAATCATCTAAAAAGTATGACCTTTTTCTACCTATGTGGCTACATGGTTTATGGAGACTTGAGTTATTATGAACTCACGTCCACATATCGGTGCTCAATTTTACTCCCAAAATATACTCATCTTTTATGTTTTAAAATAAAACTCTTGTTTTGGTTTGACATAATTACTGAAAACTTAGCTTAAAAGATCTCTTGGACATCGATGTTTCCTTTTCTTGCTCAAAAGTGAAAATATTTTTACTCTTGGGAATACTTAGTTCCTGTATAACCTTTGAAGAAATGAACTTTACTCTTACTCTTTACTCAACTCAAAGAGTAAGTTTTAAAACAAAGTTAAATGTTTGTGAAATTCTTTTGAAAAACTCTATGAACTTCTCTTGAATTAACTCTTCACCTTTTGACTTAACTCTTAGATTCTTGACTTAACTCTTAACTTTCCTTGAATTGAAGATTCAAGGCTCATGATCTCATGTTAATGATGATTTCAAGATGTGTTGATGTACCTTAGAGTATACAAATCGACTAGAAATATATGTACGTTGCTAAGGAATTAGTACGGAAAAGGGAGAAAAAGTGGAAGAACTGGCTCTCTGAGAGGCACAGGCACCAACACTTGAATTTCAGGCCCCTGCCCATGTGAAATCCGATTTGTCTTCTTTGTTTTTCAACTCTAAACCCTCTATGTTTACTTGGTTCTTTACCTAAACACTTAGAATCAACTCAATCATCAATATATGAAAGATTTTACTCGAAAAAACATCTAAAATCAAGAATCTAATTCAAGGAACTTCAATAATCAGAACCCACAAGATTTGCTTTTAAAACCATATAACTTAGCTGAATTGAATCCTGATTGGAACGTGGGTGAACTTAACCAATACTATGTGATCTCACATACCTCGTAGGGATTAACTCTTCGTGAAATCCACACATAGTTCTCCAAGAAATCGACGAATCTTGACTATTCTTCTCGTTTCTCCTCTTTTATCTTTTTCCAAGCCCTAGCGTGATATTCTAATTCTCTTAGCTGATCTATTTTTGATTTGACCCTAATTAAACCCCTAAAAACAAAATAAAATAATTGGGTAAGAAAAATACCAAACTACCCTTTTAAAATCTGGATTAGACTTTCCTTATTTGAACAACCCAACTTCAAATAGGCATATCTCACTTATATGAACTTGGAACCGCGCAAACTCAGAGGTGTTGCAAATATAATTCCAATATATTTTCTACGAAATTTGGGAGCACACCTAAATCATTCCGAGTTAGAAGTTATGGTTATTTTAAGTTGACCAAAAACACAAACTTAACTTAACTTAACAAATTTCCAGATTTTCCATTATTTCCTAAATGACTCTTTCCAATTCTAACTCTTACTAAGCTAAGGGTTTAACATCTCACATTTAACTCAAACATCCAACAATCAAATCTAACACATCAAATATATAAATTAAAGACTACTAAGAAGAGAATTAGTTCCTTGGTATGGAATTTATCCAGATTCAAAGATGTGTGGATATCTCTTCTTCATATCCTCCTTAGCTTCTCAAGTAGCTTCCTCAACAAACTAGATCCTCCAAAGGACTTTTACGTATGATACTTCCTTTGTTCTAAACTTGCAAACTTGGAAGTCTAGAATATGAACAGGGATCTCCTCATAGGATAAGCTATCCTTGATACGAATATCTTCAGTTGGTATAATAAGTGAAGGATCTCCCATGCACTTCTTCAACATGGAAATATAAAATACCGGATAAACCAGTGCTAACTCTTGAGGTAGCTCTAACTCATAAGCTATATTACCAACTCTTTTGAATATTATGTAAGGACCAATATATCGGGGCCTAAGTTTTCCCTTCTTACCAAATCTCATAACACCCTTTATGGGTGAAACTTTCAAGTATACCCAAATCATCTACTTCAAACTTTAACTCTTTTCTCCGAACATCCGTGTAGGATTTCTAACAGCTCTATGTCATTTTTAGCCTCTCTTGGATAAATTTTACTTTCTCCATAGCTTGATAAACTAAGTCTAGTCTTATCAACCCTGCTTCACCAACTTCAAACCATCCAAACTTTAGACCATCCAATAGGAGATATGCATCTTCTTCCATAAAGAGATTTATAGAAGACATTTGGATGCTAGAGTGGTAACTATTATTGTAAGAAAACTTAATGAGAGGTAAGTGATAATTCCAATTACCTTTGAAATAAATCACACAAGCCCTCAGCATATCCTCTAAGGTCTGAATAGTGCACTCTTCTAGACTATCTGTCTTAGGAAGAAAGACAATATTGAAGTTTACTTTTGAACCCAAACCTTTCTAAAAAGATTTCCATGACTGTCTAGTAAATTGTGCACCTATAACTAAGATAATAAAAACTAGCACCCTATGAAGTCTAACTACCTCTTGAATATACAACTTAGCAAAATCTTCTGCCGAATGGGTAGTCTTTACCGATAAAAAGTGGGTTGATTTTGTCATTTTATCGATAACACCTAAATAGAATCGTGCTGCCTGCGAGACCTTGGTAAACCTGTGATGAAGTCCATATTGATCATCTCCCATTCCCATTCCAAAAGTTCTATATTCTGATCCATACCACTGGGGCTTTGGTGCTCTACTTTAACTTGTTGACAATTCAGACACTTAGCAATAAATTTTGCAATGTCCTACTTAATACTACTCCACCAAAAAACTTCTTTCAAATCACGATACATCTTTGTGGAACCCCGATAGATCTGGAGCTATGATCTTTTTCCATTATCCTTTATTGGAGTTCATCCACCCTTAATACACATAACCTACCTTGATACCTCAATACATCATCTCCCCCTTGTTCAAAAGTCAATACTTTTTGCTTATGAACATATGATTTTAGTTCAAGAAAAATAGGGTCTTAGTCCTATTTATCTTTTAGTTCTAACACTAATTATTATTCAACCCCATTCATCACCACTACTCTTCTTTCTGTGGAATTCATTAGTCGAACTCATAATCATGCAAGTTTCTGCACATCTTTTGCATTCTCTTTGTTATCTTCCTCAAAATGGTCGGTACTACCCATAATCAATCTACTCAAGGCATTAACCTTACATGGGTGATAAAAAATACTCATATTATAATCCTTGAGTAACTCTAAACACCTTTGTTGTCTCAAATTAAGCTCTTTTCGACTAAACACATATTTAAGACTCTTGTGATCGGTGAACACATCCACATGAACACCATAAAGATAAGGACGCCATTTTTCAAAGCAAAAACTACGAAAACCAATTCTAGAATATGGGTTGGGTAATTCTTCTCATTAACTTTGAATTGTCTAGAGGCATAAGCTATAACTTTTCCATTCTGCATAACACACAACCCAAAGCAACTTTAGATGCATAATAATATATAACAAAGCCATGAGGTCTATCTTAGAGAAATAAGTAGAACCCTGAAGGTGATAAAAAAGATCATTAATTTTCAAAATAGGATACTTACTCTTGATAGTAACCTTATTTAAATGGCAGTAATCTATATACATATTAAGGGAACCATCTTTCTTTATCACAAATAAGATCAAAGCGCCTCAAGGTGAGACACTTGGTCGAATGAAACCTTTATATAGGAGATCTTTCAACTCTCTTTTATCTCATTCAGATCTGCTGGATCCATTCTGTATGGAGTATATATACAGGATGAATATTTGGAAGAATGTCTATATCGAAGTCTATTTCTCTCTTAGTAGAGAATCCGAGAAGATCACCAGGAAAGAATTCTGGGAACTCTTTTACTACATAAACTAACTAAATAAGAGGTATCTCAACAGTAGTCATTAACTCGAACTAAGTGATATATACAACCCTTGGAAACTAAATTTCTCGCCTTAAGGTATGAAATGAAACAACCCTTAGGCACTCCTTAACTGGTACTCCAATATATAACCGACACATTAGGAATTTGGAACCTAACAACTCGAGTTTTACAATTAATGGAGGCATAACAGGCATGAAACTAGTACATACCTAAAATAACATCAAAATCTACCATGTCTAACTCAACTAAATCAGCCATGATGTTCTTGTGATTGATGGAAATTAAACGACACAATAACGATACACTCGCTAAACTAGAATAGACTCCCCAACAGGTGTAGAGACACAAAGGATTCACAAAGTTTCTCAGGAAGAACATCAAATTATTTGCAATATAAGGAGTCACAAAATTTAAACTTTCTCTTGGGTCTAGAAATGCATAAACATCAAGATTAAAGACTTGGATCATACCAGTGACAACATCTGGAGAATTCACTTGCTCTTGATGACTAGTGATCAAATAAAGGTAGTTTTCACATTCGCTAGTTATGGAAGTAGATCCTCTAGGTGAATCCCTATATGGTGGAGCAACTGATGAAGATTGGGTACTATTGCCTTGATTTCCATTACCTTGACGGTTCTTAGGACACTCTTTCATAAAGTGACCCTCTTGTCCACACTTGAAACAACCCATGGAGCCATTGTGACATTTACCTGGGTGGGTTCTACCACACTTAGCACATACATGAGCTTAGTGTCACATCTGGGAAGTACCCCCTAGACGTAACCGGCGTCGTCGTCCTCAGAGAGAAGTAAGACCAACCTCTTAGCATTCATCATTCAATTCATAGGTTAAAAATGTGGAAAATTTAAAATTTTTCATCTACACTACTTCATGAGGTTTACTTAGACCTCTTGCTTACACATAATATATTCATATCGAGTATAACATAGAGAAATGATCCAAGCCTTCCTTCAAAGTGGTCATGAACCTTTTACGACCTTGGACTTGAGGACATATCCACACTTAGGGAAATGATCCAAGCCTTCCTTCAAAGTGGTCATGAACCTTTTACGACCAGAACCTAAAATGTTGGGAAAAAAGGGACAAATGGGTTAGCATATCACTTTACTATGTATGGAATCATATGCACATACAACATAGAAATCATGCTAAAAAGGAACATTTCATTAAAGCATGCTAATTTTCTTTGAGAACACCTTATGAACATTCAAGAACCAATACCAATCAATAAGAACATATTTCTTAAGTCAAGACCATGTACGTCACAAGACCTACAATACCAAGTCTAGTCAAGTCAACATGCATATCCACGATTGAGCACATAATCAAGACAACTCTATCATCAAGTTATTATATTAACAAGCATGCATAAGAGTTCATAACATCATAACCTAAGCAAGACTGTCACTCATACACCCATATTAAGTCCACTAGTGCAATGACTAAATAAGGCCCCATAAGCTCACTCAACCAAGTAAACCCAACAAGAACTATAAGCAATGCCCACTGCACATACTATATCATTAAGAGTAACATCATCATACTTTAGCAATATAAACCAACCATATGTTCATAAGTGAAACCAATATCACATAGTGTCATTAACATGTAAGATAAGCATATACATATCATTTATATTTATAAGCATATAAGCACATAAGAACATCTTTCTAAGACTTTCCTCAATGCTAACTATTACTATGTATAGGTAGAGTCCCATACCCCTACCTAGACTAAGCCAAACCCCTTAGGTCATCCTAATTAGAGGTCACTTTATTACTTCATTTTACCTTTTGGGAACATTTTGCGTTAACCGACATAGACCACATGAGCTAATGTGGAATCTGGTGTTATGGAATCCTACACCAGAAGAAGGCGGACTACTTGCCAAAGTAGCACCAAAACAAAAACATAGCATTTATGTAGATCCACTAGCTAGTATTCCTATGGGGGCAACATAATTCAAGAACTAGGAGATGTAGTTGGGAGCCTCTTTATGCTACATGCATTATAGTCTCCAATCTCATGAGTACATTAGTGATCCTACCTTTCATATGTGGGAAGGGACACTTCTCACTTCTAGTTCGCTAGCTAGAGTCCCTTTTGAAATGTCTTTCATTAATAATCATAACTTAGTTTAGGTCATAGGGTCTACCCTTATATAGTCATCATCATAGCTCAATAGGAATTACATGAGTATTGTCCTTTCATTACAACTCACACATGTGAGGTTAAAACATTTACATAATTACATTATGATCAAGCACCTAGACAAGTCATCACTATCCTCATATTATTACATCTTAGCCAACAACTCACAATCCATAGATCAAGAAATTCCAATTAAACATCATACCAACCCTAATAAACATAAGGTATACTTCAATGTAACTTCATCACTAAACACAAGTAATCATAATTGAAGTAAATGTTTGAGATCACAAGACTTACCCCAATCTGCTTCACAAGCCATCATCTAAGGTTTTACAATTAACCATTCAATTAATCCAAACAATTGGTGTAATATAATCACATAATAGTAATAAAAACAATAATTAATTCAATTTAATCACAATACAACAATTCATCACTGGTTCATAAACTTGGGTTAGGGACTTAGGTCAAATTCTTGATCTACTTCACAAATTAGGATAATTAATCAAGAACTAGAATAATTGAATCATATTACATCATAATATAATCATAAGCATCTAAATAAACCATAAACAAAGCAATTTAGAAGATCAAATTCGGAATAGAAGAAAACCCATTTGAAACTCATCTTTTTTAAAATCAATTTGGAGGAACCCTTTGGGGAAAGGAATCCTATACCTTGTAAATTGATGAAGAATGATGGAGAAAAATAACCCTTCTTGCTTACCTTAGACCTTGAACTAGACCTTCAATGGATTTCTTCTATATGTGAGAGAGAAAAGAAAAGAGAAGGAAGAGCAATTGGGTTTTGGGAATTATGAGAGTTGGGTTAGTTTAATTAGGATTGGATATTTATATAAGTCATTAACTAAATTAATTAGACCTTAAAACCTAACTAATTAATTAAACACCTAATTAATTAATAGGTCTAACTTAAACTTGGAAGCAAATGGGGACCCTTACCCACGAGACCCCAACCTAAGGGCCGTACGTCAGTCGACGGACCTTGGGACCAACCGTCCAGCAGATCCTTATTTTGTTCAGAGACTTGCCAAATGAACTCTTCACGAATTTGGCTATGTTTTCATTGACAGTAGAGATCGACGCCTCGTAGCCTGAAACCACGATGGCTACTGTCTCGAGAAAATTTTTAGCCACAATGCAAGAGTCCTCCTGAAGGACCCTTTGATTAGTCCTAGGGGAGTTGTACCCGGAATTTTCTACTATTAACCAACTCTAATACGTGTCAGACAACTTACTACCGAATTTCATTGAATTCCGACTCCTAAAACCTTATCAAATAGTCTAAGGCACTAGCACCTCTTGAACTAGTTTTCGGACATCATGGACGTTTCTTGACGCTTTGGTTCTAAAACTTCCTAAATGGATTATATACATTCTATTTGACCTTAAAATAGTGTTACAACTCTTAGAATCTCATGTTAAGCTCTAAATTAGGCTTTAGATTTTCAGAGTATAACACTTAGTTACCTTCTTGTGCCAAACTACCGGAGATCGGGCAGGTATAACCTTTTTGTTGTGGGAATTATGGCTACTATACTCACCTTTGTTTCTAGGTGCAGATGCACTAGAAGATAATGGATTAGGTCCCTTTTGCTTTTGTTGGAAACATGACTGGTCCACATTATTTCTTTGCTGTGTGGGCTCATTCCTTGTCTTTGCTTTCTTGTTTTTAAACTCCTCCCTATCCTTCAACTTCTCTGCTTTGCCCTCTTTGCTTGACATACGAGACAACCCAACAACAAAAAGACTCATTCTTTATCAAGCCCCGAGCTACCCCCGAGACGCGGACACGAAACCTAGGACCACAAGTGATCCCAAGCTAACCCTGCTGGCATGATCATGAGCATACTAAAGATAATAAACTGCTGGCATGATCATGAGCCCCGTCGTGAGGGCCTGTTCGAGAGGCCTTTACTAAAATGAGCATAACTTTTTACTTGAAGGTCTTATTTTAGCAAGGTTGGTGGATATGGAAAGATAATTCAATTATCTATATGTTGGTAGGTAATGAGAGACCCATTTCATATTGTTTTAAGAGTTATGATCATTTTAAGTTGACCTAACTGCATTTCCCCTTAACTGGCTGCAAATTTTCCACCTACGGTCAGACCTACGAATCGTCGTTTGACCTACGGACCGTAAGTCCGTTCGTCGTCCATGACTTAACCAATTTTTCTAGGCTGAAATTTTTGGGATTTTCTGACCCCATCGACGGTTTTGCAGGACGGACCGTTGTTCAGGCTACGGTACATCGATGCCATCGTTGGTAGCACATGCAAATTTTTCTAAAAAACTAATTTTTGGTCTATTTTGGTTACGGGGTGTTATATTCTTCTTATCCTATCCAAAACCATCTCTGCAGCACATCAGAAAGTTTGGGTGAACTTTAAGCTGTACTCAATAACACGTAGTGAATCTTGATTAAGGGTGAGAAACTTTCATACGTTGACTTCTCTTAGTTCTCAGGGAAAGAAACACCCCAAGAAAGACTCCTTAAAGTAAGCCCAACTCGTAGGTGGTGCTCCCTTATCTCTACCTTTTTTCACTGGTCAAATCAAGTCCTAACAATATTCTTCAGTTAATATGCATCTATTTCAATTGGCTCAGCATCGACAACGTGCATACCCTCAAATACCTTCTTTAACTCCTCAAAAAACTCTTAAAATCCTCATTACTTCTTAAACTTGTGAAACTTGGAGGATTCATCCTCAAGAACTCTCGGATCCTTGAAGTATCAAACCATTTCCTATCTAGCTCCTCTTTGTTTCCCAACCTGGTTAGTCTCACCTTGACTTAACATGCAAATCACTTCCCTTAATTTAGCATTGTTGACTTCTCCTTGGGGTTTCACTTGAGGTGCATTAGGTACCCTTGATCCTCAACATTCCTCCTAACTGGACGATTTTAGACAGCTCTTCGTGGAGGCATGATTAAATGAAAGACATCCGCAAGCATGAATTGGAAGAAACATTTTAAAGATTAAACTCTAACACACTAAATGAGTTTGAAATAGATGAGGTAATTTCCTAAGTGTTGCCACTTCCTAATTATAGATATGTCGCGCTTCAAGCCGTAAACTAGGAATTTACAGAAATGACTTCATAGACTCCCTAGAACTCTTGAGCTCTGGTCTATGATACCAAGTTTTTCAAACCCCGAGCCTACACTCTGACCGGTACTAACACTCAAGAACCATTTTTGGCCCTAAGCAAATCCTTTGATTTGGCTAGACTCTCAGTAAAGTACTATAAGTATTATTACAATGATAAAATGCACTTATAAGACAAATATCTCAAATTAAACTCAGAAAGTTTAAGGATACAACATTCAGCTACCCATAGACGGAAACTCAAGTATTAATATAAGAAGTAACAACACAAAGATAACTGAACTACTAATTATATATGAAGCCACTAAAACAAAGAGGGATGCCGGGACAAGAGCCCCCATCATCCTAACAACTAAGTACTAAAGAAATGAAAAAGGATCCCTCAATAAAGCAAGGAGGATCATGGACTAACTTTGAGTGCTCAATTGGATCAACGAGGCGCTGGATGCTAATCCTTCTTACCTGTGTCTGCATCATAAAATGATGAACGCCAAATGACATCAGTACATTGAATGTACGAGTATGCAAGGGGAATACTAAACAAGACATAAGTTTGAAAGGAATATGAAAGAACACTTACCTTGGCTTTACTCAACACATGAATTAGTCAACTCAAATGCAAAGTAAACAACAAGAATGGTGCAGTAATACAACACATTTAAAACATGAGGTAGCAACTCAATTTGTTAGAGAAATGAAATAACAACCCAGTTTTTACATATAAAGTTATATAATACTGTGGGAGTTTCTCTAACTTAAAGCAACTATGAGCCTATGTGATGATACAATGTCTAGCCTACGTTGTTAGAATTTTCCTATACTTTGCCTTCGTATTTAACGCCTTAACTAAGCTGATCCACTAGTCTATACTAAAAAGAACTAAGGAATCATCGAAAAAGTATGATTCATTTCTTCCAACGATTGTTACATGGTTTATGGAGACTTGAGTTATTATGAACTAGTGTCCCCATATGGGTGCTCGATACTACTCCAAAAATATACAGTTCATATGTTTTTTTTAAAAAATACTTTTTATTTTGAGATAATTAGTCAAAAATTAGCTTAACAACTCTCCTGAAAATCAGTGTTTCCTTTGTTGCTCAAATGTGAAACTATTTTAACTCTTGGGAATACTTAGGTCCCATATAATCTTTAAAGAAATAAACTTTACTCTTACTCTTTACTTAAATTAAAGCTTAATTCTTAAAACAATGTTAAAATGTTTGTGAAATACTTTTGGAAAACTTTATGAACTTCTCATGACTGAACTCTTAACATCTTGACTTACCTCTTAACTTCTTGACTTAACTCTTAACTTTCCTTGAATTAAAGTATGGATTCAAGGCTCATTGTATCATGTTAATGATGATTTCATGATTTTCATACGTACTGTAGAGTATAGAGTTCGACTAGACTTGAGGTCAAACTTCAGTGCCTCAGTTG
This sequence comes from Solanum lycopersicum, assembly GCF_036512215.1. Taxonomy (NCBI): domain Eukaryota; kingdom Viridiplantae; phylum Streptophyta; class Magnoliopsida; order Solanales; family Solanaceae; genus Solanum; species Solanum lycopersicum. Next base: position 22,114,758 of record NC_090802.1, read on the forward strand.
GGGCGCTCTGGCTGGGGCGGTGACCCAAGCCCCTGCCGAGGTGAATTCCAACTTATTTTTTTCAATTTTCAACTCTAAACCGTCTATGTTCACTTTGTCTTTCCCCAAACACTTAGAATCAATTGAATCATCAATATTCAAAAGATTCTACTCGAAAACACACCTAAATCAAAAATCAAACTCAAGGAACTTCAATTACTAGAACCCACAAGATATCAAACAAATTATCATCAAGAACTCATAAGATTTTCTTTCAAAATAGTACAAAATTCACTGAATTGAATCACGATCGGAATGTCACTGAACTATCCCAATGCTATGTGACCTCACTTACCTCGTGGGATAAAGACTTGGCGAAATCCACACGTAGTCCTCCAAGAAATTGACGAATCTTGACTTTTCTTCTCCTTTCTCTTCTTTTCTTTTTATCTCCAAGCCATAGCCTGAATTTCCAATTTTCAAAACTGATATATTTCTGATCTGACCTCAATTAAACCCCTAAAATAAAATAAAATAATTGGGTAAGGAAAAGACAAACCTACCCTTCGAAATCCGGACTAGACTTTCCTTATTTGAACAACCCAACTTAAATAATGGGCATATCTCACTGATACAAACTTGTAATAGCTTAAACTCTATGAAGTTTCAAAGATAATTCCAAGATACTCCTTACGGTATATGGAAGCACACCCAAATCATCTTGAGATAGGAGTTATGTTCGTTTGAAGTTGACCAAAATTTCAAACTTGACTTAACTTAATGAATTTCCATATTTTTCATTCTTTCCAAAAATGACTCTTTCCAATTCTAACTTTTTCTAGTTTTTTCAAATAGCGAGAAGTCACATAAATATGCAAGTATTTTCATGACTCCTAATTATGCTATTTCAGATTTATATATCAGATTATCATTTTTTATGTATTAGATGCATCTAGATAAAGTATCTTCGAGATTAGTTTCACAAATCAGGATATATATGATGCTTTTAGATAAATTTTCCATCTTTATGATTTCAATTAATATTATTTATAGGATCTACTCATATGTATCAGTTATCAATATGATTCAGTAGTGCATATTATTACTATTTTAAGAATTATGCATGTTTCGTTAGGAGTATATTTAGCATGGACTAGAATTTAGGGATGGAGGTTGTATTTAGTATATGATTTGTTTCATATGGACATTAGCTAGTTGATTCACTTTAGATTAATTATTAGGTCCCTTATGATTGCAAGTATAGGACACTCTCTTTTCTGTATAAGAGCACTACATTGAACTCTTAGTTATAGGCCACATGGTTTATGTCAGTTACGAATACCTCCCAAAATATGATATGATTTTCAAAAAATGCATGATCTTGTACTTATGTATTTTAGTTTAGTATGACTCAACTTCATGATATTTTACTTTGTCATTGCATCAATATATTTAACAAATTTAGTATGGTCAAATATCATGGGTATTATGAATAATCCTCATACTCAGTACATTCAAAGTATTGACTGCATACTTTCAGTCTATGTTGTTTGATAATATAGGTTCCGATGCTCATCATTAGACCCGCGGTTAGTACATATTTTATCATCTAGAAAACAAGATTGTGAGTCCTCATGTATCCAAGGAAAATCTTTATGATTTTCTTTAGTATTTTCCTTTTAGTTCAAATTGTTAGAGCGAGTTAGAGGTTTATCCTAAAAACTCATATTAGAAAAGGCTATTTAGATAGTTAGTTAGATTCCATCATGTTCTTTTGTCATATTGTGTCTATTTCAATATTAAGTTTTTATTGAGATATTTCAATTTTTTCGTCCATATATATGTTTCAGTTTTATTTTGATTTTGTTAATCTTAGTGCTATGTTATGCAATGAGGTTATCTTAGAGTCATTTGTATCTCTAAGTGAGTGTGTCATTTCATGGGGGAAGGACCAGGGCATGACAAAATAATAATACATAATTATACATATTCCACAACATTGATGGGAATTCTATGCAAAAGTGTCAAACACTGGTTGTGGCGCAACTTCCATGGGGTTGTTTTGAGTTTAACATGCACTTGCACCAATAGAATGTTGATGCACATTAATTGGTCATACTTCAGATTGTTCCTTCCCTTCTGGTCAGAATTGATCAGACGAAACGTCTCTTTATTCCTTCTAAATGTTGGTTCGTGACTAGTGTCATGCCATGAGCCTACACCTTGGACGTGACCGATACTCGAAAAATATTATTGGTCCCGAAGAGAACCCTTGCCCCGCTTGACTCTTTAGTGGGAGACTTACTCAAACAATATGCGACTTAAAACAAAATTTAATAATTGTAAAACAGTTTAGCAAGAACTCCGAGGACATCTCATATCTAGCTCCACTCAAATCTAACTATCTATGAAGCCTCTAATATTAAGATAGGTGTCGGTAAAAGGTCCACGATATTGCAAAGCTACTAAACTTAAAGTAAATGTGAAACCTAGTGAATGGTAAAACGCTCACAAAAGTTATCTGAAGTGCAAAGTGATCTCAACAAACCGCCTATTGATGATCCTAAACACCTGTATCTGCATCATAGAAAGATGTAGATCAATGGCACCAGTACATTGAATATACGAGTATGTAATATAGACTAAGAGAAACAATAGAAAGAAAATACTATAGAAGATAAAGATATGCTCTAGATACATGTAGAGAAAACATGAACTAAATCATTTAAAACTTTACAAGTTTATACTCATTCTGTGAAACTCAACATACACTTAAATTTATTTGGGGTATTCTCTAACTGAAGAATATCACTATGAGCTACGTAGATGATACATCATCTCGTTCATGCTGCTAGAACTATCTTATAGCGTGCTAGCGTATATAACCTCTCATTTAAGTGGATCTATTAGACAATAAGGTTTCATTTTAAAAGTATGATTCTTTACCCATGTTGGCAGACATGGTTTGTGAGGATTTTGAGTTTTCTAAACACATCCCATATCGGTGCCCAATACTACTTCCAATAATATTTATATATTCATGCTCGATGTTTAAAACAATATATTTCTCAATTTGAGGTAATTACTCAAAAGATCATCTTAAAAGAGATAATACTATGAAATATCTCTAAACTCATAAACTCATTTATAAATAAAATATGCTCATTCTAAATGTAACAAAATGATAAATGTGAGTATCAATAGTTTCCTTAAACTTTACTCAAAGTGTCTTCTTAACCTTTTCTCAAAACCCCTCAATTAAAATCTCAAAAAAATATACTTAATATAATTGTTCTTCTAAATAGATTCTCAACAGTAAATCTATGTACGCTAAAATAATAGGGCTCATGCTGAAATATAAACATGAACAATTACCATCAAAGATCTCAATATAGTGATAAATAACTAAATACTTAGAAATTAAGTACTTATAACTCATCAATATGACTCATATCATGAATACTCTAAATAAAGGATAAAACCCTATATCTCTCTTACATTTTTGAAAGTAGATGTAGAGAATGAGGATGGACTAGTCCAACACTATGATAGAATTAAACACCTAGAAGAACAAAGTTCATTGGTGATTTAGTTGACATTCAAAGAATGCTTGAAAGCCCTAGTTTTTCTCCTTTTGAAACCTTGATCTAATGTATCTAAGTGGTAAACAACACTTTTTGACCCTTATTTAGATTAAAAATAGTCGTGGTCTAGGCTTAAAATTGATGGGAAAAGTCTGAAATACCGTTATTTAAAACTGCCAAATTGGTTTATAGATTGGACATACAGTGTGTGGAAGTTTCTATGCCCAGACTGGTAAATCATAAAATCACTTATTGGGGCATGTAAATTCACATTTCTGTTTAATGTTCATACGTATAGATCGTAGAACGTTCCATGGTCTGTTGACTATCATGTTAAACTCAACTTCTATCTCAAATTTTCACCAAGTCTACATCACTCTACATAACCAGTTTACGGCCCGTCATTCATCTTATAGTCCATAGGACCCAATTGTAGACCTCAAATTTCAACTCCACAATTTGAAAAAGTATGAAACAACTTTATGCACACTTCTTACAACCCGTAGTACAATGTTTTCCCGTCCTACACACTCATGGACTTGACTTTATAAACTCAATTTTCCTTGACTCAACTTGGTTCCTACGTATATATAACCCTTTATGGTCCGTAGGTCAGTCCTGTCGAAATAGTATCTCAGTAGTATATTTAGCAATCTTTTTTGTTTCCAAGTCCTGGGGTGTTACAGAACATGTTGTCAATGTGTATGTTACTGATGAGTCCAATGATTAGGACTCATTTATGGTTTTATTTGGATAGATATAATGTATTCAAATGCTTATTTTTAGCAAATAACTTCTATACAACCATTAATTTTCAGGTATTTGGAATAAATGATGGACACAAATGTGCAGAAAAGGAACAAGGCAGCTGAAAGAACAAAAAAAAGAAGGCCCACCTAATCCATTGGGCAAGTCACCGAGTGCCTATTATCTCTTCTAAAGTATTAAAATGCTGAGATTGAATTGGGGGTAGCTTCGACGAGCAATAGTTCAAATAGGTTTGTTGCAAATAGCTTTGGCAACATATTGCCAAGTTGCCGAAAGTACTCATGGAAACCCATATGAGTACTGATGAGCGAGATGAAAAGAAAAAGGGAGATTTGCAGAATTACTCGGTGATACCAATCTTTCTTTCCTAAAATTAACGTGGCTGGACTAAGAAAAGATCAGAAGTAACAACGAGATAAAGGAAATTGGCAAGTCGTCGACCGATTGGTGAAGCCTAACATACCTCGTCGATTGGTCCCAAATAACTACACATTAGACTTGCATAAAATGATTTTTTGAAAGGAGAGAAGGTATTCAAAAAAACATAAACACTATAAATGTGAACTTCAAGTGTTTTTAGAAAGGGTTTTCATTGAAATTCTGTATAAGAGAAAATTGTATTTGATTTTAACTTTAAATTTTGGTTTTTCAGCTAGCTATGGAAAACTTGAAAGATTTTGATGTTCCTCTTTTTGCTATGATTGGCTTAAATCCTCTCCTAGGGTTTGGACTATGTGACCAATTATTGAGTTTTACTAAGTGTTATTGATTTGCGAATAATGGTGTTAATTTGAAAAGGGTCTAGATTGCTGCTGCTTTTTGACATCATCTTTCATGATTAGTGTAACTCGTTCACTGTATTATGCTTGCTTGAGAGATAAGTGCAGATCCAGAGTAGAACAATTAGCATCCTTAGAAGTGGGTCACCATGATTTTTGCTTGAGAAAGTGAAACATAGAATCTATCCTTTGTATCTAGTTCTAGAGAGTGGATGTGATACGGACAAGGACTCGGCATGTTCCATCTAGTATTGCAGTTCAAGAGAATTCGACAAAGATAAGGTAATTGAGCGAGAGAAAATTGCTTTACATATAGTCTGACGTACCCACAACAATTTATCCGATTGTTAGCATCAATGTTCATCCATTAAGTTGAATTCAATAATTGGTTGGTAAATTCCCCAAGTGTTACCTCATTATTTGATCATATTGTGATAAGTGTTGAATTAGATTGATAATTATAACTTGAAATTTGAAGTTTAAACCAAAAAAGGTGCAGGAAGTGTTCAATTGAAAATATTGTTGTCATACTTCTATAATTGAATTCAAAGGAAAAGCTACTCTCTGTGGGATCGACCCCAACTCATTTACTTTTTCTATTTACTGACTAGCGATCGTTTACACTTAGAATGGATGAAGTGTTTTTAATACGTTAGTCAAAATGGCGCCACTGCCGGGGAGTAGCGTTACGTAGAATTCTTTGAACGAAGATTTGATTTGTGAATTGTTTGGCTGTAGTTGAATTTGCATAGGTTGCATTGTTTAGTGTTGGTTGGAATTAATAGAAGTAAGAATGATTGAGGAAGAGGTGAATAATAGTCAAGCAGGTCATCAGGATCGATGATATTAATAGTGTTTACAACCCATCTCATTTAGGTGAAATGGGTGCTTTTGCATACCACAAGCTGAAGGGAATGCAAAATTTGAGGTCACTAGCACGACTCTTAACCTCCTCCAAATGAGAGGCTCTATGGAGGGATAGATCATGAAGACCCATATGAGAATAAGGAGTTTTTAGAGGTGTGCAGCTCATTGTTATTCAAGAATGTGTTAGAAGAAACAACCCAACTTTGGTTATTTCCACTATGTTTGACGGGAGAGGCTAGCAAGTGGTTGACCGAGTTACGAAAAAACTCCATCACATTATGATAGGAGTTGATTATATAATTCAACACAAGATTCTTCCACCCATCAAAGATGATGAAGCTTAGAGACGACTTTCAAGGTTTCAAGTGATGGGAGGGTGAATTCATTCATAAAATGTGGATGAGGTTTAAGAAACTCTTACTTAAGTTCCTAACTCACGGGTTACCAAATGATTTGCTGCTCTAATATTTTTATCAGAGTCTTGATTCGGTTAATAAAGGTGCGGCTGATCAATTGGTACGAGGGGGAATACTGTTACAATCATTTGAGGTGGCTTTATTTCTTCTTGGTCATATGACTAAAATAAATCAAGCGTGGTACACCTAAGAGGATCAAGTCTCTCTATTTTGTTTTAGAATGACACAAGAACAACTTGATAAAGAGAGACAGAGGGGGATGAAAACATCAAGAAGATATTTACCCAAATGGAATTACCATAAGAGCATATGAAGGAGAATGTGGAAAATTCGAAGAGGGCACACTCACTCAAGTGAGAGCCCCAAGTCAAAAAAGAGTGCAAGTAGTCCCTGACTCAATGATTTTCTATCACGCATCATTGAGAAATTTAAAGGTTCTGATGACTTGTTAAAAGGGATAAAAGCTGATTTTCATCATTAAAAAATAAAGAGATCTCTCACAAAGATATAACCAAGATACTCAAAGGTCATTTAAGTTTATTTTTAGCACAAATGGAACCATAAATGACAATGGAGAATGATGATAGAGGGTTGGTTGTGGTTACTCGTAATGGAAAGGTAGCAATAGGTAATGTGACGGACAATGACGAAGATCAAATGCATGAAAAGGACAAAGGTATAGGTGAAGAAGAGACACGAAAAGAGGTAGAGAAACACAATGCCACAACAAAAGTTATGCAACCTTTATCCTAAATATTGCCTCCATTCCCCCAACGTCTCAACAAGAATAATGAGGATGAGAAGTTCAAGAAGTTTTTATCGGTGTTCAAGACTCTACCAATTAGTCTCTCTTTTGTTAAAGCATTGTTGGAAATTCCAAGTTATGCCAAGTTTATGAAAGAGTTATTCACAAAGAAATTGAGCTTGGATTTGGAGACAATCAAAGCCACCCATAGTTGTAGTTCAATTATGACTAAGGAGCTAAATAAAAGAGAGATGATCCTTGAGAGTTCACTATCCCTTTTACCATCGACATGCTCCAATTTTCTAAACCCTTATGCTATTTAGGAGCAAGCATCAAATTGATGCCATCTGCAGTGTCCAAACAACTTGGCTTGGGGGAACCAATAGCAACAACTATGAAACTCTCAATGGCGGACCTATAAATTAAATATCGAGTGGGAACATTATATCACATCCGGTGAAGGTTGACTAGGACGGCCTGCCATCCTATGTGCGAGTCGTAGAAAAGTCTCGTATGTGAGTAAGAATTTTCAGGGTCAAATTTTAGTTCTACTATTAGGATGTACGGACCGTAAAATAAATTCGTAAAAGTTGGGTAAATTTAAGGTCCTAGTACTTGGTCTACAATTGATCAGTGAGGACCATAGAAATTTCTATGATCTGTAGGTCTGATGCATAGGCTATTAAGTCTTTTTCTTTCAAGCCCAAGCCTACACCCTGAACGTGGCCGGCACTTAATGACCATATCTGTCCTTAAGCGAACATTTGTCCTGGCTTACGTAAGTCATTGGAAGACTAAAATATAAGATATAACTCAAGGAAATAGCTTAAAAGTAATAATTAGCCAAAATTGTAACCCACTGTCTTAGTCAACTAAGAGTGAAAGGAAAAGACTAAGAAAACTACTACCATCTGTCCATGAAGGCTCTAAAATAAAGATTGATGTTGGGACATGACCCCCAATCATCGTAACAACTGAATACTAAATCAAGTAACTATAAGCTAAAGATGTCATCCAGAATGAAGGGAGACTCACCAACTGACTTTGAGCTACTCAGTGGATCAATGGTGCGCCAAATGCTGATCCTAGTTACCTGCGTCTACATCATATTATGACGCAGGCAAACTGGAATTAGTACATCGAATGTACGAGCATGTGAGTTGGAATTCTAGAAACACTTAAGATTGAAAAGGAGTAAGACGAAACACTTACCTTGTATATGGTCAATTCATTATTAACTAACTCATTTCAATGTAATGCAATTTAAAAGTAAGTGCAATTTAAAGAAAAATGTCCGGAGCCATGCTGTAAATTATGAATATATACAATGATACAATTTAACTCTAAGATGTATATAAAATACAAATAAACTGATGTACATACACTACAATAACTTATGTGGGATTTTCTCTAACCGATAACCATCACTTAAGATCTACAGTCATGATACATCGATCTACGTCATGCTACCAACACATCCTATACTTGAAAAAAGTTATAAGACCTGAATTGCCTAAAGGATCAACTAGTCTATGTGAAATGGGTTCATCTAAAAAGTATGAACCTTTTCTACCCATGGTGTCTATATGGTTTATGGGGGCTGTGAGTTGTCTGAACTCTTCCCCATATCGGTGCTCAATACTACACCCAAAAACATGCTAGCTCTTATGTTTTAAAAACATACTTATTTTGTGGTTTTAATATTAGTGCTCAAAATATTTAGCTCAAGGCTATCTCGGAAATCATAGTTTTCATGCGTGCTTCTTTTAGAAAGCTATAGTTCTTTTCTGAAAACTAGCCCTATGGTTCCTTGAAAATCAAAGTTTCCTTACTAGTTAAATGTAAAAACATTTTAAGTCTCTTTGGGAATACTTACTTCCCATATATCTTGAAGAAAAGAACTTCAACTTACTCTTTAATTAGCTTAAAACGTGAGTCTTAAAACAATGTTAAAATGTTTTAAATTAGACAAGAACTTAACTTTAATTTACTTCTTAGCTTTAGACTTGACCTCTCAACTTTCTTGAATATGATCTTAAATTTCCTTGAATTAATTTATGGATTTAAGGTTATAATTTGAGTTCTTAATGATTTCTAGGTGTTTAAAAATCATCTGAAGTAATTACAGTTATTGAAAGATGTTAAAATACCTTCGAAGGACTAAGCTACGAAAATTGGACGAAAAACATCAATCCGGGTGTGATGGCGGCGCGCCGCGCCATCCTCAATTGATTTAGGCTTGGTCTGGTGCACTAGTGGCACATCGCGCCAGGCCCCAGATGACTGAGGCCAACTTCTGGCGCACTGCAGACGCGACACACTTGGTTTGCCCAGGTGCGTCTGGTAGATTTTTCAACTCGTTTTAAATCCCAAAATGCCTAAAACCTCCATAGTTCTATTACCAAACCCTTAGGATCATAAATACTATCAATATCAATAGATCTAACTTAAAAATGAATTTGAAACACTACTAATGAACATCAATGGATATTCAATCGACTCAACCAAAAGGGATTCAACAAGATTTGTCAAGAAGTAACTTCAAATCATATGAATAACTCGAAAACTCCAAAACTGCAGAAAGATTGATGTATGGGTGAATTAATCAAACACAAAAGATCTCATATACCTAAATATTGATCGCCCTCAAAGAATTTCACTAGAATCTATTGGCATTCTTGGGAAATATTGATCTTTCTCCCTTCTTCTTCTATTCTCTTTTCTCCCAAGCCCCAAGTGTGAGAATACATTTTCATACTCTGACAAGACTTGTTTTTACCTCAATTGAACCCGTAAAACGATTTAGGAAATAAATGGGCAAAAAGTCTACTTTACCTTCGAAATTGGACATCCCTTACAATTACCCAACTTCTGATAGGCGTATCTGCCTTATACAATATTGAAATTGTGCAAACTCGGCGCTGTTGGAATATTTTCATGTTTTTTCCAACCACAACAAGAAATACCTCTAACTAATCCTGATCTAGAAGTTATGCCCATTTAAAAATTAGTAAATCTCACTTTTTAAAACTAGGAAATTTTCCAGATTTTCTCTTTTCTTTCCAAAAGTGATTAATTTTAGTTTTTAGATCATTCCTAGCTATTTCAAATTTTCAACGTCTACCCCTTGGGAAAATTCATCCTCTAATGTGATTTCTTTCACTAATATAAGAATAGTAATATCAGTTCAGCACTCTACATCAAAAGCAAATAACAACATGCTTTCTCATGGTTTATAAAGTAATAAGAAGAAAATTAGTACCTTGATCGATATTCCCTCTGGATTCAAAGAGATGTGGATATCTCTTCTTCATATCCTTTTCAACTTTCCAAGTTGCTTCCTCAATAAATTGGTTCCTTCAAAGGACCTTGGCTGATGCAACTTTCTTTGTTCTCAACTTGCAAACTTGATGATCGAAAATCTTAACCGAAATCTCTTAAGAGGATAAGCTACCCTTAATACGAACATTTTCAGTTGGTACAATCAATGAAGGATCACCCATGCACTTCTTCCATATAGAAACATGAAATACCAGATGAATCGCTGCTAATTCTTGTGGTAGGCTCAACTTATAATCTATATTTCCAACTCTCTTGGATATCCTATAAGGTCCAATATAGTGGGGACTAAGTTTTCCCTTTTTACCAAACCTCATAACACCCTTTATGGGTGAAACTTCCAGTAATACCCCTCCACCTCAAGCTCCAATGACCTTCTCCTAACATCTGTGTAGGATTTCTGACAACTCTGTGCCATTTTCAATATCTCTAGGATCACCTTCATCTTCTCCATGGCTTGGTTAACTAGATCTGGTCCGATCAGCCCTGCTTCACTAATTTCGAACAACCCAATAATATATCTTCATATTCTCCCTTGAAGAGCTTAATATGGAGCCATTTGGATGCTCAAAATAGTAACTGTCCTTGTAAGCGAACTCAATAATAGGTAGTTAATCATCCCAATTTCCTTTGAAATCAATCACACAAGCTATTAATATATATTTTGAGGTTTGTATAGTACGCTCCGCTTGTCCATCCGTCTGAGAATGAAAACCAGTGCTTAAGTTCAGCTTTGAACCCAAACCTTTTTGGAAAGACTTCCAAAACTGTGCATAATACTCTACTGAATGAGTGGTTTTCACCAGCAAGAAATGGGCTGATTTTGTCATTCTTTCAAAAATCACCCAAATCGAATCATGTTGTCTACAAGACCTTGGTAACCCTGTGATGATATCCATGTTAATCATCTCCCACTTCCATTCTAGAAGTTCTATATTCTGATCCAAACCTACAGGCCTTTGATGTTCTACTTTCACTTCCTTGCAATTTGGGCAGTTGGCAACAAACTCAACAATGCCCTTCTTCATGCCTTCCCATCAATAAACCTCTCCCAAATCGCGTGGAATCTTTGTAGAACCTGGATGAATGGAACACCTAGAGATCTTCCTCCATGATCCAACCTTAGAGTCCATCCACCTTAGGTACACACAACCTGCTTAGATACTTAAGAACAACATCTCTCTCTCTTTGTTCAAAAGCCAAAATTTTTTGCTTATGAACATTTGCCTTCGAGTCAAGAAAAATGGGGTCTTGGTATTTCTTCTATTTTACTTCTGACACTAGTGATGACTAAGCCCATTGGTCACCACTATCCCTCATTTTGTGGAATCGATAAGTCTGACTCCCAGGCGTGAAAGTCTATGCACATGTTTGGCTAGCTCACTCTTTTCTTATTCAACATGGGAAACATATCCCATGGATAACATGCTTGAAGCATCAAAAACCAAATTAGCCTTAACATGGTGGTAGATAATACTCATATCATAATCCTTGAGTAATTCTAACCACCTCCTCTTTTTGAGATTGAGCTCTTTCAGGGTGAACACATATTTTAGGCTCTTGTGGTTAGTTAATATGTCAAAATGAAAACCATACAAGTAGTGACACCATATATTTAAGGCAAAAACTATCCGCAACCAACTCCAAGTCATGGGTTAAATAATTCTTCTCATGAGCCTTTAACTGTCTGGAGTCATAAGCTGTAACCTTGCCATTCTGTATCAAAACGCAACCCAAACCAACTTTTTATGTATCACAGTACACCACAAAACCTTGAGTACCCTCTGGTAAGGTCAACACTGTGGTGGTACTCGGCCTATCTTCTTTGAACTTCTGAAAGCTTTTCTCACAATCTTCAGGCTACTGAAACATAACTGTTTTCCGAGTTAACTTGGTCAAAGGAGACGAGATATATAAAAACCCCTCAACAAATCTTTTATAGTAGCCATCAAACCCAAGAAAATCCTTATATCTGTTGGAGATGTGGTTCTATGACAACTCTGAACTGCTTCTATTGTTTGGGTATCAACTCTAATCCTAATACCAGAAACAATATGGCCTAAGAATGCCACAAACTTAAGGCAAAACTCACACTTGGACAATTTAACATATAACTCCTTATTTTAAAGTCTGAAGAACTATTCTGAGGTGACTAACATGATCTTCTTTATTCCTTGAATAGATTAGTATGTCATCAATGATGATGATAACAAGGAGATCTAAATAATGTTTGAAGACTCTTCATAAGATCCATGAATGATACAAGTGCATTGGTCAAAACAAAAACATGACCAAAAACTCATAATTCCCATATATGGTTCTAAAAGCTGTGTTTGGAATATCACATTCCATAACTTTTAAGTGATGGTAGCCTGATCTGAGATCAATATTTTGAGAAACATGAAGCACCCGAAAGCTGGTAGAAAAGATCATCTATCCTTAGAAGAGGATACTTATTCTTGATGGTAAGCTTAATAAATTTGGGGTAATCTATACACATCCTAAGGGAACCATCCTTCTTTTCTAACAAGCAAGACCAGAGCTCCCCAAGTTGAGATACTTGGTCGAATAAAAACTTTATCTAATAGATCTTTCAGTTGTCCTTTCAACTCTTTTAACTCTACCGGTGCCATTCCCTATGGAAAAATAGAGATAGGATGAGTATCTAAAAGTAGATCTATGCTGAAGTCTATCTTTCTCCCAGGAGGGACTTCGGGAAGATCATCTGGAAAGACTTTTGGAAACTCTTCAATATTAGAACTGACTGAATAGGAGGTATCTCAACACTAGAGTCATTAATTAATACTAAGTGATAGACATATGCCCCTTAGAAACTAACTTCCTCACCTTAAGATACCAAATAAATCGACTCTTAGGCACTGCTGAACTACTTTTCAACTCTAAGACTGACTCATTTGGAAATTGGAACTTGACTACTCGAGTTTTACAATCAACTGAGCAATAACGAATATGAATCCCATCTATAACAAGAATAACATCGAAATGTACCATGTCTAACTCAACTAAATCAACCACTGTTTTCTTGTGATTGATGGAAATAGGACAATCACAATAGACCTTTTCTGCTAGAATAGATTCTCCAACAGGGGTAGAAATATTGAATGGTTCACTAAATTGCTTATAAATAATATCAAAGTTCATGGAAACATATGGAGTTACAAAATATAAACTTGATCCTAGGTCTAGCAATGCATAAACAGTAAAGTCAAAGACTTGAATCATACCCAGTAATAACGTTTGGAAAATTCTTATATTCTTAGAAATTGTTGAGAGCATACAAGAGGTTTGTTCCTTTGCCAGCACTAGAAGTAGATTTCATAGGTGAAGCACTGTATAGTGGAGAAACTGATGAAGATTGTGCTCTGTTGCCTCCATTACTACTTTCTTGCTTATTCATTGGACACTGCTTTATGAAATGTCCGGTCTGACTATACTTGAATCAACCTCTAGATCCATCATGACAAACATCAAAATGATTTCTACCACACTTGGTGCAGACAGGAGACTTACTACCTCGATGCGCCACACATCCCTGTGAATGTTTAGGCTTAGTTTGGGAGTTCTGACCATGATGGTCAAATCTGTCTCTGGATGCAGGTGCATTAGCAGATGATAGTGCATGCCCCTTTTGTTTAAGAAACTCTGGCCGAGTGGAACAATCTTTCTGCTGCCCGGATCATTCCAAGTCTTGGCATTCTTGTTTCTGTACTCCTCTCGGTCCCTCAACTTTTCCTTCTCTACCTGTTGTACATAGATCATCAACCCCAAATGTCCATGTCTCCAATAAGCATTGTATTTCAACCCTCTTTGCTCATAGAGAGACCCAATCCAACAACAAACAAACTCATCCTACTTTTCATGTCCTTAACCATCTCTGAAGCATAACGAGATATTTGGGTGAATTTCAACCATACTCATGCACACTTAGCGAATCCTGCTTAAGGGTGAGAACTCATGTACCATGGCCTCTCTCAGTTCATATGGAAAGAAACATCCCAAAAAGGCCTCTTCGAAACAAGCCCAGCTCGCAGGTGGTGCATCTTCATCTCTACTCTCTTTCAACTGATCAAACCAAGTTATAGAAATGCCCTTGAGTTGCTAAAAATCTAGCTCAACTCTCTCAGTGTTAGAAACATGGATCACCTTGAACACCTTTTTAAGTTCATTAGTGAAGTTCTATGGATCCTCAGTAGTGCTCGAACCAGTGAAGCTTGGGGGATTTGTCCTCAATAATTCTCTAATCCTCAAAGTGTCAAGCCCTTCTTGTCAAGCTCCTTTTTTTTTGACCAACCTGGTTAGTCACAGCTCACCTCATCATCCGAATAACTTAAAAAAATTCAGCATTGATAACTTCCCCTTGAGGTTGTACTTCGGGTGCATTTGGTAATTCCTGTTTTTGAGGTTCAACATTCCTCCTAGCTGGATGACCTCTTGCTAATCTTAGTGGAGGCATGGTTATCGGAAACATGCTCAATCACGAACTAGAGAGAGACTTTTAGAGAAAAACTTTAATATACAAAAAAGAATATGAAAAAAGTGAGAAATTACTAAATGTTGTAGCCTCCTAATTATAGATGTGGCGTACTTCACACCGATGACTAAGACTCAAAAGACACGGCTTGATATACTCCCTAAGACTCTTGAACTCTGTGCTTAGATATCAAGTTTGTCACGCCCCAAGCCTATACCTTTGACATGGTCGGCACCCAATGAACATTGTTGTCCTTGAGCAAATTCTTGGCCTAGCTTACCTAACTCAGTGAAAGACTTAAACATAAGATATACCTCAAGTAAATGACTTTAAATTAATAATTAGCCAAAATGGCAACCCATCTTGTTAGTCAATTACAAGTGAAAGGAAAATACTAAGAGAACTACTACCATCTCTCCATGAAACCTCTAAAATAAAGATGGATGTTGGGACATGACCCTTAATCATCTTAACAATTGAATACTAAAGCAAGTAACTAAAATCTAAATATGTCCTTCGGAGTGATGGAATGCTTACCAACTGACTGTGAGATGCTCACTGGATCAACGGTGCGCAGAATGTTGATCCTAGTTACTTGCGTCTGCATCAAAATACTATGCAGGAAAATTGGCATCAGTGCATTGAATGTAAGAATATGTGAGTATGAATGCTAACAACACTTGAGATTGAAAAGGAGTAATACGAAACACTTACCTTGTCTCTGGTCAATTCATGAATAACTAACTCATTTCAATGTAATGCAATTTAAAAGTAAGTTCAATATAAAGAAGACTGTCTGGAACTATGCTGTAAACTCTAAATGTATACAAGGATACAATTTAATTATGAGATGTACATAAAATACAAATAACTGAAAGTATATAAAATACAATAAATTATGTGGGAGTTTCTCTAATCGACAACCATCATTTAAGATCTACAGTGATGATACAACAATCTACCTGACGCTGCCAGCGCAACCTATACCCAATCAAAACTATAAGACCTGATCTGCCTAATAGATCCACTAGTCTATGTGAAAAGGGTTTATCTAAAAAGTATGAACATTTTATACCCATGGTGGCTACATTGTTTATAGGGGTTGTGAGTTGTCTGAACTCTCCCTCATATTCGTGCTCAATACTACTTCAAAAAAACATGTTGGCTCTTATGTTTTAAAAACATACTGATTTTGTGGTTTTGAGATTAGTGCTACTAAGCTCAAGGCTATCTCGGTTATACAAGTTTCCCTGTTTGCTTCTTTTAGAATGCTATAGTTCTTTTCTGAAAACTTGCCCTAAGGCTCCTTGGAAATCAAAGTTTCCTTACTAGTTAAATATTAAACATTTTAAGTATCTTTGGGAATACTTGGTCCCCATATACCTTTGAAGAAAAGAACTTCAACTTACTCTTTACTTAGCTTAAAAGTTGAGTCTTAAAACAAAGTTAAAATGTTTTAAATAAGACTCTTGAAAACCATTAAGAACTTTACTTTAACTTACTTCTTAGCTTTAGACTTGACCTCTTAACTTTGTTGTCTTTGTTCTTAACTTTCCTTGAATTGAATTATGGATTCAAGGTTATGACTTGAGTTCTTTAATAATTTCTAGGTGTTTAGAAATCATCTGAAGTAATTAGAATCATTGGAAGATGTTAAAGTACCTTGGAAGGACTTAAAACGACTACACTATGAAAACTAGACGAAAATTGCAGATCCGACCGTACAAGTGGCGCGCCAGGCCAGGCCATAGTTGATTGAGGTAACCTTGTGACGCGACACGCCTGGCTTGACAGGGTGCATTTGACGGATTTTCAACTCATTTTCAAATCCCAAAACGCCTAAACCTCCATAGTTCTATTCCCAAACCCTTCGGATCATCAATACTATTAGTACCCAACATATCTAACTCAAAAACGTTGACGAAAACTACTAATCAACATCAATGGGTATTTAATCAACTCAACCAAAAGGAATTCGACAATACTTATCAAGAACTCACTTCAAATCATATGAACAACTCCAAAACTACAAGACTGAAGCAAGATTGATGTGTGTGAACTAATCAAACAATAAATATCTAGCATACCTCAATAGGGATTTCACCCAACGAATTCCACTAGAATCTATTGGTGTTCTTAGCAAAATTTTGATCTTTCTCCCTTCTTCTTCTTTTCTTCTCTTTTCTCCGAAGCCCTAAGCATGAAAATACTTTTTTTTTCTAATCTGACCAAAACTTATTTTTACCCCAATTAAACCAATAAAACAATTTAGGAAATAAATGTGTAAAAAGACTACTTTACCCTTACTAAAATCTTGAATTGAACTTCTTTTACTTCAACAACCCAACTTCCGAAAGGCGTATCTCCCTCATATGATATCGAAATTGTGCAAAATCAATGCCGTCGAAAAGATATCTACAAGTGATTTCCAACTATAACAAGAACTGACTTTCAATCATCCTCAGCTAGAAGTTATGGCTGTTTGAAAATGACCAAATCTCACTTTTTAAAATTAGGAAATTTTCCAGATTTTCCCTTTTCTTTCTAGACATGATAAATTATAGTTTCTTAGCTCATTCCTAGCTATTTTTAATTATGCGATGTTACATCCTCCAAATAATTATAAATAAAAACATGTCATTTTTTTTATTATACCCTAAGCCCTATATAAGGTTTATAGGACCTAAAACTACCCATTTCAACCCCATTCTCCTATTTCCCTTGAGCTTAGACAAATTCATGCTCCCTAAATTCTCTCAAATAAAAGGAAAAGAAGAAGAGATAGAATCCCACACAAGTTTTCAATTCACAATGTTTCTTGGTCTTTGAATAAAAAGGTATGAGTGTATTCACCCATGGAGTCCTTTCCTCCATGCCCCATAAGATTTCAAGTTCTCAATTCAATTTCAATTGATCAAATTAGAGTTTCAACTTAATAATGTGGGTTTTATTCGATTATGAT
This sequence comes from Solanum lycopersicum, assembly GCF_036512215.1. NCBI lineage: Eukaryota > Viridiplantae > Streptophyta > Magnoliopsida > Solanales > Solanaceae > Solanum > Solanum lycopersicum. Next base: position 22,132,689 of record NC_090802.1, read on the forward strand.
TTATTATGGTTTATTAAGTGTTGTAATGCATTATTTAATGTTAATCAATGGTATCTAGTTGAAATTACATTTACACATGTCTAAATCATGATTGAATGTTTTTCAACCATGATCCTATGATGAACCTATGAACTATGAATTGTAAATTTTGGAACTATGCATGTTATAATGAAATGATTAGAGAATATGTTGAAAGAAAAATATTAATGCTATTATGAAAGGATTTGTCACTTACTATGATGATCATTATTAAGAAAGTTGTTTCTCACAAATGAATTCACATTGATGAAAGGTTTTCTCATCCATGTTGAATTATGTTTAAGAAGTTATTCTATGTTTTGATCTTGAAAGTTGTGGATTGGTATTAATCATTTTATTTCATATGTTAAAATGATATTTAACTTTTATCTATTCCGTTGGGTTTTATACTTAGCACCGAGAGGACTTTGAGGTGGAGGCTCAAATAGCGTAGCCTCTAGTAGCAACCTTTAGCCCCAAACTATGTGCCTACGACTTAACTAGTGGATCAACTTTAGAAAATAATGATATGTATGGATTCTACCTTTTCGATTATACTAACCTTATTTCAGTATGAGGATATACTAGATTCCATGATATAGCTCTCATGATCTTCTCGTCGATTAAAGCTAGTATCCCACAAAATGCTTATATTTTCTTCATAGTTTTCTTAAGTCCTTTATATTAATCCGTTTTACAACATTTTAAGATTATCATGGCATTTCTTCTTTGAAGATTTTAAAATTGTCTTAATATGATAATGTCTAAGTGCTTTGAGTCATTTATGCTCTCATGCCTATGTTTATGCATATTTCCTCATGCTTAGTACATTCTATGTAATAACACATACTTGTGCTTATATTGTTTCACTAATGTAGGGTCCAACACACCTACCTCTCATACTCGTGGTGTCATGCCATGAGCCTACATCCTGGACATGACCAGCACTCGGAACCACTATTAGCCATAAGGGAACCCTTGACCTAACTCAACTCTTAGCGGAAGACTTAATCATCTAAATGAACTCAAAACAAAATTGTTTGAATGAATTTAAAATAAATAACTAATAAAAGCTCAACCACACCTCATGCAATACTAGGTGTGGGCGATCATAATATAGTATAAAACCCAATAAAGAATTAAGGGTGAACCTAGTGAGAGCACTTCAAGTTTGATTGTCGTTACAAAGTTACAAATGTAATCTAATTGGTGGTAGGAGCAGAAATTATCAAAACATTTGGTTAAATTGAAAGGGGTGTCAACAAATATCAGATGGGTAGGGGCGGTGGATTGGTTTATCAGTAAAGAATTAAAACAAATATGAAAAAATGGGTTTCATCAAGATTAAGAGAAATTCTCGGAATATGATCGATTTATAGGCTAATGAAGTTATATGAGTAAATTAAATTTTGATAATAATTTGAAAAATTACCATGGGTAGGCTAGACTATGAGTGCAATAGTTTTCTTTCAAACAACTATTACGGTTCAAACGAGTTCTCTCAAATCTCGACAAGCTGAACACTACAAAACAACCCAAAACCTTTATTTATATACTCTCTTGAGAAAGATAGGTACGAGTGAGCTAAAATTCACGCTCTCGAGCTAAACCCATAACAACCCACACACCACAATCATCACTCAATGGCTTTGGCTTTTGAACCTTTCTCTCAAGCAAGCCCAAAACACTAAGCTAAAATTATATTTGCAACAACAATTCATGAATTACTACTCATCTATTGATTAAACCCATATTAAAGAAACATTTAAATCATTAAACAACAATACCTTTGATCTAATTAGAAAAATAAACACATGATCACACCCAAGAATTGAGGTTTTAGCTACACATCATAAAAAGAGAGAAACAATTACCAACTATATTAACCATGAGTTGATTAAAAGATTCCAAGTATTTACAATGGTCCAAACTGAATAAATTACAAAACCCAGTTGCATATCCTCAAATTTAAGCTTCAAAGTCTACAATAGAAACTCAAAACTCAAAATCTCAAAGTTAGGGAATTATAAATCAGGGAACTTTATTCGAAATTTGAATTTACAGTTGCCCAAATTTTGTCTTGAAAGGACATTGGGTGAAGTAAGTCGCGCCCCGCCGAACCAGTCGGCAATCTTCCCTTTGGTTGAATCCATCACTGATTTGCATTGGCAAATTTTCGTCAAGGTTCCGTGACTTTAGGCGATATACATTGCTATCGCAGAGTCGTTTGGTCATTCGCCGACTGGACATTTACATCACCAAGTGATAAGTCATCAAATTAGGTTCATCTAGGGCCTTTTTTATGCACATAGTGTCCTTGATTGTTAATTTTATCTCGCTATCTGATAAAAACTCCTAAGTTCAGGTATTTGAGGATTTGGTAGGAGCATGGACACTTAGGCACAAAAAGGAGAAAAAGAGCTAAAGATGCAAAGGTGTGCATCGCCAAGCGCCGTATAGCGAAGTTCTGCCTTCTGTTATAGAAAGTGAGCCCTGAAGGAAGTCGGTCAAAAGGAGAAAAAAATAAGTAGTCGGCTCTTCGCCGATCAGTTTTGAAAAGAAGAAGATTTCCTCCCATCGATCCATAACACATAGAAAAGGAAGGCAACGTGCAAGAGGTGATGAACTGAATCAAAAGCGATTTGTTGAATCACTCGGCGAATCACGACTACCTGCAGCAAAAAGATTTTCCAGCACAATTCTGAAGTCTATAAATACTGAACTCTTTTATTATTTAGATATAGAAAATCAGAGAGTGAAACAAATTACACTTCATATTTTCTAGGAACTTGGTTCTTAAGTTTTCTCTTACGCTTGGAGAGGATTTTATGGATGTTTGAAGAAAGAAGCTCTTCTTCCGATTTTGGAAGTGGGTCTTCTCCATTTACCTTCCTTTGCTTCTTTTAAGGTTTAATATCTTATACACACTTGATTTGTTTATAATTTTAAGTATATTTTTATTATTACTTTATGTGTCTAAAAACCCCATTCTTGGGGTATGATTTAGAAATTATGTGTTGATTAATTTGTTGGGTCTTGCTTGCTTGTAGTATAAAATGAATTTCAATGGTGATTTCACCTAGTGGTTTTGGTTTAATCTAATGAATTTATAGTTGCAAATACAAAAACCACCCGTGTATTTTTGGCTTTCTCGGTAGATAGGTCGTGAAACTAAAACCACAAGACTGATATCCTAAGGAGCAATAGGGTGAGCCCTAGTCTCACATCTAAGAACTCCTGTTGAAAGAGCAATTGAGGGTAAGGTATAGGATTGATAGTTTAGACTAGTAGGTGTCGGAGAGGAACCCATTGATATAGGGTAAGTTTCCAAGAGGGAACTTGATTTCACCTAAATCTTAGTCTAGTCATCATTATCTCGCTAAATTAGCTACCAAAAGCATGTACCCATCACTTTTATCTTCACATATAGCTATGACACCCTAATAACTCTCCCATGCCTGTCTCTCATTTATTTTATTGCATTCTACTACTTGTGACAAACAAATTTTGTTATTTGACACTTTGGTATCACAAACTAAATTTAATTTGTTTTAATATTTGAAAATTTCTTAAACTATCATAATTTAGAATAGAATTATTAGTAGCTACTACTTTAAATTCATAGACACTTAAATTGTAGGTGAGTCTCATTGATCACGAGAAAATAAGAAAAGCATGAAGAATCAAAATCGCGCCACTGCCGGCAAGTGGTGTCACGTGAAGATGCAGTTAGTTACGGTTTTTAGTTCTCTGTAGTGTAGTAACTACTAAAATTACTTTTAGTTTTGTTTCTTATTATTAGCCATTTATAGGTTCTTATGTCAAAACAATATAGCGGCAAGTTAGCTGAGGTGAACCATGAAGTCGAGGGTGACTTCAAGCTAAGTGCATGGGCAACTCAATTTAGTAATTTAACCACCAGAATAACTAAGGTTGAAGCTCAATGCAGGTTTAACGGGAAATTCAGACTTTCCCTAGAAAACAGACGTTTTGTTGGCAAGGGAAGTGAATGTATTAACAATCCACGACTACTAATTCTCCAAAATCTTCATGAGCAAACATCGAATGGATGAAAGGGAATGGCAAAGTGTTGCATAAGATGAATGGTTGAAATGCCTGGTCCATTCACCTAATTGAGACACTTATCAATCACGTCTAGCCACAACATTAAACAAGGCGCTTCTTAGGAGGTAACCCAAGGTCATAACTTTGGATTTTTCTGTATTAAATTATTGTGTAGTTATGTTGCTGGTTAGAATAAAATTTGGGAAATCTTAAGTTGGCGAACAACAAATTCATCCCGCGCGATGCTAACTAGGTTGGCGAGCCTTTCTAAACTATGCCATTTGGTTTAATGAAATGGTGTTATTGAGTCTGTAAAACTCGATGAGATTAAACGTAACTTAGAAATTTTACAATTGGTTCGGCATGCCCGAGGCAAACTGCCAATCTCACCCCCAGACAATTGAAGAACTTGAATTAAAGGGTGAGACAAATACCACTCGGAGTTCCTCCAAATTATTTGGTGAGTACATCTTACTTTGCCGAATGGCTGAGAACTGAATGGTTATATAAGGGCAAAAGGTTTAATTTTCTAAAAATTCCATTTCCCTCCTCCCTAACTTATTAAACTAACACATATTCTTTTATTTTCAATAGAAATTAGTATTTATAGTTTAATAATAGTTCATGGGGTTGGATTACATTGCTGCCTAGCACTCCAAAAGTACTCTAATAGGCATCTAAGTTTAGACTATAAAACCCCATATTTACTTTTGATAAGTTTGTACTCTTGTTGTAAGTATCAAATTATAATGATGTTGGTTGGGTCCATTGATAGAAAAAAGTTGCTTAGATTCTAACTTTAACATGTAAAAGGCCTACGATGATACAATAACCGTGTTTGCTTATCTTGATCGTGAGTATTTTGAATTGAATTATGCATGTTCGCTGCCTAGTTGAGTGGGTAAAGTCTGAAAAACCCATAAGCATGCTAAATAACAATATTTATCATAGGAAATAATGGGTGGCAACCTTCTTCAAGGCTAATCATAGTCAAATAGCTAAAATCTGGCAAGAACAAAAGAAGTCTGAGTACTCTGAGGTGATGGGAAGTATGGGTTTTACATAAATTTAATATTTGCATGATTATATTTTATTTGTGATTATTGAAAAGGTAATCTTTCGAAACAAAATGAGACTCAGGCATGATTGGTTGTTAGACGAACTAGGTCATATTCGTCAAACAACTCGGCGGTTAGACTAATTGTAATAGATCGCCTTGAAAATGCCTCTTTCCTCTCCCTTGTTATATCGATCGTCGAACAATTTTGACTTCACCAAAAATAATTGGTGATTCGCCGAACGAAATTTTCCATTGAAAAACTTAATAGGATGGATCTTAATCTCCTTTAGTGATTCGACCTAGTTCACCAAAGCAGATTGGTGATTCACCGAACTAAAAGGCGAACACATCTGCAATAGATTTAATCAGCTGCGATTTCAACTAATAATGAATCATTGGAGATGTGGTACATACTAGTGAGAACACACAACTCCCAAATAAAAGAATACCGGGCATACAAATTAATGAAGGAGGAAAAAATCCTTCGAAAATAGAATGTGAGAAGATCCAAAGAGAAAAGGGTACGAAAAAGAAAACATCATTCGAAAGTTAACAACTGCAAGACTCGAGCTGATAAAAATGAGTCAGAAGATGACCAGCCGCTAATTCAAAGACAGAGAAGGTTGAGTAGTTGGCCTCAGACTTCAGGTAGAAGAGTTTCACCAGATGCTGCCACACCAATAAGAGTGACCTCAACCACAACTCCTCCTAAGCCGACTCCAACACCAGTACCTACAGTAGCATCTTCATCATAGAAGGAAAGCTCTTAGTAATGGCTGGGTTAAACAAGCACCTTGAGATTCTACCCATCCGACATTTCCAACATTTCAAGCTATACATTGAGCCTTGAGGACCATCTTTTCCTATTGGGTCAGGGAGTTCTATGAAGCGTATGGATCATTAGTGCCGACCAAAAAAAAGAAAGCAAGGGAATTCAGACAATACAGTCTGTTATAGTGAGAGGCACAAAAGTGGAATGTCATAGTGAGAATATTAATGTTGTATGGGGACAGGCGCTACATTCTGTGGAAACCTGTGATGAATCGCCTATCGCATCAACTCTGGAAAATCTAAAGGAATGGATAACACCTATGATCTCTGTAAATACTGACACACGGCTCGTAGATAAAGAATCAATAGGGAAGAAACATCTGAATGTGGTTGCCGATTTTAGTTCAATTTCATAAGCATCAATATCATGTCGTCCCAAAATAAGTCTATTCTGCTTCTCCCCAGAAAATCATGCCTTGGAAGTATCGGGATTAACATTGACCTAGGCCTGTTAATGTCACAGGAAATTTTCAAGAGGGCTAAATAGGCACGTACCTCCCTATCATTTTCTATCTTGGTGACTGAGCTATGCAGAAGAGCTAGAGCGCATCGATACCTAGAAGATCATGAGGTCACTCCTATTTTCATCACTGATGTTCAGCAATTTGAGGAAGAGTGAATTGGAAAGAAAGCTTGCAGGAGAGGAGAAGGCCCCGTTGACACCACTCGTGAGATTGATATTAACATTTTATATGTAGATGCAGCTGCACCCACTCAGGCCTCTAGGCCTGTAGGTACCTCTGTTCCTTCATCCTCTTCACAGGATCCAAGTGCTTCCACACCTATCAATCCAATCCAAATCACTCGGGGGATGATCGTGAAGATGGAACAACTAGCCTCATCCGCCGAAGCAAGGGAATTCAAACTGGAGAAGTCAGTCCCTGGGATGATTGACAAAGCCATTGCTGCTGCACTTACTCGCATCCAGACTGATGTGAATGCATTGAATGTGATAGTTACAACATCTGAGCATTGACGAGAGATGCCAACTGAGATCCCAGCTTTACAAGACAACGTTGCGAGACTATGGAATGATGTGCACTATTTGAAGACTTTAGACTTTAACGCCTTACAGAGACCCATAGAGGATCGTAACACACCACAAAAGGTAGCTGAGAATGATACAAATGCTGAAACTGAGGAGGAAATAGAGACAACACCGGAGGAGCTGACAGCCAGACAGAAAGAGCAATATATTTTCGAACGCCTGACAAACTAAGGAGAGACGATTCAGACATAACATGAATAAAAACCTACAAAAATCCTAAAAGACCTGATACTACTGCTCAATAACAAGTTATAGCTCAAAGTTTAGATTCCCCGACAGGAGGAGAAACTTAATAGACATGATTTATCTAAGAGTAAGCTTGATGTGCAAGACAAGCCTAAGTTTAAGAAAAGGTTTCAAATAAGGTTTCTTCTAATTTCTCCAAGAATGTCAATGATAGAGGTTCTAATCCCATGTAACAACCCTAAAATGACTATGCAAAGTAATGCTTAATGTATCTAAAATGCCTACGATTCGACCGGGTACACACGGATTGATGTGCGTAGAACCATACCTCTCAACCCTTTAAACAGCCAATCTAACAAACTTAGAGAGTTAGTTGATCTAGGAAAGGTTGGGTCCATCCATGTAGGGCACCCGAATATGAAGATTTACCTGGATTAGTCTTAACCGAACTTAAAAAGGGGTAATCTCAAGTTTGGAGGGTCTAGGGGTAAAATGGTTTTTTCTAGATAAGGGTAGTATTGCAATTACCCTAAATATTTAATTAATTAATTAATCAATATGGTGGAGGGGAATTCGGGTAGCAAGGGCAGAAATTGACTCTTTTGAGTGAAATCTTGCTCCACCCGGGTTAGAACCTAGGTGGGATCAATGATAAAATTTGATTTATTTTATTTGGTGAATTAATTTAATTAATTAATATTTAATTTCTGATTTAAGAAAAAGGAAAATTCAGATTTTTATTTATTAATTATTAATTAATCCTAATTTGACTAAGTCTCTCCCTGATCTCCTAATCCAAAGCCAACTCTCCCACACGTTTCTCACTCTCTTTTCTCTCATTCATGATCTGACTCAACCAAAATAAATAAGAACAAACGTTAATGCTAAAGTTTATCAAGAACTTGAAAGCTTAAAACTCAAAAGCCAAAATAATCTTAAAAATGAAATGTAAAAATCAATTTCTTGACTGATTTTGCTTGTTGTTTCAGTGGTGAAACTTTGGATTGGTGGGAATTAGGCAGCACGATCGAATCATCTTTTGAACAACTTCAGGTATGGGTTTTCTTCTCTCTTTTTACCTTTCCCAAGAGACACTTAATGTTTAGTTTAATCGCAATTGAAAAACTAAGGTTGTTCCTGTTGCATGCCCTTGTCATTAGATCCTTTGAAAGATTCAAATCATGTGTTAGTATATTTTCTGGTAGATAATTTTTACGTCTGGTTGTGATTATGTGTTGAATGTGTATCCGGAAATCATGTAAAGGATGAAAAATATATTCCGGAAAAGCGTATTAAGTTAGCTGTTCTGAGTGTGTGCTTTAAATTTACTATGTTTGCTGCCCGAAATTTGTATGTTAAAATATTGTATTTCGCGTGTATAAAAATGTTGAAAATGTGATATTCAAATAAGGTTAATGTGGATGACTAAATATCACTCAAAATACTACAAAAATCAATATAAGGATGAGAGAAAAATGGATTGGAAAAGACCGAATTCCCAGCTTGCTGGGAATTGGTGGTCTCGGCCAAGAGTTTGAAAAATGAACTATGTTCTAATTTTTTTTAAAAAAATGTGAGGTCATTGGGGATTGAATCCATGACCTGACCAAATGTATACTATATAAAAATTTCATGAGAAAATGGAAGGAAAAATAAATGTGGAGAGTGGGGATTGAACCCACAACCTCTTGAATAGATGAGAGAGTTAGGAGATAAATAAAGGAGATAAATAAATGTGGAGAGTGGGGATTGAACCCACGACCTCTTGAATGGATGAGAGAGTTGGGATAAAAATAAAAGAGAAAAATAAATGTAAAGTGTGGGGGATTGAACCTACAACCCCTTTAATAGGTGAGAAAGTTAAGAGATAAATTTTGAGAAAAAGAATGAGCTTGTGGGGGATTGATCCCACAACCTCGTTGCCTTAAAAGAAAAAGAGAAGAGGAAAAGAGAGAAAATATTATGGGAATGATAGGGATCGAACTAGGGTCCCCCAAATCTGAAAAATACAATTATCAAGTTAAATATAAGATTAAGTGTTGCTCAATGGATTTGAAATCGGGTTTCCTTGCCCAATTCCGTATTGCTACATAAGTCATACGTGAACAAATATTTAAGGAATGCTTCCTCCAATGATCAAAATCAATATCTTGGCATATCTACAAGATGCATAAGTCTTGTACCACATAATCTTGGGTAAATATGAATCACTTAGACAAACTATGAATGAAGCCTCATGGCTTGTATGCATGGACTCATAAGTGTAGCATACGTTTGAAAGTAACTGAACCTAAGATGTTATGTCATGAGATAATGAAACCCTAGAGAGGTTATGTAAGAGTGTGACACAAATCAAAGGAGCAAGTGCATTGGCATACGATGAAACGAACATTCACGTAAAGCGGTGAGTAATTATGAAGAGTTAATGTGCTAAAGTTAAAGAATGTGGTGATAACATGATAAGAGGCTAAAGTAAAAGGTTAAAGGAATCTCAAATGAGACTAAGTAAATGTTACCAAGACGTACTCACCTATGAGAGTGTAAAGTTAATGAAGAGACCAGTCTCTATGAACACTCTAAAGAAAGTATTGAAGTTAATGCATACTTAATACTAATGATGAGATGAGAAATCATCTAATGAGATATGATGCCCTCATGCTAGAAGCCAACTTCTATGATGTATGAGATGAATGTAATGAAACTTTATACTGAGCATCGATAGGCTATCTATGAGTTGCGATTCCTTCTTTCAGGAAGGCAGTGGTTCGTGTAATTCACATGAGATGAGACTGTACGTCCTCACGGGTATGGGTCTCCTTATATCTCCTAGTCTTTGAACCTATAGTGCCAATATAGGGTTCTAGCAGGGTTCAACTACCTATATATGCTAGCATGTTTTGGTTCACTTTGGCCGGTGATTCTACCTCTTTCCGGTGTGGGGTTAAACAGTGGATTTCATGATGCTCACATGATCTATGTTGGTTAAAGTTAAAGTTCCCAAATAAAAAATGAGGTCAGCCTCAAGTAATGCACATAAAGAAATGAACGATACCAAAGGTGTTAGGATAGGATAATAAAGAGGTGAACTAGACTTAAGTAATAACACTAGGTCATTCGTGGTCATTGCATAGCGAACCCGATGAAAGTCTTAAAATACATTCTTGGTATGACTAGTGTTTACACTAGTCTATGAATGAATTAAAATGAAGTACGTATGAATGAATGAAGCAGATTCTGTGTTTGCTAAAGGAGACTCCCTAGTTAAAGTTATGTGTTGTTTGCAAAATGATATGTATGACGATGCATGTTACTCTCATAGCATGTTACTAACTTGACTTTCCATAACTCATATCGTTAGGAGAGAGCTCTTCTTAATCATGCATGTCCTTGGTGTGTGCTTGCATATATCCATACTTAGTCAAGTGTGTACTAATCCCATACAACTCTCTAGTTTTAGGTGTAGGTGCAGGTTAATGCTAGAGCTTAAGAAACTACGTTGAAGTTATCCGGACGTGGAGCATTCATGCGGACTTGGTAGTCCCTAATGTTTTCGAGGATGCTTATCTTTTATATTCTATCTTAGATGTAGGCATGATCCAGTGGAGGATGTTCCACTAGCATTTGTTTCTCACTTATTTCAAACATTATATTGGTGCCATTTTGGCAAGTATACATTTAATGCAGTTATGAATTATTTCATTCATTTGAGTATCTTGGTATTAGATGGTTGATGTGAATGATTATGAAATTATGTAGATGATCTTATTCAAATATGATGTTTCCTTTATGAAGTCTAAGTATAGATCAACTAAACAAAAATTTTAAATTTTCCGCTAAAATTAACCTAAATGATGTAACGATGACGTATGTAGGCTTGTTTGTGACCTCTGAGAGGTCTACAACGCTGGTTTCGGTTGATCCACCAAGAGAAAGACCAACTTGTGGTATGTGGGGTAAGAGACATGAGGGCAAATGTCTTTTTGGGACTAATAGTTGCTACGGTTGTGGCAAAGGTGGCCATATGGTGAAGTATTGTCCTAATGTTAGAAGTCAAGGTAAGGGTAATAGCCAAGCTCAACCAAGCGGTCCGAATTCTGGAGCACCAAAAAGGAACCGTTTCTATGAACTCAAGGCTAGGGTTGAACAAGAAAGCTCTCCCAACGTTGTGACAGGTTTGTTGTGAATGTTGGGAATGCAATATTTCCCAGAAGAAATAAGAATGAGAATCAAAACTAGTTAATAAATATTCTATGCCAAATCAACGTGATAGCTTGGCCAAACTAAGCATTGAATTGTTCATATAGGCTAATCAAAGGTTAAAATTTGGCTTGCTTAAAAATGATGTGATTACTATAAGATATACAAGAAGTTAATTTACTAGGCTAGTGATAAAAATCAAAGAATGGGCATAGTCAATAAATGTTGGCTTATAAAGACTTCATACCTAATTTAACAAGAATGGAAAATTTAACTTGTTTACTAAATAGGTGCATGTTTTGGTAAAACATAGTACCACCTAGAGTTTTGAGGATATTTTTTCATACTCTATTCTTGCACTTATGTGAAACTTGTATGCATATGTTTTCTTGAGATTTTGATGTTTTGTTGTTATCTTGAGAAAATTGATAGCATGGTAACTCTGATGCATTTTGAGCTTATGATAAGGTTGAGAAGGAAGTTCCTCACTATGTGTTATAAAAATGTAGCTCTTATATGTTTGTGCATCATGAATTAAGTGCTAAGTGTAATGATATGTTATGTGTTGGTTAAGATTCTAGTATTGAGTCTTTTTCCTACCCTCCAAAATATTTTAGTGTCATTCGGGGACGAATGTTCCTAAGGAAAGGGATAATGTAACACTCCGTAAATTTCATGACTTAGACTAGAGCATGATCTATTTAATAATGCTTAAAATGATGTTCCCCAAAAATATATTTTTCCAATGAAGACACTATTAGGTTTTAAGAATTTGTATTGGGGTACATAGGCATCCCAATGCCCAAAATTGAGAAATATTGGACATGTTAGCGAATGTTGGCTTAAGGGTGTTAGCCAATTTTCTAAGTAATGACAAAAGATAAAATACACTTAAATGTTCAAATTCCCCAATCCAATCTCATATAGGACGTGTACTTGTAATGAAGACCTTAGGATAAAAATTTTGAGTTCATCGCTTACACAGATTAGGTACGAGGCATCCAAGTGTCAACCCTAGGTACCATAGCACATAACCATTTAAAATGATCATGTAGATTAAGAAGTGCCCAAGTACATAGTGAGGATCCTTGGGACAACAAGAAATAATCAGCAACACATGTACAAGAACATATGCAGCACATGTGCTCCCGACGGCCAAGAGACAAGCCCCAATCGAATTGGTTAGGGTGGTTAAGGGGCAGGCGTGTAGGATCACCTAGTACATAACCTATGACGGTCCAAAGGGTTGGTTATGGTCCTAAACAACTTAGGGTTACTTTAGTAATTACACTTGATTAGCTAATAATCAAATTAGAAACTTAATTAATTAATTTAAATGTCCAAACCAGAATCCTTAAACTATATAAGTAACTAACTAAGAAACATCCTAGTACTTAACCTAGGATGGTCCAAAGGGTTGGTTATGGTCCTAACAACTTAGGGGTCCTTTATTAACTACCCTAGGTTACCTAATTAATTAAATTAGCAACTTAATTAATCAATTTAATTGGTCAAAACAAAAACCACTAAGCGATTTCCAGATTTTGGTTAAATAAAAGTGTTCTTCTAATTCTAGGCAATTTAGGAGGGGCCTTTTAGGTAATTTATGTGGTGGATATTTAAGGTAAGTCTTGGGAAATCTATATAATGATTTTAGGTCAGTTTTAGACCTCAATTACACGTCCCGAATTAGAATCAAACAAAATTCTCTCAATCCCTCTAGAACGCTCTTTTTTCCAAACTCCATTGAAGAACAAGAAAATCTTAAGGAATAAGACGAAGGTTTCGAATTTTCCAATCAATATTTCGTGCATTCATCATCTATAAGGTATGGCTTTTCACTCTTGGGATTCCTTTCCCCGAGAATTGAAGTTCTTGAAAACTTATCTTGAAAGGACGTCTTGGGGAAAGGAATCCCAATAGTGAAAAGTATTGTTTTCTATACACTATTCCACATGACTTTATGATTGTGCTTCTAGTTATGTTTCAATTTAGTATGAATCACGTTCTTACCTATATGATGGTTTCGTATGATTGTTTTTATAAGGTGATAACATGTAAACGTTAAGGGTTAGAATTTAAGGTTTGAATGAACCTACCCATTTACTTTTTCCTATGTTATGCATTGATATTGTACATGATTTTATTATTTGCTCTTGATTATTTCATTTAGTATTTCATTAATGTATTATTATGAATATCGCATGATGAATAAGGTTCTTGGAAGCAAGAGATAAGTCTTCTAAAATTGTAATTACTCTAAGATGTTTATTTTAGCATATAAGTTGTGATGCTATGTTATGAAAAGTATGTATAATGTTGCTATGTGAATATGCTGGCTATGAATATGTAAATTGTGAGATCATGATAAGAACACGAATATGCAAGTTTATGATATCCCTTGTATGTTTTACACAAGGTGATTATGTTATGTAATCTCAAATAAGAAAGTTTATGATGAAAGGACAATTCTCATGCAATATAAAAGAGATCGTGATCATGTTATATAGGGAGAATAATCTCTTATGACTTATGATAAGTTTATGATGAAAAAAATTAAAGGTTATTTAAAGAAAAGGGACTTAACCTAAGCACCGATGAACTAGATATGGGAAGTGTCCCTTCCCTAGTGGAAAGGTAGATTAACAATGATTCTCATGAGATTGAGGTTGCCATGTATTGTGGAACTATGGGTCTCTAATACATCTCTTAGTTCTTGAACTATTCTACCACCATAGGATACTAACTAGTGAATCCACCTAGAAAGCTATGTCATATAGGTTCTATTTTTGTCGGTAGACCACCTTTTTTGGTGCGGGGTTTCATGACACCGGATTTCATGTTTAGCTCACATGGTTTATGTAAGTTAATACATATGTTCACTCATGTAAAACGAAATACAAGTAAGTGAACATCGACTAGGGTGACTTGAGGAGTTGGCTTAGTATAGGTAGTGGTATGGGACTCTACCTAAACATTGCACAAGTTGACTCTAAGGGAAAACCTAAGAAATTGTTCTTAATTACTATGATGATATGAAAGAGAAATGTTTAGGATATATGATGTTATTCTTACATGAATGTTAGTTATTATGACGAATATGTTATTTGGTTATATTGCTATATAAAGTGATGACTAATTATGTTACAAGTTATATGAAGCAAAGTTTTACTTATGGTCTCCTATCTTATCTACTTGGTTATGTGGGCTTATAAGGCTTCAAATGACCATTGCACTAGTAGGTTGGGGATGGGATCTGGTAAGTGTTTTGTATGTTATGTTTATATGATTTATTGAATATGAATTGCTAACGTGATTTTATGATAAGACGCCTATAATTATGGTCATGTTTGATGTCAACGAAATCTTTATCTTGTATATGTTATTTGGTATGTGCATTGAATATTTTTATATGGTTTGGCATGTTTTCTAAAGATATGATAAGTGATTCTTTTTCATGCAAGTCCTTATGTGTAATGTGCATATACCCATACTTAGTACATGTGGCATACTAACCCCATTACTTTACATTACTACAACTGTACGTTCTGGCCATTGAAGCTTAAGGAGGTCAATTTGAAGAAGCTTGGAACTCTTTCTCGATGCCTTGGTAGGTCCTTATGTTCGGGGATGCTATCTTTCATATTCTATCTTACGTAGATTTTTAGTAGTTTTAAGAATACACTATTTTCATTATGTTCTTTGGATTCTTTTATAATAAGACCTATATGGCATCTTAACTATTATTGGCTAAGTTCATATTTGAATTCTTAGATGGTTTCTATATATGTGAGACAATAGTTTTAGAATATCATATTTTTTATACATCTTAAGTATGAAGTCTAAGTATACTTCGTTAGTAAATTAAAAGTTTTAAATATTTCTGCAAATTTAACTATACAATTGTGATGAAAGCTAAGAAGAGCCATGTATGCAACCTCTGAGAGGTTCAAGACGCGAGTCTCGTTCGGATTCCTGAATCCAGATGTGACATAAGGTACATCTAAACACCATAAAATCATCCATAAACATGAGATCATGAACCTTGAATTCATAATCCAATTCAAAGGAAAGTTAAGATTAAAGTTAAAGAAGTTAAGAGTTAAGTCTAGAAATTAAGAAGTAAGTCAAAACAAAGTTTCTTAAAATTTCAAGAGTCTGTATTAAACGTTTTTCAAGTTAAGTAAAGAGTAAGGAGTTGATGCTCTACCTTCAAAGAAATAAGTTAAGTATTCCCTAAGAGTTGATTTAAGACTCAAGTTTCAAGCTAAGTAAAAACTAAAGAGTTAAGTTCATTTCTCCAATGATATAAGAGAACTAAGTATTCCTAAGAGTTTATAAATGTTTTCACATTTAAGATAAAAGGAAACTCATATTTCGAAAAGAGTTTTGAGCAAGAAAAGGAAACATTGATTCCAAGAGAGATTTTCAAAGCTAAGTGTTAAGCAATTATCTCGACCCAAAGATAATGAAGTTGATTAAAAAAACATGAACTAAAGTATATTTTGTAGGTAGTATTGAGCACCGATGTGGGATGAGAGTTCATATTAACTCAAGTCTCCATGAAAATGATTTAGTAATCATGGGTATTAATGGGTCAAACTTTTTAGATTATCACAAAAGTTTAGCTAGTTGATCCGGGAAATTAAGTAGTTTTATGCAATGGAAAAGTAACAGACAGTTTTTGTAGCATGGGCAAGACGATGTATCATCAGTTAGGCTCATAGTGGTGGTTGTCGATTAGAGAATCTCCCACAAAAATAATATTATTTCATATATAAGTAAAGATGAGTTTGTTATTGCCTTTTCTTTAATGAACTAAGTGTTTACATTGTTTTAAAAGCTTATATATATTGCATGTGTCATATTGTTTTTTATTTAGTCAAGCTATTCATGAGTTTAGAAGAACCAAGGTAAGTGTTTCTTCTTACTCTTTTCAATCTTAAGGTTTGTTAGCATTTCAACTCGCATACTTGTACATTCAATATATTAATGCAAGTTGTCCTATATTGTATCATGACGTAGACACACATAATTAGGATATGCATCATCAAATGCCTCGTTGATCTAGCTGAGCACTCAAAGATAGTAGTGAGCCTCCTTGAATTCTGAAGGACACATGTACATGTTTTTCACTATTTCTTTTATAGGATGTTGTGGGGTCTATCCCAACAATCCATATTAGTATTGTAAAGGCTTCATACACAGATAGACAGCTTAGTTTTTTAGTCTTTTTTTATTTGCATTATTCCATTGTGAGACTTCAGTGACATTTTGGCCAAGGCATTTATTTTAAGTTATCTTTGTGAGAATGTTTCTTGCTTCATATTGAGACAAGTCTTCCGCTGATTTAAGTAAGTCAGGCCAAGGGTCTGATCAAGGCCAGCAATGTTCATAGGGTTATGTCTATGTCCAGGGTGTAGGCTCGGGGCATGACAAAATTTGGTATTAGAGAACATAGTTCAAGAGTCCCAGGGAGTCTATGAATCTGTGTCTCTAGATTCCTAGTTATCGGTGTGAAGCGTGTCACATCAATAATTAGGAGGATGCAACATTTGAGAGTTCCTAACTTTTTTCATATTCATTTTAGTGCATTAGAGTTTATCTCTAAAAAGTTTCTCTCTAGTTCGTGTTTGCGCGTGTTTCAAATCATTATTCCTCTAGGAAGAGCAGCGAGAGGACATCCAGCTAGGAGGAATGTTGAGGAGTCAGAGGTACCTAATGCACTAAACGTGCAACCTCAAGGAGAAGTCCCAAATGTTGACTTCGTGAGGCTATTCGGATGTTAAGACAAGCGGTGACTAACCAAGTCAGGAAATAGAGAAGAGCTCGACAAGAAAAGGCTGAATCCTTAAGGATTCGTGAATTTTTTGTTGGGTTTTATTTGCCCTAAATTTCTTACCATAAATAGGTTTTCCTTGTAGGAAAAAGTTTTGGATTGACTAATCCTTTTCTTGTAGGAAAAGGTTTAGGACTCTATAAATAGAGGCATGTTCCTTCTAACTTAATCAGCATTCACAATGTAGTCTTATTTTGTACTCTCATATTTATAGTGGATTGCTCATCTCCTTTGTGGACGTAGGTCAATTGACCGAACCACGTTAAATCTTTGTGTCTTTTGGTATATTTCTCGTCGTCTTTTTTACTCGTGGTCTTTCGAGATTCACTTTGCTAGCTTCCGCGTATACACCTGCTTATTACGGTCCTAACAAGTGGTATCAAAGCCAGATTCAAT
Organism: Solanum lycopersicum; assembly: GCF_036512215.1. NCBI lineage: Eukaryota > Viridiplantae > Streptophyta > Magnoliopsida > Solanales > Solanaceae > Solanum > Solanum lycopersicum. The sequence goes on from NC_090802.1 coordinate 22,150,329, forward strand.
GATGGAGTCAGGTTTAGTGGTTTGATAATCGATGATTGAACCAGAGTTAGAAAGAAGTGTTCATCTTGACGGGTATATCTGTAGCAGTAACCTTTTTGACAGTAATGAAGATTTTGTTGGAGAAATTGTTTCAGAGAGATTCTTTGTGTTGAGACATAAATTTTGCAAAGGAGAATATGGAGAGGAGAAGCAAGTTGTTGAAGATTAAGTCAAGAAGGTGGACAAATTTATTTTGTCAGAAATTCAGGCCAAGGGGGAGATTTGTTGGGTTTTATTTGCCTTAAATTTCTTACCATAAATAGGTTTTCCTTGTAGGAAAAGGTTTTGGATTGACTAATCCTTTTCTTGTAGGAAAAGGTTTAGGACTCTATAAATAGAGGCATGTTCCTTCTAACTTAATCAGCATTCACAATGTAGTCTTAAGGGCTCTGAGAGTTTTGGTTAGGGGGAGAATTTATGGGTCACAAGCTTGATACGTTATCACTTGTGTGAACCTCCCATGTATTCCGAGTGATTTGGTTGAGGTTGTTTCCCTCTGTATTTTGTACTCTCATATTTATAGTGGATTGCTCATCTCCTTTGTGGACGTAGGTCGATTGACCAAACCACGTTAAATATTTGTGTCATTTGGTATATTTCTCGTTGTCTTCTTACTCGTGGTCTTTTGAGATTCTCTTTGCTAGCTTCCGCGTATACACCTGCTTATTTACAGTCCTAACATTTTTCATAATGAATCCTCCAAGTTTCACCCGTTCAATCACTACAAAGGATCCATAAAAAAATTTGAGGATCTGAAGAATGTTTTTGATGTAATGCATGTCATTGATGCTGAAATAATTAAGCTAGTTGCATACCAATTGAAAATATGGCTAGGACTTGGTTCAATCAGTGGAAGCAGGGCAGAGATGAGAATGCACCGCATCAAAATTGGGCTTTTTTTGAAAAGGATTTGTCGAGTTGTTTCTTGCCATGAGAATTGAAGTATGCTAAGGTATGAGAGTTCCTTACACTAAAACAGGACTCTTTGAGTGTGCATGAGTATGAGTTGAAGTTCAGTATTTGTCCCGCTATGCTCTTAGAATGATTAAGGACATAAGAAGCAGAATGATATTGTTTGTCGCTTGCTTGGGTCGTGCATCAAGCAAAGAGGGAAGAGTTGCAATGCTGATTAGAGACATGGACATATCCTGATTTATGGTTTATGGGCAGCAAGTTGAAGAGGAGAAGCTAAGAGAAAGAAAAGAGTATAGAGGCAAGAAAGCTAAGACTGGAATGATTCTGGCCAGCATAAGGGTGGTTTGAATCGGCCACTACTTCAGAAACAAAAGGGTCCTGCACCATCATTTGCTAGTGGTCCTGCACAGAGAAATAAAGGTGAGCATCATGGCCAGAATTCGCAGAACTTAAGAGCTAGACAAGCACACTCTCAAGGAAGTGTGGAACATGGAGGTAGTTCGACTCCTACATGTGATAAGTTTGGTAGAACCCACCTAGGTAAATGTTATAATGGCCAGAAAGGTTGCTTCAAGTGTGGTCAACAGGGTCACTTCACGAGAGAGTGCCCCAAGAATTGCAGGGTAGCGGAAATCCAGGAAACAGAGCCCAATCTTCATCAGTTTTTCCACCAAACACGATTGCACCTAGTGGAGACACTTTTGGTATTAGTGGAGGGGCAAACTGTCTCTATGCAATCACTAGCCGCAAAGAGCAAGAGAACTCTCCATATATTGTCACATGTATGATAAAAGTCTCTAGTTTTGATGTTTATACTTTTCTAGAACCAGCATCAAGTTTATCTTTTGTAACTCCTTTTGTTGCAGATCAGTTCGAGATTCTTCCTAAGAGACTTTGTGAACCTTTCTGTGTTTCTACACCTCTTAAAGAGTCTATTCTAGCGGAAAAATTCTATCGTGATTGTCCTAATTCTATCAATCATAAGAACACCATGCTAGACTTAGAGGAGTTAGACATGGTAGATTTTGATTTCATTCTAGGTATGTACTAGCTTCATGCCTGTTATGCATCAATAGATTGTTGAACTTGAGTTTTCAAGTTTCAGATTCCTAATGAGATAGTCATAGAGTGGAGTAGTAGTTCAGTAGTTCATAAGGTTGTTTCATTTCGTACCTTAAGGTGAGAAAGATAGTTTCAAAGGGATATGTCTAATACTTAGTCTGAGTTAATGACTCAAGTGTTGAGGTACCTTCCCTTCAGTCAATTTCTATAGTAAAAGAGTTTTCAGAAGTCTTTTCTGATGATCTACTCGGAGTCCCTCCTGAGAGAGAAATACACTTCAGTATAGACATCATTCTAAATACTCCTCTTATCTTTAGTCTGTCATATAGAATGGCACCATCATAGTTAAAAGATTTGAAAGAACAGTTGAACCATCTCTTTCATAAAGGTTTTCATTCAACCAAGTATCTCACCTTGGGGAACTCTAGTCTTACTTGTAAGAAAGAAAAATGCTTCCCTTAGGATGTGTATAGACTATCGTCAATTAAATAAGGTTACCATGAAGAATAAGTATCCTCTTCCAAGGATAGATGATCTTTTATATCAACTTTAGGGTGCCACCTATTTCTTGAAAATTGATCTTAGATCAGACTACCATCAGCTGAAGGTTAGGAAATGTGACATTCTAAAGATAAACTTTTACAACCAGATATGGGCATTATGAGTCTTCAATCCTTATTTAGATATGTCTGTTATCGTCTTCATTAATGACATACCAATATATTTAAGGAATGAAGAAGATCATGCTAGTCAACTCAGGATAGTCCTACAGACTTTAAAAGATAAGGAGTTGTATGCCAAGTTCTCCAAGTGTGAGTTTTGTCTTAAGTATGTGGAATTCTTGGGCCACATAGTTTCTGGTGATGGAATTAGAGTGAATTCCCAAAAGACAGAAGCACTTCAGAGTTGTCCTAGACCCACGTCTCCAACTGATATAAGGAGTTTCTTAGGTTTTGCTGGCTACAATAGAAGGTTTATTGAGGGGTTTTCATCTTTTTCGTCTCCTTGGACCAAGTTGACTCAGAAGACAGTTAAATTTTAATGGTCTAAAGCTTATGAGAAAAGCTTCCATGTATTGAAAAAGAGGTTGACTATTGCCCCAGTTTTGACCTTACCATAGGGTACTCAAGGTTTGGTGGTGTATTGTGATGCATCTAGAGTTAGGTTGGGTTTTCTATTAATACAGAATGGCAAAATTGTAGCTTATGCCTCCAGAATGTTTTAGGTTCATGAGAGAAATTACCCAACCCATGACTTAGAGTTTGTTGTTGTAGTATTCTCCTTGAAGATATGATGTTACTACTTGTATGGTGTTCATGTTGATTTATTCACTTATCACAAAAGCCTACAATATGAGTTCACCCAGAAAGAGCTAAATCTCGGACATAGGATGTGGTTTGAATCAGTAAAGGATTATTATATGAGTATTACCACCCAAGTAAGGCTAATGTGGTTGTTGATGCTTTAAGTAGGTTATCCATGGGAGTGCCGCCAATGTTCATGAAGAAAAGGCAGAGTTTGCAAAAGATGTACACAAACTTGCACGCCTGGTAGTCAAACTTATGGATTCCACAGAACGAGGAATAGAGGTGACCAGTGGGGTCTGAATCATCAATAGTGTCAAAGGTGAAAGTAAATCAAGACCAAGACTCCAGTTTTCTTGAATTTAAGGCAAATGTTCATAAGCAAAGAATATTAGATTTTCAACAAGGTAGGAGATGGTGTGCTGAAGTGCCAAGGTACATTTTGTGTACCTAGGGTGGATGGACTCAAAGAGAGGATCATGGAGGAGGCTCATAGCTCCAGATATTCCATTCATCTGGGTTCCACAAAGATATACCGCAATTTGAGAGAGGTATATGGCAGGGAGGTATGATAAAGTACACTATGAAATTTGTTGCTAAGTGCCTGAATTACCAGTAAGGGAAAGTAGAACACCAATGTCCTAGAGGGTTCGCTAAAAATATAGAACTTCTGAAATGGAAGTGGGAGATAATTAATATGGACTTCATCACATGCTTGCCAAGGTCTCACAGGCAGCACGATTCAATATGGGTAATTGTTAATAGAATGACAAAATCAGACCATATCTTTCCGGTAAAGACCACTCATTTGGTAGAGTATTATTGCAAGTTATACATTTAGGAGGTGGTAAAACTTCATCGGTTCCCAGCTTTGATCATTTCAGATAGAGGTGCACAATTTACTACTCAGTTCTGAAAGTCTTTCCAAAAAGGTTTGGGTTCAAAAGTGAACTTAAGCACTGTTTTTCATCCTCAAACGGATGGACAAGCGCAGCGTACTATCCATACCTAAAAAGATATGTTGAGGGCTTGTGTGATTGATTTAAAAAGAAATTATGATGGTCACCTACCTCTCATTGAGTTCACTTACAACAAAAGCTACCATTTAAGCATCCAAATGGCTCCATATAAATCTCTTTATGGGAGAAGATGCAGATCTCATATTGAGTGGTTCGAAGTTGGTGAAGAAGTGTTAATAAGACCAGATATGGTTCACAAGCCATGGAGAAGGTGAAGGTGATTCAAGAAAGATTGAAAACAGCATAGAGTCGTCAAAATTCATATGGAGATGTTAGGAGAAGATCGTTGGAGTTTGAAGTTTGAAGTGAATAATTAGGTATATCTGAAACTTTCACCCATGAATGGTGTTATGAGGTTTGGTAATAAGGGGAAACATAGTCCCCGGTATATTGGTCCTTATAGAATATCCAGGACAATTGGCAATGTAACTTATGAGTTAGAGCTACCACAAGAGTTAGAAGAGGTTCATTCGGTATTTTATATCTCCATGTTGAAGAAGTGCATGGGTGATAATTTATTGATTGTACCAACTGAAAATGTTGGGATTAAGTATACCTCATCCCATGAAGAGATTCCGGTTTATATTTTAGATTTTCATGTTTGCAACTTAAGAACAAAGGAGGTTGCGTCAGTCAAGGTCCTTAAGAGGAACCAATTTGTTGAAAATGTGACTTGGGAAGCTGAAGAGGATATGAAGAAGAGTAATCCACATCTCTTTGAACCTATAAAGAATGCAGATCAATGTACTAATTCTCTTCTTAGTACTTTATAGACTATGTGTAAGCATGTTGTTACTTGCTTTTGAGTGTTAAACTTGAGATTACTATTCATAGCTTAGTTAAAGAAATCTCATTCGGGGAAAATGTTCCCAAAGGGAAGATATTATAACATATTGTAACTTGAAATAGATAAGAAGAAGTTAAGAAACTAAAAATAATCACGTTTGCAAAGAAAGGGAAAAATCTGAAAAATTGCCCAAGTTCTGAAATTGACTTTGGTTATTTTAAAACAGTCGTAAATACTAGCTCAGGATGAGTTACAGTTAGTTCTTATTATGGTTAGAAATTCCTTGAAGATATCTCTCCAATGCCGTCGGTTTGTACATTTTAGATATCATATGTGGGAGATATGCCTTTCGGAAGTTTGAATATTGGATTGAGAAAGGTCCCTGTCCGGATTTAAGAAAGGGAAAACTAATCTTTGCACCAATTGATTTCCTATTTCATTTTAGGAATTTATTTGAGGTAAAAACAAGTTTAATTCAGTTTTAGAAAATCAAAATTACTCTTAGAGCTTGGAGAAGAGAGAAAAGAAAAAGAAAATGGAGAAAAGTCAAGAATTCGCCAAGAACGCCAAGGTTTGCAAGTGGAAGTCATCGAGGGTGATCCCTATCAAGGTATGTGAGATATTTTCATGTTGGGTTTGTTCACCCACACACCAGCTTGTTTAAATTCAGCTATTTGAGTGAGGTTGAATGATAAAAAGTGAAGTTCTTGAAGAACATTGTTGAATTCTTGTTGGTTGAGTTGTTGCATGCCAAGTGTTGATTTGGTTCATGTTTCTGGGTTGTTTTTCGAATCAAATCTATTGGGTATTGAGGGTAATAATGATCCTAAGTATTTTGGGAAAGAACCATGGAAGTTTAGAGGGTTTAAGATGAGAATCAAAGAAGAAAAGTTAAAACGCCTATTTGTAGGGCCCTGGGGCACCGCGACTACTATAGCCCCACATGACAATCTTTGTCCGTAGGGCATTGGGAAGGTGCACCAGCTAGAGCGCCCCAACTCGGACTCTGAAGTTTGGGGCCTGACACCCAACACCTCCTAGAGCACCAAGGACGCCTGTTCACCTCATTATTTCCCCTCTTTCGTACTGGTTCCTAAGTGACCTATGTTTCTTGGTTGATTCAAACATAACAGGGGACATGAAAATACCATGAAATTATCCATTAATGTGATATCATGAAGCTTGAATTTATAATCCAATTCAATGAACGTTATGATTAAAGTTAAAGAAGGTAAGAGTAAAGTCTAGAAGTTAAGAAGTAAGTCAAAGTAAAGTTCCTTAAAGCTTTCAAGAGTCTTTCATAAATGGTTTAACATTGTTAATCAAGTTTCAAGTTAAGTAAAGAGTAAAGAGTTGAATTTCTTCCCTCAAAGAAACACAAGGGAACTAAGTATTCCATAAGAGTTGATCTAAGACTCAAGTTTCAAGCTAAGTAAAGGGTAAAGGTTTAAGTTTATTTCTCAAAAGTTATAAGGAACTAAGTATTCCCTAAGAGTTTATAAATGTTTTCACATTTAAGATAAGAGAATACTAAGATTTGAAAAAGATTTTTGAGCAAGAAAAAGGAACATTGATTCCAAGAGAGCTTTCTAAAGCTAAGTGTTGAGCAATATCTCAACCGTAAGAAGGTTTACTTTTAAAAGCATGAGCAAAAGTATATTTTGGGAGTATTATTGAGCACCATGTGGGGATGAGAGTTCATATTAAATCAAGTCTCCATGAATACCATGTACCCAACATGGGTATTAACGGGTCATAAATTTTAGATGATCACATACGTTAACCTTGTTGATCAACAAATTTAAGTATTTTTATGCGATGAAAAATTATAGAACAGTTCTGGCAGCATGGGTAAGAAGTTGTATAAGCACTTAGGCTAATAGTAGTGATCGTCAGTTAGAGAATCTCCCACAAAAATTATATTACTTCATATATAAGTAAAGATGAGTTTGTTGTTGCATTTCTTTAACGAACTAAGTGTTTACATTGTTGTAAAAGCTTTTACAAATATTGTATGTGTCTTATTGCTTTATATTTAGTCAAGTTATTCATGAGTTGGCTGAGCCAAGGTAACTAAGTGTTTCTTCTTACTCTTTTCAAGCTTAAGTTGTGTTAGCATTCCAACAAGCATACTAGCACATTCAATGTACTGATGCCAGTTGGCCTACATCGTATCATGATGCAGAAGAAGGTAACCAGGATCAGCCTCATCCAATGCCTCGTTGATCCAGTTGAGCACTCAAAATCAGTGGTGATCCTCATTGCATTATCGGGGACATGTTTACATGCTTTCAGTGTTTTTTTTATATCTTGTTGTAGGGTCCGCCAACATCCATATAATTGTTGTAGAGGCTTCAGAGATAGATACACAGTCATAAAGTTTAATTTTTTAGTCTCTCATTATTTGCATAACAGATATTCCATTGTGTGATTTAAGTGTCATTTTAGCCAAGGCATTTAGTTTAAGTTATCCTAGTGATAATGTTTCTTGATTTATATTGATTTAAGTCTTCCGTTGAGTTAAGTAAGACATCCCAAGGGTCCGCTAAAGGCCATTATGGTCATTTTGTGTCGGACACGTTAAGGGGTAGGAATCAGGGCATGACATCTTCAGTCCCTATACACGTTTCGTAACATTAGGCAGACTGAGGCCACCATCTAAGCCATTAAGCGATGCACCAAGTGGACCCTGCTCGCCAAAAGGGACTTTTTCAGCAATCTTCAAGTCATGAAAGCCCTTGCTTGTCATCAACACCATCTCAAGTACCTCTATTTTCATAAATAAACCTTGCATCCTCTAAAGGTCTTGAGCTTGAATTCAAGTAAATGATCTTGATGAAATCTATATTGCATCATTCTCTATTTCTTGAAAAGAATTTGTCCTCAAATTTGATGGATCATGATCACCAATAATTGGGAAAGGTGACAGGTCACACATATTGAAAGTGTTGTGTAATTGATACTTCGAAAGAAGGGCAACCTTGTAGGAATTATTGTGGAGCCACTCTATCAAGGGAAATGGTCCATCACCTTGTGGCATCAGCTTCATCTTGAGATGGGTGGGGAATCGCTCCTTGCGAGTGTACCAATTCCCAATCACCCATTTCAAACGAAATTTTCTTGCGGCCTTTGTGAAACCTTTTTGTAACTTCGTGGTACTTCGTATCCAAGCGCATCCACACCTTCTCATGAATCTTCTTCATTGCATCAGCTCGCTTACTCCCATCTAATCTTAAAACAACATCTTGAGAAAGAGGGGTGAGATATAAAGGAGTTAGGGGGTTAAACCCATAAAGCACTTGAAATGGAGACGTGCCAATAGTACTATGAATAACTCGATTATATGGAAATTTGACTAAAGGACAATGTCCTTCCCACAAGGAATACTTTCCATGAACGACGGCATGAAGCATATAACCTAAGGTTCTATTCACAACATCAATTTTTCCATTAGTTTATGGGTGAAAAGAAGTTGAGGAAAAAAACTTAGTACCAAGTCTACCCCACAATTCCTTCCAAAAGTTACTAAGGAATTTTGGATCCCTATCTATTACAACAATTGTTTGAGGAATTCCATGAAATTTCATTATATTCTCAACAAAAAAAGATGTGATATTAGAAGCATCACCACATTTATTACATGGAATGAAATGACATATATTTGAAAATTGATCAACAACAACAAAGATGTTATATCTACCTCTTTTAGTCCTTTGAAGACCCAAAACAATGTCCATTAAAATATCAAGACAAGGTTTTTGAGGGGTGGGAGTGGATTGTATAAACCATGGGGAAGGAGGCGTGACTTACCACGTCGACATTCAACACAATGGACACAAATTCAAACATCTTTATGCATTTAGTCCAATTTTTCCTCAAGAATTCCCTTGGTTTTCTCAATACCACAATGACCCATCAAACTCCCATTGCATGCCCCTCTCAAAAATAGTTCTCTCCAAGAGAGCATAAGCACATAAAGTCTCTTGCCTTTGAACAACAAACCATTAAACGTGGAATAGGGAGTAGAAGAACTATCCCTTATCCACCTTTCCCTCTCCCATTCCTCACAATCTTTGAAGATTTGAGAAAACACAGGATCTATGAGATACAATGCCTTCAAACATTCAAATCCAATCAATTTGTAAGTCAATGTATTTATCAACACATGTTTTCTAGATAAGGCATCGACCATCACATTTTCCTTTCCCTTTTTGTTTTGAATTACATAAAGAAAGTTTTAATGGTTTCAATCCATTTGGCGTGCCTCTTGTTCAACTTTTCTTGGGCCCGAATATGCTTTAGAGACTCATGATCAGTCCTTATGATGAATTCCTTGGGCCACAAGTAATGTTATTAATTACCGAAATCCTTAATGAAGGCATGCAATTCAAAAACATAAGTGGAATAGTTTAAAGTAACACCTTTTCGCTTTTCACAAAAGTGAGAAATGGGTTTTTGGTCTTGCATTAAGATGTCTTCAATGCCTACTTTACTATCATCACATTCTACTTCAAAAATTTTATCAAAATCAGGTAATTGCAACAAAGAAGTGAAACTAAGCGTAGATTTTAAAGCCTGAAATGGTTTGGCTTGTTCCTCGCTCCAGTTAAAAGGTTTATCCTTTCGAATTACCTCTGTCAACGGGGGTGCAATGGTACTAAAACCTTTGACAAATTTCCTATAAAAACTATCCAACCCATGAAAGCTTTGAATATCACTTATGGATTTTGGAATTGGCCAGTTCTTTATAGCATCAATTTTAGACTCATCAACTTCAACCCCTTTTGAACTAACAACAAAACTCAAAAAAAGAAAACTTCATTAAAATAAAATGAACATTTATCAAGATTAGCATAAAGTTGTTCCTTCTTAAGCACATCAAACAAACACACCAAATGCTCAACATGATCATGCATGGTTTTGCTATAAATCAAGATATCATCAAAATAAACAACCATAAGTTTCACAATAAAGGGTTTTATCACATGAGTCACGAGTCACATAAAGGTAATATGAGCATTAGTAAGTACTAATCATTCATATAGACCAAACTTGGTCTTGAAAGTGATTTTCCATTCATCACCAGGGTTCATCCAGATTTAATAATAACCATCCTAAGATCTATTTTCAAAAACAAAAAAAACATTGAACTCTTCAAGCATGTCATTCTAACCTATGGATAGGATGACGATACATTCCTATTAATTTGTTGATGGCTCGACAATCGACATACATGAACCAGTTCCATCTTTTTTTTTGGAACCAGTCAAACAAGTACGACACATGGACTCATGCTCTATCTAATATAAACTTTGATGATGAGTTCCTCAACTTGCCTTTGTATATCCTTGGTGTCCTCTATATTGCTTATATAAGCAACTTTTTTGGCAATTGAGATCCTGGCACAAATCAATTTGATGCTCAATTTTTAGAAGAGGGGGCAATCCACTTGGAAGCTCATTTGAAAAGACATCCTCATAATCCATCAAAAGAAAGGGAATAAACTTGGGAAGGGAAGAATGATATTGGTTAGTTTGTAGTACATGATCCCTATGTGTGATAAGGATCAAAGAACTTTCAAACTCAATTTACTCCCTTATTGTAAGTAGCCAACAACATTTGGGACTTCCCTTTCAGCTTCCTCCTCTATTCCTCTTCTTGGCACTAGGCATGCATATGTTCCTCTTCACACTTCTTCTTTTCCCTCGACTCACTCATCCTTTGATAGAAATAACTAACTTGAGATGAGTTCATAGTATGAAGAACATATTTATGATCATTCAACACAAGTGAATACTTGTTGGTTCTCCCATAATGTTTGATTGAACGATCATGATGCCAAGGTTTCCTGACTAGTACATGAAAATCTTGCATTGGAACCACATCACATAGAACCTCATCTTGATACTTCCCAATTTTAAACCTGATCATCACTTGTCGATGCAACCTCAGTTTTACGCACTCACTCAACCATTAAAGTTTGTAAGGTGTAGCATGCTTAGTGGTTGGAAGTTTCAAGAATTTCACAAAGATAGTGCTTGCAACATTTGAAAAACTCCCGCTATCAATGATTAAGGAACACACATTATCCTTGATGAAGCACTTGGAGTGAAATAAATTCTCTCCTTAGCTCGGATTATCCAAGGCCTTACTAACCATTGTGCGTCTTACCATACATAGAGGAGAGACACTCTCTTCTTCTTTGAAACAAAGGTAGGGTTCCTCATCTTCCCCATCTTCAAACTCATTATCTTCTTGGGGATCTTTTTTAGATTCACCAGTTGGCTCTTGCTCGATAAAGATATCTCTCTCCTCCTTAAATTAGAGTGACCAACCGGTTGGGACACTCATGCATTATATGACCCCACCCTCTATATTTGTGACATTGAATTTCCTAAGGAAATTTGGTTGGGTCAACATTACTCTTCTCTCTTGGCGTGTACTTTGAAGTGTTCCCTTCAAAGGGCTTCTTCTCATAAGTCTTCTTGACATCCACACCCTTGCTCCAACCCAAAGATGTTTTAACTACCCCTTTGTTCTTGCTTCAAGAGTTAGAAGATGAATTCTTATACTTAGCCACTTTTTACTCCTTCAATTCTAGCTCTATCTCATGGGCAGCCTCAAAGGCATCTTTCAAAGGAGCAAACCAATGAAGGTTCATCATAGAATAATGTCATGATCCTCAATTTCTCTATATTCCAACTTCATCACTATGTTTTGGAACTCGTCTTGATAGGATTCAACAGTTTTGTTTCCTTGCCGCAAGTTATGCAATTTGGCAAGTAATCCTTGGCGACATCTTTCCGGCACATACTTGGATATCTTCAACCTCTTCAACTCAATACATGGTGGAGGATGACCTAAGTGGAAAACTAAATGTTACCTCTTCATGTACTCCCATCATGTGACAGCATACCCCTCGAACTGCGCGATAGCATAGCAACTACTTTTGACCTCCACCAATCCATTTACATTGAAAATTTGGTCACATTGCAACTCCCATTCTAAGTAAGCATATGGATTGAATTCCCTTTTGAATGTCGGAAGAGTCTTTATGATAGAGTTGATGCCAACATCTCAGCCCCTATGTCCACTTTGGTCATTGTAGTGGTAACCCCTTTGATGCCCTCCGTGATAGCGGTTACCATGTTTTTCTCTAGCCTCTGGGCCAGTTTCCTGTTCTGCATTGGCTTCCCATTGATTTCCACCTTGAGGTTGGTTCCCATGTTGTCTCCCATCAAATGGAACTGGACCCAATCTACCTCTTGGTCCACTTTTTAACACGTGACCTCTTGGTCAATTTCTTGGTGATTCATTATATGGTGCTTATTCACCGTCACCCTTATAACCGCCTTGATCTTCATCATTCCTCATTTCATTCGCTGGGTTTTGTTGAGGTTGATGTCTTTGGAAAGGGAATATTTTTGTTAAGTGGTGGTTGATAAGGATGGCTTTGATTTGGTTGAGCTTTGACTAATTCGAAAATGGAATGGTCGATTGGAATTTTTGCTATTTGAACCCAATTGATTGAAAGTTGGGTGCAAAGCTTGGTGGAGAGTTTCGGGTGTAAGTTTAGGAGAGTGAGTGTGATTATGCCCAATTGTAGAGGAACGAAAAGTAGATTGTGGAGTGGAGTCATTGAAATTGACTCTACATTCCATAGTAGTTATCTAACGTCCATCCTTGTTGTATCACCTCTCACATTGTTCAATACCTCTAATAAGGTTTCCAAAGTAAATTTCCCAGCAGTCGCTTGAGTATATCCTCATGTATCCATTATACTTGCAATAAGACACAAGCAGCAAACAACGTTAGGTTAGTAAAGACTCACAAACACTCTTGTTTACGCACCTTTAGTTTCATCTTAATTGGCGCAGGTAATGTTTACAATTGCTTATACTCCGTCAGTCACAAGGTACAAATTTAAACTCTAGGTCAAAATGGATTTTTCTTTGAAGAAGAACAGGCGACTTGAATAAATGAACAGACTTAAGTCAAGAATTAACTACGAAGTAAAAATGAGAAAGCACGAAAAGTCACAAACAAAGAAGTGAATTCAAAAACCAATAGCTAACAATCAAAGTAATTATGAGTTGAAAATCGGTTTACGATTCTGGAGAACGTTTAATAATCAAGAGAAAGAAACTAATAATTTAGAACCAGAGAAGGAACGAAGTGAAGTTCAGCTCGCCAAGTTGAAGATTGACTCACCAAACTTGACAATCGGACAAGGAAACTCAATTTGGGTGGAAGTTCGGCGATGCGTCAAGTGGATTTGGCGATCAAGGCGTAGTTCGCAGAAATTTCCAGTGTTTCCACCAAAATGAGGGCCAACTTGGTGACCTGGCTTCCCAAAGGGAGACGCGCCAAGTAAAATGGGCGATCAAAGTCGAGATTCGCCCAAAATCCTCAAGGTGCAACTCTAAGACTCAAAAAGTTGAACCTTGGTGGTCCCTCCCGCACCTTGTATTATATTATTTACCCTTTTGGTAAATTCCTTCTTTAATAAACATTTTTACTCTTTCTCTTTCTTCCTTTTTGAATCAAATAATTCTTTTAAAATATTCTTTTCCTTGAAGGTTTGAATGTTCTTCAAGAACTTCAAGACAAGATGAACACCCAAAATAAAACCCGTGAAATTTTTGTCTCGGAATTTCTCAAAATTTTAGGAGAAGGCTCTCCTTGATATAGGTAACAACACCTAATACTTTTTAAACTATAATACCAACCCAAAACCTTCAGATTTCAAAACCCAATTTGTCTTCTTCAAGTCTTTAATGGTGGACTCTTCAATAAGACTCCAAACTCCTTCCAATATTAGCCTTAGACTCAAATATAGTTGGAGAACACTATTCCAACCTTAGAAACTCAAACAAGACTCAAATCTAAGAAACCCATTTCTGCAAAAAATCTCAAAAACAAAAATGAACAGATTTTTTTTGTAGCAACAACCCCTAGACTAGATTCATTGGAACAAAGCTAGGCTTGGCTCTGATACCAAATGATATGATTCTCATAAGAGAAATAATGATAAAATGCAAATATCAAACATGTAAAGTAAAAATAAATGAATAGACACAAAAACAAGAAATAAAGAGCAACCAAAGGGTATATTAAACCCTATGATCTCAATCCATTAATCCTACAAAAGCACCTAACTCTTACAATGACCTCAAGGGAATTGATATCCCAAGAAACCAACGTTTCTAACAAAAGGCAACAGAAGATTAACTAAGATCTCAACACTCAAACATGAGTTTTCATTTTTTAACATCAGAATAGTCTCCGTCTAAAATGAAACCTAATCGGCTATTTATAGAGTTTAGGATAGAAGGCCCAAAAGTGACTCCTAAAGCAAAGGGGTGAACCAAGTTGGGCTCGACTAGTCACTTGGCAATGTGCCAACCTGATCGGCGAGCTTCTCTGAAATGTTTCAGTCCCTAGCCACGTTTTTTACCATTAGGTGGCTTGGGGCCACCACTTAAGCCATTGGTTGATGCGCCAAGTTGACCCTGCTTGCCGAAAGGGAAATCTTCAGCAATCTCTAAGGCATGAAAGGTTGTACTTGTCATCAACACCATCTCGAGGACCTCCATCTTCATGAGTAACCGTTGCATCCTCTGAAGGTCCTGGGCTTGGATTCTAGTAAACGGTATTTATGAAATACGTATTACATCATAATCATCATGTACCGAGAGTTATGGTCATTTGAAGTTAAACTAAAACTCATAACTTAAGTATAACTTGCAAAATTTCAGATTTTCCTATTTCCAATTTAGTTCTTTTTGGAACTCAAGATTTTACATCTAGTGACCTTAACGCTTAAGAAATTTTTTTAATTCCTTGGTAAAATTTCACATACTACAAAGAACTGTTCGAGTCTTAGTTTGAAATTTTTTTGGGTGTTGCGATCCATGATCTTTTCATAATAGCTTAATAAGGCTCATAGTCATTAACTTCGTACTAAAATTTCCCTACTACTAAGACAAATAGTTTTAAAATCTTGATCTATAATCATTGATGGCATATTCGGATAGCATAATAATCAAGATCTAATTTACATACGTTGCCTAAAATCACAGAGAGCAAATCTAAATGTCATTCATATCATGTGCCCAAGCTTCGTTGAACTTATACATACCTTCATCTATTAGCTTACTTATGTCATATACATTTATTCCATGAAAATAGGCATGATTTTATAAAAATATATAGATTCAAGCTTCTCCATGAATTCATGTAAGTTAGGGTTTGAAATCAAAATCCATTGGTCAATGCATGGATTCACATAGAATTAGTTGAAAAGATTAAGTCCAAATTTTCAAAAAGAGATCATAATAAAGCATTTGAATTCATACAAATAGAACCCACAAGGAATTGAGTGAACACTTAATTGAGGTATAAGAAATTAAATTGGAGAATAGAAGAAGCTTTGGAAACTCAATGGGTGATTGGAACTCATTGGTGAACTCCCTACATACCTTGATTGAATCCCTCAAGAATGAGGAATTAACGATTATTGAACTTGAAGAACCCTAGTTTATTCTTCTTTGATCTAGAGAAAAGAGTTTGTTTAGAAAACCTTGGAGAGACTTTAAGGAATTTGAGAGAATGAATAAGTTGGGGAAATGTTCTAAGGGTGAAGGGAATTTATAGGGCTTGGGTTTAGGGGTAAAATGATGTAGTATAGGTATTAAATAAATAGGTAAATATCTAATTACACTTAAAAATTAACTGGCACAGTGATCTATGGATGCCACCTACAGATTGTAGAATATTCGACGGTCCATCCCGGTAGTCCGTAGATCATGTTTCTAAGAACTCCATATACCCAAAATTCAGACCAATTTTTTAACCAAGTCTAGAACTCTTCTATAACTACTTCCTTCTAATAACCTTATACAGACCGTTCTAGTGTTCCATATAGAACTTCAGAAATCCAAAAATCAAGATATCCTTAGGGACATTTCTACGACTTCCTTCTACTGACCGTCTAACCTTTTGTTGTCTGTAAACAAGACTTGTTGACTTGCACCAGCAGCCAACATTGCAACTATTCATTTTCCGAGGTGTGTAAAATAATTATCTAGAAAATAAACTTTAATAACATATAAGGGTTCAAGAGTTTAAAGCAATGGTTTTATAAATCAAAGGAAAAGAAGAACGAATATCAAGCCTATAACAACAATTACTCTAAATGGACCATTATATTCTTGGAACATCGGCTTGAATTACAATCTATTTGGGAAAGGAATTGCTCTCACTTATACCAACTATTGTAGTATAAAAGAGGTTTACCTAATAAGCCTCATAATTGTTACACTGTATTAGTTAGCTTCTCGAAGCTCAACCTACATGATTTAAGGGTTTGTTAGTTAAATCTTTTTGTAAGAAGAATTTCAAGGGGTAAACTCACTGATTTGGATTTTACCTTGAGGACAAGCTGGAAGAGTATTAGGAGTTGAAAAAGTCTCCATCGAGTAATATTCATGGCATTTATGAGAAGCTTGGATGCACATATGGATGTATCTTAAGCTCTATAAAGCTTCATTTCTAAACATCTGCAAAAGGAAAGCTACCAGAACATTGGTTGATGGTTTTAGCTTCCAAGGAAGAATAAGAGGGCTCTTCAGGTCTCTGTAGTTTCCTTTATGATAGTTGAACTTTTTGTTTTGTTTCTATTTGTCTTTGTTTCATTTAATTAGGGCTTGGTTCACCCAATGCACCCAAGATTTTTGTTTTTTCTTTGTCATGATCCAAAAATGGATGTGATGGCACTTGTCTTTTTCCATCAAGGCAAATTAGCGTCAGCCCAACAAAAACAAAAGAGAAGGAGAAAATAGTAAAAATAAGAACAAGATAAAGCAGAAAACTTATTATTCTATTAACCCCCCACCCCCACCCACCCCACCCAAAAAAATCTTGATTTAAACTCATAAAATCAATAATAACATTTGGTAATTGAAGATTTAGAGCTAAGAAACATTACCCCAAAATTTTAGTTGTGCTAAATGATATGACCATTTGAAGGTGACCCAAAACTTGAAGGGTCGACTAATTCATTCACATTTCACTTCACAGATTGTGTAAAGCACCATGGGCCGTATAGGCCACAATGGTTCTTCAAGATCAGTTGGGGTTGTACTGGGTTGTTTCAACGGCCCACTTGATGGAACTTAGGGTTCAACGATCCGTTTAGGGTCTAGGGAACTCTGTGATTCACCTATTTTACGAATTCAGTCTAAGGTAGATTTCTTAGGTGATACATTTTCGTAATAATTACTCAACAATTTCTCATAATCATCTACTATTAGCCATAATTATTTGACCATCATTAAATTATTTACTAAATTGGGGAAAGAATTCAGTATAAACCACATTGTGTTTTATACATTTTTTTTAGAAATAATTTGACAAAGTTATAAATATCGTGCAGAAATTGAGAATAAGAATCTTAAAATTAAGTCTAAATTATATTCTACTTCACAATAGTTACCCATCCAGCAATAGTGCTTTAATCAAGATTTCTCTTTAAGAATCTCACATCTCCTCTTTATTTAATATATTTTGTTATACAAAGATCAAGTGGTAACACTATTCAATAAATTATATACTTGGTTGATTAACCACTCAGTAAAAAAATAATTATTTAATAAGTACTTATCAACAAATGACCGTATTTATCGAATAATTTAAATTCTCAAACCAACTTCACCAACTGATCAAACATGACTCACATCAACTAGAGAGGGATAAAACAAACTTTATGAAAAAATTTCATTCATAAACTTAGAAAGGGTGTTTAAGATAAGTTTGGAGGACTAAAATTCACAATGAGTGTGAAGGTGAAATGCAAGTTGTTATGAACAGTGTGAAATATATATTGAGTCATACAAGACAAATAAGATTGATTATTCAAAGTGAACATACTTTGTCCTTTTACTAGGGATGGTTAATTTTTACAGAAATTTTTCCTTGTTGTTTATAAAGGTTGACTAAAAGGTCATATGCCGACTATAAGAACATTCATGTCAATTTCACGTACTGAAAGTAATTCAACAAAAAATATTTATTTTGCATGTATTAATCAATTTCTAAATTATATATGTATCTTTTCTTTTCTCGAACAAAATGGTATTTAAAATAAATAATGAAGTAAGTTAAAATGTGTCTTCTATAAATGTAAAATCTTTCAAATTAGATATAAAATCAATATTGTATCACAACATATAAAGATAACATGTTCGATTTCTCTCACCCTATATAATACTTTCATGTATTTGGAAAAAGAAAAAGAATTAAGACTATATATGATGATTCAATAAGTTAAACTTTTCAAAATATTTTGAATATCTTAAAGTTAAGTGAAACACCAATAGAGCCATCTTTTGGATTTTTTGCTCTCTTCGGTTACATAAAAAATTAAAATTAGCAGTGTTTTCTTGTTTAATTATTTAAACATGTTGAACCCTTAAAGGTAATGAAAAAGTTATGCTCCTTGTAGAAAAATTATGTTGTAGATAGGTTGTATGTGTGTGCGCGCGCGTGCGTGCGTGCGTGCGTGCTGCGCGCGTGTGTGTGCGTGTGTGTGTGCGCGCGCGTGTGTGTACGGTTTTTTTATATAATAATAATTTGTAATCTATTATGTACCTATGTCATGATTTTGTATCTGTATTTTTTAGCACACGATATATCTGATAAAAAAATAAATTACTTGTTACCATTAAATTTTTTTATTTTGTAGTCTAAAGTACTCATACGTTTCTTGCATTATCGTTTACTGAATAATACAGATGACTCTTAGAACAATAAAAACATCATGCTTTACATCTCTAATTTTTTAGGACACAGTCTATGTGATAATAAAAACATGCTACTTTTTATCATTATATTCTTTTTTATTCATAGTCTAAAGTAGTTACACATTTTTTGCTATGATTATTCTTTTCGTTCTTAATCTACAGTAGTTACGCATTTCTTGCTGTCTTTATATCTTTTTTATTCTTAGTGTAAAGCAGTCACGCATTTCATGTTGTCATTACATTCTTTTTTACTCTTAGTCTAAAGTAGTCACGCATTTCGTGATATCAGCATATCTTTTTTATTCTTAGTCTAAAGTAGTCACTTATTTCATGTTGTCATTATATTCTTTTTGATTCTTAGTCTAAAGTAGTCATGTATTTCTTGCATTGTTTACTGAATAATAATGATGATTCTTAATTTTTTTTAAAAATCATATTTTTGTATCCTAGAACCATCTACATACTAGTATAAATATGTGTAACCTTAATGAGTTGTAACCAAACTAGTTCAAAAACACTTTCCATTTAAATTATTTTGGATCCAACCAGCCACAGTTTTTGATGTTCATTTTTATAGATTCACTTATTATTCTGATTCTTTCAAAAAATGTGCTGATAAGGACAAATTAATAGAGTTACCAGGATTGCAACCACTTAGTACAATTGATTTTCCTTCTTTTGTATTTGATGACTTGGAAAGTACCAATTGGGAAGCTGAGTCTATTAAAAATCAAATTGAAATGTTGAATAGTGAAGAAAACCTAAGAGTTCTTGTAAACACTTTTGATGCTTTGGAATTTGATGCTTTAAAAATCTTAAAACATGTGACTATGATTGGAATCGGGCCATCTATTCCTTCAGTTTTTCTTAAAGATAATATTTTTCGAGCGGATATGATTGAGATTAGTTCAAAAAATTATATGGGTTGGTTGAACTTAAAGGATAAAGGATCAGTTATTTACATAGCATTTGGTAGTCACTCCGAAATATCAAGTCAATTGCTGGAGGAGATTGGTCAAGGGTTGCTAAAATGTGGAAGACCATTTTTGTGGGTGATTAGAGAAGGGAAAGATGGATATAAGATAGAAGAACAATTAAGTGGCAAAGACAAACTTGAAATGCAAGGAAAGATGGTAAGTTGGTGCTCACAAGTGGAAGTTCTCAAACACCCTTCTGTTGGTTGTTTTCTGACTCACTGTGGATGGAATTCGACATTGGAGAGTATAGCCTCTGGGTTACCTATCGTCGCATGTCCGATCTGGAATGATCAAGTTTGTAATACAAAGTTCATTCAAGATATTTGGAAGAATGGTGTTATACTTAATGTTAGTGAAGGTGGTGTTGTGGAAAGATATGAGTTCAGTAGATGTATCGAGATCGTGATGGGAGGCAGCAAAGAAGGGAAAGAAATGAGAAGAAATGCCAAGAAATGGAGTGATTTAGCTAAGGAAGCTATGAAATAAAATGGTACATCAAGTGTGAATCTCCAGAATTCTGCTAATGAGAATTTACTTGGTCATAATGATTACTAAGTTATTCATCAATAGATGACTTGAATAAAATAGTCTGTAATTAGTTGTAGCTTTTGTAAGAGCCTTTTCTCCATTTCAGAAAAATAATGATTTTTCTTAAAATTATTTAGAATGAAATATTTTTCTTAGTTTTTGTTTCTGTACACACTCATATGTTTTATTTTGCTAATACATGATAAGAAAAAGATAGTTCTGTATCACTAATCCAAAATAATAAGTGAAAAATAGTAAGAACCTACTATATGACTTATTAAACTGAACAAACATTATAAATCTATATCTTAAAACCATTCCAAATAATATAATCAAATAACTTAAAGAATGTTTGTGAAGTCTGTGTATTATAGGTCAAAATATATTCTCACTCTTGTTAGTCAACAAAGTATATTAGTCAATTCAATTTGAATTGCACCACGATATTTATTTTTTAAAATATGTGTATATCGTAAAAGGTAATTAATCCATTTAGTCCTATTTTTTTTAAAAATATTTATGTATCCTAATTAAAATTAAAGTAAACATTTGATAGTAGAAATACAAATTGGAATAGTTTATTACTTATTTTCTATTTGCCTTTTCACATTTGAAGTTATATTAAAGTATTCAAGCGTGAACGTCACTCCAAATTATATTCTTTAAAAAAATCTAACTAGCACAAAACTTTAGCTATTGGTTCAGACGGATAATATGACGTCATAACTCTCCTTCCTACTTTTAATGTTTTTAAAAGAGGCTTATTCCTGAATCCTAGGATGTGATGATATTGTTACGACCCAATGTAGACGCTAGGCGTAACATGATGTACAGAACCCAGATAGGTCCTACACAAACCATTTGACATACATCATACCAGACAATATAAAGAAAGACTATAAAGTATAGAATTTATACATCAAAATATTTGACAAACATAAGTCTAACATAAGTCTCAAAGTCATCTAATACATCATAATAAAACTGATTAGGACGTAACTCATACATCACATACAAAGTCAAAAATAGAAATAACATAAACGAATTAAAAGAGTCTCAGTTCTCGAAACATGAGGACTCTCCAATATTCAAAAGTACAAAGGATTAACTAGCCTCAAGTATGGGAGGTAGGAGCGTCAGACCCTACATTAGTGAGACAATGTAGGTGGAAGTGTACATTAGTACATGGAATGTACTAAGTATGAAGAAATATGCATAAACATAGGAATGATAGAATAAATTACTTAAAGCACTTATACATGATCATATTAAGACATTTTAAAAATATTTAAAGAACAAATGACATGAGAATCATAAAACATGGTCAAATGCATATTAACATGAAGTATTTCAGAAAAAAATGAAGAAAGCATAAGCATTTTGTGGGATATGATGTAATTTGGTATATCCCTTATGCTGAAAAAAAGGAGTCTACTTGCCAAGGTAGAATATGTACATATCATCATTTGATAAATTGGATCTACTAGCTAGGTAATTTAATACAATCCTAGGGGTCAGTTAGTATTGGACTAGAGGTTGCAGCTAAAGACTATTTTATTTAAGCCTCCACCTCAAAGCGCTCTCGGTGCTAAGTCTAAATCCCATCAGATCAAGGACAACCTCCTTGGCTTCCCCTCTAATCATTGTGTCTCGAATGAAAGATAGTTTCTCGTCATCAAACTGGCACTCACAAATCTGTTCAACTGAGGAAGAATGAGTGTCAATAAAAGTAATCAAACCACCCGTCTCCTCAAAAATCATCAAATGGAAGAAACTATTTGCTAATATCTGAACATATTTAGCTAATACTCTCTCCTCTACACCAATAGCGAAAAGACTTCCCATGCTATAAGTATCTGTATTCAAGGCATCAGCCACCACATTGTCCTTCCCAGGTTGATATAGGATGGTGATTTCAGTTTTTCAGTAGCTTAAGCAATCTACGCTACCTCAAGTTCTAATTAAAGATATATTAATGAAATATGAAAACCTCACAATGAACTCCATACAAATACTTACTCCATCCCTTAAACACAAACACTACGACTACGACCTATAAATTATGGGTAGGGTAGTTTCTCTCATAGGTTTCCAACTGCCTAGAAGCATAGGAAATCACCTTAACCTTCTACATCAGAACACCGTCTAACCCGACTCTAGAAGCATTGCAATAAACAATGAAATGCACATCCTCTTCGGGTAAAATCAAAACGGGAGATGAAGTCAATAAGGTCTTGAGATTTTGAAAGCTCTCCTCATAATCGCTAAAACTCACACTCTTACGAGTCAATATAGTCAAAGGAAATGCAATAGAAGAGAAGTTCTACAAAATCATTGGTAATATCTTGCAAGTTCCATAAAACTTTGGATCCATAATCGATGCAAGTCTGTTCCAACCCCTTAGTGCCTCAATCTTGGATTGACCAAATCGAATACCCTCCTTGGACACCACATGTACCAATAATGCCACAATATCAAGAAAAATACACATTTCGAGAATATGGAAAAAAGCTTCTCTTCTCTTAATCTCTAGAGTACAATCCTAAAATTCCCATCGTGATCTCCCTCGGTCTTGGAGTATAAAAATATATCATTATTGAACATTATCACATAGGTATCCAGAAAAGGTCAGAATACCTCGTTCATAAACTTAATGAACCCTGTAAGGAATTATTCAAACCGAACGACATCACAACAAACTCATAGTGACCATAACAAGGTCTTAAAAGTTTTCTTCGGGATATCTGATGCCCTAATTGATCTTGGGCATATTTACGTTTTTAGAATTCTAATTATGCCCACATTTAAGCTGAGTTTGAATTAAATATATATGTGTTTGGATTCATATAAGGTCATTTGTATTTATGAAACTAACCAACATGATTAGGTGTGTAGGTAAGTTTAATGGGAGAAACGAGGACAAAAAGGGACAAAGGAAGCAGTCTGAAAATTTGGCTCAAAAGAGAGAAAGGAAGAAGTTGATGAGTTGTTACTGCATCGCAGAAAGGGTTCATATTAGAGGTTGCGAAAATCAAATTGAGGCAAAATACCTTGTGTTCGTCCCACATCGCGCAGAAGGCAAATATGACTCTACTCGAATCTGGGAAGCGGTCGTGCATCGCATGCCTGAGGCCCAAAATTGGTCGTTTCGCTCTTAGTATAAATAGGGTTGTTTTATTTTATTTTATTAATTATTCTTTTTCTGATTCTGAACAAGGAGAACTAGAGAATTCTGTTTTTGGAGTTTTTAGGGTTAATTCTCTATCTCGTTTCCTTTCAAAATTGTTGATGATTCATAATCATTGTAAGATTGAATATTGGATTTAAAGTAGCTAAATACCCTTCCCAAGTTCTAGGGTTACAGGAAGAAAGTAAGCTCTTGAATTTGATTTTGGGTTTATTATTTACTATCACATAAATCTCTTTTATGTTCTTCCTTCTGTATTTCATGCTTGATAACCATAGAAATAAATCTATTGTCCGAATTGAACTCCGGAGAGAAATGAGAGGATAGAACGTAGGGCATAGGGAGCTTGCTAGGGTTGATTCATCTCTAGGATAAGGATATATCTAGAGACCTAACTTAGGTCAACATACAGGAAGATAACTTAATGCTCACTATTTAATCATTCTATCCCCGTTCAACGATGTAGTTAGGATGTTAAATATTTTAGGGGATTAGAGGTCGAGAGACCATGATCATACATCGAACCCTGTTATTCAGTGATTCGATAGTTAATAATTACCTATTTTAATGATATTGATTGTATGATTCCTCATAAAAGTTGCAGCCCTTGACCATTCCCAAATCATTGTTCAAAACTCGTGAAATTGAATCGTACTAGTTATATTTCATTTTAAGTTAGAAATAGATAATAAGCAACTCTTGAATTTGTAAATTACATTTGTGTTGAACTGCAAGTTAGGAGAATCAATCAATTCTAATCATAAGTTCTTGTGGGTACAATAGTCGGCTCCAAAAAAGAGACACTTTATTACTTGTACGATCATGTGCACTTGCGTGTGCAATTTGAACACAACAAGTTTTTGGCGCCATTGCCGGGGACTTTAGAATTAGGAAATACTTGATTTTTCTAATTTCTGAAGCAAAACGCAAGTGTTGAAAACTTGATCTTAGCATTTCATTATTGTTGGTTGCTTGACACTCCAAACTTGACAGCGATAAAGAATTGTTATCGCCTTTCTCAAAACCTAAAAGATTTTAATCAGAACCCCTCCCTCTTTGCAATGCGAGAACAACACGCAAATGCCTTTGGCATTTTTATCAACTTCTTTTTTGCTCTTTTTTGACTCAAATCTTCAGACTTCTTCCTTTGTCCCTTTTTGTGCCCGTTTCTTCCATTAAACTTACCTACATAACTAATCATGTTGGTTAGTTCATAAATATTTAAATGACCTGATATGACTCCAAACACATATATATTGAATTCAAACTCGGCTTAAATGCGAGCATAATTAACATTCTGGACACATAAATATGTCCAAGATCACTAATTTTGGGTTGATGACAATCAGATCCAAATTAATATTAGAAAATAAAGATGCATGATCAAAGAAATTGTCAATATGAGGAAGAGGATACATGTTCTTCACTTTCACTTTGTCCAATTTTCGATAATCAATACACATCCTCGTGGATCTATCGTTCTTCCTCACAAATAACACATGAGCACCCCATACAAAAACACTAGGGCAAATAAACCCCTTACTCAATAAATCCTGTAAATGATCATTCAATTCCTTCAACTCAATGTTAGGACCGAAAAATAAGCAGGTGTAAACGTGGAAGCTAGCAAAGCAAACCTCGAAAGACCACGAGTAAGAAGACAACGAGAAATATACCAAAAGACACAAAGATTTAACATGGTTAGGTCAATCGACCTACGTCCACAAAGGAGATGAGCAATCCACTATAAATATGAGAGTACAAAATACATAGGGAAACAACCTCAACCAATTCACTCGGAATACATGGGAGGTTCACACAAGTGATAACGTATCAAGCTTGTGACCCACAAATTCTCCCTCTAACCAAAACTCTCAAAGCCCTTAAGACTACAGTGTGAATGCTGATTAAGTTAGAAGGAACATGCCTCTATTTATAGAGTTCTAAACCTTTTCCTACAAGAAAAGGATTAGTCAATCCTAAACCTTTTCCTACAAGGAAAACCTATTTATGGTAAGAAATTTAGGGCAAATAAAACCCAACAAATCTCCCCCTTGGCCTGAATTTCTGACAAAATAAATTTATCCACCTTCTCTACTTAATCTTCCACAACTTTATTCTCCTCTCCATAATCTCCTTTGCAAAATTTATGTCTCAACACAGAGAACCTCTCTGAAACAATTTCTCCAACAAAATCTTCATTATTGTCAAAAAGGTTGCGGCTAGAACTATACCCGTCAAGATGAACACCTTCTTCTAACCTGGTTCAATAATCAATTATCGAACCACTAAACCTGACTCCATCATTGAATCTAGCTCTGATACCACTTGTCAGGACCAAAAATAAGCAGGTGTAAATGCGGAAGATAGCAAAGCAAACCTCGAAAGACCACGAGTAAGAAGACAATGAGAAATATACCAAAAGACACAAAGATTTAACGTGGTTCGGTCAATCGACCTACATCCACAAAGGAGATGAGCAATCCACTATAAATATGAGAGTGCAAAATACAGAGGGAAACAACCTCAACCAATTCACTCGAAATACATGGGATGTTCACACAAGTGATAACGTATCAAGCTTGTGACCCACAAATTCTCCCTCTAACCAAAACTCTCAAAGCCCTTAAGACTACATTATGGATGCTGATTAAGTTAGAAGGAACATGCCTCTATTTATAAAGTCCTAAACCTTTTCCTACAAGAAAAGGATTAGTCAATCCAAAACCTTTTCCTATAAGGAAAATCTATTTATGGTAAGAAATTTAGGGCAAATAAAACCCAACACTCAAGTGGATCCATATGATAAGAATGAATAGAGATGGGCTTGGTGCTCAACTCCAAGTCAATACCAAAGTCAATACCCCTTTACAGAGGAACACCTAGAAAGTAAGTATGAAAGACATTTGTAAACTTTCAAACCACAAGCACATAATCCATGGGAGGTGGCTCAACACTACTATCTTGAATAAAAGACAAGTAGGTAAACACCATCTATCTATCAACAAATATTTGAGCTCTAATGAAGAAGATAACCTTAATAGGGTAAAAACCACTAGCACCCATACACTCATTTCTCGGGACACCTCACATCGCTAAGGTCACAATCTTAGAATAACAGACAAGAATAATATGATGTAGAGAAAGTCAATCCATACCCAAGATAATATCAAAGTCTATCATTCCCAAAATGATTAGATCTACCCAAGTATTATACCCGACCAAAGAAATCAGGCAGGACCGATACACACGGTCCACCACTGAGGACGCACCCACTAGTGTAAAAATATGAATAGGCACAGCATGCAATCAGATAAAATATCAAACTCATCAGCAAAATAGGTAGATGTGTATAAGAAAGTAGAACTTGGATCAAATAATATTACCGCATGTCGATGGAAAACTAGGAAGATACTTGTGATTACATCATCAAAAGTCTCAACCTCAAGCCTCTTTGGAAAAGTATAACATTGTCCATATTGGCAACATGTAGTGTAAGTATAACCTCTACCTCCACCTTGTGGAGATGGAATACTCATACGATAAATCCTGCCACCTTTGATGGTCTAAACCTTACCTTGACCTTGATTGAAGGCACAGAGTGCCTAACCAAAGCAATTGGATAAGAATTTTGAGGTCCTTAATGAGTCTATAAAGGACAATGTCGCATCATAGGATTAGGATCCCCATAAAAAAAGCAAGATTTTTGCATAGATAATTGTTGTTGCAAACCAAACGAACTACCCTGTCCACCTCGGTCAGAACCATAGGATCCTGAGGCGTACTGTCCATTGTCAGTAGCTTACATTGAAGCATGAAACATCCCACGCCGGTGGAAAGAACCAAAATCTCTATGTGAAATTATGCCTCTAGATGAGGCACCAGAAAAACTAACCACAAGAATGAGATCTCTTGGACTCCCCAATCTCCTCTAAACCCATCAACTCTGTCTCATTGGATGTGCTCACACTGGTTTAGAACGAAGGCCCCTCTCTAGTCTCCCTAAACACATAAGATTTAACGCAGAAAGTTAACCCTCTCACTAATAGGTGAACTCTCTCTACCTCATCTGACATAACATTCATAGCACGCCTAGAAAGCTCACATAAATGGGCCTCATATTCGGTAATAGATAAATTTCCCATAACCAATCTCTCCAAACTTAGACGACTCTCCTCTCTTATGCTCCATACAATAAAGTGGCCCCAGAAAGCACTATAAAACACATCATATTATACCGAAGGATATCCAACTGGTCTAGACCTCACAAAGTCCTCCACCACTATCTGGTGCGACCACAAAACTGAAGAGTGACAAATCAAACACCACAAGCATCAATCATATCCACAACCTCAAGAATCTCATCGCACAAAGTCAAGAAATCATGAGCATCCTTGCTCTTACCACCCTCAATAGGTGGTTTTATCTTTCAAAACCTCTCGTAACACGCAAAAGATGTCAAGATAACCTCAGAAGCAATAATAATAATAATAATAATAATAATAATAATAATAATAATAATAATAATAATAATAATAATAATAATAATAATAATGATGATAATAATAATAATAATAATAATGATAATAATAATAATATTAATAATGATAATAATAATGATAATAATAATAATAATGATAATAATAATAATGATAATAATAATAATAATAATAATAATAATCATAATAATAATAATAATAATAATAAAAATAATAATAATAATAATAATAACAATAATAATAATAATAATAATAATAATAATAATAATAACAACAACAATAATAATAATAACAATAATAATAATAATAATAATAATAATAATTATAATAATAATAATAATAACAATAATAATAATAATAATAATAATAATAATTATAATAATAATAATAATTATAATAATAATAATAATAATAATAATATTATTATTATTATTATTATTATTAATAATAATAATAATAATAATAAATATTTTTAGTTGTAAAATAGGAAGAATAATATCATTGTTGTATTGATTTTTTGTTATGAGAAGTATTAACAAATCAATATTTTTAGTAAGGACACATTATTTTATCATAATCTCTATTATTTCATATCATTTTTTTTAAAAAAAAAAAAGAGAAACGAAATAGCGTGACACCTGAACTTGTCCGAATTTTCAAAATGACACATTAATCATGTGGGTGTCCTATTACCTTACTAAACAATCTTAAACTAATATTATTACATCGCTTTTTGTCCTTCTTACATAGAGAGTGTGTGCATCTCTCAAAAGAGAGTGAGAAACCTAAAATAACTAATATAATTTTATTTCACAAGTATTTTATTATAAATTATATTTTCTTATGATTTTAACTTATTTTTCCTTATTATTTTTTCTCTTTCTTTCTTCTTTCTTCTTCAAAAATTAATTGTCATCTCCAATGAAGCTTCTCACTTTCAATGTCACTAGCTTTATCAAAACTTCAACATTCTTTTTTAACTACTATTAGTTTTACTCTCTTTAATTTTAAAATTTTATCTAAATATTTTCTTACATTTCAAACAATTTGATAAACTTACAAGATTTCAAGATGATTAGGATGTATCATATAGTTATTTTATCCGATTTCAATCAAGTTCTTTCCATTTCTGGGAAATTCATTGATTCTAATTATCATTTCTAATTTTGAAGTTATATGAAAAGGAATAATGGATGATACCTTCAAAATTTAAATTTACCTTCAACTTGACATGGGGAGTGGGATGAGGATGGAAGGTGAAGAAAGAGAAAGAAAATGAAGGGATAGATCAGCTTGAAAGTGGAGGTTGGAAGATTAAATCAAAATTAAAATATGTCAAAGATTAAGAGAATAAGTCAAAAACTAAGAGAGAGACAAAGACAAAACTTGAAAAGATTTTTTAAAAAATATACTTTTAATTAACTTAAAACGTGTCATGTAATGATTGGTGTGTGAACACACTTGTTTCCGAAAATCTGGGGTTGATCGAAGAATGATATAACAATATCATTTCATAATTGTTTGGTGGGGTAATAGGATGGTTGCTAAGTTAAGGTGTATTTTAAAAAATTCAGGGACAACTTCAGTGGTGAGTTTATGTCTTTTCTCTTTAATAATATTTCAAAAGTCCCTCTCGAATACATCACTCTCCTCTCGTTGTTACAACTCTGTCCCCCTCCAGATACATCACTCCCCTCTCTGATACATCCTTGACCTATGTATCCGGGTGTCTGCTATTGTATTCGAAAGTCTAGTTATGAGTTCGGATGTCATATTTACTCTCCAATACATTTATCCCCTCACGGATGAATCTCTTGTATGTGTATCTTGATGTCTAGTTATGTATCCGGAAGTCTAGTAATGTATTCAAAATCCATAAATTTTAAGAGATTTTTGTAATTTTATAAAAGAATAGAAAAATAATATAATTACCTCTCAAGACGGTGAGATTTATGAAAATTATACATTTTTTATCCTATATAATTGTAGTGTTTAGAAGTGTTTGCATCGATATGTTTTATCCAAATGGCGGAATGTTGTCGAACTTCACAAAGAATATAAAGGTGCAATCTTCTTTATTAATGCCATACTTCTCAATTCCTAGAAAAGCAACCTATGGTATTCTCGATTAGCAAATAGTTCTTTACTTACTATACATGAATTTGATTTCGTGAGATACATGTATATGTCAAATTTTAAAATTGAAATACGTATTTTATTTGTTTAAATCAATTGGTTGTAACTAATTTCCTTATTATAAGGCGGAAATCAAGAAGTGTATCTATGTCTAATTAATTTCATTTTATTATTATTTGAAATAATAAAATCATTAATTTTATTTATAAAAGACATATATCTTAGTCATGCAATTTGATTGATTTGAATTTATTACTCTTAAAATAATAAAATGCATTAATTTGATGTATCTATTTTCAATATATGATGTATCAAATAAATAAAACACTTAGATTATGAGTATCATACAAATAGATTCATATGTATCATAGAAGTATCTAATGTTAATTTTGTGTATTTGTTATGTGTTTAGTATTAATTTCATGTATCTATTTATATGATGTAAAATTAATTCTATGTATCTATTTATATGAAAAAAACTTAATTTCATGTATCTAAATATATGAGTAGTTTTAGTTTTATGTATCTTTTATTATTAATTCGATGTATCAAATATCAATTTCATATATTATATTCAAAAGCACGTATCTCAAATACATAATAAACACACATAATTATGTATATCTAAATATGAAATATAATTTAAACACATGAATTTAGGAAAAAAATCACGACTATGGAGTATTTGTCTTATCATTAATCCAAAAAATTTTTATAAGAAATCAAAATTCTCTATATTTGTGAATTAGATACATGAAAATGGTGTAGACAAAGATACATCAACCTAAAGAAATGACTACTTTACCCCTAAATATAATGTTGTTTATGTAGAGTTTGGATATGAAATTTATGAAATTTTTACATCCAAATATGCATTGAATTGGTTGAGAAGAAGTAATGGAAGATGAAGGATAATAACGTGTAGGTCACTACAACAAAAATGATCATTAGCGGCAATTGTCGCTCTTTGTATATGTTCCTAATGTGTTCAGCAACATTGATTCTAACGGCACTTAACTAATGACGGTAAAGACTTTAGCACTCTTTATTAATATCAATATTTAATGCCGCTAAAAGTGTTTTTGTTGTAGTGGGTGTGGGTAGAGATACAAAGGAGGTGTGACTGGGAGGGAGACAATGGTGTTGAAAAGAAAAAAATTGACTTAAATCGGAGAAAGTCCCAAAAATTAAGGAAGTACATAAGGATAATTATTAATTACCATATTTATTGAAATCAGATGTTTTTTTAAAAAAAATATGCTATATTTCTTGAAAAGGGTATTATATGTAATATTTTTAAAGCAATGGGAATATATGTATTTATGGTATGAAAGTATGTGTTTATAAGTAGTTATATAGATAAACAGATATTAAACAAAATAAGAACCAAAATAAATAGATTAAATACACGGTAGTTTCTTTTTGAATGAAAACCAAAAAATTTAGTTTTCCAACAAGTAGTGCTTATAAAATGTGCTCGTTCTTCACCAGTCAGTTACCTTAATATCAAATATATGGAAACACGAGCAGCAGCAGATCAAGAGATGAAAAAGAAGCTTATAACCATAAGGGTAATGACCCAGAGGGAATCTGATGTGTTCTTCAGAATCGGAAGAGATGTTGCTCTACAAACTTTGATCCTTGGTTACTGTGGAAGCCTAATTCTCAAACATGAACTACTTAGGTTTGTTTATGATGGAAAACAAAATTAATCCCACACAAACTGCTGATGATTTGGAGACGGAAGATAATGATTCCATTGATGTGTTCTCTGAAAAACTGGAGTTGATCATTCATATATGTATTAGCTACTTTTAGGTTGCTTATTCCTACTTGCTGTTTTAGTTTAAAACAATGAAATATGTCTTTGTATCTAATTGACCACCCTCTTTTTAATACTATTACTATTTACATTGCAAGGCTTTTGTGCAACACTTCGATATTACAAGGGATCATACCCCTGAATATGCCTACTACTTGTTATATCTATACAAAGAATTGGATTTGATACTTGTATGAAAAACTTGCCAACAAATAGCCAACCAATAATCTTTTGCACGGTTTTTGGTATATCAAAAAGTCAATATTACATCTCTGTATTATGAAAAAATGCGTTGCCGTTTTGTGCCCCTGTACAACTCTGACATTGGTCAATGTGGCATAAATCTCACTTCAGTACCAAAAACAGCATACACAGAATGCTCGGAGTACCGACCAAAGGAAATCAGTTGCAGCAGGCAGCAACATTTGCATTCTTCACTTTTGCTCATTTCTGTCTCTGAGGTGGCATGAACATTATGTCCAGACCTTCGTTTACACTCAAATCACCACTTATTGCTCAATGAACTGCTAAGCCCCTAAGATGGAGCTTATCGGAGAACTAAGAATCAACCCCTTTGCAAGCTACAAAAACCTGTCTCATTGTATCTTAAAGAGGGTCTTCAGTTTCATGACAAGTCTCCAATCCTCAACTGAGAGGTCTTTCTGTAAAAGGTTAAAGAGGCAGTAGTAAGCATAATAAGATACTTGCTCAAAAAGGAGAGCTTGTTGCTAAAGGGAACTTCACGCAAAACTCTACATACCCGGAAATTGGCCTTGAGTATGTCAATAGACCTCCTTGAAATTTTGCTGACAAGCTCATCTTCCATTTCAAAATGCCTACCAAACATCTTTTGTTGCTCCTCAGGGTTAGATCCAACTATCTGTAAACATGTGCAGGGAGTGAGACATCATGGTATATAAGCAAAGATCAAATCAACTGCTTAGAATCCTGAAATACGTTATTGTACAATGATGATACACAAAACAGATATTGGGAATCAAAGAGAAACTACTACACACTAATCTACATTCTACAAACAAGTTATAAAGAGAGAACATAGATCAAAATTCTAGCAAATCCATGACAAAATTTACAAAGTCTCAACCACTTCATACCTTAATGGCCACCCGTTGGCCTTTCTTTGCAGAGTCAACAGGCTTATGGTTGTTCTCAATTGATGCAATACGACCAATATCAATGAACTCCTTTTGAGGAATACATATAGGAGATCCAATCTGTTCAAATTTAGTTGAGCACAGTGAGGACCACAATATACATGAAATTTTTGAAGTCTATGAATGATTATAGACAAGAGAATTGACGAGTGCTACTATTTTTTCAACAGTAAAATCACAAACTGTAGGGTGCTACTATTGCAAGCATAAACATTGATAGTAGAAAGCATAATCAAGCTAAACCCTTCAACTTAAATCATGGCAACAAACAATATACTGAACTACGTGTGGAGAAAAGTAAACCAGAGAGAAGTACATAATGTTACACACACCAATAAAACTATGCAGGAATATCTTACTACAATTAACTAAAGAGACATGAGAGCAAGCAAACAGGACTTAAACTGGAGGTGTTCAATGCTCATCGAGCAAGAGGCCTAAGGAAGCATGACAGAATTAATAATGGACGAAAAATAGAAATAGGATGAGTACAATGAAATCTGCATCTGAACTTAAACATATTCCCTAAGGTCCAAATCTTGTAAATAAAACAAAATATACCTTGAGATGCAAATCATGGTATAAACGAAGAATGCTTAAAACCTTTTGAAAGCAGAGAACTCAATGATAATAATAACCAGTAGAAAAGCTAGATTCTAATCATAAATGCAAAAACTCAGATGGAACCTTGTTAGATAATCAAGATACCCAATTATAAGAAAGAATTATAGAGAGAACAGATACGTGCTAACACTGATTCTTCGAATATCACTACAGCATAGTTTCACCAAACAAATAGGAAATAGTCTACAGAGCTACTGATCCATGTACTAGCTGACATTATATGTTGCAGTCTGGGATCCTTCCCCGCCACTTCTTAACTAGGCCTTCCTCTAGGGGCAAAAGGCTGGTTACTTGGAAAAGGCAATATCTTTGAATAGGTGGTAGACTTGATCTTATCAATATTGTCATGGACAGTATTCCCACTTACTTCATGCCATTATTTCCTATGCCTGGTAAGGTAGTGAAGTAGCCAAGACGAAATCAGAAGAAATTATCTTTGGGAGGATAATATTGAAGGACACAAGTTTCACCTTGTTAAATGGTAATACGTCATTAGACCAAAGCCACGGGGGGGTTGCGTATCAGGGAGCACAACAAAAGCTTGTTGTTTACATGGCTTTGGAGATATGGAATGGAGGACAATAGCTTATGGAAGGAAGAGGTTGCAGCCAATCATGGTAAATTGAGTCGATCACTAAGCAAAGCAGAACTCCATATATAATTGGGTCATGGAAACATGTAAGTAGGCTATGGGAGGAATTTCATAAAGAAGTCTCATTCAACGCTGGAAATTTCCCTGAATGTACAATTCTGGAAGGATATAGAGAACTCCAATTTTAGAGAAGCCTATCCATCACTCTTCCTGATAGCATGAGATTGTGACTCTACAGTTGCAGAGAATAGAGAAGGCAATCAGTGGAGTGCCCTCTTCAGCCTGGGAACTTGAGAGCCTTTTGGACTTGATGTGTAATCTGGAAGGCTTCACATGAAGACTCGGGCTGCTGAAGCATTAAGCTGTGGTCCTAATGCAAAGGAAAACACAGTAGAACTGGGATAAAATTGCTAGATGCTCAGAATAAAATTTTAGACTTCTAGCCATAGAAACTAATTTGGAGGACAGAACTCCCACCAAAAGTGATATGCTTTAGATGGTTAGCTCTAAAAATGCATGTCTGAAACAGGACAACATCTGCAGGAGATGTTTCCAGTTAGTTAACAGATACTACTTATGTCAGGTAGCTGCAGACATGTAGCATATGTGTCTAGTTTATTTCAGCCTCAAATGGATGCTGTTTAGAGCTGGAGCCTTTAGAGAGCTGAAACAACAAAATGTTTTGATGTAGTTGTCAACTCTAAACCACTTGCTAAAGTTGTTTCTCCAGATTTTGTGATCTCCGTTACATTAGACTGGCCCTTAACATGGTTGTTCCCTTTATGGTGTTTGGCTAGCCCCCCGACCCTTTCATAGATCTTGTATAGGAGCTATCACATCTAATTTTGTATCCATGGCCTCTTCTTGATGCCAATCAATGAACAACTTACTTTATCAACCAAAAAAAATTATTGTCCATAAGTTTGCTTATGTCAAACCAGCTGTCTCAAACAAGGTTATACATAAAGAAATTACACATTTAACGAGAAATCAATGTGAGTAATCAAGACCCTTTCCCCAACCTAATGGAAGCATGAATTAGAGAAAATCTGCTAATATCAGCACAACCCGTTAAATATTGATTATCTATTCTTATTTGTATTGTTGATGTGCACAAAAGCTAGTTTTCCCGAATGAAATGCAGAGATTCTATTATCTTTAATTTTTTCCTTTTTATAATTAAGTTGGTGAATGAGATCAATGAATATGAGAAAGTAGACAAGAAAAGTTAATACCCTGACAATGCCCTCAAGAACATCAACTCCCAGAACAATTGGATCCTTCTTGTTGAAGACACAATTCGGTACGATCTTGAGCACACAGGGGAAGACTGCTTCTTCAGCAACTTCCTTCTTTTTTTCTTCCTTGATAGTGTCAATGTAAGCTTTAAACTGATCAAATAAGTGATATATAATATCAGCCATAAAAACCTTGACACCAAGTTCATCTGAAAGTTCCCGAGCTTCCTGTGTCACTTTAACATCAAAGGCCAAGATGGTTGCATACTCTTTCTTCT
This sequence comes from Solanum lycopersicum, assembly GCF_036512215.1. Taxonomy (NCBI): domain Eukaryota; kingdom Viridiplantae; phylum Streptophyta; class Magnoliopsida; order Solanales; family Solanaceae; genus Solanum; species Solanum lycopersicum. Next base: position 22,186,313 of record NC_090802.1, read on the forward strand.
TCTCAAGCATAACACTAGCTTTCATGACATCCTTTTTATGCACGGGACCTATGCCAATCCCACTGACAGGTATGCTTACTTCTGGGGTCTTCAAAAATTCAAGCAAAGCTTCTAATGATCCAAGTGTAGATGCTTGAACATATACTCCCTCTCCACTTTTGTCGATCCTGCTCATCACTGACTTCATATCTTCCATAGCTGCTTCTTTGATGTCTTCCACATCATCATCAGGCCCCACAACATATAGACTAGTACCAGCAATTGCATGCTCAAAGCCCTGAAGAAGAATAGAAAGAACAAAAGGAGGGGAAAGGAAAACAACCACTAAATAAATAGCCATATAGTAAATAGTGAAAGCATCACACATCAGTAGAAGAAAATATCAATACACCCATGCAAGGGACTGAAAGGTTATGGCTCGCTAGTTGAACTTCCAAGTCAAATTTCACTGAAGTAACAAACTATACAAGAACAACTATTGGATTCTCACAACTATTCCAAGTCAAAATAGGATGGTATTTGTACAGCTATTCCAACAGAATTTTTCTAAAAGGTATCACAAAATATCCGACTTAGGAAATCAGAAATTCTGAACAGAATTGATATGCTCAGGGACACCATGAACAGAACAAAAAGAAAAGAGACTGTGCCAAATTAGAATAAACTTCCAATGCTCTAGCACAAATTTCACCATATTTTTTGAACATGAGACATCAAGTGCATTGGTTGGTTTCCTGACAAGAAAAAATAGAAAAAGGAAAGAGGTGTATGTGCAAAGAGATAGCTCCTCCACTTAATATTTTTCATGCAATTACGAAGCTTCCTCCAAATCTTTACGAAAAGTTATTTGACTTCCAACAGTAATCAGGACTCAAAAGTTATATCCAGTAGATGACACCCTGCTCTGCTTGATTGATCCTAGAAAAAACTAATGCTAATTTTCTTTTTAATTAAAAGGAAATTAGGAATTCAAATACAGCATCATCTGATTTTAACAACAAACTAATCTAAGACTGACCAAAAATGAGCTCACAGATTTACAAGTAGTTGATAATACCTGGGCGGTTATCTTTATACCCTGGGCAGCCTTGATTTTCTTATGATGCAAATATGTTCCCTGAAAGGATTTTGCCCAAACAAGAGAATGCACTTTCATCAGTATGCCATTAGATAAATCACATATCAGATAAATTCAAAGAAATAACATTACAATCACTTCATTCTTAAGATTTTTTTTATGCTCCATTGACCACAAGGTCCAAAAGTACAAAAATAATTAGGACATAACTGAACCTGCAGACTTGTGTCGCACATTCGGAAAATTAAACAAGTAATCTGCATATCTTGATTGTGGGAAAAGCCTATTTTAACAGGGGCAATTGGAATTTGAACACAAATCTGAAAGCCTCACAGCAAATTTCTGATCTTCTGTTTCTTTTGTTCAAAGAAAATTCAAAGTGGAGAAAACCAAGTGTGTTATCAGCAATCTAGGATTAATGTAGCACCTCAACAATTCCGTATCCATGAAAGCATCCACAAGCTTGAAATGATTTACATATATCTCAAAAGGCAGGGGTCCAAATAAACCAGGGTATAGGTACTGTTAAAAGACAGGGACCCAAAGAACAACTGACATCATAAACTCAACTTTCAATACATCCACATAACTCTTGAGCTAGAACCCCCACACACAAAGTAACCCTTTAATTTTTGTACGCCACATTTGGAGTTGAGGAAACTAATAACTCTAGCACAGCGTGTTACCTTGACAAGCCCAAACTAGATATTACCAGCATATGATCTACGTTAGAGTTCAAACAGAGCTACTGTTGTTGTAAAGAATACTTTTAAGTGGAGTAGGTTTCTTTGATAGATTTGATAGGACAACTGCTAATGTTTTTAGGCTTTTTGTTGGCTGTGGGTATCTGTAAATATGGCTTTTGCACTGCCTTAGTGCTTTCAATAGCATTGTTACCAGTTTCATAATAATAGGACTGAATACTAGCGACATATACAATTCAATGCTTTTAGCCCATCCATTAGTTTTCCCCACTCATCAAGCACCCTCCTCTTTTTACTACTCTTTACTTTTTATGATACATACTGGACAAATAACTCCTTATTGTTTTTATACTTGTAAAAGGATTTGAACTAACAACTGCTACTACTCAATCTCATGCAAGTTGGGGAAATTTAGAGAGTTGAACTGAGGTAAGAGAATATTTTCTTTTTTTCTGATAAGTAGGTTAGAGATGCTTCAATGCAAAACCAGTAACCCGGAGTGCCTAAAGGAACATGTAGTTACCTTTACTCGGAGTTCCTTCATGGGGTGAGGCGTTAGTAGAGCTCGGATGGAGGTAACAATCGGTCCCTACACATAAAACAATGCAGGAAATGAGGAAATTTATAATGTCAAGACAAATCACCACACTGGAGGATCTGAACATAGCAGCAAAGTAATGGCTCACTAAAGACAAGTAATGAACATAAAAAGGAGACTTCCATGCCTGCATGCCACAAACGACGATTTGATCTCCTTCATGAAGGACACCATTAACCAAAACCACGTCAATAGTCGTTCCATGCCCTTCAACAACCTTAACCTCCAACACCGTGCACTGCCAAAGAGTAACAACAGTTAATCATCCCATATTGAGAATCTCTAATTTAACTGATAATGATATCATGTAAATATCATACCTGCACTTCATTGCTGTAAGTAAGTCTTTCAATCATTGTCTTTTGTGTCCATTGAACAAGTAACAACAGCATGTCAGGAATACCTTCTCCGCTGTTAAAGATCCAGGGAATGAACATGTTCAGTTAAAATCAACAATGTCACGAAATGCTAGATGGACGCCCAAGGAAAAAAGAGAGGAATAACACACCAACACACCTAATAGCACTAGTTGGTACAATACTGAAGGTGTCCTTTCCCATTTCTTTATTTTTATAGTACAATTCTGTATTAATACCTTGTTCCTTGAACTGGGTAACAATCTGCGACAATTAAACAGAATTCAATTGAGATAAGGTCCACAAATTGAGGAATGGTCAACTCAAGGAGTTATAAAAACCTGAGTAAGCCTTGTATTAAATTCAAATTGAACATCTTTGGACTGTTGCTTCATCGCCTTCACAATGGGAGCATTCTTGCAAACTTTCCATCCATAAAGCCTATCCACCTGCATTGCAATAGTATCAAAAACAAATTAAACAACAGGAAATAAAAGAATACAACCAAAATAACACCATTGAAAAGTGCATCATAGATGATCTTCACCTTATTCAGAGCAACAATAAATTCTGTATTCCTCATCTTAAGAAGATTAAGTGACTCTATGGTCTGTGGTTCTAGCCCATGCATGATGTCAACAACCAAAATTGCAATATCACATAAGCCTGAACCTCGAGAACGCAGATTCGTGAAAGATTCATGTCCAGGAGTGTCGATGACCAACAAACCAGGGACCTTCAGCTTCGCATCAGCTTTGAGCTCCTTAGTTCTCTCACGTATATTCTCAGCAGGAAAGTAAGTTGCACCTATCTGCTGAGTAATCCCTCCAGCTTCACCTTCTTGAACATTGGTACCTCGTATGCAATCAAGTAGCTTGGTTTTACCAGTATCAACATGCCCCATAATACAGCAAATAGGAGACCGGAGATTGTCTTCATCCTGGTTAGGAGCACCAGGTTCTTCGGGACTGTCTTTCTGCTTATTTTGCTCTGCACCCCTAGCCTCAGGCTCACCCTTCCTACTTCGGTCATTCTTCAGTACACCTGGTACAGTTGCAGCAGTTTTTTGAATCGGAATCACCGACTTGGAAGCAACAGGCAGAATCGCTGCACCATGAACAGCTGAACTTACAACCTTAATCTCTTTCTTAGTTATAGGCTGCAGTTCTGAATCTACCTCCTCGTCTTCAAAAGCACTCTTACCAGGCAGTTTCAGATCAGCATCATCCCAACTTTTTGCATCCCATTCTTCATCATCTTCCTCTTCTTCTTCAACTTCATTTTCTTCAGCATCAGCTATTTCTGACTTTTCCTCTGTAATTGTCGAATCCACATCCTCAACTTTCTCAGTTTCCACACAATCAACCTCTGACACAATCTCCTGATGATGTTCTTTAACTTCTGATATTTCAATCGACTCTTCCTGCATTTTGCCATTAGCCTGAGCTTGTGGTTTTGACTTCTTCGTTTGATAAATTGGCCGTTTGGTTGTCTCTTTCTTATTCTCCCCAGTGGGGAGTGTCCCACCATTAGCAAGAAATTGTTTCCTCATTGCTTCTAATCTTCGAGCTTCTTCCTTTTGCTTTCCTGTAAGCAGTTTCCCCTCTTGTTTCTTCTTCAAAAGCTTTTCCTTTTCTCTCTCCTTTTTCAAACGTTTCTTCTCTTCTGCAAGTTTTTCTAGCTCTTCCTGAAGACGCCGTTCCTCTTCTTCCTTCCTTAACTTCTCCTCCTCTTCCCTCTTCTTCCTTTCTTCAGTTTCCTTCATCTTTTTGAGTCTCTCTTGCATCTCCCTAACCTGCTTTGACTGTTTCTTATCAGCCAATTTTCCTTTTGCGTCATTTTTTGTTTCTTCCTGCTTTTCCTCTACACTAGAGGCAGCAGCAGCTGCCTTTTTTTCTTTTTCCTTCTCCTTCTTCTTTTTCTTCTTCTTTGCAGCAGCAGACTCCATAGCTCCTTCTTCAGTTGCCTCCTTCTCAGCAGCAGCATCACCTAGTTGAGGCTGCAATTGGCCTTTCACTTCTTGTGCAAGAGAAGGAGTAGGTGCAGATGTAGCTGGTGGCCCTTCACCAATTTCTGCCAGAATTTTGTCAATGTCATCCTCCTCTTGAGCCATTCTGCCACCCTTTTTCTTCTTAGATTTATTATCTTTTGACTCCAGCTGAGCATGTACTTTCTCTTCAGACGGTACAGGAGCAGCTTCTTCACCAAGTTCTGCTAGAATCTTGTCAATCTCATCCTCATCTTCTTGAACTGTACGACCACCCTTTTTCTTCTTGGTTTTATTCTTAGAAGTTTCTGGTACATCTCTTTGCTGTTTTTTTTTGTCATTATCATTAGCTTCTTCTTCAGGGTTAACCCCTGGGCTAGCTTGTTCTGATTCAGCTTCTTCCTTAACATTTGCTTCAGTGACAGCACTTTTTTTCTTCTTCTTAGATGACTTCTTTTTACCTGCAAATATAAGTTCTGGCGCATCATCCTCTTCAACTGTTTCTGTGTCAAACTTAGAAACAGAAGTATCTGCCTCCTCTTCTTCGTCAAGAAGAGCCACACTAAATGAATTGCCACTAGTCTTCCCCATACCAGCAAGGACTGGTTCTTCATCTTCCTCGGACTCTTCATCACCAATTGTATCAAAAGCTGTAGAAAACACACCAGCACTGGTTTTTCCCTGCTTTGACTTGTTCAGTTTCCCAGTGAAGGGGGCAATGCCTTCATCCTCTTGATCACTATCCCTTGTTAAATACCCTCCATAATTAGAGGCACCCTTCTTCCCCTTTTTAGCTTTTTTCTGTCCACCAAGTATTACTTTTTCTTCCAGAATAACAGGTTCCTCTGTCGCAATAGTGTATTCATCATCATCAATTACCACATTCTTCTTCCTTGACTTGACTCCACCACCACCAACCTGCTTGGCTGGCTTCTTTCTCTCATCATCATCAAGTACTGTATCTTCCTGAAGTGTAGGTTCTTCAGTCTGGACAGAGTACTCATCGTCATCAATCACCCTATTCTTCTTCTTAGTCTTCCCTCCTCCACCGCCGCCCTGCTTGGGAGGTTCAGAATTCTCTTCTGTTGCCTTCTTTCTCCCCATTGAACTTCACCACTAGTTAGATAGTATTACTTTAACGAATCAAAAACCCTACATCCAAAAATCAAAAAACAGATTCAGCATAACAAAACTAATATTACCTTAATACACAATCAATAAGTAAAATCTACTCCAAACGATAATAGACCCAGATCTAATCTATTTAAAAACACATGTATCCAATTCCATCTTCGTAAACACATGTAAAAATCTTCCAATAATAAAACTAGACACTAAGCAATACACATTCGTAAAAAATGAAATCTGTAATATCACTGCCATGAAAGGATGGCTGCTGTATATTACCTGTAACAGTGAAGAGAGATATTGAGAAATCGGCCGATAAGCAAGAAGATTGAAGAAAGGTGTGATATTGCGAGAATATTTTATATATGCATTTGTACAATTTCCTTCTCCTATTTGACCCTCTTTCCAAACGGAAAAAATATAATTTGAACATTATTTCACTTATTTATTTCAATTTGAGCAAAATTATTTTGTCCAAAGTTTTCCAATTTTAGAATAAAAGTAAAATATTTTAAGGTTTCATGCATTTTTTAATATAACTAATTTACCATATTTTAAGTTTTATTTTAGAAAAATTAAAGTATTATCATAAGTATTCGAACTTTTCCGAAAAGGAAAATATAATTATCTTTCATATTTGATTTTCTTTTTTAGGTAAAGTTTGTAACTCTATTATAACAATAATATCCAATATAGACATTTAAGAATTTTATTTACGAAATTTTTTTTTCTCAATATGTTTATATTTTTATAATACGTAGGCCGCTTGGTTAAACTATATTAATAATATGTTCTTTACATGTTTTTACTTGTTATCTAGTTTATAACTAGTATATTTGCAGTTGTAAGTTTCAGCATGACACATTAATACGTTTCGAACTCAAAATACATAGGCAGGTCCCTAAAGTTGTTCGCGCTTTTCCCCCAGGTACCTCAACTAACTAAGATTCCTATTAAATCCTTTAACCCCCTATAATTTGATCCTTTTAAATATTCTTGGCTGATGTGGAGCCAAATTTCAATAAATTATTTTTGGTAATTAGGTGCATGAGATGAACCTTCCCCACGTGGAAATTTTGACGAATACACTCCAACCCAATTACACGTCAGTGCCACATATTAAGTCATCAAACCTAAAAATCAATTTCCCCCAAATCACTTCTAACCCGTTTCTAAACGAGAAAACCCTAAGAATCTCTCCCTTTCAATGACTTTTATAGCTGAAATCCTTAGATGTTTAAGTGATTTTGAGTGGTTTGTTAAAGGAATTGCAGACGATTTTCACAGTTGAAGAAGAAGAAATTGATGAAGAAGATAAATTCGACATTAGAAATTGATGATTAAGAAGAAATCAATGAAAAAGAGATATAATATAATGAGGTAAAGAGGAGAAATAATGATGAAGAGAAACAAAAGAGGAGAAATAATGGAAGAATGGGAGAAATTAGGGTTAAAAGGGGGAAGAAGATCATTGGTGGGTGGTTCAAGATCCACATCAGCCCTTTTAAAGAGTCTGCACGCGCTTAAAGGACGTGAGATCACGTTTGGCTCCACATCAGCCAAGAATATTTAAAAGGATCAAATTATAGGGGGTTAAAGGATTTAATAGGAATCTTAGTTAGTTGAGGTACCTGGGGGGAAGCGCGAACAACTTTAGGGACCTGCGTATGTATTTGGCCTTTTATTGATACATAGCTCTAATATGCAATATTGACAAATTTCTCTTTTAATCTTTGTGAGGTTTAACTATGCAAAGTTTTGTTAGAGTTTAATGTTTCAATTAATTTTGAAACAAATTTATTCGTTAATAGTTTTGAAATAACAAAATTCATTAATGTGAGTTGTAGTATTCATTTTATTTTAATTCTACGTTATAGATGTTTTGCAAGACGCTTTTAAAAATTTTACGTTATAGAGTTTTGGAAGTTACAATTTTTCTTTTCGATTCATGAACCTATTATAAATATTATTTAATTAAAATTCTTTTCTTACGAAACTTTTGTACTATAAATTGAGTTTCTTTTGGTTGAAAAGATAAGCACTCAAGAAAAATTACTTTCCCTTGAAAACACTTGCGAGACATTAATCAAAAGGTGAAATCACCAATTCAAGAATAGAAGAGCAACATTCTTGAATGCTACTTCTTTTGTGGCTTAGTTGAATCCCGAAGATAGAGTTGTTATTTATTCTTCCGATTACTCGTGGGAGAGATTCCAACTATCATCAAGAAACGTATTTACGTGCCTCTAAGTCAAGCAAGCGTTGTTTTAAATTCCTTATATTTTTATCATTCTTATTCAGTTATTCTAACAATTTGAAGATAGTTGTCTCTATGGCATCCACATCAATAACAAACAGTGTTCTAAATTTGCCTAATCCTAATTTTCGAATATTTGATGGCAAAGACTTCCCTAGATGGCGTTGAAAGATGGAATTATTTTTAAGATGATTAAAGTTACCATATGTTCTTAAGAAATCTTGTCCTGATGCTCCTGGTTCTAAAGTAGCAATGGATGAGGCTACTCTGATTAAAGAACAAATTTTCAAACGACAAGATGATTACTTATACAAGAATTATATTCTTGAAGGAATGTCCAATAAATATAATGACCAATATAATATTAAGTGATTTGCTACAGTGATTTGGGATATACTCTTAAACATACCCATTCAGCAGAAGAGACGAGTTCAATGAAATTTCTTAATTCAAATTATATGGAGTTCAATATAGTTGATGGAAAATCAATCATTGTACAAGTACAAGAATTTCAACTAGCTAATAAAATTGCTACATCTGGAAATGTTCTTGATGAAAAAGTTTCATGTTGGTGCGGTTGTCTCAAAACTTCCTCCATCTTGAAAGGAGTACAGAGGTAAACTCTTACACAAAAAGGAAGATTTGACTCTTGGACAATTATTGTATCACTTGCAAATTGAACAAGAGATACGATAGCGTGACAATAACCTGTTGAAGGAACCAATAATGAAAGCTCATGTTGTTGAAGAAAAGACCAAGAAGGAACCTACCAATAATAAATTTTTGAAGGCAAAGAAGAGTAAAATTTTCTGCATACTAATTCTAATTCTAATACAAATATCACTTAACAATCAATACTTTTGCAACGTGTTATAAACATGAATTTTATATATTCATAAAAAAAAAGAAAATTAATAAGGAATAGGGCGAAGAAAGTAGAACTTTTGTATAATCATCATCAAGCCAATTCAATTTCTCAATAATAATAGATTGACGTAGAAAATCAATCCCGAATAGTGATAGTTATTTGATGTTGAAAAATCGTGTCATAATTTTATAACACACCGGTAGACAAGTCAAACATGACATGTAGTTCTTTTATATATATATATATATACACACACACACATTCTTTAAGAAATTGAAGAAGAACAATTTGAGAATGATTTAGAAAAATAATTAATGTTAAATGTAATAATAGAAAAATAATGTTGATCTCTTAATATGGTAAAGTAAAAAAAAAACTGATAAACAATTAAGATTTTTTTTATGGAATATAACATATGAGTTATTTCAAAAGGTTTATTTTTTTAGGAAAAAATGAAAATGTGACATGGCATAGCAATAGGTGATAGAATAGTATTTTTTTTTGTGCCAAGTATATAGAATAGTATTTTTGTGTGTGTCAAGTATATTCTGATGAAAATATGTAAAGTTGGGTGATATTGTAGTCTTAAAACAAACATAAGTGATATAATAGGTAATTTGTCAAACATGGGTCTATCTAAGGAAATTACTCCTATACTTTTTTAAGGGAAAAGACTCAAATATGCTATTGAACTTTCAGAAAAGGCTCATTTATGTCATCAGTTAAAAGTTTGGCTCATTTATGTAATTACTGTTAAAAAAAAGGCCCATTCATGCCATTATATTTTAACAATGGTTTTGTAAAACCATTTTTGACACGTGGCCAATTATAATTCGGCCACGTCATCAGTTTTTCAAAAAAAAAATTTATTCAGAATTTTGTTTTTTTTATTAAATAAATTAATGACATGACCAATTATAATTCAGCCACATCATCAATTTATTTGATAAAAAAAATTAATTTCATCTTTTTTTCAGAATTATGATTTTTTTATTAAAAAAATTATGACGTAACCGAATTATAATTGGTCAAGTGTCAAAAATGGTTTTGTAAAACCATTGTTAAAAAATAATGACATAAATGAACTTTTTTTTATGGTAATTACATAAATGAGCCAAACTTTTAACTAATGGCATAAATGAGCATTTTCTAAAAGTTCGTTGGCATATTTGAGCCTTTTCCCCCTTTTAATGATCTTCATGAATTTTCATTGTAAATCAGTTTTCTTTTTTATCAGTCCCTCATTACTTGATTTACTCATGAATGATATGATTTCAACTATAATTATATGTTTTTCAATGAAATTTCATGAACTCATAACATATAAGTAATTCATGACTTAGAATTACGTTATTTCAGATGCAAGTATAAGATTATCAAATTTTTATGATTTAGATGCTTAAAAATAAAGTATCCTTCAAATTATTTTTAGATTATCATGATATAAGATGCTTTCAGATAACGGATCTCTGAATGTCATTTGAATCACCATGATTTAAAAGCTACTTAATACATATAAGTTATTAGTATGATTTGATATTATCATATTATTACTGTTTTCAGATTATGCATGTTTCCATTAGAAGTATACTTAGTATCAAGTAGATTTTAGGGATGAAGGTCTGATCAACATCTGTGAGCCTTTACTAACTATCTTTAAGTCTCAGATTTATGTGCCGCCGTAATATTTTTCTCAAATAGACATTAGCAAGTGAATCCACATTAGCTCAGTTATCAAGTCTCCTACAATGGCAAACATTGGATACCTTATATCGTTAGTCCCCTAGCTCCAAAGGATGTCATTAAACCACTACTAAAAAACTGTAAAAAAAACAATCGCCAAAAACGACGGACAAAGTTGCTTTTTTGGTCAAAATTGACGAAAAAGTGAGGCAGTCTCTTTTTTTGCTTTTTAGCTCGATGCTTTCTTTCGTTTTTTTGACTTATTTTTATTTAATTTCAAAAGGAGGCGTCGTGCGTTGCTTTTTAGGAAATTTTTTTTTTTTTGAAAAATACAAAAATGCGACGGACAAAATCACGTTGTCCGTCGCTTTTTCTGCAATTTTTTTGACAGAAGAAACTTTGTTCACATGCAAATTCAATTCAATTCTACACTATTCAGCCCAATCAATCACAGACAATTATAAACAATCTACACAAAACATAAAATAATAAACTTAAAATAACATTTGAAAGTATCTAAATCACAATTTGAAGACTTATAAATCATTCAAATTTTGTTTTCAAAATTTCATAAATGTCCAGAGATCTAAACTAGGGATTCGGATCTACAAAATTATCCTCATTATCACTGTCACCATCGGCGTCCTCGAGAGACAAAATAGTAGGTCAACAAGTGAGGTTCATTTCTTGTTTTTTGATTTGTTGAACGGTCTCTCTCATGCTTCGTTGTTCATATACTCTTCTCTAGTCCGACTCTGCCAGTACTCCTATTATTAAGTTGTGCTATTTAAGCCAGCATAGCAGCAATCTGAACACCGTCAAGTGCCTCAGTTTGACGTCAAGATCCAATACTTCTTAAGCCTGACTAGAGTCATCTTACATCGTTTAGATAGCCTAGACATATCATGTACCCTTGTGTGTCCCCCCTACCACTTTTCTTTCCAAATCTGGATGGACAGTTCAGGTGTCATTTCGATCGAACTATCTAGATTCTCAGCGATATAGTGATAAAACTCATCCTGCATATTAAATATAAAAATTGACATCAATATATATACATATCATAAATATATTCACTATTAATAATATATTATTTATCTTAAATAACTTACAAAAGTTTGTTCAGCCCTTTCCTCCACCCACATATTCGAATCCGACTCATTTTCTTTCTTCCTGACATGAGTCTTCTTAAAAACCTTTTGTTCAATGGGAGTGCGTCCCAATTCTTTTTTCTAGAAATAATATCTGAAATTTATAACTGATGAGTCCATAAATTGGACTCATTTAGGGGCTATATTTTGATAGAAATAGTGTCCTTAATTGCTTGTTTTGACTCAATCAATAATATGTAACCTTGAGTTTCAGGTTTTTGAGTTGAGACAAAGCGTGGATACTACTTGGCAAAATGTAGCAAAAAGGATGAAAAGAACAAAGAAATGAAAGCTTGAATATCGTCGAGTCAACTTGGCAACTCACCAATAGGTCTAACGATCGCCTTTTGTTCTTGTCACGCCCCGAGCCTACACCCCTGGACGTGGTCGAAACTCAATGAACAGTGCTGGATTTGAGCAAAACTTCGTCCTGACTTACTTAACTCGGCGGAAGTCTTAACTCAATAATAAACTAGAATCATTCTCATAATAATAATTTAAAATAATATGTCTTGGCCAAAATGACTCTTAAGTCTCAAAATAGAACATCTGAAAATAAAGAGACTCAACTAAACTAAATAACTGACTATTCGTCTATGAAACCTCTAAAAATACTTTGATGAATATTGGGACAAACCCCACAACATTCTGAAAGTGAAAGACTGGAAAGCATAATAAAGGATCCTTCAAAATGTAAGGAGGCTCACCACTGACTCTGAGTGCTTAAACTGGATGAACGAGGCACTGGATGCTGATCTTGGTTACCTGCGTCTGCGTTATAAGACAATGCAGGCCAACTGACATCAGTAAATTGAATGTACAAGTCTGCGAGTTGGAATGCTAAAAAACAACTTAAGCTTGATGAGAATAAGATGAGCTTACCTTGAATCTGCTCAACTCAAGAAATATTCAACTCAATGTATGTATATAAAACAATTTAAAATACATGCGATATATATAAAGCTTGTAAAACAGTAAACAACTTAGTTCTTTAAATAAAATGCAATAGGAACTCAACTTTACTTATATATGAATGTAATATAGTTATGTCGGAGATTCTCTAACCGACAACCACCACTATGAGCCTAAGTGCTGATACAACATCTCGCCCATACTGCGAAAATTGTCCTATACTTTGTCGTCGCATAGAACTCCTTAACTTAGTGGATCACTAGCTTAACTTACATGATCATCTAAAAAGTATAACCCACCCATGATGGCTACATGGTTTACATGGAGACTTGAGTTAATATAAATTTTCATCCCCATATCGGTGCTCAATAATACTCTCAAAATATTCTTTAGCTCATGCATTTTAAATAACTTCCTTTTGTTTGGGTTGAGATAATTTGCTCAAGACTTTAGCTTTAAAAATCTCTCTTAGAATCAATGTTCCCTTTTTTTGTTCAAAATTCTTTTGAGAAATCTTAGTTTCATCTTAACTTAAATGTAAAAATATTTATAAACTTTCTAGGGAATACTTAGTTTCCTTATACTTATTTGAAGGAAAGAGTTTAACTTTTTCTCTTTCTTTAACTCAAAACTTGATCCTTAAAACGAAGTTAAAATGGTTAAATAAGACTCTTGGGAACTTTAACAAACTTTACTTTGACTTAATTCTTTACCTTAAGACTTAACTCTTAGCTTCTTAGAATTTGATCTTAACTTTCCTTGAATTTGACTATGGATTCAAGGTTCATGATTTCATGATGTTTAGATGTACCTTAGAGTGTTGGAATTGACTAAGAATTGTAGGTATATCATTTAGGAACTAGTACGAAAAGATGGAGTAAAATGACGTCTCCTAGTCAACCCTGGCTCTTGGAGGGGTGCCTGAGCCTGACAAACATCATATTTCCCAAGGGGCTCTTGCTGGCGCAGCACGCTAAAGCCTGACGAACATTATTTGTCCTGAGGGTCTCTAGTTGGTGCGGCGCCCAAGGCTTGTCAGACGGGATCTTCATATTTTCTTCTTCATTTTTCAACTCTAAACCTTCTAAACTCCCATGGATCTTTCCCAATCACTTAGGATCACTAATAACCTCAATACCTAATAGATCACCCCGAAACACGAATCCAATCAACTAAAACATACTACAACTCAACCAACAAGAATTTAACCATTATTCTTCAAGAACTTCAATATTCATCATTCAATCTATTCAAACTTCGCTGAATTAAAAAAATTTGGTGTATGGGTGAACTAACCCAACACATAAAGATCTCACATATCTTAATAGGGACCACCCCCGACGAATTTCACTCAACGATCTTGGCGTTCTTGATGAATTCTTAGTCTTTCACCCTTCTCCTTCTTCTCTTTTGTTTTCTCCCAAGTCATAAGCATGAATAACTTTTCTAAAACTGACTTAAGGATTAGTTATACCCCTAATAAACCCTTAAAATGAATTATGAATTAGATGGGTGAAAAGACAAGTTTACCCTTACTAAAATCCAAAATGGGACTTTCCTCACTTTAACAACCAAACTTCTGAAAGGCATATCTCCCTCATACTTTGTCGAAATCATGCAAACCCTGTGCCATTGGAAAGAAATTTCCAAGGGATTTACAACCATATAAAGAACTAACTCTAAATCATCCTTAGCTAAAAATTATGGCCGGTTGAAAATGACCAAAAATCACTTTCTGAACTTAGAAAATTTTCCTGATTTTTCCTATTCCTTTAAAAAATGATAAATTTTAGTTTCTTAGATTATTTTGGCTATTACGAATTAGAGGTGATATAGTTCTAGTGTGTTGATCCCTGAAGGAAAGGATCAAATTCGCAGTGAAAAAGAGCATTCAACACATCACCAAAAAGTTTCGTAAAGCAGTATTTGACCGCCCAATTATCCAAAACACGAAGATTCTTGGACTAAGTGTAAGATAGTGATGTAATGACCAAAGGGCGTGCCAATTTTTTCAGTGATTCTGACTAACTATTCTGTGCGCCCGCTGCAGTACTAATATTTGAAAATTATAAATACTTGTTGAGTGCTTTAGCTTAATATCGTACATTATTAGATTTTTTCCAGCTTTTATCTTAGTTTTTGAGCTCTAAGTTTGAAAGAGTTTAGAAGAAGAACTTCAAGATTAAAATGGTTTCATCTCCAAGGATTTGGTCTTGGGTCATTTGATTTATACATTCTTGGGTTGTAATAAGATTTAAATCTTGTTACCCACTTGACTGCAATCTCATTTTGGTATAATTTCTATCTCTTATTTATGTCTAGCTAAAACACAATTCTTGGGGTGTAATTTTATGAATATATTGTAAATTAGTTGTTGGGTCTTGTTTTCTAATAATTATTTTTAGTTTAATTGTGATTTCATTTAGTTGTTGTGGATGAATATAATGAGGTTGTAGTTGTAACACCCTGTAGCTAGAGCAAACCAAAAATTAGTTTTTCAGAAAAATCTGTAGGTGCTACCAACAGTGGCATTGACGTACCATATCCTGAACCATGGTCCGTCCTGCACAACCGTCGATGGGATCAGAAACTCCCAGAAATTTCAGCCTAGAAAAATTGGTTAAGTCTTGGACGACAGACGACTTACGATCCGTAGTCCGTGACCGTCGATCAAGACTCCCTTCAATCACTCTCTGAAAAGAGATATGGATGACAAGCATGGTTTGTAGGTGAACCCATGGTCCGTAGGTGGAAAATTTGCAGCCAGTTAAGGGAAAATGCAGTTGGGTCAACTTAAGATAATCATAACTCTTAGCACAAAATGAATTAGGTCTCCCATGACCTACCCACATATAGATAATTGAATTATCTTTTCATAACCTCTAACCTTGCTAAAATCAGACCTTTGAGTAAAACGTTATGCCCATTTTAGTAAATTCCTATTGAACAAGTCCTCACGACGGGGCATCGGGTGCACGACGGACCGTCAGTCCTTGCCGTCGTGAGGCCCGACAGTAACCTTCCCAGGGGTCTTTTTGACCTTTCCCACTCCATTTAAACCCTAAGTTACGTCGTTTTGACCCTAAATCATCAAATTTTAGTCAATTTAAGCCTATAAATATAATTAAAACATATCCAAGTCAAATCATTAAATCAAAACTTAGAAAATTAGAAGCAAGAGAGGAGAAAAAAAGCTCAAGAACCCTAGTTCAAGAATACCACAAGCTCCAGCAGCTCCAGCCCCAAAACTTTAAGTATTTTTTTCGTAGATTTCATCACCAGTTATGTGGGATTTCACTAGTGGGTTCCTTTCACCCATTGGGTCCTTAGTTTCAGTTAGTTCTTGATTCTCTTATCATGATTAAACCTAGGGTTTCTAGAACTTTAATATAACTTTATGAATTTGTTAAATATATGTTCCAAATCAGATTATCATGTTATTACTCAGATTATCACATGAATTTCAAAACCCTACCTTTGTATTTCTTTAGTTTTTGAATTACACATGCTAGGTCATATATTTCAGACACTTCAGATATACATGCCTCAGTTATAAATGCATAATTACCAGATTAATTGTTGCATTCTCAGTTTGCATGTTCAGTTTTGAGCTATCCAGTATTTACAGAAATTCAGATATAATTAGTTAATTTACAGAATTTATTGGGAGTAGCATAATACCGAGTTGGACTAGGGTTTAGCGTACCCAATAGTCCCAGAACTACTACTCGAGTAGGTTGTAAGTCCTCTCTGTAGGAAATCAGTTTAGTGATCACGCCAGCATGCCTTTATACCTTTGACAGGGTATATTGGGTCCTCTCAGTGGGGCGTATACATAGGACTCCACATTTAGCTCATGTGGTTTTATTATCGGTTATTAGTAGCTCCCATGGTTCAGTCAGACTCTCTGCATTGACCATTTATCAGTATATTCAGTATTCAGTTTCAGCATGTTATAAATTGGTCATTGCATCCAATTAGCTCAGAAATCAACACATCACGTTCAGATTATTATACTTGTTTTTTGTGCTTTTAGTTATGTTTTATTTCAACTTTTCTCTATCCTATATGCTTAGTACCTTTCAAGTACCGACGCATATGTACGCTACATCTTCTCGTGATATAGGTTAAGCTTCTCAGCATCCAGATCACACACAAATCGATTTCCCGATCTCCAGTTCAGCAGATTCAGTGGTGAGTCCTCATTCTCCGAGGACAACAATCATGAGTTTCATTTCAGTCTTTATTGATTTAGTTTCGATTTTTGCTTGATTTAGCTGGGGCTTGTCCGAGTATTTCTAGTCTAGTTTAGAGGCTGTTTTCAGACATAGTTAGATTCAACTTAGCATTGAGTTAATATTTCTTTTGTATTAAACTCATAATTTTCAAATATCTTAGTTATAGAATATGGGTATTCCCCATCTTTTCATCTTAAGTATGATTTAGCTTCCGCAACAGTTTATTATCTTTAGTATGCTCATGATCTTGCCAGTAGGGTTAGCTTGGGATCACTTGTGGTCCTAGGTTCCATGTCTGCGTCTCAGGGGTAGCTCGAGATGTGACAGTAGTTGCAAATATAATTTCATATATGTGTTTTCGGCTTGCTCAAGAGAGATGTCGAGAAACTAAGACTACTAAATTTATGGCCGGTGGGAGCGGGTCGACATGAGGTTCAACTCGAGAGGGTGAACCATAGTATCAAGCAACACACTCAGCTCAAGAGAGTGAGTGAGTTAAGGCGGAGGCTGTGCTTCATGTGGCAAGTGGGTGTCCGAGAGGAACCTTTTTGAAACGAGGTAAGTTGCTTGAGAAAGAGCTTAAGAGAGAGCTTATTCCCCTTAAAGTCTATCCTAGTTGCAATTATTTTATGAATTCTCTACCAAAAACATGTACCCAATAATCTTGTTTATTTCGTATTCCGATCACATCCGAAGAATCCCCCTTTCCTTGATTTAGTTCTCTTGTTAATTTCATTATTTCTACTTTTGACAAATCCTCATCGATAATTGCCACTTGCATTACCCCATTTTAGAATAAATATGTTTTTATTCGATAATGTATTTAGCTACGACTAGTTAGAACGTAATTTTACTTTCCTATTAATTCTCATCATCACTCCTAGTGGAAAGGACCCCAACCCTTTGTTGAATTAATATACTACAGTACGATCATCGATTCTTGCATTGCAAATTGTGTCTTTGATAACATGACCGATCAAAATAGTGTTGCTGCTAGGGAGTGGTTTTTTTTATGTGAGAATTTATAATTAAGTAGAATTTTTGTTCTTATTAGTTGTAGTTTTACTAACTTTATTTTTAGTTTTATTTTTCTTTTGAGTTGCAATTGTATGCAGGCACCCTGAGCATGGTTGAGGGAAGTGGTGGCAAGTCGGATGAGGCAAACCAAGAAGTCGAGGGTGACTTCAAGTTATCTGCACTAGCAACTAGCTAAACGACTTGGCACCAAAATCTCAAAGGTAGAAAAAAACTAGTGCAATAGACAAGGGAGGTACCTACCTTCTCATGAGCTATACAATTCTAGATACACTGAGAATGGTCGTATGGAAAATACACTGCAAATAATTCTCCAGAAAATTTTTGAGCATGATAGAGTGCCAGAAGAAATGATGGAGAATATTGTGGTGTTGCATCAGATGATTAGCTTTCTCTCTTGGTCTACGTAACTGATCAAAACCTTTATGAGTCATGTAGTGCCTCATCTCCACCCAAAAATTGGGGTTACGTAGTGACACTAGGGACAATCCCAATAGTGAAGAATGAGAAAATACTCACGTCATGCCACAATGTTAACTAAGGTGCTTCTTAGGAGGCAAACCAAGGTTTTAAATGCTTTAGTTTACTTTTATAAATAATGTACCAATTTTAATCACGTAGTTGTAATCATGAAGTTGTGTCGATGTGCTCGAGTACCCCAGGACACTAAGACAGATATTGAGGTCACCCCTTCATCCTCTACTGACATCCGACGTATTGAGACTGACTAGACAGGAGAGGAGGCTAAAGGGAGGAAAGTAGTTCCGTCACACATCTCTCTAGAGATGGACGTGCACATGCATCTTCGCCTACTCCGGCCCCTTGGCTGTCAAGTATATCCACTCCTTCCTCTTATTCTGAGTCTTTGGTTCTTCATCATCCTCCCAGCCCATCAAGATTACACAGAACCATGATCTTGAAGACGGGGAATTTTTCTCAATCAGCTAATACATGAGCAACCCGACCCAAGAGATCCATTTTAGGGATGATCGAGAGTTTCATACTTGCTGCAGTCACTCCCTTTATACTTTTTTTGATACGTTGACTGTGAGAGTCATACCTTGTGAGAATAGACAGGGGAAATTTTCCAAGATAACGACTTTGAAAGCCATATATGAAGACCTAAGGAAAGACGTAGACTATCTCAAGTCTACCGACTTAAATTTGTTTATAGGGAGGGCATACAACTTGGATACTCTAGAGACCTCGGGGATTCCTATGGTCACCACCGTAGAGGTACAAATGGATGATATAGCTGATGAGTAGCCAGAAGCAGAGCCTGATGAGAAGATGATAGCAACACATGAGAAGGAGACAACAGACAACCAAGATGAAAGCATATTCAATGACTTTTCAAATCTGGTGGAGATGGTTGTGCAGTAGGTGCTCCATACATTACCGTCTAAGATGTCCACCACATCCCCTAATGGATTTCGCACTGCTATTCCCTTTGAGGAGACTCCGAGCACTGATGCCCATATACAGACTACCACACCAAGTGCTAAGGCCTCGACAACTGGAGATACTACATAGACATGACTTCTCTTTACCTCCTTCTATGTCTTACTATATATTTCCATTTGATACTTTTACTTGCATTTGTAGACAAATAATATTTAACTGTGGTGAAATGAGGCCCATTTTTGTGTGTATTGAGTTATGTGTTTCATGTTAATGTTTGGGTTGTTTTGCTTTACATTATGTTTTCTCTGTTTTTGTGGATGTTTTAGCTTATGTCTTCCCTTTGTTATAATTGAAAAAATGATTTCGACCCCTCCAAAAAATTTTAAATTTTTGTAAATTCCCGACACTTCTTGTATGTATTTGAAATGTGGTTGTTCTTAGGCAAATTTAAGTCTCAATTTCAATCAATGCCAACGACTTGAATAGTGCTCGCAATCGAGCGAATATGAATTTACGACTACAACGAGGCAAATGAAGTTGCATAGACAATATGTGAACTCTTTGCATCGCATTGTGATTAGCCAATTATCAAATTGATTCCCTTGTAATGACCGTTGCAAACTACCAAAAGTGTTGAGTCTTGTTTGACTTTAGTGTCGGTACCTTGTGTGATAAGCTTACCTTGAACCATGCATGACAACACCTAGAATTTTCCCCATTAGTCCTGTTGACTAAGTAAAGTTTTCTCTTGATATGATCTTAGGCAACTTTATAGAGTATGAGCCAATTCGACATAAACCTCTCACTTGACCTACCTTGTGAGTGTGTGAATCTCTTGAATATCCCTTGAGCCTTACCTTTCTTTGGAATAAACTTGACAAAACAAAACCTCAGTAAACCTTTTACCCATAACCCTCTTAATTTGTGCTTAATAGAGTAGCTAACTGATTAGCCCAAAAGCCTAAGTTGGGGGGTATGGTGGAAAGAGAAAGCAGGTCAAGAAAGTCTGAAGGATCCGCTCTACCAATTGTGTTGAGAAAAATGGAACCCATCCATATAAAGAAAAGAGAAAGAACAAAAGAGAAAAATAAAAAGAATGAAAAAGAAAATTTGTGAAATAAATTTGAAGATTATAAAAAGAAAAAAAGGGGTTTCCAACACCCTATGGAAAAGTGAATAAAGGGATAACTTATGAGCATTAATGAACTTGATAAAGAAAGGAAAACAAGTGTTATTAGAACTAGATTTCATGAGGATCATAATCACTGAGCCTAAATTACCATATACCTTTGCACTCAACCCCATTAGAAGCCTTAAAAAAACCATTTTGATCTTAAGAAAGCTGAAACAAATGTTGATAGAAAAATACGGGCAAACCTATCGGTGAAAGAATGCATTGTATTTTTCTTTGAGAGAGTGAGAATTGTATCTCATTCGTGAACCTTTAATGATTATATAACATATGAGTGAGAATGAAATCATCATTTGTGTGAGGGCATTCAAATGCTTTTGTTGAGCTTGAACTTGCATTTGAAGCAAGTACTACGAGCTTGAGAATCTTTGGTAATGGTGTCACAAATTGAATCTTTGGGTACATAATTGATCCTTGCATAAGAAAATTGAGTCTTTTTTGTGTACAATTTATATTCATGATTGCATCTTGTGTAGCACTGTTTGAGACATCCTTTTTGAACTGTTGAACTTGAGTTTTACTTGAGGACAAACAAGAGTGTAAGTTGGGGGTGTTCATGAGTCCATAAATTGGACTTATTTAGAGCTATATTTTGATAGAAATAGTGTCCTTGATTGTTTTGTCTCAATTAATAATGAATAACCTTAAGTTTTACGTATTATGAGTTTGAGGCAAAGCATAAACACTAGTTGGCAAAAAGGAGCAAAAGGATGAAAAAAATGAATAAATGAAGGTCTAAGGATGCCCGAGTCAACTTGGTCACAAGCCGATAGGTCTGAAGATCACACATTGTTCCATTGTGTTAAGCCTAAATGAAGGGATCAAATCGGCGGTGAAAAGGAGAATTCGATGCATTTGCTGAGATATTCCATGAATTGGTACCTTATCCCCCAATGATCAAAAATATGAAGATGCTTGGACTAAGCGCAAGACGATGATGAAGTGACCAAAGGGTGAATCACCGATTTGTTCAGTGATTCTGCTTACCTACGTTGAGCGCCCTGCTGCAACACTAATCTTTGAAAACTGTAAATACTTATTGAGTGTTTTAGCTTATTTGCGAACATAATTAGAATTTTTCCAGTTTTTATCTTAGTTTTGGAGCTCTAGTAAAGGGTTTTTTGAGTGCAAAGTGATAAGTTAGGTATCTCTAAATCCTTGGTCCAGCATTTAAAGAATTTCACTCTGTACCTTGATCCGGCTACGTGTGTTTAAATTACTAACCCTTACCTTTTACATCATATTAAACATCATATACGATGTTTGGCTTAGTTATCACCTCTCACCAACCGAAACTAGCCTATTAGATAGTATCCACTAAATCTATGTCGATAATTCGTTTCCTATCAAGTATCCCTTTGGTATGGCAAATAGCAATATGGCAAGTTCTAACGCGTGCACTCGTTAAAAAGACTTTTAGACGAAAGAATTATCGATACATGCAATAACCTAGTTGAGAATTGTTAATTGGCTAGGTTTATTTTGTTAATCACTCATGGTTCCCACAACCCTAGTTGTGGATTTAGTTACTCATGCTTAGAATAACACAATTCATATTTTTTGAATAATAATCATAAACTTACTTTGACAAGTTTGAAGAAAATCTAGAAATTATACTTGAAACAACAAAATTCATTTGAGAATTGATTCCGAAAATTTTACTTAATTTCCCAAGTTCCAAAGTCATTTTCCCATAACAAAAGTATGAAAAATAATAAAAGATCCAACCCCAAAAACGAGGTTTTACACCCTATTTATAAAAACATTGTACTAAAATTAAAAGGAAGGCAATTAAGGAAAGTTTGTCCAAAAAAAGCAACTTCAATTGGACTTGGGTCTTTTAATTTCTTCATTCTTAGGCTGTAACAACACTTAAATCTTCATACCCACTTGAATTCAATCTCATTTCGGTATAAATTTCTATCTCTTGTTTATGTCTAGCTAAAACTCCAATTCTTGGGATGTGATTTTGTGAATATGGTGTAAATTAGTTATTGGGTCTTGCTTGCTGATAGTGTATTCGTAGTTTAATTATGATTTTGTTTAGCAGTTGTGGATAAATCTAATGAGATTATAGTTTCAAATATTATCTCATATATGTGTTCGGGTTGCTCGAGAGAGAGAGAGAGAGAGAGAGGTCGAGAAACTAAGACTATTAAATTAAGGGTCGGTGGGAGTGGGTCGACATGAGGTTTAGCTCGAGGGGGTGAACCCTAGTCTCACACCACACACTCAACTCAAGAGAGTGAGTGAGTTAAGGCAGAAGTTGTGCTTCATGGGGCAAGTGGGTGTCCGAGAGAAACCCATTTGAAAAGGGGTAAGTTGCTCGAGAGAGATCTTCTCCCCCTTAAAGTCTAGCCTGGTCACAATTAATTTTTGAATTCTCTATCAGAGAATGTATCCAATGATCTTGTTTATTCCGTATTTCGATCATATTCCAAGAATCACCCTTTCATTGATTTAGTTGTATTGGTAATTTCTACTTATCTGTAACAAATCCCTATCGATAATTGACACTTGCGTCACCTCATTTTAGATTTAATATGTTTTTATTTGATAATGTGTTTAGCTATGATTAGTTAGAACGTATGTTTACTTTCCTAATAATTCTCATTACCACTACCTGTGAAAACAACCCCAACCCTTGGTTGGATTACTATACTACGATCGATTGTCTACAATTACATTGGAAGTTGTGTCTTTGATGAAGTTACCGATCAATAACAATATATACGAATCAACTAATTATTTATTCAAAATTTTAACTTTGAACTTACCATCTCTTTTGTAATTGTTCCGACGGTCTTTTCACCTCCAGTGTGCAACGAGCCACCCTTAAGACTATCTCTAGTCTTTTTTGCTTGTTTTGATGTTGCCTGTAAACTTGTTTGTGTTTTAATTCAAACCCAATTCATCAAAAACATGGGGCAACATCCAAATTGGACGTTCACCACTATCGCGGACTTTTTTCAGCCAGCTAGATAGTTTGGCGGATGCCCTCTTCTCAAATGTGGTCATAATGACTAAATTTTAACTCGACTCCCAAGTACAATTGTCTGAAAAAATTTGAATGACGTTAATTATATCAATAGTAAAAAAAAGTAAATTATACTATATATATACCTTAAGTTCATTAAACATCGCCTGAAATATTTAGTTTGGAATCTCACTCCAAGAACTATAAGGCTGTGTAAAAAGTCTTCTAACAAAGTCTATTAAAGTCCAGGCAGCATCCTTTGCAAGATGACACCTTTAAAACACATAATAAATATGTTATTTCATGGATAATTTATGAAAGTATAAGAAAATAAATAAAATAAACTAACAAATAGATAACAAAACAAATTTAGGATGATCCATCAGCTCAATCATGACTCTACAAAGTATGTCCTTTTGGCCAAAAGTTAGAGTATCCAACTCATCATGTGGTGTAGCACTAGGTCTAGTTGTAGATGAGGGTGATACATCAAGATGCACAAAATTCTAAGTCAATAGAGGCGTACTTGCCATAGCATCTAACTCTCCAATCCTCACGGAAGATAACTAAGGAGATGAGCCTGTGAGAGATGGAGGACTTGTCGATAAGGGTCGTGCTCGACGAATAGCCTATAAAGGTGATGTAATGTGGTTTCATGGTACTTACAATGATTTTTCCTTGAGTTTAGTGTGTGTCTAGGGCCTTTTTGTAGTAATTTTAATGTGTTCTATATGTGTTTTGCAGAAAAGTTGTCCAAAACGGAAATGCAGATGGCTGTGCAGAAGTGACCCACGAAGCCATCGACGACCTGTCGTTCCTTCGACGGACCATAGAGGTGATCGTAGACGTGAGATTCAAGCATCAGAAAGAAACTCGGGGAATTCTGACAAAGTGTGGGGTTATGGAAGGATCGACGGTCCATCGACTGATCGACGGACCATCCTAGCAAATTGTTGGTGAAATCAGAGACTACTCCACTACTTGATGTTGAAGAGAAGTTTAAGTATGGAAAAATGGAGGCATCGACGGACCGTAAGTTAATCGATGGACTGTGCTGCTGGTTGGATTAGAGAATATGTACCGTGCAGGCTTTGAAAAGATGCTAAGTATGGTCGTCGACTGAAGTTGCTTTTTTTGGACAAACTTTCTTTAATTGCCTTCATTTTAATTTTAGTACAATGTTTTTATAAATAGGGTGTAAAACCTCGTTTTTGGGGTTGGATCTTTTATTATTTTTCATACTTTTGTTATGGGAAAATGACTTTGGAACTTGGGAAATTAAGTAAAATTTTCGGAATCAATTCTCAAATGAATTTTGTTGTTTCAAGTATAATTTCTAGATTTTCTTCAAACTTGTCAAAGTAAGTTTATGATTATTATTCAAAAAATATGAATTGTGTTATTCTAAGCATGAGTAACTAAATCCACAACTAGGGTTGTGGGAACCATGGGTGATTAACAAAATAAACCTTGACAATTAACAATTCTCAACTAGGTTATTGCATGTATCGATAATTCTTTCGTCTAAAAGTCTTTTTAACGAGTGCACGCGTTAGAACTTGCCATATTGCTATTTGCCATACCAAAGGGATACTTGATAGGAAACGAATTATCGACATAGATTTAGTGGATACTATCTAATAGGCTAGTTTCGGTTGGTGAGAGGTGATAACTAACCCAAACATCGTATATGATGTTTAATATGATGTAAAAGGTAAGGGTTAGTAATTTAAACACACGTAGCCGGACCAAGGTACAGAGTGAAATTCTTTAAATGCTGGACCAAGGATTTAGAGATACCTAACTTATCACTTTGCACGCAAAACCTTAGGGAAGAATTGTTTTAAGCTATGGTTATGGCGTTATGAACCTATGGGAAACACTTATACCTAGTTTCTCTTATAACTTGATAAAAACCAACAATTTATTCTTGTTACTTGTTATATTTCATCACATTACAATATTTTTGTTTCATAAAAGCCCCCCATTTAATTATTAGTTTTTGGAAAGAACTTGACTAAATAGAGGTAATCATATATTAAAGTTAAGTCTAAATTAGTTTCCTCATGGTATCGAACCCAACCTAATAGTTGGGTTATTTACTTGATACAACTGCTTATACTTCTTTAGGGAAGTATAATTTGAGCATATCAAATGGTAGGTCTTCGTAGCGTCATACATACAACGCCTGTGAAGTAGAGGATGCACCAACTGGTCGACTAATTAGGATATTATTACCGAGGATCCGTCGTACCAAACGAAACATCAAATAGATGAGTATCACAGATGATTTGTTTTGGCACAGGAGAAATAGATCCTACAATATCCTCAGGATCTATTGGTCTCTTAGACTTCTTACTTTCAACCTGTTTAGTCTGACTAACTCCAAAATGCTCATGATATCTATTGATGTCACCACATGTATGCAATTTTAGATGTATAATATATGTAAAAATCATAATTTAAATAAAATTAGCAAAATATACTAACTTACATGTATGTACTAGCTAGCTTTCATACTACACTATTCCTCCTCGCTTATTTCAATTCCATCATTCTCCCATTCTTCCTCCTCAATTGCTTTATGTTAATTATCATCTCTTTCTTCGCCATAAAATCATTCATTTTTATCATTCTCGAATATTTATTCCTCAACATTAAGTATCTCATCATCAAATACTTCTTCTAATATGTGTTGAGGATGTTGTAGTGTGGTTTTCAATTCAACATCAACTTGTTGTTGAGCAGTTGCAAAATCATTTTGATATGCCACATTTAAGACATTGTCAATTTAAATTCTTACCAGAGGCTTACTTTTTATAACAATCTACCAATAGTCTTTGTCTCTACGCAATGGATATGGAGCGTAATACACTTATTTAGCATTTTGTGCAATGATAAAAGGATCATAACTTTTGTATTTTCTTTTGTGCTTAACTTCAATTATATTATGTTGATGGTCCACCTTTGTGCCTCTATGTGATGAGTCAAACCACTCATACCTAAATAATACAAACTTCTTTTTAGGCCAACTAGAATACCTTACTTCAATAATTTCATGAATGACACCATAATATTCAATAATTTGGCCAGTACATCAACATCACCTTGTATGTAGACACCACTATTATTTGTTTCTTGTTCCTAGAAATTCTTCAGTTTGAAACTTAAAACCATTAATACAATACTTATTCATTGTCAGTACTAGCGATTCACGTCCAAATGCTACTTGTTTCACTAACTGCAAATGATGGACACCTGAGTATTCATCGTAAATCTACGTGATTGTTATTTCAAGTAATATAATTTAGTATGACATTAATATATTACTAAATATTTATTGATTTCATACATAGTTCCTCAACCATTTGGAAAATTTTGTATAGATGACATCACTATCCCATGTGTTTACGAACAAGCTGATTATTTTACATTCAAGTATTTCGTTAGTTAATGAACACTTATTAGTATGTTATTTGATAAAATATTTTTAACACTTAATTGGAACATGATTGCATCTGTGGATAATTAAGCAAAATATGTGTCACATTCGATTGCATTTTCATTTCAGTGAAGCCTTGCTTTCCACGTTTTTAGATTCTCGACCATTTTGATTAAAAATTGATATCGCTGGGAATAAAGGATCAATATGACCTTCATCATTATGATTGGGCCTTTTTCTCCTACATGAAACATCATCACCAAAGTAATAAGAACAAAATCTCCATTTTATCTCCTAATATGACCCTGAGCAATTGATCATTCGGTCCTTCCCTTTTGCTTAATCATTTGCTTTGAACTACCATTTTTTCTGCATGTATATATGTATATATATGTTAATAAAAGACTTGGTGAATATATATAACTTGGTGAATATTTCAAATGGATACATCCATCTCATTTGAACCGGACCTCCAAAGCAGGCCTCTTGTACAAGTTGAATTGAAAATACTACATCACATCAAAGAAACCATATGGAAATATAATCTCCAACTTAGTAGTAATAGTAACAAGATTATTTTCCTCCATCCTATCTAAACTAATCTCCAACAATATCCTAGAACACAAATCTTTTTTAAAAAGAGGAATTATCTCTGTGACTGGTTTTCATATCCTTTCGTGTAGATGCCTAAAAGCGATAGGAATTAAAGTTTCCATGAACACATGAAAATCATGAATTTTCGTGCCTATCAATTTTCCTTCATTCATATCTATCCACTTTCCTAAATTCAAAGCATATACCACTGACATCCTCAAATTTTTAACTCACTCAATAATTTAACATTTCTTATCCAATGTGATGGAAAATTTTGCTGTAGGCTTAACAATTTTACCTTTAATGTAATTTTTGCAGCCATAACTCTTTCTCCTACAATATTCTTTTATGTCCATTCTAGCTTTTGGATTGTCTTTTCTCTTACCCGTAACATCCATCACTGTGCTAAATAAATTGTCAAAATAATTTTTTTTCAATGTGCATCACATCAAGATTATATCTTAGCAGATTTTCCTTCCAATACGGCAACTCCCAAAATATACTTTGTTTGGTCAAATTATGTTCAACACCATATCCATGAAGTCTAGAAGGTGAATTTTCTGTAACTTTAGGTAATTGAGGAACTCTCTCCCAAATTTGAAGCCATGTGAGTAATGGAGGTGGGGTCACTTTTAACCTTATTTTTCCTAAATGCATTTTTCATCTATCTAAACTCATGGTCCATTGAAAAGAACTGACAATGACAATCAAGCCATGTATTTTATTGCCATGCTTTAAAGTGAATGCATCACTATTTTCCATGCAATACGGATATGCTAGATTTCCAGCTGTCATCCAACCAGACAACATCCCCTATGTAGGAAAATCATTAATAGTCCACATTAAAGAAGCACACATAACGAAATTCTTCTTAGTTAATATGTCATAAGTCAAAATGTCTTCAAACCACAATTGTTTGAGCTCATCTACGAATGGTTGTAGATGGACATCAATTAAACTTTTGGATATGGGGACCTAAAATAACACAACTTGGGACTGGCCATGCACATTTCAGAAGGAAGATTATACAATGTATGAACTACCGTCTGACATGAATAAGGCGAAGAAACATTAGAGAATGGTGTGAAGACATCTTCACATAATCCCAATCTAACATTTTTTGGTTCATTAGTAAAATTAGGGTATACATTATCAAAATGCTTCCATGCTTCATCATCATATGGATGAGACAAGCCACCTGACGACCTTCAATATTCATGATGTCATCTCATATGTGTGGTAGACCTCATCGATGCATCTAATCTCTTTAACCTGGAAATGAGAGGTAGATAATTCATCCCCTTAACTGGGCCATCTCTTCAGTTATAATCCTGTTATAACGAGTATGTCCACAAAATATACAATTTTCTAATCCACTATGTAAAATAATAAGCAGTCATTAACATAACAATGAATCTATTATAAGTCAATACTAACTTGGAAACCAAAGGCTTTACCTGATAGAAATTCTTCGGTATGTTAAACGCTGGATTCACCAAAAAGATCAACAATTGAGTCCATAAATGCATTAGGAATATTCCAATCTTATTTAATATTGATTAATCGAATAACAATTGACAAGGCAGAATGCACACTCCCTTCACATAGTGGACGACTAGACTCTTCTAATTTATCATAGATGCATCTTGCTTCTTCATTAGGAGCTTCATCAAAATATTATTTCGGTTCCATTTCACCATGAACCCCGAAAACATCAATGATTATTTGATGAAACCTATCATGTTCAACCCTAATTTGACCATATGTTGCAACCATATTATATTCATCTACAGGCAAACAATTATAAAACATATTATCCAGTCTATCTGTTTCTCCATGATCAATCCATATAAAATATCCAAGTGTAAGACCCCAAAAATGAAATGGGATGAACTAGAGATTCACATGAGTTCATTGATTTAATAATTTGCTAAGATAATAACAAATAAATTCTAAGGGCTGGTTTGAGTAGTTTTGAGGTCAAGCGTGAAGGGATGACCAAGACGTTGGAAAACTAGTCCTTTGTGTGGTAATGAGTTCTAGTATATTATCTATTTCTTGGTGTGTTGTTTGCGGTCAAATATAAATGGAGAGTACCCTAGTGTGTAGAAGGTCATGTTTATGGATTAAAAGTCCGGGTAAGACTCCCCAAGGACCATCCTAAGGGTCCTTGAGGAGGAGCCATGATTTAACCCTCAAAACTGTCAAATGGGGGTGACCTACAACCAGTAGATCATTTGACGGGGCGTGAGGGGCCTCCATGGGTCCTGCTTTATTATGGGGATCCTTGTATCCCATTGAAAAGTCTCATACTGATACCACACCTATGTAGGATGGGCCGTCAACCCACCAACGGGCTGAAGGTGAGGGTCGTGGGTAGGCACCCACAATTTCTACCCTATTTCAGCCAAGCCATGGGTGTTTAAGAAATTCCACCCTTGGATAAATTAATGTGGGGCAGTTATTTTATGTAATTTAGGGTATTTAAAGTTAGTTTAAATACGAAAACCTATAATTAGACTTCATTCTACAAAAACTCAAAACCCTTCCCTCACAAAAGTTCTCTCAAAATTCCATGGATGCTTAAGGACAAATTGTAGATAGGGTTGAAGACTTACGTTGCTTTATTATTCAATTTCATGTGATTCTTTGTACTAAGATATGGTGACTCATTATCTAAATCTAGTTTTCCCTTTAGAGCCAATCTTCAAATGATTTTCTAGTTTTACAAAGATTATGAAAAAACCCGAATTCTTCCTCAAATCAATGGGTTCTTGAATTAAATGGTTTCAAACAAATTGATATGATTATATTTTGGTTTATTTGATGATTTCAAGTGAAAGAACTCCATAAACCCATGATCCTTCTAATTCCCTAATTTTGGCTTGTAAAGTGGGTTTGATAATTGTGATTGTCTATGGATGGAAAGGTATTTAAATTGCTTTACAGTATTGATTCCTATTGTTATATATCTCCATTTTTTATGAATTGTTGATATATGGATGAGTTGGTGACTTTGGCCTAATAGGCATGATGATGGGTAAATTATCTTGTTATGTTGAAAGTGTTGGAAGTTGGGTAATGATGAAGGGTTGCATTGGAAATTTTTGAGTTGACTAAATTGCTTAGTGTAGTAGGATTGCTTGATATGGTTTGATCAACTTATAATGGAGGTGTTTAATTTTTGTTCTTATTATGATTGTGGCCTTGATGGCACTATGAGGTGAATCGAAGGTTGGTTATGTTGTTGTGTGGAAGGTGGCATAATATGAAGTTGCTATGCGATGTCAAGGTGAACTTATATAAAGCTATGTGGTATTGTGAAAGAAAGCATGTTCCTTTAAATGGTTATATGTGATGATGATAAACTATGAAGAGTCTTTAGATGTTGATATGGTGTCTTGATTAAGTAGACCTAGTCGTCCCTACTTGATACATGAATGATATGCTGAATGTGCCCTTTTGACTTGGTAGGCTTAGGTACCCTTGTCTTGAATGAATGAATGGAAGTCTAGGATCGGTAGACCTAAAGTTGGTGCCTATCTATGAATGTCGAATGAGAATGACTTGAATCGGAGAGACCTACATGGTACCCGTTTCATGAATGAGCTATGTTAATGAACCTAGATCGGTAAACCCTTGTGGATCCCTTCTTGGTAATGGTATTATGAGATGGTAGGCTTAGTGATGGTACCTTCTCTAATACACTTATGCGAATGAACTTACTCTATGAGAACCAAGTCAAAACAATGAGTGGATAAGCTTAAGGTAGTAGCTCTACTTGAAGTATGAGACTAGAGTACAAATAAGCCTTTCGGTATCCCATAAACCACGTGCCTACAGGGGATGTGCTCTAGTTCTACCCTTGGCAAGTAGAACACCCTCCATGGGGTACGTTAGACTTTGGATTCCATACCTATCTAGTGGGGTCTATGTCGGTTAATGCCTATTTTCATCATATGGGATGTACACTTTAGCTATTTGATAGGTTCTACAATCATGTAGGAAGTAGTATGGGATGCTATCTACACATGGAACGAGTAGGCTTTGAATGTACTAGAGTGAGTTCCCTAACTCTTCTAAGACCATTATGTGAAGTCCCCTACTTGTTTAGTTGCTTCTTAAAGGAATTAAAAGATAATGTCCTCGCAATGTTAGTATGTTGAAATAGAGAGGTTCTTTTCTAGGGTGGCTTTGAGGAACACTTAAATGTGCTTGAAAAGGTTGTACGGACAACCCTTTAAATGTCTTACTTAGCTAGGTCTTAGAGTAGCCTTATATAGAGAGTCTAAATGATGAGAGGTTACTTGATGAATATGGAACTAAGTGTTATATCTTTATGTTAGTTGAATATGTCTTGTATGGAAATATCCTTACCTTGAGTAGTCTTGAGAAAAAACTAAGTGTGTATGAAGGGGTTGTATAGGCGTCCTCTTCATGTCTTACTTAGGTGGTCTTAGGATAACCTTAGCTAGAGGGTCTAAATGGTTAAATAGGTTACTTAATGATTATGGTCATATTTTGAGGATTATGTGGGTATTGTCTTGAATGTTGATGTGGGATTGTATGATGGCTTTTATACTTGGGTTATGAACTTTTATCCAAATATCATTAAAATGATTTAAACCAACTAAATGTCCCTTTTTGCATGATTTTCGCATGGTCATCATACTTAGTGCATAATTGTACTAATTCCATATTTTCTTCTATTTTCTACAAAGCATAGGTGTTGGCAAGTGATATGATCTTTAGAGTTGATGCTTGAGACTTAGAAATTCTCTCAAGATTTGGGTATGTCTTTATATGTCAAGGACAAAACTTCTTATTTCTAGTTTCTCTTTTATTAAGACATTTGTATAAGACTTGCATCTATCTTTCAATGTAAGGTTCGTGTCCCTAAGTTTGAGATTTATGTACGACCTAGGTCTATGTTGGCCAAAGAGACTAGATTTTCGTTGCTTATAAAGATTCTCTTTTGAAATGTGTTGGCTCCTAAGCCTTGTGATTTTCTCTAAAAAGGTTTTAAATTCTGCTCTATTTTTTGCCTATGTGATGAATGATGTCTAAGGGCTTGTATAAGACCTCTGTAGGTCAAATATGCCGTGTTACGACTAGGGGTGCTCTCAGGTCGTGACACAAGGCTTAAATCTATTACGGTACAAATGAACCATAAATGTATCTAGTTTTTAAAAATTTCTAAGCATTTACACGCACTGCATGGACACTTAACCAATCCAATATTTTTGAAAATGTCAAGTGTCATTGTATGATTAATAAAATCTTTAACACCGTCAATAAACTCAATTTCAAACCAGCACCAGTTTCATAATGCATATTATACATCCACAAAAGATGATCTATCTACAAAAATATAGATATTCAATTATATATGAATTAAATTTAATAATAATGATACTACATGAATTCATTACAAATATATATATTTAAAATCATTACTTAATAATTGCAATTAAGTTCAATTACTACATTAATTCAATTTCGAAAGTGTTCAAGTTCTAAATTCAAGTTCATATAATAAAAGTTATTAGTTATATATAAAGTGCGAATTCAATAATTGGTTATACATTCAAATTCGAATTAAGTTCAATTACTTCAAGATTTACAAAGTTAAAGCTTAAATGATTAATCAATACTAATTTATTAGGTTCAACTTAAGTTCAAGTTCTAGTCAAGTTGATCAAAATTAAGTTTATATTAATTCCTAATTAAGTTTCCAAGTTATTATAAATTTATTAAGTTTAATAAAGTCCTAATTAATTTATATTAAGTTCAAATTAATTAAAGTCAATAAGATTTTCTCGTACTACAAAATTCTAATTAAGTCCAATAAAATTCAAGTTCTAATAAGAATAAAAGTAACTTCTAATAAATTAAAGTTAACAACATTTCAAGTTCATATTCTTAATTAAGGTTAATTTATGCGTAATTCAAGTTAGAATTAATTATAAGTTGTAATTCAAATCCCTAGAATTTTAAATTCAAACGAGCTAGTTAGTGTCCCAAATTCAAACTCTTAGTCCTAAAATATCAAACATAATTCAAATCATTCCAAAATTAAAAATTTAAACTACTCTGAAAATCACAAATTCAAAGTATTCCTAGAATTCAAAAATTAAACTAGTGCTTAAATCCCAAATTCAAACTATTAGTAATACTAAAATCTCAAATATAATTCAAACTAGTCCTGAAATTCCAAAATCTAACTAGGACTAAAATCCAAAAATCAAAATAGCTAGCTATTCCTAATCCCAAATTAAAACTATTAGTCCTAAAATCTCTTATTAATTCAAATTCTAGTTAGTCCTGAAATCTAAAAATCAAACAAACTCAAATAATACAAAAATTCAAACAACTCCTTAAATTATACCTTAATTCAAACTAATCCAACAATCCCAAAACAAAACTATAACTTGATAAATATTCAAATAAATCCAAAGATACCTTAATTCAAAGAACAACCAATAAACACAAATTCAATTTACAATTAAATAGCTACCAAAATCAAAATATTGTTCAACTCAATTTTTTTGATGCCCTATTAAATCCTAACCTTAAAAGAGAAGGAGAGATTGAAGAGAGAGGAGAGGCAGGCGGCGACGACAATAATGATGTCTAGTCCGACAGCAACGAAGAAGCAGGAGGCGGCTCCTCCGGCGGCAGCAAAAACGTAGTGGTGGTGGTGAGGAGTGGTAAGAAGGAGGAGAATTTCACAAACAGGGAAATGGAGAAATGGGGAAAAATCACGGATCTATTTTAGACATTTAATATAGAACGATGGACAACGTCTCTAGGTCCGTCGTTTTTAAAAAAAATAGTTGACCAACATTTTGATCCAAAAAACGATGGACTAATAGACACTGTCTGTCGCTTTTTAAAAATAGCTGACAAAGAACAAACATAAAGATGTTGGACGTCGCTATAGTAAAAAAAATTAATATCTTAATAAATGAAAAGCGTCGAACAACATGGTTAATATTATAATTTATATCAAATTATTTTTAATAGAAGCGACAGACGATGTCACTATTTATATAAACAAATAATTTTTAATTATATATATATATTTGATGCAAAAATCCTCTAAAAAAGTGACGGACTAAGATATGATGTCCTTTGCTTTTTGTAAAATAATTTAAAAATTAATTATTTTTATTAAAAAGCGATGGACAGCATGGTAAAAATCATCATTTTTTTAGGAACATCGTCCGTCGTTTTTTGATAGTGTTTAGTAGTGAACCTTAATATCCCCATAGGCATTGTACATATTCAGTAGCTAAATACAAAAGCCCCAATGGTCACACAATAATTCAATATGCCAAAGGTGAGCGATGCGGCCATAAGTAACTTATACAAACATCACTATGTATTACTTAAATATAAAGGCACTATAAAAGAATATAGATTCCAATAAGGAATGTATGTGAACATAAGTGAAGAAGCTCAAAATTATGAAGAGAAAAAAAATAACTGCTTTTTAAAGTAATACTCATTAATTGAGCTCAAATTGATAAATGTTAAAATGGAGAAGGAGCTATTTATAGATTTTATGTTCTAACTAACTTTCTACAAACTAACTAACTTTATGATAAATTAGTTATAACAAACAATAAAAAAAGGTCTATTATACCCTTGATCTAGTGACTTAACTAACTATTTAACTACTCTACACTAATATATCATCACTCCCCTTCAAGTTAAGTGGGGGCAAAGATGTTAAGAGACCTAACTTGGATAAGAGATATTCATGTTGATGTTTTGATAACCCTTTTGTCAATACATCTGCAGGTTGTTCTTGTGCAAGAAGATGGTTAATTTTGATCAAGCCTTGTTGTAACCTTTCCCTTATAAAATGATAGTCAATTTCAATATGCTTTGTTCTCTCATGGTATACTGGACTTGTAGCAATCTGTATGACAACTTTATCGTCACAATACACTTGCACTGTTAATGCACTTCAACTTCTACTTCTTTAAGTAATCCAAGTAACCACATTAACTATAGTTTGCTTTTTTGACTTCATGAAACCAAAGAGTTTCCTATCTTTACCATGTAAACTATTACTGATCTTCTGGTAAGTGAACAAGAAGCCCAATCTGCATCACAGAATGCAGTGACTACTTCATTAGAGGAGCTGGAAAAAAGCAAGCCTTGTCTAGGTTGCATTTTCAAGTATCTTACTACTCTTAAAGCAGCATCCATATGTGACTTATTTGGATGTTGTAAGAACTGGCTCAGGTTTCGTGTGCTGAAAGAGAAGACTAGTCTTTTCATGTTTACATACAATAATTTTCCAATTAACCTCTGATACATTGTCTGATCTACTAGAAGATCTTCAAGTTCTCCATGCCTTCCCTCATGTTAATCATACTGCTTAGAGGCCAAGTTATCATTAACATCAATAGGAGTCCCTGCAGGCTTAGCTGTCGACATCCCAACATCAGCTATAAATTCTACAATATAAATCATTTGGTGCATCAATATACCCTCTACTGACCTAGTAAACTCAATGCATAGAAAGTATTTGAGCCCACCTAGATCCTTCATATTGAAGGCCTATTGCAATTCCAACTTTGTCTTTTCTATTAACTTTAGACTATTGCCTGTAATCATCATGTCATCTACATATATGAACACCATAACAATGCCTGCTTTTGACTTATTAATAAATAATTAATGATCATACAAACTCTGCTTGAATTTGAGACCGATACGAGTTTCAGTTAGCTATGGTTCCATTGCCTTGGAGCTTGATTTAACCCATATAATTACTTTGTCAATCTGCATACTTTCTCCTATTGACTGACAAAGCCTTAAGAAAGCTTCATATAAATCTCATCTTCAACACGACCCTGCAAGAATGCATTAAACACATCCATTTGATAAAATGTGCCAGTGTCTTGAAGCTGCTAAGGACACTATTGATCTTACAATCACCATCTTCACAACAGGGGAAAAGGTCTCCTGATAGTCTATACCTTCCAGCTGACTATACCCTTTAGCAATTAATATTGCTTTGAACCTTTCTATCTATCAAATATACTTGTATTTAATTTATAAACCCACCTGCAGCCAATAGGTTTCTTACCTTGTGGTAGATTAGTTACCACCCAAGTCTTATTATCTTCAAGAGCCCGAATCTCAGCCTTCATATCATCTATTCCACCTGCTATTTTCACAGCTTCTAAGTAGGTGGTAGGCTACATAATATAAGATGTAGCAGCAAATAAAACTGATAAGTAGGAGAAAGATGATTGTAGCTGATATGGTTGCACACTGGATACTTCACCTCTGTATGTATATTTAAGGAGAAAAAATCCTTTGAGCCATGGAGGTGTATTTTTTGTTCCTGGTAGATCTTCTAGTATTATCTAATACAACAACATCTGTAACCTCTGGAATTGGTTCTTCAAATACATGAGAGTCTAAATATTTTGTAGGGAGAACATCTACATCTGCTAACACATATGAAACTGTAGGTGAAACCAGTTCAATATTGATAGGACCAGGTGCTTCAAAAGTCTGGGTATTAGAGTGGTTAAACAAAACAACTGAGTCTATTAAGGGATCCTGAAATAAGGAATGTCCTGGAAGTGACATCAAATAATACATAACCCTTTTGTGTCTCTGAATACCCTATATGAACCATAGACTTTGATCTTGGCATCATCTTGTCATGTTCAACTAGACTTTTGGCACACAAATAACCAAATATTATTAAATGTGTTAGTCTAGGTTTACTTCCATACAATCTCTCATAGGGAGATCGTTAGTTAAGTACACTACCATGAACTTTATCAATGAGATAAGTTACAAGTAGTACACAGTTTCCCCAATACTTCAATGGAATTTTACCCTGAAATCTTAATGCCCTTGTTACTTCTAGTAAGTTCCTATGTTTTCTCTTAGCTACCCCATTTTGTTGAGGAGTATAAAGACAAGATCTTTGATGAATAATACCCAATTCGTGAAACATGGTGTTGCATACTGAGTTTACAAATTCAGTACCATTTTCAGACCTTATCATTTTAACTTGCTTAGCAAAGTAGTTCTTAACATATTGCAGGACCACCTTTAATGAAACACACACATCAAACTTGTGCTTAAGTAAAAATAGCCAGGTCATTCTGGAAAATCATCAACAACCGTGAGGAAGTATTTATTAATCAAAACGATATGTATTATATGGTCCCCAAAGATCAACACGAATCAAGTAAAAATGTTAGAACTCTTAATGCTACTAGAAGGAAAAACAATTTTAGTCTATTTTGCATATGGACATACTAAGCATTTTGAAACCTTACACATACTATTGATATTCAAATCAAACATTTTATCTAGTACTACAGATGAGACATGTCCTAGTGTTTGATGTCACAGTTCCATATCTGAGGGTACTTGAGCTAATGTCAATGTGGTATTTTTGTCATCACTGCCATGTCCTTAAGTATACAGACACCCTACTTCCTTACCAACCACTTTCACCTTCCCACTGTAGAGCTCCTGTAGAAAACAAAATTAGGGAGGAAAGTAACTGAACAACCAAGTTCCTGTGAGCTTACTTAGAGACATCAAGTTATACTTGAATTCAGGTAAGTAAAATATATTGGATATAATTCTGTCTGTTAAAGCACACGATCCAGCATGAGTAACTTCAGTAGCACCTCTATTAGGTAGACATATAATCTTAGGAATATGTAATTATGAGACAGACCCTTTTATATACATATCCATTTGAGAAACCATGTGATTTGTTGAACCAGAATCCACAATCTACACTTTACTATACTCATAAAAAAACAAGGACTTACCTGCAGTGTGAGCATCATGAATAACATTGTGATCAGGTGTTGCAGAACCTTGGTTTTTGTTGGAATCCTCTAAGTATGCGATCATATTTTTCTTTTGTGAATGTACATCCCTTCAGTAGTTGTTTAAAATCCATTTTTGTTTAGCTGTGAGCTCTAGGAATATTATTACTATCGAATCCTCCATGATCACACTGAATAGTAGGTTTCATACCCCACCCTTCTTCATGGACATTAGTGTTCAAGCCATAACAAAGATGAGCGTAATTTGGTTGATGTTGACCAGAGTTGTTGTAGTTTGAAGAAACACCTTGAACCTTTCTTTTGGACTAGAAATCAGGTGAATACCTAACAATTTTGTAACAAACTTCTTTACTATGGCCCTTACATTTATAGAAATCACAAACAAGAAGTGAGTTTCTTTTAAACTTTTGATTTAATCCTGAGGTAGAACCAACTTTAGAGTACATAGCAATAGAATCCATACCCTCATATGGCATTCCCATATTGGTAATATGTGAGACCACAACCTTTTCACTCTCATCTCCTACTACCATGGCATAAGCGTAATTAACAGTTGGTAAGGGAGTCATAATTAAAATTTGACTTCTAGCCTGATGATAGGACTCATTAAGCCCTATTAAAAACTGATACAACTTTTTCCTATTCAAGTGAATTTCTAACTATTTCGACTTAGAACAATTGCAATCAGGAGAAGGGCCTACAACCTCAAACTCATCCCATAAGGTCTTGAGCTTGGTGTAATACACAGACACAGTGCCCAACTGTAGTGATACAATATCTTTATGAAGACTATAGGTTCTTGACCATCTATCATGTCAAATCTCTCCTTTAAATTATTCAAAACATGAAAAACACTTGTTGCAAATGCAATTCCACTGAGTAACCTTTTCAACACTGAATTCATCAACCAGGATAGGACTAAAACATTCACACTCTTCCATCTCCCCCAATATTCTTCACCAAATACCTCTTTACTACAAGTTCCATTAATTAACCTTAGTTTATTTCAACCTAACAGTTCTAGAGTAATTGATCTATTCCATAAAGAGTAGTTTTGAATTCCAAGTAATTAAAACGATATAAGATTTACTCCACTTAAATTAGTACGGCTAAGAAAAAGAGGAAGATTGTAATCAATACCTTGGAAATTATAGAATTAGGCATTGAAACTGATGCACCTGAGTTTCCACCATTGTTGCCATTGTTTGAACCTTAAATTGGATCTACAACTATTCTTTATGACATCCTAATCTACTGATGATCAATACTCGTTGCGGAAGCTAATTAATCATTAATCACCTACAGATCTCATGTAAAATTATAGATTAGTGAATCCATATAATCGATTCTATGATTTCTAAGCGAGATTGCCTATAAGAGTAATCATTGTTGTAACATTCGGGTTTACCCCCTAGACGTAACCAGCGTCATCATCCTTTTCAAGGAATAAGACTAGCCTCTTAGTTTCATGTCATCACATTCATAAGTTGAAAAAAGCGGAAAAATTTAAAAATTTTATTTTCTCTACTTGGAGGTTTACATAGACCTCTACATACACATAATATAAATTCATATCGAGTATACATTGACCCTTCATATAGGATGGTTACATAGCCTTAAACTTTTATTGAACATATATATAAAAATATAGAAGTAGTCTCAACGATTGTCTCATCTCATACCATCTAAATGGATATCACAATATGGGCATAGCCCTTGCATCAATTAAACAAGACTTTGTATAGGTAATACAAAAGTACAATATTAAAATAACAAGGAAAAATATAATACAGTCAATAAGCTCATAACAAAGTTTAAATCTAGAAGATGTCATTGCCCAAGATAGTTAAGGACCTACCCCACTTGGATGAAAGGAAGAATCCTAGCCATCAACAATATCACCTTCCAAACTCTTCAACGACCGGAACCTAAAATATTTGGGACAAGAGCAAAAAACAGGGTTAGTACTCCACATGTACTAAGTATGAGATCTTATGCACATACAAAAGCAAAACATGCTAAAAGGGACTTTTTATCAAAGCATGCCATTCTACCCCTTTCAGGGGCTTAATGCAAAGTCAAGTAAGTTATATTAATCAATCTAACATGCTTACTATCCCAACAAGTAATACTTATCCTAACAGACTTGGAATCATGATTTACTAAAACCCTAACATCAAGGAATAATACCACAAGAATGAATAAGAGTTAAACATATCATAATAATCAAGACAACTTTACATATTATGATATTTAGGCTTACATTTAGTCAACAAGAAAACATGACCAATGTCCAACTTTACATATTATGATATTTAGGCTTACATTTAGTCTTATATTATCATTATAATCCAAGACATATTCATAAATGGACTAATCAACACATAGTATCAACAATATGACATGGTCATCATATATATATATATATATACATCATATGTTATCATAACATAAACATATAAGAACCTCCTCCTAAGACTCCCCTCAAGACTAACTAGTGCAATGTCTAGGTAGAGTCTCATACCCCTACCTAGACTAAGCTAGACCCCTTAGGTTATCCACGTTATAGTTTAAGTCCTTTAATTCGTCTTACCTTTTGGGAATATCTTGACCTAACCGACATAGACCACATGAGCTAGTGTGGAATTTGGTGTCATAAAACCCTACATCGAAAGAAGGCGGACTACTTGCCAGGTAGTACCAAACACAAAACATAGCAACTACATGGATCCACTAGCTAGTATATCTATGGGGCAACATAGTTCAAGAACTAGGGGACTTAGTTGGAAACCTCTTTATGAGCCATGCATTATAGTCTCCAATCTCAAGTGTAATGTAGTGTTCCTACCTTCCCTATATGGGAAAGGACACTTCTCTATCTAGTTCACTCGGTGCTAAGCTAGAGTCTCTTTTCAAAATGTCTTTAAGCCTTTAATTATCAATCATAAATTAATTTAGGTAATAGGGTCTAAACTTATATAATAATAATCATAAATAGCTAAATAAGAATTATACGAGTATAAGTCCTTTCATCACAATCCATATAAGTGAGGTTAATACTCTAGCATTTCATATCATATTAAGGCTCATTGATAGTTTTCACCATCTTTATAACACATACACCCTCATCAACCTCAAAACATAGTCAACACATTTAAATTAAACATCATACCACCTTATAATCCTAGTATAAGGCATACTCCAATGTAATATCATGGCTTAACAACAATTAATCTCAACTGGAAGTGAAGATAGAGATTCTAAGACTTACCAAGTCTTTCTCATTGTCAATCATCAAGGTCTTAGCATCAAACCATAACTCAACCTAACTTGGGAAGTAACATCACTGCACAATGATAACCAATAGAATAACAAGGCCAATTGCATCTCTATAACACAATTCATCTTTAGATTACAACTTTAGACAAGGTAAATAGGAAAATTTCACATTATAAATCATGACCTAAATCACATCTCAAGAACTAGAATTATAGGCCTATAATTCATATTAATTTAATCATAATAGCACCATAGGATAGAAAGCAAATCAACACCAACTCAATTGAATGATCACCATACAACATAGGTCAAGATCACTACCTAGGGTTAGGGATAGAGGATCATATTCTTCAATTAGACCAAACCATCAACAAATATCATAAACAAGTTGAATTACATGTAAATCTACTCAATATAACCATAAGAATTCATTAACAACTCAATCCATGACTCTAATTTCGTAATTGAATGAAACCCATAAGAAAACTCAACTTTTTGAAATCTATTTTGAAGAAACCCTTTGAGGAAAGAATCCAAAAGGTAAATAGAACCCATACCTTAATGTTTGTCAACAATTTGATTAAGAATCCACCCTTTTTTCAGCCTCCAAACCCTAGTTCTTGCTAGCCTTCTATGGAGAGTTTATGTAGAGAGAGAAAAAAGAGAGTTTATTTTTTAGAGTTGTCTTTAGGTTAAAAAGGCTTAAGGTTATCTATAGAGGGGTTTAATTAACTTAATTAGTCTCCCTTTAATCCGTAAAACCACTTAATTAATTAAATAAATCATTTAAAATTTATCAGCTAAACTCAAACCTCACCTACGAGACCCCGATCGACGGTCCGTCGGTGAGTCGACGGACAACCCCCCTCCATCCTTCACTCCGTTGTCTTAGTCAGAGACTTTGCATGCGAGGGCTTCCTCCAACTTTTCTAAGTGCGGGATGACGGTGGACTCGACGCCCAGTCAAGCCACTGAAGCCCTGTCAACCCCCTTCTGTCGCGTGTAACAGTAGCTAGGTAAACAAGAGCCTTCACGAATATTTCTAAGTGTGGGACGATGGTGGCCTGGATGCCCCGTCGAGCCACACATGGACCATCATTTGTCCCGTCGATGCACACTTCCAGGCAGTGTTGCATTAAACTGCAGGGGTCCTCCTTAAGGGCCCTTGGTTGGTCTTTGGGGAGTCATACCCAGACGTTTCAATCATGAAACAACTAAAACACCCATTAGCTACCTTTCTACCCATTTTCGTACATTTCTGACTACTAAAAGTTAGTAAAAAGGCTAAGGCACACTAACATACATTTGAAACAATTTCCCGGATGTTTTAGTTCTTAAACCTTCTAAATGGCCTATATTGATTAAAATGTACTTAGAAATAGTGTTTGGACTTTATGACACCTATGTTAGGTTTTACCATGAACTATGGATTTCTAAGGTGTTACATTATCCCCCCAGGAACATTCTTCCCCGAATTACACTAAAATTTTTTGAAGGAAGGAATAGACCCAAGACTAGAAACCCAACCAATATACAATATCATTTTAAATAAATCATGTTACCTAAACAAGGAAAATATCTAAACTCATATTACCACACCTAAGGCTCAAAACACTTTATCATGAGGTATTTCCATCTCACAACACTTATGAGCTCAACATAAATCACATGAGTCAATTAGCACAAAGTTCAATTTAAATATGCTACGTATTATTTCATGAAGACTCACCATGTCAAAATGCACAACATAACTCAATGCAAGAAAAAAGCAAAATTTCAATTTTTTAATAGCATACTCTAGTGACTTCACTATAAAACTTGCTGTGAGGTTTTTGAAAATGCCATTTTTGTAACACTGCACCCAAAAATCAAGAACCAAAAATCTTTGTCATAATTATATAATTAAAGAGAATGGCTAACCTTTATTCTAAAAAAGATAAGGATAACGGGATTTCATATCGGCCTCATCCCCCCATG
Source organism: Solanum lycopersicum (assembly GCF_036512215.1). Classification (NCBI taxonomy): domain Eukaryota; kingdom Viridiplantae; phylum Streptophyta; class Magnoliopsida; order Solanales; family Solanaceae; genus Solanum; species Solanum lycopersicum. The sequence goes on from NC_090802.1 coordinate 22,230,023, forward strand.
TAGCACCATCAACTAATTGATTTTTCCATAACACTTTTATGGATACCACCTCTTTATTCCTCAACTTCTTGACTTTCCTATCAAGAATTTGAACCGAGAATTTCTCATAAGAGAGGTTATCCTTGATACCAAGACTCTTAATAGGAAGAATGGACTCGGGGTCACCCATACACTTTTTCAACATAAAAACATGGAAAACCGGATGAACCAAAGCCAATTCACTAGGAAGTTTCAATTCATAGGCAACCTTACAAATCCTTTGAAAGATTTCATAGGGACCCACATTATGAGGACTCAATTTTCCTTTCTTGCCAAACCTAACCACCCCTTCCATTGGTGAAATTTTTAAATACACTTTATCACCTTCTTCAAACTCCAAATCCCTTCTCGTATTATCGGCATAAGACCTTTACCGACTATAGGACATTTGAATCCGGTTCCTTATGATATTAACCTTTTCCAGAGTCTTATAAATCAATTTAGTACCAAGAAGTGATGTCACCCACTTCAAACCATCCAATAGGAGACCTACACCTCCTACCATACAAGGCTTCATAGGGAGCCATGGAAATGGATGAATGAAAACTGTTGTTGTAGGCAAACTCCACTAAAGGTAAATTCCTATACTAACTCTCTTTAAAATAAATAATGCATTCTCTAAGCATATCTACAAGGGTTTGTATCGTACCCTCCGCTTGACCATCCGTTTGGGGATGAAAAGCGGTGCTCAACTTCACCATAATACCTAACCCTTTTTGGAACGACCTCAAAAATCTAGATGTGAATTGTGTACCCTGATCCGATATGATGGATAACAGAATGTCATGGCGGAACAAACTCTAATCTAGGAAGATTTTTGCATAATTCTCCTCCGAATATGAAGACTTAACGGGGATAAAGCGAGCGTGTTTAGTCAATCGATCCACAACCACCCATATGGAATCATAGGACTTTTGGGTCCGGGTTATACTTACTACAAAGTACATATTAATGTCTTCCCACTTCCAAGTTTGAATTTGGATCTCTTGTAGTAAGCCACCCGACTTTAGGTGTTCGACCTTTACTTGCTGGCAATTCGGACACTTAGAGACAAATTCTGCTATGTCCCTTTTTAGACCTTCCCACCAATATATTTCCCTTAGGTCATGGTACATTTTTGTCAACCATGGATGAATTGAGTAACGAGAACCATGTGCTTCTTCTAATATCCAAACCCTCAACCCATCTACATTAGGAACACATAATATCCCTTGGTACTTTAACACAACATCCACCCTAGGGAGAATGATTCATTCAATTTGCCAAGAACCGATTCTTTCAACTCCATCAAGGCTAAATCAAGGTGTTGTTTGGATTTAACCTCAACCACTAAAGATGACTCAGAGTTATGATGAACTGTGGCACCCCCATCGAGAGCACTCTCCAACCTCACCCCCAACCTAGCCAACCTACGCACTTCCCTTGCTAGGTCCTTTTTGGCTTCATCAAGATGGGATACACTACCCATAGTCATCCAACTTAGGGCATCCACAACTACATTAGCCATGCCGCGGTGATAAAGGACACTGATATCATAATCTTTCAACAACTCAAGCCACCTTATTTATCGGAGATTTATATCCTTTCGGGTAAACACATATTGGAAACTCTTATGATCGGTAAAAACATCCACATGAACCCCATACAAGTAATGCCTCCAAATTTTAAAAGCAAACACCACGGTCGCTAATTCAAGGTCATGAGTGGGGTAATTCATGTCATGTACCTTTAGTTGCCTAGAGGGATAAGCTATCACCTTCCCATTTTGAATAAGCACACACCCCAAACCCACTCGGAATGCGTCACAATACACCACAAAACCCTTTGTACCCTCCGATAAGGTCAACACCAGAGCGGAAGTAAGCCTCTCTTTCAACAATTCGAAGCTCTTCTCACATGCCTCCGACCACTTAAACTTTTTAATCTTTTGGGTTAAAGTAGTCAAAGGAGAAGCAATGGACGCGAAACCATCCACAAACCTCCGATAGTAACCCACTAAGCCCAAGAAACTCCTAATGTCTGTCGGAGTCAATGGTCTAGGCCAATTTTTCACCGCTTTCATTTTCCTTGGGTCTACTTCAACTCCCTCACTATAAATGATGTGCCCAAGAAAAGTGAGCGATCTCAGCCGAAACTCACACTTACTATATTTGGAATACAATTGATGTTCTTTAAGGGTTTGCAATACTACCCTCAAATAACCCATATGATCATCCTCATTTTTCGAATATACCAATATATCGTCAATGAAAACAATGACAAACGAATCTGGGTAATTGGAAATATTCTATTAATTAGGTTCATAAATATCGTCGGAGCATTAGTGAGACCGAAAGACATGACCAAGAACTCATAATACCCATACCTAGTCCGTAAGGCCGTCTTCGGTATATCCTCCCCTCTCACCCTGATTTTGATGATACCCCGACCTAAAGTCTATCTTGAAAAATAACTCTCCCCTTGGAGTTGGTCAAATAAGTCATCAATCCGAGGGAGAGGGTACTTATTCTTAATGGTTACCTTATTGAGTTAGTGGTAGTCAATGCACATTCTCAAAGACCCATCCTTCTTTTTGACAAATAACACCGGATCACCCCATGGAGATATACTAGGCCTTATAGAGCCTTTCTCAAGCAAATCCTTGAGTTGAGCCTTCAACTCTTTTAATTCAGTCGGAGCCATCCGATATGGAGGGATTAAAATGTGATTTGTTTTCGATAGCAAATTAATACCAAAATCAATTTCGCGTTCGGAAGGAATACCAGGAAGGTCATTAGGAAAAACCTCCAGAAATTCATTCACTATAGGGACCGACTCAATAGGAGGAATTTCAGAATTCAAATCTTGGACTCTTACTATGTGATCTAGACAACCCTCTGAGATCATTTATACGCTTTTAGACAAGATATGATGCGACCTCTAGGAATATAATTCCCCCCCTTCCACTCAACAACGGGTTCATTTGGGAAGTTAAACCTCACCACTCTTGTCTTACAATCAATGGAGGTAAAACATGCATGCAACTAATCCATACCTAATATAATATCAAAAAAGCATATCGAGTTCTACTAGATCATTATAAGAAACTCTATTGGGCAATCAAAAAGTAAAATTTTGATAGAATCTTTTAGCAACGACCCACTCTCCCACCGGAAGAGACACTAGAAAAGGATCATGCAAAATATTGGGTAACACATCAAACTTTTTAGCTACTAGTGGTGTAACAAAAGACAAAGTAGCACCCGGATTAAGTAGAGCATACATATCAAGAGTAAAGATTTTTAACATACCCGTCACCACGTTGGGAGAGGTCTCTTGCTCACCCCTAGAGCGGAGAGCATAGAAAGAGCGGTTCTTCTTTGGAGCATTACTAGAACCACTTGCTTGAGCTTGGCCACTACCCCTGTCTTGAGTTTTCAAGTTTGGACAATCTCTCATTTTGTGACCACTCTTGCCACAACTAAAGCAATTATCTGTCCCCTTAAAGAACTCACCGTAGTGCTTTTTATCACACTTTCCACAAGTTGGATTCTCCTTTAGTGACTTAAAACCTTTTCCCTTCTTAAATTTAGGGTTAGACACCCTATCACCACTAGCTCTTTGGAATTTGGTAGGGACTTGATTTGAACCCAACTTCTTAAATTTAGGCTTATCTTGTATGTCAATCCTATTCTTTGAGGAGCTGCCATCAAATGACATAGACCTCTCTACTTTTTTTCTTAGATCTTGCCTCCTCAACCCTTCTTTCATAGACCATAAGACGGGAAATGTTCATGTTGTCATGTAGAATGACCGATAGGCTCTCCTGTTTTAAGTCCTCTGACACCCCTATTACAAAATGGCTCATTTGGTTTCTAGGACCAGAGACCAAAGAAGGAGAATATTTGGACAACTTAACAAATTCCAAAGAGTGTTCATGAACACTCTTTCTCTTTGGCAAAGATTGATAAATTCCATTACCTTCTCCTCCCTCATCTCTCTAGGGAAGAAACGATCTAGAAAAGTCTCCTAAAGATTCCCAAGTCACCACACCACGCCTCAACAGCCTATTGTCCCTCCATTGCACATACCAAGTTTGAGCCACATCCTTGAGGTCATATGAGGCCAACTTGGCCTTCTCACTTGAAGTCACCCCAATAGCATATAACACTTTTTGTAGACCTCATCAAGGAATTCATGGGGGTCTTCATCAACCTTAGACCTATCAAAAGTAGGAGGGTTCATTCTAGTGAATTCCCTTAGACGGGAATCCATATAAGTGACTTGTTGATGAGGACGAGGAACAACATCCCAATTGGCTAGAGCCATCATAGCTTGGGCTTGAACCATTGCGTCTTGTGCTTGAGTTGTCATGGATTGAGCCATTTGAGAAAGAATAACCCTCATCTACGCTTCCGTCATAGGTGGAGTTTTAGCCGAGGCTTGATCAACATCAGCATTTTTCTCAAGTGGAAGAACTTGCTCATCTTGGGAAGGAGATCCCATATTAACAACTTCATCCTCAAGTGTTCAAGCCGCATTCCTTCGAGTATTCATGCTTACTATAAGCACAAGAATATGATTAGATGCAAGGCACACCATATGTATACTCTTTTGGCACGATATAAGATTTCTAAGAACGAGAGCGATTCGTAAGCATCATATAGGTTCCTACTCATAAGTGTGGCGCGCTTCAACAAACCTACATAGACGTGGTAGAGAGAGACATAGCTCAACAATATTCAACCTCATGCTCTGATACCAATTTTGTCACATCTGGGTTTATTCCTTAGATAGAACCGGCATCGTCATCCTTTTCAAGACTAAGACTAGCCTCTTAGTTTAATGGCATCACATTCATAAGTTGAAAAAGGCGGAAAAATTTAAAACTTTTATTTTATCTACTTGGAGGTTTACATAGACCTCTACATACACATAATATATATTCATATCGAGTATACATACACCCTTAATATAGGAAGGTTACATAGCATTCTACTTTTATTGCATATATATATAAAAATATAGAAGTAGTCTCAATGATTGTCTAGTCTCATATCATCTATACGGATATCACAATATGGGCATAACCCTTACATCAATTCAACAAGACCATGTATATATAATACGAAAGTACAACATTCAAATAACAAGGAAATAAATGATAGAGTCAATAAGCTCATAACAAAGTCCAATGCTAGAAGATGACATTGCCTTTGAAAGTTGAGGACCTACCCCACTTGGATGAAAGAAAGAATTCCAGCCTTCAACAATATCACCTTCCATACTCTTCAACGACCAAAACCTAAAATGTTGGGAAAAGGGAAGAAAACGGGGTTAGTACTCCACATGTACTAAGTATGAGATCTTATGCACATACAAAAGCAAAACATGCTAAAAGAGACGAAGCATGTCATTCTACCCCTTTTAGGGGCTTAATGCAAAGTCATGTAAGTCATATTAATCAACCAAACATGCTTACTATCCCAACAAGTAATACTTATCCCAACACACTTGGAATCATGATTACTACAACCCTAACATCAAGGAATAATATCACAAGAATGAATAAGAGTTAAACATATCATAATAATCAAGACAACTAGTCACAGGTCCTTATCAAGTTAACAGGTGTAATGACCAAGCAGATCCCCATAATCTTACTCGATCAAGCATCCTCAACAAGAAAACATGACCAATGTCCAACTTTACATATCATGGCATTTAGGCTTACAGTTAGTCTCATATTATCATTATAATCCTAGACATATTCCTAAATGAACTAATCAACACATAGTATCAGTAATATGACATAGTCATCATATATATACATTATATATTATCATAACATAAATATATAAGAACCTCCTCCTAAGACTCCCCTCAAGACTAACAAGTGCAATGTCTAGGTAGAGTCCCATACCCCTACCTAGACTAAGCTAGACCTTAGGTTATCCAAGTTAGAGTTGAAGTCCTTTAATTTTTCTTTTATTTTGGTAACATCTTGCCCTAACTGACATAGACCACATGAGCTAGTGTGGAATCCGGTGTCATAAAACCCTACATGTAAAGAAGGCGGACTAATTGCAGGTAGTACCAAACATAAAACATAGCAACTACGTGGATCCACTAGCTAGTATTCCTATGGGGGCAACATAGTTCAAAAACTAGGAGACTTAGTTGGGACCCTCTTTATGCACCATGCATCATAGTCTCCAATATCAAGTGTAATATAGTGTTCCTACCTTCCCTATGTGGGAAAGGACACTTCTCTATCTAGTTCACTCGGTGCTAAGCTAGAGTCCCTTTTTAAAATGTCTTTTAAGTATTTAATTATAAATCATAACTTAATTTAGGCCATAGGGTCAACCCCTTGTATAATCATCATCATCATCAATAGCTCAATAAGAATTATATGTGTATAAGTCCTTTCATCACAATCCATATAAGTGAGGTTAACACTCTAGCATTTCATAACATATTAAGGCTCATTGATAGTTTTCACCATCTTTATAACACACACACCTTAATAAACCTCACAATATAGTCAAGATATTTCAATTCAACATCATACAACCCTATAATCCTAGTATAAGGCATACTCCAATGTAATATCATGACTTAACAACAATTAATCTCAATTGGAAGTAAAGATAGAGATTCTAAGACTTACCAAGTCTTTCTCATAGTCTATCATAAAGGTCTTACCATCAACCCATAACTCAACCCAACTTGGGAAGTAACATCACCGCACAATGATAACCAATAGAAAAACAAGGCCAATTGCATTTCTATAACATAATTCATCTTTAGATCACAACTTGAGACAAGGTAGTTAGGCAAATTTCACATTATAATTCATAACCTAAATTACATCTCAATAACTAGAATTATAGGCCTAGAATTCATCTTAATTTAATCATAATAGCACCATAGGATGGTAATCTAATCAACAACCAACTCAATTGAATGATCACCAAACAACATAGGTCAAGATCACTACCAAGGGTTAGGGATGGAGGATCATATTCTTCAATTAGACCAAACCATAAACAATTATCATAAACAAGTTGAATTACATGTAAATCTACTCAATATAACCCTAAGAATTCATTAACAACTCAATCCATGACTCCAATTTCGTAATTGAATGAAACCCATAAGAAAACTCAACTTTTTTAAATCTATTTTTAAGGAAACCTTTGAGGAAAGAATCTCAAAGTTGAAAAGAACCCATACCTTAATGTTTCTCAACAATTTGATGAATAATCCACGCTTTTTCAAACCCCCAAACCCTAGTTCTTGCTAGCCTTCAATGGTGAGTTCATGTAAAGAGAAAAATAAGAGAGAAGGAACAGAGTTTATTTTTGAGAGTTGTCTTTAGGTTAATAAGGGTTAAGGTTATTTATAGAGGGGTTAAATTAATTTAATTAGTCTCCCTTTAATCCCTAACTCACCCCTAAACCACTGAATTAATTAAATGAAATCATTTAAAATTTATTTGTGAAACTCGACCATCACCAACGAGACCCCGATCGATGGTCCATCGGTGATTCGATGGACAATCCCCCCTCCATCCTGCACTCTGCTGACTCGTTCAGTGACTTTGCAGGTGAGGGCTTCCTCCAATTTTTCTAAGTGTGGGACGACGCTGGCCTTGATGCCCCGTCGAGCCACTGACGTCCCGTCAACCCCCTTCCATCGCATGTAACAGTATCTAGGTAAATAAGATCCTTCACAAATATTTCTAAGTGTGGGATGATGGTGGCCTCGACGCCCTGTCAAGACACGTACGGACCGTCATTTGTCCCGTCGATGCACACTGCCAGGCAGTGCTGCATCAAACTGCAGGGGTCCTTATCAAGGGCCCTTGGTTGGTCCTTGGGAAGTCGTACCTAGACGTTTCAATCATGAAACAACTCAAATACCCATTAGATATCTTTCCACATTTTCGTACATTTACGACTCTTAAAAGTTAGTAAAAAGGCTAAGGTACACTAACATCCCTTTGAACAAACTTCCAGGACTATTCTGGACATTTTGGTTTTAAACCTTCTAAATGATCTATATTCATTAAATATGGACTTAGAAACAGTGCTTAGAAATTATGACACCTATGTTAGGCTTTACCATGAGTCTTGGATTTTCAAGGTGCTACAAGTGTTAATGGCTCTGATACGATGAACTAAGTAAAAAAACTCAAAGTTATAAAGAGAAAAACATTAGTTTCTTTTTAGAGTAATGCTCATTGATTGAGCTCAAATGTCTAAATGTCACAATGGAGGAGGAGCTATTTATAGATTCTATCTTCTAACTAACATTCTACAAACTAACTAACTTGATGAGAAATTAGTTATAACAAACAATACAAAAGGTCTATAATACCCTTGATCTTCTAGTGACTTAACTAACTATAAACTACTCTACACTAATATCTCATCAGTATGTATCAACCACAACAACTAAAATAAGTGAATAGGGCTATGATTAACCTTGCTACGACAACAATCCATATATTTCCTTTGATTTATTACTATACCTCAAGCACATAATGCCACTATTCTGCATCTTTATCCCTTTTGGGCTTTTGTGGTTACATCTAAGCCTTCTGAACTCCTATAATTATATTTGAGCCTTTTATGCATCTATAATTATCCCCGAGCATAAAATTCTCAAGTAAGGGTTAGCAATGTCAACTTACGCATAAGGAAGTTCATGAGAGATTAGACTTCGATTTAGCTATGTAGGGTTCAACATGGTCTTTCTAGATATTTTGTAGCTCGTATATGATAAGACGACCCTATAGGCAATCTACACTTGTCAATGTCCTTTTAGGCAACAATAAAGAGGCTTCTATATGTGTATGGATCAAAAACATAGTCCCAAATACTAACAATTGACTAAATAACCTTTGTAGGCGTCAAACAATCTTCTAACTTATCAACAAGTAAGGTGGCTTTCTAAGCAAACTGCACACCAATCTGTATGCCATATCGAAGTATAAGGTCACTAAAAGAATAGGTAAAATATCCGACGAGTAACCACCAAAACTCAATAGGCCACCACGACAAGATTTACCTAAAGGCAAAACTTCCACTCTTATTCTTTGGCTCTATAGGTGTCAAGATACGTCAAAGGTCCGTAGGCAACACATCTATCCCCGCATGCAATTGTACATTTGTATATATACCAAGGGTGTGCTCTGCTTATATATTTGTATATAATTTTTTAATACATTAATGTACAACCAAAATAATATTACAATCTTATACTCTATCTCATATTGGAACAATGATTCAAGTTTAGTCCTAATGATTTCAAGAGATCATCCAGACACACAATTTGCATATTTTATGCTTTGTGCGAGGATTAGGTCCATAAGGAAATATAATTAACTGGAGATCAAGTGGGCTACATGAAATCATCTAGACAAATAAATTCTTACCCCACAAGCCAAAGCTCACATATACAAGTAATTTTGCAAAAGCGCAGGTGAGTGATAAGAACAGGAGGCGTACCCGAAAGGCAACGACAACAGTGTAATTGAAAGGCAGCGACAACAGTGTAATTGAGATCAATATAGGCTTTAGAAGTCTTATACAAGTCAAATTAAAATTTGTATTACATTACAAATCATCCAGCCAAATCATGTCCTAGAACAATTTGCTGAATAACTGTTGGGTTATGAAGAGTTGATTATGACGTCATGCGGAAGCTTAGAATGTCAAATCATATTGTTGATAAATTAGACGACACAAACTAATACTAAAAATCAAAATACATTATATCAAAACTAATATAAAGAAAAATATTAAAAGTGTAGATAGAAAATCTCTCCATAAATTAAACTCTTAAGCGTCTACATTGTGGATGTAATTGTGTTGTGTTAGAAGAAACAAGACTATATTTATAGAGCCCTAAAACTTTTTCCTACTAGGAAAGAACTAGCTACTCCAAAACCTTTTCCTAAAAGGAAAGAATTAATTAAATATGAAACAATATAATATTTTCCTTTCAGGAAAAGTAAAAACATTTGTGTTAATTTTTTAACTTTTCTTTTAGGAAAAATAAACTTCAAATAATGTAAGAAATTAGGTTGCTCAAATAACTCATCTCATAATAATTACGCCTCAAGGATGATATCCAATGCACATTATCTCATTTCATATGTACTCGGGTATTACGCTTGCGGTAAAATATATATCATTTTTTTGTGAATCTATAATTTATAAACAAATTATTTTGAATAAAGTTTATCTCATATAATAATAAATTTTCAACCTAACAAGACTTATATCTCCACTAAAATATTAATATATTACAAAAGAAACTTATAAAATATATATATCTCATTGTATTAGAGAGTTGGCGAAATGGTCCAGTGGACCCTTGTACTTGTATATGTTTGTATTCTAGACCTTTGTACTTATCCTTTTATAATTTAGACCCCTAAACCCATCTAAACACAACATTTTAAACATAAATTTTGATGTGGTATGATGTGTGTTGCACAAACAGTACACGTTGGCAAAAAAAAAATCCATTTATTAATATTAATATGAAAAGAACATTAAAATTTAAAAGATAAATAAATGAAAATAACAAAAAAAATGGTAGGGGAGTCATCTTCTTCAAACCCATCCCTGCCCCCCCTCCCCATCCAAATCGCTCCCTCCACCACACCAAATATCTTAACCCATTCCACTTCTTTCCTTCTTTCTTTGGATTCACCCACCATTTTCCTTGTTCTTCTTCTTAACACCCCACATATTGTCTCACCCCTAAAGATTTCTCAAAAATTATTATTTTTGCTACAAATATATTTTCCTCATAGTTCTTTTCGTCTTGTCATATTTATTTTTTCAAAACCTCGATTTGTGTGTATTTTTTGTGATTGTCGTTATAAGGTATTGAATAATGAAAAACTTTATTGATAAGCTTGCTGAAACTTCAAGAATAAGAAATGGGTTTTGTGAATTTATGACTACATCGAGCTGTCATGGTAAAGACCAACAAAATCAAATCAACAAAGATACAATACAATAAATACAAAAAAAGAGATGAGTAAATTGAAGGAAAAAATAAAAGAGAAGAAATGTGAAGAGAAATTTTTTTAAAAAAGACAAGATAAAAACTCCAATTTGTCCAACCATGGTGTTGAGTGAAAATAAAGAAGAAAAGATGGTCTTTAAATGTAAAAATTAGACTTTTTAAGGTGCCTCACACTCTATTTTTTTTTGTGTATCAAACACTCTATGTGGAGTCTTTCAAATAGGATGCCACATCAAAAATTGTGTTTAAAATGATGTGTTTGGATGAGTTCAGGGTTCAAGATGACAAAAGGGTAAGTGGGAGCGTCCAAAATACAAACGGATACAAGTACAAAGGATTCACCCGACCATTTCGCCGTGTTTGTTATAACGGAAAATGTTTTCCTATAAAACAAATAGATATTTGACTTATTTTCTCATATTTGGTTGGTGTATAGAAAATATTTTCCGAAAATATATTTGTGTATGGTTTTTGAATGAAAAATATTTTTGAGAAATATATTTTATTTAAAACTAGAGTAGAAAGTAATTTTTGAAGTTGATTTTTTTTGAAAAAAAACAAAGTTTAAAAGATTTTGTGGTGGGGGTGGGGGATTTGAGGGTAGAGGTGAATAATTGAAACTTGAAGTTAAATTTTTTTAAAAAAATAATATTGATATTTTTTGGGGGGGGGGGGGGGGGGAGGAGAGAGCTACTAGGGGGCTAGTGGTGGGTGTGGTTGGGGGTCTAGTTGGGTGGACGGAGGTCGAGGGTAGGGGTGAAAAAAATGAAAACTTAAAGTTAAAAATATTTTTTAGAAACAAACTTAATTTTTTTATTTTTTTTGGGGGGGGGGGTAGGGGTTGGTAGGGGTGGGTGGGTGGTCGATGATAGGTGTGAAAAATGAATTTTTGAAGTTGAAAATATTTTTTTAAAAAACAAACTTATAGTATTATTTTTCAAATGAGAGGGGGTCAAGAGTGAGGGTAGTTTAAAGTATTTCATAAAAAATAAACTTAAATGTTTTTAGGGGTAGGGGGCTGGTAGGGGTGGGTCGGGGTAGGGGTGGGTAGGGGCTGGTAGGGTGGGGTGGGTAGGGGGCTGGTAGGGTGGGGTGGGTAAGGGGAGATTGGAAAAGCATTTTGAATTTTTTTCTTAAATTTTGAAGGGAAGTCGTTTTTCTTAAATTTGAGGAAAATAAGTTGATTTGGAAAATATTGACCCAACCAAACATGAGAAACTTGAAAGATATTTTCCAGAAAATGTTTTTCTTCATACCAAACAGACCCTTAATGTGTGCTGTTTGGAGGATCAAGATTTTAAAGGCAGCAAGTTTCATTGTGGAGTGAAAGAACAGATGAGGAATGCATCTTCAAAAGACAGGATATGATACGTTGCAATGATGCAATACAAAGTATATTTCAAACGATGGAGGTACAACATTTGGTAAGAAGTGGATAGACCATACCCCAACATTACAAGTTTAGTACTCACATATCACAATGCTAAAATTGTCAAAACATTTAGATTATATGTACCAAACCCAATAGAAAAACAAACACAATTCAAATTCAAACAAATGATAAATCTATTTGCGAAATCGTAATTGAAGCTAAAAAGGAATTTAAGTACTAAAATGGAAACTGAAGAACAAGAAGAAAGGGATAAGAATCAGAACTTGATAAAGAAAGGGAATGAGGAATACAGATACTCCATAACTGTTTTGCCTAAGTCGTTTTTTCTCATCCATCATCCTTTTTAACTAGATGGTTATTAGGTCTGGTTCTCAAAGCAACCTTTGTGAAGGCCTTCTAATTTTGTTGCTTCTTTTCGATCCAATAGCTAGTTGTGTGACATTCGTATAGCTGTTGACTTTGGGCAAAGATTGGTTCATAACAATATTTTCATGAATTTCTGACTACAGGAGAACTTAAGGAGGTGGTTAAGCAAAATTAGAAATATGAGTTTAAATAACTCTCAACTATACTTTCTAAATATAGTTAGCCGCAATGGCAGAGCTAGATGTTTCATGAAGGGTGTACAAAAATTGTATAGGTAATTATTTTTTTAAAAAAAATTTATATAGTATTTAGCTTGGATATTAATGTTTATTCAATAGAAGCGAACCGACATAAAAAAAATGAAGTTCATTTTGGAATAAAATCACATTAATACTTAAGATTTCACCGAGAAAATGAAAGAAAGAATAGAATTACGCGAAATTTTTAAAAGAAATTCCATACAAAACATTGATCACTTTTAATAGCCCTATAGAAAAAAAAAGAATAGGATTTTCTGATTAACTTTAAATTGAATAATTATTTTTATTTCAAATTTTATCAAAAAGAAAAAACATTAAAAATCAAATCGATTAGAAATTTAATTGGATACTAAACTTTTTTTACCTTAAAATTTATGTTGTAAAATGTCTAATTTAAGATTATTTTAATAGATAATATTAGCTTTTAATTATAAAAAAATAGCAGATTTATTAATTAATTGCTCTTTTAAAATGAAAAAATAAAATGTAGTTGTAGGGAATCAAACTTACTCACACAAGCTATTTGCCTCACCTTTAATTGAGCGCCAAAATTCAATGGGTTAAGAACACTTGTTGTTTAAAGGATGTCCAATACGTCTTGTTTACTCATTTAAAATATCATTTTACTTATATATTTGATGCAATTTTCTGATAAAAGATGTTTGAGGGGACACCCTAACATAGTGTAGCTAATCCCTTTGTCAGTTGTATGCAAAACAATATCCAACGACTAATGAGGTAGATGTGGAATCCTACAATAAACAATGTAGGGGTGGTTGAAGAGCTAAAAGAATTACAAGCCACTAATTATGATTGTAATTCTAATTCTAATTCAACAATTGACCCCTCGGAGTGGCCCAGTGGTTTGAGCTTTGGACTTCCATGTTGTAGGTTTCAAGTTCAAAACCCCTTGCCAGCAAAAGCAAGAAGTTTGCCTTCTTGGTCGAGCTCGGCGCACCAGGCTTGCCTAGTGCAGGTTACCTCTCCTATGTGGTTTGCGAGCTATTGCATAGGAGTAAGGGTTTTACCCTGTGCGCACCCAAAGAGTAGTGCTGCAGGTTTCCCTTGTCATAAAAAAAAATTGATTCGACAATTGACATAAGTATTTTTCGACGTATTTTCGAGATGAGACACATTCAATTAAAATAACAAGAATAAATGATAAACTCGTCAAAGACCTTTAGACCAAGGGATAACAAATAGATTTTGGAAGGAGAATTCAATTCATGCTCATATGATTTTTTTTAAAAAAATCTAAAATCATGTCTTGAATTTAAAAAATCCACCCCTATTCAAAAAAAAAAAATCCAAAAATAAAATAAAAATCAATCCCAAAATTTTAAAAATTCGCTTTGATTCGTGTTTTTTACGTGTAAAAATACGAGGGGATTTTGTAAAGAAATTTGAAATTTGAAGAGTAGCCCTATTCAATTCTTTACGAAGTCCCCTCGTATTTCAAGAGTAGCTTCCCTCCGAGCTAGATATTCAAGTGGATCTTATTGAGTAAGATTGTATTTCGTAAAGAAAAATACGAGGGGATTTCGTAAAGAAATTTGAAATTTGATATTTATTGATTTTCTTTACGTGTTCTAAGTGTTCTCAATAAAGAAGAAGAAAAAAAAGAGTATTTTGATCCAAAAAGCTCAACTGAACAATGTTAAAAGTTGTTTGGAGTGTAAAGAATTATTTTACGAAATCAAAGTTAAAAAATAATGACTGGATAAGCCTTTTCTTAAACGGCAATGACATAGATGAACCAATTTTTAACTGATGACATAAATGAGTTTTTTTCTAAAAGTTCGATGACATATTCGAGTCTTTTCCCTAAAAAAAAATCGGGAATTAGATGAATTTGATATTGAAACAAAATGACAATGGAATAGGAAGCATCCAATACATTGATTGTGCATGACATTCAAAAAACATAAAATAAAAATTAAGAGCAAAACCGATTATATTATAAGAATAAACATAAATGTTGGATTGTTATATGTAATGTAATTATGGTACATGTTGTACTAGTTGAAGAAATAACATAGGAAAGAGATAAGTGTGAGGAATAATGTAAAAGTAGTAGTAGATGCTGATGAAATATTATGAGCTCCCACTGTATACACATTTTCAGAGCTATCATCTTTCACCTTAATGTTGGAAGAACCTGAAAATCAACCATGGTATTGAACTCAAAATAAAATAAAAAATTGCTACAACTTACACAGAATACAAATTTACTGTAACTATACTCACAGTCATATTGAGTCCACCCAAGCGTCTTTTTTTCAAGATCATACACAAAAAGCTTGTTTGATAGCACAAGATCTGCATCAAAACAAACGTTAACTACTAGTATTTTTCTTCTCATTTATCTCGACAAATTGAGAAAGGGGTAAAGAGATACCTCCTAACAGAAAAAGATCATCTCCATCCTTTCCCTCGATTCCCTCTTGCCAACCAATACACCAGTCACCGTCCTGCCAAATTGAGCCATTACATGATATGATTAAATGTTGTGTGTTCCATATTCGTAGGATAAAATTAAAGGATTGTAAAATTACATAGAAGTTATAAAGTGTATGATCTCTTAATAATGTGAAGTGAAGCCTTTAGGGATAAACCATGCAGGCTTGGCCAAATATCACACCATGCTAAGAGTATATTTAGTCCCTAAAATTTTAACAATAAAAGAGGCTTTTAATTCATACGTCATCTATGCTGGCAAAAATGCCCCTACAGCCTAATAGCAAAATATGTCAACATTTATTAGGAGCTATGTTATGCCATTTCACATAATAAACAAGACAGAATGTATAATTAGATTACTTACATGAAGTTTGAAAAGATAATCGTGGGGATAGACCGTCAAAGTAAGATTTCCCATGAACTTAAATGTTACAACGGGGAAATCATTGTCAACACTGCACCGTACCAGCTGATTAGACAAATATTAGGTTGATCACAGTAGAAATAAATTTTCAAACTTAATTATGAAAACCTTACTTTCCACTGTATGAAAAGCACTCAAAGTTCCCTTCATGATGATGAGTCTTCAATTTTGGTTGCTTTGCCATAAGCTATAATAGGAGCAGAGAATGAAAAAAATCAAACAGTAAACAAGACTAAATATATTTTGAAGTTGAGGTTACCTTTCCCATGACAGCATTATAGACATTGCTTGGAAGATATGCTAAAGTTGTTCCACTGTCAATTATTGCTGCTTCGCTATACTTCGACTCAAATATGGAAGTCGGAATGTTTAGAACTTCACCGTCAACCTCAATATTCTTGAGAGAAACAGTATAATGTTGCCTAAAACATTTAAATTCAATAAGTATTTATCATGTTAGTACGTTAGATGTGCTACTGCTTGTGTAACTAAGCACAAAACTGCCAAATGGGCGGGCTGAGTTGAAATTGGAAATATTACAATGATTTGAATAAAAAACTGGTTGAAATTGGAGATTGAATTGGGCTCAATTGAGAATTTACGCCCAACCCTTAAAATTCTGGGCGGTTTATGAGTTTATTTCCACAGCCCTAAGTAGTAGTATTAAATTTGTGAAGATTGAAGTACATTTTGGCACATAAAACTCCAATTGATTCGACATACATACATACCGATTTGTGAGTAATGGGGTTGTATTTACTTTTGGTTCAACTAGTTGTCCAATAGCAAATATACCACCTCCACTATTTCCATTGAGGCAATGTGAAAATACTCTTTTGACAGTTCCAGCAGCAGCTAATTGTGAGATAACAGACGTTTTTGCTGCTCCAAAACCAATTATCCCATCAACTGCATTAGTAGATGTACCTAGGCCTCCAGATTGTTTAGACGAGCACCTATCTTGGAAGATATAAAAAACAGGTAACATAAATTTCTGTCTAGCACGTAATTAACAGGTAGGAAATAGGACGACTTATACGTACCCAAATGTTACATTTCCTTGGAGGGGTGATGTTTTATTATCTCCGGCAGAGACTTGATCTAAATTGATGTTATCTTTTACAAAGTGTCCTCCGCTTGTGCTTCCATCTCCGTAAGTAACCATATATTCACACGGTTTTGCTACCTTGCAGTCTGAGCTGGTTGCTTCAAACATTGTAGCACAAACATCTTGATCACAAGTAATAGATTTCCCACTCGTTGATGCTTGTAAGTTATATTGTGCCATATCTATCTATTATTATTATTCGAAAAAAACTATTCAATATATGTATCAACGAAATTCAAATTAAAAAGATTGATTATATATATATATATATATATATATATATATATATATATATATATATATATATATATATATATATATATCTATTTACCCCGAGTGTGCTTTCTTTAGGACAGTTATCACATCCCGCACAACTTAGCCATAAAAGGTCACTTCCAGTATCTACTTGAACATGGTAGTCCTTGGAAGGTGTACCAATTGAAAGCTTAGTGAAATATAATCTGCATATCACAAACATTTTTAAATGTTTGTTTACATGTTATAATATACATATATGTATGAATATATAAAAAAAGGAACTAACACTGAACTGGTTGGACTGCCATTGCCACCTAATTGAAAATCGGCTGCACCGAGCATTCTACCGTGACGATGAACATCGTGGGCTTTCAGTTCTTTCAAACTCACACCTCCACGCCCACCAAATTTGTGTTTCACATTGAACACAACGTTTTCTCCCTTCACATGATGGCCCAACAAAACTAACAAAAGAATCAAGTTTATATTTCTCCTCAGATCCATTAATTTTGAAGCGTGAAGAAGGAACTTAATTTTTCCTCTTTTTTTTGTTTTTTTTTTAAATTTTTGTGGGCCTGCCGGAGAAGGGAAAAAAATAGGAGTGAGGTGAATGAAGAAAAGGGTAAAAAATAAAAGAAGAAAAAAATAAAAAGAGGAGGAGAAGAAAAACAAACCAGAAACACACAAAAAATTTCAACAAGGAAATGACAAGTGGAGTGTTCAAATACCTTCACTTGCCATAAATCTTTGGTGGAAATTTTCAATAAGTATTTCATTTGATTAATCCGAAGAAAAGGGTAAAAAATAAAAGAAGAAAAAATAAAAAGAGGAGGAGAAGAAAAACAAATGAGAAACGCACAAAAAAAATTCAACAAGGAAATGACAAGTGGAGTGTTCAAATACCTTCCCTTGCCGTAAATCTTTGGTGGAAATTTTCAATAAGTAATTCATATGATCAATCCACAAATAAATGGGTGAATTAAATTAAGGTTTAAAGAGTGCACATCAAAGTTAAAAAAAAAGAAAAGAAAAAGCTAATAAAGAGCTTGATATTAATTAGTGACTTTGATAGCCTTCAACAAAGTTTGTAGGCACGATCTTACTATTTATCCTCTACAAATAAATTATTTAGGAGTATTTTTTTTCTTTATGTAATTTTCATATTTATTTATGTATATGATTTATGGATCTAATTGAATATACAATACTTATTTACAATTATTATACGTGCACTTGATCGCGAAGCGCGGTTATTAAAAAAAAACCAACATATTATTGAGTATTAATTTCATATATTTTATTGAATAATTTTTTTAATATATTAAACATTTGTTTATAACTTTATCTTGCTTATAATTCTTTTAGTATCTTATACATGACGTTCTTTAATTTGACAAAGGACAGGTGAGTATCATTCCAAGCTAAATGAAGAAGTACCGATATAACTTATAGTGTATATTAATTTGAATAAGAACAAATAAATAAAACATTAAAAATATAAAATACAATGACATAAATTCTTATATATATATATATACACACACACGCGAGTATCATTCCAAGCTAAATGAAGAAGTACCAATATAACTTATAGTGTATATTAATTTGAATAAGAACAATTAAATAGAAAATTAAAAATATAAAATACAATGAAATAAATTCTTCCTATATATATATATATATATATATATATAACCTCATAAAAAAATATAAAAAAATTTAGGCCCCCCAATTTTGAAGTTATTAATATAAAACTAAATAATGTCATAGATTCTTTACTTTATAAAGTCTCCATATATATCACAGACTGCCATTCAACAACAACAACAACAACAATAACAACAATAGCAACAACAACAGCAACAACAACAACATCAGCAGCAACAACAATACCAACACATTTTAATTCTTATCTTAGGTTTTCTTTCTTTTAGTTAAAAATAAAATATATAGATGGCATAAATTAAATGAATATAGATTGAATATAGAGAAAGTGGTGTAACTCCTCTTGTGCCTCCATACCATCTTAGCAAACACAAAAATTATATTTGTAAGTTAATAATTATAGTTTGCATAATTTCACTCCATAACAAACATAAATATTTTTATTTCGGTATACATATATAAAATATCAATTGTATAATTTGTATGTGTACAAAGTGACAAAGAGAGAAAGGAGAAAGAGAGCTGAGCAGGGAAATATTTGTATTGTATAATCATAAGTGTATAGGACTAAGACATATGTTTTTGCATGTGTATATACAATTTTCTCTCGTTTTATACAAACAAAAACACAGTTTATACATTTCTATTGGTATAAGCGAGAGAGGCGAGAGAGACTAGCTAGAAAATGCACGAAATCCTGGCGCTTACACGTCATCCATGTGATGTCCACACTTAACACACTTCTATTAGTTAGAAGGGTATGAATGACCCAATAGTAAGACTTGAAGGGTAGTTTTGAGCCAGAATATTGTTTGAGGGTAAGGAACCTTAGGATGGTTCTTGGGGAGTTGTACCCAAAAGTTTCGATCCTAGACATGTCCATCTAGATGCTAGGGACCCCTCCAATCATTTTAGACACCAAATAACACATAAAACATGCAAAGTCACACTAGCACACACAAGACTAGCTTCCGAACGCCTTGGTCGTTCTTCGACATTTCACTTACAAACTCTTCAAACTTACTTCTAAAGCTATTATTCATCATCTTAACACCCTATTAACTCATTAAATACATGATAGACTCTAGTTTATCATAGTTAATTTTTTGGGTTGCAACAATGTCACAAACTTAAACTTCAACTAATGCTCCGTACGACATTTGACAACTTACTCATGACGCTTTCATGAACTTTCAAGATCAATTAAACCTTTTCAATCTAAGATCGGTAAAAGAATGAAGAAAGATACAATAGCATTTGTAAGAAGACATTTTTTATTGCTTGGTGAATGCTTTACACTTGATTGCTTCAATTTCAAATGAGATACTTCTATTTATACTACTCTCCAAGTGGATAAAGTGTACATAAAAATTTCTAAACAAGTCCCTATATATTTGCAGTCTAGTCTTGTTATAAGAATTCTCCACAAGACTAGAGAGTACTAAAGACTTCCAAGAATTCTTCTTGTGTATTTATAGTCTTCCAGAAACCTCTCCAAGACTCTAGATCCTTCCAATTAGGCTAGCTCACTTATACTTTAATTTTATGCCTAAGCGGGATGACAAACTGGCGGTTCATGACAATCCCCCTACTTGATGCTGCTATGACTACGGAGCATCGCTTCTACATGGAAAGCCAAGTCTTGTATTCACCATGAGATACTCTACACATGAGAGTTGGTGGTGCGTTGATAGTTTTGGGGTGGGTGTTACATGGAGTTCAACTCAATCCTAACTTTGTTTTTTTGGTCTTGGTCATGATGTTAGCCTCCGCACCTATGTTGATCATAGCACAAGTGGGAAGTTCATCGATCGTGTAACAACCTTAAAATAACTATGCAAAGTAATGCCTAAATGTACCTTTAATGCCTAGATTGGTGAAAGCAATGATTAAATTGAATTAAATGGTATTTAATGATTAAGTTGAATTAATTGGTATTTAAATTTCTGATTTAAGTAAGGGAAAATCATATTTTTACTAAAAAATTAATAATAAAATAATACATAACAAAGAGTCCTAGTTTGACTATGTCTTCAACTAAAACTCCTACTCCTAAACTTACTCTCATTTCTCTCAACTCTCATTCTCACGTCTCTCACTCTCATTCTCACGTCTCTCACTCTCATTCTCACGTTTATCATACAGCAAAAAGTAGCAAAAATTAAAGTTCATCACTTGAAGAACTTGCACAAAAAAACTCAAAAGAAAAACTAAACTAAAAACGAAAAAGCAAAAGCATTTTTCAAACGGTGTGCACATAATTTTTGTTGGAGAGGCATTTGTTTATCGTGGGTGTTGGCAGCACTTGAGATCAGATTTGGAAGGTGTTAAACGATGAAAAAAGGTATGGGTTTTATTCCTCTTGTTCCCTTTCCCAAGAGACCCCTAGGATTCAGTCGAATTCAAATTCGAAAACTAGGAATGTTCCCCGTTGCATGTCCCTGTCACTAGCTCCCATCGATTTTGTAGGTTGGGTATGTTTTGCTTGTAGAATCTAGGGATGTGATGTGTTTTTGTGATGATTATGTTCATTTATGTTTGGATTTAGTGAGTAATAAGCATGCTTTCCGAAACTTTGTGTTCAACGTGTGTGTGCATTGTGTATGCCGTGAGTTTGGTCATGGGTTGATGCGTGTAATATGCATATTAAGTTCTTGTGTTGTATGCCATTACTTGAAATAAATTGTGATGTTCATAATTGGTGCAATGTTTCTTAATTGAGTGAAAATTCTTGATCAAATGTAACCACAAAAATGCACAAAATTAACGTACGAAATGTCCAATGAATTATCAAAAAATTTAACGTATAAAATGTTGAGGAAATGGAATGGGAAGTGCGACAAAATTTCCATATTTTCTGGAAATTGGTCCGTCTAAGCTACTGGAAGAAAATTGAGATTTTAAAAATTATTTTAAATATGTGAAGTCATCAAGGATGAATCTGAGACCTCACCATATGAAGGCTGCTGAAAATTAATAATTAAAATGACGTAAGGGGGATTTGAAATGGGGTAAGGCTGGTGAAGAAACAAAAGAAAAAGGGGAAAAAATGGGGAGAGTGGGGATCGAAACCACAACCTCTTGGATAGGTGAGGGAGTTTGGAGAAAAATTAAATAATAGTAAATGAGGTTGTGGAGGATCGATCCCACAATTTCTTGGCCTCAATCGAAAAAGAGAGGAAAGAAAAAGAAAGGAAAAAGAAGTGTAGTGTTGGGATTTGACCTCAAGTCTCCAAGCTGAAAAATATAAATAAAAAATTTAATAAGAGACTAAGTGTTGCTCAAGAGATTCGAAATTGGATTCCCTTTACCAATTTTGTATTGATAAATAAGTCTTACGTGAATAAATATGCTGCCCATAAGAATAAAACTCGAGACCTTGGCATACTTACAAGATGCATAAGTCTTGTACTACATAATCTTGGGTAAGTATGAGTCACTTAGACGAATTATGAATGAAGCCTCATGGCTTGTATGTATGGATTCATACGTCCAACGTACATTTAAATGTAAGTGAACCTAAGATGTATGTGATGAATTGATGTGACTCCAGGGGTGTTAAGTTAGATGAAAAACACACTAAAAGGCCAAGTGCATTGACATATGACGAAATGAACATTCACATAATGGAGTGAGTAATTATGAAGAGCTAATAATCTAATGCTAATGAAAATAGTGACAACATGATAAGAGGCTAAGATGAATGGTGAGACAAGTATAAACGAAGCCTAGGAAAATGTTACCAAATGTACCACCTGTGGGAGTATAGAATGATGTGGATTCAAATCTCAAGCATACTCCAAAAGAAAGTGTTAAGGATTAATTCATAGCTAATAAGCAAATAAAGAGTGACTATATGACTATAGGCCAGTGCAAGTGAGACAAGATGCATCTACGCCTAAAAATCAATGTCACTAATTAAAATTTCTAAGAGAGTATATTTATGCTAAACTATGAATAAGAAAATAAAGAGTGGCTACATGAGGATAGGCTAGTACAAGTAAGACAAGGTGTATCTGCGCCTAGAATCAATGTCCCTTAATGTAAATTCCAAGAGAGCATATGTATGTTAAAAGATTAGCAAGTAATGAAAGGTGAGTAAAGATGAAATGAAAAGATGTTAAGAAAAAACAGGGTGGCACCACAATATGAGGCTAGTGCAAGTGAGAAAAGCTGTACCTACGCCAATGTAAGGTCACCAAAAGTACTCACGTAAGATAGTGTTGAATATTAAGAGAAAAGTCTCAATCACACTCTATATGTAAGTTTAAGGACAATTAACACTTTATACGTAAAGAATATATGATAAATCATCTAATGATCTATGACTACCTCAAGATAAAAGCAAGCTTCGATCATGTATGAGTTGAATGTGAATAGCAACTTTAAACGGAGCACCAATAGGCTAGCTATGAGTGGTGATGCCTTTTTTCGGGAAGGGAAGAGATTCATGTAATTCTCATGATATGAGACTGTCCACCAAGGTGGGTATGGATCTCCCTAAATATCCTAGTCTTTGAACTATGCTGCCAACACTGGGAACTATCCAATGACTAGGGATGTTTTGGTTTCACCTTGGCCAGTGACTCCATCTCTTTTCGTGTGGGAAAGACACTGGATTTCATGATGCTCACATGATCTATGTCGGTTAAAGTTGAAATCCTCAAAGTATTAAAGATAATTAAATGAATTATAAAGGTGTTTGGATAGGATAATTAAGAGGTGAACTAGACTCAAGAAATGACGCTAGGTCGTTCCTGGTAATTACACAGTGAACCCGATGAGAGTCTTAAACTACATCCTAGGTACGGTTGGTGTTTGCATCAGCCTATGAATGAATGAAACGATGAAAATAAAGTATGCATGAATGAATGAAGCAGACTCTATGCTTGCTAGAGAAGGCTCCCTAGTTGAGGTCCCATATGTTGAGCCCTCATTTTGGGAAGTCCTAATGTTAAGTCCATGATTCCAAGGTCTCATGGCATATGAACGAATGATATGTAATATATGTACGTTCTATATGAAATATGTTATGTGCTGTGTGCAATATCAAAAGAATGATGATTCATGTAACTCTCATAGCATGACTTTCCTAATCTGATTTGGCAAGTCCAATTGACTTGGCTTTCCATAATTCATATCTTTAGGAGAGAGATCTTCTTAATCATGCATGTCCTTGGTGTGTACTTGCATACACCCATACTTAGTATAAGTGTGTACTAATCCTATACATTATACTATTTTAGGTGCAGGTTCAGGAGGGTGTTGAAGACATTCATTGCAGCTGTTCGGATATCAGAGCTGTTCATCTAGACTTGGTAGGTCCCCATGCATTCGAGGATTCCTTCCGTTACATTTCTAGCTTAGTAATAGGATTAGCCTAGTGGAGCAAGTTCTACTAGTATTTCTTTCCTATTTTGTTTAGACTTATGTAATGGTGCCATTTTGGCAATTATTACTTATGCTAGAGGACTATTTATTTCAAGATTGAATGATTCTTTAAGAGATGGTTGATACACATGATCAATGAACTTCTTTATACGCATATGCATGTTATAACTATGAAGTCTATGTACACTTCAAACAAAACAGAAACGTTTAAATTTTCAGCTACAACTAACCTAATGAATATAAAGACGACGTAAGTAGGCTTGTGTGCGACCTTTGAGAGGTCAACGATGCCTATTTCGGATAGGGTCTAGACCCCTGTCGTGACAAACTTGTTATCAGAGCATTAGGTTAAGTATCCAAGACATCAGGCTTATATCAACCACGTTAAGTAGTTTCTAAGTTATGATTGTGAAGTGCACCGCTATCATGAATTAGAGACCGCATAATGCTTAGGAAAATTCCCTTCTTCTGATCTTATCTATCTTGATCGATGAGCACCCCCTAGAAGTAACACAGCGTACTTGACCTCTCGGAGGTCTTATACAAGCCTATAGTTATCATTCATCGCATTGACATAGTAAATTTAGCGGAAAATTTAAAACATTTTATAGCACCTCATATGCTAGAAACTTTAGTTCATATACATATAAAATATAAGTCATAATACATTTATAGTCTCTAAGTCTCTTTTCCATGTTAGACTCAATAAATTTGGAGTACATTAGGGATACGACCATTAAGACATAATACAAAACTATACAAGATTTAATAGACTTTAAAATAAGTACACAATAGGACATCATGGACTTAAGGATTCCTTTCCTTGAGCTTGGGAATCACCTATCAAGCTCTTCATCATTGAATACATCCTTTAAGCATCCATAACCTACACTTTGTGTACAAAGTAGAGAAGAATGGGATTAGCAAAAGAATGTCCTAAGTATGGCAACCATGCAAAAACATGCATTTAAAAGGGACATTTTCTTTGAAATCACACTTTATGCCATTTTGAGTAGATCATTATAAAACCTTTATCAATAACATATATATCATTTTCATACTTCATAGAAACACAAGCAAAGGCCAAACAACATAGAAAAACAAATACCGTCATAAAAGTATAATATCATATAGACATAGTTAAGTCAAGACCTTCATCATATAGTCAACAAGATCAACATCATGCATAAAGACTCATATCATGCACATATTAATAACAATAGACAAATACTACAATGTCATGCATGTGGAACACATACATAGTGATGTGAATTAGAACACCTTCCTAGAACTTCCTAAGGAGCTACTTGTGCAATGTCTAGATGGGTTCATTAATTCAACTTATCCTAAGTAACCTCCCTCAAGTAATTCTATTTAGAATACTAGTCATTTAACTTCCATTGTCCATTTTAATTTAGGGTAACTATAGCATTACCCGACATAGACCATGTGATGCTAAACATAGAATCCGGTGTCATAAAACCCCACATCGATAAAGGGTGGTCTACCGGCCAAAGTAGAACCAAATGTGACATAACTTTCTAGGTGGAATCCACTAGCTAGTATCATATGGTGGCAACATAGTCATGGAACTTGGAGGTACATGTGAAAACCGTCTTTATGCCAACATTAGGCATTATAGCTATTCACTTATGGAAACCCTATTTATGCCCATTGAGGCATTGTGGTTATCCACCTCATGAGATTTGTGGTGACGTACCTTCCGACCATGGGAAGGGACACACACTCATATTCAAGTTCAGTCGATGCTAAGCTAAGTTCCCTTTATTGAAACCTTTATTATATTTTCGATTTATAATCATAGGTTTAGGAGAGTCATCCCCTCATATACTTAACTCATAGGTCATAGATAGAAGTTCATCAACCTAAATCATGCAAAAAATCCATTCACAAGAACATAGCATATGTAAAGCTTCATCTAGTTCAGGGTATACATGACTACACCATTCAAGGCCCCTCTCTTGACTATATATTCATACATGTGTGTGTATACATATATGTGAGCCAACCGTTCACATAACACATTAAGTCACACAAGTTCATATATTAATGCATGAGTCTATAGGCATAACTATATGGGCTATCCTTTTATATAAACCTACGAAGACACTATGCACATTCATACTCCATCGTTCATAAACATCATATTCATAACATGTTCATATATTCATCTTTCATATACATAAAAACCAAACATAGGAACTATCCTATCAAGATATACATGTGCAATATATAGACAAGGTCCCATACCATTGCCCATACTAGTAAACCTATCAAGTCATCCTAGCAAGGAATACATAACATACTTCACATACATATACATTACATGCATAGTAGTAGACATTAGTGAATATGAGAACAACCTTTCATTTAGACACCATGACCTATACTACTTGTTACATGCATGTAAGTGAGAGTGTGTACATTGGTCAACATGATCACATAATGGCTATCAATTAATCCATGAGGCACACACCCTTTTGGAAAAAATTATACTTCCAAGAACATACCACACAACACATAATAGCATAGGAGGCAAGACAATGTAAACATTATAACCAATGATCCTAACTTTAGCTATTTACACTTTCATATAAAGGGTACATGGGTAGGGGCTTCAACCATTTTAACACATCAATGGAAGCACCTATACAATACCCTAACATGAATATACACATGCTCATACAATAGCCACACAACCTAGATCACAACTAGATAGGAAGATAGGCACATTACATCATAAGGTGATCATCTAAATCTCTAAATCATATATTCATCAATTTGCCTTCAAGTCCATGTTCAACACATATATAATGAGAATAAAGTAAACACCGCCACTATAAGTGGATCATACCACACTATGCTATACAAGGCTTCATCAACATTTACTATAAAGAAATCCAGTAGTAGAAGATTAGAGGAAATAAGCATTCTTACAAACTCCTCGACCTTTGATCTTCATTGATCAATACACCTTGTCTAACAAAAAATCATATATATGGAAGTATATAAATATGCTTCAAACATATAAGAAACCATGTACAAGTCGCTAAAAGATTATACCTAAAAAATTCATCCATTATATCACCCTAAAACATTAGCTAAAACAGTTAATACATAATCAAAACTTTACACAACCGATCTCACAATCGACTTAAAGGCAACATGTAGAAACATAGGCTATTCATATTCAAATCTTGATATATCTATCATCATAGACTGATAATCACCAATTCAACATAAATTCATGTAAATAACAGCATATACAATCACTTCAACGTAATAGAATCATAATTCAATAAATAACAAATCAAGATTATAAGGCCCATGCAAGGCTAAATCTTTTGGTGATAGAGCATGGGTTCATCATGCAATTGGATTGAAAAACACTTAAAAATGAGTATAAAATCATTAATACATATATATTATGCCTTTTAAATTAGTTTGAGAAAGAACCCATGAAAGATTGAAGAAGAAAGTGTTTGATCATATTTTTCTCTTTCGAAATCTGTGAGAATGGCTCTCTAGATAAAAACATAACTAGAGATGAAGATCACCATACCTTTCATTAGTTGAAAACTCTTAAAATTGATGATTCATCCATAGAAAACCCAGATTGAATCTGCTCTTGAGCTTCACCAACAATGGTGGTTTAGAGAGAACATTTTTGGAGGGAAAGGTTTCAATCTTGTGAGAGGATTCTAGAATGGGGTGATCACGTTTTTGATGACTTATATACACAAAAAATAACTTAAATAACCTTGTCACGACCCAAAATCGGGCCGCGACTGGCACCCACACTTACCCTCCTCTGTGAGCGAACCAACCAATCTAAACTCTAGCATTTCAATGTTATATCAACAGAAAATAATGCGGAAGACTTAAACTCATAATTAAAAACCAATTCAATAACTTCTAAAATTCAACATCTACTATTCCCCAAAATCTGGAAGTCATCACCACAAGAACATCTATGATCAAATGACTAAACTAAGAGTATTCTAAAAGCTAAAACAGGTAAAAGCTAGTCCATGCCGGAACTTCAAGGCATCAAGATAGGAGGAAGAAAGTCCAGTACAAGCTAGAAGCGTTAGCTCACCCTGAAGATCAGATGTGACGAAGACTGGCTAGAATTGCGGTTGAGTTAAAGACGACGGCACGTTTGCTGCACTCCACAATTAACCAGAAGAAAACATAAAAGTAGGGGTCAGTACAAAACACGGGTACTGAATAGATATCATCGACCAACTCAAAATAGAAAACAATATGCATCAAGTAGTATCATAAAATCAACTATGATACTCAACATGTAGCAACAACAAGTACTATATCATTAACAATTATCGTCAAGTTCACACATGAGGACTCAAGTCTCAATACCATACTCATTTGGGAATTAGATTCATTAGATTGAGTATATTAACATCTTTCAAGATTCATTATCTTTATTCCTCTTGTGTCGGTACGTGACACTCCGATCCCCTAATTCTACGTGTCGGTTCGTGACACACGATCCCCTAAATCTACGTGTCGGTTCATGACACCCGATCCCCTAAATCTACGTGTCAGTTTGTGACATCCGATCCCCTAAATCTACGTGTCGGTTCGTGACACCTGATCCCCTAAATCTACGTGTCGGTTCGTGACACCCGATCCCCTAAATCTACGTGTCGGTTCGTGACACCCGATCCCCTAAATCTACGTATCGGTTCATGACACCCGATCCCCTAAATCTACGTGTCGGTTCGTGACACCCGATCCCCTAATTCTACGTGTCGGTTCATGACACCCGATCCCCTAATTCTACGTGTCGGTTCGTGACACCCGATCCCCAAATTCCATTCCATTAATTCCTCAAGCCTTCTTTTATACCAAGGCATCATCAATCTCATTACTTTAGTTCATCAAGCCTTCTTTTATACCAAGGCATCATCATTAACGAGAGATTAAGTTTTTTATCAAGATTTGGGATTCAATAGCTTCATCATGCTTATTTCATCACAATCATATAATCACATTCATGCAAGCATACAATTAAGCATATAGCACGGTTTACAACACTACCAATACATATCATTCGCTATTAAGAGTTTACTACGAATAGCATAAAAATCATAACCTACCTCCACCGAAGATTCGTGATCAAGAAAGAAATTTCCCAAGCCTTTTTGTTTTCCTCTTCTCGTTCGATCCTCTCTCTCTCTTTGTTCTTTCTATTTTCTTTATTCAAACCCTCTTTCTTTTACCCTAATTAGCATATAATTAAGAATAAAAGATGGCAATAATAACCCACTAATTTACTCAAGGTTACCTCTTTAACCCCCAAGTAATTAGACTTATTAACATTAACCCACTAACTTTATAATTAAAGTCGGAATAGTAAAAAAACGTCCCTTAAAACCTTAAAGAAATCCGACTCTGCCTGGGATTACGCAACCTGTGACGGGCCGTCGTGCCTATGACGGTCCGTCCTGCTGCTCTGTCATAGAGTTCAGAGACTTAATTCTCTGAAGAATCTGTAACGGTCCGTCACGTCTGTGACGGTCTGTCCTGCCATTCCGTTACAAAGTTCAGAGAGTCGATTTCAGTACCCATTTTTCAGAATTTCTAAGTTTTTTGAAACGAGACCCCTCGACGGTCCGTCATGCCCATGACGGTCTGTCGTGGGTTCCGTCGTCTAAGCCTGTTTTTCCAGAAATAAAATCTGCTGCTCAAAACGATTAAACAGGTCGTTACAATAGATACCAATTAACCCATCGTTCGTCCCCGAACGATCACAAGAAGGAAAACAAGGGCGAAAAGGAGTACCTGAATCTGTAAACAGGTGTGGGTATCTTTCTCGCATATCGGCCTCTTTCTCCCAAGTGGCTTCTTCGACTTGTCGATTCTTCCATTGAACTTTGATGGATGCAATCTCCCTTGATCTCAACTTGCGAATTTCTCTATCTAGAATGATAACAGGCTCCTCCTCGTAAGTCAAATTTTCATCAAGCGAGACTGAATCCCAACGAATAATATAGTTTCCATCCCCATGGTATCTTTTCAACATAGACACATGGAATACCGGATGCACTCCGGACAGCCATAGAGGCAAGGCTAACTCATAAGCCACCTCCCCTATGCGCTTCAGAACCTCGAAGGTACCAATATACCTTTGGCTTAGTTTACCCCTTTTTCCAAACCGCATCACCCCTTTCATGGGCGAGACTTTCAGTAAGACTTGTTCACCCTCCATAAACTCCAAGTCTCTAACCTTCCGATCTGCATACTCCTTCTGTCTGCTTTGAGCCGCTAAAAGCTTTTCTTGAATAGATTTCACCTTCTCTAATGAATCCCTCTAAAGGTCAGTACCCCAAGGTCTAACCTCAAATGCATCAAACCAACCAATGGGAGACCTACATTTTCTCCCATATAGTGCCTCAAATGGGGCCATATCAATGCTTGAGTGATAGCTATTGTTGTAGGAGAACTCTGCTAAGGGTAAGAAGCTATCCCAATGTCCTTCAAATTCTATCACACATGCACGAAGCATATCCTCCAACACTTGAATTGTTCGCTCAGACTGACCATCGGTCTTAGGATGGAACGCAGTACTAAGGTCCAACCTAGTACCCAATTCCGCATGCAATGTTTTCCAAAACTTAGAAGTAAACTGCGTGCCTCTATCTGATATGATGGAAAGTGGAACTCCATGCAATCGAACAATTTCTGAGATATAGATTTTGGCCAACTTCTCTGCATTATAAGTCACCTTGACCGGAATGAAGTGGGAAGACTTTGTTAACCTATCAACGATTACCCAAATAGAGTCAAACTTCCCCAATGTCTTTGGAAGACCAACCACGAAGTCCATTGCAATTCTTTCCCACTTCCATTCAAGAATGGGTATTCTCTGAAGTGTTCCTCCGGGCCTCTGGTGTTCATACTTTACTTGCTGACAATTTTGACATTTGGCAACAAAATCAACAATGTCACGCTTCATTCCACTCCACCAAAAGTGTTGCTTTAGGTCACGGTATATCTTGGTTGCACCAGGATGTATAGAATATCCGGAACTATGAGCCTCTGTAAGAATGGTGTGGATCAAATCATCAACACGGGGCACACATACCCTTCCCTTAATTCTAAAAACACCTTCCTTATCCATTATTGCTTCTTTAGCCTCTCCTCGCAACACTTTATCTCGG
This sequence comes from Solanum lycopersicum, assembly GCF_036512215.1. NCBI lineage: Eukaryota > Viridiplantae > Streptophyta > Magnoliopsida > Solanales > Solanaceae > Solanum > Solanum lycopersicum. Next base: position 22,261,626 of record NC_090802.1, read on the forward strand.
ATCCGGATCGATTTCTCATCATTAAACTGCTTTCCTTTAATCTTGTCAAGAAAAGAAGATCTTTCCTCCACACAAGCCAACAATCCTCCCTTCTCATTTACTTCTAACCTCATAAGGTCGTTAGCCAGAGTCTGAACCTCTCTAGCCAATGGACGTCTAGAAACTTGCAAGTGAGCTAGACTTCCCATGCTCCCTGCCTTTCTACTTAAGGCGTCTTCCACAACATTAGCCTTTCCCGGATGATACAAGATAGTGATATCGTAGTCCTTCAGTAGTTCCATCCATCTCTTCTGTCTCAAATTCAAATCTTTTTGAGTAAAGACATACTGTAGGCTACGATGATCCGTGTATACTTCACACTTAACCCTATATAGATAATGTCTCCATTGCTTTAAGGCAAACACTACCGCAGCTAATTTCAAATCATTGGTCGGATAATTACGTTCGTGCACCTTTAATTGCCTTGAAGCATAAGCAATTACGTTCTTCTCTTGCATTAGCACTGCACCAAACCCCGAATAAGATTCATCACAATAGACAATGAAATTCTTACCTTCCACTGGCAAGGTAAGGATTGGTGCGGTAGTCAACAAAGTTTTGAGCTTTTGAAAGCTTTCTTCACACTCGTCCGACCATACAAATGGAACATTCTGTTTAGTCAAGTTCGTCAATTGGGAAGCAATGGAAGAGAATCCCTTGACAAATCGGTGGTAATAGCTAGCTAAACCAACAAAGCTCCTTATTTCTGACACATTAGTAGGTCTTACCCAATTCTTCACTGTCTCAATCTTAGAAGGATCTACCATCACCCCATCCTTCGAAACCACATGCCCCAAGAAGGACACTGCATCTAGCCAAAACTCACACTTGGAGAATTTGGCATAAAGCTTTTTCTCCCTCAACATTTCCAATACCATTCTCAAATGCTCTTCATGTTCCTTCTTGCTCTTTGAGTATACCAACATATCATCAATGAATACGATCACAAAGAGATCCAGATATGGCTTAAAAATCCCGTTCATCAAGCTGATGAAAGCAGCAGGGGCATTCGTAAGACCAAAAGACATTACTACAAATTTGTAATGCCCATACCTAGTTCGAAAAGCAGTCTTTGGCACATCCGTTGCGCGTATCTTCAATTGATGATAACCGGATCTCAAGTCAATCTTAGAGAAGACACAAGCACCTTGTAACTGATCAAACAAATCATCAATGCGAGGAAGAGGATACTTATTCTTAACCGTTACCTTATTTAGTTGTCTGTAGTCTATGCACATTCGAAAGCTCCCATCCTTTTTCTTCACAAATAATACCGGAGCACCCCAAGGAGATGCACTTGGTCTAATAAAGCCTTTGCTTAGCAACTCTTGAAGTTGTACCTTTAACTCTCTTAACTCCGCGGGAGCCATTCTATAAGGGGGTATAGAAATGGGGCGAGTACCCGGTTCAAGATCGATGCAAAAGTCAATATCTCTATCCGGTGTCATGCCAGGAAGGTCTGCGGGAAACACATCTAAAAACTCACGAACTATCGGAATCGACTCAATTGGAGGTACTTGGGTAGTATCATCCCTGAGATGTGCCAAGAACGCTAAACAATCTTTACTAACCATTTTCTTAGCACGAAGAAAGGAGATGATACGAACCAGATTGGAAGTGTAGTCACCCTCCCACACTAACGGATCTATCCCAGGCTTGGCTAACGTCACAGTTTTATCATTACAATCCAAGATCGCAAAATTCGGAGAAAGCCAAGTCATACCAAGAATTACATCAAAATCAACCATTTCTAAGATAACCAAGTCTACATAAGTATTGTTCCCCACGAAATTCACCAAACAAGACCTATATATCCTTTCAACTATTATAGACTCACCCACCGGAGTAGACACACGAATAGGTATGTCAAGCAATTCACAATGTAAATCAAAACCATTAGCAAATGCGGAAGATACATATGAAAATGTAGAGCCAGGGTCAAACAATACAAAAGCCATGCAATCACAAACCGAAAGATTACCTGTGATGACAGCATCTGATGTCTCCGCTTCTGACCGCCCAGGGAAAGCATAACAATGGGCCCTCTCACCTGTCTGTCCGTTTCCCCTACCATGTTGTGATGTAGTGGCTCCAGTTTGCCCATCAACCCGGCCGTTTTGGTGACCACCATTACCTCGACCACCGCGTCCTCCAGAATGACGGCCTCTTCCATAACCACCTCTACCTCTAACATTTGGAGGTCTGTAACTCTGTTTCAGACAATTTCTCCTGATGTGCCCAGTCTCCCCACATCCATAACACTCTCTGGATTCAAGCATAGGTCTTTCAGAGAAGTGTTGACCGGTTTGAGGTGGTCCCCCAACTACAGTCTGTAGTGAAGACTGAATTGGTCGGACTGAGTAACCTCCTGAAGCCTGTCCTCTAGAGTAAGAACCATTAAACACACTTCCCTTTCAAAACCTTTTTGATGTAGTTTCTATGGTGAATTCATCTGGCTTCACTCACTCTACCTCTATCATGAAGTCTACCACTTCTTGAAAAGATTTTGCTGTAGCCGCTACCTGTAAGGCTAAAATCCGCAACTCTGATCTCAACCCCTTCACAAAACGGCGAATCCGCTCTTGTGGACTGAAACATAGTTGGGTGGCATACCGGGATAATACACGAAACTTAGCCTCATATGCAGTAACCGACATCCTACCTTGCTCTAGGCTCAAAAATTCATCTCTTTTTCTATCCCTCAAAGTTCGGGGGATATACTTCTCCATAAACAAGCTAGAGAATGATGCCCAAGTCATAGGTGGTGCCTCTGTTGTTTGACACTCAACATGTGACCGCCACCACATTTTGGCGTTCCCTTGAAACTGATAAGTCACAAACTCAACACCAAACCGTTCTACTATACCCATCTTGTGTAGTAGCTCATGACAGTCAACCAGAAAATCGTAAACATCCTCCGATTCAGCACCCTTGAAGACTGGAGGTTTCAATTTCAAGAACTTACTGAAAAGTTCATGCTGATCATTTGTCATTACAGACCCTGTAGTCAGACGAGGAAATGTGCCTATTTCCAATGAGGCATCCATGCGGGGAGCTACAGTAGCTGCATGTTGTACCTTCGGACCCTGAGGTGTTGGTGCATAAAACGCTGGAGGTGTTTGACCTTGATCAGATAACCCACTAAGATAAGCAAGAACCTGATTGATCATCTCTGGGGTAGGTTGGGGAGGCAATCCCTCATTCTGTACTTGTTCAGTTTCCCCTTCCTCACCCTCTCTTACTACTTCTTCAGTCGGTGGAGGAGTCACTGCCCCAGTATTAGATGGTCTAGGTGCTCGTCCTCTTTCTCTAGAGGACGTCCTCCCACGACCTCTACCACGGCCTCTTGCCGCTACTCTTCCTCGAGCTACAGCCCCAGTGGCTGGCTCAGACGCTTCTTGTCTTGCCGATGTTGATGTTGGAGCAGTCGTTGCTCTAGTTTTAACCATCCGCGAAATAGTGTGAAGATGGTCAGATACCAATTTGTATCACCTAGATACCAATTGGACCCAAGTAATAGCACGAAAGAAAGAATGGAATTTTCCTAAAGTCTTATAGCCTCTCAAAGAAAGTAAAGGCGTCCCCCTACCGTTCCTTAAGACTCTACTAGACTCGTTCTTGTGTGATGAGACCAACGAACCTAATGCTCTGATACGAAGTTTGTCACGACCCAAAACCGGGCCGCGACTGGCACCCACACTTACCCTCCTCTGTGAGCGAACCAACCAATCTAAACTCTAGCATTTCAATGTTATATTAAAAGAAAATAATGCGGAAGACTTAAACTCATAATTAAAAACCAATTCAATAACTTCTAAAATTCAACATCTATTATTCCCCAAAATCTGGAAGTCATCACCATAAGAACATCTATGATCAAATGACTAAACTAAGAGTATTCTAAAAGCTAAAACAGGTAAAAGCTAGTCCATGTCGGAACTTCAAGGCATCAAGACAGGAGGAAGAAAGTCCAGTCCAAGCTAGAAGCGTTAGCTCACCCTGAAGATCCGATGTGACGAAGACTGGCTAGAATTGCGGTTGACTTGAAGACGACGACACGTTTGTTTCACTCCACAATTAACCAGAAGAAAACATTATTAGTAGGGGTCAGTACCAAACACGGGTAGTGAGTAGATATCATCGGCCAACTCAAAATAGAAAACAATATGCATCAAGTAATATCATAAAATCAACTATGATACTCAACATGTAGCAACAACAAGTACTATATGATTAATAATTATTTTCAAGTTCACACATGAGGACTCAAGCCTCAATACCATACTCATTTGGGAATTAGATTCATTAGATTGAGTATATTAACATCTTTCAAGATTCATTATCTTTATTCCTCTTGTGTCGGTACGTGACACTTCGATCCCCTAATTATATGTGTCGGTTCGTGACACCCGATCCCCTAAATTTACATGTCGGTTTGTGACACCAGATCCCCTAAATCTACGTGTCAATTTGTGGCACCCGATCCCCTAAATCTACGTGTCGGTTCGTGACACCCGATCCCCTAAATCTACGTGTCGGTTCGTTACACCCGATCCCCTAAATCTACGTGTCTGTTCGTGACACCCGATCCCCTAAATCTACGTGTCGGTTCGTGACACCCGATCCCTTAAATCTATGTGTCGGTTCGTGACACTCGATCCCCTTATTCTACGTGTCGGTTTGTGACACCCGATCCCCTAATTCTACGTGTTGGTTCGTGACACCCGATCCCCTAATTCCATTCCATTAATTACTCAAGCCTTCTTTTATACCAAGGCATCATCAATCTCATTACTTTAGTTCATCAAGCCTTCTTTTATACCAAGGCATCATCATTAACAAGAGATTAGGTTTTTTTTTATCAAGATTGTGGATTCAATAGCTTCATCATGCTTATTTCATCACAATCATATAATCACATTCATGCAAGCATACAATTAAGCATATAGCAGGGTTTACAACACTACCAATACATATCATTCGCTATTAAGAGTTTACTACGAATAGCATAAAAACCATAACCTACCTCCACCGAAGATTCGTGATCAAGCAAGAAATTTACCAAGCCTTTTCGTTTTCCTCTTCTCGTTCGATCCTCTCGCTCTCTTTGTTCTTTCTATTTTATTTATTCAAACCCTCTTTCTTTTACCCTAATTAGCATATAATTAAGAATAAAAGATGGCAATAATAACCCACTAATTTACTCAAGGTTACCTCTTTTAACCCTCAAGTAATTAGACTTATTAACATTAACCCACTAACTTTATAATTAAAACTGGAATAGTTAAAAACGTCCCTTAAAACCTTAAAGAAATCCGACTCCGCCTGGGATTACGTAGCCTGTGACGGGCCGTCGTGCCTGCAACGGTCCGTCCTGCTGCTCCGTCATAGAGTTCAGAGACTTAATTCTCTGAAAAGTCTGTGACGGTTCGTCCTGCCATTCCGTTACAAAGTTCAGAGAGTCGATTTCAGTACCCATTTTTCAGAATTTCTAAGTGTTTTGAAACGAGACCCCTCGATGGTCCGTCGTGCCCATGACGGTCCGTCGTGGGTTCCGTCGTCTCAGCCTGTTTTTCCAGAAATAATATCTGCTGCTCAAAATGACTAAACAGGTCGTTACAAACCCTTTAATAATAAGTTTAAGACGTGGGGTGAATTTCTCATTCGCCCCTTTAATGAAATAGGCGCAGGCTGCCAGTTTTAGGCCACCCGCGACGAAGGTAGTGGCGGGGCGTCACAGCCAGGACGAGCCTTATCAGCTCTCCATCGCATGACACTTAACAAAAATTAGCTTATGAACTGCCCAAGGAATGTATACCTCGGCGATACATGCTCTAAGTGCCATTGGTAGACAGACGATCCGTCGTTGGGTTCGTCAATGGACAATGCCCAGCCAGTGTCTTAGGCAGCTTTGGGTCCTTCTTTTGGGGCCTCTTGTGGTGCCCATTAGAAGTCGTACCCAGACGTTTTCAATGTGATTACGAACCTTAAAAAGTTATAGACCTGCTAAATAAATTTTATCCAAAAAAAAAAACTTATAAGACGTCCAAACAGCCTTGGCCCCAATTTGACATACGATGAACGTCTTAGGGGCAATCTTTCGAACGCCTTGGACGTTCTTGGGAGTTTGACCTCTAAACTTCACGAAACATAATATAAAAACATTAAACATAATTTTAAACCATTTAAAGACTTTTTAGTCTCATTTCATACAGAATTAGGCATGCATAAACACATGAGGCAAATAAGCGACTAGTCATCGAACGTCGTGGTGATCCCTTTACGTTTGACTTCCAAATCACTTAAAACTTTGTACACTGACTCAAAAAAATAAAATAAGACATTTTATAACATTATAATAACATGAAACACCCATAAACACATAGAACCACATATTAGGCATCTAGGTCACTTAGTCGTCGAAGGTCTTAGTCGTCTCTTAACATTCGACTTCCAATACCTCTAATATTTTAGATACCGCCCATATACTATATTTTAAGTAAAATTTAGGAAATTATAACTTAAAGAAAAACATGTTAGGTTCTAGACACCTTATCTCATTTTCGGGGACTTACATTATCGTGCCTACTGTAATTTCTGATTACTTGGTGTTAGGAGCGTATCTAAAATCAATCATTATCTTTTAGAAAATAAACACAAGGAGGAATGTTGGTTGGGAAAAGGAGGAGCAGCTGGTGGCGGCAACCAAGTTCCACCCCAGGCCCATCTGCTAGAATGGAGATGCATGTTAATCCGGTTGGATTGACAGATGGAGAAGTGAGGACAGCCTTGGCACAGATGGCCCAAGCCATCACTTTACAACTCAGGCTATGACAACCCAGGTGGATCAATGAGGTGTTCCTAGAGAGAACCCACCTACCAGCACCATGGCTAGTAGGTTAAGGGACTTCACGAGGATGAATCCTCCCATTTACAATATATCTAAGACTGTGGAGGATCCATAAGAGTTTGTGGATGAGATCCACAAGATACTGTGTGCAATGGGTTTGATTGAGGTGGAGAAGGATGAGCTTGCATCCTAGCAGCTAAAGGATGTAGCTCAATCCTGCTATTAAATGTGGGAGGATAGCTGGGCCTTAGGAGGAGGTCCTATGACGTAGGATATTTTCAAGACAACTTTTATAAAGCAGTTCTTTCCCATAGAAATGAAGGAGGCTAAGGTTGAGGAATTCATCAGTCTTAGCAAGTCTTAATGTCAGTCAGGGTTTACTCCCTGAAAATCATAAAACCTTCAAGGTATGCCACTTCTCTTGTGTCTAACAGTAGAGACGAGATGAGTAGATTCTTGACCGGGATTGCATAGGATCTCGAGGAAGAGTGTAGGGCAGCTATGCTGCATGACATTATTGACCTTTCCAGGTTTATGGTCCATGTCGAGCAAGTGGAGGAAAGCAGGAAGAGGAAGCACACTAGGGAAGGGAACATGTAAAGGCAAGCTGAGGAGAATTTTTCAAGAAAGAGTAGTACTGAAATCAGGGATAAGACCAGGTTTAAGAAGGGAATTTCCTACCAAGGGGAGTTAAGTTCATCCAAGGGTTGCAATGATAGGTACTCCGAGTCTAGAGTTAAGAGAAATGATGAAGTAGATACACCTCAAGAGAGGCTACCTTGTAGGAAGTGTGGCAAACTGCATGAAGGAGAGTGTTGATGGGCACTAACGCTTGTTACAGTTGTGGAAAATTGGGTCACATGGTGAAGGATTGTCCGAAAAGGAGAGGTCAAGAAAAATGGAAGGAGAGAGTTTAGCCGAATGGTCCAAGTGAAGTGGCTCCAAGGACGCAACAGTTCTTCTCACTCAAGTCTAGGGGTGCAGGGGAACACACTCCCGGTGATGTCTCGGGTGCATAGCCTTAATTAGTCTTTCATGTGTTTGACTGTGTATGGTTTTATGCACTATTATGAAGTTATTATGTTTGAGTTATCATGTTGGTTGCTGATTTGTGTGACTTATGTGTTTACTTATGTTGTATGCTTTTCATGTGAAACTGCTAGTAGGTTTAAAGGATGTGCACCATCATGTTAATATGTGAATCAGATATTCACCAATGAGGAGTATTGAATTGCCTATGTATGCACATGTTCTATAGATGACTTGCTTGTTGATAGTAAATAGTAATTTCTTTCAGGGACGAATATTCCTACTGGGGATATGTAACAACCCAAAAATAACTATGCAAAGTAATGCCTAAACGTACCTTCAATGCCTAGATTAGACTGGTTTAACATGACTTGATGCGCGTGAAACCTGACCTCAGAACCCATGTACCAGCCAAGCCAACCAACTTGGTGAGTTAGATGATCTAGGCAAGGTTGGTTCCAGCCTTGTAGGGCACCCAAATATTAAGATTCACCTGGATGAGTATCAATCAGACTTGAAAAGGGTAATCTTAGGTTTTGAGAGACTAGGGGTGAAATGGTATTTTCAAGTCTAGGGGAAGTATTATCATTACCCTAAGTATTTAATTAATTAATTAATAAAATAGTGAACAATTCGGGTAGGGTTGACCAGAATTGACCCATTTTCGCAATTTGAGCTCAAGACGGGTTCGATCCTTGGCGGAAGCAATGATTAAATTGAATTAATTGGTATTTAATGATTAAGTTGAATCAATTGATATTTAACTTCTGATTTAAGTAAGGGAAAATCAGATTTTCAATAAAAAATTAATAATAAAATATAAATATAACAAAGAGTTCTAGTTTGACTAAGTCTTCAACAAAAACTTCTACTCCTAAACTTACTCTCATCTCTACACTCTCATTCTCACGTCTCCCACTCTCATTCTCACGTCCATAATCAGCAAAAGAAACAAAAATCAAACTTCATCACTTGAAGAACTTGCACACAAAAACTCAAAAGAAAAACTAAACTAAAAATGAAAAAGTGAAAGCATTTTTCAAAATGGTTTGCGCGTTAGTTTTGTTAGAGAAGCATTTGTTTTTTTGTGGGAGTTAGCAGCACTTGAGATCAGATTTGAAAGGTGTTAAACGACGAAAAAAGGTATGGGTTTTCTTCCTCTTGGTGCCTTTCCCAAGAGACCCCTAGGATTCAGTCGAATTCAAATCCAAAAATTAGGCATGTTCCGCATTGCATATCCATGTCACTAGGACCCATCAACTTTGTAGGTTGGGTATGTTTTGCTGCTGAAGAAACAAAAGAAAAAGGGAAAATAAATAAAATTGGGAGAGTGGGGATCGAACCCACAACCTCTCGAACAGGTGAAGGAGTTATGAGAAAAATTAAAAAATCATAAAATTAGGTTGTGGGGGATCGATCCCACATCCTCTTGGTCTCCATCAAAAAAGAAAGGAAAGAAAAAGAAAGGAAAAAGACAGTAGGTGTTGGGATTCGATCTCAAGTCTCCAAGCTGAAAATATAAATGAAAAGTTTAATATGAAACTAATTATTGCTCAAGGGATTAAAAATTGGGTTCCCTTGCCAAATTTCGTATTGATACATAAGTCTTACGTGAATAAATATTTAATGAATATTGCCCATTGGAATCAAACTTGAGACCTTGTCATACTTACAAGATGCATAAGTCTTGTACCACCTAATCATGGGTAAGTAAGAGTCACTTAGACGAATTATGAATGAAGCCTCATGGCTTGTACGTATGGATTTATAAGTCTAGCATACATTTAAAAATAAGTGAACCTAAGATGTATGTGATGAATTGATGTGACTCTAGGGGGGTAAATAAGAGTGTGAAACAAACTAAAAGTCCAAGTGCATTAGAATATGACGAAATGAACAATCACGTAATGGGGTGACTAATTATGAAGAGCTAATATGCTAAAACTAATGAAAATAGTGACAACATGATAAAAGACTAAGATTAACGGTGAGGCAAGTGTGAACCAAGCCTAGGAATATGTTACCAAATGTACTCACCTATGGGAGTGTAGAATGATGTAGAGTTAAATCTCAAGCATACTCCTAAAGAAAGTGTTTAGAATGAATTCATAGTTAATAAGCAAAGAAAGAGTGCCTACATGACTATAGGCTAGTGCAAGTGAGACAAGCTGCATCTACACCTAAAAATCAATGTCACTAAATGAAATTTGTAAGAGAGTATATTTATTCTAAACGATGAATAAGAAATGAAAGAGTGTCTACATTAGGATTGGCTAATACAAGTGAGACAAGTTGTATCTACGCCTAGAATGAATGTCTTTCAATGTAAATTCCAAGAGAGCATATGTATGTTTACGATGAGCAAATAATTAAAGGTGAGTAAAGATGAAATGACAAGATGGTAAGAAAGAACAGGGTGGCACCACAATATGAGGCTAGTGCAATTGAGACAAGTTGTACTTACGCCAGTATAAGGTCACCAAAAGTACTAACCTAAGAGAGTGTTGAATATTAAGAGACAAGTCTCAATAATACTCTACATGTAAGTTTAAGGAATATTCAAACTTAACACATAAAGAAGAGATGATAAATAATCTAATGAGATATGACTACCTCATGCTAGAAGCAAGCTTTGATGATGTATGAGTTTAATGTAAATTGGAACTTTAATTGGAGCACGGATAGGCTAGCTGTGAGTGGTGATGCCTTTTTTCAGAAGGGCGGAGGTTCACGTAATTCTCATTAGATGAGACTGTCCACCAAGCTGGGTATGCGTCTCCCTAAATCTCCTTGTCTTTGAACTATGATGCAAACATAGGGAACTAGCCAGTGGTTTTCCACCTAAGCGAGCTAGGGATGTTTTGGTTTCACTTTGTCCAGTGACTCCACCTCTTTTCGATATGGGAAAGATACCGGATTTCATTATGCCCACATGATCTATGCTGTCTAAAGTTAAAGTTCATTAAATTATGAAAGATAATGAAATGAATGATACCAAAGGTGTTTGGATAGGATAATCAAGAGGTGAACTAGACTCAAGAAATGACACTAGGTCATTCTTGGTCATTGCATAGTGAACACGATGAGAGTCTTAAACTACATCCTAGGTATGACTGGTGTTTGCACCAGCCTATGAATGAATGAACTGAATGAAAATGAAGTATGCATGAACGAATGAAGCAGACTCTGTGTTTGCTTAAAAAGGCTCCCTAATTGAGATCCCATATGTTGAGCCCTCATTTTGGGAAGTCCTAATGTTAAGTCCATGATTCCGAGGTCTCATGGCATATGAACAAATGATATGTAATATATGTACGTGCTATATGAAATATTTATATGTTGTGTGCTATATGAAAAGAATGATGATGCATGTTACTCTCATAGCATGACTTTCCTAATATGATTTGGCACGTCCAACTGACCTTACTTTCCATAATTCATCTTGTTAGGCAAGAGTTTTTCTTAATCATGCATGTCCTTGGTGTGTACTTGCATACACCCATACTTAGTACAAGTGTGTGCTAATCCCATGCATTATACTATTTTAGGTGCATGTTCAGGAGGGTGTTGAAGACATTCATTATAGCTGTTCGGACATCAGAGGTTTTAACCCAGACTTAGTAGGTCCACATGCATTCGACGATGCCTGTCGTTATGTTTCTAGCTTATTAATAGGTTTAGGCTAGTGGATCATGTTCCATTAGTATTTCTCCTTGTTTGTTCATACATATGTAATGGTGACATTTTGGCAATTGTTACTCATGCTATAAGACTATTTATTTCAAGATTGAATGATTCTTCATTAGATGGTTGATACACATGATCAATGAACTTCTTTATACGCATATGCATGTTATAACTATGAAGTCTTTGTACACTTTAAACAGAACAAAAAATTTCAATTTTTCCACTAAAATTAACCTAATGAATGTATAGACGATGTAATTAGGCTTGTCTACGACGTCTAGAAGGTCAACAACGCCGGTTTCAGCTAGGGCCTAAACCCCAGTCGTGACAGATCGTGATGTCTACATATTGTGCATCATATTCTTTCGGCCTCTATCATTTATTTGTGATAGCCCTTCATAGTCCAATCAAGTCCAACTACTTTATATCTGAACCTTTCCCTTACTCTTGTCCATATTTTTCCTTCCATTCGCATAATATGGTACCAAGGTTCTTCAGTTGAAAATATTTTTCATAGCTATGCGGTCCACTGCATATGTAGCAACTTTTTCACTTTGTATCCATTACCTTTCTTTGTATCTCTGTGATTTCATAACTTCTTGCCATAAGACTTATAAGTGTTAAGATTCATAAGATGTGGTTGCTGCACCTTGATTTTGAGACAATCTTTCCATTCTTGGACATTACTATCTCTAATCTCATATCTTCTTTCTCAATCACGTTTTTTCATGCCTAAATTCTATCAAAGCTTCGTCCTTCATGATACCTTCATCAATAGTCCTGACTTATCACAATTCTAACTCCTTCATGGCCTATTTTTCATCATATACATGAAGTGGAAGAATATATATTCAGTAATAAGGGTTGGATTTTGGAATTTGGAGCCTGAAGGTGGTGAATTTTTTTATGGATATCATGGGTTGTCTACTACTTCAGCTCCCTAAACTTATGATTTGCCTCATATATGATATTGTTAGGAATAAAAAACCTTATTGAACTCTTCTTGACATTTCTCCTATGTGTTGATGGTGCAAAGCCCTTTCCTATTTTTGACTCTTTTCACCTCCACCAAAAAATAGCCATTTCTGACAGGTACAACACCACAATGTTGATCTTTCTCTTATTACTCTTCACCTTGTTGAACTTAAATTAATTCTCCAAATGCCACATGAAATTCTCTACCTCCCGTGTTTAATAAATTCCATTGAACATTGTTCGTTTAGGTGCCTAAACATTAGCCTGCCTATATCCTTTGGTTATTGAAGATCCTCAAGAATCCATTCTTCCCTTGAAAGCTTCCATCTCAACCTTTGTTGTTTCAATTATGCGTAATGACTTAATGAGCCGACACTTCTATGAAGTGATTATTTTGTTCATCTCACACTCTAAATTCTTACGCGCCTCCGACTCTTTGTAGGTGTTGTCATTCTCTTCGACGGTGAAGTCCTCGTAATTCTTAAAATTGTCTTTGATCTTGTTCAAGTTCTTGCCTATGATATACATAACATGCCTCACTATGTCAACCGACGCGATCCTCTATACTCAAGGTGTGACGTTAATGGGATCCTCACCACGTTACTTATTACTAGCATTAGTGATTGAGGGTCGAGCAATAATTCCGCGTTACTCTTAAGGTTCTTATTTTCGGTTCAGTGCTTCTTTCCATTATCAACATGACGTTGGTGGTGCTAGCAGCATTTATGTTTCCCTCGTTATCCATTCCCTTAGAAACAATCTAGCTTTGATACCACTTTTTCACGAACTCAAACTTCAAATTACCCTTCGTGTGATACATAAAAACTTTGTGATGGGTATTTTATGATCTTACAAGCTCCAGTAAGTCTTGCCATACATATATATCAATATGACAATGTAAAAAGAAACAAGAGAGTTTATATACGGCTTTATGTATTAATTGGGGATTGAGTTTTACTTGCTTGGTTGAGTTTCAAATGAGATCCCTTCTATTTATATTACTATTTTAAGGGCTAAAGTATAAATAAAAAGTTACTATACAAGTCCCCATATATTTACGATCTAGTCCCTTTAGAATTCTCAGCAAGCCTAGAAAATCATAAAATCTTCCAAGAATTCTCCTTAAGTATTCTAATGTCTTACAAAAGCTTCCTCAAGAATCAAGATCCTTTCTGCTTGAATATATCACTTATTCATTTATTTTATGCATATATGGGATGTAAAATAGCTAATACTTCATTAAAGTTTGTGATAACTTCCTATGTGATATGGTCATGTTACACTTTTTATTATTGAAATACGCATTGAGTAAAAATTTTATTAGCAAACAACAAGACTATACAACGGACCATCCCAAAATACAAAGCACAACAAAAATGATTAAAGATGAAAGTGTAAGAAAATCAAGCATAGAAAAAAAAAACACAAACCTAAAATTGAAATTAGAGAGGCACTAGCTGCTTCTAGTGAAAATTTCAACAATCAAAGCATCAGAGAAGATGTCAGAGATATCAAAGAGTTTAAAGATTCCACAATGAAGCCATGCGACCAAACCAATAAAGCTTAGCCTCTTTCTCTCGTGTTAGAGAATTTGATGCTTGTTCACCATGTCAAATTAACCCCCACCCTAAGGTAATTTTATCATCAATAACTAATTTTCCATTCTTGGATGTATCCTTTTATATGTTCTATCTAAAAATATTGATTAATTATATGATCTATGTTTAAATGCTTTGAAGTATAATTCATCATTTTTTACCGGAGGTGATTTAAAAAAATCTATTTCTACACCCATCAAGAGCCTAAAAAACTCATTGTTTGTTTTAGGCCTAAGTCATCTCCAACCACTCAAAGTTGTCCGCATAATTCATTTAGACACCTCAACTAATCCTTGTGCCAATTGAACAGTTCATTTGTTCAAAAGTCATTCCTATAAGACACAAAATGCTAACATGGCAAAAAAGTGTAATTCACTTTCCTTGAGCGCGTTAATTTATTATAAATAATATTTTTGTTTTTTTTCTTAATTTATACCCCTAAGTTAATTTTTTTTAAAAAAATTAACAAAAAAGAAGAAGAACAGTTGTCTTCTTCTTCCCTATTTCTATCAACCCCACCCCATCCCACCCCAACCCCCATACACATACAACAGTGGTTATCTTCTTCCCCCACCATTCTAATGTTTTCAAAATTCTTAGTACCAGTGGTTATATTCTTCCTCCACCATTCTAATGGTTTCAAAATTCTTAGCATTTTGTTTCATTTATAATTTTTTTGGAGAGATTTTTCCCCATCTTTCTCTACCTAAAAAATGAGATGAAGTAAAAAGTTATAATTAATAAAAAAAGCTGATGAAAAAAAAAATTGTCAGGTTAAAGATGGAACTGTACAGGGAGGGGAGGATCGCCATTAATGGAGTTAGAGGAAATGTATGTTTTATTCCAGTTGAAGGCAGTGGGTGTTTAAGTTTTACTCTTTTTTTTTTCATTTTTTTTACTTTAAAATAATTTTTTTATTTTGTTACTTTATAATATAATGTTCAAATATTTTTTTGGATTAAAAAATAACACATGTCATTATTTAATTGGTCAAATTGACATGTCAACGCGAGTGTATTTCACACATCCTCTGTTTTTTGTTTATTCTCGAAAAAATGTTCAAATGGTTCAAATTCAGAATGGTTGAAGTGTTCAGTAGGTAGTACGTCTAGTTGAGTGTCTAAATGAATAATCGGGACAAGTTTGAGTGGCTGCATATGACTTTGGCCTTTATTTTATCTAGTATGTATAACTCCAATATTTCTATTGTTGTATCATATCGACTAACTTAAATTAATGTCAATGGAAAATCGCTGAGATTATATGAAATCTAAGTAAAATTTTAGATCTGTACTTCTATCTAGACATCACACACTTTCGATTTCAGCAAACACTAAATTAAAAGGCAAAAACTATACCTTTTCTATTGCTTACCATCGATAAAAAAAACTTCAAAAAGATTATTTTAATGATTATTCGTATCTTTATTAGTAATTTTTTTTTATCAATTTGGGCACTATAGAAGGATCAGGAATCCGATTGGCCTGCAATAGCACAATATGATAATGGAAATGTAGAAAAACCCCTGAAGTCACCCATAATCACCTAAGAAAGTTTTTGGAGAAGAAAAGAGTGACCTAGGGAAAATTTGCAACACTCCGGAATTCCATGACTTAGTCTAGATCGTCACTTGATGAACTAAGCCTTAAAATTGTGTTTCTAATACCAAACAAAGATATTAAATTTTATTAGGAAGTGTTACAATTAAAACGTCATGAAACAACCATGATGTGTGGAGTTTTTTCAAAATGAACTAGTGTGCCCTGGTGTGTTTCAAGAGGTTTTTAGGAGTCAAAATTAAGTCAAATATAGTAAAAAGGATTAAAATACATGTAAAAGTGTGTTTAGGACGAAACTTCAGGGTACGAATCCCCGAGGACCACCCTAAGGGTCCTTGATGAGGACCTAAACATTTGACCCTAAAAGCTGTCAATTGACACTAGCCATTGATGAACCAAACGACGAGTCACTGATGGGTCAACGAACCATCGATGGAGATCGTTGGTTCATACTTATAAAAATCACATAATGTCTCAAATTACCAGCCTATGATCAAAACCACAACTGACTAGGACGGTCCGTGGTTGGATCGACGCCCCCCTCGACGCGGAGTCGTCGTTTGGGGCTTGGTTCACTCCCAAGATTCGATCAAGGTTAGAACAATTTGTTAATGAATTAATTAGGGCTTAAGGGGTGATTAATTAAGTTAGTTGAGGACTATAAAAGAGTTATACCTAATTAAAACTAACCCAATACTTCATTATTTCCCGAACCTAAATCACTCTCACTTCTCTCTTCTTTCTCTGACTACCCAATGACCCCTCCGCCCATTGAATAACAAGGTTCAAGATTAAATAGGGATTCAAGACTCCATAATTCTTAAAGGATTGTTAATGTATGGAAACTATTCACTCTTGGGATCCTTTTCCCCAAGAGGCCTTTCAAAATTGGTTTCCAAAGATGTCTAGAATTATGGGTTTCATCCAATTCGTGGGTTACCTTTAAAATGATTTAATGTTGTATTTTATTGATCAATATTGATATATTATGATTTTTTTAATTGTTAATTATTGTAATTTCTTAGAATTTGACCTAGTTCTTTAAAGGATCCATGATTATCCCTTTTCCCTAACCCTAGGAAATGAATAAGGTTGATTGGTTATTAGGAATGATAAAATTGATTTAATTATTGTATAATTTATTATTACATGATGATGTTTAGTGAATTGATGGATGAATATTGTGGCATTGATGATGGAGTCTTGAAGTTGATTCTTGGAAGGTACATGTAAGATTTTCAAAGTCTATGAACTATTTATTGTAATAATGGTTTATTCATGATAATGATGTTCAACTGGAGTTTGATTATGTGAATAGAATAGGAAGATGATGATATTATGAATATGATGAGATATTATGATTATATTGAATGTGAGATCTTGATAGGGGTATGATCATGCAAGGGTGAAAGTTATTCTTTTGTGTGCCTTACTATGATATGACTATGATGTGATGATCTCACTAATGAAGGGTTGTAATGAAAGGAAATTCTCATTCAATACCTAAAGATCTATGGTCATGATTATACAAGGGTTAGTCCCTAAGGCCTATATTGTAAACTTATGTTAAGGATGTCTTGATGATATTTCAAAAACAGACTTTAGCTTAGTAGCGAGCAAGATATGAGAGGTGTCCCTTCCCAATTAGGGAAGATAGGTTCACTATGGTTATCATGAGATTGAGACTATAATACAAATATGCATAAAGAGGGTTCCTATACATATCTCCTAATTCCTTAACTATGTGACCCCATAGGAAAACTAAGTAGTGGATCCACCTAGAATGCAATGTCCATGTTTGGTTCTACCTTGGCAAGTAGAGCACCTTATATTGTTGTAGGGTTTAATGACACCGGATTCCATGTAGCTCACATGGTCTATTGTCAGTTAAGGAGATTTTTTACAAAAGTAAAATGAAATTAATGAAAGTAATAAAGTGAACACCAACTAGGGTGACTTTTGGGGAACTACTTAGTATAGGTAAGGCTATGAGACTTTACCTATGCATTCCACAAGTTGGTCTTGAGGGGAATCCTAGGAGGAAATTCTTATGTGATGATGTTATGAATGAAATACATATGTTGACGCTACATAATGTTGATCTTATATGATATTGACTTCATTGATGAACAAAAGATTTGTCTAAATTGCTATATATGATGATGACTATACATGATATGATGATATATGAAATATATCAATTGCTTAGGGTCTCTTTTCTAGTTTACTTGTTTATGCGGGGTTATGGGTCTTTACATGAGCATTGCATTTGTAGGCTTTGGATGGGGTTGTGAGTAAGGGTTTTGTATGCTTTGATGTTATGAACTCTAAGATATGAAATGTTGATATGGATTTATGATGATGTTGGTCTTGTGTTGGTCATGAACATGTCTTAATTTATTATGATTATGGACTTGTATATGCTCTTGTATGTGCATAAAGGTTATTGAAGTGACTTAGCATGGTTTGAACAAAATGTCTTTTTGTGCATAATTTCAATGGTTTTACTTGCATATGCTTCCATACTTAGTATATATGGTTTGTACTAACATATATTCTTTATATTTCTACAAATATGTAGGTTTTGGACATTGAGGAGTTCACGCCCATTTTTAAGGAGGATTTGGATCTTTCCCAACTTGTTGGTGAGTCCTCAAGTACGAGGATTATGCCACTTTATAGCTTCATTGGTGTTGGATATGTCTAAAGACAATTGTTCTTTCTTTATATTTGAGACTTTGTTATAGGCCTATATGTGGCATATTGTACTCATGTAAGGGGCACGCCCAATTCGTATACTTTTATGATAGATGGTTTATGTGTGAGACAATATTAGACTACTTAATGAATTGGCTATGTTGCATAATTGAGAAGTCTATGTACACTTCATAAATTAGAAGTCTATGTAAGCTTTATTTATGATAAGTGAGAAGTACAAGTATACTTCAGTGTGTAAAGGTTTTTAATTTTTCATATTTTCTCTACCTATGATATGCCCTGATGTATTCTAAGGTCTAGTTTAAGACTTTTTTGAGAACAAAGATGTTTGTTAAGTCTAAGGGATTATCCCCGAACGTGACAAATTTGGTATGAGAGCATGAGATTGAGTAATCTTAGGATTGATTTCTCAGTAATCCATGTCTACACAGAGTCACTTATGAATGAGAGGTAATGTGATTTTCAGAAAATTCTCATCTCTTTGGTATTCTTGAAGTGGTGCCTTGAGGGTCTTGACTCTATGTGTCCTTTTTCTTCTAACCCTTTTCTTGTGGTTATAGGCTATGACTGCTAGAAGGGTAGCTGCAAGAAGTGTTGAAAAGGAGATCTAATGCAGGAGTTCCTCCCCAAGACAACCAAGATCCTTCTCAAGAACAAACTCCACAAGGTGAACAAGTTTCGGTCAATCCTCTGGCCATAACAGATGGAGAGACAAGGTTGACATTCATCAATTTGTTTCAAGCCATGACTACTCAAGATCAAGCTATTAAGGCTCAAGTAAACGAGAACTTTGACCCCGTGTGAACAAAAATACTAGTTCAGGGCTTCTCGCCTGAGGGACTTCACAAGGATGAACCTTTTAATGTTCCTTGGGTCTAAGGTGAATGAAGACCCCTAGTCTTTCTTGATGAGGTCTACAATATGTTGAATGCTATGGGAGTGAGTTTTAATGAGAAGGACGATCTAGCCACTTACCAACTCAAGGATGTGTCTCAAACTTGGTATACTCAATGGAACTCAACTTGGCACACTCAATGGAGGAACATTAGGGCTTTGAGAGAAGGTCCCATTAGTTGGGAAGTCTTTAGAAGGACATTTCTTGATAGGTTATTTCAAAGGGGGAGATGAGAGGCAAAAGTGGAAGATTTCATCAACCTTCGTCAAGGAGGTATGAGTGTGCTTGAATAACTTTTGAAATTCATGAAGTTATCCAAATATGCCCTTACTTTGGTGTAGAATCCTAGAGATGAAATGAGCCGTTTTGTGACGGGTGTGCCTAATGATCTTATGGATGAGTTTCGTTTGGAGATGCTTCATGAAAACATGGACATTTATCATTTGATGGTGCATGCTCAACAATTTGAGGAGAGTAGGGTAAATAGGAAGAATAGGGTTGCTAAGTGGGCAAGGTCTTAGGAAGGAGAGAGATTCTATAACCAAGTTCCTTCTAAATTTCCCAAAGCTAACAAGGATAAGTGTATAGACCTAGGTCCCAAGAGGGAAGAAGCGGAAATTCACAAAGTGAGAAACCTACTTTTACCAAATGTTTTAAAAGCATATGGGTGAATGTCTAGTTGGAATGGATAATTTCTTTAGTTGTGGAAGGAGTGACCATAAATTGAGACATTGTCGCATGATTAACGATAGAGGAAATGAGAGTAACCAAGAACAAGCAAGGGGTCCTAATTCTGATGCTCCTAAGAAGAACTGCTTCTATGCTCCTCGCTCTATAGGTGAACAACATGATTCTGCCAATGTCATCACCGGTATGTTACAAGTGTTCTTTATGAATTTCTACGCTTTACTAGATTCCGATGCTACCTTATCTTTTTTAACCTTATTGTATCTAAAAAGTTTGATATATTACACGATGTTTTGGTTGAAATTTTGTTGGTTACTACCTCGGTGGTGACTTCGTTGTTGCAAGAAGAGTCGTTAGGAGTTGTCCCATATTATTGTCTAATAGAATTTCATTGGTAGATTTGGTCGAACTTGATATGTTGGACTTTGATGTCTTATTGGGGATTGATTGGTTGCATGCTTGTTTTGCTTCTATTTATATCAGTTCGTGTCTAAAATCTTGTAGGATAGTTTATAAGGGATATCTCTACCCTATTTTGAGGGTCAAGGACTTTGAGTCCAAGATTCTACCATTAGAGTTGGTACCCGTAGTGAGGGATTATCAGAAAGTCTTCCCTGATGACTTGCCTGGAATTCCTCCTGAACAGGAATTAGACTTCGGCATAGACTTATTGGCGGATACAGAACCTATTTCAATCCCTCCTTGCCGGATGACTCCAACTGAGTTAAAGAAACTAAAGCTTCAACTCAAAGATTTACTAGACAAAGGTTTCATAAAATGAAGTATTTATCCATGGGGCGCTCCGATGTTGTTTGTGAAAAAGAAAGTTGGGTCCCTTAGGATGTGCATTGATTATCGTAAACTAAATAAAATCACCATAAAGAACAAGTATCCTTTCCCTAGGATCGATGATTTGTTTGATCAACTCCAAGGGACAAGCTACTTTTCAAAAATTTATTTGTGGTTGAGGTATCACCAACTTAGGGTGAGAGGTGAATACATACCTAAAATGAATTTCCGAACTAGGTATATTCATTATGAGTTCTTAGTTATGTATTTTGGTCTAACCAATGCCCCGACGACTTTCATGGACTTTATGAATAGAGTGTTCCAGAATTATCTTGATTCTTTTGTAATTGTCTTTATTGATGATATCTTGGGATATTCTAAGTGTGAGGATGATCACATGGGTCATTTAAGGATACTACTGCATGTCCTCAAGGAACATCAAATATTTCCTAAATATAGTAAGTGTGAATTTTTGTTGAGATCAGTTGTTTTTCTTTGTCATATTATCTCAAGAGAGGGTATGAGGTCGATCTGAAGAAAATGGAAGAAGTAAAGAATTGGCCTAGACCTTTGTATCAAACCGATATTTGAAGCTTCTTCGATTGAGCAAGGTACTATAGGAGATTGGTTGATGGATTTGTATCTATATCTTCTCCATTAACTATCTTAACCCAAGAAAATGCTAAGTTTTAGTGGTCGGAATCTTGTGAAAGAGGCTTTCAATAGTTGAAAGATAAGCTTACCTCCACTCCGATATTGACTTTACCTAAGGGTACCTGAGGGTTTGTAGTGTATTGTAACGCTTCTTGAGTAGGTTTGTGTTGTTTCCTCATTCAACGTGGTAAGGTGATATCATATACCTCTTGAAAACTCAAGGTCCATGAGAAGAACTATCAGACTCTTGACCTTGAATTAGCGGCCATAATGTTTGCCTTGAAAATATGGAGGCATTATCTTTATAGCATGCATTTGGATATGTTTATGGACCACAAGAGCCTTGAATATGTGTTTAACTCAAAAGGAGTTGAATCTACGACAAAGAATATGGTTGGAACTTTTGAAGGATTACGACATGAGTGTTTTTACTACCACGACAAGGCCAATGTGGTTGTGGATGCTCTAAGTCAAATATCAATGGGTAGTGTAGCTCATGTTAGAGATGATAAGAAAGAGTTAGTGAAAGATGTGCATAGATTGGCTCGGTTGGGTGTTTGGTTAGAATATTCTTCAAAAGGATGTTCTATGGTTAATTATAATTCCAAATCATCTTTAGTGGTGGAGGTGAAGCAGAAATACCTTGATCCTCTATTAATGAGATTGAAGGAATCAGCTCTTAGCAAGTTCAATGAGGCATTCTCCCAAGGGGGGATGGGGTACTTAGGTACCAAAGCAGGTTGTGTGTACCAGATTTGGATGGTCTAAGGAGACAAATTTTCGAAGAAGCTCATGGTTCCCATATTCCATTCGTGGGATTGTATGAAGAGGGATGTAGCAAAATTTGTTGCTAGATGTCCTAATTATCAACAAGTTAAGGCCGAACATCAAAGATTCGGAGGTTTAACTCAAGTGATGGATGTCCCTACTTGGAAGTGGGAAAATATCAATATAGACTATGAAGTGGGTTTGCCTTGGACACCGAGGCAAAAAGACTAAATATGGGTTATTATTGATAGATTGAGAAAAACTGCTCAATTTATCCTCGTCAAATCTACTTTTTTGACGGAGGAATATTCTAGGTTGTACCTTAATAAGATTGTGAGTTTTCATGGGATCCTTTGTCCATCATCTCAGATAGAGGTTCCAAATTCACTTCTTGTTTTTTAGAGGTGTTTTCTACAGGGGTTAGGTACAAACTTAGTACCGCTTATCATCCTCAAACAGATGGTCAAGCAGAGTGTACCATCCGAACCCTAGAAGATATGTTAAGGGCTTGTGTTATTAACTTCAAGGGTAATTGGGAAGATCATCTACGGTTAATAGAGTTCTCCAACAATAATAGCTATCGTTTGAGTATTTCTAAGGCACCATTTGAAGTACTCTACGATAGGAGATGTAGGTCTCCGGTTGGTTAGATAATATTGAGGCCTTGGAGAAGGTTCAAATAATAAGGAATAATTTGAAAACGCCTATAATCAGCAAATTTCTTATGCCGACAATGGAAGAATAGACCTTGATTTTTAAGAAGGTGATTGAGTATACTTGAAGATTTCACCCTTGAAAGGGGTGATGAGATTTGGTAAAAAGGGGAAGCTTAGTCCCCGGTATGTGGTCCATTATTAGATTTTAAAACCGGTCGGGGACGTTGCTTATGAATTGAACTTACCAAGTGAACTAGCCCCAGTACATCCCGTATTTCAAGACTCTATTCTCCAGAAAAGTGTATAGGCGACCCGATGTATATTCTCCCTATTGAAGGGTTAGGGTGAATGAGAACCTTTCTTATTAAGAGGTTCCGGTTGAAATCCTAGATTGTCAACTCAAGAAATTGAGGAACAAGGAGGTGGCCTCCATAAAAGCCTATGAAGAAACCATGGGAGGCTGAGACCGACGTGAAGTCCAATTATCCTAGTCTTTTTCCTCTAAATTCTAGCAAAGGTTGAGGTTAGTAGTTCCTCTTAAAATAAAATTATGAATAATGTGTATTTGACTTGTTTTTCTAAGTATGTACATATCATTGTAAAGTTTCATGCTAAAATAAGTTCTCATGAAATTTGCTCTCATGGCTAATTTGCACTTGCATGTAGTGTATTATGTGTTGCTTTCATGAGAAAACATAGTGATCATGTTAATTGTATGGTAACTCCTGATATTCATGTTGAGCTCATGTAATGCCATGTTTATGTATTTAATGGAGTTGTGAAGAACTCCTATCATCTGCGAATCATGATGCTTTTATGTTGTTGTTGTAGGTTGGGCTGCTAATATTGAGTCATTCTCTCCCTATAAAAAGATAAAGGTGTCATTCGAGGACGAATGTTCCTAGGAGGGGGATAATGTAACACTTCCGAATTCCATGACTTAGTCTAGAGAATAACATGATGAACTAAGACTTAAAATAGTATTTCTAAGCCTAAAAAAGATATTGAACTTAATTAGAAAGTGTTAGAATCAAAACGTCTAGAAATGACCAAGATGTCTGCAGATTTGTGAAAATGAACTAGTGTTCCTTGGTGTGTTTTAAGGGATTTTTAAGAGTCACAATTAAGTCAAATTTAGTAAAAACGTTTAAAATACATGTTAGAGTATGTTTATGCTCGAAACGGCAGGGTACAACTCCCCAAGGACTAGCCTAAGGGTCCTTGAAGAGGACCCTAACATTTGACCCTAAAAGCTGTCAATTGACAAACCATACGATGTCGATGGATCTTGTTGGTTAATACTTAGAAAAATAATCACAAAATGGATACAAGAACATGTATCTTGTCCAAACCACGACTGACCAGGATAGTCCGTGGTTGGATCAATGCCTTGTCGACGTAGAGTCATCATTTGGGGCTTGGTTCAGTGCCGTGTTTCGGTCAAGGTTAAAATTATTATTTAATTAGTTAATGAACTTATTAGGGATTAAGGGGTGGTTAATTAATTTAGTTGAGTACTGTGAAATATTTATACCTCATTAAGTCTAACCAAATACTTCATTATTTCCCGAACCTAAATCACTCTGACCTTTCTCTACTTTCTCTGACTACCCAATGACCCCCTCTCCCATTGAATAACAAGGTTCAAGATTAAATAGGGATTCAATACTCAAGTTTTCTTCCATAATTCTTAAAGGATTGTTAAGGTATGGAAGCTATTCACTCTTGGGATCCTTTTCCCCAAGAGGCCTTTCAAAACTAGTTTCCAAAGATGTCTAAAATTATGGTTTTCATCCAATTTCGTGGGTTACCATTAAAATTGATTTAATGTTGTATTTTATTGATTAATATTGATATATTATGGTTGTTTATTGATTAGTTGTTGTAATTCCTTAGAATTTGACCTAGTTTATATAAAGGATCCATGATTGTCCCTTTTACCTAACCCTTAGGTTATGAATAAAGTTTATTACTGGTTAGGGATGATGAAATTGATTTAGTTATTGTATAATGTACTATTACATGATTATATTGAGTTAATTGATGGATGAATATTGTTTTATTGATGATAAAGTATTAGAGGGGATTCTTGGAAGGTTTAGGTAAGATTCTCAAAGGCTATAAACACTTTATTGATATATGGTTTATTCTTGATAATGATGTTCAATTGGAGTATGATTATGTGAATAGAATAGGAAGATGATGATATGATTAATATGATGACATGTTATGATTATGTGAATGTGATATCTTGATAGGGGTATGTTTATGCAAGATTGAAAGTTATTCTCTTGTGTGCCTTACTATGATATGACTATGATGTGATGATCTCACTATGAAGGGTTGTAATGAAAGAAAGTTCTCATTCAATACCTAAAGATCTATGATCATGATTACATAAGGGTTATTTCCTAAGGCCTATATTGTAAACTAATGTTTAAGGATGACTGAATAACATTTTAAAAAGGGACTTTAGTTAGCATCGAGTGAACTAGATATGAGAGGTGTCCCTTACTAATGAGGGAAGCTAGGTTCATAATAGTTCTCGCTGTCACGATGGGGAGCACCCCCTAGACGTAACACAACGCACTTGACCTCCTGGAGGTATTATAGAAGACCTTTGACGTCTTTGATTGCATAATTGTAATAAAAATACAGGAAAATTTAAAACTTTTTATAGCACATCCTATGCAAGAATCATAACTTCATATACATATAGAGTATCATACGTACATAAGTAGACTCGAAGTCTCATTTTCCAACTTAATTTACAATAAATTAGAATTTAATATGAACACAAACCATAACAACATAAAATATAATCTAACTATTACATCATCTTAATGAAACATCTTGACGTAGGAAACCCTTGAATCATAAGGGTTTTTTTAGTTGAACGGGGTATGTATCCAAGCTCTTTTCTTAGGAGACATCTTCTATCCATCAATACCAACACTTTGTGTAAAAAGATTGAGAAGAATGATATTACTACAAGAATTCACTAAGTATGTCAACCATGCAACAACATGCATTTAAAGAGGAAATTTCAATTGAAATAATGCAACATGTCTTTTTAGTAAACTTCATGAACATAGGCACAGTAAAAACAATATAACTCGCATACATTATATAAACATTGATACTCCTCATAATAGCACATAAAGCCATGATAACACTTTAAGACACATTCAATACATACAATAGATGACCTCTCTCTTACTTTACTTCTTTCCGTAAGTAACCCTCAAGTGTTCTTAGTACAATGTATCACCTTGAGGTCATCTTACAATAGTCTATCATAGACATGCTTCATAGACATAACCACATACATTCATAAGTCATAAGAACCTCATATACATTATCTTCATATAAGGACCTTTACCTAAGACAATTCCTAAGTCACACTAGTGCCATGTGTAGGTAGCAATCCCATAATACTAATTCATCCAAGTGTTCCAAAGAAGTCACCCTAGGCTAGGCATAACATACTTAACAAGTCATAACTCTTTCACTTATAACTAGACATAGGCACATACTTCATAGATCATATAAGGAATCTTTCCATTACTACAACCTTAGTCATAAATCATTTCGTTCATATCATAAGTAAACCACCCTCAAAACCCCTTCATAAGCTTACTTGTGCAATGTACACATGGAGTCCTATACCATCACATATACTATGTAAGCCCATTTAGAAGACATAAGTGTAATTCACACACATACACATAATTCACGTTTTAACATATAAAAGTCACTAAACAATGCATTCACACAATTCATGCATATCATAACATAAGTCTTAGTTGCATACATGTATTAATCTTATCCTTTCTTGAAGTTCACTTGTTTAATCCATTGGTAGGGGCCATAATCCTACGTATACTAAATAATTCTCTCAAGTAGCTGTAATTAGAGTCCATAATCTTATCGTAGTTCATTTCTTACTTTGGGAGACTTAACCATAATCGATGTAGACCATGTGAGCTACATGGAATCCGGTGTTCTTCTCTCACGCCTAAAAGAGAGTGTTAACACTTTACTAAGGTGTAACCAATCATACATAGCTATCTAGGTGGTATCCACAAGCTATAACCTACATGAGCCAATAGTTATGGAACATGGAGATTGCTTCTAGAAACCTTGACTTACTAGCATGGTGGTTTCCATCTCATGAAACAACATTTATGTTGGGTCCCAGACTTGTTAATCGTGAAGGTTCTCTAATGGGAACCCGGACTAACTAACGTGAAGCCCCCACTCTCATTTTTCATGTTCACCCAGTGTTAGGCTCTAACTCCTATTTTAAATATATTTCAGCCTTTATTTCATTAGTTCACATAGAAGGCTTTTAGGAGCTTTCTCCTACATACATCATATAGATAAAAGGCTCATAAGATGAGGATGTCAATTCATCATAGACCCTACTTCATGTGAGAATTTCCTTTCACATTTTCATACAATCATACATCATATGTGTGAATACAATGTGAGATCTACCTTCACATAAACACCTCTAGTCACACATGTTCATACCTTCATTAATCACATATTTCACATGCATAGAAATAGGTAATGATGCATAGGAGAACTGTCTTTCCCTTAATCATCATCAATCTACCATATTCATAGATATGCGTGAAGTGTGTGTGCGTACATTGGTCAATATGATCACATATTGGATATAGCATAACCTTTAGGAAACCACCTCTAAATATCACAACAAATATACAACATTCCTTAGTTCTCAAGTCATACACATATATAAAGTATCAAGTACTATAGACCAGTATTATCAAACGCAAAAAAACGCAAAAAGGTCCATTGGGGCTTTAAGCGCAGAACACAAATAAAGTGTGGGCTTCATAAAGAGGCGTAAAGGGAGACCAGAATACAAATATATATGTTTAGTCAAAGACTAATACTATAAACATGAATGATTGATATATGACCAAAGCAATTGAAAAAATTTATGATGAAGTGAAACATTAATTGTATAGTGTCACTTCTTCAGAAAAGGTTCATTGGTTAGGAATCGTTTGGCATAAAACATTGATCACACATTCATGTAACGTTCATATAGGTAGTGGTCATGCTATAAGAGTACTCATCAGCATTAGCCATCTTGGACCATACCTAACCTAACATGATCATAAAATATACACAACATCATCCACACACCTAAATCATACAACTAGTGTTGAAGACTACTCATATACTTTTCATAACAACAATTCACTTAGAACATGATATTAGAATCAAGGTTATATCCTACAACTTCCTAAAAATGAGAACATCATATCGATTCATCTTACATATAACGTTTTCAAGTCCATGATGATAACACATAAACATAAAAAAGAATGTAAACACCGCCACCATAAGTGGATCATACAAAACAATGCCCTTCATGGCCAATTCAGTATACATTCTAAGCTAAATAAGAAAAAATAGGTCAACTTACCAAATCTCCAAGCTAATGATCATCTTGATCAATTCACCACAATTCTTAATCAACTGATATAAATAAGACTAGTATTAATAAATATACTATAATCTAATAACAATTGAATCACAATCTAGTCAAGATAACAAGATTCATAACATATCATAATTTCAGAGAATAAAAATATCATGGGTTATTTATGGAATTAAATTGAAAATCATGCTTAAACCTTATATTAATCACATATTCAACATTAAAATTCTTTTGAAATCACTTTAACAATGAACCCATGACTAGATTGAAAGTTAGAATTTTTGACTTAGAATCATGTTTGTAAGAGCTTTGAAAGGACTCCATATATGAATGATTATCTAGTGATTAAGGATTACCATACCTTTATAAATTAGGAATACCATGAAAATATGAAAAGAAAACTCCAAGAAACCACCTCCATAGCTTGTTCTTGAGCTGGTCTTCAATGGGGGTTTTGGGAGAGTTTGTTTTGAGAGGGGAAGATTTGTTTTGAAGAAGAAATCCTAAATTAGAGTCAAGGATTACTTACTAACTTAAATTACCAAAAATTACCTAAATAAACCGTGTATATTATAATTACGTGGGGTGAATTTCCCAATTCACCCCTACCAAGGCAGCGCTTCAACACAAATTGTAAGTGCAATCTATGGAGGGCAAGGAACGGGGCATCGATTGACTGATGTGCCATCCTGCTTCACCTTTGACGGTTGCTGAGGCTCCCTTTTTAAGGGCTAAGATCACACTTTTGAACATTGATCTACGCCCCTAATCGACGGGGAGTTGACTGAAGCAGGATCCATTGATGGACAGACGTCGTTTAGACACTGACAAGGCATTGTTAGACAGCCTTTGGGTCCTTCTCAAGGACCCGTTGGGTGGCCCTTGGGCATTCATGCCCTACTGTTTCTGAAAAAATACACTCATATACAACTTAAGGACCTTCCATGCCAATTTCAACAAAAACAAACATGTAAAACATGCCAAGACACACTAAGACACAAAAACACGTCTCAAGGCTAACTTTCGAACGTCTCGGACGTTCTTTGACGTTTGACTCCAAACCACTTCAAATCAAGTATAAACACTGAAAATAACTTAATTGACTTGTTATTAACCTTTTTCGGCACAAGTGAAGATCTGGACACCTTCAATCATTTTGAGGGTCTTGACACTCATGAGGTGGAGATTATAATGCAAATGTGCATAAAGAGGATTTCTAATACACATCTCCTAGTTCCTTAACTATGTGCAACCATAGGAAAACTAGATAGTGTATTTACCTAAAATTATATGTTCATGTTTGGTTCTACCTTGAAAATAGCACCTTCTTTCGGAGTAGGGTTTCTTGACACCGGATTTCATGTTTAGCTCACATGATCTATTGTCGGTTAAGGCAATTGTTCTCGAAAGTAAAATGAATGAATAAAAGTAATTAAGTGAAAACTAACTAGGGTTACTTAAGGGGTTTTACTTAGTATAGGTAAGGGTATGGGACTTTACCTATTCATTCCACAAGTTCACCTTGAGGGAAGTCGTAGGAGGATGTTTTTATGTGATGATGTTATTAATGAAATGCATATGTTTAATTTACATGATGTTGATCTTTTATGATGTTAAATTAATTTATGAAAATATATTGGTATAAATTGCTATGTATGATGACGATTATACATGATATGATTTATATGAAATATAGACATTGCTTATGGTCTCTTTTCTAGTTTACTTGATTATGTTGGGTTATGGGGATTCACATGAGCATTGAACTTGTAGGCTTGGGATGGGGTTGTGAGTAAGGTTTTGTTTGCATTGATGTTATGAACTATAACATATAAAATGTTGACATGGCTTGATGATGATCTTAGTCTTGTATTTGATATAAACATGTCTTAATGTTATTATGATTATGGACTTGTATATGTTGTTGTATGTGCATATAGCTTTTCCAAGTGAGTTAGCATGGTTTTGAACAAAATTTCCCTTTGTATATGATTTCAATGGTTTTACTTGAATATGTTTCCATACTTAGTACATGTGGTTTGTACTCACCCATATTCTTTATATTTCTACAAATTATGTAGGTTCGGTCCATTGAGGAGTTCAAGTCCATTTGCAAGGAAGACTTGGATCATTTCCCAAGTTGTTGGTGATTCCTCAATTCCGAGGCTTACTACTTTCTAGCTTCATCAATGTTGGCTATGTCTAAAAACAATTTTTCTTTCCTTATATTTGAGACTTTGTTATAACCCTATATATGGCATATTGTAATAGTGTAAGGGCTATACCCAATTCTATACTTCTATCATAGATGGTTTATGTGTGAGGCAATATTAGACTGCTTAATGAATTGACTATGTTGCATAATTGAGAAGTCTATGTAAACTTCATATATGATTAATGAGAAGTCTAAGTATACTTCACTATGTAAAAGTTTTTAATTTTAAGAATTTCTTCTACCTATGATATGTAATGATGTAAATCAGGGCTAGTCTAAAGCCTTTTCGAGGACAAAGAAGCCAGTTACGTCTAGGGGGTGCTCCCCGGAAATTACAAATTTAAATAGATTTTCATGAGGAATGTTCATAAACGTGAGAAATTTGATTCCTACTTCTGTATTTCACTTATTAGGATTTAGGAAAAATTTTGTTGTATGATGGAAAGGTTTGGATTCATTCTAAGGTGAAAAAAAATCTAGTTTTATGAGGATTTTAGGGTTTAACACCTTTAGTTATTCATAAACGAGACAATTCTTGATTTTTTTAATCTTAATTTGTTAGAGTAACTATAAGTTTGATAATTCATGATAAATTAATAGTGGGATATCACGAGGTTAGACTAGAGTTTTGGTTTATAATAATATACAAAATATTTAGGCCATTTGTAATTGATTTGGTATTGCATTATTATTTTAGATCAATAACAAGCTAAAAGCCTGACAAAAGGAGTCAAAGTTTGCAATC
Organism: Solanum lycopersicum; assembly: GCF_036512215.1. Taxonomy (NCBI): domain Eukaryota; kingdom Viridiplantae; phylum Streptophyta; class Magnoliopsida; order Solanales; family Solanaceae; genus Solanum; species Solanum lycopersicum. The sequence goes on from NC_090802.1 coordinate 22,292,969, forward strand.
AGACTTCTGGAGTTTATTGGTGATTAGGTAGACTCGATTTACATAATTAAATATTTATTTCCCTTGTACTCTATTTCATAATATTCTTGTAGAAGAACGAGAGGCTTCATGCATAGGCCTTTGTGAATGCTTGAAGGCTAAAGGCTATTATTATTAATGTTGAACTAGGGATAGATAATGAATAAGGGTTAGATATTATAGTTCTTGATTGTTAACCTTGAATTTATTTTTAAGGTGATTTGGTGTTGATTTTAACATTATGTATTATGAAATTGCTGAGTTAGAGACATATTTGGGACATGTGATAATCAAGGGGAACTTAATGAATGGGAAGAGTATTATTTGATGGACTAGGGATGTATTTTCATGTTAATGAATGTGTAGTAATAATAGGGTCCAATATTGGGCTAGTGATATAAAGGTGTATAGATGTATATGTGTGTTCATATTGACTGTTCCATTTTAATTGTTTGTGTAATGCATTTTTAGGGACTAAAGGGTGAATGTGAAATACCTTCATGTTTATAATCTCATGCAATGAACCTGTTTAATTTACAAATGGCTTCAAGTGTGGTCGTTCATTATGATTTTGATTGTATATTTTGTTTATTGTAGGTGGTTTTCTTGGGTACCACACTTGTATACAATACTAATGGTTGACTTGAGTACCACAGTGATAAAAAATACTAATGGTTTTCTCATATACCCCGCCTTGTATGTACGAACAACTGTTGTCTTGGATACCACTCCGAAATAGTATCATTTTGTGTATGGGTCTCCTGATAGAACTAGGTTTTATTTTTTTTATTTTTGTCACGTGTTGGTCTATATATTGTAAGGTTTAGTTTGAATTCTATTATGGTTGTTGTGTAAATATATTTTCATGTCAAAAACTACAAATGATGTTTAATGAACTCTTGAATGGTCCACTTACTTGAAAGGTGAGTTGGGATCATATATGGATTTATGTGTGATCACATGGGACATTAGGTTTAGGGTTAATAGTTCTCCTAAACAGGAGTTGGAGTAGGTGCATGTATGATAAGTGGATTGGATCGTGACAATTTCATATAACATACACATGTATTATCATGTGGGACGTTATGTTTGGGGTTAATGAATCATGATAATTTGGTATTAGAGTGCACATTGGATCATCAAGTTATAAATCATTGTAGAAACTTTTGTTACTTATTGACTTCTTTTATGTGGCGCGTCTCTTGTCATATGAGGTGATTCCAATTGTATCTCAGGATTTCTATTGGTTTCTTGATGAGGTTAACTAGATTCTATTGTTATAGTTGAAAGGGCTCACGCAAAGAATGAATAGAATCGAGAAGGTTCCAATTGGTATGTGGATTTAAGAGTCATGTAAGTTCTTGAGTGATCAGTTTGTGGTCATTAATGATATGAATAAGAGGTAATAAACCTGACTTTCCATAACGATATAATTTAATGATTATTACTTGTGCATTGTATTTCCTGAATTTTTGCTTGTGCGGGAAATGTAATTACTTTTATTTGTATGATATTACTGATAAGAAAAGTACTTAAATTTATTATGTTTGATGAATTAATGATAAATTTCTATATGATTTTACCAAACATATTTTGGCATAGTCAGTGTCTATAATTTAATGGTTATGCTATGTATTGGAAGTGTCGTGTTAAACTAGCACGAACTTACCATCAGTATAAATGGTAAGGGAAAAGGATAAATTGTGACACTGGGGGAACTTTGTTTTTTAATAGTTGGTATTGGTTGGGAGTCATAGGGAAGAGGCTTTTATGGTATGATTGTAAGAATGTGATACTATGCACTACTTTCTAGTGTAATTCATAATTAATTTATTGAGAAGGTCGTGTAGGTGCCTAATATATGTGGGTTGATATGATCTTGGGGTTTGTGTTTGAATATATGATGCGTATATCTAGTATACCCATGTCTCATATTGATATTGGGTCATATTATTAATAGTTATTTATTTCAAGAAATTGTACGGATAAGGAATACAAACAATTCTTATTTTAGAAAATTTATGGGCTGAATTCGTCAAGGCTACATAGGACGCCTGGGTCTCTATAGTGGGAGTTTTTCGGCTAGGAAAGTAGTTGTGATAGTGGTGTGTTAGTCTCTCTAGTAGAAATGGTGAGGTAGAATCTGAAATTTGTTTCCCGCATATTTGCATTGCATTTTCAAACTATTAAAATCTCCTATTTAAGGTCATATCAGTGTGAAATAACATAAATGCATTCGAAACAATATGGCGTTTGGAGAGGCCCGAAATTCAATCCATGATGTGTGTGGGTACTTAGTCTTAGTTGGTTGGTTGTTTTCCTTAGGTTAATGATTTAACTCAAAACTTGTTGGTAGAATCTCATGATTCACGAGTTTTGATTCATCCGGGTCTAACCAAAATGTTTCAAAATTTGAGGCAACTTTATGTTGGCTTAGATTGAAGATGGACACAAAGGAGTAAGTGCTCGAGCTTAGGTTGTCTGCAGGTGGGTTACAATTGTCCGCGTGTGGAATATCAGAGTAGACGCCTTTATAGTTTTCTTCAAGAGATGCCAATTCTTAAATTAAAGCAGAAAATAATAGCCATGAACTTCGTCGTGGGTCTTCCAAAGACATTGGAGAAGTATTATATGATTTGCACCATTGGGATCATTTCTTACCATTCTATGAGTCATCATACAAAATTACTTATATAAGTACGAATCCTTTGAGACAAAGGGTATATAGATTTCTCATTGGGTTGTTTGAAGCATGCTAGGTGAAGCCTCTATACATTGACTTGATAAAGGAAGCTTAATTTAAGGTGAGGGGTATCTAAACCAAGTTGTTGGCAACTCAAATTTGAAACAAGGAGTATGCATATTGCGATGTATGGGATACGACTTTTTAGGTTGGTGAACATGTTTTATTTAATGTGCCACCAATGAAAGGTTTGATGGGTATTTGTAAGAACGGTAAGCATAGACCTCGACATATTGGATTTTTTGAAGTTCTTGACAATGTAGGGCCAGTATTGTATAGGTTACATTTCCACCAAGTTATTTGTATTCCATCAACTGTTCCATGCCTAAACGATACCACAGGATGGGGAGTACATTATCAAGTGAGACTTAATAGTGCTATACAAGGAACTACAATATGAAGAAGAGTCAATTGATTTAATTTATTTTGATGTCCAAAAGTTGAGAATATTGGAAATCAGATTGGTAAAGGTTTGATAGAAACATCATATAGTTTGGTAAGCTACTTGAGAAATCGAGGAGGACTTATGAGACAAACATCCTCATTTGTTTAAGGAGTCAGACACTACTTTCTTCTAGATTTAGCCCAGTCATTTCTTGTGTGATCGCTCAGAAACGAGCAATGATTAAATTAGTATTTATTGTAATAACCCTCCATTTAATCACAAGTGAGAAAAATAATTGGTCCAGGCTGCTACAGCGGGGAAAAATGTCGTAAATGTAAGAAAACCCCCTAAAATTGCCCATATTCATCCATTTTTTTAAATAAGATAAAAAAGGTGATCTAAGGAGAATTTAATAGTTTATCATGTGGAATTTTTGTAAAGGTAAGCAATGTAATCCCCTACTTTTGTACTTCAAGTTTACGCCTTAGAGAAGATATTTGTGACTGTGTGCGGGGGAGGGGTGGTTCAATTCATCCTAAGGTAGGGAAAATGTGAATTTTTGAAGATTTTAGGGTGTAATAGCTTGGGTAGTTCTTAAAAAAGGCAATTCTTGATTTTATTTACCACAAGGCACTAGTATAACCATGATGTTGGTAATCTTAGGTGAATTAATAGGGGGAAAAACCTAAATTAGGTGGGTAAATCATGAGGTTGGCCTGACATTTGGTATTACCAGTTAATTTGAAAATAGTTAAACCATTTGTGTTTGGTTTTGAATTGTATTATTATTTTACGCCAAAAATATGCTAAAAACTTCACAAAAGGAGACAAAGTTCACGATCAAATTTTTGCAACATTTGCTTCGCCCCAAGTATTTGGAATAGGTTTTCTTAATTGAATAGTTATACATATATTCTATTATATAATATTCTTGTAGATTAGTCTTTCAGGAACGAAGTCTGAATGGCTAAAGGTTGTAGTTATTGCTATTAAGGCGAGGAAAGATAAAGAATACGAGTTACATTTTCTAGTTCTTCATTGTTAACCTTGAGTTTTCTTGTTGGTGTGATTTGGTGTTGATCGTAGGTTAAGTATTATGAGAATTCTAGTTATGTCCATTTCTAAGACTTGTGGTAATTAAGGGAACTATATAAACGTAAAGAGTATTAATTTATGAGACTGTGGAGGTAATTTTCCAAGCAATAAATTTCTACCAATAAGGGGTGTAGTATTGGGATATTGATATATAGGTGTATATAAGTATTTGTTTGTTCATATTGACTAATCATTGTGAAATGTGCCTGTAATATATGTTCAGGAAATAAATTTTGAATGTGAATTCACTTCATGTGGTTTATCTCATAGAATAAACTTTTTTAATTTACTTGTGGCTTCTAGTGTGGTTGATCACTCTGATTGTGATTTTGCATGTTATTTGTGATTACTGGTTGACTAGGATACCACGCCGATATGAAATTTTCATGATCCAAACTATACCTTAGGCGTGATGTTACATATAAGACCCAAAGAGGCCCTACACAAGCCACTTGACATACATATAATACAATAGGATATACATTAAGAGAGTTTAAGTAGGACGTCTCATATCATTAAAGATAGTTTTAACAAAAATATGGAATCATAAATATGTCTTAACAAGCCATTCTAAGCAACATAAGAGTGGTTAGGCTGTAATAGGCTTAAAACATGTAATGCATGACCAATTAGAACATTTAAAACCTTAGGAAAACCATGATGTAAGGAAAACACGAAACAAGGCCAATGCATTAGTTTAAGAACATAACGTAAATTATTAAGGGAAATCATAGTTCTTTTGTGGGACATTATATTTAACTCAGAATAGATCATGTGAGCTATAATATGGAATTCGATGTAACTGCCACGGAGAAAAGGAGATCTAATTACCAATGTAGAATGGTGTACCATATCATTAAGGGTATGTGAATCCACTAGAGCTAGGTTATGTCAAATAGTCGTACAGGAGCATGTAATTTGGGACTAGAGAGTGCTACTAGAGACTACTCTATCTGAGCCTCCACCTTAACGTCCTATTTGCACTAAGTTAAATCGCAATGGAATTAGACAAACTCAGATACCAAATTATACGATTGGGAAAGGAATGACTGCAACACCAATTAAAATAATAAAGTCGTATAAGAGTAGCTTCTTTCAAAACAATGATTTCATATCATTGATAATATAAAGAATTACCTTCTTATGCATAAAAAATCATTATTTCCTTTACAATTGTGAGAAAAACATTCGTAAATCATAGTTACTAATGTTTAAATCATTCTTAAATTATAACTTTATCCTTTCATAAAATATGCACAAAATCTCATATAAATTCATGATCATTGTTCATATATCATAGGTAAAATTTAACTATCAAAACATGGGTCTGTATGAAATAAATTATTAATCATATAATTAGGTTGTAAAATAAGATAAAACAAAATCAATGGAATCATAATAAAAAGGATCCATGAAGATTTACATAAACCCTGATTGAATAGGAGATTGGAGTTCTTTTAGGACCAAATGGACAAAAAATCCATTGGTGAATTCCCAGGACCTTTATAATCAAATCACAAAAAATAATGGATATTAAGTCCTTGAATATGAAAATCTAGTTCTTCAAGTAGAGGGTTACGATAGATTAGTTAATTTTAAGTAAATGGAAGAAATTATGCTTAGTCTGTAAGAGTAAAAAAGGTTATATGGAAGTTATAGGTAAAAAAACAAGTTTAGTTTACGGTGGGTAGAAAATGATCAATGCATCCTTAATTTATAAACTACGGAAGTTACCTATGGTTTCAACTTGTGGTCCATAGACCTTTCTACGTCCCATACTAGTAAATCATCAAATCACTTACTGGGCTTAAAATCTTGGGCAATTCATATGAGTCAGTCTGACGACTTGTCAACTCGTCTACAATCTATATAGATTACACGTAGTCCTCAACTTTGAGTCCAAAATTTTACCACATCTGAATAAAATCTATGGGCAGTTCATATGGCCTGTATTTCATCCTACGACCCATCCAGCTCAATCGTAGAACCAACCTTGAAAGGCAAATTTTCCTAAATCTCAACTTAGTTCGTACGAACGCTATCTATGACTCGTAGATGCTCATACGAACTGTAGATGGGTCTCATGGGTTTGAAGAAATATCTCAATAAAAAAAAGCTTTACTTTCCAATTAGACATTCCAACTTTGGTTTTACAGGAATACTAATGGTTGTCTTGAGTACCACAACGATACATAATACGAATGGTTGGCTAGAATGGAAGGCCTAGTATATACTAATAATGGTTGTCTCTGATACCTTGCAAGTACACTAACGGTTTGTGTGTGAGTTCCATAAGAGTCTGAGATTATTTATTATGTTATGTTTGTGACATGTTAGTCCATGAATGGACGATTTGTGTTTAAAAATTGGGATGATTCTTGTATACACCGTATTTACATATTAAATACTTTGGATGATTTTTAAGGATCCTTGTTACACGAAAAAGGTGAGATGAGCTCAAATATGAGTTTGTATGTGATCATGTGGGACATTCTTCATCTAAAGGTTAAGTTTGTGGTTGAGTATTTCTATATAAGTATTTGAGTAGGGGCATGCACAGTTTGGTGAATTGGTTGCTATAGTAATAAGTATTAATCATAGATACTAGAACAATAGTTATCTCTAACTAAGTTACTATTTAAATTTAAAGAGTGAATTAGTTGTTAAGAACTCATTGACCTTCTACATTATATTCCCTTGATTGAATGAATATCAAAGAGACTAATGCCACAAACAATGGGAATAAAGTAAAGATGTATGATAAATGAGTAAATATTAGCTAAATAACCCTAACACAACAAAGACACATCTTAAAACAAAATAAAATCAATCACTTAAATACTTAAATAGTAGTAAATTATAATTCTTCACCTTAATCTCTTACCCGAAAGTCTCTTTAACAAATTATATGAACTAACTTTATGTTGGTCATTAGTTGATTAACTATATTCCAGCTCTCCATGATGCAACTTGTGTGATATATGAACATTGATATAAATTTATTTGTTTTTTATTTGAGTAAGTCCTAAATGAGGCAAACTGATTTTTGTAACTCCCCATATTCGAAACATACAAGATTTTAGCTTTTCAGAAAATTGCTGGTGCAACATGCGATCGCCACCTATCGATCGTAGTTTGACCTATGACCAATTTTGTGGGTTCGTTCGTGGTTCACCACTGTAGCCCCTCAAGAAAACCCAGCTCAGAAAATTGGCTAAGCCTCGACCCACGGAATGGCCTACGGTCCGTAAGTCAGACAACGCTTAGTGGTCTGTGTTCACGGATCAAGGATCCTTTCCCAACCTTCGTCACAAACTATGGCCGACCAACACAGACGTTCATATGAACTAAGGTCCGTGGGTCTGACCGTAATTGAGGTCAACAACTAGTTTGAGGATGTTGCTGATTGGGTCAACTTTAAATAGTCATAACTCTTACAACAAAATGAATCAGGTGTCTCTGAATTAGGATATGATAAATAATTGAATTCTCTTGCACACACCACTAAGTTTGCTAAAATCCGTCCTCCGAGTAAAAATTTATATTATTTTTAGTGGAGCCGTGTTGAGATGACTTGACTTACAAACTAAAGGATGTGTCTCATAACTAGTATATTCACTGGAAGGAGAACATGGGTACATATTCAACTCCTATTACTTCGGAATTCTTTAGTGAGAACTCTCTGGATAGGTTTTCCCGATAAAGTTGAGAGAAGACAGGTCCCAGTAATTCATGAACTTAAGTCAAGGTAATATGACGGTACAAGAGTATGGTCTCAAGTTTACAAAACTCTCCATGTATTCTCCTCATATGGTTGCTGATTCCAGAGCTCAGATGAATAAGTACTTGTATAGATTGTCAGATTTGGTTAAAACGGAGCGCATAAATGCTATATTATTGGGAGATATGAACATCACTAGCCTTATGACTCATGCTCAATAGGTTGAGGGTGATAAACTTAGGCAGCATGCCTAGGAGAACAAGAAGGCTAGGACTGATATCTAAGAATATTCTTAGTAAAAGTGTTCAGCCTCAACCCCTTCATTAGCTAGTGTTCCATCCTCCAAGCATATGTATGATCAAAAGGGTAGGGCACCAGTCTCTAAGTCTCAGAAAAGTGTTCAAGGTACCAAAACTAATTGTGATTGACCTAAACGTGGTGAGAACCATAAAGGAGAGTGTCTTTCACGAAAGGAAGGTTTCTTTGGGTATGGTGATTCTGGTCATAAGTTGAGAAATTGTCTACTAGACAGGGTCAAGGAGGCAATGCTGGTAAAACTCAGTCTACAACTTCAGCAACACTAATAGGTCGCCCGACTCAGAATGGTAACCTATCTGGTATAGGTGGCGGTCAGTGCAAGAACATATTTTATGATCTTCAAGCTCGCCAGGATCCGGAAGGTTCTCCTCATGTAGTCACTGGTATGTTAGGAGTCTTTGACCTTGATGTTTCTAAATTGTTAGATACATGGTCTATCCTCTCCTTTGTAACTCTTTATATAGAAGTCGAATTCAGTGTTAGTCTAGAAACTCTCTCAGAACGTTTGTTAGTCTTTATTCCAGTCGATGACCCAGTTATAGCTACATGTATATATATAAATTGTCTGTCATAGTCTTTGAGGAAGTAAGATGAGCAGATCTTGTAGAGTTAGAAATGACAGAGTTTGATATAATTCTAGGCATGAATTAGTTATATTCGTGTTATGACTTAGTCGATTGTAGAACTAGGATTGTTTATTTTGAGTTTTGAGAAACCAATCTTAGAATGGAAATATAGTAGCTTAGAGCCTAGGGGTCAAATCATTTCTTACCTCAAGGCGAGGAACATGATATCTAAGGTTTATCTCTATTATTTTTTTTGGTTAAGGATTCTATCTTTGAAATCCCAACTCCTGAGTAAGTTTCTGTAGTCAATGAATTTCTGGAAGTGTTTTTACAAGATCTCCTAAGAGTTCCTTCCGTAAGTGAAATTGTCTTTGCAATTGATCTTCTTCTGGATATGCAACCTATTTCTATTTCTCCTTAAAGAATAGCTCCAACTGAGCTTACAAAATTGAAAGTGCTGGTAAAGGACGTCCTAGATAATGTCTTCATTAGACCTAGAATTTATCCATGGGTACACCAATGTTGTTCGTGAAGGAAAAATATGGTGTTCATAGAATGTGCCTTTACTATAGGAAGTTGAGCAAGGTCACAATCAAGAATAAGTATTTCATCCCGAGGATTGATGTCTTGTTTGACAAACTTCAGGGTGCTAGCCATTTCTGAAAGATAGACCTCTTATCCAATTATCATCAGGTCAGAGATAGAGATAGTGACATTTCAAAATTAACTTTAAGAACTCAGTATGGTCATTACGAATTCTTTATTATGTAATTTGGACTAACCAATGTTGTTTCAACTTTCATGAATTAGATGAATAGAGTATTCAAGCAGTGCTTGGACTTGTTCATTATCATTTTTATTAATGATATCTTCATTTACTCTAGGTATGAGGAAGAAATGTGATCATTTGAGAGTTGTTCTGCAAACTCTCAAGGAACGCCAGTTATTTGAAAAATTTAATGAATGTGAATTTTTGTTATAATTAGTTGCTTCTCTTCGGCATATTGTTTCTAGTGGAGGGATTCAAGTATATTCCCAATAGTGAAACAATGGCTCAAACCTACCTCTGCTATATATATCATAAGTTTCTTGGGTCTAGAGGGTTATTACAAAAGGTTTGTGGAAGGATTCTCATCCATAGCCTCACCATTGACTAGATTGACTAAGAAGATGGTTAAGTTTCAGTGGTCAAATGATTGCGAGAAAAGATTCTTAGAATTGAAAAATTATTTGACTACAACCCATGTCTTAACTCTACCAGAGGGTTCAGATAGTTATGTAATCTATTGTGATGCTTCTAGAATTCGCTTAGGTTATGTGTTGCTGTAATGAGATAAGGTTATAGCTTATGCTTCTGGAATGCTCAAGGTGCATGAGAAGAACTATCGAACTCATGACCACGAGCTTGCAACAATGGTGTTTGCACTCAACATCTGGAGACACTACTTGTATAGTGTTCACATAGATGTGTTCACTAACCATAAGATCCTTTAATATTTATTCACCCAGAAAGAGTTGAATCTGCGCTAGAGGAGATGGCTAGAGTTCCTTAAGGATTATGATATGAGTATCCATTACCATCCTGTTAAAGCAAATGTTGTAGAAGATTCTCTTAGAAGATTATCTATGGGTAGTGTATCCCATGGTAAGGAAAAAAGGAAGGAACTAGTGAAGGATGTTCACAGGCTTGCTCGCTTGGGAGTTTGCCTTATGAGCATTTCAAACAGTTGTATAATAGTTCATAATGGGGTGGAATCTTCTTCGGTAATGGAGGTTAAGTAAAAGCAAGATAGGAATCCAATATTGCTTGAACTTAAAGATGTGGTCCACAATAAGAGAGTGGAGGTTTTCTTCCAAAGGGGAGTTGTTGTGCTTCTCTACTATAGCAGATTGTATGTTCCTGATATGGATGACTTGAGACAACACATTCTCGTAAAAGACCATAAATCTAGATAATCTGTTAATCGAAGTCCCACTAAGGTGTACCGCGATCTGCTTGAAGTCTTTTAGTAGAATGACATGAAAAAGGTTATATCAGATTTCCCCAATTGCTAGAAAGTGAAGGTAGAACATTGGAAACCAGGATATATGACACAAGATATTGACATTCCTACTTTTAATTGGGAGGTGATCAACATGACATCATCACAATCTTACCTTGTACTCCTAGACCTCATGGCTTCATTTGAGAGATTGTTGATAAAGTTACTAATTCTTCTCGCCTTTTGGCGGTCAAGACTACAGATTCAGTAAAGTATTACACCAAGCATTACATTAACGAGCTAGTAAGGATTCATGGGGTTGCTTTGTCTATCATCTCAAATAGTGGTCATTATTTTACCTCTCATTTATGAAAGTCATTTTAGAGAGGTCTTGGTACTCAGGTTAATTTAGCACAATATTACATCCGCAGATGGATAGACATGCATAACGTACTATTCAAACCCTAAAGGATATGTTGAGAGCTTGTGTGATCGATTTCAAGTGTAGTTTGGTTGATCACCTTCATTTTATTTAATTCACCTACAAGAATAGCTACCAATCCAACATTCAGATTGCCCATTATGAGGCACTTTATGGGCGTAGATGTAGATCAGTTGTTGGTTGGTTTTAACTAGGTGAATCAACTTTGATAAGAAAAAATTCAGTACATTATGCTATAAAGAAAGTGAAACTCATTATAAATAGACTTAAGATTGCCAGAGTCGTTAGAACTCTTATGCAGATGTAAGGAGAAGGGAACTAGATTTCCAAGTTGATAATTGAATTTTACAGAAAGTGTCACCTATGAGGGGGATGATGAGGTTTAGCAAGAAAGGGAAACTCAGTCTTAGATATGTATTCCCTTACAAGATTTTTAAAAGAGTTGGCAATGTGGCATATGATTTAAGTCGCCAGCCTAATTAGCAGTAGTGTATCTGGTCTTCCACATCTCGCTTTTGAAGAAGTGTGTAGGTTATCCAATATTTGAAGCAAAATTAGATAGTGTGGCGGTGAAATATAGTCTTTATTATGAGGATGTACTAGTTCAGATTCTTGATCGTCAGGTTAGAAGGTTGAGAAACAAAGAAGTTGCTTTAGTTAAGGTTCTGGGAAGGAGTCAGTCCGTAGAGGGAGCTACCAGGGAAGCAAAAGAAGCTATGAAGACCAAGTATCATAACCTCTTTACTCCCAATCCAATTTTTGCCTTAGGCAATAATCCCTCTTTAGTTTTCAGCCATTCATGCATGAATTCAGTCTAAGAATCATGTTCATTCAGCTTTTACTTGCATATTTAGCATATTTGCATGTTCTTAGAACTCTGTTCAGTAAGAAATTCAGTCCTAATTGCCTAGTAGTAGGGATTGCAGTAGTGTCCCTCCATTTATCCTAGTTCAGTCTTCATTCAAGGATGAATGGTCCCAAGGGAAAGATAATGTAACATCCCATATTCATAACACACTTGATTTCATCTTTCAAAAAATTGCAGGTGCAACCTAAGGACCATTAGATTACCTAAAACCCTGTTATGGGTTTGTGGTTCACCACTGCAGCCCCTCCTAAAAACCTAACTCAGAAAATTAGCTATGTTTCGACTCATGGACAGGCCTACGGTCCATAAGTTAGACCACGGTCCGTGATTTGTGGCATGGATTGAAACTCCTTTTCCGAGCCTCTGACACAAACAACTACGGGCCAGAAAGGACCACCGTTTGTTCTACGGTCCGTAGGTTTGACCGTATATAGGGCTAAAAGTAAGTTAGATGAATTTGAAGATTGGGTAAACGTGAAACAAGAATAAACCTTGATAAAAAAAAGATTTAGATGTCCCGTAACTTATGATATGATAAATAATTAAATTCTTTTTTGAAAACCACTGATTTTTGTAAAATCCAACTTCTGAGTAAAAAGTTATGGTCGTTTTAGTGGAGCCCTATCGAGCAGACTCAAATTACAATCCTAACTTACGGACCGGATATTGAACTATGGCCCTTAGGTTCAACCTCTTAGTCACTATACATCAGTTAATGCAGGGGTGTTCTAGTATTTTCCTATTTCATTGGATCCCTAAGATATGTTTTTAGACCCTAAATCATATGGTTTTAGTCAATTTGAGCTTTGAAACATAACTAGAACTTACCTCAGTCAAATCATTATTTGAAACTAGGAAAATTAGAAGCAAGAGAGGAGAAATTGGTCAAGAACCCTTTTGAAGAATGCAACAAGGTTCCATCAGTTCCAGCTCCAAAATCTAAGGATTTCACCATGGAATTCATCACCATGTATGTGGAATTTTAGTAGTGGGTTTCTTCCATAAGGTCCCTAGATTTCATTCATATTTTTATTCCCTTATCATGATTAGACATAGGGTTTTTATAAGTTTAGCAAATTATCATGAATTAGTTAGTTATATTTTCCAAAGAAGGTTACCATGTTATTACATAGTTTATTGCATAAATTTCATAACCCTAGCTATGTATTTCTTTAGTTATTGAATTACACATGCTAGGTAAGATATTTTAGTTAGTTCATATATATATGACTTAGTATTTGAATGCATCATTATCATATTAATTGTTGCATTGATATTTTGCATGTTCAGTTTTACTAGATCTAGTTGGGGCATGTACCAACATTTCTAGTCAGTTCGAGACTATTCTCAGGTATAGTAAGATTCAACTTAATATAGATTTAATATCTTATTTTTATTAAACTCATCATTATTTTGTTTATCTCTGTTATAGTATATGGGTATTCCCCATCCTTTCATTTTGTTTATGATTTAGCTTCCGTATATGTTTATTATCTTTAGTATGCTCATGATCATGCCAGCAGGTTTATCATGGCACTTGTCGTCCTAGGTCCCGTGTATTCTCTGCGGGGTAGATTGTGGCGTGACAATTATGAACATGTTCATGGTTATCTTTCTAGAAGTGGAATATCTTAAAAATTCTCTATCATGCATATACATGTAAAATGAACATATAAGTTAGCAAAAAATTGTGTGTGTGTTGCCTTCTCTAAGAGTGTGTTTTAACTAAATTGGGTCATCATCCCTTACTATATTTGCAACTTGAACCTCCTTCACAACAGCCTAGAGAACTTTCTATCTTCTTTTCTATATATTGAACTTAACAAGTTAGTCAGAGGAATATAACCTCTATTACTAAGAAACTATACCCCTTCTCTAGTTGTTACTACTTCAGGTATAAGATTTTTGAAATCAATAATTATCTTTCATTTCACCCCTAAAATAATTGTCTCACTATTTTAGCAATAAACACCAGTAGCACTAGGATCAGGGTTACCCTTGGATGCATTATTTGTGTTGTATATAAGCCATCAAAAAGAATACGGATTCCTCTCGCAATCATATGTTTTTAACTTGACTTTCATTCTTCTGAAAATCATAATATATAAGGCCATTTCTTAGATAAATTTTACAATAAAGGGAAGTTATGATTGGAATAACTTATCTGATGAATTACATTCTCGTAAAGGATTTATCCACCATGAATATAAGTGTTTCTTATCTTCCATATAAAACTTAATATCACAACAGGTACTATAATCATAATAGTCCTAAACTTTAGGTAGATTCTTTGTCTATTATGATACTATATATCACGAGTCAAGATTGTATTAGCATTTGATCTTGTAGTAGCAACAAATCATGCCTAAACCCATCTAGGATCTCTTTTCTCCCCACATTCACTGTAGTATCAATCAATCTTTCAATAGTCTATGAATTTTGCTCAGAGAATTTTCCTTGAAGATGTACGAGAGTCCAGACTTAGACCATCTGTTATACAAAATTCATATATACCCCTTTAACTATCATCATCATGATAATAGATACATATAAATAATTAAGCCACTATCCATGAAGAAAAACATGAGTTTTTTGTTGTGTTTTCTATGAAGGAAAATGTTTTCTAGAAAAATTCTCTCAGTGTAGAGGGTGGAAGGTAGGGTGTGGGGTGATGGACATGGAAGCTACGGGTGTTTTAGAGGGTAAAGGTAAGGTGTAAGGTGGTTGGGATCAATGGCCAAATGTGTTGGACGGTAGGAAAAAGATAATAAAGGTCAGTTATGAAAATTTGTTTAATTAGAAGAGAAGTCATTTTTTTCAATCTTAAAAAATTGAGTTTATCAAAATATATGAGATGTGAAATCTATATAAATCCATTAGGTCTCCACTATTTTAAATGGGGAAGGGACACCCAAAAGGATAAAATTTCAATTACTTGATTAGGTTTTGGTCACTTCGAGCTCAGCCTAACATATGTGAAAATTATTAACTTCTAAGAATTTTTCTTTCTTTGATATTTTTGAGTTGAAGATCAGAGATGGAATTTTTTGTGGTTTTTAAATAATGTGTGTGTTCAAAGTAATTTTTTAAATTTATGCAGACGAGCTTAAACCAAGTTTTTGGCTCCTAAGATCATGTTGTAATTTAGACTTCTAGTTTGTCTTACCGTCTTAAACATTGTTCTGAGACTTGAAATTTATAAGATTTATGGTTGGTTTTAGTGTTTAATAGAGGAGAATAAGACCTGATTTAAGTAGAAAAGGTAGAAGTTATTTCTATTGATAAATGAGATTGGATAAATAGATATACATTACAGCTTAGCTAAGATGATGTAAAGTAATGCTAAATATATTCTAAAAATAAATTATTGTTTGCTGAAATTGAGGACTAATACTTAAAGTAACTAACATAGTTTTAAACAAACTAGGAAGCATAAAATAACTAAAATAACGTTCTTGTTTGCTGAAATTGAGGAACTACTACTTAACAATAAGTAAAAGAGTTTTAAACAAACTAGGAAACTAAAAAAAAGTAACTAAAATGTAGAAAATTATTCTTGTGTGCACTTCCTAAATATTCTTATTCCCTACGTCATCTTCTACCTTGAATTCAGGTCATGTAATTTTAGAAGACAAATGTAACAGTCCTCATGGTTCAGCAAGTGCATACTCCAAGTGTGACACCTCTAACATCCATCAATTTTAGTTGTGCTACAAATTCAAACAATCATATCTTTAGAACATAAAGAGTTAGGTGAGCCATGACCTAGAAAACTCAAGTTCTTTGAGTCCTCTTTCCAATGACACAAAGTTTACTAAACTTCCAGCTCCAAATAAAAAGTTATGACTGTTTGAGTGAAACCTCTCTAGTTAAGAAATTTCACCCGTTGAATAAAAAGGTACTTTTGTCTTTTCTTTACACCACTAGGCTTGACCACTTTTTGTCACCCAATTTAGGGGTCTAATAAGACTCTAAGTTATTTTTTCACATCCTTAAAAACTTAGAATTTAGGGAAAAGTTTCAAGAAGAGGAAAATATGGGTTTTAACTGTTCATTCAACAGTTGAGAAATTTTGCCAAGATTCTTCCCAGGGTATGTGATATGCCTCATAGTATTTATCACGACTCCAGCCTCCACCTTGGATATGGAAAGCCCTTGAAAACCATTATTGGTCCCTAATCGAACCCCATCAGACCCTTTGCCATACTCACTACTCAGTGGAAAAGTAACTAACAAAAGAAGAACTTCAATTGCTAAGATTAAATCATATGGTATCAACAACAACTTAACCCAATGTACGTCTTGAAATACTCAAAGCAACTCAAAGTCTCAAAACATCACAAAGGAAATAGTGAAAGACTCTTCAACAAGTATTGTCTATGAAGATTCTATATATTATGTTCCCCACAACATCTTAACCAAACTGAAATGTAAATATTGAACCTACGAGAAAGCAAGGAGGCTCATTAAAGGTAACTGAAATACAAAGGTATCAACGAAGTGCTTGTTGATGATCATGAACACCTTTATTTGCATCACAAAAATATGTAGGTAGAATGATGTGAGTGCATTGAATGTAGGAGTATGAAAAGAGAAAAGTGAAAGTAATAGTTAACGGAACAGATTACATGGGAGGATAGTACTCACCTCAATATCAACTCCAATATGAAAGAAATAGTAATAAATGCATGATTTAAAGACTTTAAAGTAGTATATATCAACTCAAATGTATAAAAATAAAATAACATACTCTTTACTCTTATTTGAGAGATTCTTTAAGGAACAACAATCGCTATGAGCTATGTTGTGATACAACAACACACTCTTTCATTCTTTACCCATGTTGGCATATATGGTTTATGCGGATTTTGAGTTGTTTGAAATCATTGACATATCGTTGCTTAATAGTACTCTCAATAATATCTAACTCATGCTCAAATGTTTAAAACATAAATATTTCTCAATCCGAGGTAATTATTCAAAAGACTCTTAAAAGAGGTTATACTCTAAAACTTCTCTGAACGCGTAGATCCTTTAGAAATCGATGTATCTGTCTTTTAAATGTAGAAGTATCACATTTTTGGAATACTTAGATCACTTATACTCACTTTGAAACTTGAAAGGAAACTCTTCTCATAATCAATAGTCATTTACTCCAGATCTAGTTCAAAGCTATAATCAATTTAAATAATTCTCAAAGTGATTCAAACAAACCTCTTGACTTTCCTCTTAACATTATTTTAATTCAAAATGTGAATTAAGACATATGATTATGACATATAACATCTCTCAAGAATTACAGAAGATTTTAAAAGTTGATATTAAGAAGAGAACGTAAACATGATTTGAATAAACACATATAGAAAGAAGGACAAAAGAGTAAGGACCTGGTGACCCTGGCGCACTGACTGGCGCAGAAGCCATGCCCCAAATTACTGAGCAGAGTTTGGGGTGCACTGTTGGCTTTATGATCCAGAACCCAATCTATTGGCTAGTAGCTTGGGAGAAATGGCTGGCACGACACTCCACCCCTCTCCCAAAATCCCAATGAATTTTCTTGTCAAATTTCAGGTCCTAACTCATCTAGAACCGAATGATTTCATCCATACTCTATTTGATTTATAAACCCAATACAAATTCAACGAAATCCCACACAAAATCTATCAAGAAGCATCATTCATTTGCAAAATCCTCACCTTAATGCTCAATACCTCCATTGTTAAATAATGGGGCTAAAACTGAAGAACATCACAAGAATGTAAATATAAACAATCTCATGAACGAATTGATGAATGAAATTTCATGATGGGAGCGAGGGTGATCAAACTCAAAACTATGAGAGTCGTATATACCTCAAAAGAACCGCTTTTTTTGGTAAATTTTCTCAACCTTTGATTTAACACTTGAAAAACCTCTTTTCATCTTCTTGAAACATAGCCCTAAAACTCCAAGTTTTTTGTAATGTGAAAAACAACTTAGAATCTAATTAGACCCTCAACTTGGGAGAGGAAAAACATGGTAAAGTCGTGTGGGGTAAGGAAAAGACCAAAGTACCCCTTTCCCAAATGGACGAAAAGTCTTAACTTGATAGGCTTCACTCAAATAATCATAACTTTTTACCCGTACCTTAAAATTTAATAAACTTGGTGTTGTTGAAAATGGGACTCAAAGATCTTCATTTGATGACTCATGTTTTCATTAGTTTTAGTTTTTGACCAACTTCAAATGACAATTTTTTTAGCACATAAAGAGTTAGGTGGCCCATCACATATAAAATGGAAGATCTTTGAGTCGTCTTTCCAACACCACAAACTTTGACAAATTCAGCCTCCAAGTTATATTTTATGGTATTTTAAGTGAAGCGCCTCTAGAAAAGGCATTTAATCCATTTAAAAAAGGAAAAATTTGGTATTTTCCTTACCACTAGGCTTGAAAACACTTTTCTCACTAAATTTAGGGGTCTAATCTGATGCTAAGTTAGTTTTCACATTCCTAAGTACTTGAAATTTTAAAGTAAGAAGAGGAAAAGAGGTTTTTCAAGTGTTCATTCAAGGTTGAGGAATTTCGCCAAGAACAATATTTTTTTCTAGTATTTGAGTTTTCCATAGTAATGGACTTGTTCATACTCACACCAAACATGTAATTATTCCATTAATTCTTCCATGACATCTTTTAAGAAATGATTCTTGAGTAGTTTTTGAGTTTTTTTACTCATTCTTCAACATTGGATGTTTTATGTACTTGAGGTTGTGTTTGATTTATGAATCAAAGTGGATTTGCAAGAAAAAAATTGGATCTAGATGAGTTAGGACCCAAAATTGAACAAGAAAATTCTTCAACAATCTGGTATTGGGGTGGGGTAGAGCCACCGTAAAGTACCAGAAACTTGGTGCTTTAGCTTTGGGGTTGCAAACCTGTGCCTATAATGTGCCCAAAAAAGCCCCGGGACATTTGAAGCTGGTGCGACACACCACTACTATGCCAAGGTCGCTTGACCTTTTTCTTCTTCATTCTTCATCCCGTATCTGTTCTGTCAAAGCATGTGTTCACACACCTCTTTTTAGTCAAACTTCAGAACTTTTTTGCAATTAACCATAGTTTTGAACTAAATATTTGGTAAATGAGTATGAGAATGAGAGGAATAATATTTAATATTTCCAAATGAGTGTTAGGGAACTAAGTATTCCCAAGTGCAACACTTTTACCTATAAATGAGAAAAACATCATTTTCTTAATGAGTTTAGAGAAGTTTCAAAGTATTAGTAGTCAGCTAGACCAAGGGTTTGTGGACCAACGATAGTTCTCAAGTGTCGTCCATGTCCAGGGTGGCTCAGGGTTTTACACCAAGCTTCATTCTAACGATTCAATCTTATTAAGATTAAATGGATTAGTAAACTTCAGTTTTTTGATCTTCCTACTTGCAATAAACAAACATCACCTCTCTGTCTGCTTGCACATCCTTGAGATAGTAAAATTTTATATTCAAATGTTTTTTTTCTCTATGAAAAACTAGATTATGAGAAATTTTCATTGATGTTTGATTATCCACGAAGTCTTTCGTGCTTTCTTGTTGATCAAGATAAAGAGTTTACATAATCTTCCTTAGTCAATGATTTTGATTAACAAATGATATTACAACTTTAAGTTCATCTTTTGCAGTTGTCTTTGCCATGATACCTTGCTTCTTTTGAGCAACAAAAAATCATACCGAACTAAAGCTATAACAATTACCTAAAGTGCTTTTCATGTGATCATTTGACCCAACTCAATCATTATCATAATACACTTGCATGTTGAAGTTTTGAATTTCCTGAACTTAACACCATTGTCCAAAGTTCCCATGATTGTGCCACTATACCTTGCTTCTTTTTGAACCATGAAAAACATTCCGAACTAATAATAAAACAATCCCCTGAAGTTTTATGGTGTCATGATCTGACCCAGTTCAATCACTATCATAACACCTTGAAATTTGAAGTAATAACTTTTCTGGAACCTAACACCATATCTTAAAGTTCCCTTGACATACCTTTTGACTCTTTTTGCTTCTTTCATGTACATTTCACTTGCACAATTCACAAATCTATGTAAGAAACTTACTACTTGAAGGATTTTGGGTCTCGTGGTAGTGAGATACATAAGACATCCAACCATACTTCTGTAACTTGCCTCATAATCCTAGTCACTACCATCATCTTTACTCAGCTTTTCTTTTTGACGCATAAGAATGTTCATAGGTTTGAATCCTCCATTTTGAACTTCTTCATTGTATCCCTTGCATATTTGTTTTTACAATTAACAGTTCATTGTGGGTTTGACAAACCTCTATTTAAGAAAGTACGACATTTCTCCCTAGTCTTTTATTTCAAACACTTTCTTCATCTCCATCTTGAAGATCATCAACAAAAAGTATTATAACCATAATATTAGAATCTCTTTTTTTAAATATATAGAGTTGATTAGCTTAGGATTTTCTAGAAACCTAATCCTTGGAAGTGATAATCATTTCGACTGTAATAACAAGACCTTGGATCTTGTTATAAACCATAAAATGGATTTCTTTAATCGATACACTTTGTCGTCATGTCCCTTATAGAAAATCCCTAAGGTTCCTCCACATAAATTTTCACATGTAGAAAATAATTTTTTTTAGAAATGGACTTGACATGTAATGGAAAGTTTTTTTTAGCCTTTTGGAGAGGCAATAGATAGAAACAACCTTATAGTATCAGGCCTACTAACTGGAGAAAATATTTCAGAATAATAAACTCCAAAAAATTGTGAGTAACTTTACACAACAAGTCATTCTTTGAGCTTATTAACAGATCCCTCAACATTCTATTTTGCGCAAAAAACCCACTTCATACCAACTATCTTTCTATATTATGGTTTTTCACAAGCTGCTAGGTCTCTCCCTTTATTGTAAGCTCCACTTCTATTGCACCTTTCAACTCGAGATCGTAAAATACTTCTTAAAATCTAGAAGTCTCCAAAATGGACACATTGCAACTTTGGTATATGTTAGAGTGTGACCCTTGTTCCTCTTACATATTGATAGTGAATGCTTTTATCTAAATCTATTGGATTGCTTGTGATATGCTTCTGATCAACTTCTTCCTAGTCCGATTACTTATTCTCCATAAAAAATACGTCTTTTCTTAGCATTATTTTTTCTGTATGAGGCTGAAAAATTCTGTTCGCGTTTGAGATTGTACTATAACCAATAAAGACTCCAAGTTTAGCTTTCCTAGCTATCCTTTCCCTCTTAACCCATGGAAAATGTGAGAAGAACAAACAAAAAAAATTACTATGTTCTGTAAGGATGGATTATACTCATATGATTCCTCAAAACGTTTATATTCTTTAACGAATTTTGTAGGCAACAAATATAGATAAAAAAAACCAACCTCATTTGTTGCTTCTATCCATAACTTTTTTGGTAAGTCCTTCTCACATAACAAGCATCCTGACATCTCCATTATCGATATGTTCTTCCTTTCGCTGACACTATTTTATTGCGGAATATATCAAACAAAGACTTGATACTCAATTCCTGCATTTTGACAAAACTTATTAAATCAATCAGATGTGTACTCAATACCATTATGTAATCTAAGCATTTGAATCCTACAACAACTTTGATTTTGAACCAAAGTTTGCATTTTCCAGACACTTTAGGCACTTCAGATTTAAACAGGAGAATATAAATCCAACATATTTTTATCATATCATTAATAAATGCTGTAAAATATTTACTTCTACTAAGAGAAACAGTCCTATTTTGTCATGACCCGAGAGCACCCCCTAAGTCGTAACACGGCGTACTCAACCATAAAGGGGTCTCACACAAGCCCTTAGCATATCATCTTTTCATAATACATTGAATAATTTGGAAAATTTAATACTTTTAAACAATCAATGTCAACTCTTTCATATAAGAAAATAGAGTATGAAGACGTCGTCTCATTTACCATCTAAGTACAACATAAGAATCTCATATTAGGGACCTTATACCTTTACTATAGAATGAATAATAATACGAAGTGCAATAGTGGTATACAAAAAGATAGAAAGAACATGGTGGTACATGTCGTCCTTAGAAGTTGAGGACATATAAAATGGTCTTGGAGATTGTAATCCAAGCCTTACTAATCCACAATAAGGACCTACTAGCCATAACCTACAATAATAGAAAAATTTGAGAAATATGCGTTATTACAATCAATATGTACTAAGTATGGAAGCCATGCAATTAAAACCATTAAAACATGCACAAAAGGACCTTTAGTTGAAAACATGCTATTTCAAGTTAAAAAGACATAATGCGTAAGGAATACAAAAGAAATTAATACCATATGAAAAAGAGACATTCGTGATCATAAATAACATGATACTACACCATAATTCATATGTTACATGTTTGTGTTCATTTAACGTTACATCACAAAGACACCACCCACAATCCCTTTTCAAGTTCACTTGTGCAATGTACACATGAAGTCCCATACCCCCATATATACTATGCAAAGACATAAAGAGATCACAAGTGTAGTCAGATACATCATAACCATAATAATAACTGAAATTAGCCTAAACATATTCTTAGCTGCCATTCATATATGATACACACAAGAACTCCTCTTAAGACCCACTTCCACTACGTATTGGTAAAGTCTCATACCCCACCTATACTTATCTTATTTCATATTCTTTAGAATTAGGAATATTTATCCATAACCGTCATAGACCATGTGAGCTAGATAGAATCCAATGTTTTAAGTCTATACTGAAAAGAAGGTATTTCACTATCCTAATTGAACTAGTCATGATAGAATCTAGGTGGATCCACAAGCTAAGACATATATTGGTACATAGTTAAGGAACACGGTGATTGCTACTAGAAACATGAACTTGCTAACATAAAAGGTTTCCATCTCATGAGGCAACACATATATTGGGAACCCGTACTTGCTAAACCTAGAATGAACACATGTGGGAGGGCATATTTGTTGAACGTAAAAGCCTTAATCTCATATTGATGTTCACTCGGTGCTAAGCACAAATTCTTTTTTATATAGCCTTTAGTATTTACTTAAGCCTTGTTCATAAGGAATATCACAGGCATTTACCTCCTCATATTTAATATAGCTCAAACATTTCAATGATGAGAATAGTATTTCATCATTGAACCCATAACATGTGAGGCTGTATCTTTCGTAATATAGTCATATAGTGTTCATGAGAATTGCCTCTTATTTCTCATAAAAAAATCCATGATCACCTCACTACATTCATATCCATCTCATTGTATAACATTCATACCATAACAAAATATTCATGTTCATATAATATCAAACATACTTGTTCATAATTAGGGTTGTAGGGAAGAGGAACAAGACTCAACACATAAATCATAATTCAAGTTAGCACCTCCACCATAAGTGGATAAACAATTCAACCTTAATTATAATTGAATCAAAAACCTTCATCCATAGATTTCAAGGCATTATTCAAGATTAAACCCTAATTTTATGATATTCATTCATCATATAGGATAGCATCATAATACAATATTGAATTACATAGAAACATACTAGATTGTCATCCTTTATTCATAAATCAAAGTATACTGGGGTTTAAAGTTGAAAAAGAAGAGAGATTCAGGAGTTTTGTGGAAATTTGGTTAAAATACTAGATATATTGCTTGAATTCATCCATAAATGATCATATACAATCATAAATAATAAATTTAGATCAAAGAAAACAAGTTTAGAAAGAGACCCACGAAATTGAGTGAAACGTAGAATTTGGTGAACATTGAAATCCAATATTGAGAGACCCTCTAGGGTAAAAGATTCCAAGAGTGACTTTCATACCTAATTGAAACTTTTCCACGAATTTGGGTTGAAAACCTTTGAGTTTGAACCCTAATCTTGGATCATTCATGTTCTTCAATGGAGGAACATTGTAGAGAGTAATATTTGAGGGAATTGGTTTTTGGGAGAAAATTTGAGTGTTTGAATTTTTCATGTTTAAATGGGTGAATAATGACTTTAACCAATATATATTTCACCCCTAAAATACCCAAAAAATCCCTGCTTAATTTTGACTAAAATAAAAGTCCCAAAATACCCTCATTTTAATGGTCCCTGTCAAAGACCACGACCGGCAGAAATGGGTCCTGAAGATGCACCACGGATTTTGGTGTTACCTATGGTGTTTGAGACAGTAGCTCTTCTTAGGGTGGACAAGCCAAACCTTGGCCAAGCAAGACCATAGAGCCTCCCAAGATCTGTAGTAATGACCACGGTCCGTGGTGATGGCCTTGGTCATGACTTGGAACCCGGGCAAGGCAATGTAAAGTCCTTCAATTTTTTGTACCAAATGACCTTCATGAGCCACCTATACCCCTCGTCAAGTGAACCACGACCCGTAATGGTGCCCGTGGTTCCTTATGCAACAGCTACCCTTAACACCCTAAATCCCTATAAGCTAAGGGATTTACATACCCATCTTCACGAGTCATGAAATGGACCACGACTCATGGTACCCCTCATGAAGGTTGAGTCAGTTTCTAGAAAACCTGGAGGCTCTTATCACTTTGAGATGGCAATTCAACAAAGACTCCCATTGTCCGTGGTCATGACCACGAGCCGCGGTGGTGGCTGTGGAGTTTGGGGTAGTGAGTTAATGTTTGGGGCAGCCTTGTCCTTTGGCCTTGGTTTGTCCCTCTTGTTTGTGTCTCCTCCCTTAGGCCTTGACTCTTTAAACCTCCCTAAGATACTTAGATGTCCTACTAACCTATGGTAAACCATTTTCATATCTTTTGACTTTACATTTAGGCTCTAGTTTGACCTATCATTTTCTAGAGTGTTACAATATTCTCCCCTTTGGATCATTCATCCTCGAATGAAACTTTGGAAACTTATAGGGGAATAACTCAAGATTAGCAGCCCAAGAAGCACGACACATTATAATAATGCAAATCACAGAGGAGGAAACATTAAATCTCTTCTCAATTCATAACAATGGATCACAAGGAAATATAAACTACATCCATAACTCAATATGCACATTACTCATCACTTCACAACATATGAGGAGAAACTACATTCTCTATCTCATATAAGATCAATATAACATAAAAATACAATTATACCATTTTAAAATATACTTAAACATGCCCATTTCAATATCTCATGAAGTTAAATACACAATTCCACACACTAAACTCCAATTTAACCATAAGGAACATACAATTCATGAAAACTCAAAATATCTTAGACATAAATTCTAACAAGAACATGTGAACTTAAAATAGTTCTCTCTCTAACTTATCTCTCTAAGCCAAATGCTCCCTAAAGCTAAATAACGTAACAAGATTCAACGGCTAGTTCAGCCTGGAAGACAAGGCGCGTGAGCCGCCGACGGTACATCCCAAAATGCCAGACTAGTCCCAAGAGGGGCGCTTAGTGACGACGAACGAATCCATGTAGGAATCGCCCTTCAATTTGTTGTATAACTCTGGGAATTGTCATTCCAAAGGTCTGGTGAATAGTCCAAAATCACGAAGTGAAGCTAAAGGGAATCGTGATATTATTTTCCTAGATTACATTAGGTTGAACCAAGAACGACAAGTAAGTTATAATGATTATGTTCATCAAGAACGACTACATAATCCAAAATTGTGGCATTTCACCACGTCAATCGAGAGAACTAATAAGGCAATTTTTGGGATGGCTGCAGAATAGCTGCGAGATAGTCAATCCCAAAATTGAACCTCCTCCCAGATGAATAGAGCTGAACTAACAACTGAAATTTACTCCCAAGGATAGGAGGTCCATCTTACAACAATATCAAGTGGAACGGAAGGCCATATATCGAAAGCCAAAAACTCTGGTGACCACTATGACAGACAAAGACAAACTGATAGCGGTGGGATGAATGGAGTTCAATTTACTGAATATGATTTCCAGCTTACTAATATGTCTAACCAGTTAGCTCAAAAACAAAATTTAACTGAATATAATGAGCATAGTGAAATGAAAAATTTTCAAAAAGGAGGAATAGGGAAAGCTGAAAGCTTGACTAACAAGAAGCACCAAGATAAGATTGGACAGGCTGCATTAGAAGTAATAGAGTCAGAAAGTTCTTCCCAATTTTCATTTGGAGTCAATCAGATGGATAAACTTCAGCACAAGGTTGGAGTATCACACACACGTATGTGGACATATGACACTAAGGAGACTGTAAGGAACCAAAGCCAGGACCAGCAACACAAGTCGAAAGATCAGCATGCTGAGAATTAGCGAGAGGTAAGTATTCAAACATTACTCCTAATTATAGTCATAATCATATCACTAATAATGATAGTGTTGTCCATGTGCATGATAGTGCCATGGGAATTTAGCTGTTATAACTAGTGAACAGATACAAGGAGATAATGTAAAATTTGTTGGTATCCAAACGGAACAAAATCTAACTAATTTGTCTGGGAATGTGGGGAAAATGCAGCAAGCAGAATTGGGAAAGGGGGGAGGTGACTAAAATGCATATCATAAAGAGTTTCCTAAGATCTATTGTAATTTTGATAAAAGAACCTCTACTGTCCACAATCACAATCAAAATGCTACTATTCCCAAACCAAATGGAACCACCATTTCTAAAGCTCTTCCTACAAACAAACAACATCATGTCTCGGGACCACCCCCATATACTGTGGTCCAAACATTGGCTTCTAGATTAAGACACATCTATGCAGCTCAAAATCCTAATATAGTTCTAAAAACCACACCTAGAAAAATCACTAAACAAGGTCAACCAATGGTGATATTCTATATTCATGACTATATGCACACTCTGACTGTAGACGGTAAATATAGTTTGGTTGGGAAGTTTAGTACTACAATGGCTAGAGTTGAGATTAAAAAAGAAAAAAGCTTTATTGAATAGACATAGCTTAGTAGGGGGGAGGGGTCATCATTGCTCACTATAACACTAAACATGTATTCATTGAACTCCAAAGGACACAACAGAGAACAACCATAGGGAGCAAACTCATGATGATTCAAACTTGGACACTTTTCATCACTCTAGAAGAGGAGATACCTATTGAGCAGTTTGGATCTTATTGCCAGGATTACCCTGTCATTGCTTCAAAAAACGTTTCCTCACTCCCTTATTGGAATCTGTAGGAAAGTTCTTTTACTTGGGATACAATCTACAACAAAAGATCTAAGACACGGATGGCTAAGGTTAAGATGAAAATTGACTTGACCAAACCTAGGCCTAGACATATGTGGATTGGGCTACACAATGAAGATGATACCATAGGTACATAGCAACCAGTAGAATATGAGAACATTCCTCCATATTGTGAATGATGTAGAAGAATGCAAATCAAGGATGAGGGATGCGGAATACAAACAGATGAAGGAAAAAGAAAATGAGTAGAAGAATAGAAACAAAGAAAATCAGTACAACATAGAGCAGGAAAATCAACAAGGCAAAGCAAAGGACAAAAAAGATAAGCTGCAACAAACTCATAAAGAAAGTGATAAACAGAAACAACCAATTCAGCAAAAAGTTGATGAATGGCACACTCAAAGAAAGAAAAGCAAAAAATATCAAGAGGAGGTGGGTCAAAAAATAGTATGGAGACCTAAAAAAACAAATAGCCAAGCAGCATGAGAAATCTGCAGGGGCATGCACAACAGGCAGGTATGAGTACTAATCTTCAAAATAACATATTTACTAATCTAGCTATGGAAGAAGAAAATACTACTACAATAGAGGAGGAAAATCATAAGGAAAACACATCTAAAGAAAGTCAATACAAGTTGGAACATCAAGGGAAATAGTCCAAAGAAGCAAAGGATGGCTCAATAATAAGAAGGCAAGAGCAGCAACTCAGGTATTATAGCTAGAAAACATAACTCTAATGAAATGCATTCGAATGAGGTTATGATTGGTGTAGCTGAAGGAGAAAAGGATGGGGGCTGTTTACAGAATCCTACTAATTTGTAGGAAGGGTGACCAAAGGGGGGAAATTGCCTCATGTCGTGCAATAGAGGGAATACACTGACCAAGACCCTGACCTTAGAGTCCAGGTTAGCAACAAAAAATAACAACAATATGGGACACATAAGAGGACACTGAATGCAAAGCAGACAGTAGCAAACAATACAGGTAATAAGGCAGGAAATAAGGGGAAACAGAACAAGGAATCAAATTCAGGTGTGAAACAAAGCAAGGATACAAATGCTAAAGAGACGGGGAACAACGCAACCAATAGAAAATAAGAAAATTCCCCCAAGAGCAAAAACAAGCCTAGTAAGAAAAAATAGAGATGCAGTTAAGACAAGGTTAAACAAACAACAAGAAGGTGAACAAGAAGGGGAAAAGGAAAGGAGGGATGAAACAGGTAAAAAATTCATGATGGTAGGCAATTATCAGAGACAGGACACATCTTCCCTACAGGCAAAAATATGACACCACCTCCAGCGGCACCTCTGGATAAAGAAGAAAGTTATTGTAATGTTAATAGTATACCTCTTATTTATGAGTACGAAGTGGAAAACTCTGAGGCTAAGGTTGACAGATATAATCAATATGTTCAGGAGATGGAGGATGATAATGAGACGAGTGAACCTTTAATAATAGCTCTTAATACTTAGAATGATAACTCCCTTCTAGTGGAGGTTCAACAAGTAACTCCAAACCAATGTCTATCTCCAAGAAAGCTACAACATGATGAATTTCATTTCAAAAATCAGGATGTTAAAACTGTTACATCTGACAGGCCAAATACCAGACTTTTTTCCTCTAGATCATCCCAATAATTAGTATCATGATATGGAATGTGAGAGGAATCAACACTCAGGGGTGTAGGAAAGGATCAAAATGCTTATAAAAATTCATCACTTATCCATCATCACTATTCTAGAACCTTTCTTAGATAGTGTTTATGTTTACAATTTGAAAGTCTAATTAAACATGGAAAATGATACCAATAATTGTAATGGCAAGATTTAGGTTTCTTGGAGCAATGAGATTCAATATAATATCCTTGATGAAGATGAATAGCAAATCACTTGTGAGATGAAACACAATGAATTACAAGATCAATTTATTACTACCTTTGTTTATACCAAATGCAAAGAGCATCTTAGAAGGCCACATTGGGATAAAATGCTACATCAAGCTACTGTGGACAACAACCTTGGTGCTCTGTGGGTGACTACAATATTATAACTGCTATAGATGAGAAACTGGAGGGATTACCTATTATAATATGAGGAATATCTTAGATTTCATAGCAGTTATTGAAGCCTGTGGACTAATGGACATTGGTTTCAGTAGACTTAAGTTTACTTGGTCAAACAAAAAGGGTATCAATCACAGAATTTGGAAGAGATTAGATAAGGCTCTTGTAAATTATTCTTGGTTGGAATTGAAGCCTCAAACGACTATCACTTATGTGGCTGCTACTTGTTCTGATCACTGTTTACTTTTTATGGAAATGGTGTCAAATGAGACAGAATACCAAGTATTTCAGATTCCTTAATTGTTGGGTCGACAGTCCTCTCTTCCTGGGAACTGTAAAAACATGTTGGGATAAGGGAGTGGAAGGTAAAAATGTGTTGAGATTTCATCACAAACAGAAAAGATTATCTACCACTTATTGCATGGTCTAAGAAGGAGTTTGGTGACATCTTCTAGAATACAAGACTTATGAAGAAAAGGTTCACAAGGATGAAGAAAGATACATTACTGACCAAAGTGAATCAAATAGAATGTCTTTCCATGAACATAATGCTCATTATATCAAATTTCTTAAGTTGTAGACAAAATTCTGAAACAAAAAAACACAACTAAAATGGTTAAAGGAAGGGGACAATAATTCTAAATATTTTCATTCCATTATAAGAGCGAGAAGAAGAAAATTGATCATTCACAGAATTACCAATGAGAATGGGGAACGGATAAAAGGTGAAGAGAATATTGCTATGGCTGCTTGTGAACACTTCAAAGATATCTTTACATTGGAGGATAAAATTATTAATGAGGACAACTTTGAGTTAATTCCAAGAATGATCAGTCAGGAACAAAATGTCAGACTTACCAGTATCCCAGATATGGATGAACTTAAGAATGTAGTTTTTTCAATGAATCATAATTCTACAGCTGGTCCGGATGGAATGAATGGGTATTTCTTTCAAAAGTTTTGGCACATTATCAATACTGACTTAATAGGAGTCATTCAGGCCTTCTTCAGTGGCCAAATGATTCCTAAATTATTCTCCCGTTCTTGCATTGTATTGATTACCGAAGTGAATAATCCCAGCAAGTTGATTGAGTTTAGAACTATAAATTTGAGCAACTTTATTAGCAAGATTATTTCTAAACTATTGAGCAACATACTTGAGCCTATTCTTTCTTCCTTAATCTCTCTTAATCAATCTGGGATTGTAAAGGGTAGAAGTATTTCTAACAACATCATGTTAGCTCAGGAAATCATCCACACAATAAAGAAGACTAATATTGTGAGAAATGTTATTATTAAATTAGACATGGCAAAATCCTATGAGAGAGTTTCTTGGTCATACACGTCTTGTTCTAAGGAAAATGGGCTTCTCTGAGGTGTTCATTGACATGGTATGGAGAATTATGGCAAACAACTAGTACTCAATTATAAAAAATGGGAAGATGTATGGTTTCTTCCAATCCAATAGACGACTCAAGTAGATTGACCCTCTATGATGCCTCGAGTTATCCCCAAGACGTGGACACAGAACCTAGGACCACAAGTGATCCCAAGTTAACCCTGATGGCATGATCATGAGAATACTAAAGAAAATAAACTAATGTGGAAGCTAAATCATAATTTATAATGAAAAATAGGGAATACCCATATACAAAAATTTTGATGTATATAAAAACTAGAATGAACTAATGACTATTGTTCTCGGAGAATGAGCACTCACCACTGAATCTGCTGAACTAGAGATCGCAAAATCGATCTATGTGTGTTATGGATGATGAGAACTTGAACTTACATCATGAGAAGATGTAGCACACGTATGCGTCAGTACTTGAAAGGTACTGAGCATGTAGGTTTGAGTAACACAAAAATAAAACATAACTGAACAAGCATAAAAACATGTATAATAACCTGACATGATAAACTGAATTGTGAGCTAACAGGATGCAATGACCAATTTATAACATGCTGAAATTGAATACTAAATATACTGATAAATAATCAGTGCAGAGAGTCAGACTGAATTTAGGGAGCTACTAATAGCTGATAATAAAATCACGTCTAAACGTGGAGTCTGATGTATACGCCCATCGAGAGGACCCAATATACCCTGCCAAATGTATAAAGGCATGCAGGCATGATCACTAAACTGATTGCCCATAGAGGAGACTTACAACCTACTTGGCCTGTAGTTCTTGGACTAATTGGTTACACTGAACCCTGGTCCAACACAGTTTTATGCTACTCCCAATAAATTCTGTATATTTACTTGTTATGTGTGAGTTTCCGTAAATAATGGATATCTAAAAAATTAACATGCAATTTGAGGAAGCAACAATTAATCTTGTAATTGTGCATTTATAACTGAGGTATGTATAATCGACGTGTCTGAAATATTTGACCTAGCATGTGTAATTCAAGAACTAAAGAAATACATAGCTAGGGTTCTGAAATTCATGCAATAATATGATTAATTACATGGTAATCTGATTGGAACATATAACTTATCAATTCATGAAGTTCTGTTGAAGTTCTAGAAACACTAGGTGTAACCATGCTATGAGAATAAAGAATCTGAATGAAAACTAGGGACCCAATGGCTTAAGAGAACCCACTAGTGAAATCCCACATACCTGGTGATGAAATCCACGGAAAATACTAAGGTTTCGTGTCTGGAACTGCTGGAGCTTGTTGCGTTCTTGACGTAGGGTTCGTGACCTTTTTCTCCTTTTTTGCTTCTAATTTTTCTAAACTTTTGATTTAATGATTTGACTTATATATGTTTTAATTATGTTTCTAGGCTTAAACTGACTAAAATCTGATTATTTAGGGTCAAAACGACATAAATTGAGGTTCAAACGAACTGGGAAATATAAAAAAGACCCCTGGGAAAGATGTTGTCGGACCAAACAACGGCCAAGACTGACAATCCGTTGTCTGACCGACGCCCCATCGTTGGGCTCGTCGATTGGGCCTGTTCGACAAAACTTTACTAATATCGGCATAACTTTTTCCTCGGAGTTCTGATTTTAGCAAAGTCAGTGGCTATGGAAAGATAATTCAAATACGTATCTGTGGATAAGTTATGGGACACCTAATTTATTTTGTGCTAAGAGTTATGACCATTTGAATTTAACCCAATTGCATTTTCCCTCTTAACAGTCTGCTAATTCCTACAGACTGTAGGTCCACCTATGGACCGTGCTAGTCATTTGTAGCTCGTCATATATTAGGTGAATGGGGGTATAGATCGAGGGTCACAAACTATTGACTGTCGTCTGACCTACGGACCGTAATTTTGTCCCTCATCCAAGACTTGACCAATTTTTCTAGGCTGAAATTTTTTGGAGGTTCTGATCCCATCGACTGTTGTGTAGGACGGACCGTGGTCAGGCTACAGTACGTCGATGCCACTATTGGTTGCACCTGTAGATTTTTCTGTAAAGCTGGTTTTTTGTCTGTTTTGACTACGGGTTGTTACATTATATCTCCGTTTGGGAAAATCATCCTCAAATGAAGACTAAACTAGTCGGAATAGAGGGAGAGATATTCAAACCCTATTACTAAACATTGAGAATTGAGTTTCTTACTTAATTGATTTCTGATAAAATGCAAATATGCTAAAAATGCAAGTACAAACCGAGGGAACATGATTCAAAGACTGAATTCACGCTTGAATTACTGGAAAAAATGAAGAAGAACTATTATATCAAGCTGGAGTGGAATTGGAAGGAAAGAGGTGAGGATGCTTTGCTTTCATGGCTGCTTCTCCATCAAAAGTAGCTCCCTCTACGGACTGACTCCTCCACAAAACCTTGACTGAAATTACTTCTTTATTTCTCAACCTTCTAATATGAAGGTCAAGAATCTTAATTGGTACATCCTCATAAGAAAGACTATCTTTGACCGCCACACTCTCTAATGGCACTATAGAGGTTGGGTCACCCACACACTTCTTCAAGAGTGAGATGTGAAAGATCGGATGTAATGCCGCTAATTCTTCTAGAAACTTTAACTCATATGTCACCTTGTAAACCCTTTTCAAATTCTTGTAAGGGCCTACATATCTAGGACTGATCTTTTCTTTCTTTCCAAATCTCATCACCCCTTTCATAGGTGAGACCTTTAGAAAAACACAATCATCAACTTGGAACTCCAGTTCCCTTCTCCTTACATCTTCATAAGATTTCTGGCGACTTTGGGCTGTCTTAAGTCTATGTCTAATGATTTGAACTTTCTCCATAGCGTAACGAACTGAATCTGTCCCAATTAAAGCTGCTTCACCTACTTCAAACTAACCAACATGATATCTACATCTACGCCCATATAAAGCCTCATAAGGGGCCATCTGAATGCTGGAATGGTAGTTATTGTTGTTGGAGAACTCAGTAAAAGGAAGTGATCATCCCAACTACCTTTAATATCGATCACATAAGATCTCAACATATCCTCTAAGGTCTTAATTGTACGATCTGCCTGCGCATCTGTCTATGGATGAAATGTTGTACTATGGTTAACTTCACTACCAAGACCTTTCAAAAATGACTTCCAAAAATGAGAGGTAAACTGAGGACTTTATCTAAGAAGTAGACAAAGGAACCCCATGCAACCTCACAATTTTGTTAATGTAAAGCTTGGCATTGTCCTCTGCCGAATCTTTAGTCTTGACCGCCAAAAAGCGAGAACACTTAGTCATCCAATCAACTATCACCTAAATTGAGTCAGGGTATCTGCGAGTACGAGGTAACCTTGTGATGAAATCCATATTGATCACATCCCACTTCCAAGTAGGAATATCGATCTCTTGAGTCATACCTCTTGGTTCTGATGCTCTTCCTTGACTAGCTGGCAATTGGGTCACTTACTCACAAAGTCTGCTATATCCCTCTTCATGCTATTCCACAAATAAACTTCCCGCAGATCGCGGTACATCTTAATGTCACATGGGTAAATAGAATATCTGTAGTTATGATCTTCTGCAAGAATATACTATCTCTACTCGCCCACATCTGGAACACACAATAAACCCTGGTAGCAAAGTACATTATCTCCCCCTTGGGAGAAAACCTCCACTCTCTGATTATGGACTGTGCTAAGTTCAAGAAAGATTGGATCACTGTCTTTCTTTGTCATAACCTCCACTACTAAAGACAATTTTTCCTAATTCTTAACTGTTACACCATTGCCTGCTTGCTCATAAGAATAACTCCCTAGCGAGCAAGCCTGTGAACATCCTTCACTAGCTCCTTTCTTTCTTCCTTAACATGGGGTACACTACCCATTGATAATCTACTAAGAGCATATGCTACTACGTTAGCCTTACCCGGTATATAATACACATACTGAGAGAACTATCTTTCTTCCTTACGAATAACACTGGTGCACCTCATGGTGAAATACTAGGTCTCATGAAGCCCTTATATACAAGGTCTTTCAACTGCTCCTTCAATTCTGTAAGCTCTGCTGGGGACATTCTGGAAGGAGGAGCAGAAATAGGCTGGTTATCTGGAAGGATATTAAATCCAATGTCAATTTTCCTTTAAGAAAGCACTCCAGGAAGTTTTGTTGAAACACCTCTGGAAATTCGCAGACTATTGGAACTCACTCAATAGTTGAGGTTTCAAGGCTATAATCCATAACCCTAACTACATGATAGAGATAACACTTACATATTCATCTTTCAGGCCTTAAGGTAAGAAATAAATCGACCTATATGCGCTAAGATACTACACTTCCATTCTAAGATTGGTTTGCCTAAAACTAAAAACGAACAATCCAAGTTCTACAACCGACTGAGTCATAACATGATTGTAACCAATCATTGCTTAGAATAACATCGAAGTCTACCATTTATAACTATATTCGATATGTTGAGGTGACTTTTTGAGATACTATGACAGGGCAAAGAAAATGAGAAAGGTTCTGAGAGAGTTTTTAGACTAACATTGAATCGGAGTGCTATGTAAGGAGTTACAAAAGAACAAAGTCATGTTTGTTGTCTTTCCACTTAGTGAAACAACCATATGTGAGTCACATTCTTGAGTTTGTAGGATGCCAATCTCACCTATCAGTACCAGTTACTGACATCGCCAAAATGTTTTCTTGACCTCATCAATGAACTTATGTGGGTCCTTACCAAATTGAAACCCTAAAAAATTAGGCGGATTCATCCTACAAAAATAACAAACTATAGCTGCCACTAATCGGTCATTTCAATTAATATGAACTAGAACCTGCTGATTGTTCTGGTTGGTCATACTTTGAGCCAAAATCTGAATTGGCCTTCTAAAACTCTGTTTGAACTTCCTTTTCTTGTCAAGAGAAAGTGCGTTACCGTTGCATATATTAGCATTCCATGACTAAGCTCTACAAAAAGGCGTGATCTTAAGCGCACAACGTCAAGTTAGAATGCAATTTGATCATACCTTATGCACGATAAGAGTAACAAGAAAGTGAAGTTTTTTCAAAAACACTTCATAGCCTCCCTCTCATTAGATGTCATGCACTTCACACCCATGAAAATGAGTCTACTTAGTTCGGCTTTTCAGACATCCTATGGATATTGAACTAGTGTTCTAATATGATGTTTTTTCATGCCTCGAGCTACCCCCCGAGAGGCAGACACGGAACCTACGACCACAAGTGATCCCAAGCTAACCCTGGTGGCATGATCATTAGAAAACTAAAGAAAATATACTGATACGAAAGCTAAATCATAATTTATAATGAAAAGATAGGGAATACTCATATATGAAGAAACTGATATATATGAAAACTTGAATGACCTCATGTCTATTGTCCTCGGAGAATGAAGAATCACCACTGAATCCACTGAACTGGAGATTGGAAAATCGATCTATGTGTGGTCTGGATGGTGAGAACCTGAACTTACATAACGAGAAGATGTAGCGCACGTATGCGTCAGTACTTGAAAGGTACTGAGCATGTAGGATAGAGTAAAACTAAAATAAAACATAACTGAACAAGCATAAAAACAAGTATAATAATCTGACATGATAAACTGAATTGTGAGCTAACTGGATGCAATGAAAAATTTATAACATGCTGAATACTGAATATACTGATAAATAGTCAATACAGAGAGGCTGACTGCAGTGTGGGAGCTACTAATAATCGATAATAAAACTATATAAGATAAATGTGAAGTCCGATGTATACACTCCATCGAGAGGACCCAATATACCCTACCAAAGGTATAAAGGCATGCTAGCATGATCACAGATTGATTGCCCACAGAGGAGACTTACAACCTAGTTGGCTAGTAGTTCTTGGACTAATTGGGTAGACAGAACCCTAGTCCAACACGGCGTTATGCTACTCCCAATGAATTCTGTAAATTTACTTTTTATGTGTGAGTTTATGTAAATACTTGATAACTTTAAACTGAACATGCAAACAGAGAATGCAACAATTAATCTCGTAATTCTGCATTTGTAAATGAGGTATGCATATTTCAAGTGTCTGAAAATCTTACCTAGCATGTGTAATTCATGAACTAAAGAAATACATAAATAGGGTTCTGAAATTCATGCAATAATCTGAGTAATAACATGGTAATCTGATTTGGAACATATAACTAATTAATTCATGAAGTTCTAGAAACCCTATGTCTAAGCATTATATCGAAAATAAGGAATCTAACTGAAAAATAAGGACCCAATTAGTGAGTGAAACCCACTAGTGAAATATCACATTCCTGGTGATGAAATCTACGAAAAATACTTAGGTTTAGGGGCTTGAACTACTGGAGATTGTTGCGTTCTTGAACAAGGGTCCTGAGCTTTTTCTCCTTTATTGCTTTTAATTTTCTAACTCTTGATTTAGTTATTTGACTTGTATGTTTTAATTATGTTTCTAGGCATAAAAAGACTAAATTCTAATTATTTAGGGCCAAAACAACGTAACATAAGGCTTAAATAAAATGGGAAAGGTCAAAAAGACCCCTGGGAAAGTTGATGTCGGACCAAACAATAGCCAAGACCGACGGTCCGTCGTCTCACCGACGCCCCGTCGTTGGGTCTGTCAGATGGCCCAATTCGACCGACCTTTACTAAATTGCATAAATTGTAACTCAGAGGTCTAATTTTAGCAAGGTTGGTGTCTATGAAAACATAGTTCAATTATCTATCATTGTGTATGTCATGGGACACCTAATTCATTTTGTGCTAAGAGTTATGACCATTTGAAGTTGACCCAACTACATTTCCCCCCTTAACTGTCTGATAAGTCCCACCTACAATCAGACCTATGGACAGTAGGTCCACCTACGGACCGTGCTGGTCATCCGTAGCTCCTGTTAGAGAGTGGATGAACGGGGGTCTCAATCGACGGTCACGGACTACGGACTATCGTCTAGCCTTCGGACCGTAAGTCCAACCATCGTCCAACACTTAACCAATTTTTCTAGGATGAAATTTTTGGGAGTTTCTGATCCCATAGACTATTGTGCAGGACGAACCGTGGGTCAGGCTATGGTCCGTCGACGCCACCACTGGGTTAACCTGCATATTTTTCTGTAAAGACTGGTTTTTATCTGTTTTAGCTACGGGGTGTTAAATCTTCTACGTCCAGCCCTATTTATTTTAGTTTCTGAAGTTCTTTCGAGGTACCTTGATCGACTTTACAACCACTGTGATTATCATGGTTTTTACATTGAAAAGTGGGCGCTTCAGGTGAATCATTTAATCTTTGCAGACGACATCATTCTATTCAACTCTAGAAGATGTAAAACCTTGAAGATTCTAATGCATATTTTGAAGAAATACGAAGAAACATCTGGATAAGTGATCAATGGTGACAAAAGTCACTTTATGGTTTATTTTAATTCCTTTAAAACCACAATTTACAGATTCAAGAGATATACTGGTTTCAGACAAAAATGGGGTCCTTTAATTTATCTAGGTTGTCCTCTTTTAATTGGTAGGCATAGAATTATCTACTTTTTTGACCTTGTTAACAAAGTTGTATGCAGGATTACAGGTTGGCAAACCAAGAAACTCAATTATGGGGGTTGGACAATTTTAGGTAAGCATGCACTTCAAGATCTCCCTAACCACTTACTATTCTGTTGTCACCCCTCTTTCCACAACCCTTAACCAAATCCAAATGCTCATGGGTGATTTCTTCTGTGAATGAAAAATAATAAGAAGAAATACCATTGGGCTTCCGGGAAAAAACATGATCTTTCCTTATGATGAAGGGGGTGTTGGATTGAGAAATCTCAAAGATGTTTGCATGGCTTTTAGATTGAAGCAATGGTGGATCGTCATGACTAAACAAACACTTTGGGGTGAATTCTTGAAGGAAAAGTATTGTCAAAGATCCAACCCTGTGTGTAATAAATGGGACAATGGGGAGTCATTAACGTGGAAATGTATGTTGCAAAACAGACAGCAAGTTGAAAAACACATCCCACGGAACCTTAAATCTGGCAGCTACTCTTTTTGGTGGGATAAATGGCTTGGAATTGGGCAACTTGCTCATATTTCCACACACAGTAACAACTTCATTAGCAAAACAGTGGCTGACTTTTGGTACGAAGGCCAATAGAATTGGATCAAACTACTAAAACAAGCACCATCAGGACAATTAGCCAGCATTCTTGCAACAGAAATACCTCAACAGATTCAACCTCCAGATCAGGCTGCGAGGAAACTCAACAAGAATGTCTTATTTAGCTGTTCATCTTCATGAAACTAGATTAGAGAAAAAAGAATAAAAATCAATTTAACTCGCTTACATGGCACAAAAATATTCCTTTTAAGTCCTCTTTTTTATTATGAAGAGCCTTGAGAGGCAAAATCTCTAATAATGATAAATTAACTAATTTTGGCATTGAGCCAACTAGTTGTTTTTATTTTTGAAATAGGACATGCTTGGACAATATCGACCACATCTTCAATACTGGACAATTTGAAGATTACATATGGAAGAGCTTCGAAGACACTATTGGAATAAAAACAAATCACATCTCACTACAACAATGTATCAAAAACTTGTGGTCAGCAAAGCGTAACAATGCAACAGACAGATTGGTAATGCAGGCTAACACTTTTTTTATTTGTTGGAATCTCTGAAAGAGCAAGTGTGCTTCCAAATATTGATACGAAACTCCCAACAATAAGAGTGTAAGGTATACTATTACAAGATGATGTCAACATCATTCTCCTAAATAAGGTTGCCTATAACATTCTAGAAAATGTACTAGTCTAGTGAATGGTCTATTAGGTTTTAAGAATATGTAATGGGGTACATTGGCATTCCAATGCCCAAAATTGAGTAATTTTGGGCATGTTAGAGAATATTGTCTTAAGTGTGCTAGCCAATTTCTATGTATTAAGCTATACTTTGATGTTCAATTCTCCAATCAAAGATTGATTAGGAATTGTACCTTCAATGAAGACCCTAAGCTAATAAATTTACATTTTTTAGATCCCACACATTAGGTACGAGGCATCCAAGTGTCATGCCTAGGTATCATAACACATTATTATTAAAAAATGATCATGTAGATTAAGCAGTGCCCAAAGAAATAGTGAGGGTCTTTAGACAAGAAACGTACAGCAACACATGTGCAAGCACATGTGCAAGAGACCAAGCCCCTACCGAACTCGGTTAGGGCTGTAAGGGGGCAGGCACGCACATGCAAAGCCATGTGTAGATAGCTTCCTAAAAAATTATAGGTTATAACTAACTTACCTAAGTAACTAACTAACCTAGGCTTAACTAAAATAAACTAACTAGTGTACCCGAAATCCTAAAATCAAACCGAGTGACACTAGCCGGGTAACTAACTAAAAAAACATCCTAGTATCTAACCTAGGATGGTCCAAAGCGGTTTTTTATCGTCCTAGTGACTTAGGAATACTTTAGTAATTACCCTAGTTCACTTAATAAATTACATTAATAACTTAATTAATGAAGTAATAAATCATGGTCAAGCCGAGAAATATTAGCAAATTTTCTGATTTGGCTAAGTCAAATGCCTATTTTTAGTCAATTTAGAGGTGTTTTTTTAGTAATTAGCTACTTCATTATTTAATTAAGTTAATTAGTCTAAGTGAGTCAATATTCAGTTCCTAAGACTTATACTCATGTTTAACGAGCTAAGAAACCTCATGACTCAAAAAGTAGTAATAAATGTACGAAAAGAATGAACAATTTTCCATAAGCAATTTCAAGCCAGTTCTTCAAGATTTTTCGTGCAAAGTACGAGGTGATCATCGTAGATTCAATTCTATAGTAAGGTATGGGTTTTATATTTTGGATTTCTTTCCCCAACAGGCTTTTCAAAATTTTTTAAATATAAGAATATTGAAACTAGGGTCGTTCCCAATAAATCGAATCTTTCATATCTATAGTTCTTCCTATTTTCGATTCCAGTAGTATGTATAATGCAAATCTCGAGCATGTTATTTGTATGTGGTGCTAACTCATCATTATGCGTAGGTTTCTATGACTTAATAATGTCAAATGAGACATATATGTTAAATCCATATGTTTAGAGTATCATTTACATGAGATAAGAATGTTGTAATTCCCAATTGTGTTTGAGAAGATGAAATTTTTAAAAGTTTGCTTGCTCAAAATGATGAACTGCTATAGTATATAAATGAGGTTAATTGACTTGGCTAATGATATTCTCATGACCAGTGTTTAATGAAAGTTTGGTTTATACCAATAAATTGTCTTACAATATTATTTCCAAAATATTTAATAGAATTGGTCATTGACAAAGTCATACAAATATTATATGGCCAATGTAAATTATCATGTTCACTTAAGGCCAAATACATGTTAAAGAATGACTTGACAAGTTGTAACTCAATGAACTCATAACCCAAGGTATACAAATGATTAGGAAAAGTCCCAACATACCCTATATAAATGAACTTGTGAGACAAGTCTACTTTGTACCTAAACAATAATGTTAAATATACGAATATAAGAGGGTGTTAGAAATCGTGAGACAAGTCTTATTCACACAATAATAATAATGTAAGATTCAAGTTTACATTCATCAAGTAAAAAAATGGATGACATGTCATCCATTGAGCTAAGCATACCTCATACAAGCTTCCATAATGTGTGAGTCAACTCTTTAAAAGTTTTAAAGTATGATAAATTGAGTAAAGAACCGATAGACTAGCAATTAGATTATGCAAGTACATGTAAGCCTCATGAGGATCTCCAAAATCTCTTAGTCATTGAACTATGTCGCCAACATAGGTTACTAAGCAAGTGGATCCACCTAAGAAAGCTAGGTAGTATTTGGTTTCACTTTGGCCGGTGAACCACCTCTTTTCAGTGTGGGGAAGACACTGGCTTTCATGTTAGCTCACATGATCTATGTCGGTTAAATGCTAGTATTCAGTTTCACTTTAGCTGGTGAACCACCTCCTTTTGGTGTGGGGAAGACACTGGATTTCATATTAGCTCACATGATCTATGTCAGTTAAATGGGAGTATTCAGTTTAACTTTAGCTGATGAACCACCTCTTTTCAGTGTGGGAAAGACACAGGATTTCATGTTAGCTCACATGATCTATGTGAGTTTAGTGCTAAAGATTTCTTAAAGAAAGTATTAAAGAAATAAAGCAAGAAAAGTATGTTCAAAGTGAACATGAGATCAAAGAAGAAGATGTATAAGGCTAAAGTGAACTAAGCAAGCAAAAGTATAAGTAAATTCAATCACCATTGTTTGAGAGGAATGAAGTTTTAACAGTTATTGGCTTGTGCCAATTAAGGGAGAAAACAATATGGCGATCAATGCCCCATAATATTTATATAATGCAAAAGATCAAATAATTGGCATAGCCAATAATCTTTATATTATGCAAATGATCAAATAAGGGGGATAGCCAATAATCTTTATATTATGCAATGATCAAATAATGGGCATAGCCAATAATGTTTATATTATGCAAATAACCTAATAATAGGCATAGCTAATAAATATTGGCTTATAAATACTTACGCCAATTTAACAAGAATTGAAAGAATAACTTGTGAGTAGGGTAGTCAAATCATTTCCTTAGTCTTTTGTATCACTTACTTGATTAATTATAGGAAAGGGACTATATTAAATCATTGCACTAGTAAGTAAAACATAGTATCAAAGGAGATCATGAACTACACAACAAAAAGAAGAAAAGACTGAAAATAATCTAAGTGTGGGAAAAGGAGCTCTCGGCTTAAGGAGGGATCAAAACTATAAAAAAAATTCTCGAGTTGTTCTAAAATTATGTTCATCATTCTAAGGTCTTATTTTCATATAGAAAATGAGGTGCTTGCTTTAAAGGCACGAAAATATGTTATATTCATAGCATGATTCGTAAATAATGAATTAGGAAAGTAAATTGACTTCACTTTCCAAAAATAGCATGTTGCTATGGAAGAGCTTTTCTTGATCATGCATAGTCCTTATGTGTTTATGAACATATACCAATACGTATTACAAGTGTGTACTTACCCATATACTATTAATATTTTTATTGGCGCATGTCCTTAAAGAAGATTTAAGATTCGCTTGAAGATGTTTGGATTAGTACCTCCAGACATTGGTAAGTCCTCTTGAGTTCGAGGATGCCTACGCTTTGTATTCTAGATTTAGTAGATTGTAAATAGCTAGTGGATGTTGTCCCTAGAATTTTCATTCAAACATTTGCTCAACCTTTTCTATTAAGTCCTATTTGGCAACTATTAACGATATTATGATTTTTTCACTTTGATTGTTCAATCTATTAATAGATGGTTGTATAGTTTGAGCTGTTAGTATATCACTCTTTTGCAAGAATTATATGAAGTATAATTACACTTCGTTAGCGTTAAAAAGTTTTAAATCTTCAACAAGTATAACTGTATGATTGTGATGAAAGCTCGGAAGAGGCTTGTCTGCGACATCTGGGAGGTTAACGACGCTGGTGTTACTAGGTCCTAGGACCCGGGTGTGACAAACTTAGTATCAGAACATGAGGTTAAATTATTTAGGAACTAAGACTCAAAATAACTACGTTGCGTAGTTTCTAGCTTATGGTTGTGAAGTACACCATAACCATGACTTTGAGACTTAGTGATGTTAGGAACCTTCCTTTCTTCTACTCTTTATTGTAATGCGTAAAGCTTTGCCATTTTGTGTCATTATAAAATCTAACTTCCTTCTTGTGTGTGCGTGTAGAAAAAGGAACACAAAAATAAAATAGGTATAAGATTTGAGGAACCAGTTGCGGGGGGAAACCAAGCTCCTCCTCAAGCCCCAGCTTCTAGAGTGCAAGTGTCTGTCAACCCAACCGCGTTGACGGATGGAGAAGTAAGAGCCACACTGGTTCAGATAGCCCAAGCCATCACTACTCAGGGACAGACTATCACAGTTGATACCACTATAAAGGGTGCTCACAGGGATAACGCACACGCTAGCACTATGGCTATCTGACTTAGAGATTTCACCAAGATGAATCCTCCACTATACTTTGGGCCCAGAATCAATGTGGATACCCAGGAACTCATGGAACAGTTCCACAAGATTCTCTGTGCTTTTAGTGCTAATGAAGAGGAGAAGGCTGAGTTGGATGCATACCAATTCAAGGATATGGGTCATATATGGCACAAGATATGGGTAGATGGACGAGCACCAGTAAAAATACCCATCACTTCGACATTCTCAAGACTGCATTCTTGGAGGTGTTCCTTCCCATAGAGCAGAGAGAGGATAAGGTTGATGAGTTCATCAATATACGTCAGCGAGGTATGCAACGTCAAGGAATACTCCTTGAAGTTTGTTGAACTGTCCAAATATACTTCTTCCCTAGTGTCTAGTATTAGGGATGAGATGAGCAGGTTTGTCACTAGTGTATCGGAGGATCTGGAGGAGGAATGTCAGACAGCCATGTTACGTGATTACATGGACCTTGATAGGTTGACGGTATATGCATAGCAGGTGGAGAAGAGTCATTGGACGAAGAGTGGACGAGAAGGAAAGAAGCCTAGGCCCTTTGATCAGGCTGGTTCTAGCACTGGTAGGAGTTTGTTTGGAGTCCAGGACAGACCTAAGTTCAAGAAAGGGCATCAACACTCAGGTAATCCTACTCCTTAAAGGAATACTAATCCCAAAGGGGACAAGTCTGGCCCTAAGAAGGTTAGTAATATAAA
Source organism: Solanum lycopersicum (assembly GCF_036512215.1). NCBI lineage: Eukaryota > Viridiplantae > Streptophyta > Magnoliopsida > Solanales > Solanaceae > Solanum > Solanum lycopersicum. The sequence goes on from NC_090802.1 coordinate 22,337,538, forward strand.
TGCCCAGCGTGACAAAAAGCCATGTGGTAAGTGTGGTCGTTCGCATGGAGTTGAGTGCATGATAGGTTCTAATGCCTCCTATGGGTGCAAAATTAGTGGGCCTATGATTAGGGACTGCCAACATGTGAAGAATAAGGTCAAGGCAGATACTCAGCCTCGGCCTTATCCTACAGCTGCAGTCAATCCTCCTAAAGGGAACATTTTTTATGCTTTGAAAGGTAGAGAGGAGCAAGAGAAGTAAGCTGATGTGCTCACTGGTAATTTTATTGTCTTTTCTCTTACTGTGTATGCATTGTTAGATCCAAGATCCACCCCTTCTTTTATTACTCCTTTAGTAGCTAGTAATCTGACTTGCTTCCTGAGATCTTGCATGAAACTTTCTAGTTATTACTCCCATAGAGGACAACATTAGAGCTGAAATAGTATATAGAGATTGCCCAATAACCATTCTTGATAGAGTCAATTATGTTGACCTAAAAGAATTAACCATGCTTGACTTTGATATAATTTTGGGTACGGATTGGCTCCATAAGTTTTATGCTACCATAGGTTTTCGAAATAGGGTAGTAAGGTTTCAATTTCTTGTGAGTTAGAGCTTGAATGGGAAGGGCGTAGTTCAAATCCAACAGGCCAAATAGTTTCCCACCTTAAAGCCAATAAGATGTTATCTGAGAGGTATCTATATTACGTAGTCAGAGTTAATGACTTAGAACATGAAGTTCCTTCCATACACTCTATGTCCATACAGAATGAGTTTCACGATGTCTTTCCAGAGGATTTACCAGGGTTGCCTACTGAACATGAAATTTACTTTGGTGTTGACATAGATCCTAACATAACCAATTTCTATTTCTCCCTATAAAATAGCTCCAGTTGAAGATCTACTTGATAAGGTCTTCATCAAACCAATTATATCAACATGAGGTTCTCCAGTTTTTTTTTTTAATAAAAAGGATGGAACCCTTAGATTGTGTATCGATTGTAAGCAACTCAACAAAGTCACTATAAAGAACAAATACCCTCTTCCTAGAATTGATGATCTTTTCTATCAGCTCCATGTTTCAAGTTTCTTTTCTAAAATGGATCTCCGGTTAGGGTATCACCAGCTTTGAGTGAGACATGAGGATATTCCTAAGATTGCCTTTACTATTAGGTATGGTCATTATGAGTTTCTTGTCATGTCACTTGGTCTCACAAATGCACCAGCTACATTTATGAACCTTATGAATAGGGTGTTTCGTTAATAGCTTTATTCTTTTCCATAGTATTCATAGATGATATCCACATATACTCAAAGACCAGAGAAGAGCATGAACACATTTGAGATTGACATTGCAAGTACTTATGGAACATCAGTTGTATGCAAAATTCAACAAATGCGAGTTTTTGCTTACATCAGTGACCTTCCTTGGTGATTTTGTGTCCGACCAGGGTGTAGAGGTTGATCTAAAAAAGATTGAGTCGGTAAAGAATCCGCCAAGACCCCCCACTCCTATAGACATCCTAAGTTTCTTGTTTTTGGCTAAATACTATCGCAGGTTTGTTGAGGGGTTTTCAATAATTGATGCTCCATTGACATCATTAACAAAGAAGAAGGCAAAGTTTGAGCGGTCTAAGACTTATGAAAAGATCTTTCGAGTGCTCAAAGAACGACTCACATCAGCCCCAGTTCTCACATTATTCAGGAGTGGTGTAGGGTATGTGGTATACTGTGATGCTTCCCGAGTAGGTTTGGGAAGTATTCTTATGCAGGATTTAAGAATTGAAAATACATGAGAAGAATTACCCTACCTATGATCTTGAGTTAGGTTCTATGATATTTGCATTAAAACTTTGAAGACATTACTTATATGGTGTACATGTTTATGTATTTAATGACCATAAAAGTATTTAATATGTTTTTACACAGAGAGAATTGAAGCTTCATTTGACAAGATGGCTAGAGCTTCTCAAGTATTATGACATAAGTGTCCATTATTACCCACGTAAGTCCAAATAGTGGCCGAAAGTTTGAGCGAATTGAGAATTTTCAATGTGTCACATATTAATGATGAGAAGAAGAGCTTGTTAAAGAGGTACACCAATTGGCTAGGTTAGGTGTACGACTAGTAAATACACCAATTGGGGGTGTTTTTGTTCAGTCCAATCTGAATCCTCATTTTTATAGATATTAAAGTAAGCAACATCTTGACCCAGTGCTCATGGTGTTGAAAGACTCAGTGTTGAGTGAGCTGAATAAATCATTCTCCCAAGGAAAGGATGGTATGCTTAGATACCACTGCAGATTTTGTGTGCCCAATATGGATACTATGAAAACTAATATTATTGCAGAGGCTCATGGCTCCAAGTATACCATTCATCCAGGTTCCACCAAAATGGGTTATTTTCTTTGGCAGGTTTATTGGTGGGAAGGTATGAAGTGAGATATGTCTATGTTTATGGAGGAGTGTTCCAATTGCCAAGCGGTTAAGGCCGAGCATATTAAGCCTGGAGGTCTTATCTAGTCGATTAAGATCCCAACATACATGTGGGAGGCTATTAATATGGACTTTGTGGTTAGTTTGCCTAGGACCAGGAAATTGCCTGATTCCATTTGGTCCATTGTTGACAGGATGACTATGTCTTCTCACTTTATTCCTGTTAAGTCTACATACAAAGCCAAAGAATATGACAAGATGTATATTGATGAGATAGTGAGGTGGCATGGGATCCCTTTATCTTTAATTTTAGATAGGGGAGCCCAATTCACTTCTCACTTTTGGAGATCTTTTTCTAAAAGATTTTGGGTACACAGGGGAAACTCAGTACTGCTTTTCATCCTCAGACGGATGGACAAACAGAACGTACCATTAATAACCTTGAAGACATGATGAGAGCATGTGTTATTAACTTCAAAGGGAGCTGGTATGATCACTTTTCATTGATTGAGTTCTCTAATAATAATAGCTACCATTCGTTATTGGGATGGAACCTTTCAAATCATTGTATGTCAGGAGATGTAGGTCCCCAGTTGGGTGGTTTGAGTTAGGAGAGTTTCCCATCCTTGGCCCAGACATCATACATGAGGCTGTGGAAAAGGTAAGAATGATCAGGGATAGATTGGCTACTGCTTACTGTAGTTAAAAATCCTATGCTAATAACAGGATGAGGGCTCTTGAATTCAAGGTAGGTTATGAAGTCTACCTGAAGATATCACCCATGAAAGGGGTAATGAGTTTTGGTAAGAAAGGGAAGTTGAGTCTGAGGTATATAGGTACTTATGAGATCTTATAGTGAGTAGGGCATGATGCATATGAACTGAAGTAACCAAATGACATGGCTTCTTTTCATCCAGTGTTTCATGTTTCGATGTTTAAGAAGTTTCTAGGTGATCCAACATCAATTCTGGATGTTGAGGGTTTAGGAGTCGATTAGAACCTTTCTTATGAGGAGGTTCCAGTTGAAATTTTAGATAGCCAAGTGAAGCAGCTGAGGAAGAAGGAGGTTGTCATCGTAAAAGTGTTATGGAGGAACCACCATGTTGAGGGAGCAAGAGGTCAAGGCCGACATGATATCCCGTTACCTCACTTTTTAAGTTATTGAGGTTAGATATACTCTTTTTGGGTCTGATTTTGTTTAAGAAACTCTAAATTATAGTGCATTAGTCAGTTTCGGTGTTTTAAGTCCATAACTGTGTGTTTTATACTTGCACTATATGAGGTAATATAAGTTCATGCTTGCATTCATGTTGCTATTTTTGTATAGCATTGACATGATTTTTGTGTCGCATGAGTTTTGATGTGCATTAAGTTAAAGTGAGATTGATAAGTGTCGCATGAGTTGTAATGTGCATTGAGTTAAAGTGAGATTGCGAAGGAAGTTCCTCAATCTTAGATATGATGCTTCAGATAAGCTTTGAGTGATGTGCATCATCCAGAGTAAGTTATGAATCAGTATCAAAGAGTAAAGTTTGAAGTATGTCAATGTGTTTTTCGAAAATACCCTCTTTGAGTCAAAATGAGGTATAGTGTCATTTGGGGACTAATGTTCCTAAAGGGGGGGGGGGATAATGTAACATTCTAGAAAATATACTTTCTCTAAAGTGTCTATTAGATTTTAAGAATATCTATTGAGGTACATAGGCATCCCAATGCCCAATATTGAGTAGTATTAGGAATGTTAGAGAATATTGTCTTAAGGGTGTTAGAAAATTTCTATGTATTAAGATATACATTGATGTGCAATGCTGAAATCCTAGCTCGTTTAGAAATTGTACCTGCAATGAAGACCCTAAGCTAAAAAAAATTTCAATTCTTAGATCCACACATTAGGTACGAGGCATCCAAGTGTCAAGCCTAGGTACCATATCATATGATTATTTAAAATGATCGTGTATATTAAGTAGTGCCCAAAGACATAATGAGGGTCCTTGGTCAAGAAATGTGCAGCAACACATGTGCAAGAGACCAAGCGACCAAGCCCCAACCAAATTCAGTTAGGGCGGTTAGAGGGCAGGCGCGCGCACGGGTAAAATCCATGTGGGGCCTAGCTTCCTAACTAACATAGGCTATAACTAACTAACTAATCTAGTATTAACCAAAATAAACTAACTAGCGTACCCGAAATCTTAAAATATAACTGGGTGATACTAGCCGGGTAACTAACTTAAGAAACATCCTAGTATCTAACCTAGGATGATCCAAAGAGGTTAGTTATGGACCTAGTGACTTAATAGTACTTCAACAATTACCCTATGTCACTTAATTAATTAAATTAGCAACTTAATTAATTAATTAAAAATTCATGGTCAAGCTGAGACACCTTAGCAAATTTTCAGATTTGGCTAAGTCAAATGCTCCCCTATTTTTAGTTATTTTAGGAGGGGCGTTTTTGTAATTAGCTAATTGATTATTTAATTAAGTTAATTAGCCTAAGTTGAATTAGTAAATATTCATTTTCTAAGACTTAGACTCACGTTTAACTAGGTAAGAAACCTCACAACTCAATAAATAGTAACAAATGTAAGAAAAACAGTGAACAATTCTACTTAGGCAATTTCAAGGAAGTTTTTCAAGATTTTTCGTGAAAAGTACAGGATGATCTTTGTAGATACAATTCTACAGTAAGGTTTGGGTTATCTCTCTTGTATTACTTTCCCCAAGAGGCTTTTAAAACATTTTTAAGTTCAAGAAAATTGAAACTAGGGTTGTTCTCGATTAATCGAATGTTCATCTCCCTAGTTCTCCATATTTTCGATTCCAGTAGTGTGTATAATTCCAATCTCAAGCTTGTTGTTGGTATGTGGTGCTAACTTATCATTATGTGTAGTTTTCTATGATTTAATAATGACGAATGACACCTATTGGTTAGATATGTATGATTAGAGTATCATTTACATGATATAAGAATGTTGTAATGCCCACTTGTGTTTGAGAAGATGAAAGTGTTAAAAGTTGGCTTGCTTAAAATGATAAGATTATTATAGTATATAAATGAAGTTAATTGAGTTGGCTAATGATATTCTCATGACCAGTGTTTAGTGAAAGTTTGCTTTATGCGAATAAATTATCTTAAAATATTATTTCCAAAATATGTAATAGAGTTGGACATTGACAAAGTCCTTCCAATATTATATGGCCAATGTAAATTATGTTGTTCTTGTAAGGCCAAATAGATGTTAAAGAATAACTTGACAAGTTGTAACACAATAAACTCATAACCCAGGGTATTGCCAATGATTGAGACAAGTTCCAACATACCCTATATAAATGAACTTGTGAACGTAGTAGGACATTGAATAAGTCCTTACAACTTTCATAAAGAATGGTAAAACAATACTAAATAATGTTGAACAAGATAAGGTGAGTAATTAAATAACACTAAATATTATGAGTCACGAAACTTACTATCACGACCCAAAATGAGCCGCGAGTGGCACCCACACTTATCCTACTATGTAAGCGAACCAACAATTCTAAACACTAACATTTACTAATTTTTCAACCATAGTGAACAAAATATAATGCAGAAGACTCAAATCTTATTAATATAACAAGTAAAAAAGCTTCTAAAGTTTATTAACTATCATCCCCAAAATCAGGAAGTCATCACACCAAGAACATATATCCTCAAATTTCTAAATCTAAGAGTATTTAAGAAGCTAAAATAAGTAAAAGAGATGGTCCACGTCCGAACTTCAAGACATCAAGACGTGAAGGAGAAAATCCAGTCGGAGCTAGGAACAATCGCTCACCCTGAATTCTGATATAGTGAAGACTGGCTAGGGTTGCGGACGAGTTGAAGTTGATGGCACGTTTGTTTCACTCCACAAATAACAAAAAGGAAAATACAAGTAGGGGTCAGTACAAGGAACACATACTGAGTAGGTATCATCAGCCAACTCAAAATAGAAAGTAATATATATCGAATAATAATATAAAATCAACTACAATACTCAGCAGGTGACAACAACAAGTACAAAACCCTTTGGCAACAACACCAAGCACATCTATGAGGACTCAAGCCCCACACCATACTCATTTGGGAAATAGGTTCTTTAAGTTGAGTATATTAACATAATTCCAGATTCATTCTCTTTATTCTTCTTGTGTCAGAACGTGACACTCCGATCCCCTACTACTACGTGTCGGAACGTGACACCCGATCCCCTAATACTATGTGTCGGTCTGTGACACCCGATCCATTTATCTCATTGTTTTAGTTCATCAGCCCTTTTTTATGTCAAAGCATCATCTTAACAGAGAGGATTTAAGGTTTATGGTTCAACAACCTCATCATTCTAATCCATCACAATTACATAACCACATCATGCAACAACACAATTAAGCATATAGAAAACTTTACAATACCACCCAATACATATCAATCGCTATTTAGATTTTACTATGAATTAGCATAAACCATAACCTACCTCCACCGAAGAATCGTAATCAAGAAATCTACTTCTCAATGCCTTTGCTTTCCTCTTCGCTTCTCCCTTTTTCTCGCTCGTTCTCCCTCTCTTTCTTATTTTTCCTTCTCCAGATTCTTTTTCTTTTACCCTAATCATCGTATAATTCCTTATGATAAAAGTAACCCATTATTTATTTTAAAGTTACCTCATTTAACCCCCAAGTAAGTGCATTATTAAACTTACCCCACTAATTTCATAATTATAAGCATGGATAGTCCAAAACATCCCTTAAAACTTTTAGCAGAAATCCGGCCCAGTCGAGGTTACGCAACTCGTGACGGCTCATCGTACCTGCGACGGTCCGTCCTGCAGGTCCGTCACAAAGTTCAGAGACTCAAATTCAGTAAATGGGTTTGTGACGGTCCGTCGTATCTACGACGGTCCGTGCTGCAATTTCGTCACGAAATTCAGGGAGTTGATCCCCGTACCCAGAATTTAGAGTTTAATTGTGTTGGCACGGACTCTCGACGGACCGTCGTGCCTATGACGGTTCGTCCTACCTGTCGTCGAGGGTAATGAAGGGAGCCACATGAGAAATTTCACAAGTGTGGGACGACGGAGTCCGTCACGGTCCGTCGTGACCATGACGGTCCGTCGCGTGATCCTTTGACCCAGTCAGTTTTTATCAAAATTATTCTACTGCTCGAAATGATTAAACAGGTCGTTACATCTACCTAGAATGGGGTGTTAAAGGAAGTGAGACAAGTCTCTGTTGTACCTAAAAAATTATGTTAAATATACTTACATAAGAGGTTGTTCGAAATCATGATACAAGTCTCATTCACAACATAATGATTATGTAAGATTCAAGTTCACATTCATCAAGTAAAGAAATGGATGACAAGTCATCCATTGATCTAAGCAAACCTCATACTATAAGAAAGCTTCCATAATGTATGAGTCAGCTCTAAAAGTTGTAAAGTATGAAAAATTGAGAAAAGCATCGATAGACTAGCAATGAGCTTTTGTGCAAGCACATGTAAGCCTCATGAGGTGAGACTACCACCAAGGTGGATAAGGGTCTCCAAACTCTCCTAGTCTTTGAACTATGTTGCCAGCGTAGGTTACTAAGCTAGTGTATCGAGCTAACAAATCTAGGAAGTATTTGGTTTCAGTTTGGTTAGTGAACCACCTCTTTTTAGTGTGGGGAAGACACATGATTTCATGTTAGCTCACATGATCTATGTCGCTAAATGCTAGTATTCAGTTTCACTTTAGCCGGTGAACCACCTATTTTCAGTGTGGGGAAGACACTAGATTTAATGTTAGCTCACATGATCTATGTCAGTTTAATGCTAAATATTTCTTAAAGAAAGTAAGAAAGAAAGAAGCAAGAAAAGTATGTTAAAAGTGAACATGAGATCAAAGTAGAAGATATGTAAGTTCAATGTTAACTAATTAAGCAAAAGCATAAGTAAAACAAATCATTAGTGTTTGATAAGAATGAAGTTTTAACAGTTATTGGCTAATGCCAATAAAGGGAGCAAAACATAACAGCTAATTAATGTCCCATTATCTTTATATCTTGCAAATGATCAATAAAGGGCATAGCCAATAATCATTATATTATGAAAATGATCAAATAATGGGAATAGTAACTCTTATGCTATTACTATTTTTATAGGCGCAGGTCCTTGAAAAAGATTGGAGATTCGCTTGAAGCTGTTTTGATTAGTACCTCCAGAAGTTGGTAGGTCCTCTTGAGTTCGAGGACGCCTACGCTTATATTCTAGCTTTAGTTGATTAGACATAGCTAGTGGATTTTGTCCCTAGCGTTTCCTTTCAAATATTTCTTCAAGATTTTCTATTAAGGCTCATTTGGCAACTATTAATGATATTATGATTTCTTTACTTCAATTGTTCAATCTGTTAGTATATGATTGTTTAGTTTGAGTTTTTAGTATATCACTCTCATGCAGGAATTATATGAAGTCTAAGCACACTTCATTAGAGTTGAAAAGTTTTAAATTTACCATAAATTTAATTGTATGATTGTGATGAGAGCTAAGAAGAGGCTTGTCTGTGACTTCTAAACGAAGCCGGTCTCCTCTAGGGTTTAGGTTCCGGGTGTGACATGGCCAACAAAATGGACAGAATTAATTCAGCTATGCAGAAACTGTGTTCATGTAACTAAGGTGAATATGATTACATAGACACGACCCCCAAATAAACGAATCAAAATTAATACGTATGAAAATGCTCTAAGCAACTCAGGAAGAATTAGAGCTAGTAGTATCTTGAGAGATAAAACTGGTAAACTGATGATGGCATTCACTATTCCTTTTAGAGAAGATACATACAACAGGGAAGAATTTGAAGCAGCTAGTTTTGGGTTTCCCTGGACATTGGAGTTGGATTACAGAAACATAGTGTTAGAGGTTGATTCACTGTTGGTGGTGAACTTGATTCGAAAAAGCGATCCCGCAATGGAGCATCACAACTCAGCTAGAACGATTACGAAAGCCCATCTCACATACTCACAGGTTCAAATTCACACACTCGATTAGAGAAGCTAATTGGGTAGCTCATGCTCTTTCTTAATACAGTCACAAGATACCTACTCCAAAAATATTCTTCAACAGTCAACAGTTGCCAATAGAAGCTAAGGCCTAATATCAGTTAGACTTGCTGGAATTGCCCACTTTTAGAAGCAAGAAAACAAAAAAAATTACAGAACCTCCTTAATCATAGAGGTAACCTTTTCAACTTAGCTATAATTCAAATTATAGCTTCTTTGAATAGGGTAGAATAAGATAGTTTTATTTTTTGAAAATGTAAAGGGAGAGTATCCCTTGTTTATGCTTCCTAGATACTACGTATTGTGAGGAGACCTTTCTTCTAGGTGCTTAGTATTTCGGTTTCTCCTTTTTTGTAAGGGGAGGAGTTGACTTTCTTTTTGGAAAGTTGAATCTGAAACACCATAGGTTCGGAGGTTAGGTTTATGTCCCCCTCGTTGTATTTTGTTTTTTATTAATGTTAAGACCTGGTGGTGTTGCTCATCCCCTTCCGCTCAAAGGATAATTAAATTTGAAAAAACAATAATATGCGCATATAATGGAAATCATTAAGATCTAAACAATACACATGACTCTTCATATTCCAAAACATGACTAGGAGAAGAGGGAAAAAGATGGAGATAACGGGACTTTATATCGGCCTCGGCCTCCCATGTAGCACTTTCCACTAAGTGATTCCTCCACAAGACATTAATGGAAGCTACCCTCTTATTCCTTAACCTCTTCACTTCCCGGTCTAAAATTTTAAGCGAAACCTCTTCATAAGTAAGATCCTCATAAACTACTAACCCATACAAATAAAGGATGGATACCAGATCGCCTATGCACTTTTTGAGCATTGAGAAAATAGAACACTGGGTTAAACCGGAGCTAACTAACTAGGAAAATTCAGATCATAAGCAACTTTTCTGATTCATTTCAAAATCTCTTATGGGAAAACATACTGGGGACTAAGTTAATCCTTTTTGCCAAACCTTCTTACCTCTTTCATGAGGGAAATCTTCAAGTAGACCTAATAATCTAAATCAAATTCAATATCCCTCAATCTATTGTTGGCATAGGACTTTTACCGACTTTGAGCCATCTTCAACCTATCTCTAATAAGTTGGACTTTCTCAATGGACTCATAAACTATATTCTGCACTGATAAAAGAACTTGAGACGTACATCTCCTCCCATAAAGTGCTTCAGATGGAGCCATGGCAATGCTAGAGTGATATCTATTATTGTAGGCAAACTCTATAAATAGGGGATGATAATCCTTATTACCCTTAAAGTCAATAGAAAATGCCCACAACAAACCCTCTAGAGTTTGGATGGTAAGTTCTGCTTGACTATCCGTTTGTTGATGAAATGCGGTAGAATGTTTCATTTTAGTACCAAGTCCATTTTTGAAAGCCTTCTAGATATGAGAGGTGAATTGAGTAACCCTATATGAAATGATGGACAAGGGAACACCTTGCATACTCACTATCTCTTCAATAAATAGCTTGGCATAATCTTCTGCCTAATATGAACCCTTGACGGGAGTAAACTTTGTTGATTTGATCATTTCATCAATGATTATCCAAATAGAATCATGTTTCCTTCGGGTGCGACAAATATCTACAACAATGTGCATATTAACATCCTTCCACTTCTCAGCGGGAATACATATATCTTTAAACAAACCTCCCAACTTTTGATGTTTCACCTTGACTTGTTTACGATTCAAACACTTGGCAAACAAAATTGATATATCTTTCTTCAAGACATTCCACCAATAGACCTCCCGTATATCACAATGCATCTTGGTGGCTCCCGGAAAAATATAATATCACGAACTATGACCCTTTTCCAATATTTGTCTTCTTAAATTATCCACATCTGGAGAACACAACCTACATTGATATCTAAGTACCCCATCTCCCCCTTGGGATAATGCCTCGAAGGATTTCTTAAGTACGAATGCTTTCAACTCCATAAATATGGGATTAAGGTCTTTCTTAGAATTTACAGCAACTACTGAGGAGGGATCAGAGCTATGTAAGACAATGAAATCACCCTTTGGAGAATTTACTAGTCGAACTCCCATCCAGGCCAACCTATACATTATAGAATAATTCCTTCATTTCATCTTCTATATGGGCCACACTACCATTTGACATACGACTCAAATCATCTGCAACTACATTGTCTTTGGTGGGATGGTAAAAGGTCACTCATATCATAGTATTTAAAAATCTCTAACCACCTTCCGTGCAAGAGATTCAAATATTTTCACTAAACACATTGGAGATTTTTATGATCAGCGAAAACATCTACATGCACCCCATAAAGGTAATGTTTCAAGATTTGTAAGGCAAATACTACGGCCTCTAATTAAAAATCATGTCTCAGATAATTATTTTTATTAACATTGAGTTGCCTTGAGGCATTACCTATCACCTTACAAAGTTTCATGATAACACAACCCAAACATACTCGGGAAGCATCACAATAAAATACAAGCCCTTCGTTCCCCTCTCGGAGGTCTTATACAGGCTTCTTAGCATTCATTCATCAGATAAGTATGAAAAGTAGTGTTAAATAAAAAACTTTTCACCATAAAGTAAATCAGGAAACTATTATATAAAATATAAGGATAAATAAGTCTCACACAAAACCACCTTATACACATCTCATTAGCATAGGGTCACGACCATTACATTTAAAAGAAACTTATTTCTAATGAATAGTATTTAATAAAGAAAATTAGAAAGAACATCCATGTACTTAAAAATATGAATACATACCAAGTCGTGAGAAAATTCTACTTCCCAAGCTTCTATTATAGGAATCTTCACTTGCCACCACCTACACTTGTAGACATAGAGTAAAATATTGAATTAGTATAATTAAGCACTAAAGATGATGATAACGCAAGAAATTATGCAAAAATGGACACTTTAGTTGAAATATGTTTTTATGCTATTTTGATAAAATCTCATGAACCAAGTATAAAAGTCATAATACAAGTCAATCATAAACATAAAACATGATACTCCCATAATCAACAAGATGTAACTATATTCATTAAGTAATCTATTTAGCCATTTAGACCCTCTATTTATGGTTATCCTAAGACCCACCTAAGCGAGACATGGATAGACCACCCATAGAACCTCTTTAAATACATACCAAAGTTTTTTAAGAATACCCTAAACATATCTATATTTCCTTTTCAACACAACCACAACAAGTCAATATTCGTTACTAAATATCCACTATTATATGACCCCACGACGTAGAAGGTGTTCTACTTGCAAAGGGTACAACTAAGGACACATCCCATGTATGTACATTGTTTAGGGGATATCAAAAGGCTTCTTTTTAGTCTAGTCTCATACTAAAGTAGAGCTACTATTTTAAGCATATCCACTCAGTGCTTTTCCTTAGTTCTCATTTAGTGAGTTTATTCACATAAGAGTATTTGAAAAGGTACCATCTCTAAGCCCTACCAACTCATAAAACCACTACCAAGAAGGGATCAACAAGGGTCTACCGCTCAAGGTTCATTAGGATATATCATTCATGAAACAATTACCATTATAGGTCTATCCAATTAACTTTATTATAAACCTTCTTTGTATATGAAAGGTTTTCACATTCACTTAGGGTTCTATATTTATCAAGGAAAGGCACCATTCGTAGGTCTATCGGTTCAAGACATACTTTAGAACACCTTATTTATCAATCTTATATAATGTAGGGAAAACTAGGTTTAATTAAACAAGACACCATATCAATATATTAGTTCTCTTCATAGTCTATCATCATCACATCACAACATTTAGAGGAAACATGGTTTCACTCACATTATCACATAGCTTTATACAATCTCATCTTATCATCATATAAAACCTTTATAATATGCCTATCTTCCACATAAAAAAATAACCAACCTTCAATTCACATCATAGAGCCATCAAGATCACAGTCAAATAAAAACAAGAAGGAAGCACCTCCATTAGAAGTGAGCATTTCGTACAAGAGTGATTCAACAAGAACTAAGAGTGATTCAACAAGAACTAGAACAATTTAGGTGAACTTACCCTTCATCTAAGACATGAATACCTTTATATAAATTCCCCAAAAATATGTTCATATTAAGGGATGGATATCAATAGATATAGTAATACAACATAATATAGACATAATTCTAACAAAATCCAATCACATTCATCAAACCCACATTGTAAGCCAATTTGGGAGATTTTGAAAAACATGGGTTCTTCAAAGAATTCCATTAAAATCATCCTAAACCTTGATTCGACATTAATACATTAATATCATGACTTAGAAGACGTTTTAACAATGAAAGCATGCATGAAATAAAAATTGGGACAAATTGATCATTGATTCACTTTTGAAAACCTTTGAATTGGACTTCTTGAATGAGAGATTATTCAAAAATGAAGGATCACCATACCTTATTATTAGAAAGCCCATGAAAATTGATGAAGAAATCACTTCAAATCCCTTCTCCTAGTTTGAGTTTCACCTAGACCTTCAATGATGTTCTTGAGAGAATATATTTGAGACGGAAAAGTTTAATTAGGGTGTTTGAGTCCAAGTGAGGGTTTAATTGTTTTATTATACTTAAAATACCTAAAAACACTAAAAATAACCATCGCCCCCCCCAGTTATTTATCCAAGGGTTTAATTTAGGAAACCACCCTTGGCTTGGCCTAAATCCGGCAGGAAATTGCATATCAAACCACGACCCACCATTGGCGCCGTCAATGGGTTGACGGGGCATCATGGTTGTTTGTCAATTTTGACTATGACTAGGTCTTGGTTTTCGGTCGGTTTTGTTTGGTTTTGTAAATTTTGGTTCGGTTATTAAGTTTTTTGTTTTGCCAAATCTGAAACTAAAAAACAAAACTTAAATAAGTTCAGTTTGGTTCGGGTTATTTTAATTTTTGTTTAATTAATTTTGGTTTAACCAAATTTAATAAATAATGTCCAGTGGCATCTGGATAATAATAGAAAGTTGAAAAAAAAAGCAACAGAAATACATGAATTGAAAAAAAAGGTTTTATACTTCTGAAGTGCGGGTACTTAACGTTGTCAATTTGACATATCCTTTTGCAAATTCTCATATTTATAGGAACTCAACAAGTGCATATTGTCCTCTATGACAACAACTCAACAAGTTTGAAAACTCACAAGTCTATCACAAATCACAAATTTTGTGAAGCACAACAAATGTATAATCTCATCAATTTACAAGCCACTTCCAAACGAGTTGCAAGACTTTTACTTTCACAACTCACAAGTCTATCAGTTCAAAGCAATAATAGAGAGAAGTTTAACCAATGTTGCTACAGCTTCAAGCATATGTTGCCAAGGAGAAGAGAAATTTCAACAAACATTTAACTTGCAACTTAGCATATCTTTGACTAAATTATTAAGACACAATTGGTAATTCTTTTCCAAGTAGTGCAACAGGAAAAAACATACAAACTAGTCCAGAATAAGAACAAAAAGACTATCAAGAGTTAAGACAAGTAGACCACATCACTAGAAAATTCAACAAACTTGTGCCCACGGCCCAACCCTAAATATAGTTAGTTACAAACTAAAGTCATGCTCCAAATAGTTGTAGGCAACATTGAAATTTGAAACAACCAAAAGATTGAGAGAACCAACAAAACATTGTTCTGCAACCTCCGGTGCAATAGCTCCCAAGTTCTAAGTTCCTATAGATAACAACCAGGATAATAACAAAATATTGATGTGCCTGCTAGAAAATAGAAATCTTGAGACAAATGATCTACATTTCATAATAAAATATGTAAAACTATCAAGCAAGTTAAATAGATAAGATATTTACTTACCCGTTACCATGTATCACTAGTTTATAATTTAAATTACAAGTTGAAACTATATGTCAACAATACTAGATTCAATTCCATTACGAGTAAAATCTTAAAAACTATGGAAGAATCTGTTAGTCGTTAAGAAACACAAGTAAGACTGTTATTTTGAAGTAAATGTATTAATACATACATATATATATATATGTATAAATATATACATATATGTATAAATATATATATATATATATATATATATATATATATATTCATATACTTCAAGTAAACACCGCCACCAAAGGTGGAATATACCACTCAAGATTGATTCTAAGCAAGATAGATCAACTTACCCTCCATCCAAGCCTTTATTATTTTCTTAATATTTAACCAAAACATCATAATAAAGCATAAATAGGCAGTAGTTAATCCACCATAGAACTTAAGAAACACAACTCTAACGTTTTTTAGACATATACACAAAACCTATTCCATAAGTCAAAAGTTGATAATATGCATGAGCATGGGTTTAATTGGGGTTTTGACCATAAAATAATAAACTAACATTTAAAATAATATATTTCAATTATTAAAATATCTTAATGTAAAGACCCATACTCAGAATAAAGAATAGAAGAACTAGGAGTTTGATTCCCTTTTTGGAAAGTCTTTGGAAGGTCTCATTGACTAAAAGAAGGTTCAAGGATGAACTACCATAACTTAATGTGAAGTAACCCACGATATTTTGGTGTTGAAAATGTCCAAATCCTTTAGTCCTAGCCTTTTCTTGTGTTCTAGCTTCAGTAGTGTTTGAGAAACTCTTCCTTAAGGGAGGGGTTTCTTATTTACAAAACTAAAGTCTTGTTGTAGATCTTATGGTTAAAACATATTAAAATAACTAAAAACATATAATAAACGTCCATATTTCATAAAAGACTTGAGTTGAATTTACTAAAACGCCTCAAGCTAGGCCGCATCTCTGCAGCTTTTGCAGACCAATAAGCGACGCTCCAAACAACGGATTGTCATTTAAATGATGCCCCTTTGATGGGGTCCATCGTTTGGGTCAGAGAATCATTTTTGTGCAGGCCATGCAGGTTCAATATAGGCATAGGTTTGATGGGCTGTCATTTGATCGACTGGTCGTCCCTTGGGGCCGTCGCTTAACACTGTGGCAGCATCCTGCTCTTGAGATGGGTTCCTCTTCTAGGGCCCCTCGTGAATCCTGGGTGGAGTCTTATCTTAACCTCAAACCCCTATATATGCTCATATATGTCTTAGGGTCCTCAACAACCCTTTTAGACACCAAACAACTAATGAAACATAGAAGGGCACACAAGAACTCATGCAAGCACATAGACATCTAGTCGTCGAATGTCTTGGTCTTCCCTTGACGTTTGACTTCTAAACTTACCAGACTGACCTCAAACACTAAAATTCACTATTATAACACATTTTTAAGAGATGAAACACAGGCGCAACTCTAGTTCAACCTAGTTCATTATGAGGGTCGCTACAATCCATGCCTAAGATAACATCAAATCAAGCATGTCCTATTCTAACAAATACTCTAGAGTGACTCTATAAGTTAAGGACATAGGATACCTCATATAGACTCTATTTTCTACAACCGAGTAACCAACCGGGGTAGATACCAAAAAAGGTCCATTTAAGATATCGAGGAGTACATAAATTTCATAGACTTTAAAGGAGTCATAAAAGACAAAGTGGCACTAGGTTCTAATAATGTATAAACATAAATTTAAAATACTTTCAACATATGGGTAACAACATCAAGAGAGATCTCTTGATCACTTAGTGGTTGGAGAGAATAAAAGTGATTCTTTAAAGGAGCATCATCATTAGATTCACTTGCTTGAGCTTGATTATTATCTCTCACATGAACCTTCAACATAGGGTAATTTCTCCTCATATAAACACTTTCCCCATAATTAAAGCAATTACTTGTTCCAACTATGAACTTGTGTTCATGCCTCTTACCACACTATTCAAAACTAGGTTTTTAAGCTTAAGAACCACCACCTTTTCCTCCTTATGGATTAGGGTTAAACACCCTACCTTTGTTAACCCTTGGAGAATTGGAAGGAACTTGGTTAGAAAATCTCTTTTTAAACCTTGGCTTATCTTGAATCTCAAGATTACCCTTCGAAGCAACTCCATCATAGGACCTTGCCTTTTTGGCATTCCTAGTCTTCTTTTTATGCGTAGTCGTCTCAACTTGTTGAGCATGTACCATCAATCGAGAAATTTCCATAATATCATGAAACATTGCCATACAACATCCTGCATCAACATTATCAAACACACAAGTCACAAAGGAACTCATTTTATTTCTAGGATTAGATAGCAAAGACGGATCATAATTAGACAACTTAGTGAACTTTAAAGAGTATTTGGTGAAAACTCATACCCCCTTGACGAAGGTTTATGAACTCCTCAACCTTGGCCTCCTTTTTCTACCTTAGGAATAACCTATCAAGAGCTACATTTCTAAATAACTCCCATTTTTTGGGACCCACTCTTAGATTCCTATTGTCTCTCCATTTAGTGTAGCAAGATTAAACCACGTCCTTGAGTTGATACCTAGCTAGCTCGGCCTTCTCATTAAAGGTTACACCCATATCATGCACAATTTTAGATCTCATCTAGAAATTCTCGGGGATTCTCAGTTATATTTAACCAAAAGAACATTGGAGGCTTCATCCTACTTAAATCCCTCAAACGTGAAGCCATGGTACTGGTGTTTGGATTTACACAGGGTTAACCACCCGACTATATTTTGTCTTCATAGGTTGAGGTTGTGTAATTATGAATTCAGCTTGAGTAGTCATCTGTCATAATCAAAGGATTGACCAAAACATTGCCATCTAAAGGAACTTTCTCATTAAGAGGAGATTGGTTGCCTTTGGGAGGAACTCCCTCATTTGAAATCTCCTGTACAACCCTGCTTGCGGCTGGTCTACTCATAGTCATATCCTATATCCACAAGAAAAGGATTAAAAGAAATGACATAGACTGAAGACTATTAGGCATGACATAAGAATATCCAAAGAAGTTAAAAGTTCTAAGAATCACATAGACTCTCATTCATAAGTGTGGCGCCTTCCCTTGCCATTTGACCTCTTTTCCCGTGTGACTAGGAATGCTCAGCGACAACCTCCATGAAACTAAAACCATTAAAACATTCACAAAAGGACCTTTAGTTGAAATATGTTATTTCAAGTTAAAAAGACATAATGCACATTCAAGGAATAAACAATCAATTCATACCATAAGATACAGAGACATTTATGATTATAAATAACATGATACAACACCATAATCCACACCCTACACGCTTGCGTTTATTTCACATTACGCCATAAAGGCACCACCCACAATCCCCTTTCAAGTTTACACCATTACTATCATAATAAGTTAAATCAACCTTAACATCATTCAATGTTGCCCTTCATATAGGACTCACACAAGAAATCCACTTAAGAACCACTTGTGCAACGTATAGGTAAAGTATCATACCCTCACCTATACTCAGTAATATCCCTCATGATACCCTAGTTAGAGTTCATGTTCTTTTCTTATTTCATATTCTTTAATATTTAGGAGAGTTAGCCATAACTGACATAGACTACGTGAGATACATGGAATCCTGTCTTCTACCTCCACACAAACAAAAACGTATTTCACTTTCCAAATGTGAGACTAGTCATGATAGAATATAGGTGGATCAACTAGTTAAGACCTATGTTGGCACATTGTTAAGGACCAAGGAGATTGCTACTAGAACTCGGACATGCTAAACTAAAAGGTTTCCATATCATGAGACAACACATATATTAGGAAGCCGGACTTGATAAATGTAAAAGGAACCCATGTGGGAGGCTAGACTTTCCAAACGTTAAAGCATCCCTCTAATATTCATGTTAACTCGGTGCTTAGCACAAATTCCCCTTTTAAATAACCTTTAGTCTTTACTTAAGCCTTTTTCATAAAGAATACCTTAAGGATTCAACCCCTAACATTTCATATAGCTCAAAGGTTTCAATGATGAGAATAGACTTTAATCATAGACCTATAACATGTGCGAATATATCTTTCATTTCATTGAAATGTAGAGTCATGAGAATTTCCTCTTATTCATCATAAGAACACATTCATAGTCACCTCAAAACATTTGTATCCATATCATAGCATAAAATTCATATCATAACATAATATTCATTTTCTTATCATATAAAATCATATTTTTTTATAACTAGGTTGTAGGTACAAATGACAAGACTCAACATCAAAGTTCATTATTCTTGTAAGCACCTCCATCATAAGTGGATCAAACATTCTACATTAACCTATAATCAAATTGAAAACATCATTTATAGACTTAAAGAACAATATTCAAACCTAATTTCATGATATTAAATAGTATTCTAGTATAACATCATAATAAAGTATTGAATTAAATATCAACATACTAGATTCTCATCTATGATTAATCAATCAAACCGTACTAATTATGGAAGCAATGAAACTAAAACCATTACAAGAAATCAATATATACTAAATAAGAAAGCGTTCCAAGCTTCAACCCACTGCTCAAGCAACTTTCCTATATATTGACTTTTCTTGAAAAGGTTCTTTTCAAAGGAAGGAAATATCAGTAAATTAGAAAACATAAACCTAAGCTAAACAACTAATATTGAACCTAAACCAAAAACTATAGACTTAATTAGGAGAGTAGACATTTAATTGAAGACCAGGAAAGAAAGGAAAATAGGAATGAAATAAAAAAATAGAAATAGGAAGAAAAGAAGGGACAACTATTTAGCGCACTTAAATCTAGAGGATGGGGATCCATGTTCATGAAAAGCCAGGTTTGAACCATGTGACGGACACAGGACAACCTATCTTACTAATAACAAGAAAGGGTTAACGGCCTCCAATGTCGTGAGCTATACTCCGCGAGGAGCCAAACGGGCAGATGACCTTGCCTTGCCATTTGACCTCCTTTGCTGTGTGACTAGGAATACTCAGTGACAACCTCCATGAAACTAAAACAATTAAAACATGCACAAAAGGACCTTTAGTTTAAACATGTTATTTCAAGTTAAAAAGACATAATGCAAATTCAAGGAATACACAATCAATTCATACCATAAGATACAGAGACATTTATGATCATAAATAACATGATACAACACCATAATCCACACCCTACACGCTTGCGTTCATTTCACATTACATCATAAAGGCACCACCCACAATCCCCTTTCAAGTTTACACCATTACTATCATAATAAGTGAAATCAACCTTAACATCATTCATAGTTTCCCTTCATATAGGACTCACACAAGAAATCCACCTAAGAACAACTTGTGCAACGTACAGGTAAAGTCTCATACCCTAAATTATACTCAGTAATATCCCTCAAGATCCCTTAGTTAGAGTTCATGTTCTTTCCTTATTTTATATTCTTTAACATTTAGGAGAGTTAGCCATAACTGACATAGACTACATGAGATACATGTAATCCTGCCTTCTACATCCACACACACACAAAACATATTTCACTTTCCAATTGTAAGACTAGTCATGATAGAATAAAGATGGATCAACTAGTTAAGACCGATGTTGGCACATTGTAAAGGACCAAGGAGATTGCTACTAGAACTCGGACTTGCTAAAGTAAAAGGTTTCCATATCATGAGAAAACACATATATTAGGAACCCGGACTTGATAAATGTAAAAGGAACCCATGTGGGAGGCTGGAATTTCCAAACATAAAAGCATCCATCTAATATTCATGTTAACGCGGTGATTAGCACAAATTCCCTTTTTAAATAACCTTTAGTCTTTACTTAGGCCTTGTTCATAAAGAATACCTTAGGGATTCAACCCCTTATATTTCATATAGCTCAAAGGTTTCAATGATGAGAATAGACTTTAATCATAGACCCATAACATGTGAGAATATATCTTTCATAGCATAGAAATGTAGAGTCATGAGAATTTCCTTTTATTCATCATAAGAACACATTCATAGTCACCTCAAAATATTCGTATCCATATCATAGCATAACATTCGTATCATAACATAATATTCATCTTCTTATCATATAAAATTATATTTTTTTATAACTAGGGTTGTAGGTATAAATGACAAGACTTAACATCAAAGTTCATTATTCATGTAAGCACCTTTATCATAAGTGGATAAAAAAATCTAGATTAACTTAAAATCAAATTGAAAACATCATTCATAGTCTTAAAGAACAAAATTCAAACCTAATTTCATGATATCCATTAGTATTTTAGTATAACATCATAATAAAGTATTGAATTAAATATAAACATACTAGATTCTCATCTATGATTAATCAATCAAACCGTACTAAATATGGAAGCCATGAAACTAAAACCATTCAAAAAATTGATATGTATTAAATATGAAAACCATGAAACTAAAACCATTAAAACATACACAAAAGGACCTGTAGTCTAAACATGTTATTTCAAGTTAAAAAGACATAATGCACATTCAAGGAATACACAATAAATTCATACCATAAGATACAGAGACATTTATGTTCATAAATAACATGATACAACAAAATAATCCACACCCTACATGTTTGCGTTCATTTCACATTACATCATAAAGGCACCACCCACGATCCCCTTTTGAAGTTTACACCATTACTACCATAATAAGTGAAATCAACCTTAACATCATTCATAGTTTCCCTTAATCTGGGACTCACACAAGAAATCCACTTAAGAACCACTTGTGCAACGTATAGGTAAAGTCTCATACCTTCACCTATACTCAGTAATATCCCTCAAGATCCCCTAGTTAGAGTTCATGTTCTTTTCTTATTTCATATTCTTTAACATTTCATAGAGTTAGCCATAACTGACATAGACTAAATAAGATACATAGAATCCTGTCTTCTACCTCCACACACACAAAAACATATTTCACTTTCCAAATGTGAGACTAGTAATGGTAGAATATAGGTGGAACAACTAGTTAAGACCTATGTTGGCACATTGTTAAGGACCAAGTAGATTGCTCCTAGAACTCGGACTTGCTAAAGTAAAATGTTTCCATATCATGAGGCAACACATATATTAGGAACACGGACTTGATAAATGTAAAAGGAACCAATGTAGGAGGCTGGACTTTCCAAATGTAAAAGCATCCATCTCATATTCATGTTAACGCGGTGCTTAGCACAAATTCCCTTTTTAAATAACCTTTAGTCTTTACTTAAGCCTTGTTCATAAAGAATACCTTAGGGATTCAACCCTTAATATTTCATATAGATCAAAGGTTTCAATGATGAGAAAAGACTTTAATCATAGACCCATAACATGTGAGAATATATCTTTCATAGCATAGTAATGTAGAGTCATGAGAATTGCCTCTTATTCATCATAACAACACATTCATAGTCACCTCAAAACATTTGTATCCATATCATAGCATAACATTCATATCATAACATAATATTCATCTTCTTATCATATAATCATATTTTTCTTATAACTAAGGTTGTATGTACAAATGACAAGACTCAACATCAAAGTTCATTATCCATGTAAGCACCTCCATCATAAGTTGATCAAAAATTCTACATTAACCTATAATCAAATTGAAAACATCATTCATACACATAAAGAACAATATTAAAACCTAATTTCATGATATTCATTAGTATTCTAGTATAACATCATAATAAATTATTGAATTAAATAGAAACATATAGATTCTCATCTATGATTAATCAATCAAACCGTACTAACTATGGAAGCCATGAAACTAAAACCAATACAAGAAATCAATATGTAGTAAATATGAAAGCCATGAAACTAAAACCATTAAAACATGCACAAAAGGACCTTTTGTTGAAATATGTTATTTCAAATTAAAAAGACATAATGCACATTCAAGGAATACACAATAAATTTATACCATAAGATACAAAGACATTTATGATCATAAATAACATGATACAACACCATAATCAACACCCTACATGCTTGCGTTCATTTCACATTACATCATAAAGGCACCACCAACAATTCCATTTCAAGTTTACACCATTAATATCATAATAAGTGAAATCAACCTTAACATCATTCATAGTTGCCCTTCATAAAGGAATCACACAAGAAATCCATTTAAGAATCACTTGTGCAACGTATAGGTAAAGTCTTATACCCTCACCTATACTCAGTAATATTCCTCAAGATCCCATAGTTAGAGTTCATGTTCTTTTCTTATTTAGTATTCTTTAACATTTAGGAGAGTTAGCCATAACTGACATAGACTACGTGAGATACATGGAATCCTGTGTTCTACCTCCACACACACAAAAACATATTTCACTTTCCAAATGTGAGACTAGTCATGATAGAATATAGGTGGATCAATTAGTTAAGACCTATGTTGGCACATTGTTAAGGACCAAGGAGATTGCTACTAAAACACGGATTTGCTAAAGTAAAAGGTTTTCATATCATGAGACATTACATACATTAGGAACCCGGACTTGATAAATGTAAAAGGAACTCATGTGGGAGGCTGGACTTTTCAAACATAAAATCATCCATCTCATATTCATGTTAACTCGGTGCTTAGCACAGATTCCCTTTTTAAATAACCTTTAGTCTTTACTTAAACCTTGTTCATAAAGAATACCTTAGGGATTCAACCCCTAATATTTCATATAGCTCAAAGGTTTCAATTATGAGAATAGACTTTAATCATAGACTCATAACATGTGAGAATATATCTTTCATAGCATAGTAATGTAGAGTCATGAGAATTGCCTCTTATTCATCATAACAACACATTCATAGTCACCTCAAAACATTTGTATCCATATCATAGCATAACATTCATATCATAACATAATATTCATCTTCTTATCATATAATATCATATTTTTTTTATAACTAGGGTTGTAGGTACAAATGACAAGACTCAACATCAAAGTTCATTATTCATGTAAGCACCTCCAGCCTAAGTGTATAAAAAATTCTACATTAACCTATAATCAAATTGAAAACATCATTCATTGAATTAAAGAACAATATTCAAACCTAATTTCATGATAGTCATTTGTATTTTAGTATAACATCATAACAAATTATTGAATTAAATATAAACATACTAGATTCTCATCTATGATTAATCAATCAAACCGTACAAGGGTTTGAGTTGTGAATGAAGGGAGTTTCATGGGTTTTGTAGGTATTTTTTCAAAAAAACAAAAAAAATACTTAATTAATCCATAAATATTCATATACAATCATAAATACTCAATTTATATCAAAGGAAACAATTTACAAAAGAGACGCACAAAATTAAGTGAAAATGTAGAATTAGGGAAACTTTGAAATCCAATTTTGAGAGAGACTTTTAAGGATAAGATCCCAAGAGCGAAGACCTTATATAACTAAGTAAGTTTTTCCCCAAATTTGGTTTGGAAACCTTGGATCTTGAACCCTAATCTTGGAGCTTGGATATTCTTCATCTGAGGATCTTTATAAAGAGAGAAATAGTCGAGGAGATTGGGTTTTGGTAGAAAGTTTGACTGTTTGTGTTTTTGATGTTAGGATGGGTGAATAATAAATTAATCCAATATATATTTCACCCCCTAAAATATTCAAAACACTCCCACTTAATTTTGACTAAAAGAAAAGTCCCTTATTGTAGTGATCCTGGGTAGGGACCACGACCAACCGTAATGGGTCCTGAAGATGCACCACAGGCCGTGATGTTTTCCGTGGTGTTAAAGGCATTAGATCATATTTGGTGAGGAACATGGTTTGTGGTAATGGCCTTGTTCATGACTTGGCCTTGTGGAGTCAAGGACTTCAAGCCTTGGTGCCAAGTGACCTTCAAGATTCACCCATCCCCCACTTCAAGTGAACTACGGCCTGTAATGGTTCGCGTGGTGCCTTAGGAAGTAGCAACCCTAAACACCCCCAAGTCCTTACTATCTAAGAGATCTCCACACTCACCTTCAAGAGTTGTGAAGTTGACCACGACTTGTGGTCCCCTTTTTAAGGTTGAGGAAATGTCTAGGTTACTTCGAGGATCTTCTCCCTTGGTCATGGGAACTCCACGAAGCCTCCCACTAACCGTTGTCACGAAAACGGACCGTGGTGGTAGAGTGGAGTTTTGGGGAGAGATTCCAATTTTGGGGCAAACTTGTCATTTGCCCTAGGATTTTTGCTCTTTTTTAGCATTCCTCCTTGAGGACATGACTCTATAAGCCTCCCTAACATACTTAGATGTCCTACTAACTTAGGTGGAACTATTTTCATATCTTTTGACTTTACGTTTAGGCTCTAGTTTAACCTATCATTTTTTGGAGTGTTACATATGTGGTTTAAGCAAATTAATATGGACTAAATAAAGCTTCACTGATGCTGCCGTTGTTCCCTTGGCAAAAGGAATCCTACTTTATTTTCCCAATTTATATGTGTTGCAATTTGCGTGTTCATCCTCCATAAGTGGTATTCTCGAACCTTTTCTTTCTTTAACACGTACTAGATTGCCCTGTGATGAAAATCTATGAGTCTTTTGTGCCATATATTTGTTGTCATATCTTATCTCAGATAGCTAGCCAACTTTTTCTCCATTGGATCAAAGTATAAACTCTTTCCTCCCTTTTTAACTTGGAAGATTTGTTGGCCATTTGGATCAAAGATCACACACTTCTTATCTTCAAATGTAAGATTAAAACCATTTCCCAAAAATTCACTACGTTGAACAAATTTTTATCATGTTCAAGAAAAAAAAGTACATATGAGGTTAACTTTGTACTTGAGTAGCTTTCAATAGCTATTGCACCTTTCCCTTTGGCTAGAAGATGATCCCCATTAAAAATTATGACTTTAGACATTGCACATCTTTCTAACTATCTAAAATCTCCTTATCATGAGTCATATGATTTGTACAGTTGCTATCAATTCTACTTGAAAAAGAAGTTGCCACAAACAGTTAATCTTCTTCTTGTTTGTCTCCAATTTGAGATCTATTTAATTGTTATGGTCCTTTTTATTTGAAAATAATCTTAGAATGACCATGTTTATGATACTTTATGCATCTCATATCATTTTTTCCCCACCATTTCAAGTGTGGTAGATTTCTCTTCCCACAATGTTGGCATAGTGGATATTTTCCACTTTTGCTGTCGTTGCTAGAATTGCTATCACTGGAGAAACCTCTGTTTATTATCATAGCTATTGTTAACTTATGCTTCCTGTCTTTTCCTCTGGCATAGAATTGATAACTTGCTTGCATATCTCCTTCAACAATTGCCTCGTTCCATAACATTCTTCTCTTCATCTGCTTTCAAGAAGTTCAAATGTTCCGCCAAAGTAATGTTTGAAAAATCTTTTATATTTTCCAGTGAAGAAGTTGTTTCTTCAAGCTTTTTAGGTAAAGTAACAAGGATTTTCTACCCAATCTTTGTATCGAGAAGTTCGACACCAAGTAATTTTAGCTTAGTAGACAAACTAATAAGTTTATCTCAGTACTCTTTAATTGTATCGAATTCCTTCATTTTTAGCATTTTAAATTCCCTCACCATGTTTAAGACCTTCATACCTTGAATTCTTTCATATCTATAATGCTCCTTTTTCAAAAATTCTTGTATTTCCATAGATGATAAAATAGTAGGGGATACTAAAACATTGAGTTCACCTTCAAATTTCTGGTCCTCTGTTTTTTATGAGTTTTAATCTGGGCCATTGTACGATTTCATGGAAAAGGAGTAATTGATAATCCTCCTCCACTACTTCCTAGATATCACATACATCCATGTAGGCTTCCATCTTAACAATTTAAATATGTTAGTTTTCTTCATAAAAACTAACAGAGCAAAGCTAGTTTTACGGAATGATTTAATTAGGTTTGGGTTTTATTCAATATAAATCACAAATTCATACAACTCCCTTAAGAACGAAAGGTCTATGATATCAATGTTAGTATTTGATACAGGAGAATCAAGAACTGATTGAAGATTAAAAAAGAAAAGTGCTTTCTATTGTTAAATGAGACTGAATAAATACATGACATCTTAACTAAGATTATGTAAGCAATGCCGAAAAATCTGCGAAAACTAAGTTATTGTTTGGTGAAATTGAGGAACTAATACTCAACACTAAGTAATAGAGTTTTAAACAAACTAGTGAAAAAATGGCTAGTAGAAATATTTCTTGTGGTGTGCACTTCCACAACATTCTTCTTCTCTTTGTCATCTTTTACCTTGAATTTAGGTCATGTAGTTGTAGAAGAGAAGACAACTGCAGTAATTAGTTTTAGTTTTATTTCTCTATTTGCTTGCTTCAAGAATAAAAAATAAACTTTTTTATCCTTTCTCTCTCATTTAATTTATTGTTTTATGTTTTTATTTATGTTTCATATAAAACACATATTTTGTGTCAAATGCTTAGTCTTTACCTTGTTATGTATTAATTTTATTGAGGCATGACTCATACACTTGTTTTTAGTATTCTTGCCTCGTTTGAATTAGATAATTTTGTCTATATATGAGTAGAAAAAATGATTTATGATGTAAAAGAGAAGGAGAGATTATCCATCTTGACTCGCGTCTCTAGATTTTAGTGTTGTAGAATAAATTGTTTAGGCATTCTATTTTTATTTTGGAAATTTTTAATTTGAGACTCGCTTTACACTTCTTAATTACTTATATTTTGTATTTTTATTTAAATAAATAATAAAGTGAATAACAGATTGTCATACATATTGGTGGAATCATATGTGTCATATTATGACCTCTATTTGAGGATTGTTACAAGTACCTAGAATGAGACAAAGTCGGTGAACATGTTCTTGCTATTAGACAATTGACATTTTTTCAGCTTATTATTTTTACTATCCTCTAGCTAGACTTAGTAAACTTTAGTTGATTAACTTTTTGAAGCTAGTTGACTCTTCTATAACCATTAGTGGAATTTTTTCTTATTCAGTTTTGAAATCTCATTTCTTACTGGCTACTGGATAGTAAATGTTTAGGTTTCCCCTGTATTAATTCAGATCTTCTACAAATTCATTCTTGGAATTTCATAAGTTCACTCTATTTTATTCTTCAAATCATTTTCTTGAGTGTTTGTGTTTTAGTAGTTACTCAAGTTGATCTTACATGAGTAAAATTTTTTAACCTACCGCACAAAATGACATCCAACAACTTACCTTTAAATCCACACTTCACTTTAACTCATGAAAATTACCAAATATAGTATGTGAATATGCAAACTTTTCTGGAAGCCTGTGAACTGTGGAAAACTGTGATAGAAGATAAATCACTTGCTCCTCTATGAACAAAATCCTACCATGGCTTAGATGTAATATAACAATGAAAAGATGGTAAATAAACCTGAAGCTAAGTCGCTTATGTAGAATACTGTGGTAGATTTTGTGTTTTATAGAATCATGACTAGTAAAACAGTAAAAGAGTCTTGGGGAAGGTATAAAAAGAATAACAAGACAACGATATAACACGTCAAATGCAAGTGTTGAACCTAAAAGGGAGTTTTTAGTCCTAGAATATACAGGAAGGGGAAACAATTAGTAAGTATGATGATCAAATCTCCTTACTTGTTAATAATGTTAGACTTCTAGGTGAAGAATTCACAGAAAAACAAATCGAGGTGAAAGGTCTTGTGATTCTTCATGAAAGGTTTGAATCTAAGATTTCCAGTCTTGACGAATCCAAAGACCAAAATTTCGTTAGGTGAACTAATGAGTACTCTTCAAGCAAAAGACTGAAGAACGACTATGAGACGAGAAAAGTTCACTAAAGGAGTTTTCTCTATGCAATTTCCAGTAAAGAAAAGCAAAAATGTCCCCGCCGTGTAAACATTGTAAAAGATCTACAGATCTACAGAAGTATTGTTGGTGGAGAGTTTGTGGAATATGTGGCAACTGCAAGAATACGTGGCGCATATCCAAGGTTTGCAAGTCAACAACAAAGGCCTCAGAAGATTAGCAAGCACAAGCAGCAGATGCACATGACGAGCAATTCTTCGCAGTTTAATTCTTTTCAATTAATGAATCCTCTTATTCATGTTTTGTTATGGTGGTTGCACACATCATTTGTGCAATGATGATAAAATATTCAAATTCCTTGATGATACTTACAATTGTTTGATGAAAATAACATTATGCGGATATTGACATTACACTCTAATATACTTGCTTTTTTGTATAAGCTTGAATGATGTTTTGAAAATGTGACATATTGATCATTTTCTATTCATGGGGTTGTTGTCGTCTTTTAATCTATATACAGGTATGAATTTACTTCTTGTTAACAGCAAATTTTCTTGGAATTTTTGTAATATACGATTAGTTTGATATGTCAAATTTCACATTATTATTAGTGAGGGTTCTAGCTCTTCTCCACCTTGAAATTATTCCCTCATCAATTTTCTCTTCCCCTATTGCTTATGTAATAAAAAAATTATTGGGATAAAGAAATCATTCAAATAAGAATATCATTATTCACATGAACCAATCAAAAAATTAGAAGACCGATTGTATTAGTCCAAAGAGTGCATATCTATGATTAGTTTAAGTTGTTAAAGAAACTTCAAACGTTTAGTATTTTTTACTTGTAACCTCAAAATTAGTTCTTAGAATCTCATGACAAAATTAACCAAAAAAGGATATGAGGTTGTACAAAATGCAATCCAATATTTATGTGTAGAATCGATCCTAAAGAGAACTTTTTCTGTCATACTTTCTGATGACAAGTCAGATTCTAAAAATGATTATAAAAGTAAGTCGCGTGAGAATTAATTAGAATCTACGTAAGGTTCTATAAAAGGAGAAGGTGACCTGTAAAAGAGTCACTTTCAGGTTGAATTAGGGTTTTGAGCACGTGTAAACAGGATAATTATAAAAGGAGAAAGTTGAATAGTGAAACTTTAGATTTTGCACACAATGAATATCGTGGTTTTCAGCAAAAAACAAGAAGTCGTAGAATCAGCGTATAATGGAAGAAGAAAATAGAACTAGGGTCAGGTTTTCATTCTAAATAACTTTATTCCTAAAGTATCACTATTGAGTTGTAATAATGTTAAGTTTGAAAGTGTGTCTGTGGGAGTTGTAACAAGAAGTTGTTGTGTCTTCTTAAAGAGTAAATGTAACAGTTATAGTGATTAACTTGAGTTGAGGTACTAGAGTAGTTTCTTAGATTTAAGCGTTGTATCCTGAAGCCGCTCTTTGAAATTAGTGAGAAGCTGTTGAAAATGCTACAAGATAGAGGTAATGGTTTTTATTTCCTTGACTAATGGAAGTTTTCCCCAATAAAATTTTATTAGGGTAAATTACATAAATATTCTATATTTCAAAATTATTTACCATTTATGTCAATATAATTTTTATAACTAAATATAAAATTTTTTTAAAATTAAGAAAAATGTATCGTCACTTTGTTTCTCGGTCCTTATGCCACCTAATCTTTTTTCAAAAAAAAATTATTCTTCTTATCTTTCTCTCTCTATCATTACTGTTTTCGTATTCTTCTTTTCTGTTCTTTTCTTTTTTAAAAAAAAATCTTCATCTTCTTTCAATTTTTATTTAATGAACAAATCAACTTTTAATATTTCATTATGTCTATTTCACTATTTTTATTCAATAAAAAAGAAAACAAATCGCTAAAATGTATAAAATCAAATTTTAAAGTAGAAATTCAAATGATTAAAATTATTTACATAAGTAAGAGTTCATCATTGATAATCATTATAGCTTCAAATTTTAAATTCATTATTTGCATTTTATGAATTTGTGATATGTTTGAATAGTTAATCCTACAAATAATTGAAAATGTCGTTTGAAGTTCATGATAATATTTAAGAGGGTTTAGTTAAGTTTATAATTGATTTTTTGAGAAATATTAGATTGAAATGAATTAAATTTAATATTAAATTATCTTGGAACTATATTAAAGTTGAATTAGATAATGCAATCTTAATGCAAATTTAATTTATTTTAAATTTTTATTTATTTATTTTTACTATTGGATACTTGTTTAAATCATTACTGATATAACTTATCAGTTTATAGATCATTGTCATGTATTTCGTCAATTACATTTTTCATTCATTCTTAATTCTCCCTTCTAATTCAACTTTAAGTAATGTGTAATACAATGTTAATGTAAATTTAATTCATTTCACATTTTTTTTATTTATTTGTTACTATTGGATTCCTGTTTAATTCATTCTTGATACAAGTTCAATTCACTCTACAGAACTGTAATGACACGGAAGGTCATTTTTGGAAATTTTAAATATTAGTGTAACATGAGTTAATAAATCGATAGTTAATGGACTAAAGTAATTATTTAATAATACTTTATAAATCATGTGTTAAAATGAATTAAATTGTTTAGGGTTTGTCACATTTAATATTTATTATTTTTATTAATTAAATAAAAGATAGAAAAAGAGAAAAGAGTCGGAGAACCTTACCTTTAGACACCGAAGGCAGCCACAAGATCTTCATCAAGTATTTAATATGTCTTATTCATATAATGGCTTATGTGTATGTTAACAAGTATTAAAATGAACAAAAAAAATATTTAAATAAAGTCACTCGTGTATGTATTGAAATATGGGGCTTAGTGGAGACAACCATTAATTATTATTATTATTTTGGTACAATTTTGGCGGTGATTTGGCATGCTGTTTGGCCATGAAATGGGTAGCCAATAATGGCATGATGATGATCTAATAATTGAGGAGTATTAAATGAAATTGGGTCTGTAAAATAATATGCATAGTAAGGATGCAATGCATGGTTGGGCAGTTTTGGTTTCGTGAGAGCTACCGATAGTGTAGCTTTGTTTCTTTAAAATCAATTTTTTCTTTCATAATTTTTAGAAATGATATAATTTTAATGTAGTGAGTCAAGGAGTTAAATATTGGTATATTATATCATATGAAAATTTGTATGATTGTATTATTTGGAAAAGTTATAACTTAATGTCATACTTGAAATTTAGAAAATATAAGGTTTGACCTCTTGACCGGAATCAAGATTTGGGAACTCTGTTACGCACTTGAGTGAGTTTCGGGTCTAAGATAGACATATAGGTATTGTTAGTTTCAAAAATCTTATCCTGGTTACTTATTTGAATAGATTGTTTTGAGTTGGAAGTTCCACAAAAAGGCAAGACTCAAGTTCCTAGGTGATTGTTCTACTATTTGAGGCAAGTGGATTTCTAAACTCTTGTTAAGCGTACGAAATTTGTGTATTTCCTTGTGTGATGTTGAGAATGATCTGGAGACTTGTTGCTTATTTGTCTGTGTTGTATTCCTTGTTACAAATTGTGCTTTGATATCAAAATGGCTATCTCCTCATTGTTATTTTAGTATGTAATTAGAACTGCATTTGAAACATGGTTGTGATAAGATTTATGTAATAATAGGATGTACTATTTCGAGGGTCGTATCGCGCGCCGCGATGGATATTATATTTCGAGGGACGTATCGCGCGCCGCGATGGTTTCTATTATCGAGGATCGTGTCGTGCCCCGCGACAGATGCATGGATAGATATGTCCCCCATGGGTCCCGGACTGAGAGACAGCGGGTGTGTATCGTTAAGAAAGACATGCATCACGATATTTGACATTGCATCTAATGGCATTGCACATTTTTTTTATTGATGAACTTCAACATGTGTTTCGCTGATCTTGTGATTATTTCTCTGTGAAGCTTGTGACTGTTGAATGTTGAGTTGTTATTAAGAATGTGTAAACTGATAGAGTGTGGTTATTTAGTGGTGTGTTTGGTAAACTGTTAGGCTGTAGCGTGGAGGCTTAGATACGGCGTAAGGAGTACCCGTATTTTGTTCACTTAACTTGTGTTTAGAGGTTTGCTTGTTGGGTACCGCGTGGTTTGGTACTCATCCCCTGCTTCTACAATTTTTTTTGTAGGTTACGAGCCTGGATTTTTGTGATACCTTCCATTCTCTTCGTTTTCGAGGCATCTTGTGGAGGATTATGAGGTAGTTGCATGTCATCTCAGCGAACTTTCCTACTCCAGTTTATGACTTTGTTTTTACTTGAAAGACAACTTCATTTTAGACTTCTATTTTGTTCTAATTCTAATGTTTACATTAGAGGATTGTGCATGCGATAACCTGGTTTTGGGGATTGGATTAATATGACTTGGTTTCATAATAGGAATTGTTGTTGGATTATCATTTACTTCCGCACTTTGTTAGATATTGGGTTTTAGGCTGACTTGTCTTTGTGGGATAGGACGAGTGCCATCACACCCATTTTTTTGGGTCGTGATAAAATGGTATCAGAGCCCCAGGTTCATAGGTCATACTTGTACACAAGCCGAGTCTATCTAGAATCTCAAGGATCCAAACGGAGACGTCTGTACTCATCTCTGATAGGCTATAAAGATTACTAGGAAACTTCCTTTTGTTCACTCTTTCTCTTCGTGCGTATTTACCTTCGTTAGTACTGAGTTGTTGTATACCCTTTTGACAGATGATGAGGACTAGAAATAATGTTACTGGTGGTAGAGGGGAGGCACCTCCCGAGGCAGTTGTTGAGGCCCCAGCTAGAGGTAGGGGAAGATCTCGAGCTAAAGGTCGTGCTAGTAGTATGACAGTAACCAGAGGTCGTGGACGTGGAGCAGCTCAAGTGAGAGGTCGTGCAAGAGCGGTCTCTACAGAACCTCAAATTGATGGCAAAGAGGACAAGGTTTCTCCAGATCCTGTAGTCACACCTTTGCTTCAGGATACACTATTGAGGGTGTTAGTGTGCTAAAGGACTTTTCTCAGGGTGGTGGGGCGACTAACACATAACATGACTCTCGTACTAGAGAGGGGGCTAAGACCCAAGAGCAGCAACAAGCTCTAGTTGTTCAGGATGCGGTGGGGAAACTACCAGTAGATCCCGCGGTTTAGAATGATGTTGCACCAGCACTTGGGGGTCATGTTGCATCGATGGTTGTTTTGACAGAGGATGAGCAGCGTAGGTATGAGAGATTTCTAAAGATGGACCCACCTCAGTTTCAGGGTGGGAAGAGCGAGGACGCTCATGAGTTTCTAACTACCTGCCGCGAGTTACTAGAGGTGGTTGGATTAGTTGAGTCACATGGGGTTCGATATGCTAAACTCCAGTTGGATCTCCTCCAGTTACTTGGGAGCAGTTTGCTAGTGCATTCCAAGATCGTTTTATCCCATGGAGCGTGAGAGAGGAGAGTCGCTTGAGGTTTGAGAGTCTGAGACAGGATGGTTTATCGGTTACAGAGTATGGGGCACGTTTTTGCCTGTTGTCTAGGCATGCGTTGGCCATTATTCCAAATGAGACAGAGAGGATCCGCATATTTGTGAGGGGATTGACTTTCTCTATCAGGTCAGATGTGTTTCGGACATCTAGGGAGGGGACTTCTTTCCAGTCCATTGTGAGCGCCGCCAAAGAGGCGGAATTGATGTAGAGAGAGGAGTTTGGGCACCCTAGAAGAGCTCGTATATCAGGTCAGTTTCAGGGTGCCTCATCTGGAGGTAGGGGATCACAAAGAGTGAGTAGTTCTTTTCAGCAGCGGGGACCTATTCATGCATCTATGCCGACATTTAAGGCTGGCCAGACATCTAGGGGTTCTTATGAACCGGTTCAGGGCTCGTATGGTTCACAGCAGCGACCTACAGGGCGAGGCAATTATAGTGGGTTTTCAGGGTCCACACAGCAGTTCCCAAGTCAGATATTTTGTTTTACTTGTGGAGATTCCGATCATCTAATGCGGCAGTGTACTTCTCAAAGGGGTCGTGGTGGTCCTCGACCTAATTCTTCATTCCAGACTAGACCACCAGCTCCACAGGGTAGAGGTCGTGGCAGAGTTCAATCAGGTAGAGGTGACAGAGTTTCTAGTAGTAGTGTTGTAGCTCAGCAGAGTGGGGGTAGAGGTACCACCCAAGCTGGAGGTGGACGAGGAGCCCACTACTATGCTTTCTCCGGGAGACCTGAGGCGGAGACCTCCGATGCTGTTATTACAGGTATCATCCCAGTGTGCCATCAACCTGCATCTCTGTTGTTTGATCCAGTTTCTACATTCTCTTATGTGTCTACGTATTTTGCTGCTAAATTTGATATGATATGTGATTGCATGATTGTACTTATTTGTGTTTCTACACCCGTGGGTAAGCCCTTAGTGGTGGATTGAGTGTATCGATCCTGTCTTGTTTCTTTGGCTGGGTATGACACTTGGGTAGACTTAATCATTCCGGGGATGGTGGACTTTGACGTTATCTTGGGTATGGATTGGCTTTCTCCTTATCATGCTGTCCTTGATTGTAATGCTAAGGCTGTGACTTTAGCAATGCCTGGCGTTCCGAGGGTTTAGTGGAAGAGTGTTATTTGTTCTTATTCTAGCAAGGTCATCTCTTTTATCCGCTCTCAGAGATTGGTGGAGAAGGGGTGTTTGTCTTACTTAGCTTTTATTCGAGATACTAGTGTTGAACCACATCCCATCGACTCTGTTCCCATGGTTCAGGAGTTTCCCGATGTATTTCCTTCTTATCTTCCAGGTGTTCCTCCCGATAGGGATAGCGATTTTGCTATTGATTTGGAGCTGGGAACTAAGCCTATTTCTATACCTCCATATCGTATAGCCCCAGCAGAGTTGAAAGAATTGAAGGATCAGTTGCAGGATTTATTGAGTAAGGGTTTTATTCACCCTAGTGTATCACCTTGGGGTGCCCCTGTATTATTTGTGAAGAAGAACGATGGGACTATGAGAATATGTATTTATTACAGACAGTTGAACAAGGTAACAGTGAAGAATAAGTATCCTCTTCCGCGTATTGATGACTTATTTGATCAGTTACAGGGAGCATCATTGATCTCTAATATTGATTTGAGGTCTAGGTATCATCAATTGAAGATTAGGGCATCAGATATCCCTAAGACTGCTTTTCGAACTCGGTATGGGCATTATGAGTTCCTAGTGATGTCCTTCGGATTGACTAATTCCCCTGCAGCATTCATGGTGTTGATGAATGGGGTGTTTCGACCATACCTTGATTCTTTAGTGATTTTTTTCATCGATGACATCTTGGTTTACTCCAAGACTAAGGAGGACAATGTCCGACACTTGAGGATTGTACTTTAGAGGTTGAGAGAAGAGAAGTTGTATACAAAGTTCTCAAAGTGTGAGTTCTGGCTTACTTCTGTGGCATTCTTAGGACATGTGGTGTCTAAGGAGGGTATTAGAATAGATCCGGCCAAGATTGAGGCAGTTAGAGGCTGGATGCGACCTACTTCACCTACTGAGATTAGGAGTTTTGTGGGATTGGCAGGCTATTATCGGCGATTTGTTCAGAGTTTCTCTACTATTGCAGCTCCATTGACTAGATAGACTCGACATGATGTGAGTTTTCAGTGGTCTGATGAGTCTGAGGAGAGCTTTAAAAAGCTCAAGACTTTGTTGACTTCTGCTCCTGTGTTGACTCTACCTGAGGAGGGTGTAGACTTTACTGTGTATTGTGATGCTTCAGGAGTTGGTTTGGGTGGTGTGTTGTTGCAGAAGGGGAAAGTGATTGCTTATGCTTCTAGGCAGTTGAAATCCCATGAGAAGAACTACCCTACTCATGATTTGGAGTTGGCGGCTGTGGTATTTGTACTTAATTTATGACGTCATTATTTGTATGGAATGCATTGTGAGATCTTCACTGATCATCGGAGTCTTCAGTATATCTTTAGCCAGAGGGATTTGAACTTGAGGCAACGAAGATGGCTTGAGTTGTTGAAGGACTATGACGTGACCATTCTGTATCATCCGGGGAAGGCCAATGTTGTGGCCGATGCTTTGAGTAGGAAGACTCAAAGCATGGTGAGTCTTGCATCTCTTATTGTTGAGTGGAGACCATTGGCTAGAGATGTTCAATTGTTAGCTAACAGTCTTGTCCGATTACAGATCTCAGAGGACAGTGATGGGATGATTGCTTTTATTGAGGCTCGATCTTCTTTAGTCGAGCAGATTCGTGCACACCAGTTTGATGATGAAAAATTATGTCTTATTCGACACAAAGTATTGAGAGGGGAAGATAAGGAGGCTGTCCTTGATTCTGATGGTGTCTTGAGGATCGGAGGCAGGATTTGTGTGCCCAAGACAGGCGATTTGATTAGATTGATCCTTGAGGAAGCCCATTGTTCTCGATATTCTATCCATCCGGGAGCGGGAAAAATGTATCATGATCTGAGTCAGCATTACTGGTGGTGTGGGATGAAGAGAGATATTACAGACTTTGTTTTGAGGTGTTTGACTTGGCAGCAGGTCAAGTGTGAGCACAGCAGCCTGGGGGTGTATCTCAAAGGATGCCTATTCCTACTTGGAAGTGGGAGCGGATTACTATGGACTTTGTTGTGGGTTTGCCTACCAGAATAGGTGGTTATGACTCTATTTTGGTTGTTGTTGATATCCTGGAAAAGTCTGCCCACTTCATCCCGTTTCGGGTCAAGTATACGGCAGAAAAGTTAGCCGAGCTATATCACAGTCAGATTGTGCGACTACATGGCGTTCCAATTTCTATCATATCAGATCGGGGTTCATTATTTACTTCTCATTTCTGGAAGGCATTACAACATGGTCTAGGTACTCAGTTAGATATGAGTACGGCATTTCACCCTCAAAGAAGATGGTCAATCTGAGTGGACTATTCTAGTATTGGAAGATATGCTTAGAGCGTGTGTGATCGATTTTGGTGCTAGATGGGATAAACATTTACCATTAGCGGAGTTTGCCTATAATAATAGTTATCACTCTTGTATCCAAATGACCCCATTTGAGGCATTGTATGGAAGACGGTGTAGGACTCCGATTGGTTGGTTTGATTCGGCAGAGATGGACTCTTTGGATACTGACTTGCTTAGAGATGATATGGAGCAAGTCCGTATGATTCAGTATAGATAATTGACAGCTCAGAGTCACAGAATAGTTATGCAGACCGGAGAGTTAGCGCCCTTGGTGTTTATGGAGGGTGATCATGTTTGGCTCCTAGTATCACCCATGAAGGGTGTGATGAGGTTTGGAAAGAAGGGCAAACTTAGCCCGAGGTTCATTTGACCTTTTGAGATTTTGAGCTGAGTGGAAGAGGTGGCCTATAAGTTGTCCTTGCCACCTAGTTTGTCGGCAGTTCATCCTGTTTTCCATGTCTCTATGTTTCGGAAGTATATTCCAGATGAATCTCATGTGATTTCACTCGATTCTGTGAAGCTGGGTCCAGACTTAACATATGAGGAGGAGCCTATAGCTATATTGGATAGGAAAATCCAAAATCTTAGGACCAAGGAGCTTGTTTCAGTGAAGGTGCAATGGAAGCACCGTTCAGTAAGAGAAGCAACTTGGGAGACAAAGTCTGACATGCGTGCCAGATATCCTCAACTTTTTGAAGAATCAGGTACTTTCTTTTAGTTTATGTTCGAGGACGAACATGATTTTTAGTGGTGGATAATGTAATCACCCCGAAGGTAATTTTTGGAAATTTTAACTATTAGTGTAACTTGAGTTAATAAATCGATAGTTAATGGACTAAAGTAATTATTTAATAATGCTTTATAAATCATGGGTTAAAATGAATTAAATTGTTTAGGGTTTGTCATATTTAATACATAATTTTTTTTATTAATTTATAAAAGATAGAAAAAGAGAAAAGAGACACAGAACCTTACCTGTAGACGCCGAAGACACCCACAAGATCTTCATCAGGTAAACTTTAATATGTCTTATTCATATAATGGCTTATGTGTATGTTAACAAGTATTAAAATGAACAAAAAAAATATTGAAATAAATTCACTCGTGTATGTATTGAAATATGGGGCTTAGTGGAGACAACCATTAATTATTATTATTATTTTGGTACAATTTTTACGGTGATTTGGCATGTTGTTTGGCCATGAAATGGGTATCCAATAATGGCATGATGATGATCTTATAATTGAGGAGTATTAAATGAAATTGGGTTTGTAAAAAAAATATGCATAGTAAGGATGCAATGCATGGTTGGGTAGTTTTGGTTTCGTGAGAGCTACCGATAGTGTAGCTTTATTTGTTTAAAATCAGATTTTTCTTTCATAATTTTTAGAGATGATATAATTTTAATGTAGTGAGTCAAGGAGTTAAATATTGGTATATTATATTAGATGAAAATTTGTATGATTGTATTATTTGGAAAAGTTATAACTTAATGTCATACTTAAAATTTAGAAAATATAAGGTTTGACCTCTTGACCGGAATCAAGATTTGGGAACTTTGTTACGCACTTGAGTGAGTTTCGGGTCTAAGATAGACATATAGGTGTTGTTAGTTTCAAAAATCTTATCGTGGTTACTTATTTGAATAGATTGTTTTGAGTTGGAAGTTCCACAAAAAGGGAAGACTCAAGTTCCGAGGTGATTGTTCTACTATTTTTGGCAAGTGGATTTCTAAACTCTTGTTAAGCGTACGAAATTCGTGTATTTCCTTGTGTGATGTTGAGAATGATCTGGAGACTTGTTGCTTATTTGTTGATGTTGTATTCCTTGTTGCGAATTTTTCTTTGATATCAAAATGGATATCTCATCATTGTTATTTTAGTATGTAATTCAAACTGCATTTGAAACATGGTTGTGATAAGAGTTATGTGATAAGAGGATGTACCATTTCGAGGGTCGCATCGCGCGCCGTGATGGATATTACATTTCAAGGGACGTATCGCGCGCTGTGATGGTTACTATTATCGAGAATCGTGTCGTGCGCCGCGACAAATGCATGGACAGTTATGTCCCCCATGGGTCCCGCACTGAGAGACTGCGGGTGTGTATCGTTAAGAAAGACATGCATCACGATATTTGACATTGCATCTCACGACATTGCACATTTTTATTGTTAATGAACTTCAACATGTGTTTTGCTGAGCTTGAGATTGTTTCTTTGTGAAGCTTGTGACTGTTGAATGTTGAGTTGTTATTGAGAATGTGTAAACTGATAGAGTGTGGTTATTGAGTGGTGTGTTTGGTAAACTGTTAGGCTGTAGCGTGGAGGCTTAGATAGGGCGTAAGGAGTACCCGTATTTTGTTCTCTTAACTTGTGTTTAGAGGTTTGCTTGTTGGATACCGCGTGGTTTGGTACTGACCCCTTGATTCGACAAATCTTTTTGTAGGTTACGAGCCCGGATTTTCGTAATACCTTCCATTCTCTTCGTTTTCGAGGCATCTTATGGAGGATTGTGAGGTAGTTGCATGTCATCTCAGCGAACTTTCCTACTCCAGTTTATGACTTTGTTTTTACTTGAAAGACAACTTCATTTTAGACTTCTATTTTGTTTCAATTCTAATATTTACATTAGAGGCTTGTGCACGTGATAACCTGGTTTTGGGGATCAGATTAATATGACTTGGTTTCATAATAGGAATTGTTGTTGGATAATCATTTACTTCAACACTTTGTTAGATATTGGGTTTTAGGTTGACTTGTCTTGGTGGGATAAGACGAGTGCCATCACACCCATTTTTTTGGGTCGTGACAAGAACATTGTCTTGTCAATCATTAGCTATGTTTTCCATTAAGTTTTAGTTCTCTCTTTTTTTTTTCAAATTTAACACAGTGTCATACAAATTTAATTCATTTTGCAGTTTTTTTATTTATTTGTTACTATTGGCTACTTGTCTAATTCATTATTGATACATGTTTATTTCAATCTACAAAAGACTGTTTAATATTTCATTTGTTGCATATTTTTATTCTTGCTTAATTTTCTCTTCTACCTCGACTTTACTATTTGGGTTATACTCTTTTAAATACAAGTTTAATACATTTTGCAATTAATTGATTGATTTGTTACGATTGATTCTTTGTTTCATTTATTATTGATACATGTTTTGTTCAGTATACATGAATATCAAAGAGTGTTCTTTTGTTTTCTACATTCTCCATTCATATTTAATTCTCTTCTAATAATTCAACTTTAGTATGTTTGTAATACATTTGTAAGTCAAGTTTATTTCATTTTGTGATTTCTTATTTCTCTCCCTTTGTTATGATTATACTACTTCTCTTCTAGTGATTCAACTTTAATATGTTTGTAAAACATTTTTAATTTAGATTAATTCATTTTGAAGTTTTTTATGCCTCTTCATATATTACGATTATATTACTTTTCTAATTAAATATTGATATAAGTTTTATAAAGTCTAGAATTATTGACTATACTAAGAAAAAAAAAACAATTGTACGAGGAGACAGAGAAACAACAAAAAATAAAGAAAGAAAAGACAACATAAAGAAATTAAGAAAGAATGAAATAAAGAAGGGGAGGGAGGAAAAAAAAGAGGGAGCGAGACACAGAAAAGGAGAGAAAATGAAGAAGAAAGAAAAAAAAAGGGAGCGAGATATACATAAGGAGAAACAAAGAGCTAGACACTTAAAAGGAAAAAATTTTAAGAAGTTGATATAAATGGT
The DNA here is from genome assembly GCF_036512215.1 of Solanum lycopersicum. NCBI lineage: Eukaryota > Viridiplantae > Streptophyta > Magnoliopsida > Solanales > Solanaceae > Solanum > Solanum lycopersicum. The sequence continues at coordinate 22,379,370 of NC_090802.1, forward strand.
AATAAATAAAAAGTATCGCAAAAATCAGTAATTATTTATTAAGAATACAAATTTATGTTATTTTCCCATTTTATTATTTTGTATTATGACATTATGTGAAAGTACTACAAGAACAAGGTTCTTATATCGAATTGGTGATAGAAGTTTCTTTTTGGACTTATAATATTTTCCTTTAAATGTTTCATACTCCCTCCATTCCATATTATGTTAAGATTTGAGGTGTTTCACACTCTTTAAGAAGAGTAGGTTCAGACATAAATTGAACATAATTTTCCATTTTTATCCTTATGAATTATTGTTAAAAATATTTTAACATTAATTGCTATAACTAATTTCAACACTCACTTGAATCGTAAAATTGGAAGAATGTTTTAAAGATAGTCTTGAATATTGAAAACTTAAGTTAATTTGAAAGATAGAAAAGGGCTCAGACCTTTCTCAATAGCCGCTGGAGGATGCCCTATACTCAAAAAAATAAGAGCAAGTGCAGTATTAGTAGACACCCACAGTGTACTCGTAAGATCACGTCGCTATCCCAATAAGTGAAACACATGCAAGTAACAACAACATCATAAAACAGGCATATATCGAATATTCATTAAAATGGACCTTAAAACAATGTCTACACCTTATGACACTCATGTTAGGTCCTAGAACACGTCTTGAATTTTCGAAGTGTTACATTATCCCCCCCTTAGAAACATTCGTCCCAGAATGACACTTGAATCTTTTGTAGGAAGGAATAGACTCAAGACAATCAGCACAACAAACAACAATACATAACAACATCAAACATATCATTTACACAAGGCAATTCAGAAGCTTCAATTACCGCACATAAGGCTCAAAGTCACATTATGAGGAATTTCCTTATCAGAACAATTACATGAGCTCAATATATCATATATGAGTCAATTATGCCAAATCTTAACTAATCAATGTGCTACGTATCATTTCCTAAAGAATCACCATATAAAAATGCACAACATGAATCAAAACAAGAAGAATTTAAAATTTTAATGTCCAAATGCACAATTCACTGTAACATCACCGAATGACACGAAAAATGAAAATTTTGAACGACTTTACCAAAAATCAAGAAACTTCAATTTTTAGTCATTATTTCTATTATTAGTGAGAATAACGAACCTTATATATCATTCAAATGAGGGCAACTAGACTTCATCTTGGCTTCGGCATCCTATGTTGCATCCCCAACTAGGTGATTCTTCCATAACACCTTTACGGAAGCCACCTCTTTGTTCCCCAATTTCTTTACTTTCCTATAAAGGATTTGAATCGGAACTTTATCGTAAGAGATGTTATCTTTCACACCAAGACCCTCATTAGGAATAAAAAGACTCGAGATCACCGATACACTTCTAAGCATAGAATATTGAAAACCAAATGAACTGAAGTCAGTTCATTAGGCCACCTTAACTCATAAGCAACCTTACAAACCTTTAACAACATTTCATAAGGACCCACATAACGAGGACTCTACATCCCTTTTTTTGACAAATCAAAGCTCCCCTTTCATAGGCGAAATTGTCGAATACACTTTACAACCTTCTTCAAAATCTAATTCCCTTCTCCTATGATTGGCATAAGACTTTTGCAGACAATAGGCTGTTTTCAACCGGTTCCTAATGATATGAAACTTCTCCAAAGTCTTATAGAACAAATCGTAATCCAAAAGTGAACACTCACCCACTTCAAACCATATAATATGACACCTACACCTCCTACAATACAAGGCTTTATAAGGAGCCATAGATATTGATGGATGGAAACTATTGATGTAAGAAAACTCCACTAAAGGAAAATCATTATCATAATTTCCCTTGAAATAAATAATAAAAACCCTAAAAAATCCTCAAGGGTTTGAGTAGTACGCTACTCTTCACCATCCATTTGGGATGAAAAATGGTACTTACTTTCACCTTGGTACCCAACCCTTCTAGAAATGACCTCCAAAACCCAGATGTGAGTTGTGCACCCCGATTCGATATAATGGAAAGTGAAATATTGTGGCATCTCATCTATGAAGATGATTGCATAATCCTCTGCGAATAAGTAGACTTGATGGAATTAAATGAGCGGATTTTGTAAACCTATTCACAACCACCCATATGGAATCATATTACTTTTTTGTCTGAGGCAAACCTACCACAAAATCCATATTGATTTCTTCCCACTTCCAAGTAGAAACTTTGATTTCTTGTAGTAAACCACCCGGCTTTTGGTGTTCGGCTTTAACTTGTTGGAAATTTGGACCCTTAGCAACAACCTCCACTATGTCCTTATTCAAACCTTCCTACCAAAACAATTCCCTAAGGTCATGGTACATCTTCATCGGACCTGGATGAATGGAATTATTGTATCCACGAGCATACTCAAGGATCCGGTTCCTCAAACCATCTACATTGGGAACACACAACCTTCCTTGGTACCTCAAGACACTATCCCCCCACTAAGGAGAATGACTCATTAAGCTTACCAAGAACCAGTTCTTTCAAATCCATCAATGGTTGATCTTGTTGTTTTTTTGATTTCACCTCAACTACCAAAGATGACTTGGAGTTATGATGTATCATAAAACCACCATTCGTAGAATATCCCAACCTCACACCCAATGAAGCCAACTAATGAACATCTTTCACTATATCTTTCTTGGATTCCTATACATGAGACACACAACCCATGGTCATAAGACATAGAGCATCCGCAACCACAATCGCATTGCCCGGGGAGAGAACACTCATGTCGTAATCTTTCAACAATTCCAACCACCTTTTTTGTCTAAGGTTCAACTCCTTTAGCGTGATCACATGTTGGAGACTTGTGGTTAGTATACGCATCAACATGACCACCATACAAGTAATGCCTCCATATTTTCAAAGCACCTTAAGTTTTCTAGAATCATGCACTACCACTTTCAAATGTTGTATAAACACACACCATAAGCTCACTCGGGATGAATCACAATACACAATGAAATCATTTGTACCCTTCGGTAAAGTCAAAACCGGTGCGGAAGTAAGCATATCTTTTAAGATTTGGAAGCTTCTTTCACAATCCTCTGACCACTAAAATTTCTTATTTTTTTGGTCAAAGTAGTCAAAGGAGATGCATTTGACACAAAACCATCCACACACCTGCGATAATAACCCGTTAAACCCAAGAAACTCCTAATGCGGTTGGAGTCAATGGTCTATGCACATTATTCACCGGCTCGATTTTTCTTCGATCAACCTCAACTCCCTCACTAGACATGATATGACCAAGACACGCCACCGACCTCAACCAAAACTCACATTTGTTATACTTGGAAAATAATTGATTCTCCTTATGTACTTTTAACACCACCCTCAAATTGTCCATGTGATAACCCTCATTTTTCGAATATACCAAGATGTCATCAATGAAGACAATGACAAATGAATCTAGGTAACTTTGAAATACCCTATTAATGAGATCAATAAATGTTGTGGGGAATTAGTTAGACATTATTAAGAAATCATAATGACCATATCTATTCCGAAATGTCATCTTTGGTATATCCTCACCTCTCACACTAATTTGGTGATACCTCGATCTCAAGTCAATCTTAGAAAACTATATTGCCCTTTGGAGGTTATCAAACATGTCATCAATCATAGGGAGAGGATACATTTCTTTAATAGTGACTTTTTTGAGTTGGCTATATAATAATGAAAATTTAAAGGGACCCATCCTTCTTCTTACCAAACAATAATTGAGCACCCCATGGAGAAATACTAGGTCTAATGAAGCTTATGTCTAGTTAATCGTTGAGTTGAGCCTTCAACTCCTTCAATTTGGACGGTGCCATCCGATAAGGAGGAATTGAAATGGAATTTGTATCGAGTCACAAGTTGATACAAAATCAATTCCTATTTTAAAAGGAACATCGGGAAGATCTTTAGGAAAGACCTCCGAAATTCCCTCACTATGGGGACCGACTAAATGGGTGGAATTTTTTAATCTAAATCTTGTCCAGTTACTATATGATATAAAAATCCTTTAGAGATCATTTTACTAGCTTTCAAACAAGAGATGATATGACCTTTACGAATAGATTTTTCCCCCTTCCACTCTAAAAGGGGATCATTTGGAAAGTTAAACTTCACCACCCTTGTTCACAATCTATAGAGACAAAGCAAGCATGTAACCAATCATACCCAATATGACATCAAAATCAAACATATCAAGTTCTACTAGTTCAACATTACTAACTCTATTGGGAAACATAAAAGGACAATTTCTATATACCATCTTTGAAACAACCGACTCACCCATCGGGGTAGACACCAAAAAAAGTTCATTTAAAATGTACGGTAAGATATCAAATTTCTTAGATATTAACGGAGTAACGAAAGATAATGTAGAGCCCGGATAAAGTAAATCATATACATCAGTTAAAAGACATTAAACATACCTGTCACCAGGTCAGAAAAAGTCTCTTGCGCAGCTTTAGAGTGGAGAGCATAAAAGCGATTCTTTTTCAAAGCATTATTAGAACCAATTTTTTTCCCGCTACCTTGTATATACCTTTCACATTAGGGAAATCCCTAACGTTGTGGCCACTCATTCCACAACAATATCATTTACCTATTCCAACTAAGCATTCACTTTAATGAACTTATCCACACTTGGCACAAGTAGACTTCTTGTTTGGTGAACTAGTACCCCTTCCCTTATTAGGCTTAGGGTGAGACACCCTATCATCATGAGACTTAGGGAACTTGGAAGAAACTTTATCAGACACCATTAAACCTAGGCATGTCTTAAATCTCAAGCCTACCTTTTAAGAACCACCATCAAAACATCTTTCCCTCGTGGTATCCCTAATCTTCCTCTTAGGCCTTGCTGCTTCCACTTGTTGAGCATGAACCATGAGCCGAGAAATGTTCATATTATCATGTATCATGTTCAATGACAATCCTCTTGAAAGTCATCTAACACTACCGTCACAAAGCGGTTCATTTAATCTCTACGGTCGTAAACCAAAGAAGGAGCATACTTTGAGAATTGAGTGAATTTAAAGAAGTATTCAAGACACTCATAACTCCACCACCTTAGCTTCCCGCTTCTCCCTAGGAAATAATCTATTAGGAAAAGCTTTTTTTAACACTTCCCAAGTTACATGTCCACCCCTTAATGGTCTATAATACCTCTATCGGATATACAAAGTTTGGGACACACCTTTCAGTTGGAACGTGGCCAACTCGACCTTCTCGCTAGTAGTCAACCCCATAGAAAACAGGATCTTGTAAATTTCATCAATGAACTCATGGGGGTCTTCTTCAATTTTTGACCCATAGAATGTAAAGGGGTTCATCCTAGTGAAATACCTTAGACGAGAGGCAATGGTAGCAAGTTTTTTGTTTGCTTGGGGTACAACATCCCTATTATATTAGTCCATCATGCCTTGATCTTTATTACTGGCATCTTGTGCTTGGGTAGTAATGGCTTGAGACGTTTGTAAGGGAGCAGCCCTTATGGCAGCAGCCTTCAAAGAAGGATCGAGCTGAGCTTGGTCGTCATTAACGTCTTCTTCAAGAGAAGGAACTTGATCACTAATGAGAAGATCTGCCGCATTGGTAATGTCTTCGTCTAGTCTTCGAGATGCATTACTTCGAGTATTCATTTCCTATAATTACAATAAAAGTATTAGATGCAAAGGCACATAGATCTAACACTCTAGAGGCACGATACTGGACTTCTAAGAAAGTGAGAGTTTCCTAAAGTATCACATAGATTCCTATTCATAAGTGTGGTGCGCTTCACAATTATGAGTACAAATCAAACTAGAGGTGGTTGAGAGAGACATCGACTCAAAGCTATTGTACCTCATTCTCTCACAGTAAGTTTTTGACATTCAGGAATACCCCCTATACGCAGCATCGTCTTCCTCTTTAAGTACTAAGACTATCCTCTTAGCTTACATCATTACATCCATAGGTCATATTTAGTAGAAATTAAAAACATTATACTAATTCTACATTGAGGTTCACATAGACCTTTGCGTACACATAGTAGATATATGTCGAGTATCCATAGAACCAAGATTACTTAGTCTTCTACTTTTATTGAAACATAGATATATAGAATATAATGTATCAAGTAGTCGTCTCATCTCATTACCATCTAATAAGAGTATATATCAAATTGGGCCTAGCCCATACATCAATATAATAAGACCACATATAGGTCATACAATATTTAGTATCCAAATGAAAAGGAAAGAAACATAATAGTCTTAAAACTATAGAAACATCATACGCTTGATAGTGGCATTGTCCGCAGAAACTGAGGATCGACCGAACCTTGATGATCAAGAATTCCAAGTCTTCTTCAAAGTTGTCTCCAAAAGTACTTCAATGATCGGAACCTAAAATGTTGGACAAAAGGACTACATGGGGTTTAGTACACCACTTGTACTAAATATGAAACCATATGCATACAGACTTTGAACTCAATATAAGAAAAGGGACATTTCAATCAGTAAACACTTAACCTTGAAAACATTTATGCACATCCCACAAGACCATACTAACTAATAGGACATGCTTATTAAGTTATAGGCATGTACTGCACAAGACCAAAAACATCAAGTCTAGTCAAGTCAACATGCATATCATATAATTGAATACATAGTCAAGTAACTCTATCATCAAGTCATAATTGGAACAAGCATGAATAAAGTACATTTCAACATATCCAATGCAAGACGATTACCCATGAATTTATATCAAGTCAACAAGTGAAATGTCCAAGAAAAACTCCATAACCTTACTCAATAAAGTAACCCAACAATAATCATGACCAACATCCCACTTCACATAGCATGGAATTAAGAGTACATATCATCATAAATCAACAATATAAATCAACACATGTTCATAAGTGCAACTACTAAACATATAGTATCAACAATGTGAAAATTCATCATATACATTAAATGTTTAATTATAATCATAAACATACATAATAACAACCTCCTTAAGTTCCCTTCAAGGCAAACTAGTGCAAGACATAGGTATAGTCTCATACCCATACCTAACTAAGTCAACCTCTCAAGTCATCTTAGTTTGTTTGTACTTCATTAATTCATAGTTTGGGGAAAACTTGCCTTAAAAAACATAGACCTCAGGAGCTAAGTGTTGAATCTGTTGTCCTAAAACCTGATACCGAACAAAGGTGGTCTATCGGACAAAGTAAAACTAAAATAAAGGTATATTTCTAGGTGGATCAACTAGCTAGTCTTTCTATGGGGACAATATAGTTCAAGAACTAAGAGATAGGTATCAAACCTATACATACCACTTGGTAATTGGGGCCTCTTTTCATGGGAATCCAATGGATGAGTATCCCTCATAGGGGAGTCAACACCTTTTGTGGAATTATAGGGTGAATGTTCGTCTATGAAAAGTCATCACCTTCCATTGTCATGTTCATTCGGTGCTAAGATAAGTTACTTTTGAAATATCTTTATTAATCTTAATCAGTTAATGTAGGTCATAGGTTCTAACACTTGCATAATCATCATCATCATCATCATAACTCAATAAGAATTGCATGAGTATAGTCCTTTCATTGCAATTCATATAAGTGAGGTTAGTATATTTACATATCACTTCATAATAAGGCACATTAGGTAAATCATTCACCATCCTTGTAACATTTACATCATAGACAACACCTCACAAGCAATAGTCAAGACATTTCAATTCAACATCATACAAACCCTATCAATCCTAATACAAAACATACTCTAATAAAACATCATCACTTATTCACATTTAACTTTAATTGAAGTAATAGGGATCACAATACTTACCAAGTCTCCTTCATAATTAATCATCAAGGTCTTACCCATGAATCCTTAATCAACGCAATTAGTTTGTAGTATCATCATATAACCATAACCAACATGATAACAAGACTAATTGAATCACTACATCACAATCCAATACTAGTTCATAGCTTAAGATAAGATACACATATCAAAGTCATAATCTAAAGACATTTATCAAGAACTAGCATGATAGGACTATAATTCACCCCAATTTATTAAAGATTGATATATCAACATATTCTGATAGTAACTCAACCAATAACCACTCAAGTCACATCAACATCACAACCTAGGGTTAAGGGGTAAAATTCATCTTCTACACACTAGACCAATCCATCAAGATATAAAATAATTGAGTTAAATTATATGTTAATCTATTAATAATATCCAAAACAATCATAAACAAATTAATCCATAACATCAATATCAAGATCGGATGAAACCCACTTGAAAATTAAACTTTTGAAATCAATTTGATGGAACACTTTGAGGAAAGACGTCGCAAAGGTGAAAGAGATCACATACCCTTAATAATTGATTAATATTGATCGAGGAAATTGACCATTTTTATCCATTGAACACACCTGTATCTTGGTCTTCAATAGGGCTTCTTTAGGAGAAAGAAGGAACAGAGAAGTCAAAGACTTTTAGGTTTGGGAATTATTACATTTACGGTTAGGGTAATTAGGTTAGGGCTTTACATAGGGGGTTAACTAACTTAATTAGACCTTCAAAAACCCCTAATTTAACTTCCTAACTAAGACAATTAGTAATTTACCTAAGTGAAAACGTGCAGCGAAAATCAGTCCTCACATATGACACCACGATCGACGGATCGTGGGTCAATCGACGACCACTTCCCCTTTCATGTTGAACATCCATTGGTAAGTTTATAAAGTCCGCAAAAAAGGCCCTTAAAGAATTTATCTCAGTGTCCATTGACAGAGGCAATTTACGCCTTGTTCACATACAACTTTTGCCACCTTTTGCAAGGGTCCTCCTCAAGGGCCTGTAGTTGTTCCTTGGGGAGTCTCTCTAGGAAGTTTTGACTATGAATCAGCTTAAATACATTTTAGATACTCTTCCACCAATTTTCATCAGTTTCCGACTCCTAAAAGCTAGTCAAATAGGGTAAGACACGCTGGTATCTCCTTGAACTAGTCTCCGAACGTCATGGACGGTCTTGGACTTTTTGGTTTCTAGACTTCCTAACTTATTGATATTCATTAAAATTGTCCTTAAAAAGTGTATAAACCGTATGAAACTCATTTTAGGCTCTAGACAATGTATTGGACTTTCTAAGTGTTACAAGTATCCACACTTCAAGATCTTATGTGGAGTCCGAATACCACTATGGTGCCCACAAACACGCAATGAATGACACGCCTGAAGAATACTCAACATCTCAACCTCGGGCATACAATGATGAACAATCCAATTACACATGTATGAAAGTAAGGCTCATCCCAAAAGAACTTTTTTATATCAGGCATACACCTCTTCCTTTAGTTAAAAGTCAAATTCGAGGGCACCAAATCCCTTGCCAAGTAATTAGAAAAGTCTACATACCAAGGACTGAGATGATCAGAAACAGCCAATACTTGTTCATCTGAAAACACACTATTAATTTCATTCTTATAACCAACCTTGAGCAAAAATTCCTCCTCCAATCTGCACATGTGATCAGCAACTTGATTCTCTCTTCCCTTTCTATATTTTACCACAAAATAACATCTTGCAACAACAACACCCATCTAATAATTTGCGGTTTTGCATCATTCTTAGCCATCAAATACCTCAATGTTGAATGGTCATATTGCACTATGACCTTCGTACCAATCTAATTAGATTGAAATTTTGAAATGCAAACACCTCTACAAAAAGTTCTTGCTCGGTGACGGTGTATTTTTCTAGGCTACTATTAGAGCCTTCCTTGCATAGTAAATAGGATGAAGTATCTTCTCACGCCTTCGCCCATAATACGCCAAATGTTACCCCACTTGCATCACACATGGCCTCAAATGGTTCCCTCCAATCTAGTGCAATATTAATTAGAGCAGAGACTAGCTTCTTCTTTAACACTCCGAATGCTAACAGACAAGCATCACCAAAGTAATACTCGCTCTCCTTTTCAAGAAGTTTTCACAATAGATGTGCAATTTTGTAGAGATCTTTTAAGAACCTCCAATAGAATCTCGCATGCGCAAAAAACTTCTCACACCTTTCATAAAGATAGGTGAGAGAAGCTTACCTCAACTTTAGTTGTATCCATCTCAATCCCTTTTTCAAAAATCTGAGGCCCCAACAGTATGTATTCTTTGACCATAAGATCACACTTCTCCCAATTTAGCACAAAAATACAATCTTTACACCTTGTCAAAACCTCGAGAAAGTAATCTAATGACTGATCAAACAAGTTACCTACCAATAAGATATCATCCATGAACACCTCAATAATATTCTCTACCACATCAAAGGCAATAGACATCATACAATGATATAAGGTTGCTGGAGCATTGCACAACCCAAATGGCATGCGTTTTAAGGCGAAGTGACCATAGGGGCAAGTGAAGGTTGGATTTTCTTTGTATTCCACTACGATGGATATCTTATTGTAGCATCAATCACCGTCTAGAATAAATACCAACATCTTACTGCAAGTCTATCCAATATCTGGTCCATGAAAGGCATAGGAAACTTGTCATTCCCTGTCAATGCATTCAACTTCCAATAGTCCATGCAAACTTTCCATCCGGTCATAGGCCGCATCGGGGCAAGTTCATTTCTCTCATAAGGCAGCAGAGTATTACAACCCTTTTTAGGAAAGATGAAACATGACAGACCGAATTACTACCTACAATGGGATAGATAACTCCAACGTCCAACAACTTTATGATCTGCTTCTTAACCTACCTCATTCATAAGCGCACTCTTCTTTGGTTCTCGATACTAAGCTTCTATCCGGCATGAGCTGTATTTTGTGAGAAAAAATATCGGGACGGATCCCAATAATTTCTGCAATAGTCCATCCAATAGCTTACTTTTAAACCTCTTAAACACCAATACCAAAGTCTCTACTTGTTGCCCATTAAGATCTTCCACAATAATGACCGATAGAGTCCTAAATTTACCAAAGAATAGTTTAACTTCTGCTATTGCCTGAAGACCTAGTCTCTATTGAATTTACACCTTATATAGACTTTCAATTCTCTATCTTATAGCAAATACCTGTTAGATATTACCACTCTACTTTATGGATCTACAAATATTGAAGGTCGCTTCTTACTTTTTTAGTCTGAACTTCATCAGCCCTTTTTCCATATAATCTAAAGCACGCCATGTGGAAAGGAATGGTCTTCCACTGATTATGGAAACCTCGAAGTCAACCTCACAATAAATAATAACAATATCTTCCAAAAAAATAAACGAATCCAATTTCACTAGCACATGACGGAGTCGACAGATGGTCCTCTTTAAAGTTCTATCGTCCATGAGGAACTACATCGTAGTTGGTTTTGGGTTTCCCAATCCTAAATTTTTAAATGGACAACAACATGAGGTTCATGATAGCACCATGATCACACAATGCCGTAGAGGTAAACTATAACCTAGAGGTACATAGGATAGTGAAATCGCCGGAATCCCCTTTTTTTTTACACAAGAGGCTTTGTAGTAGGGCATTAAAATGTTCTTACTTATCATAATATTCAAAAATCACATATCTCTTATTTGTCTCCATGTACTTATAAACTTAACGTACAAAGGCATTTGCTCCAAAGCTTCTACCAATGGAACATTTATGGTAATCTGTTTCAACTTAGTGACACACCTGTGGAATTTTCCTTTTTCGGTCTTCTTTACCAACCTCTATGTGAAGGAAGGTGTGGCTCTAGGTATGGAAACAATTTTCCCAGTTAGCACGTCTCTTTATCTGTCGGAATCTTGGACACTCCCATTTACAATCTCACTAATCTCAATTTCCCTCAGACGACATAGATTGATCAATTGTTTGCTTACCCTCGCGAGTAGTGACCTCCATATATGCCTGTCATTTTTTGGATGCTGGATAGTGTTGCTTTGAGATTTCGTGGTAGGCATGGGTTAACTATGGTGGAAACTATGTAATCTTTTGCTAAAGATACTTTATTGACACTGTGTTGGCATTAACTTTTTGACCAATACCCGACTAGTTATTCCTAATTTTCTTCACATTATTATTGGTCTCGTTGAACCTTCTCATCCTCTTCTACTTCATATCCTCAATACATAACATATTACCTGCCCCTTCCCTAAGAAGAGATTCATGATTTTGTGGTAGAACATAATGTCAAACCCAATCATTTCTGTTGTGATAGTTGTTTTGATTGTAGTTTTTGTCGCAATTGTAGCTTCCCATCCCAATAATATTGACCCTTTTGGTTGAAGTTTCCATAGTTTCGACCTTGGTTTGCTTGATCTTGGCGCCAATTATCCATATTGGAACCTTGGTCTTTTGATAGGAAATCCTCCGTCTAATCATTCACCGCATAAGAAGCTTGATTATAGTAACACTCTTCAGCCGGTGGATGAGTTCTATTCAAAGAGTTCACAAAATTTACCTTCTAAACACCTCTCCTTACATGCTTCAATACCAACCCCATTTCTATTCTCATCTATGCCAACTCTATACGAATATTATAAGTGGATCAGTTAGTTCTAGCTTCCATTTCAAATGTGTTTGTCCAGTACCTAACTTTCTTGTGCTCCTACATTTTTTGTTCCATGAGATCTTCTCAAGTTTCTTTGCAATCTACTCAAAAGTGCATTCACCATACGAAACCCTAATAATCGTATCAAGAACTGACTTACTATTTTCATTTTGGCCTCGGTAGAAATATTCTTTAAACAACTCATCATTAATGTAAATATTCGGAACACTTCTTATAAAAGCGGTGAACCAGTTGCAAGAACTACTGATAGACTCTCGAGGGAGCACCAGAATGTTTTTTAGCTTATTCTTTTTGTTCAGCTTCTTGGACACTAGAAAGAATTTTTCCAAGAATGCATTTTTAAATTACTCAAATGTGTAGATTGAGTTGTAAGGGAGTTCATTAAACCAAACACCTACATTGTCATTTAATGATAGAGGGAACACTCGCAGCCCAAAAATATCCATGTCTTATCCCGATCGACCTACATTTAGTTGTAAAAACCATCTTGAGCTTGGCTATGTGAGTATGAGGATCATCTTACGCCAACCATGCATATTAGCCTCTCTCTTTGAGCATCTTCATCAAGCTACTATTCACCACAAATGTGTGACCCGATGATAGAAGGGGTAGGAAAAGCGGTCCATCAGAATTAGCAATATAATATTTGACTATATAGTTATTAAGAGATCGTGTCTCTGGTGGCTCGTGCATATTAATTGCATTTCCCAATCGATTCTCAATTGGATCTTGATTATTTTAATTAATAGAGCTTGGAGGTTGGAACCCAACACTATCACCTAATTCTCCATCGATAGAGTTATTCGTTCTCCAAAGTCTTCAGTTGAGCTCTGAATCTTATGGAGTAAGTGGTTCTCCTTTACTTCATGTACTACGCAGAGAGTAGAGTTGGACCCAATGAAAGAAAAAAATAAACATCAATGTAAAAATTTGAAAATATTTGACTAAAGTTTAATAATTTATTTATACTTAATCTAAAAGCCAAATTCCCTTGCAGGACGCCAAAATTTGATAAAATCACACCTCTCTAAAGAATAATAAGTTATCATTATCAATTGCAGAACCTAATTTCTAGGTTGGGGTCGATCTCATGACGAAAATGGTTTACACTTAAACTTAACTGACGATTATATTTGTTTAGCTAATGTATTTCTGGAAACAAGTAATTAGAAGGGGGGGGGGATTTGTCAAACAAATTCATAAAATTGTGTAAGTAATCAGTGATAAAGATTTAAATTTTAGTTGTTATAAGATGAGAAAATAACTAAGGCATAAGTGTTCCCTACAACCTCATACCACGATAATGCTAGTGAGGGCATCACATTCACAGTGTATGACATGAAAAATTCTAACTTAGGTATCTTTAGATCCTTGGTACGACATCTAAAGGATTTCATCCACATCTTTTGGCCTACTTGACACTATCTTATCGCCTAGTACGCGTGCTGAAATTTTGTCAAGCTATCTTATTGATAAGTGAGGTAGGCTGAAAAGGGCTAGAAAAGTATTTATAAAATATATTAAGTGGGGTAGTATGTAGAATCTCTCAATTTTAAATTACTAGGAAAAAGCTAATAATTGGAAATAGTCATTTGTTAGGAAAGATTAAAAATCTTTAAATTTTGTTATGTTTGAATAAGTTATGTTTTGGCCAACTTCAAATGGCACTAACTACTATATTAGGATGAGATTGGTGTATTTCTTGACATTGTAGAAAATATTTTGGATTTACATTTCTAACGCAACCAAGTTTGCGCAATTTCGAGTTTATATGAGTATGTTATGCCCTTTGGAAGTTGGTTGTTCGAATAAGGAAATGTCCAATACGGATTTTAGAAGGGTATTTTCGTCTTTTCCTTTTCATTTTATTGAAATTTTTTTTTGGAATTACTTACGAGTCTAAGCTGAACTTATTAAGTTCACGCATTTGAAAAACACTCTTAGGGTTTTTGGAGAAAGAACGCAAGAGAAAGGAGAAGAGGAAAAGCAAGATTCACCAAGAACAATCGATTTGGGTTGTGGATTTTTCCAAGGAATTTATCCTACAATGTATGTGAGTCATTCATGGTATTCATTTCGTTCACCCATATGACAAACATGTTTAGTTTAGTTAAATTCATCCTAAAAGAGTTTGAAACTTGATGTTCTTGTTACATATTCTTGAATTTGAATGTCATTCTTGAATTGAGCTGAATTCAGGAGTTTGTTAGATCTTTACATTGAGTTTAGAGTTTCTTTATGTTATATTCTTGGGTACTTATGTTAGGTATCATAATATAAAATTAATTTGAGAACAATAATCAAGTTTATGGCATTGGGGCTAGAAAAAGAAGAGGAAAAAAGTTAGACAAAAAGAGATACCCGATCTGCGTTGTGGATCTATTCCCTCAGTGAAAAAAATTAGTTCCACATCACGTTCTTGACGCGGACTCCTTTGTCTAAGAATATAATTTAACGAGGAGATATTTAAATGCAACTCTATGTCATAGTCCTGTGCCAAGACGATGATTTTGTGACCTTTCTCATGTTTACTATCTAAAAACACTCCTAAACATTATTTGATCATTCCTATCACAAATCATAATCCTTGAATCCATAATTAAATTCAAGGAGAGTTAAAGTCATGTTCAGAAGTTAAGTAGAAAGTCTAGGGAAGTTTCTAATTTTTTCAAAACTCTTTCACAAACGTTTTTACTTTGTTCTTAGACTTAAGTTCAATAATAAGTAATGAGTAACGTTTTGAAGTTCATTTCTTCAAAGAAGAATATGGGAACTACGTATTCCCAAGAAATTGAAAATGATTCACATTTAGAAAAAAAGGAAGATTGACTCCAAGAGAGCATTTAAGCTAAGAATTGAGTAATTATATGAAACCAAAGAAAGAGTTTATTCTTTACAAACACTTGAGCTAAGCATATTTTGGGAGTAATATTAAATACGAATATGGGGATGCAACTTAATATTAACAGTAGTCTCCATAAATAATATAGCTGTCATGGTTAGTAAAGGATCATACTTTATTGATGACTCCTTAAGATTCTTTTAGCATAAGATAGTGGATCCACGAATTTAAGTAGTTATATATGACAAAAAAGTGTAGGAATGTTGTGGCAGCGTGGGAAATATGTTCAATCACTACTTAGGCTCATAGTGGTTGTTGTTGGTTAGAGAATCTCTCACAAACAATATATTAATTTATTATATGAGTAATGTTGAGTTTTTTATTGCATTTTCATTAACGAACTAAGATGATTCTACTTTTTTATAAATTTTTCATATATTACATGTGTTTCATTATTTGATTTTGAGTTAAGTTATTCCTTAGTTGAGAATAGTCAAGGTAAGTGTTTCTTTAAGAATATTTTGAGGCCTATGAATTGTTTAATATTCCAACTCCTATACTCATACATTTAATGTTGTGATGCCAGCTGGACTGCATCATATCAAGATATAAACGCATAAAACCAGGTCCAGCACAGAGCACCTCGTTGATCAACTTGAGCACTCAGAGTTGGTTGGGTGACCTTTTTTGCATTCTTAGGATTCCTTTTAATTTATATTCGGTATTTTGTTGATAAGATTATCGGCAATCTTGTATTGACATCCCTCCTTATTTTAAAGGCATCATAGACACTTATTAGTTCAGTTGTCTTTGCATTATAAGTTTTTTAAAGACTTTGTTGCCGCTTTGGCTATTTTTATGTATCTTTAAATTTATATTTTAAGATTTTCTTGTTAAGTTAAGTCTTCTGCTTAATTAAGAAGTCAGACCAAGGGTTCTTTTAAGGCCAATAATTACTCTGGAGTACCGACCAAGTCTAGGGTGTAGGCTCGAGGCGTGATGTAATAGGACCTTGGTATAGTATAAGTGTCACTGAAATTTATGTCATAAGTTGAGGGGGTACGGATACATTTTACCAATTTATTTTGATAATGTTGTGACCAAATCAATATTATATGTATCCTAACTAATTTCACGGGATATATCTTAGCTTATACAAGTAATAAGTACTAGATAACTCTATTCACAATAAAATATTATAACTAAATAAAAATAAAACAACTTGTATAATTTAGGTACGATAAAGTTACTAATAATAATTGGAATATCCTATTAAATAATTTGTGTGATTAATAACTTTAGTCAATATTTTACTAATATATTAGTCATGGCAATAACTCATAGCAAGTATAAGTGTATGATATTTTCACTGGAAGTGTTTATCTTTAATAATACAAGATTTATATTAAAAAATACAAGAGATATATATTTTTTTTTAAAAACTCAAATATATCTCCCAAAATATCTAAGGAAAAACTTGCCTGACTAAACTCACCAAATACGACTTGCCAAAAATATTTGTAAATTTGTAGCAAAGCACATGACAAAACTTCACCCATAAATAACTTAGAAAACACTTAGAAGTTTCCTATCAAACACATGGCAGAATTTTAGCAAAAAATAATTTACCCAAAATATTTGGAAATTTATGGTCAAATGCTAGCCTAGCATTAGGTAAGTTGATCAATAATTTGTCTATTTAAATTTACAGTCATATCTCATTACAAATATCATATCAATTTCATTTTTCTTATAATAATTTTTCATGAAAAAGAATTGATTTTATTAAAATATTAAGTGAATAAGTTAATGCTTCATCGTAAAAACAAATTGTGATAGTTACAAATAATAGTTATATTTCATTATTATGAACACCCTTTCTTTGAAAATATTGATCAATACATTATATAAATGAAGGTGGTATTATGTCACATTTCAAAACTTGTTCACTCTTATACAAAAGGCAAGTGAATTTGATGTTCATGATTGAATACTGTTATTTTCATCAAATGCTATTATAGACAAGTAATTGATCAATATGTTGAATCTTGATATAATAATAAGTGAAAGTACTCATTTTATTATTGTTTATTTCAAAATTCGTAACATTGTCGTTGATATTGCTCCCTTTGTTAAAGTCAATAACATGAGTACTTTTAGTAAGTATTATATTGGAGTTAGAAAATCAATCGATAATTTCAAATTGTTTGATGAAAATAACATTATTCAGATATCAACATTACATTTTAATTTACTTGCTTTTTTGTGTATGCCAGAATGATGTTTTGATAATATGACGTGTTGATCATCTTCTATCTACGAGGTTGTTAGAGTCCTTTCATCTATATACAGGTACATATTTACTTCTTGTAAACATTAATTTTTTTTGGAATTTTGATAATACCCAAATAGTTGGATATCTGAATTATAACTTAATTGGTGAGGGTTCTATCCATTCTCCTCCTTGTTATTATTCCCTCCCCAATTTTCTCTTCCCCTATTTCCTATATAATAAAATAATTTATTGGGATAAAGAAAATAATTAAAAAAAGCATATCATTAATAACATGAGTTAATCACCAAATTAGAACATCAATTACGTTTGTTTAAAGAGAGTATATCAATAATTTGTTTAATTTGTTCTAGAAAATTCAAACAACGAAATTAATTTATATATATATATATATAGATATAGATATATGTATATATATATATACATATATATATATATATATATATATATATATATATATATATATATATATATATATACACACTCACACAAAAACAAAAACACACACACAAAAAATTTGTCGAAAAAGGATAGGAGGTTGTAGAAAATACATCAGAGAACTTTTTTTTTGTCATACTATCTTATGACAAGTCATATTCTAAAAATGATTAGACTCAATAAGGGTTTTGAGAAGGTGCAAAGAAGGATGATTATAAAATGAAAATGTTGAATAATGGAACTTAAGATTTCGCACACAAGGAATATCATTGTATCAGCAAACGATAATAAGTTGCAAAAGGAGCATACAATGGCAGAAGAAAGAAGAACTAGAGTCATGTTTTCATTCTAAAGAAGTTTATTGTTAAAGTATCACTATTTAGGTGTAATAATCTTAAAATTGAAAGTGTGACTGTGAGAGTTGCAACACGAAGTTGGTGTGTATTATTGAAGAGTATATGTTACAGTTTTAGTGATTCGTTTTAATTGAGGTACTAGAGTTAGTCAATTTGATTTTAGCTTCGTAACCTGAAGCCGCTCTTTGAAGTCAGTGAAAATTTGTTGAAAATCCTACACGATGGAGGTCATGGTTTTTATTTCCTTGACTAAGGAGGTTTTCCCCAATAAAAATTTATATTTAATATGTATTACGGCGTTATGTTAAAGTACTACAAATAGCAGGTTATCATATCGAATTGGTGATAAAAAATTTCCTCTCTTTTATAACATCAAAAAAAATTTAATCATTTGTTTAGAACTATAATATTTTCCATTACGTGTTTCATACTCTAACCATTCCATTTAAACTTAAGCTTTGAGGTGTTTCACATTCTTTCAGAAGAGTTAGTTAGGACATAAATTGAACATATTTTTCCATTTTTATCCTTATTAATTATTGTCAAAAATAAAAACATTAATTAAATACCTAATTTCAATACTCACTTAAGGCGTAAAATTGGAAAATTATTTTAAAGATAGTCTTGAAGATTGAAAACTTAAGTTAATTGAAAACTAGAAAAGGGCTCAAAGCTTAGGTTAATATGGAACGGAGGGAGTATCCTTTAGCTTTTTACTTGTCTATTGCAATCTTCACAGAAATCCATTGTTAAATTTATATTCATTTTCCCTATCAAATTCAATGTTCAATTTGGATGAGACATGTCTATTTTTAATATATTAAATGAATAACATGTGGAAAGTAAAAGAAATTATCTTGTTGAATTCTCTATTTTTTAATTAACACGATGCGTTTCTGAAAGTACCATTGGCCCATGTTTTAAAACTGAATTAGGCGTATTCATATATAAAAATATATTTGTGTGCTTATGTTCATAACTTCATTCTTTCACTTAACTTTTAAAAAATATACTATTCTTAATTCTAAATTTCAATATCGGCTTCAAATTAAAAATAATTTTAGGGTAAATGAGCACAATAAATAATATCTTGTCATCATTACTATAAGGAATTGAATATATTAAGGTTGTTATTCTGTCATGACCCAGACCATCGTGATTGCGACCACACTAACCATTAGGTGGGAGAACCAATACTACAACCCAAACTAAGCATCTCAACAAAAACATAGGAAATTAAGTTAAAAAGGATAGTTAATTATTTAAACAAATGCACAATTGAATACCTAGAACCTGAAATTCATAGTATAAAATATCTACTAATGAAAAATCTAAGAAATTAATACTACAAAAATTCTACTAACGACAAGTCTAAGAACAAGGAGTAGATAAAGTAAGGGTAGAGTATTATCTGAATCATTGTATTACTAGGGATACTTGTCTCGCATGCTCTTCTTACCAAATCTCATTACCCCCTAAGCATTTTACATCTCCAACCTCAAACAAATCAATTGAATGCCTACAAATCCTCCTTTACAATGCCTTAATGAATTCATCTCAACATTCCAGTGATAAATATTATAGTATGTAAATTTAGCTAAAAAAGAAAATGAATCCCAACAACCACTAAGTTAATTTTACATACGTCTGCCACATGTTATCAAGGATCTTGACACAATAATCATGGTTAATCCTTCCTAACATCACCATGACAAAATCCAAAAATCAAAACTCGCCATAGTTAAAGGTGAATCTAAACCAACCAACACATACTCACAATACCCAAACAATCATAAATCATATAAACATCTCCATCTCACAACATAAATTTCGATAAACTTAAGTTACAAAAGATTTAAAGCTATACATCATATACTAATTAAGAGATATGCAAAAATATACAAACAAACTTACCGTCCAACAACACTACCAAGATTCTAGATTTAGTAATTGTACATTACTCTTAAGAAAAGTGGAAATGTATTAAATGATCCCCACATTCAACCATGCATAATCGATACATGACCTCCACGACAACATGAAAATCAAGATTGTCAAACAACCTTGTATATGCAAGGCAGCTCTTCTATAAAATTCTCATAGGGAAGGTGGTAAAAGTAGAACCATTAATGTACTTTAAAAAGTCCAACACCAAACCATATAAGTCATAAGAATTAACCACGTCTTCCCAAATCATCCCACTCAACCAAGATAACATCACATCATTTGGTACCCCTAACCAACTCTATGGATCCACCAACAAAAGTGAAAACACACAATAGCATAGCTAGTTATTCATACTCAAAATACTAAAAACCATCATCAAACTCTCACCATTTACCTTACAATAACCCAACACTTTTTAAATGATACCTTTTTAGGTACTTAAAATATATAGTAATATGCTTTACAAGTCATCGAAGGTGTAAGTCCTTTCAAATGGTCAATAACGGATATAATTGATTATTTGCTCACCTTTCCAAATCATACCTTCAAAAAATATATAACCACAAATGTACGTTTACAATAAAAAAAATCTAAAGTGTAATTTCAACAGTATAATTCAATAATCTTATCAATTACCATTAGCTTATGCCTCGATGATTTTAATGAATTCACGAATCTTCTCTTATCATGGATAACATATTTATCGATCTTTCAATATATTTTGCTAAACTTCAACTACTCCTTACTAAACTCAAAAAAAAATGAACTATTACCATATCGATTCTTTTCCAATAGTTTAATACAAATCTGATAGACTTTTTACACAATTCAATAGTCACAACAAAACGAAATTTAAGATTTTTGTTCTCACCTCTATCAAAAGACTGCACTTCGTCCCACTATTTTTCTCAAGTATGACCTTAGTGCTTATAAATTCTATGCAAGTGGTGTCCCACAATCTCTTAAAACTTTCCATATAACCACATTACTAACCAACTATTTGAAAACACCATCTTAGATACTCACAAGGAATATTACCACACCAAATTCGCTTAGCCACAATCTTATCATATCGTTGCATCCTCTCATAATCTACTACAAACTCTTATTACTATTACACTTAGTCAGTTTCGACAATCATTATGAATCAACATTTCATCAACACAACACCTCAAAATCAGGTAAACTCATCAAATTAAAAGGAGTAACCCAATCTTGGTATGCACTCTCTTACTAAAATGTCAATTGCCTTCACCCAACTATAATCAATGAAACATTATTTACCCATAATCTTGTCATTCCGGTATTAATCCATTCTCTTAAGGATTAAGGTAAAATTATTTAGCCTTTTACTCCCCTCTTTCTTTTTATCAAACAAGAAAGAGCACCCTACTTAGAAACACTAGTACGAATAAATCCTTTATCAAGACGCTCATGGATTTGACCCTAACGCTCTCTCAACTTTGACACCGAACGAATAAACCTAATAGAGGGGATTCCACCTCCACATACTGAATATGATCCAGTTATGTCAAACATTTTCCCCCCACCAGTTTCCTACCCTACACAAAAGATACGAACGTAACTGACTTATTCTTGTACCACCTTCACACTTAAACATTTCCTTACGCCGCATTATGTTACAAACAATTAGGAGTGATGTGGTTGTGTGAGGATACTATCATTCTTATTCCATCAACAAAAATCACTTAGTTGCACCACATTCTTCACGTTTCCCAGATAAAGCTTGATCATCTGCCATTCACCTTGAACCTTGTTCCCTCGATTTATTGAGCTACATCACTCCATATGAATCACTTTCTTGAGTAGGAATTGTCTGGCCCATTTGTACTTCAGCTTTCCCATAAATAAGTGAAACCTTTTGTTTAGTCGAAGCACAAGATCTCCAACAACAAAATCACGCTTTTCGATCCTTTGATAAGGATAATTTTTTATCTTCACTTTATCCAACGCGCACTTTCATAAGCTAGTAGGAGAAACTCATCGAGCATATTCAAGTCATTCAATCATTTGTATGATGTGGCACCCAATCTATATGTAGCTTCTTCATTGCCCCACATAACTTTATGCTCTAGATGTATTGGCAAATGACAAGACTTCCCATATAAATGTTGGCATCAAGAAGTACCTATGGGAGTCTTGTATACAGTCAGATAGGCCAATAATTCATCATCGACCTATCTTGACCAGTTCGTTCTATTGTAATTTCTTGTCTTTTATAGGATATTCTTGATCTATTTGATGAACATCTCAGCTTATCTACTGGTATGTGAATGGTAAGGAGTGGCTACATTATGGTGGATACCATATTTTTCAAGTAATGCTTTTAATAACCTATTGAAAAAGTGTGAACCTCGATCACTTATAATCTTTCTTGGGGTACCAAATCTAGAGAAAATATTCTTTTTCAAGAATGTGGTTACACTCTTACATTAATTGTTAGGGAGCACAACTTCTTCCACCCATTCCGATAAATAATTACGCGCAACAAGAGTATACTTCATCCCGTATGAACTTACAAATGGCTCCATAAAATCAATGACCATTATAGGAAACAATTCATTTACCATATTCGATTTTTTGGAAGCCTTGCCTCGTTCAAATCCCATCTTTTCTTTGGCAATGATCATAAGACTTAGAAAAGTCGTGAGCATCTGGGTGGATGGTAGGCCAATAGTATCCAGACTTTAAGATCTTATGTGAGTACGAATACCACTATTGTGCCCACATACAAGCGATGAATGACACACCTCAAGAATACTCAACATCTCAACCTCGGGCATACAACAACAAGTAGTCCAATCAAACAAGTATGATACAAGTAAGGATAATCACAAAAGAATTTCTTCACATACTGCTATACTTATTCCTTTAGTGAAAAGACATATCCGAGGGTACAAAATTGCTTTCCAATTAATTAGCAAAGTCTTCAAACCATAGAATGAGATCATCAGAAGTAGCCAATGCATGTTCATCTCGAAATACATTATTAGTTTCAAGCTTATCACCAAGCTTGAGAAAAGCTACATACTCCATTCTTCATAAGTGATCGTCAACTTGATTCTCTGTCCCCTTTCTATCTCTCACCACAAAATTAAATTCTTGCAACACCAGCACCCGTCTAATCATTCATAGTTTTGAGTCTTTTTTAGCTATCCAATTCCTCAATGTCGAATGGTCAGTATGATTATGACCATACTACCAATCAAATAATATTGAAATTTGTCAAATGCAAACACCAGTACAAAAAGATCTTTCTCGGTCATGGTGTATTCTTCTAGGCTGCATTTAGAGAGACTTGGTTGCATAGTAAATAGGATGAAGAATCTTATAATGCCTTTTCCTAATTATACGCCAAGCGCTACCCCACTTGAATAACACATGGCCTCACATGGTTCCCCCAAATATGGCGCAATAATGATTGGAGAAGAGACTACATTAGTCTTCAAGTGTCCAACTACTAACATACAAGCATCACCAAAGTAAAACTCATTATCCTGTTCAAGCAGTTTTCACAATAGATTTGCAGTTTTAGAGAGATTTTTTATGAACCTCCAGTATAATCTTGCATGCTGAAGAAAAGTTCTCACAACTTTAATGAAGAAAAGTGGGAGAATCTTTTATATTCCCTCAACTTTAGCTCTATCCACCTTAGTAACTTTTTTAGAAATCCGATGCCTAACCACTATGCACTCTTTGACAATAAAGTGAGACTTCTCCCAATTTAACACCAAGGTTTAGTCTTCACACCTTTTAAGTACCTCAGACAAATTATCCAAACACCAATCAAACGAGCAACTTACCACTAATATATCATCGATGAATACCCCAATAGTGTCCCCCTCCATATCAGATAAAATAGATATCATACAATGGTAGAAGGTCGCTTGTGGCATGACATTGAAGGAAAGATTCCCATAGGTCCAAGTGAACATGAACTTCCTTTGGTCTTGTAGTGCAATAGATATTTGAGTGTATCCTGAATAACCCTCAAGAAGGCAGTATCAACCCTTTACGACAACTCAATCCAACATCTTGTCCATGGAAGGCATAGGAAAGTAGTCATTCTCTGTCCAATCACTCAACTTCCAATAATCCACGCAAACTCTCCATCTGGTCACTAGCCGCATTGAAACAAGTTCATTTCTCTCATATGGGACCAAAGTAGTACAACCCTTTTGAGGAACACACGAAATAGGGCACGCCCAATTATTGTCTACAATGGGATAGATGAAACCAACATCCAACAAATTGATGATCTCCTTCTTAAATAACATTTTTATAGGCGTATTTAATCTTATCTAATGCTCGATATTAGGCTTTTGACCCACTAAGATTTGGATTTTGTGAGAAAAACTTTAAGGAGGGATACCAATAATACTGCAATAGTCCACCCAATAGCTCGCTTGAACCACATCAACACCGATAGCAAACACTTTATTTGTCGGCCATTAAGATCTGCCACAATAATGACTAATACAGTCTCAAATTTACCGGAGAATACATAACTCATATGTGGGGGTAGATCCCTGAGCTCCAATTTTGGTGTGTTTTCAATAAATCGTTTTGCGGGATAATAAGCACGATTCTTCATATCTAACTCCAACTTATTTGACTTTATTTGATATTTGCACCTATCAAGTGCGGCAACAAACTCATCATACTTTTTAATGCATTCATTCTCAAAGTTCAATTTCTGTTGATGTATCAAGACCTAGTCTCTCTTCAATTTAAATTTTATACCCACTCTCAACTTTGTATTTTACTCAACCCTCTGCATCATGGAACCACAAATATTGAAGGTCTCCTCTAGCTTTTTATGTAGGAACTTCATCTGCCCTTTTTTCCTATCAACCAAAGCACGCCCTCGTGCAAGGAATGGTCTCCCAATAATAATTGGAACCTCAAAGTCAACCTCACAATAAATAGTAACAATATCTGCTAGAAAAATGAAAGACTCTACTCTAACTAGATATAATGGAGTCGACCAATGGTCCTCTTAAATGTTCTATTGTCCATGAGAAACTGCATCATAGTTGGTTTTGGTTTTCCCCATCCTAACTTCTTGTAAATGGACAAAGACATATGAATCATTCTAGCACCAAGATCACACAATGCCTTAAAAATATTCTATAACCTAGTGCTACATGGGATAGTAAAAACACTGGAATCCTCCTTTTTATATAGAAGGGGCCTTGTAGAAATAGCACTACAATGTTGTATCTTATCATCATCTTCGAAACTCACAAATCTATTCTTTGCCTCTATGTTCTTAACAAACTTAACATACCAATCCTCTATGAATGGAACATTAATGGAAAGCTATTTGAACCTAGGGACAAACCTTTGGTATTTTTCGTTTTCATTCTTCTTTACGAACCTTTATGGGAAAGGCGACGGGGTTCTAGATATGGGAACAACTTTCCCAGTTACCACAACGTCTTTATCTGTCTCATTCTTGGACACTTCCCTCATCTCAACCAATCATTTTCTCACTAATATCAATTTCCACCCGAACAATATAGGTGGACCAATGGTATGGGTACCCTCGCGAGTAGTGACTGTCATACAATGCCCATTGTTCTTTGGATTAAGTAAAGTGTTTCGTATATAGTTGTTGGTAGGCGTGGGTTAACTGTGGTGGAAAACTACGTAATCTTTTTATCAAAGATGCTTTTTGAGATTGCGTAGGCATCAACTTGTTGACAAATTCGAGACTAGTAATTCCTAATCTTCTTCACATTCTTATTGGTTTCATCAAACCTTATCATCATCTTCTGCATTATATCCTCAGTACATAACATATTACCTTCATCTTCACAAGGACCACATTCTTGATTTTGAGGAGGAACGTAAGGTCCAGCCTAATCATTTATGTTGCCATAGTTCTTCCGATTGTAGTTTTAGTCATAATTTTACTTCTCAATGCAGGAAATATTGACCCTTTCGGTTGGAGTTGCCATAGTTCTAGCCTTCGTTTCCTTGAACTTGGTGCCAATTATCCATATTGGAACCTTGGGCATTCGGTTGGAAATTCTGCATCTAATTATTCACCGTTTAGGTATCCTCTTCATGGTAACACTCCTCAGCCGGCGGTGGAGTTCTAGTCAAATAGTTCACAACATTTATATTCTCAACATCTCTACTTACATGCTTCAATACAATCCCATTCCCGTTCTCATCTATGCCATATCTTTTGGAATATCATTAGCATATCTGTTAGTTGTTGATTTCACTTCAAATATGTTTCTTCCACTACAAAAAATTCTTATTCTCCAAGCTTTGTTGTTCAAACAATTCTTCTCAAGTTTCTCCACAATTTTTTCAAAGGTGCATTCACCAGATGAACCCCCAACAATTGGTAGAAATATACTTTCAGTGACTCATCATTAATGTGAAGATATGGAACACTTCAAATAAAAGCAGTGAACTTGTTGCAAGAACTACTAACAGACTCTCTAGGTAGCGCCACAATGTTTATGAGCTTATCCTTTCGGTTTAATTTCTTGGATACATGCAAGAATTTTTCTAAGAACGCATCCGTAAATTGCACCAATGTGTAGATAGATTTTTAAGGGAGTTTATTAAACCGAACATATACATTTTCGTTCAATGAAGGAGGGAATACTTGCAGCCTGGTAGTATCCATGTCCTAGTCAAGTCGACCTACACATCTTTTTCAAACCACCTTGAGCTTGGCTATGTAAGCATGAGGTTATTTCAACGCCAACCCTGCAAGTAAGCCACTCGCTTTGAGCTTCTCTAACAAGCTATGATTCACCACAAAGGTATGACTCCGGAGTAGAGGGGGGTAGGAACTCCGGAGTAGAGGGGGGTAGGAAAACGGTCCATCAAAATTCACAATATTAAACTTTACCATGTAGTGGTTCTGATATTATGACTCTAGTGGGTCCTGCATAAACAATACATCTCCCTATCGATTCTCGGCTGGAGCCTGATTATTTTCATTAACAACCCTCAGAGGTTGCAACCGACACCATCACATAATTCTCCTCCGATAGGGTTAACTGGTGCTCCCTTGTTATACAATCTCTATAGTGTTCGGCTGAGCTCTCAATTGTATCGAGTAAGTGGTTCTCATTAACTCAATTTACTTGTCATATAGTAGAGTTTGAACCTAAAGAAGACAAAAAAAATAGTAAAAGTAAAATTAGGTAATCTTTGACTAAAGTTTAGTAATGTAGTTAAACATAATTTAAAATTCAAATTCCCTGGCACCGACTCCAAAATTTGATAAACTCAAATTATGCTTCCCTTAAGAAGAATAAGTGCTCATTATCATGTATCGAACTCAACTTGTTGGTTGGGGTGGATCTCATGAGGAAAATAGTTTAGTATTAAACTTAACTAACGATTATAGTCGTTTAGATAATGTATTTCTGGAAATAAGTAATAAATGGGGAGAGGGAGTGAATTGTGTATGTAATTGATTCACAAGTTTAAACTTTAGTTGTTATCAAGAAGAAAAAATAACTAGGGCATAAGTATTCCCTACAAGCTCGTAACACGATAATACTAGTAAGAGTATCACATTCCTAGTGTATTACATGAAAAATGTCACATTAGGTATCTTTAGTTCCTTGGTCGAGCATCCAAAATATTTCACCCTACACCTTTTTGACCTACATGACACTAACTTCTAGCCCAGTGCACATGCAAAAATTTCGTCATGCTATTTATTTATAAAATAAGTTAGGGGGTGGGGGTAATATGAAGCATCTCGCAATTTGAAATTACTAGGAAGAAGCTAATTTTTGGAAACAATCATTTTTAGGAAAGATAAAAATCTAGAAATTGTTTTATGTTCGAATAAGTTAATTTTTGTCAAACTTCAGACAACAGTAACTCCTATATAAGGATAGGAAAGGTGTATTTCAAGATGTGGTTCGAAACATATTGGTATAAACTTTCCAATGCAACCAAGTTTGAACAATTTCGACTTCTTATGAGAAGTTATGCACTTTGGAAGTTGGTTGTTCGAAAAAGGAAATGTTCCATCCAGATTTTAGAAGGATATTTTAGTCATTTCCTTGTCGTTTTATATTAATTCTTCTTTAGCAATTACTTAGGGGTCTAAACTGAACTTATTCAGTTTACACTTTCGAAAAACAGACTTAGGTTTTTTTGAGAGAGAACACAAACGAAGGGAAAAGAGGAAAAACATTATTCACTTAAAATGATCAATTTTTGTTGTGGATTTTTCCAAAGATTTGACCCTACAAGGTATGTGAGTCATTTACAATGTTGGGTATATTCACCCATAAGAAAAACAAGTTTAGTTCAGAAAAATTCACCGTAAAAAAGTTTGAAAGTTGATGTTCTTGTTATATATTCTTGAATTTGAATGTCATTCTTGAATTTGACTTAATTCAGGAGTTTGTGAGATCTTTACGTTGAGTTTAGAGTTGTTTTGAGTTCGATTCTTTGATACGTATGTTGGGTATCAGAATATAAAATGAACTTGAGAACACTAGTCGAGTTTAGGTGAATTGGGGCAGGAAAAGGAAGAGGAATAAAGTCATAAAAGGAACAAGTACCTGGTCTTCATTGTGGACCTATTACCTCAGTGAAAAAAAGTTAGTTCCGCATAACGGTCAGGACGTGAACTCTTCTATCTAAAAATATAGTTTAACGAGCAAATATTTAAACGAAACTCCTAGTCGCGGACTTGTTCCACGACAATGATTTCATGACCTTTCACATGTTTATGTATCTAAAAACATTCCTAAACATCATTAGATAATTCCTATCACAAATCGTAATCGTTGAATCCATAGTTCTTTTCAAGGAGAGTTAAAAGTCAAGTTTAGAAGTTAAGTAGCAAGTCAAGAGAAGTTTAAAAAGTTTTCAAAATTCTTTCACAATGTTTTTTACTTTGTTTTAAGACGTAACTTCCAAATTAAGAAGCGTAAAGTTTTGAAGTTGATTTCTTCAAAGAAGTATATGGGAACTATGTATTCCCTAGAACTTTAAAAAGTTTTCACATTTTAGAAAGAAAGGGAAAATCTACTCCAACATAGCTGTTAATCTAAGTTTTGAGTAATTATATAAAACCAAAGAAAGAGTTTTCCTTTTACAAACACATGAGCTAAGCATATTTTGGGATGGTATTAAGCACCAAGTTGGGGAAGAGAGTTCATATTAATTCAAGTCTCCATAAATAATGTTGCCTCGTGGGTAGGAAAGGATTATTCTTTTTAGATGACTCCTTAAGATTCTTTTATTATAAGCATGGATCCACAAAGTTAATTAATTAGTTAGATATGAATACAAAGTATAGGAAAGTTCTAGAAGCGTGGGTAAGATGTTGTATCACCATTTAGGCCCATAGTGGTGGTTGTTGATTAGAAAATCTCTCACAAAAACAATATTACTTTATTATATGATTAAAGTTCAGTTTATTATTGAAATTTCATTAACGAACTATGATGTTTAACTGTTTTATAATGCTTTTCATATATTACATGTGTTTCATTTTTTTATTTTTAGTTAAGTTATTCATTATTTGAGAACAGTCAAAGGTAAGTGTTTTTTTCAGAATCTTATTAAGTCTATGAATTTTTTAGCATTCCAACTCGCATACTCGTACATTCAATGTAGTGATGCTAGCTTGATTACATCGTATCATGATGTAAATACACATACCAAGGATAAGCACAGAGCGCCTCCTTGATAAAGATGAGCATTCGGAGTCTTTTGGATTTGTCTTCTTGCATTTTCAGGATCCTTTTACCTTGTATTCAGGATTTTATTATTAGGATGACCGGGGATCTTGTCCTGAAATCCCTCCTTGTTTTGGAGGCTTCAAACGCAGTTAGTAGTTTACTTTTCATTGCATTGTAAGTTGTTTAAAGACTTAAGTTGTCATTTTGGCTATGTTTTACATCTGTTTAAGGTTATGTTTTGAAATTTTCTTGTTAAGTTAAAATTAATACAAGTAAGTAAGTCAGCCAAGGGTTCCTTTATGGCCATCAACGGCTCTGGAGTGCCAGCCAAGTCTAGGGTGTAAGCTCGAGGCTTGATGTAATAGGACTTTTGTATAGTATAAGTTGGTCTCTGAGATTTAGGACATAGGTTGAGGGGGTAAATATGCATTTTATCTATATATTTTGATAATGTGATCACCAAGTCAATCTTATGTGTATCTTAACTAAGTTCATGGGCTATGTGTTACCTTATACAAGTAATAAGTAATAGATAACTCTATTCACAACGCTAGAAGATTGAAAAATCATAGATCTTGTGATTTTCAAGCACTTCGATGATGACTAGTTCACACCTTTTAATATTATATAATAATATACTATAACTAAATAAAAATAAAATAACTTGTACACTTTAGGTGCGAGAAAGATACTTATAATAATTGGAATATCCTATTAACTAATGTATGTCATTAATAACTATACTCAATATTTTACTAATATATATAGTCATGTCTATAACTCGTAGTAAGTATAAATGCATGACATTATCACTGTAAGTGTTTATATTTAAAATACAAGATATATATATATATATATATTTTATTTTTTTTAAAAAATAAGTCAAATATACTTCCTAAAAAATCTATTGTTAAATTTGCGTGACAAAAGATCACCCCATAATGAGTTGCAAAAAATATTTGTAAATTTAAATCAAAACACTTGGCAAAACATCAACCATAAATGACTTGCAAAAGTATTTAGAAGATTATGATCCAACACATGGCTAAATTTTACTAAAAAATACTTTGCCCAAAATATTTGGAAATATACGATCAAATTGTAGCCTAGCATTAGGTATGTCGATCATTATTTTCCTATTTAAATTTAAAGTTTATATCTCATTACAAATATCATATCGATTTCATTTTGGTTCTAATATTTTTTTCATGAAAAAAGAATTGATTTGATTAATATATTAGATTAGAAATTTAATGCTTCATCGTAAAAAAAATTCGTGATACCTCAAATAATCGTGATTTTCATTATTATAAATATCCTCTCTTTGAAAATATTGATTAATCTATTATATAAATGAAGGTGGTATATGTCACATTTTAAAACTTTTTCATGCTCATAAAAAAGGCAAGTGAATTTGATGTTGATGATGGAATACAGTTATCTATTATATATAAGTAATTGATCAATTTTGTGAATCTTTATATAATAGTAAGTCAAAATACTCTTTTTACTATCGCTTATTTGAAAATTCGTATGGTTTTTGTTGATGTTTGCTCACTTTTTTTTAATTCAATAATATGAGTACTTTTAGTTATAATTATATTGGAGTTTGGAAATCAATCGATAATTTCTAAATTTTTTGATTAAAAAAACATTACTCTTATATCAACATTACATTCAAATTACTTGCTTTTTGGTATAAGCCTAAATGATGTTTTGAAAATGTGATGTATTGATTTTATTCTATCTACCGAGTTGTTGGCGTACTTTCATCTATATACATGCATGGATTTAGTTCTTGTTAACTGTAAGATACCTAGGAATTTTAATAATCCCCGATTAGTTTGATATGTGAACTTTCACATTATTGGTGACGGTTCTATCTATTCTCCACCTTGTAATGATTCCCTCCCCAATTTTCTCTTCCCCTATTTCCTATGTAATAAAATAATTGATTGGGATAAAGAAAAATCATGAAAAAAGTATATAATGTATTGATCACCAAATAAGAACACCAATTGTGTTAGTTTAAAGAGCACATATCTATGTTTGTTTAATTTGTTCAAGAAAATTGAAACTTTTAGTATTCTTTACTGGTAACAACGAAATTTGCTGTTAGAATTTCACGAATATATATATATATATATATATATATATATATACACACACACACACACACACACACACATACGAGCACGCACCTAAAATTCAACGAAAAGGGATATGAGGTCGTAATGAATAGAATCCAATTTTTATATGCTTAATAGATCCTAAAGATAACTTTTTTTGTCAAAATTTCTGATGAAAAGACAGTTCTAAAATGAGAATGTTAAATAATAAAACATTAGATTTTGCACACAATGAATATCATTGTTTTTAGCAAAAGGAAAAAAGTCGCAGAAGAAGCGTACATTTTATAAGAAAGAAGAACTTGAGATAGGTTTTCATTCTAAATAACTTTAATGCTAAAGTATCACTATTGAGTTGTGATAATCTTAACATTCAAAGTGTATTTGTGAGAGTTGTAACAAGAAGTTGTTGTGTCTCCTTGAAGAGTAATTATAACAATTATAGTGATTTGCTGGAGTTGATGTACTAGAGTTAGTCTCTAAGATTTTAGCGTTGTAACCTGAAGCTGCTCTTTCAAGTTAGTGAGAAGTTGTTGAAAATCAGACACGATAGAGGTCATGGTTTTTATTTCCTTGACTAGGGAGGTTTTTCCCAATAAAATTTATTATATATTATTACGATATTATGTTAAAATACTACAAGAACAA
This sequence comes from Solanum lycopersicum, assembly GCF_036512215.1. NCBI lineage: Eukaryota > Viridiplantae > Streptophyta > Magnoliopsida > Solanales > Solanaceae > Solanum > Solanum lycopersicum. The sequence continues at coordinate 22,412,321 of NC_090802.1, forward strand.
GGTTTTTCTATCGCATTGGTGATACAAATTTTATAAATTGTATATCATCAAATACAATTTAATCATCTTTTTAGAATTATAATACTTCACTTTACATGTATTATACTCTTTCCATTCCACATTAACTTAAGCTTTGAGGTGTTTCACACTCTTTAAGAAGAGTAGGTTAGGACATAAATTGAACATAGTTTTCCATTTTTATCCTTATTAATTATTGCCAAAAATAAATCAACATTAAAAATATTAACTAATTTCAATATTCACTTAATGCGTAAAATTGAAAAAATATTTTAAAGATAGTCTTGAAGATTGAAAGCTTAAATTAAATTGAGAAATGGAAAAGGGCTCAAAGCTTAAGTTAATATCGAATGGAGGGAATATCCTTTAACTTTTTTACGTGTCCTTTTCAATCATCACATAAATCAATTGTTAAATTTATATTCATTTTCCCTATCAAATTCAATGTTCAATTTTGATGAGACATGATGATTTTTAATATATAATTATAAATTAGTAAGTAGGCTAAGTAAAAGAAATTATCTGGTTGAATTCTTAATTTTGAAATTAACTCAACGTGTTTCTAAAAGTACCATTTGCCAAAGTTTTTGAAATGAATTAGGTGTATTTATATATTAATATATATTTGTGTGTTTATGTTCATAATTTCATTCATTAACTTGAATTTTGAAAAATACAGTATTGTTAATACTAAACATTAAAATTGACTTCAAATTAAAATGTTTTATGGTAAATGAGCGCTATTAATATTATCTTGTCATCATTCATATAAGGACCTAAACATTTTAAGGTTGTTATTTTCTCATGACCCAGACAATCGTGATTGGCACCCAAACTAACCATTCGGTGGGAGAACCATTATTATAACCCAAACTAAGTAACTAAACAAAAACTATGTCAGTTAAGTTACAAAAGCAAATTAGTTAACTAAACAAATATGCAATTAAATACTTTGAACCTGAAATTCGTTGTACAAAAATTACACTAATGACAAGTCAAAAAACAAGGGATAGAACCTCAAAACTAAACATCACCTTAAACAAATAGTCTGAGTCCGAAGAGAGTGGACTAAAGAAATGAGAACACAAGGAAGCCAGGAACAACTAGCTTACCCACGAATTTGAAACAATAACTGACATTCTAAACGAGGTTTGTCAATCGGTGCAAGAGGATGCCCTATACTCAAACAAAAATAAAAGAAAGTGTTGTATCAATACACACCCACAGTTTACTCATACGATCCAGCGGCTATCCCAATAAGTTAAACACATGCAAGTAACAACAACATTATATAACAAACATATACTAAGTTAATAAAATATGAGTAATCTTTTCAGGATCAATGTAGCATCCCACATTCTCAATAATGTAAATTAGTTATAAATATAGGGCAACATATAGTTTTCCAATATCAATTATCATTAAACATGAACGTATTCATCACAAGTAGATATACAACACAGTTAAATGGTCCTCATATGGAAGCCAATTCAATGTTCCTCTTATAGAACCCACACTAACATTGTTACCATACTAGAAAGTGGTATTTTATCAAGGTTCGTGTGCCGGAACGTGGTAGACAATCTTATATTTATACCGGAACGTGGAAAATGATTATTTCTTCATTTGCTTTTCCATATGAAAAAAGATAATAATAAAAATTTTTATTGCCCACTTCATTCTTCATTTTCTTTTCCCTAACAGTGGAATAAGGTGGTTAAAGTAGATACAATTTACACATCTCATTCCTGAGTGATCAACTTGGAAAAGTCTACATAGAGTAAGTGTAGAGTAGTATCTGAATTATTGTATTACTAGACATACTTGTCTCTCATGATCTTCTTACCTAATATCATAACCCTTAAGGATTTTACATCTCCAACCTCAAACAAACAAATTGAATATTACACATCCTCCTTTACAAAGCCTTAATGAATTAATCTCAGTATTTGAGTGATAAATATTATTGTATACAAACTTAACTAATCAAGAAAATGAATCCCAACAACAACTGACCGTACATACGTATTCCACATGTTATCAAGGATCTTGACACAATCATCATGACTAATCCTTCCAACATCACCATGATAAAATTCAAAAATCAAAACTCGCCATAATAAGAGGTAATCTAAAACCAACCAACACATGCTCATAATAACCAAACAATCGTTGATCATATAAACATCTTCATCTCACAACACAAATTTCCGTACACTTAATTTACAAAAGATTCAATGTTTATACACCAGATACTCCTTGAGAGATATGTCCAAACATACAAACCAACAGACCATCAAACAACACTATCAAAAAAATATATTCAGTAACTTTAAATTACCTCGTAAGAACAATAGAATTGGATTTAGTGATCCCCATATTCAACCACATATAATCGATACATAACATCCACAACAAGATAAAAATCAAGATTGTCAATAACCATGAATACACAAGGTAGGTCTTCAATAAATTCTCGCAAGCAAAGTGGTACAACTAGAACCATGAATGTAATTTTAACAACTCCAACACCATACCAAATAACTCATCTTAATTAACCACCAAATCATCCTACTCACCCAAGAGAACATCGCAAAATTTTGTACCCCTAATCTTTTATTAGAAATCCACCCACAAAAGTGAAAAGACACAATAGCTTACCTAGTAAAGCATAATCACAATACTTATGTCACACCTAGATTTTTGAATCCGAATGCAACCAGTGTAATTAACCTCTCAGAGGTAGAAGACAACACTCTTCTTAGCTTTCATCACAATCATACAGTTAAATTTTCGGAAAATTTAACACTTTTTAATAACTTAATTAAGTATACTTAGAATTCATATATTTAATGCATAAGAGTGATATTTTAATAAGGTCAAACTAAAAAACGATCTACAATCAATTAAAAAATTCAAATGAAAGAATCAATAAATCATAATAGTTTGCCAAACGCACTTAATAAAAAGCTTTGAATAAATTGTTTGATGAAACGCTAGGGACAACATCGACCAGCTATTTCTATTGTACTAAAGCCATAATGATAAAGAGTAGCATCCTCTAACTCAAGAGGACGTACCAAACTCTAGAGATCGCTAATCCAAACTACTTCTTTGAATCTTCAATCTTCTGTAGAACTTTCAACTATATTAATAGTAATAGCATATGGGGATAGTACACACTTGTACTAAGTATGGGTGTATGCACAAAACACATAAGTACTATGCATGATCAAGGAATGCTCTTCCTAAAGCAACATATCGTTTCAAGAATGTTAAGTCTCTTTACTTTCATAAATCATTTCTCCTGATTTATGCTACGAATATGACATGTTCTCATGCAATTAAGGAATACAACTCATTTTCTATATGAACATAAGACCTTAGAATCATAACCATAATTTTAGAACAACCCAAACGAAGAATTATGAATTTACTCCCTCTAGGTCGAGAGCTATGTCTTTGAGACAGTTTATTTTTTGGTCTTTTTCTTCTTTCTGATGTGTAGTTCAATGATCTTCTTTGATCTTATATTTTACGTACAATTTCAATGATTCATTGTTGTCTCATACCTACAATGAATCGAGCAAGTAATCCAAAAGACTAAGGAAGTTATTTTGCTACCTTACTTGCAAATTATCTTTTCCATTCTTATTAAATTGGGCATGAATGCATTTATAAGTCAATCTTTATTTTCTATGCCCAATTATTGATCATTTGCATAATATAAAGATTCTGGGGCATATATTCACCATTCAAATGGTTGAGCCATTTTGTTATGCTCTCTTTATTGATATATATATATATATATATATGTGTGTGTGTGTGTGTGTGTGTGTGTGTGTGTGTGTGTGTGTGTGTGTGTGTGCTAATAAAAAAAGTCATTATAAGCCAATTTTATTTGACTATGCCCATTATTTGATCATTTGCTTAATGTGAAGATATTAGAGCATATATCTTGATTTGGCACAAGCCAAAGGCTTGTTAAAACTTCATTCTTATCAACCACAGATAATTTGACACACTTAATGTCTTGCTTTCTTAGCTCACTTTGAACATATATTTTTTTTTCTTTCTTTCTTACTTTCTTAAAGAAATCTTTAGCGTTAAGATCATGCAATATAACATGAAATTCAGTGACTGCCCCACAGCGAACAGGGGTGGTTCACTGATCAAAGTGAACGTAGATCATGTGAGCTAAACATGAAATCTAGTGTCTTCCCCAAACCGAAAAGGAATGGTTCACCGGCTAAAATGAAACCAAGTCCAATCTGTTCCCCACACTGAAAATAGGTGGTTCATGTGTAAAGTGAACCATATAATTTTTTTTAGCATTAACCGACATATATCATGTGAGCTAAGCATGAAATCCAGTGTCTACCCCATGTCAAAAAGGGGTGGTTTCACCAGCCAAAGTAAAACCGCATCATATGTAGCTCTCTTAGGTGGAATCCACTGGCTAGTTCCTATGCTTGCAACATAGTTTGAAGACTAGGAGATTTTCGGAGACTCTTATCCACCTTGGTTGAGCCTTATCTCATGAGGCTTACATATTCTGGCACAAGCACATTGCTAGTCTATCGATGCTTTGCTCAACTTTATTTTCCTTATAAAGTTTAGAGTTTACTCAAACATTATGAAAGTGTTCTTCTAGTTAAGAAGTTTACTTAACTCTTTAGTTAACCGTTCATCCCTTTCTTTGCTTGTTGAATAAGAGCTTAGGTCTTAGATTATCAGCACGGTGAGAGTGAGACTTGTCTCTCAGAGTCTGGCACCCTTTTATGTGAGTATTTTTTTAAGTAATAGATTAAGTTAAATTAAGACTTGTCTCACTTCTTTTAACACTAATTCTTGTTACTTTCATAATTCTTTAACTTTCATTATATCATTACTCACATTATATTGTTCAATGACATTTGGTAGCTTTATACCACTCTTTATGAATGTCATAAACTTTGTTCAATGTACTTACTTAGTTTCATAGTTCATTGGGAAAGGGAATGTTAGGACTTGTACCAATGGTTGGCATACCCTTGGGTTTGAATTTCATTGAGTTGCATTGGTCATGCTTAATCTTTAGCATGTATTTGGCCTCACAAGAAGCATTATAATTTATGTTGGCCATGTAAGATTGGTATGATTTACTCATTAGCCAACTTTATGTCATATTTTGGAAATAATATTTCTAACCAATTTATTGGCATAAACCAATCTTTTAGTAAATACTTTCCAAGATATTATCACTAGCAAAACCAATAAACTTTATGTATATATTATACTAATCTCATCATGTTAAGTAGGCAACTTTTTGCATTTGATTAGCTTATAGGGATAATTTAGTTTTTAGTTTTGCCAAGCTAATAAGTTAATTTGGCATTGAAGATTCATTAAATATTTTTGATTCTCATTATTATTTCTTGTTGGAAACATTGCATTCCAAACAATTACAAACAGATCTACTGTAAAACACTATTAGATTCGAAATCTTCATCCCTTTCGACAGTAGATTGAATTTCATAACAAACTTATAATTTATTATATGGATCTAACCTATAGGTATCATTCAACATTATTAAATCGTAGAAACCTACACATAATGATCATTTAGCACCCTATACCAGCAACATGTTAGAGATTAGATCAAGATTCTATTAGGATAAAAAACAAGGATAACTAGGGAGATTGACATTCAACAATGTCATTGAGAACAACCCTACTTTTTATATTCTTTAATTCATAAAACGTTTGAAAAGCCTCTTGGTGAAAGTAAACAAAGAGATAAAACCCATACTTTATATAAAATTGAATCTACAAAGATCACTTAGCAAAAAAACCTTGATGATTACCTTTAAATCGCCTAAGAGACCTTTTGTCTTTCAACGTTTTGCTTACTGCTTTTCTCACGTTTGTCTTTGATTTTAGACGAGATTTTCAAGAACATAGAGACTGATATTGAATAATTAAACATAGACTAGTTAACTCAATCAAGTAAATCAATTAGCTTATTAACCAAATATCCCTCCTAAATTGACTAAAAAAAGGAGAACATTTGACTTAACCGAAATAAGGAAATTGCTTAGTGGTTTCGTTTTTGAACAATTAAATTAATTAATTAAGTTGATAGTTTAATTAATTAGGTAAACTATATTAATTACTACAGTACCCCTAAGTTGTTAGGACCATAACCAACCCTTTGGACCATCCTAGGTTAGGTACTAGGATGTTTCTTAGTTTGCTAGTTGTCTAGTCTAAGGATTTATGTTTGACCATTTAAATTAATTAATTAATTAACTTTCTAATTTAATTAAATAGGTGACCTAGGGTAATTACTAAAGTACCCCTAAGTTGTTTGTACTATAACCAACCCTTTAGACCATCCTAGGTTAGGTAATAGGTTGTTTCTTAGTTAGTTACTTGTCTAGTATAAGGATTTCAGTTTGACCATTTAAATTAATTAATTATGTTGATAATAAAATTAATTATGTGACCTAGGGTAATTACTAAAGTATCCTTAAGTTATTAGGACCTTAATAACCCTTTGGACCATCATAGGTTAGGTACTAGGATGTTTCTTAGTTAGTTCCTTATCTTATAGTAACCCGATTAGGTCTTAGGTTGTCGATTCCCTTGGTTAGTCATTTTTTATTTGTCCTAGGTGATTTATTTATCTAGGTCAGTTAGTTAGAGACTAGGACCGGTTATGGAGCTTGAACCCACGTGGGTTGACCCTGACGCGCGCCTTGTTCCCAACCGCCCGAACCAAATTGTTCAGCTTGTCCCTTGGCGGGTTGCAGATGTGTTGCGCGTAATTTCCTAACTAAATAGTATGGAAGGTTCATTTGGAATGTTTAATTATCGTCCCTAGGATCCCCACTATGTCCTTGGGCACTTCTTAATCTACATTATCATTTTAAGTGATCATGTGCTATGTTACTAGGCATGACACTTGGATGCCTAGTAAATATTTTATGATGGTTGGCATATTAATTTTATCTTAGGGTCTTAATTTCTGGTACAGTTCTCAAACAATCTTGGATTATATTTTACATACTTGGGTATATGAAGAAATTGTCTAAGACCCTTAAGCCAATATTCTCTCATATGCCCAATATTACTCAATATTTGGCATTGGGATGCCTATGTACCCCAATGCCTATTCTTAAATCTTAATTGACTCTTCACTAGTCGTGTACATTTTTCCGGAATGCTACAACTAACAATCATCATCTCACTCTTACCATTTACCTTATCATAACCTAACACTTTTTAAATGAAACCTTTCTTAGGTACCTAAAATATACAGTAATATGCTTTATGACTCATCCCACGTGTAAGTCCTTTAAAATGCTGAATACCGGATACAATTGAATATTTTATCACCTTTACCAATCATACCTTCACAAAATATATCAGCACGAATGTAGGTTTAGAAGAAAAACAATCTAAATTATATTTTAAACCGTATAACTCAATCCCTTATCTTTTAGCATTTGCTTATGTCTAGAAGATTTTTAGAATTTATGAATCTTCGCTTATCATGGATCACATCTTTGTCGGTCTTTCAATATCTGTTCTCTAAACATGAACCATACTCTATACTGAACTTAAAAAAACCAAGGCACTTATCATCACACTTGATCTAATGCATGTACACTCATTTATCAAGTCTTTTCCAATAGTTTATAACGAACCTGATGGACTTGTAACATTATACCATAGTAACAACAAAATGGAAGAAATCATGTATCTCTTAACCTAGTTATAAACCACTTTAGACATACCTCTTTAGACCTTGCAATTAATCTTACTCTTGTTCTGCCTCTGCCTAAAAAATGCACTTCATCCCACTATTTTTTTTCACTATGACTTCATTTCTCATATATTCCATTTGAGTGGTGTCCCAGCATCTCTTAAACTTTCCATAAAACCCCGTTACTCGCCAAATATTAGAAAAACACGACCTTAGATACTCGCAAGTCATATTACTACACCAAATTCACTTTGCCACACTCTTAATATATTACTGCATCTTGTCACAATCTACTACGAACTCTTATTACCATTACACTTACTCAGCCTTGACTATGAATATGCATCCAACATTTCATCAACACGACAACTCAAAATCAGGTAAACTCATCAAATTCAAAGGATTAATCCACTCTCTTATGGATCAAGATAAAATTATTATCCTTCACACTACCCTCTTTCTTTTGATCAAACAAGACAGGAGCACCCAACATGGAAACACTAGGACAGATGAATAATTTATCAAGACTCTCTTGGATTTGAGATTTAAGCACTCTTAACTATAACACCCCAAGTACAGATCAAATAGAGAGGGATTCAACCTCCACATATTTAATATGATCCAATTACTTAAAACATTGCTCTGCCCACTAGTTTCTTACCATGCACGAAAGATACGACCGTTATTGACTTAGGCTTGTACCCCTATCCCACTTTCACATTTACTTACCCCGTAGTACATTACAAACAATAAGGAGTCGTGTGATTTTTTGACGACATTATCATTCCAATTCAACCATAAAAAATCACCTAGTTGTACTACACTCAAGCCATCAGAGTCTTTCTGTAATACGGGAGCAATTTGAATTTGGGACTTTGGGAATGTGGATGAAAGAATGGTAATGATAATGTGGGAGTGATGGTTGATTTGAGGAGTGATATAGGTGATTTGGAAGATTGAGAAAGGTTGGGAAAGAAAAATGAGGGAAGTTGGAGTGAATTTGATATGGGGGATTTATAAATAGGAGGTTCTTGGGTCGGGTCAGGAAGAGTAGGGTTATGACCTAAGAGACCCTGCTTACGGTTCGTAGGTCGATCCAGGACCTGGGATCTACGAGTACCATTTGCAGTCCATAGAATGATCTACGAACAGTCTATGGTATTCGTAGCCCTTTTTACCAAACAATTTTTGATATATTTTTTAATTGCGCACTTGCACTTTTAGCAACCATTAGGCCATTCTATTTGAAAATTCTGGATACTTTGAAGTAAAAAACCCTATGCTATATCTTGCAAACACGAAAAACAAAAATTAAGAACCTATCTAATTGACAATAAAGAATCAAATAGACAAAGAAAACTGCTACACAAAAGTTTAAAACCAATCTTTGGCTGTATTTTACGCCGTGTGCTTCCTCCTAAGTAACGCTTGATTTAACATCATGTCACTATGCAAGACTCTTGACTACTAAGAATTCATCAAGATAGTAGGCCACAATCACTTCTTGCACACTTTCCGCGTTTCTAAGATAATGCTTGATCCTCTTCCATTCACCTTAAACCTTTTCCCCTCATTGTTTTTGAGCTCCATTCCTCCATGTGGAAACACTTTCTTGAGTAAGAATGGTACGGTCCATTTGGGCTTCATCTTTCTCAGAAATAAGCGCAACCTTAAGTTGAATATAAGCATAAGATTCCTAGTAACAAAATCTCGCTTTTACAATCCTTTGATTATGACAACTTCACATCTTTAATTAATACAAGGCTGCACTTTCATAGGCTACTAGGCAAAACTCATCGAGCATATTAAAGTCATTCACTCTTTGATTTGATACGGCACCCTCTTCATTGTCCCACATAGCCTCATGTTCTATCTCTTCTGGGAAATGACAAGACTTCATATATACAAGTTTGTATGGAGAAATACTTATGGCAGTCTTTTATGCAGTGTGATAGGACAATAATGCATCATCGAGCTTTCTTGACCATTCAATTTTATTGGCATTCACAGTCTTTGCCAAGTTTTTCTTGATCTCTCTGTTGGAAACCTCAAATTGTCCACTAGTATGTGAATGGTAAGAAGTGGCTACATTGTGGAGGAAACCGTATCTATCAAGTAGTATTTTGAACAACTTATTGCAAAAGTTGGAACGTCCATCACTGATAATCTCTCTTGGGGTACCGAATCTAGAGAAAATATTCTTTTTCAAGAATGCGGTCACATTCTTACCTTCATTATTGGGGAGCGCAACATATTCCTCCAAGTTCGATATATAATTAACCGCAACAATAATATACTTCATTCCATATGAACTCACAAATGGACACATAAAATAAATGATCCATACTATAAAAATCCTCAATTACCAATATTGGATTCATTGGGAACTCTTGTTTAATTGAAATCCCATCTACACTTTGGCAATGATAACAAGATTTTGCAAAGTCGTGAGAATCTCAGTGCATGGTAGGCCAATAGTATCCGCACTACAAGATCCTATGTGCAGTCTGAATACCATTATGGTACCCATCATCACGTGATGAACGATACGATTTTAGAATACTCAGAATCTCAACCTCAGGCATACAATGACGAATAATAGCATAAAAAAACTACGATACAAGAAACGTGTATCCCAAAAAATATTCTTCACATCATGCATCAACTTCTTCCTTTGGTAAAAAGAAAAATCCGTGGGTACCAAATAGCTTGCCAAGTAATTGATGAAGTCTGCAAACCAGAATCATCCAAAAATTGTTCATCTGAAAACACATTATTAATGTCAGCCTTATCACCAATCTTGAGAAAAGCTTCATCCTCCAATCTACACAAGTGATCAACAACTTTATATTTTGTCCACTTTCAAACATTCACCACAAAATCAAATTCTTCCAACAACAACACCCATCTAATCATTTGTGGTTTTGCATATTTCTTAGCCATCAAATACCTCAATGTCGAATTGTCATATGCATTATGACCTTAGTATGAGAAAATAAGATTGAAATTTCTCTAATCCAAACACCACTACATGATGATCTTGATCGATCACAGTGTATTTTTCTGGGCTACATTTACGGCCTTGCTTGAATAGTAAATACGATTAAGTATATTCTCATGCCTTTGAACAATACTGTGCCAAGCGCTACCCTATTTCACCAGACATGGCCTCAAATGTCCCCCCCCCCAATCTGGTGCAACAATGATTGCAGCAGACACTTGCTTCTTCTGAAACTCTCCAAATTCTATCAGACAAGCCTCACCAAAGTAAAACTCACCCTGCTTTTCAAGTAGTTTGCACAATAGATGTGCAATTTTTGAGAGATCTTGTATGAACCTCCAATAGAATCTTGCATGCCCGAGAAAACTTCTCAGTCCTTTAATGGAGATAAGTTGGAGAATCTTTTATATTACCTCAACTTTAGCTCTATCCACCTGAATATATGTGTTAGAAATCCGATGTCCCAACACTATGCATTCTCTGACCATAAAGTGATACTTCTCCAAATTTATCACCAAGGTATAGTCTTCACACCTTTTTAGTACCTTGACTATATTATCCAAGCATTGATAAATTGATTTCTCTACCACTAAGAAAGCACCCATGAACACCTCAATAGTTTTCTCCATCATATAAGAGAAAACAAACATCATATAATGCTAGAAGGTCGATAGAGCATTGCACTACGAAAATGACATGCATGTAAAGGCGAAATTCTCATAGAGGCAAGTAAACGTGGTCTACTCATAGTCTTCCGGTGCGATATCTATTTGATTGTTCCCTAAATAACCATTAATAAAGCGATACCAACCCTTTTTACAAGTATATCCATCAACCAGTCAGTGAAAAGCATATAGAAGTTTTTATTCTCTATTCAAGTATCCAACTTCCACTAGTCCATGCAAACACTTCATTTGATCACTCGACACATTGAGGCAAGCTCTTTTCTCTCATAATGTACCACAAAAATACAACCCTTCTTAGTCACACACGAAACTAACGTCTAAAATGGGATAGATAACTCCAACATCCAACCACTTGATGATATTCTTCTTAACTACCTCTTCATAATAGCATTTAATCTTCTCTAGTTCTCCATACTTGTGATCAGGAATGAGTTGGATTTTGTGAGAAAAAATATCTCGAGGGATCCGCATAATAACTGCAATAGTCCACCAAATAGCTTGCTTGAACCTCTTTAACCCGATACCAAACACTCTACTTGTCGCTGTTTAAAATTTGCCGCAATAATGGCCAATAGAGTGTCCAATTTACTAAAGAATACATAACTCAAATATAGGGGTAAATCTTTGAGCTCTAATTTTTCTACCTCTTCAACAAATTATTTAACGAGATGATAGTCACCATTTTTCATACTTAACTCCAACTCTTTTTTGTTTGGTTAATATTCACACCTTTCATTTGCGTCAACCAACACATCATACTTTTCAATACAATCACTCTTTAAAGTCAACTTCTTACAATGCCTCAACACGCAGTCTCTCTTCAGTTTACACCTTGGACTCGCTCTCAAATCTATATCTTATAGCAGATATGTATTGGCGCTCACCACGCTGTTTCATGGATCTACAAATATTCAAGGTTATTTCATCTTTGTTATGTCTAAACTTTATCTGCCCTATTTCCATATCAACCAAAGCATTCGCTGTTGCAAGGAATGGTATCCCAATAATTATGGGAACCTCAAAGTCAACCTCATAATAAATAATAACAATATCTACCAAACAATAGAGTGATCCCACTTACTAGCACATCATGGATTTGACTAATGATTCTCGTTAAAATTTTATCGTCCATAAACAACTGCATCTTAGTTGGTTCTAGGTTTCCCTTTCAAAGTTCTTATAAATAGACAACATCATAAGATTCATGCTAGAACCAATATTACATAATACCTTAAATATATGTTCTAACCCAGTGGTAAATGGGAAAGGGAAAGCACTGGAATCCGCTTTTTCTACACAAGGGTCCTTGTAGCAATATCACTACAATATTATAACTTATCATCATCTTCAAAACTCACAGATCTCTTCTTTGTCACCATGTAATTCATAAACTTAACACTAATGGAACATTAATGGAAAGTTGTTTCAATATAGTGAGAAACCTGTTGTATTTTCCTTCTTCAGGCTTTTTTACTGACCTCTCTGGGAAGGGAGGTGTAGGTCTAGGTATGGGAAGAACTTTCCCAGTTACCATCACTTAAATAATTTGAATTTCCACCCAGATGACATAGGTGGATTAATTGTTTGCCTACCCCCCGGAGTAATTTGCAATACAATTCCCGTTATTCTTTCGATTGTCATAGTATTACTTGGAGAGTTCAAGGTAGGCATGGGTTAACTGTGGTGGAAAACTACGTAATCTGTTGATGAAGATGCTTTGTTGACACTTCAGGAACATCAAATATTTTACCATTACCAGACTAGTAATTCCTAATCTTCTTCACATTCTCATTGGTCGCATCGAACCTTCTCATCATCCTTCGCATCATATCCTCAATATGTAACATATTACTTCCAGCATCCCTAGGACAAGATTCCCGATTTATAGATGGAACATAAGGTCCAACCTGATTGTTGCTATTGCCATTATTTTTCTTATTGTATGTGTTTTCGTAATTCTAGTTCCCATCCCAGACATATTGACCATTTTCGGTTGAAGTTTCCATAGTTTTGACGTTTGTTTCCTCGATCTTGGCGGATATTATCCATATTGGAACCTTGAAGGTTCAGTCAGAAATCCTCTGTCCAATCATTTACCATATTAGCAGCCTTTTTGTTGTAGCAATCCTCAGCCGGTGGTAGAGTTCCAGTCAAATAATCAAACATAATTTACCTTATCAACACCTTTTCTTCCATGCTTCAATACTAACCACATTTCCATTCTCATCTATGCCATCTCTTTACGAATATCATTTGCGGATCGGTAAGTTGTGGCTTTCACTGCCAATGTGTTTCTCCTAGTTCCCAACTTTCTTATGCTCTAGGAGATTTTATCAAGTTTCTCCACAATCTACTCAAAAGTGCATTCCGCATACCATCCCTCAAAAAATGTATCAAGAACTGCTTTACTATTTTTATCTAGACTTCGGTAGAAATATGTTTGCAGTGACTCATTATTAATGTTAATATTCGGAACACTTCTAATAAAATTGGTGAAACGGTCGCAAGAAGTACTCAGAAATTCTCAAGGTAGCGCCATGAAGTTGTTTAGCTGATCCTTTTTGTTCAGCTTCTTGGACACTGGAAAATTTGTTTCTAAGAACGCAACCATAAATTTATACACTTACATTGTCATTCAATGATATAGAGAATACTTGCAGCCTGATAATATCCATTTCCCAGTTTGGTCGACCTACACATATTTTTCAAACCCCCTTCAGCTTGGCTATGTGAGCATGAGTCTCATCCAATTCCAACTCTACAAATAAGCCACTTGCATTGAGCATCTCCTTAAAGCTACTATAAACACAAAGGTGTGACTCTGTGTTAGAGGGGGTAGGACAAATGGTCCATAAGAATTAGCAATATTAAAATTGACCGTGTAGTTTTTATGGTATCATGGCTCTAGTGACTTCTGCAACCTCAATGCATCTCCCAATCGATTCTCAGCTGGACCCTGATTATTTTCATTAACAGCCCTTGCATGTTGCAAACCGATACCATCACCTAATTATCCTCTCATAGGGTTAACTGGTGCTCCCTTGTTATTCATTCTCCTTAGTGTTTGGTGGCTCTTTGAATCATATGTAGTATGTGGTTGTTATTGGCTTCGTGTACTTGGCATACAGTAGAGTTGGAACCAAAAAAGGACAAAAACAAAAATAAAAGTAAAATCAGGAAATCTTTGGCTAAAGTTTAATGGTGTATTTAAAGTTAATCTAAAAGCCAAATTTACTTGCAGTGACGCCAAATTTGATACGCTCAAATTACAACTCCCTAAATAAGAATAAGTTATCATTATAATGTAAAGAACCTAACTTGTTTGATGAGTCAATCTCATGAGGAAAATGCTTTAGACTTAAGATTCACAAACGATTATATTCGTTTAGCTAATATATTTTCAGAAACAAGTAATTAATAGGGGGGAATAGTAAAACAAATTCAGAATATTGTGTAAGTAATTAGTGAGCAAGATTCAAACTTTTTTTATTATCAAGATAAGAAAATAACTAGGCATAACTGTTCTCTACAAGCTCATAACACGATAATACTAGCAAGAGCATCACATTCCTAGTGTATTATATGAAAATGCTAGGTTATGTATCTTTAGATCCTTTGTTCGGCATATGTGACGCTATTTTTTTGCCCTATGAACGTGCTAAAATATTGTCAAGGTATCTTATTAATAGTGTGACATAGGCCGATAAAGGGTAGAAAATTATATATGAAATAAGTTTGGGCGGGGGGGACTATTTAGCATTTAGCAATTTTAAATTACTAGAAAGAAGCTAATATTTTGAAATAGTCACTTTTTTAAAAAAAAAATCTAGAAATTTGGTAAAGTTTGAAATAACTAAGTTTTCTCAAACTGCAAATGATAATAGCTGCTATATAAGGATGATAAAGGTCCAATGCCAGATATGGTTGGAAAGATATTAGAATAACTTTTCAAACGTAACCAAGTATGCGCAATTTCGAGTTCGTATAAGTTAGGTATAAACTTTGAAAGTTGGTTGTTCGAAGAAGGAAATTTCCAATTTAGATTTTAGAAGGGTAGTTTGGTATTTTCCCTGATGTTTTATTTTAATTCCAATTGATTAATTACTTAGGGTTCTAAACTGAAATTATTCAGTTTAGAGATTTTGAAAAAAAGACTTAGGGTTTTTGTAGAAAGAATGCTAGAGAAAGGTGAAGAGGAAAAACATGATTCGCCAAGAACGATAAATTTTGGTTGTGGAATTTTCCAAGGAAATGATCCTACAAGGTATGTAAGTCAGTCATAACATTGGGTTCATTCAACACGCGACAAACATGTTTAGTTCAGTGAAATTCATCCTAAAAGAGTTTGAAAGTCGATGTTCTTGTTAGTTTCTTGAATTTGAATGTCGTTTTCGAATTGGGATGAATTCAGGAGTTTGTGAGATCTTTAAGTTGATTTTAGAGTTATTTTGAGTTAGTTCTAGGGTCATATGTTTTGGGTATCGGAATATAAAATGAATTTGAGAATAATAGTTGAGCTTATGCGAATTAGGCCTGGAAAACGAAGAGGAAAAAGTCAAACAAGAAATAGAAACCAGGTCCGGAGTATGGACCTATTCCACAAGTAGACAAAAGTTAATTCCGTATCATGGTCAGGACGCAGACTCCTTTCTCTAAAAATTTAATTTAACGAGCAAATATTAAAATGCAACTCCAAGTCGTAAACTTGTTCCAAGACGATGGTTTCATGACTTTCTCATGTTTAACTATCTAAAAACATTTCTAAACATCATGAGATCATATCAATCTTAAATCATAATCCTTAAATTCATAATTTAATTCAAGGAGAGCTAAAGTTATGGTTAGAAGATAAGTAGCATGTCAAGAGAAGTTTATAAAGTCTTCAAAGGTCTTTCACATACCTTTTTACCTTATTTTAAGAATTCAGTTTTAAATTAAATAAAGATTAAAGTTTTGAAGTTCATTTCTTCAAAGATTTATATGGGAAGTACGTATTCCCAAGAAATTTAAATTGTTTTCACATTGGAGAAAGAAATGGAACATCGAATCCAAGAGAGCTTTTAAGATAAATTTTAAGTAACTATATGAGAAAATAAGAGTTCTTTTTTACAAACACATGAGCTAAGAATATTTTGGGAGACTATTGAGCACCACTATGGGGATGTGAGTTCATATGAACTCAAGTCTCATTAAATAATGTAGCCATTATGAGTAAGAAAAGATAGTACTTTTTTGATGACTCCTTAAGACTCTTTTTTATAAGCTAGTGGATCCAGGAAGTTAAGTAGTTATATTTGACGGCAAAGTATAGGAAAGTTCTGATAGTGTGGGAAAGATGTTGTATCACCAATTAGGCTCATAGTAGTGGTTGTCGGATAGAGAATCGCTCTGAAAAACTATGTTAGTTTATTATATGAGTAAACTTGAGATTGTTATTGCATATTCATCAACGAACTAAGATACTTTTATTATTTCATATAGATTTTCATATATTACATGTTTTTGATTGAGTTTTTTCCGTTAATTTATTCGTTTGTTGAGGAGATTCAAGGTAAGTGTTTCTTTTGGAATATTTTTAAGCCAAGAAATTGTCTAGCATTCTGACACATATATTGGTACATGCAATGTAATGATTCTGGTTGAACTACATTTGTATCATAATGTGAACGCATGTAAGTATAATACTTTTAAGTTTTTATTTGTTTAACATTCCAACTCGCATACTTGTACATTCAATCTAGTGTTGCCTGTTTGTCTACATCGTATCATGATGTAAACTCATGTAACTACGATTAGCACCAAGTGCCTCGTTGATCAAGTTGAGCACTCAAAATCTATTGGGTGAGTCTTCATGCATTTAAAGTATCCCTTTTACCTATGTATCCAGTATTTTGTTCTAAGGATGATCAACGATCTTATCCTGACATCCCTCCTTGTTTTAGAGGCTTCAAAAACAGTTAGTATTTCAGTTGTCATTGCATTATATGTTGTTTAAAGACTTATGTTGCCGTTTTGGATATGTTTTATATCTCTTTAAAGTTATATTTGAGATTTTCTTGTTAAGCCTTTCGCTGACTAAGTAAATCAGGACAAGGGTTCGTTTAAGGCCAGCAATCATACTTCAGTGTCAACCAAGTCTAGTGTATAGTGTCAGGGCATGCCGTAATAAGACCTTGATATAGTATAAGTGTGTCTCTATAATTTCGAGCATAGGTTTAGAGGGTACTTATATAGTTTACCTATTTATTTTGATAATATGGTGACCAAGTCAATTTTATGTGTATCTTAACTAATTTCACGGAATATATGGTACCTTATACCAATAATAAGTACTTGATAACTCTATTCACAATGTTAGGAGATGGGAGAATCATACATCTGGTGATTTTCGAGCACTTTGATAATGACTAGTTCACACCTTTAAATATTATATAGTAAAATATTATAAGTATATAAAAATAAAAAAATTTGTTAACTGTAGGTGCGAGTAAGTTACTAATAATAATTAGAATATCCTATAGACTAATTTGTTTCATTAATAAATTTTGTCAATATTTTACTAATATATTTAGTCATGTCTTTAACTTGTAGCATGTATAAGTGTATGATATTTTCATTGTAAGTGTTTATATTTAAATATACAACATATATATTCAAAAATAAAAGAGATATATTTTCATTAAAAAAAGTCAAATAGATCTCCCAAAAAAATCTATCGACAAATTTGTGTGACAAAACTTCACCCAATAATGACTTGTCAAAAGTATTTGTAAATTTGTATCCAAACACATTGATTAACTTCACCCATAAATTACATACTAAAAGTTTAGAAGTTAATGATCAAACGCATGGAAAAATTTTACCAAGAAATAATTTGCCCAAAATATTTGAAAATATGCGTTGAAATGTACCTTTAGTTAAGTTGATAAAAAATTTGTCTATTTAAATTGAAAGTTCATATCTCATAACAAGTATCATATCAATTTCTTTTTGCTTCTAATATTCTTTTCATCAA
Organism: Solanum lycopersicum; assembly: GCF_036512215.1. Taxonomy (NCBI): domain Eukaryota; kingdom Viridiplantae; phylum Streptophyta; class Magnoliopsida; order Solanales; family Solanaceae; genus Solanum; species Solanum lycopersicum. The sequence continues at coordinate 22,430,791 of NC_090802.1, forward strand.
AGAGAATTGATTTGATTACAATATTAGGTTAGAAAGTTAATGCTTCATCATAAAAACAAATTGTGATACTTACAAATAATGGAGATATTTCGATATAATGAACATCCTTCCTTTAAAAATATTGATCAATACTTTATATAAATGAGGTGGTAATATGTCACATTCGTAAACTTGTTCATGCTTATACAAAAGACAAGGGAATTTAATTTTCATGATGGAATACTGTTATTTTCATCAAATGGTATTATATATAAGTACTTGATCAATTTTTTGAATCTTGATATAATAGTAACTGAAAGTACTCATTTTATTATCGCTTATTTAAAAATTCGTAAGGTTGCTGTTGATATTTCTCACGTTGTTTAAACTCAATAAGATGAGAAATTTTATTTAGCATTATATTGGAGATTGAAAATCAATCGATAATTTCAAAATTTTTGATGAAAATAGCATTATTGGAAAATCAACAATACATTCTAATTTACATGCTTTTTCGTATAAGATGAATGATGTTTTAAAACTCTGACGTATTGATCGTCTTCTATCAATGGGGTTGTTGGCATCCTTTCATCTAAATACAAGTATGGATTTACTTCTTGTTAACAATAAAATATATTGAAATTTTGATAATACCCGATTAGTTGGATGGGTGAACTTTCACTTTATTGGTGATGGTTCTAGGTATCCTCCATCTTGTAATGATTCCCTCCAAAATTTTCTCTTCCCCTTTTTCCTATGTAATAAAATATTAATGAAGAAAATCATTAAAAAAATTATCTAGAATCACATGAATTAATCATGAAATTAGAACACTGATTGTGTCAGTTTAAAGAACTCATATCTATGATTAGTTAAATTTGTTTGAGAAAATTAAAACGTTTAGTATTTTCTCTAACAACGAAATTAGAATTGCACTAATATATATAAATACACACATACACACACCAAATATTGATCAAAAAAGTTAAAAGGTTGTATCAAATACAATCCAATTATTATATGCAAAATCGATCCTAAAGAGAAATTATTTTGACATACTTTCTAATGACAAGTAAGATTCAAAATGATTATCATATTAAATTCACGTTATAATAAATTAGAATCTACGTGAGATTCTATAAAAGGAGTAGTGGACCTGTTGAAGAGCCACTTTCTGACTCAATTAGGGTTTTGAGGTCTTGCAAAAGAGAATGATTAGTAAAGGAGAAAGTTGAATAATGAAATCTTAAATTATTCACATAATGAATGTCATTTTCGGCAAAAGGCAAGAAGTCGCAAAAGGAGCGTACAATGCAATAAAGAAATAAGAACTATACTCAGAAGAAGTTGTTGTATCTTCTTTAAGGGTAAATATAAAAGTTATAGTTATTTGCTAGAGTTAAGGTACTAGAGTTAGTCGCTTAGATTTTTCTATTGTAACTTTAAGCCGCCCTTAGAAGTTAGTGAGAAGTTGTTTAAAATGCTACAAGATGGCGTTCATGGTTTTTATTTCCCTCACTAAGGAGTTATTCCCCAATAAAATGTTATTATTTTGTATTACGACGCTATGTTAAAGTATTATAAGAACCAAGTTCTTATATAAAATTGGTGATAAAAATTTCTTCATTTTTATATCATCAAAAAGAATTTAATCATATTTTTAAAATTATATGATTTTGATTTACATGTTTCATACTCCTTCCTTTCCATATTAAATTAAGCTTTGAGGAGTTTCACACTCTTCAAGAAGAGTAGGTTAGGACATAAATTCAACATAATTTTCCATTTTTCTCCTTAATAATTATTGTAAAAAATAACTAAACATTAATTATAATAAGTAATTTCAATACTCACCAAAAAAGTAAAATTGGAAGAATATTTGAAAGATAGTCTAGAAGATTGAAAACATACGTTAAATTTAAAAATAGAAAATTCCTCAAAGGTTATGTTAATATGGAATGAAGGAAGTATCATCTAACTTTTTTACTTGTCTTTTTCGATCTTCAGATAAATCAACTGTTAAATTTGTATTCATTTTCTATATCAAATTCGATGTTCAATTTAGATGAAACATGTTCATTTTTAATATATAATTATAAACGAATAACTAGCGAAAAAAACATAAATTATCTGGTTGAATTCTCAATTTTCAAATTAACTAAACGCGTTTGTGAAAGTACCACTGGCCAATGTTTTTAAAATGAATTAGGTGTATTTATATATAAATATATATTTATGTGCTTATGTTTATAATTCCATTATTTAACTTCACTTTTAAAAAAATATAGTATTGTTAATACTAAACTTATCGACCTCAAATTAAAATTATTTTTATGGTAAGTGAGCGCGATTAAAAATATTTTCAATCATTCTTGTAAGGAAATGAAAATTTTAAGGTTGTTATTTTTTCATGACCCAGACCATCTTGTTTGACAGCCACTCTAACCACTCGATCGGAGAACCACTACTACAACACAAACTAATAAAATAAAAAACAATTTAGGCAATTAACTTACAAAAACAAGTTAGTTACCTAAACAAATGCGCAATTAAATATCTAGAACCTGAAATTCATTGTAAAAAATTCTACTAATGAAAAGTCTAAGAACAAGAGATAGAACCCTGAAACTAAACAACACCTTAAACAAATAGTCTGAGTACGAAGAGAGTGGACTAAAACAAAACAAAACTCAAGGAAGCCCGGAAAAACTAGATCACCCTTGAATTTTAAATGATCATTGACATTCTAAACGAGGTTTGTCAATCGTCACTGGAGGATGTCGTATCGTCAAAAAAATAAGAGCAACTGCACTATCATTACACTCCCATTGTGTACTTGTCGGATCATGCGATTATCCCAACAGGCGAAACATATTCAAGTAACCACAACTTTATAAAATAGGCATATACTGAATATATACAATGGTAGTCATAATTTAAGGATAAATTTAGCATCCCACATTCTCAATAATACAATTTGGTTATAAATTTAGAGCAACATACAACTTTACAATGTCAATTATCATTAGATATGAATGTAATCATCACAAGTAGATGGACAACACAATTCACTAGTGCTCTAACTAAACCCAATTCAATGGTCCTCTTATAGAACCCACACTAAAGTTGTTACTATACCGGAAAGCGGTATCCAATCAAGGCTAGTGTGACGGAACGTGGCATCCAATCTCATATTTATGCCGGAACATGAAAATAAATTCATTATTCAAATTCTTTTCCCTGTGAAAAAATTATCATGCAAAATTTTTCAGGCCCCAATTCATTGTTAATTTGCTTTTACCTAACGACGGAATCAAGTTGTTAAAGTAGATACAATTTAACCATCTCAACCCTGAGCGATCAACTAGGAGAAGACTAGATAAAGTAAGGGTAGATTAGTATGTGAATCATTATATTACTAGGGATACTTGTCTCGTTTGCTCTTCTTACCGAATCTCATTACCCCCTAAGTATATTACATCTCCAATCTCAAACCAACCAATCGAGTACCTACACATTCTCCCTTATAATGCATTAATGAAGTCATCTCATCATTGACGTGATAAATATTATTTTATGTAAACTTAATTAATCAAAAAAATGAATCTCAACAACTTCTAAAGTTTATTGTACATATGTCTTCCACATGTTATCAAGGATCTTGACACAATCATTATGACTAATCCTTACTCACATCACCATGATAAAATCCAAAAATCAAACTCGCTATAATTAGAGGTAAACGTAAACCAACCAACAAACCAACTAAGAATCCAACAACACTATCAAAATGCTAGATTTAGTAATTCTAGATTAACTCTTACGCACAATATAATTTTATTCATTGATCCCCATATTCAACCACACATAATCGATATATGACCTCGATGATAAGATGAAAATCTAGATTGTCAGACAACGGTGATTAAACAAGGAAGCTTCTATTAATTCTCAAAAGCAAGGTGGTAGAAGTAGAACCATCAAAATACTTTAACAACTCCAAGACCATACCACATAAGTCTTCAGAATTAACCACGTCTTCACAAATCATCCCACTAGACAAAGAGAACATCGCAGGATATGGTAACCCTGCCTCCCACTAGGAATCCACCTACAGAAGTGAACATATATGATTGCAAAACTAGTGAATCTTACTCACAATATTAACGAAAGTCATCGCACACGGACCATTTACCTTATCATAACCTAACACTTTTTAAATGAAACCTTTCTTAGGTACTTAAAATATTAAGTAATATGTATTACAATAAACCCCAAGTGTATGTCCTTTCAAATTCTCAATACCATATACAATTGATTATTTTCTCACTTTTCAAAGTCATACCTTCAAAAAAATATATCACCATGAATGTAGATAAACAATAAAAAATCTAAATTGTTATTTCAAATGTATAACTCAATCCCCTTATATATTAACATTATCTTAAATCTTTAATATTCTTATGCATTCATGAATCTTTTCTTATCATGGATCAGATCTTTGTCAATCTTTCAATATTTTTTTCTAAACTTCAACCCTACACCTTGCTAAACTCCAAAAAAAAAGGAACTTATCATCACACTCTATATAATGTATGTATACTCATTTATCGAGTTTTTTTCCAATAGTTTATAACAAATGTGATGGACTTGTAAAACTATTACCATAGTCACAACAAAACAAAAGAAATCACGTATCTTTTAATCCAGTTACATAATCCTCTAAAGATACCTCTTTAGCCCTTGGAATAAAATTAAATATTTTTATATTTACCTCTCTCTAAGGGTTGCACTTCATCCCACTATTTTTCTTCACTATGACTTAGGTTCTTATACATTATATTCGAGTGGTGTGCCACCATCTTATAAAACTTTCCATAAAACCATGTTACACTAAATATTTGAAAAACACGACCTTAGATAATCGCAAGTCATATTACTACACAAAATTAGCTTAGCCACAATTTTACTATATTGTTGCATCCTATCACAATCTACTATGAACTATTATTACCATTACACTCAGCCAGCCTTGACTATCACTATGCATACAACATTTCATCAACATGACACCTAAAAATCAGGCAAACTCATCAAACTCAAAGGACTAACACAATCTTACTGCGCACTCTCTTCCTAAAATATAAATTTCCTTCACCCAAGTATACAAAATGGAACATTATTTATCCATAAGCTTTTTATTCTTGTATTAATCCATTGACTTATGGATTAAGATAAAATCATTAGCCCTTGTACTATCCTCCTTTTTATCAAACAAGACAGAAGCATCCCAATTGAAAACACTATAACGAATAAATCCTTTATCAAGACGATCTTGGATTTAAACCTTAAGGTCTCTCAACTATGAAACCCCTGGAATAGACCCAATAGAGGGGATTCCACCTCCACATACTGTATATGATCCAATTACGTCAAACATTCCTTCCCACACTAGATTCCTACTCACTTGAAAGATCGATTGTTGCTGACTTTTACTTGTACCCGCTTCCAACTTTAACATTTCTTTACCCCTTTTTTGTTAAAAATAATGAGGAGTGCTGTGGTTTTGTGGCGAAACTATCATTCAAAATCCACCAAAAAAATTCACTTAGTGGCACCGCACTTGGACACTAGAGTCTTTGCGGAATGTGGGAGCAACTTGAATATGGGAATTTGAGTTTGTGGATGAAGGAATGGGAATGATATAAGAGGGAGTGATGGTTGATTTGTGGAGTGACATAGGGTCTTTGGAAGATTTTAAAAGGTTGGCGGACAAAAAGGAGGGTTTTGGGAGTGAATTTGAAAATGGAGATTTATAAATAGGACGTTTTCAGGTTGGGTCGAGCAGAGTAGGTCTAGGACCTACAAGACTCTACTTACGGTTCATAGGTCAATCTACGGTCTGTAGATTAGGATTGTAGATCACATTTAGACTAAAAAAATTATGGGATCTACAAGAACTATTTACGGTCCGTATAATGAACTATGGACCGTCTATGGCATTCGTAGACCTCTGTACTAGACTTTTTTCTGTAGTATTTTTAATTGCGTACCTGCATTTTTAATAACTATTTGATATTTTTTTTTGCATTTACTGGACACTTTTAAGGCACAGATCCTGTGCTATATCTAGCATACACTAAAACAATAATCAAGAACTTATCTAGTTTAGAACAAAGAATCAAATAAGCAAAGAAAACTGCTACACAAAATTATAAATTACGCCTTCGATTGTCTCTTAAGAAATACTTGATTTAACATTGTGCCAAGATGCAGGACTCTTGACTACTTACTCTTCATTAAAAAAGTAGGCCACAATCACTTCTAGCTTCTCCTTCAACTTTCCAAATGCTATCACCCAAGCATCACCAAAGTAAAAGTCTCTCCCCTTTTTATGAAATTTGCACAATAGATGTGCAATTTTTGAGAAATATTTTATGAACCTCCAATAGAATATGCATGCCCAGGAAAACGTCTCACACCTTTAATGGACATAGGTAGGAGAAGCTTCTATATTACCTTAAATTTAGTTGTATCCACCATAGTACCTTTTTTTAGAATTTCGATGCCCCAACATTATGCATTCTTTTACCATAAAGTGACACTCCTCCCGATTTATGACCAAGGTACAATCTTTAGACCTTTTCAATACCTGAGCCAAATTACCCAAAAAATCATAATACGAGTTACCTCAAAAGTTTTCTCCACCATATCAGAGAAAATAGACATCATACAATTCAAGAAGGTCGCTAGAGCATTGCACAACCCAAATGTCATGAATTTAAAGGCAAAGTTCCCATAGGGGCAACTGAAGGTGGTTTCTCTTGGACTTCCGGTGTAATGAATATTTGATTATATCCTGATTAACCATCATGAAAGAAATACCAAGCCTTTACCGTAGGTCTATCCGACATCTTGTCCATGAAAGGCATAGGAAAGTGGCAATTCTCTGTCCAAGCATTCAACTACCACTATTCCATGCAAACTCTCCGTCTGGTCACTCACCACATTTGGACAAGCTCGTTTCGCTCATAAGGCACCATAGAAATACCACCCTTTATTGGCACACACAAAACAGGACAAAGCCAATTATCGTCTATAATAATATCTGCAATCGTCTACCCAATAGCTCGGTTGAACCTATTAAACACCGATACCAAACACTTTAATTGTTTTCCATAAAGATATGCAATAATAATGACTAATAGAGTCTAAAATTTACCAAAGAATATATAACTCAAATGTGGGGGTAAGTCCTTGAGCTATGATTTTTGTGCCTTTTTGACAAATAGTTTCGCCGGATGATAATCACAATTCTGCATATCTAACTCGAACTTCTTTAACTTCGACTGATATTAACACCTATCAAGTGCGGAAACCAACTCATGATACCTTTTATTTCAATCACTCTCAAGGTTCAACTTCTTTTGATGCCTCAACACCCATTCTCCACTCTATATTTTATAGCAGATACCAATTGGAGTTCACCACTATGCTTAATGGATCTACAAATATTGAAGTTCGCTTCTTATTTGTTAAGTATGAACTTCATTTTCCACTTGTTCCATGTCAACCAAAGCACACCCTTGAGCAATGAGTGGTCTCCCAATAATTATGGGAACCTTAAAGTCAACCTCAGAATAAAGAATAACAATATCTACCAGAAAAAATGAATGACTCCACTTTCACTAGCACATCATGGAGTCGACCAACGGTCCTCTTTACAATTCTATCGTCCATGAGAAACTTCATTGTAGTTGGTTCATGGGTTCCCATTTACAACTTCTTATAAATGGACAACAACATGAGATTCATGCTAGCACAAAGATCTTATAATTCCTTGGAAATATGCTATAACATAGTGGTACATCGGATATTCAAAGAATCAGAATCCTCATTTTCCTACAGAAGGGGTCTTGTAGCAATAGCACTACAATGTTGTAACTATCATCATCCTCGAAACTCACAAATCTCTTATTTGTCATCATATACTTCATAAACATAAAAACCCAGACATTTTCCCCAAAACTTCTATCACTAGAACACTAACGGAATGTTGTTTTAACATAGTGACAAACCTGCGATATTTTAATTCTTCATTCTTCTTTACCAAGCTCTATAGGAATGGAGGCAGGGTTCTAGGTATGGGAACAACTTTTCCTGTTACCACAACCTCTTTGTATGTCACATTCTCGGACTCTCCCCTTATCTCAACCACATCATCAACTCACTAATCTCAATTTCCACCTAGACGACATAGGTGGATGAATGGTATGCTTATCCTTGCGAGTAGTGACTACCATGCAATGCCCGTCATTCTATGGATACTGGATAGTGTTGCTTGGAGAGTGCTAGGTAGGCATGGGTTAAATGAGGTAGAAAACTACAAAATCATTTGCTCAAGATGTTTTATTAACACTGTGTGGACATCAACTTTTAGAACAATACCAGACTAATCAATCCTAATTTTCTTCACATTCTTATTGGTCTCATCGGACATTCTCATCATCGTTCGTATCATATCCTCATTACGTAACAAATTAACTTAAACTTCCCTAGGACCAAATTCTTAATTTTGTGGAGGAACATAAGGTTCAACTCGATTGTTTTTGTTGCCATAGTTGTTCTGATTGTATTTGTTGTCGCAATTGTAGTTCCCCTTCCCATATATATTGACCTCGTTCAGTTGAAGGTGCCATAGTTTCATCCTTTAATACATTGACATTGGTGCAAATTATCCATATTTAAATCTTGGGAGTTTGGTCGGTAATCCTCAGCCTAATCATTCACCGTATAAATAGCCTCTTAATTGTAACACTCCTCAAGCGGTGGTGGAGTTCTAGGTAAATAGTTCACAACATTAAATTCTCAAAACCTCTGCTTACATGCTTCAATACCGACCCAATTTACATTCTCATTTATGTCACCTCTTCACGAATATCATTTGCGGATCGGTTAGTTGTGGCTTTCACTGCAAATGTGTTTCTCCTATTCTCAAACTTTGTTATGCTTCAGGAGATCTTCTCAAGTTTCTCCACAATCTGTTCAAGTGCATGAACCATACGGACAGTAACAATTGTTTCAAGAACATCCTTACTATTACATCTGACACTCTGTAGAAATATGCTTTCAACAACTCGTCATTAATGTAAAGATTCAGAACACTTCTAATAAAAATGGTGAACAGGTCGCAAGAACTAATTAGAGACTCTCAAGGTAGCACCACCGAAGCTGTTTAGCTTATCCTTTTTGTTCATCTTCTTTGACACTGGAATTTTTTTCTAAGAACGCATCCGTAAATTGTTTAAAAATGTATATTCAGTAATGAGGGAGTTCCTTAAACCAAACACCTACATTGTCATTCAAGATAAATGGAATATTCACAACCAGATAATATCCATGTCCTAGTCCGGTCGACCAACACATCTTTTTCAAACCATCTTGAGCTTGGCTATGTGAGCATGAGGGTCATCCGACGCCAACCCTGAAAATAAGCCTCTCGTATTGAGCATCTCCATCAAGCTACTATTCACCAGAATGGTGTGACCTGGTGGTAGAGTGGGTAGGACAAGCTGCCTATCAAAATTAGCAATATTAAAGTTCACAATGTAGTTATTATGATTTCGTGGCTCTAGTGGCTCCTTTATTCTAAAATGTATATCCTAGTCGATTCTGAACTGAAGCCTAACTATTTTCATTAACATCCCTTGGAGGTTTGTACCCAACACCATCACCAAATTCACCTCAATAGGTTTCATTGATTCTCCCTTGTTAATAATTCTCCATAGTGTTTGATTTAGCTCTGAATCATATGGAATAAGTGTTTGTCATTGAATCTATGCACATGGCATACAGTAGAGTTGGAACCTAAGAAAGACAAAACAAGAATAAAAGTAAAATTAGGAAATCATTGACTAAAGTTTAACAATGTATTTAAACTTAATCTAAAAGCTAAATTCCCTTGCAGGGGCACAAAAATTTGATACGCTCAAATTACATTTCCCTAAAGAATAATAAGTGATCATTATCAAGTAAAGAACCGAACTTGTAGGTTAGGGTTGATCTCACGAGGTTAGATTTAAACTTAACTAACGATTATATTCATTTAGCTAATGTATTTCTGGAAACAAGTAATTAATTCGGGGGGGGGGGGGGGATTTGTGAAAAAATTCTGAAAATTGTGTATGTAATTAGGGAGAAAGATTTAAACTTCATTTGTGATCAAGATGATAAAATAATTAGGGCATAAGTGTTCCCTACAAGATCATAACACGATAATACTAGTAAGAGCATTACATTCCTAGTGTTAAGATATCTTTAAATCCTTTGTCCGGCATCTAAAGAATTTCACCCCGAACCTTTTCGGCCTAGGTGACACTATCTTATAACCCAGCGTGCTTGCTAAAATTTTGTCAAGCTATTTTATAAAAAGTGCGACGTAGGCTGAAAATGGATAGAAAATTATTTAAAAAATAAGTTCGGAGGGGGGGGGGTATGTGTAGCATCTCTCCATTTGAACTTAATAGGAAGAAGCTAATATAAGGATATAGTTATTTTCTAGGAAAGAATAAAGATTAGTAATTTTGTTAAGTTAGAATAAACTAACTTTAGTCCATCTTCAAACTGCACTACCTCCTATATCATGATGAGAAAATTTCGTTTCCAGATATGGTTGGAAATATCTTGGAATAACCTTTTCAAAACAACCAAGTTTCGAGTTCATATGAGTAATTTATGCCCTTTAGAAGTTGTTTTTTTGAATAAGGAAATGTCCAATACGGATTTTAGAAGGGAATTTGGTATTGTCCTTGTCGTTCAATTTTGATTCATTTTTAGGAATAACTTAGGGGTCGAAACTGAACTTTTTCAGGTTACACTTTTGTAAAACTGACTTATGGTTTTTGGAGAAAGAACGCAAGAGGAAAAGCAAGATTCACCAAGAACAATCGATTTTGGTTTTTGTTTTTTTAAAGAAAGCAATCCTACAAGGTATGTGAGTCATTCATAACATTGGGTTCGTTCACCCACGCGACAACGAAGTTCATCTAAAAAGAGTTTTAAAGTGAATGTTCTTGTTATATATTCTTTAATTTGAATGTCATTCTTGAATTTGGCTGAATTTAGGAGTTTATGAGATCTTTACGTTGAGTTTAGAGTATTTTTGAGTTAGATTCTTGGGTAAGTATGTTTGGCATCGGAATCAAAATTGAATTTGAGAACAATAATCTTCTTAAGGTGAATTGGGGCTGGAAAACAAAGAGGATAAAAGTAAGAAGAGGAATAGGTAACCGGTCCGCGTTGTCAACCTACTCTCTAAATAAACAAATATTAGTTCCGCAACACGGTCAGGATGCAGACTCCTCTGTTTAAAAATGTAATTTATTGAGCAAATATTTAAATGCAACTCCGCGTCGCAGACTTGTTACAAGACGGTGATTTCGTGACCCTTCTAATTTTTAACTACCTAAAATTATTCCTAAAATCATGATATCATTGATATCACAAATCATAATTCTTTAATTCATAATTCAATTCAAGGAGAATTAAAGTCAAGTTAGAAGTTAAGTAGCCAATTAAGAGAAGTCAATAATGTTTTGAAAAGTCTTTCATAAAAGTTTTTACTTTGTTTTAATACTTAAGCTCTAAATTACGTAAAGAGTAATGTTTTGAAGTTCATTTTTTCAAATTATATGGGTACTACATATTCCCAAGAATTTTAAAATGCTTTCACATTTGAGAAATAAAGGGAACATCGACTCCAACAAAGCTTTTAAGATATGTTTTGAGTAATTATATCAAATCAAAGAAAGAGTTTTGATTTTACAAACACATGAGCCATCATGGGTAGTAAAGGATCATGCTTTTTAGATGACTCCTTAAGATTTTTTTATCATCGTTCAGTGGATCAACGAAGTTAAGTAGTTTATAAAGTTTTTCATATATTACATGTATTTCGTTGTTTTATTTTGGAGTTAAATTACTCATTAGTTGAGAAAAGTCAAGGTAAGTGTTTCTTTCAGAATCTTTTTGTAACATCCCCCAAGTTGAGATACTAGAAAGAAGCTTAAAAGTAGAAATATTAACTTTTGGAATAAATTGAAGTTTTGAAATTTTTTTAAGTTAGGGAAAAAGGAGTTTTTGGTCAACTTCAAATGGCAATAAGTCTTAGCTCAGGATTAGTTCGAGGCAGTTCTTGATTTGATTATAAATCCCTTGAAAAGAACTTTCCAACACCGCATAGTTTGAGCATTTTTTACATTATATGGTGGAGATATGCGTATCCAATGTTGGTCTGTCAAATTCAGAACATATCCAATCTGGGATTTTTAAGGGTATTTTGATCTTTTCGCTACCTTTTTATTTTATTCCATTTTTAGGAGTTTAATATTTGTCAAGACTGAAGTTGGTAAGTTTTAGAAAATTAGAGTTTTCACGCGAGGTCTTAGGAGAAAGGAGAAGAGAAAAGAAGAAGAGAAAAAGAACCTATTTCCCAGTTTGAGTGAATTCGGGAAGAAAAATGAAGAAATTTAGATGAGCAAAATCTAGACATAGGAAAGAGTCGCGGTACCTATTCGCAGAATAAAATTTTTTTCTCTGAGTCGCCAAGCATAAACGAGGTGTTCTTCCTAAAATGACATTTTCAAAATCAAAATTAGATCCATCCTCCGTGCCGCAGGCCCACACTCAAATTCTAATTTTTGGAATATTTCTTGTTTATTTATCTAGAATCATTCCTATATATTATGATATCTTTCCAAAAATGAATCTAATTCCTTGAATCCATAATTCTATTCAAGGATCAGTTAAGAGTTAAGTCAAGAGTAGTTAACAATTAAAGTTAAGAGAGATCAAGAGTCAAATGAGAGGATTCTTTTTCAGTTTTCATAAGACTTCTACAAAAAATTTTATTTTGTGTTAAGAAATAAATTTTGATTCAGTAAAGAGTGAAGTTGAAGTCCTTTTCTTCAACGTTATAAGGGGACAAAGTAGTCCCAAAGAGACTTGACTTGTTTTAACATTTAACTAGAAAGGAAAATTTGATTTCCAAGGAGCCTTAGGGCAAGTTTTAAGAAAAGAACTATACCATCCTAAAAGAAGCAAACCGTGAAAAATATGATTTCCAAAATAGCTTTGAGCTAAGTATTTTGAGCACCAATCTCAAAACAACAAAATGAACATGTTTTTGAAACATAATAACAAGCATATTTTTGGGAGTAGTATTGAGCATCGATATGTGGAAGAGTTTAAACAACTCACAACACTTATAAACTATGTAGCAACCAAGTGTAGAAAAAGGTTCATACTTTTTAGGTGAAACCTTTTCATAGTAGACTAGTGGATCCATCAGGTAGTTCAGGTCTTAAACCTTTGGCCGGGTATAGGATGCGCTGGTAGCGTGAGGTAGATCTCTATATAATCACCATAGCTCTTATGTGATAGTTGTAAGTTAGAGACACTCCCCTAGAAGTTATTTTATTTTTATATATATCAGTTCACTGTATTTTTACATACATTTCAGAGTTTCTTGTATCTTTACATACACAAGTAGCGTGTTTGTAACCAACTTTTCTTTATACTGCACATGTTTAAATCTGCTTTATTATTAAATAAGTTTAGTAAGTATACTTGAGTTAAGAAGTGCCAAGGTAATTGTTTCTTTAAGAATCTTTTTCTAGCCTATGTTCTACTAGCATTCCAACTAGCATACTCATACATTCAATGTACTGATGCATGTTGCCCTGCATCGTATTATGATGCCGACGCAGGTAATGAGGATCGACATCTAGCGCATCATTGATCGAGTTGAGCACTCCAAAATCAGTTTGTGATCCTCATTGCACTTCAATTGGATGTTGTAGGGTTTGTCCCAGCATTTATGTTAGTCAGTTTAAAGGATTCATAGACCGTTAGTAGTTCAGTAGTCTTTACATTTTCATTCTTATGTTAAAGATTTAGGTGGCCATTTTTGCCAAGTTGAATGTTTAAATCCATAAGACCTTCCCTAATATTTTGTTGCAGTTGAGATAAGACCTTTTATCATTACAAGTCTGATTGTTGTCTTCCGCTGAGTTAAGTAAGACAGACCAAGGATTTGGTCGAGGCCAGCAAAAGTCACCAAGTGTCAGTCTCGCCCAAGATGTAGGCTTGGGGCATGACCAGCATGATATTATAGCACAGAATTCAAGAGTCATACGGACTCTATGAGTCTGTGTTTATAGATTCCTATTAATTGGTGTGAAGCGCACCACATCTATAATTAGGAGGCTGCATTAGGAAATTTCTCCCTTTTTCACATTCCTTTTCGTGCGTTAGAGTTTTGTCTCTAAAAGTTCCTTCTAATTCATGCTTACACGTGTTTTCGATAACCATTCCCCCAGGAAAAGAAGCAAGAGGTCCTCTAGCTAAGAGGATTGTTGAGGAACAAGAGTTGGTAATGCACCTGAAGTGCAACCTGAAGGAAAAGTTACGCATGTTGAATTGCGTGAGACTATCGGAATGTTAAGTCAAGTTGCGACTCATCAAGTTGGACAGAGAGGTAATCAACATGAAGTGGAACATACGTCAATGATTCATGTGTTTTTTTATATGAAACCACGAAGCATCGGAGGTTCAAGGGTCACAGAGGATCTTGAGAACTTTGTTGAATCACTTTAGAATTTTTTTGACATATTTCATGTTAGTGATGCTGAGAGAGCAGAAATAGCTTCATACCAACTGAAAGGTATCGCTAGAGTATGGTTCAACCAATGGAAGAGGAATAGGGTTGATGATACGCCAAAAGTGAGTTGGGTTGTGTTTTAGAATGCTCTTATGGGATGTTTTATTCCTTGTGAGTTACGAGAGGAAAATATTAGAGAGTTTCTAACTCTTTATCTGGAGTCTATGAATGCTCATGAATATTGTCAGATGTTTGACCAACTTTACCTCTATGCTCCGGAGGTGGTTGTTGATATGAGAAGCAAGATTAACTTTATTTGTTGTTTGATCGTCTCCTAAGCCAAACAAGGAAGTCCAGGTAAAAATGTCGACAAGGTATATGTACATAGCAAGGCTAATGATCCATGTGCAAAAAGTTGAGGAGGAAAACTTTAAATATGGAGAAGAGTTTAAGAATAAGAGGTCTAAGACACATTCCTTCGAAAAGAAATTTTGAAAGGATCTGCTCCACAATCTACTAGTGACCTTGCACCTAGAATTAAAGGTGTGCATAATAGTCAGAGTTCACAATCCTTTAGAGCTAGACGCGCTAAGTCCCAAGGTAGTGAGGTGAAAGGACGTAATGTGGCAGAACCCACCTAGGAAAGTGTCGTTAGGACAAGGAAGGTTGCTTCAAGTGTGGACCAAGGGCTCACTTTATGATAGAGTGTCTAAAGAACATGCAAGAAAATTGTACTTGTGGAGGAACAAATCGCCTCTATCAATGGTCGCCAAGAGCAACATGATTCGCTAGATAACGTCAGTGGTAAGATTCAAGTCTTTTACTATAATTTTTATGATTTGCTAGACCGATGTGCGAGTTTATCTTTTGGACCTCATTTTGTTGCCTCGAATATTGATGTTATTCCTGAGCAACTTAGTACCATTTAGTGTTTCTACACTTGTTGGTGTACATATTCTAGCAGAAAGAGTCTATCGTGATTGCCCCATGTTCGTTAATCACAAGAGTAAATGGCTGATTTAATTGAGTTAGACCTGGTATACATTGAAGTCATTTTTTGTATGGAGAGGCATGGTTGTTATGCCTTAGTTAACTGTAGTACTCGAGTAGTCAAGTTTAAGTTTCCAAATAAGCTAGTTTTAGAGTGGCAAAAATGTTCAGTAGTGCCTAAGGGTCAATTTATTTTGTATCTCAAGAAGAGTAAGTTAGTTTCTAAGGGGTGTGTCTATCGTTTAGTGCGAGTTAATGACTTTAATGTTGATATACCTCCAATTTAGTCAGTTGTAGTAGTGAAAGAGTTTCCAAAAGTCTTTCTCGATGATTTTCTCAGATTCTGTCCATACAGAGAGATAGACTTCGACATAGATCTTCTTCAAAATACTCGTCTTATCTCAATTCAACCATAGAGAATGGAACCAGTAGAGTCGAAAGAGCTTAAAAAGAAGTTGAAAGACCTTTCAGAGAAAGTCTTTATTCGACAAACTATCTCACCTAGGGGCGCTCTGGTCTTGTAAAGTATTTATTTGACCAATTGTCTCACCTTGGGGCACTCTAGTCTTGTTTGTGTGAAAAAAGATTGATCCCATAAGAAGTGTATATATTACCGCCAACTGAACAATGTGACTATCAAGAATAAATACCCTCTTCCAAGGATTGATGATATTTTCGATAAGATTGAGGGTGCTTGTTGGTCCTTGAAAATTGACCTAAGATTAGGCTACAATCAGTTAAGAGTAAGGGAATGTGATATTCCAAAGACAACTTTCAGAACTAGATATGGACATTATGAGTTTTTAGTCATGTCTTTTGGTTTGACAAATGCACCAGCATCAATCATGGATCTTATTAATAGACTCTTCAAACCTTATTTAGATATGTTTGTTGTTGTCTTCATTGATGAAACACTAATATATTCAACGAATGAAGAAGATCATCCTAGTCACCTTGGAATAGTTCTTCAGACTTTGAAGGATAGTGGGTTGTATGCCAAGTTCTCTAACTGTGAGTATTGTCTTGAGTCTGTGGCATTCTTGGGTCAAATAGTTTGTAGTGATGGTATAAGAGTTGACACCTAGAAAATTAACATAGTGTAGAACTTGCCTAGACCCACAACTCCAATTGATAATAGTAGTTTTTTGGGTTTCGCAGGTTATTATATAAGATTAATAGAAATTTTCTCGTCCATTTCATCTCCTTTGAAGAGGTTGACTAAGAAAACAATAAATTTTCAATGGTCTTAAGCTTATGAGAAAAGCTTTTAAGAATGAAATAAGAGGTTGAGTACTACCCCGATATTGACTTTACCGAAAGGTACTCAAGGTTTTATGGTGTATCGTGATGTATCTAGAGTTGGTTTGGGTTGTGTATTAATGAAAAATGGCAAAGTTAAAGCTTATGCCTCAAGAAAGTTGAAAGTACATCAGGAAAAATTACCCAACACATGACTTAGAGTTGGTTGTTGTAGTATTTGCTTCTAAACGTGACACCATTATATTTAGGGTGTTTATGTGGAAGTGTTCACCGATCATAAGAATTTTTGGCATGTGTTTAGTTAGATAGAGGTTAAAATCAAGAAATAAAGGTTGTCTATGGGTAGTAACACCCATTTTAAGGAAGATAAGAAAGAAGTTAGCAAATAAGGTGCATAGACTTGCACGATTAGGAGTTCGATTAATAAATTCCACAGAAGAAGGAGTAGTGGTGATTAATGCGTATGAAGCATCATTATTGTCACAAATAAAAGGCGAAAAAGACCAAGACCCTATTTTGCTTGAATTAAAGGAAAAGGTTCATAAGCAATGAAACTTATGGCTTCTAAACAAGGGGGAGATGGTGTTTTGAGCTAGATGACTAAGTCACTTGGAAAGTTTAACTATTGAAGGTGTTATGAGATTTAATCTGAGAGGGTAGACTAGTCCCTAGTATATTGGTCCTTATGGAGAATCTAAGAGGATTGGCTATGCTTTTGGTACAATTAGGACTATTAAAAAAGTTAGTAGTTGTCTATCCGGTGTCTCTCATCTCCATTTTAAAGGAGTTCATAGGAGATACTTCACCTATCATACCAATTGAGGATATTGATATCAATTATAGCTTGTCTTATGATTATCTCTCGGATTAGATTTTAGATCGTCAAGTTTGCAAGTTGAGAACAAACTAAGTAGCATCAAGTCAAAATTCTATGGAGAAATCACTTAATGGAGAAGCTACTTGAAAAGCTAAAGAGGATAGGAAGAACTGACATTCAATTCTATTCAAAACCGTAGAAGTTCCAAAGTGAGGTACTAATCCTTTTCTTAGCATTTATATTAAGTTGGCATGTTGTGTTTATATTTTATGGTTGGGTGTATCAGCTGAATGTAACCATAGGCCTTGTAAGGAGCAATCTCATTCGAAAATGTATGTTCTCAAGGCGGAGATATTGTAACAGCCCTAAAATTTAGATAGCTAGGAAGAATCTTAAAGGTGGAAATAATCACTTTTGGAACGAATTAAAGTCAAAATTTTTGTTAAGATTGGGAAAAATGAGTTTTTGGTCAATCGAAACGGTCATAACTCCTAGCTCAGGTTGAGTTAAAGATAGTTCTTCATATGGTTGGAAAGACATTGAAGAGATCTTTCCAACTGAGCCGAGTTTGAGAATTTCAACATCGTATGAGGGAAATATGCATATCAGAAGTTGGGCGGTCGAATTAAGAACATGTCCAATCCTTGATTTTAAGGGTATTTTTGTCTTTTACCTACCCTATTATTTTATTCCATTTTTAGGAGTTTAATATTGGTCAAGACTGAACTTGGTCAGTTTTAGAAAATTAGAATTTTCATGCTTGGGCTAAAAAGAATTGAGTAGAAAAAATAAGAAGGGAAAAAGGACAAAATAATAAAGATCAACCAAGAAAGTTGGTGTTTTCGCTAAGGAACTTGATTCAAAAAGGTATGTGAGGCCCTTATAACGTTGGGATTGTTCTATTACGTCCCAAGCATGCTATTTCAGTTTGAATTAATCATAAAATCATTATAATATTGATATCCTGGTACCTTTTTCTTGAATTCATGTGTTGTTCCTCAATTGCCTGACTTGTGAAGTTTTTGAATTCATCACGTCGCATTATGGGTCGTTTTGGGTTAGGATCTTAGGTAAATTTGTTGGGCATCAGTGTATAAAAGAGATTTAAAGAAAAAAGAACCGAGTTTGGGTGAATTAAGGAAGAAAAACAAACAAGAAATTTCGATGGGAGAAATCTGTACATGGGAACGGTCGCGCGACCTGCTCCCATAATAAAAAATTTTGCTTGCGTCGCGGAGTTTCACAAGTTGTTTTGCCTCAAAAGATGTTTTCAAAACTAAAATTATATCATCCCTTTGCGTCGCGGACCCACCACAAAATTATAATTTTCGGATTTTTCTCAAGTTTAGATATCTAGAATCATTTCTTAACATCACTAGATCTTTTAAAACATCAATATAATTCCTTGAATCCATAATGCAATTCAATCATCAGCTAAGAGTCAAGTCAAGAGTGGCTAAGAATTAAAGTTAAGAAAAATTAAAAATCAAAAGAGAGGAGTCTTTTGATGTTTTCATAAGTTATTTACAATCATTTTAACTTTTTTTTAAGACTTAAGTTTTGAGTTAAGTATAGAGTGAAGTTAAAGTTCTTTTCTTCAAAGTTATAAGGTGAATAACTATTCCCAAAGAGACTTGAAATGTTTTAATATTTAACTAGTAAGGAATCTTTGATTTTTAAGGAGCCTTAAGGCAAGTTTGCAAAAATAACTATAGCTTCCTAAAAGAAGCAAGCGGGGAAAAATATGATTTCAAATATAGCTTTGAGTGAAATATAATTTTGAGCACTAATCTCAAAACCACTGAATCAGTATGTTTTTAAAACATAAGAGCAAGTGTAATTTTCAAATTATTGAGCACCGATATGGAGGAGAGTTCAGATAACCCACAACCCCCATAAACCTTATAGCCACCATGGGTAGAAAAGGTTCATACTTTTTAGTTGAATCCTTTTCAGGGTACACTAGTGGATCAAATAGGTTGTTCATGTCTTATACCTTTGGCTGGGTAAAGTATGCGCTGGCAGCATGAGTTAGATCGCTATATCATCACTATATATCTTATGTAATGGTTGTTTGCTAGAGAAACTCCCGAAGCAGTTATTGTATTTTTGTATACATAAGTTCATTTTATTTTTATATACATCTTAGAATTTCTTGTATCTTTACATACACATAGAGTTTATATCATATTTGTAAAAAAGTTTTCTTTAAATAGCACATGTTTAAATAAACTTTATAATGAAGTGAGTTTAGTATGTTTTCATCAGTTTAGAAGAGCCAAGGTAAGTGTTTCATTAAGAGTCTCTTTCTAGCCTATGTTGTATTAGCTTTCCAACTAATGCTCGTACATTCAATTTACTAATGCCAGTTGACCTGGATAGTATTATGATGCAAAAACAGATAATGAGGATTAACATCTAGCGCACTGTTGATCCAGTTGAGCACTCCAGAGTGAGTTTGTGAGTTTCTTTGCACTCCAGAGGACATATTTTATTTGTTTCAATTTAGTTAAATAGGATGTTGCGGGATATGTCCCAACATTTATCTGATTAAGATTAGAGGCTTCACAGACAGTTTGTAGTTAAGGAGTCTTTACATTTTCATTCTTATGTTAATGACTTGGATTGCCATTTTGGTCAAGTTGAATGTTTAAATCATTAAGACATTCGTGGATATTTTGTTATGCAGTTGAGATAAGTCCTTTAATCATTACAAGTGTGATTGTTTCCTTTCGCTGAATTAATTATGTCAGGCCAAGGTTTTGCTCGAGGTCAGCAATGGTCACCGTGTGTCAGTTTAGCCTAGGGTGTAGGCTCTAGGCATGACATTTTTAAAGCCTATGAATTATTTAGCATTCCAAATCGCTTACTCGTACATTCAATGTTGTGATTCCATTTGGAATGTATCCTATTATGATTTTAATGCATGTAACTAGGATCTACACAGAGCACTTTTTTGATCAAGTTGAGCACTCGGAGTTTGTTGGGTGATCCTTCGTGCATTTTAAGGATTCTTTTTACTTTGTATTCAGTATTTTGTTGTTAGGATATCTGGAATCTTGTCCTGACAACCCTCCTTGTTTTAGAGGCTTCATAGACAGTTATTGTTCAGTTGTCTTAGCATTATATGTTGTTTAATGACTCAATTTGCTATTTTAGCTATTTTTTATCTATTTAATGTTATGTTTTGAGATTTTATTGTTAAGTTAAGACTTGTGATATGTAAGTAAGTCAGGTCAAGGATTCATTTAAGTCCATCAATGGTTCTAGAGTGCTTTCCATGTCTAAGGTGTAGGCTCGACACTTGATGTAATAGGACCTTGGTATAGTATAAGTGTGTCTCTACGATTTCGGGCATAGGTTGGGGGTACTTATGCATTTACCTATATATTTTTATAATGTGGTGACAAAGTCAAATTTATATGTATCTTAACTAATTTAATGGGATATTTGTTACCTTATACCAATAATAAGTACTAGATAACTCTATTCACAATGTTAGAAGACGGGGAAAATCGTAGATCTGGTGATTTTCTAGCTCTTTGGTTATGACTAGTTCACACCTTTAAATATTATATAATAAAATATTAAACTAAATAAAAATAAAATAACTTGTATACTTTAGGTTGGAGAAAGTTATTAATAATAATTGGAATATCATATTAACTAATTTGTGTGATTAATAACTATACTCAATATTTTACTAATATATTTAGTCACGACTATAACTCGTAGAAAGTATAACTGTATGATATTTTATCTCTAAGTGTTTATATTTAATAGTACAAGATATATATATTAAAAAATACAAGAGATAAATATTTTTTTTTAAAAAGTCAAATATATCTCCCAAAAAAATCTATGATCACACTTGCGTGACAAAATTTCACCCAATAACGACTTGCCAAAAATATTTGTAAATTTGTAGACAAACAGATGGCAAAACATCAATCCATAAATGACTTGCCAAATGATTGAGAAGTTTGTGATGAAACACATGGCAAAAATTTACCAAAAAATAATTTACCCAAAATATTTGGAAATATATGGTCAAGTGCTAGCCTAGCATTAGGTAAGCTGATCAATATTTTTCCTAATTAAATTTAAAGTTCATATCTCATTACAAATATCATATCAATTTCATTTTGCTTGTAATATTTTTTTCATGAAAAAAAGTTGATTTGATTACAATATTAAATAAATTGTGATACTTACAAATATGCGCGGTATTTCATTATTATAAACATCCTTTGTTTGAAAATATTGATCAATACTTTATATAAATGAAGGTGGTAATATGTTGCATTCCAAAACATGTTCATTCTTATACAAAAGGCAAGTGAATATCATTTTCATTATGGAATACTTTTTTTTTCCTCAAATGGTAATATATATATATATATATATATATATATATATATATATATATATATATATATATATATATATATATATAAGTAATTGATAAGTTTTTTTGAATATTGATATACTATTAAGTGAAAGTATTCATTTTATTATCGCTAATTTCAAAATTCAAAAAGTTGTTGATAGTGTCAACTTTTTTAAAAGTGAATAAGATGAGTAATTTTAGTTAACATTATATTGGAGTTTAAAAATCAATTGATAATTTCAAATTGTTTGATGAAAATAATATTATTCACATATCAACATTACATTCTAATTTACTTGCATTTTAGTATTTTCATGAATGATGTTTTGAAAATGTGACATATTGATAATCTTCTATCGACAGGGTCGTTCCTTTCATCTATACACAGGTATGGATTTACTTCTTTTAAACAATAAAAATTCTTGAAATTTTGATAATAACCGATTAGTTTGATATGTGAACTTTCACTTTATTAGTGAAGCTTCTAGCTACTCTTATCCGTGAAATTATTCCCTCCCCAATTTTCTCTTCCCCTATTTGTTATGTAATAAAATATTTATTGGGATAAATAAAATCATTAACAAAGTATATCATTATTCACATGAATTTATTACCGTATTAGAACACCGATCGTTAGTTTAAAGAGCAAAATCTATGATTAGTTTAATTTGTTCAAGATAATTCAAAAATTTAGTATTTTTTACTGCTAACAAAAAAATTAGCTCCTAAAATTTCAGAAAATACATATATACATATATATATACACATACATATACACAAACACACACACATAAACACACCCAAAAATTGCCAAAAAAGGATATGAGGTTGTACTAAATACAATCCAATTTTTATATGGAGAATAGATCCTAAAGAGAATTTTTCTTTCAAACTTTCTGATGAAAAGTGAGATTCTAAAAATGATTATCAAAGTAAAGTCGCGTGAGAATAAATTAGAATCTACGTAAGTTTCTACTAAAAAGAGTTGCCGACCTATTGAAGAGCCACTTTCAGACTCAATTAGGGTTTTGAGGACATGCAAACCAGGATGATTATGAAAGGAGAAAGTTGAATAATAAACTTTAGATTTTGCACACAATAAATATCGTTGTTTTAAAAAAAAAGGCAAGAAGTCGCAGTAGGAGCGTATAATGGCAGAAGAAAGAAGAACTAGAGTCAGGTACTCATTCTAAATGAGTTTATTGTTAAAGTATCACAATTGAGTTGTAATATTCATAAGTTTGAAGTGTGTCTATGAGAGTTATAATAAAAAAATTGTTGTTTATACTTGAAGAGTAAACATAGCAGTTATAGTGATTCGCTGGAGTTGAGGCACTATAGTTAGTCTCTTAGATTTTAGCGTTGTAACCTCAAGCCGCTCTTTGAAGATAGTGAGAAGTTGCTGAAAGTCCTACAAGATGAAGGTCATGATTTTTATTTCCTTGTCTAAGAAGGTTTTCTCCAATAAAATTTTATTATTTTGTATTACGACATTATGTTAAAGTACTACAAGAACTAGATTCTTATATCGAACTCTTGATAGAAATTTCTTCACTTTTATATCATCAAAAACAATTTAATCATCTTTTAGAATCACAATATTTTCCTTTACATGTTTCATACTTCCTCCATTCCATACTAACTTATGCTTTGAGGTGTTTCACACTCTTTAAGAAGAGTAGGTTAGGAGATAAATTGAACATAATTTTTCATTTTTATCATTTTTAAAAATAACTTAATATTAATAATAATAAGTAATTTCAATACTCACCTAAAGCGTAAATTTTGAAGAGTATTTTAAATATAGCCTTAAATATTGAAAACTTAAATTATATTGAAAATTGAAAAAGAGCTCAAAGCTTAAGTTAATATGGAATATAGGGAGTATCCTTTGACTATTTTATTGTCTTTTTCAATCTTCACTTAAATCAATTGCTAAATTTATATTCATTTTCTTTATCAAATTCAATGTTCAATTTAGATTGGACATGTTGATTTTTAATATTAAATTATAAATGAATAACTAGCGAAAAGTAAAAGAAATTATCTCATTGAATTCTCAATTTTGAAATCAACTCAACTCATTTCTCAAAGTACCATTTGCACAAGTTTTCAAAAAGAATTAGGTGTATTTATATAAATATTGATTTGTGTGCTTATGTTCATAATTCCAATCTTTTACTTGATTTTTAAAAATGTAGTATTGTTAATACTAAACATTAAAATCCACCTCAAATATTATTTTTATGGTAAATGTTCGCGGTTAATACTATCTTGTCATATCTATATAACTGTCAGGACCCAAAACGAGTCGTGAGTGACACCCACCTTTAGCCTACTAGGTGAGCGAACCAACAAATCTAAAACCCAACATTTACCATTATATCACTTATGAATAGAAAAAGTAATGCGGAAGATCCAAGACTTATTAACTTAATCAATTAAATAAACTTCTAAAGTTTAATACTTATTATTCCCAAAATCTGGAAGTCATCACATCAAGAACATCTATCCTCAAATTGCCAAATCTAAGAGTATTTAAGGAGCTAAAATAAGTAAAAAGATAGTCCATGTCCGAACTTCAAGGACAACAAGACGTGAAGGAGAGAATCCAGCCCGAGCTAAGAATGACAGCTCACCCTTAAGTCTAATGTGCTGGAGAATGGCTAGAGTTGAGGGCGAGTCGAAGTAGATGGTACCCTTGCTGCAATCCACAAAATAAAAATGAAGAAAATACAAGTAGGGGTCAGTACAAGGAACACGTATGAGTAGGTATCATCGGCCAAATCAAAATAGAAATCAGAAAATATTAAACAATAGTATAAAATCAACTACAATACTTAACAGGTAGAAAGCAATAAACACTTGAACCATTGAAAACAACACCATGATAGGTACACCCTCAATCACAACATCAAGCACACCTATGAGGATTCAGGCCTCCACACCATACTTATTTGGGAAATAGGTTCTTTGAGTTTGAGTATATTAAGTTAATTCAAGATTTCTTTATTTTAATGTTATTGTGTTGGAACGTGACACTCCAAACCCATATATCGTGTCAGAACGTAACACTCCGATCCCATATACCGTGTCGGAACGTGACACTCTAATCCCCTAATACTGTGTCGGAATGTGACACTCCGATCCAATTATCTCGTTATTTATTCATCAAGCCTTCTTTATTCAAGGCGTCATTTTAATAGAAAGGGTTTCAAGATTAGAAATCCAACAGTCTCCTTATACTATGCCAACCACAAACCACACAATCAAACATTCAACCACACAATCAAGTATATATGAGACTTTAAAATATCACTCAATACATATCGATCGCTATTGAGAGTTTATCTATCACATAGAAATAAACCATAACCTACCTCCACCGAAGAATTGAAATCAAGCAAGCTACCTCCCCAATGCCTATGAACCTTTTCAATCTGAAGTCTAAGTCCCTCGCTCCCCTTGTTCATTCACGCCCTTCTCCTCTTTTTCTTTTTCTTTTTCTAGATTCTTTTTACCCTAATTATCATATACTCAATTATAAAAGAGTATAAAAGTAACCCACTATGTATTTTAAAATTATCTCATTTAACCCCCAACTAACTCAATCATAAAAATAACCCCACTAATTTCATAATAATAATTATGAATAGTCCAAAACACCTATTTAAAAATTTTAGCGGAACTCTGACCAAGTCGGGGTTACGCAGCTTGTGACGGTTCGTCGTATCTACGACGGTCCGTGCTGCAGGTCCGTCGTGAAGTTGAGAGAGTCGCTCTCAGTACCCCGATTCTAGAGTTGAAGTGTTTTGGAACGAAGACCCTCGACGGACCGTCGTGCCTATGACGGTCCGTCCTGCTTGTCGTCGAGGGTAATGAGGAAAGCAGCTGTAAGAAAATTACACCAGTATGGGACGAAGGATTCCATCAAAGTCCGTCGTGACCATGAATGTCCGTCGCGAGGTCCGTCGACCTAGTCAGTTTTCATCAAAAATAATTATAGTGCTCGAATCGACTAAACAGATTGTTACAATAGATACCAATTTACCCATCGTTGGTCCTCGAACGATCACAGGAAGAAAAGCAAGGGCGAGAAAGAGTACTTGAATCTGTGAAAAGATGTGGATATCTTTCTTGCATATCAGCCTCATTCTCCCAAGTGTTCTCTTCAACTAGCGGATTCTTCCACTGAACGTTGATAGATATGACTTCCTTTGGTCTCAACTGGCGGACCTCCCTATCTAGAATAGCAATAGGCTCTTCCTCATAAGACAGATTCTCATCTAGAAGAATTGAATCCCAACAAATAATATAATTTCCATCACTATGGTATTTTTTCAGCATAGACACATGAAATACCGGGTGCACTCCTGACAACCCTGGAGTCAATTCCAATTCATAAGCCACATCCCCCACACGCTTCACAACTTCAAATGGACTAATATACCTCGGACTAAGCTTACCTCGCTTACCAAACCGCATCACACCTTTCATGGGTGAAACCTTTAGCAAGACTTGTTCGCCCTCCATAAAATCAAAGTCCCTAACCTTTTGATCTGCATATTCTTTCTGCCTACTCTGAGCTGCTAGAAGCGTCTCCTGAATGAATTTTACTTTACCTAACGATTCCCTCAAAAGATTGGTACCCCAAGATCTCACCTCAAATGCATCAAACCAACCAATGGAGACCTACATCTCCTGACATACAGTACCTCAAATGGGGCCATATCAATACTTGAGTGATAGCTATTATTGTATGAAAACTATGCTAAGGATAAGAATTTATCCCAATGACCACCAAATTCTATCACACATGCACGAAGCATATCCTCCAACACCTGAATCGTTCACTCAGACTGAACATCGGTCTGAGGGTGAAATGCAGTACTAAGATCCAACCTAGTCCCTAATTCAGCATGTAATGTTCTCCAAAACATAGAAGTAAATTGCGTACCTCTATCTGATATGACGGAAAGTGGAACTCCATGCAATCGAACAATTTCTGAGATATAGAGTTTGGCTAACTTCTCTGCATTGTAAGTCATCTGGACCGGAATGAAGTGAGTAGACTTAGTTAACCTGTCAACAATTACCCAAATAGAATCAAACCTACCCAATGTCATTGGAAGACCAACCACGAAATCCATTGCAATTTTTTCCCACTTCCATTTAGGAATGGGCTTTCTCTGAAGTGTACCTCCAGGCCTCTGATGTTCATACTTTACCTGCTGACAATCCGGGCATTGGGCAACAAAATCAACAATGTCACGCTTCATTCTACTCCACCAATAATGTTGCCTTAGATCACGATACATCTTGGTTGCACCAGGATGTATAGAATACCTTGAACTATGAGCCTCTATAAGAATAGTGTGAATCAAATCATCAACACGGGGCACACATACCCTTCCCTTAATTCTCAAAACGCCTTACTCATCAATTATTGTCTCTTTAGCCTCTCCTCGCAATACCATATCTCGAATTCGGCTCAGCTTCTCATCGGCAAACTGCTTTCCCTTAATCTTGTAAAGAAAAAAAGATCTTGCCTCTACACAGGAAAAAAATCCTCCTTTCTCTAGTACTTCTAGCCTCATAAAGTCATTAGCCAAAGTCTGAACCTCTCTAGCCAATGGGCGTCTAGAAACCTGTAAGTGGGCTAAACTACCCATGCTCCCTACTTTTCTACTTAAGGCATCTGCCACAACATTAGCTCTTCCTGGGTGATACAAAATGGTAATATCATAGTTCTTCAATAGTTCCATCGACCTCCTCTGCCTCAAATTCAAATCTTTCTAAGTAAAGACATACTGTAAACTACGATGATCTGTATACACTTCACACTTGACCCTATATAGGTAATGTCTCCATTGCTTTAATGCAAATACAACTGCAGTCAACTCCAAATCATGGGTCAGATAATTACGTTCATGCACTTTTAATTGCCTCGAAACATAAGAAATTACATTTCTCTCGTGCATTAGCACTGCACCCAAGCCGGAATAGGATGAATCACAATAAACAATTAAATTCTTAACTTTCACTGGAAAGGTAAGAATTGGTTCAGTAGTCAGCAAGGTCTTAAGTTTCTGAAAATATTCTTCACATTCATCTGACCATACAAATGTAACATTCTGCTTAGTCAAATTCGTCAGCTGTGAACCAATCGAAGAAAATCTCTTGACAAATCGACGGTATTAGCTAGCTAAACCAACAAAGCTCCTTACCTTTATAACATTAGTAGGTCTTACCCAACTCTTCACTGCTTCAATCTTAGAAGGATCCACCATCACTCCATCCTTAGAAACCACGTGCCCCAAGAAGGACACTAAATCTTGCCAAAACTCACACTTGGAGAATTTGGCATAAAGTCTTTTCTCCCTTAACAATTCCAATACGATTCACAAATGTTCCTCATGTTCTTTCCTGCTCTTTGAGTATATCAGTATATCATCAGTAAATACAATAACAAAGAGATCCAGGTATGTCTTAAAAATACTGTTCATCAGGCTCATGAAAGCAGCAGGGGAATTCGTAAGCCCAAAGGACATTACTGAAAATTCATAATGCCCATACCCGGTTCGAAAAGCAGTCTTAGGCACATCTGTTGCTCGTATTTTCAATTGATGATAACCGTACCTCAAATCAATTTTAGAGAAGACACAGGCACCTTGTAACTGATCGAACAAATCATCAATGCGAGGAATGGGATACTTGTTCTTAATAGTTACCTTATTTAGCTGCCTGTAGTCTATGCACATTCGAAAACATCCATCTTTCTTTTTCACAAATAAAACAGGAGCACCCCAAAGAGATGCACTCGGTCTAATAAAACCTTTACCTAAAAGTTCCTGAAGTTGGGCCTTCAACTCCCCTAACTCAGCTGGAGCCATCCTATAAGGGGGTATGGAAATGGGGCGAGTACCCAGCTCAAGATGAATACAAAAATCAATATCCCTATCTGGTGGCATACAAGGAAGGTCTGCAGGAAACACATCCAGAAACTCACGGACTATCGAGAAAGACTCAATCGAAGGTACTTGGGAAGTATCATCCCTGAGATGTGCAAAGAAAGCTAAAAAACCCTTACTAACCATTCTCTTAGCATGAATTAAAGAGATAATATGAACTGGATTGGAAATATAGTCACCCTCCCACACTAGCTGATCTGTCCCAGGCTTGGCCAATGTCACAGTTTTACCATTACAATCTAAGATTGCAAAATTTGGAGAAAGCCAAGTCATACCCAGAATTACATCAAAGTCAACCATCTCTAGAATAATCAAATCTACATGAGTATTGCTCACCACAAAGGTAACAAGACAAGACCTATACACCTTCTCAACTATCACAGACTCACCCATAGGAGTAGAGACACTAATAGGCATGTCAAGCAAATCACAATATAAATCAAGACCAGCAACAAATGAGGAAGATACATATGAAAATGTGGATCAAGCATCAAATAATAAAGAAGCCATGAAATTACAGACCAAAAGAATACCTATGATAACAACATCAGATGTCTCTGCTTCAGACCTCCCGGGGAAGCATAACAATGGGCTATATCACCTGTCTGTCCATTGCCCCTACCAAGCTGCGCTGCAGTAGTTCAAACTTGCCCGCAACCCCGACTGATTTGGTGACCACCATTTCCTTGGCCACCTCCAGAATGGCGGACTCTACCATGACCACCTCTACATCTAGCTATTGGGGGTCTGTAACTCTGTTTTGGACAATATTTCCTAATATGTACAGTCTCTCCACATCCATAACAATTTTAGGTGTCAAGCATATGTCTCTATGAGAATGACGCAGTCTGGGGATAACCTTCAAACTTAGAAAAATGTTGACCGGTCTGCGATGGACCCCTAGCTAAAGCCTGTAGTGAAGACTGAATAGGATGGGCTGGGTGACCTCCTAATCTCTGCCCTCTGGAGTAAGAACCACTAAACTCACCTCCCTTACGGAACTTCTTCAATGTCGATGCTGGGGTGAAGTTGTTTGGCTTCACCCCCTCTACCTCTATCACAAAATCAACCACTTCCTGAAAGGATTTTGCAGCAGCAGCTACCTGTAAGGCTGAAATCTGCAAATCTGACCTCAATCCTTTCACAAAGCGATGAATCCGCTCTTGTGGACTAAAGCAAAGCTAAGTGGCGTACCTTGATAGTGCACGAAATTTTGCCTCACAAGCAGCAACAAACATCCTTCCTTGCTCTAGGCTCAGTAACTCATCTCTCCTCCTATCCCTTAAAGTCTGGGGTATATAATTCTCCATAAATAAGCTAGAAAATGTTCCCCAAGTCATGGGTGGTGCCTGCGCTGGTTGACACTCGACATACGACCGCCACCACATTTTGGCATCCCCCTGAAACTGATAGGTCACAAACTCAACACCGAATCGTTCTACTATGTCCATCTTTTATAGCAGCTCATGACAATCAACAAGAACATCATAGGCATCTTCAGATTCAGCACCCTTGAAGACTAGAGGTTTCAGCTTTAAGAACTTAGTGAAAAGTTCATGTTGATCACCTGTCATTATAGACCATGTAGTCAATCGAGGAAATGTGCCTACTTCCAATGATGTATCCATGCGGGGAGCCACACCAGCTGCATGTTCTACTCCCGGAACATGAGGTGCTGGTGCAGAAAACACTAGAGGTGTCCGGCCCTGATCAGATAACCCGCTAATATAAGTAAGGACCTGATTAATCATTTATGGGGTAGGCTGGGGTGGTAATTCCTCATCTTGAACCTGCTCATTTTCCCCTTCCTCACCCTCTCTTATTACCTCATATGTCGGTGGAGGAGTCAGTGCTCTATTCCTCGCTAGACCAGGTGTCTGCCCTATACCTCTAGTGGTCGTCCTCCTGCGACCTCTACCACGACCTCTTGCCACTGCTCCTCCTCGAGTTATAGCCCCAATGGTTGGCTCAGACGCACACTGTCTTGCTGGTGTTGGCTTTGGCATAGTTGTTGCTCTAGTTATAACCATTTGCGAAATAGAGTGAGAATGTCAGATACCAATTTGTATAACCTAGATACCAATTGGATCCATGTAATAGTACGAGAGAAAGAAAGAATGGAGTTTTCGTAAAGTCCTATAGCCTCTCGATGAAAAGTAAAGGCGTCCCCGTACCGTTCTGCAAGACTCTACAAGACCTGTCCTTGTTTGATGAGATCGTTAAACCTAACGCTCTGATACCAAGTTCGTCACGACCCAAAACGAGTCGTGAGTTACACCCACCTTTAGCCTACTAGGTGAGCGAACCAACAAATCTAAAACCCAACATTTACCATTATATCACTTATGAATAGCAAAAATAACACGGAAGATCCAAAACTTACTAACTTAATTAATTAAATAAACTTCTAAAGTTTAATAATTATTATCCCCAAAAACTGGAAGTCATCACACCAAGAACATCTATCCTCAAATTACCAATTCTAAGAGTATTTAAGGAGATAAAATAAGTAAAAAGATGGTCCATGTCCGAACTTCAAGGACATCAAGACGTGAAGGAGAAAATCCAGCCCGAGCAAAGAATGATAGCTCACCCTAAAGTCTGATGTGCTGGAGACCGGCTAGAGTTGAGGGCGAGTCGAAGTTTATGGTACCCTTTCTGCACTCCACAAAAAAACAAGGAAGAAAATACAAGTAGGGGTCAGTACATGGAACACGTACTGAGTAGGTATCATCGGCCAACTCAAAAAAGAAATCAGTATATATTAAACAATAGTATAAAATCAACTACAATACTTAACAGGTAGACAGAAATAAACACATGAACCATTGACAACAACACCATGATAGGTACACCCTCAATAACAACATCAAGCACACCTATGAGGATTCAGGCCTCCACACCATACTCATTTGGGAAATAGGTTCTTTGAGTTTAAGTATATTAAGTTAATTCAAGATTTCTTTCCTTTAATGTTATTGTGTCAGAACGTGACACTCCGATCCCATATATCATGTCGGAACGTGACACTTCGATCCCATATACCGTGTCAGAACGTGACACTCCGATCCCCTAATACCATGTCGGAACGTGACACTCCGATCCAATTATCTCGTTATTTATTCATCAAGCCTTCTTTATTCAAGGCGTCATTTTAATAGAGAGGGTTTCAAGATTAGAAATCCAACAGTCTACTTATACTAGGCCAACCACAAACCACACAACCAAACATTCAACCACACAATCAAGTATATAGGAGACTTTATAGTATCACTCAATACATATCGATCGTTATTGAGAGTTTATCTATCACATAGAAATAAACCATAACCTACCTCCACCGAAGAATTGAAATCAAGCAAGCTACCTCCCCAATGCCTATGAACCTTTTCAATCTGAAGTCTAAGTCGTTCTTTCAAATTCTTTTTACCCTAATTATCATATACTCAATTATAAAAGATGATAAAAGTAACCCACTATGTATTTGAAAATTATCTCCTTTAACCCCCAACTAACTCAATTGTAAAAATTACCCCACTAATTTCGTAATAATAATTATGAATTGTCCGAAACACCCATTTAAAAATTTTAGCAAAAGTCTGACCAAGTCGTGGTTACGCAGCTTGTGATGGTCCGTCGTATCTACGATGGTCCGTGCTGCAGATCCGTCGTGAAGTTCAGAGAGTCGATCTTAGTACCCCGATTCTAGAGTTGAAGTGTTTTGGAACGAAGACCCTCGACGGACCGTCGTGCCTATGACGGATTGTCCTGCTTGTTGTCGAGGGTAATGAGGAAAGCAGCAGTAAAAAATTACACTAGTATGTGACGACAGAGTCCATCACGGTCCGTCGTGAAAATGACGGTCCGTCAGGAGGTCCGTCGACCCAGTCAGTTTTTATCAAAAATAATTCTATTGCTCGAACCGACTTAACAGGTTGTTACAATAAGGAACTGAACATTTTAAGGTTATTATTCTGTCATGACCTAGACCATCGTGATTGGCACCCACACTAGCCATTCGTCTTGCAGAACCACTACTACAATTCAAACTAAAAAACTACACCAAAACATAGGCAATAAATAAAGTTACAAAAGCAAGTAAAATTGACTAAACAAATGCGTAATTAAATACCTAGAACCTGAAATTCTTTGTACAAAAATTCTACTAACGACAAGTGTAAGAACAAGGGATAGAACCCCGAAACAAAACAACACCTTAAACAAATAGCTTGAGTCCAAAGAGAGTGGACTAAGAAAAACAGAACTCAAGGAATCCCCGAAGAACTAGCTAACCTTTGAATTTGAAAGGATAATTGATATTCTAAACGAGGTTTGTTATCCGCAAAAGGTTCCCATATACTCAACAAAATAAGACCAAGTGCAGTATCAGTACACACTTACATTGTACTTGTAGGATCACACGACTATCCCAATAAGTGAAACACATATAAGTAACCACAACTTCATAAAACAATCATATACCAAATATATACAATATTACTCATCTTTTTAGGATCAATGTGCCATCCAGATTCTCAATAATGCAGTTTGGTTATTAATATAGAGAAACATACAGTTTTCAAATATCAATCATCATTAGATATAAACATAATCATCACAAGTAGATACACAACACAACTCACTGCTCCTCTGAGGGAACCCAAGTCAATGGTCCTTTTATAGAACCTAAACTAAAATTGATAACATATCGGAAAGTGTTATCCGATCAATGTTAGTGTGCCGGAACATGGCAGCCAATCTCATATTTGTACCAAACGTGGAAACCAATTCATTCTTCATTTACTTTTTCCTCTGAAAAAGTTACTATAAAAAAATTTTGTGGCCCCAATTCATTTTTCATTTGCTTTTTGTCTAATTACGGAGTCAGGTTTGTGAAGTATATAAAATTTACCCATTTCTTCCCTTAGTGATCAACAAGGATAAGACTACCTAAAGTAATGTTAGAGTAGTATTTGAACCATTATATTACTAGGGATACTTGTCGCACATTCTCTTTGCACCGAATTTCATTACCCCTTAAGGATTTTACATTACCAACCTCAAACCAACCAATTGAATATTTATACATCCTCCTTTTGCAATGACTTAACGAGTTATCTCAGCATTCGTGAGATAAATATATTGTATGTAAACTTAACTTATGAACACAATGTATAGAACAACCACTAATGTTGATTGTACATACGTTTGCCACATGTTATCAAGGATCTTCACACAATCATCATGATTGATCCTTCCTCACATTACCATAATAAAATCAAAAAATCAAAACTCGCCATAATTAAAGGTGAACCTAAACCAACAAACACACACACATATAAACATCTCCATCTCAAAACATAAATTTTCATAAAATTAAGTACTAAAAGATTCAATGTTTAGACAATAAATACTCCTTGAGAGATATGTCCAAACATATAAACCAACTAATCATCGAACAACATTATCAAAATGCTAGATATAGTAATTGTAGATAACCTCTTAAGAACAGTAGAATTGGATTAAATAATCCCCACAATTCAACCACACATAATTGATACGTGACTGCGACGACAATATGATGATTGTCAGACAACCATGAATACTTAAGGTAGCTCTTCTATAAATGCTCATAAGAAAGGTGGTACAAGTAGAACCATTAAAGTACTTTAACAACTCGATGATCATACGACATAAGTCATCTGAATTAAACACGTCGTCTCAAATTATCCCGTGAAACCAAAACAACATCACAGGATTTAGTACCCCAGACCCACCACTAAGGATCCACCCACAAAAGTGAAAACAAATGATACCATAACTAGTTAATCAAACACACAATACTAAGAACCAATATCACACTCCAGCAATTTACCTTATCATAACCCATCACTTTTTTAATGAAACCTTTCTTCCGTACTTAATATATATAATAATATACTTTACGACTCATCCCAGGTGTAAGTCCTTTCAAATGCTCAATACCAGATACAACTGATTATCTTCTCACCTTTCCAAATCATACCTTCAAGAAATATATCACCATGAATGTAGGTTTACAATAAAAAAATATAAATTTTAATTTCAACCGTATAAATCAATCACATTTTCTAATAACATTAACTTATATCTCAAAGATTTTCATGAATTCAAGAATCTTCGCTTATCATGGATCACATCTTTGTCGATCTTGCAACATGTTTTTGCTAAAGTTAAATCCTACTCCTTACTAACCAAAAAAAATAAGGCAGTTATCATCAAACTCGATCTAATGTCTGTACACTCATTTCTCGAGTCTTTTCCAATAGTTTATAACCAATATGTTGGACTTGTGACACTATTATCATTGTCAAAACAAAACGAAGGAAATCATGTATCTCTTAACAAAGTTATATACCCCTCTGAAGATACCTCTTTAGCCCTTGCAATCAAATTTAATATTCTTCTTATCGCTTCTCTCTAAAGGTTGCACTTCATTACCACTATTTTTATTTACTACGACTTTAGTTCTTATAAATTCTATTTGAGTGGTATTCTATCATCTCATAAAAAATTCCATACGACTACGTTAATCAACAAGTATTAGAAAAACACTACCTTAGTTACTCGCAAGTCATATTACTACACCAAATTTTCTTAGCCACAATCATATTATATTGTTGCATCCTGTCACAATCTACTATGAACTTTTATTACCATTACGCTCAGTCAGCCTTAACTATAACTATGAAGCCAACATTTAATCAACACGACACCTCAGTCTCTTGTAAATTCAGCCAATCAAAAGGACTAAACCAATCTTTATAAGCATTGTCTTACTAAAAGGTCAATATCCTTCACACAGGTATACTTAATGAAACTTCATCATCCATTAGATTGTCAATCCGGTATTAATCCACTCTTTTACGGGTTAAGATAAAATAATTATCCCTCGTACTACCCTCCTTCTTTTTATAAAACAAGACAAGATCACCCCACTTGGAAACACTTAGACGGATCAATCTTTATCAAGACGCTCTTGGATTTGAGATTTCAGGTATCTCAACTATGATACCCCATAAATAGACTTAATAGAGGGGGATTCCACCTCAACATCCCAAATATGGACCAATTACATCAAACATTCCTTCCCTTACAATTTTCCTATCCCACACGAAAGCTACGCTCGTAACTTACTTAGGAGTGTATCCCCTTCCCACTTTAACATTTTTCTACCCCATATTATGTTACAAGTAATGAGGAGTGGTGTGATTGTGTGACGACACTATCATTACAATACCACAGACAAAAATAACCTATTTCCACTATACTCGGACTACTGAGTCGCTAAGGAATTTAGGAGCAATTCGAATTTGGGAATTTCTATTTGTGGGTAAAGGAATTGAACTTATATATGAATGAATGATGGTTGATTTGGGGAGTGATATATAGGAGCTTTGGATGATTTGAAAAGGTTGGCGGAGAAAAATACGGGAAGGGGGAGTTAATTTGAAATGGGGATTTATAAATAGGAGGTTTGGGGTCGGGTCGAGCAAAGTAGGTTTAGGACCTATGAGACCCTACATACGTTTCATAGGTCAATCTACATTCCGTAGGTTAGATGTGTAGATTGCCTTTACACTTAAAAAAATTTAAGCACTTACCTAGGATCTACAAGAACCATTTACGGTCCGTAAAATGAACTACGAACAATCTATGGTATTTATAGACCTCTATACCATACCTTTTTCAATAGATTGTTTAATTGGTAACTGTACTTGTAGCAATATTTAGTCAATTCTTTTTGTATTGTCTTGATTCTTTTAAGGCACGAAACCCATGCTATATATAGCCAACACTAAAAAAAACTAATCCCCTATCTAATTGACAACAAAGAATCAGATAAGCAAAGAAAACAACAACACAAAATTCTAAAAACTAACGTTGGCTATATTTTATTCCTTTGGTTGCCTCCTAACAAGTGCTTCACTCAACATCGTGGTACTATGAAGGACTCTTGATTACTCAGACTTCATCAAGATAGTAGGCCACAATAAATTCTTGCACACACTCCACGTTTCCCAGATAAAGCTTGATCCTCTGCCCATTCACCTTGAACCTTGTTCCCTCACTGTCTTCGAGCTCCATCAGTCCATGTGGAAAAACATGCTTAAGTAAGAATGGTCCGGTCCATTTGGACTTAAGCTTTCCTGGAAATAAGTGCAACTTTTGAATTTAATAGAAGCACAAGATCCGTGACAACAAAATCTGGCTTTTCAATCCTTTGATCATCAAAAATTTTCATCTTTAATTTATACTATGTTGTACTTTCATAGTCTAGTAGGCGAAACTCATCGAGCATATTAAAGTCATTTAATCTTTGATTTGATGCGACAACCAGTCTATATTCATCTTCTTCCTTTCCCCATATAGCCTTATGTTCTAGATCTACCGGCAAATGACAAGATTTCCCATATGCAAGTTTTGTATGGAGAAATGCCTATGGGATTCTTGTATGCAGTGTGATAAGCTAATAATGAATCATCGAGCTTCCTTGAGCAATCTATTCTATTGTTATTCACAATCTTTACCATGATCTTCTTGATCTCTCTATTAAATACCTCAACTTTTCCACTAGTATGTGAATGGTAAGTAGTGTCTATAGTGTGGTGGATGCCATATTTCTAAACAAGTGCTTTGATAAACTTATTGCAAATGTGGGAACCTCCATCATTGATAGTCGCCCTTGGGGTACCAAATATGGAGAAAATATTCCTTTTGAAGAATGCAGTGGCACTCTTACAATCTTGGTTTTGGAGCGCAACAGCTTCCACCCATTTAGATATATAATCAACTACAAAAAGAATATACTTCATGTCATATGAACTTACAAATATGGCCCCTTAAAATCAATGCCCCATACATCGAATATCTCACTTGCAAATTATTGGTTTCATTGGAAGCTCTTGGTTCTTTGAAATCCCATATTCTCTTTGGCAACGATTACATGATTTTGTCAAGTCATGAGCATCTTGGTGGATGGTAGGCAAGAAGTATCCACACTGCAATATCTTATGTGCAGTCCTAATATCAATATGGTTAGCACCAACAGGCGATAAATGACACGCCTTAAGAATCTCAACATCTAGACCTCGGGTATACAACGAAAATTAATCCCATAAGAAAATTATGATACAACTAAGGTTTATCCGAAAAGATAATCTTCACATCATGTATAAAGTTCTTCCATTAGTGAAAAGACAAATTCGAAGGAACCAAATCCTTGCAATGTAATTAGCAAAGTCTGCAAACGTAGGAACAAGATCATCATAAGCAGCCAATACTTGTTAATCTTGAAACACATCATTAATTTAAGACTTATCATCAACCTCGAGCAAAGCTTCATCCTTCAATCTACACAAGTTATCAGAAACTTGATTGTCCCCTTTCTATCTTTCGCAAAAAAATCAATTTCTTGCAACAAAAACACCTATCCAATCAGCCGCAGTTTTGCATCCTTCTTACCTATCAAGATCCTCAATGTCGCATTGTCAATATACACTAAGACCTTAGTACTAAGAAAATAAAATTGAAATTTAGCGAATGCCAACACCACTACAAGAAGTTAATGCTCGGTCACAATGTATTCTTTTGGGATTGCGTTTAGATCCTAGCTTGCATAGTAAATAGGATGAAGTATTTTCTCATGTCTTTGCCAAATACTATGCCAAGTTGTACACCAATTGCATCACACATAGCCTCAAACAGTCCCCCCCCCCAATATGGTGCAATAATGATTAGAATAGAGACTAGCTTCTTCTTCAACTCTCTAAATACTATTAGACAAACATCATCAATGTATAGTTCACGCTCTTTTGAAACAATATGAACTATGCAATTTTTGAGGTATCTCTTATGAACATCCAATAGAATCCCGCATGCCCAAGAAAACTTCTCATACCTTTAATACGTTGGAGAAGCTTTTATACTACCTCAACTTTAGCTCTATCAACCTCAGTACCGTTTTTAGAAATGTGATGCCCCAACACTATGGATTCTTTGACAATAAAGTGACACTTCTCGCAATTTGGACCAATGTACACTCTTCACAGTTTTTCAATACCTCGACCAAATTATCTAAAAATAGATCAAACGAGTCACCTACCATTAAGAAATAAGCCATGAACACCTCAATAGTGTTCTCTACCATATCAGAGAAAATAGACATCATACAATGCTAGAAGGTCGCTAGAACATTGCACAACCCAAATGGCATGCGTTTGAAGGCGAAGGTCCTCGTAGGGTCAAGTAAAGGTGGTCTCTCTTGGTTTTCTGGTGTGATGGATATTTGATTGTATACTGAATAAATATCAAGGAAGAAATACCAACCCTTTACCGCAAGTCTATCAAACATGCGGTCCATCAAAGGCATAGGAAAGTGTTCATTCTCTGTCCAAGCATTCAACCTCCAGTAGACCATGAAAACTATCCATTAAGTCACTAGCTGCATCGGGAAAACATCATTTCTCTCATAAGGAACCACAAGAATATCTGTCTTTTTAAACACTTTCGAAATAGTACATGTCCAATTACTATCTACAATGGGATAGATAACTCCAACATCCAATCACTTGATGTTCTAATTCTTATTTACCCCTTTTGTAGGCACATTTATTCTTCTCTGGTGCTTGATATAAGGCTTATGATCTTGCATGAGTTGCATTTTGTGAGACAAAGTACCGGGAGGGATCCCAATAATATCTGCAACAGTTTACCGAATAGATCGCTTGAACCTCGTCAACACCGATACCTAACACTCTACTTCTCTACTAAAAAGATGTACTTCAATAATGACCGATAGAGTCTCAAATTTATCCAAGAATACATAACTCAAATGTGGGGGTAGATCCTTCAGCTCCGATTTTAGTTTCTCTTCAACAAATTGTTTCGTGGGATGATAATTACAATTCTTCATATGCAACTCAAACTTCATTGGCTTCGATTTATATTCACAACTATCAAGTGCGTCAACCAACACACCATACTTTTCAATGAAATCACTCTCAAAGTTCAATTATAGTAATGCCTCAACACCGAGACTCTCTTCAGTTTGCACCTCACACCCACTCTCAACTCTATATCTTGTAGCAGATACACCAACAAGATCTCACCACTCTACTTCATGGATCTACAAATATTGAGGGTCGCTTCTTCTTAGTTGAGTCTTAACTTCATCATCCCTTTTTCTCTATCAACCAAAGTAGTCCCTGTGGCAAGGAATGGTCTCCCAATAATTATGTGAACCTCAAGGTAAACCTCACAATAAAAATAACAATAACTGCTAGAAAAATGAATGACTCCACTTTCACTAGCACATCATGAAATCGACCAATGTTCCTCGTTAATGTTCTATCATGGATGAAAAACTACATCATACTTGGTTTCGGGTTTCCCAATGACAACTTTATATAAATGGACAACGACATAAGATTCATGTTAGGACAATGTTCACACAATGCTTAAGAATTATGTTATAATCGAGTGGTATGTGGGTTAGTAAAAGCAGCAGAATCCTCTTTTTTCTACACAAGGTGCCTTATGGAAATATCACTACAATCTTGTAACTTATCATAATCTTTAAAAATAATAGATCTCCTCTTTTTCACCACAGACGTCCTAAACATTACATACCCAGGCATTTGCTGCAAAGCTTCAATCAACGGAACATTAATTTAAAGTTATTTCAACACAGTGACAAACCTTTGGTAGTTTCCTTCTTCGGTCTTCTTTATTAACCGCTATGGGAAGGAAGACGGGGTTTTAGGTACGGGAACAACTTTCCCAGGGACCACAACCTCTTAATTTGTCGCATCCTCAGAGTCTCCCTTTATCTCAACCACATTATACTCTCACTAATCTCAATTTCAACCCAGACGACATAGGTGGATCAATGATTTGCTTACCCACACGAGTAGTGACTCATATACTGTGCCCCTCCTTTTTTGGATTCTAGATAGTGTGTCTTGGAGAGTGCTAGTTAGGCAAGGGTTAATTATGGTGGAAAACTGCATAATCTTGTACTCAAGATGCTTTATTGGCATTGCGTGGGCATCAACTGTTTGACCTATACAAGGCTAGTGATTTCTAATCTTCTTCACATTATTATTGGTCGCATTGAACCGTATCATCATCTTTCACATCATAACCTCAATACGTAATATATTACCTTTTCTTATATGCTTCAAAACAAACTCCATTTATGTTCTTATCTATGCTCTCATCGTACGAATACCATTTGTAGACTGGTTAGTTGTACCCAACTTTCTTTTGCTCCAAGCTTTGTTGTTCTAGGAGATGTTCTTAAGTTTCTCCGCAATCTACTCAAAAGTGCATTCACTATAGTAAACCTCAACTATAGTATCAAGAACTGCCTTACTATATTCATCCTGCCCTCGGTAGAAATATATTCTCTGACTCATCATTAATGAAAAGGTTCGTTACACTTCTAATAAAAGTGGTGAACTGGTCGCAAGAACTACTCACAGACTCTCCAAGTAGAGCCACAATGTTTTTAGCTTATACTTTTTGTTGATCTTCTTATACACTTGAAAGAATTTTTCTAAGAACGCATCCGTAAATTGCTCGTGTAGATTGAGATGTAAGGGAGTTCATTAAACCAAGCACGTATATTGTGGTTCAATGATAGAGAGAATAACCGCAACCCAATAATATCCATTTCCCAGTGTGGTCGGCCTGCATATCTGTTTCGAACCACCTTGAAATTGTCTATGTGAACATGAGGGTCATCCGCCGCCAACCCTGCAAATAACTCACTCCCTTTGAGAATCTCCATGAAGCTACTATTCACCACAATTGTGTGACCCGGTGGTAAAGGGTGTAGGATATGCAGTCCATCAAAATCAACAATATTAAAGTTTACCATGTAGTTGTATGGTACCGTGACTCTAGTTTCTTCTACATCCTTAATACATCTGCCAATCAATTCTCAACTGGAGCCTGATTATTTTCATTAACAGCCCTTGGAGGTTGCAGCCCAAAACAATAACCTAATTGTTCTCCAATAGGGTAAACTTGTGCTCCCTTGTTATTTAATCTATGTAGTGTTTGGTTAAGCTCTGAATCGTTAGGAGTAAGTGGTTCTGCTTAACTCTGTGTACTTGGCATACGATAGAGTTTGAACTAAAAGAGTCAACAACAAAAATAAAGGAAAATTCTGAAATCTTTGACTAAAGTGTAATAATGTCGTTAAACTCAATCTAAAGTCGAATTACCTAGAAGCGATGCCAAAATTTGACATGCTCAAATTACACCTCCCTAAAGAAGAATAAGTGACCATTATCAAGTAAAGAACCCAACTTGAAGGTTGGGGTCGATCTCACAAGGAAACTTGTTTAGACATAAACATAACTATAGATTATATTTCTTTAGCTAAAGTATTTTCCGAAACAAGTAATTAATAGGGGGGATTTGTGAAAAAAATTCATAAAATTATATAATTAGTCAATGAGCAAGATTTAAATTTTACTTGCTATTAAGATGAGAAAATAACTAGGGCATAAGTGTTCCCTAAAAGCTCATAACACGATAATACTAGTAAGAGCAACACATTCATAGTGTATTGCATGTAAAATGCTAATTAAGGTATCTTTAGATCCTTTTTATAGAATCTAAAGAATTTCACCCCGCACCTTTTCGGCCAACGTGACACTATGTTCTGACTTAGCACGCGTGCTGAAAGTTTGTAAAGACTTGTTAGGTCATTTTGAGAACTAGAACTATTTTGACTCTTTCCCTAAATTTTACAATGGGTATTTTGAACTATTACACAATTATGAAAGTAATGGGGTAGTTTTTATAATTTATTTAGTTGGTGGTTAAAAAAATAACATTAAATTAATAGTAGCTCACTTCTACCACTCTCAAACTTAGTCTTAAATGATAATTAG
The DNA here is from genome assembly GCF_036512215.1 of Solanum lycopersicum. Classification (NCBI taxonomy): domain Eukaryota; kingdom Viridiplantae; phylum Streptophyta; class Magnoliopsida; order Solanales; family Solanaceae; genus Solanum; species Solanum lycopersicum. The sequence goes on from NC_090802.1 coordinate 22,473,803, forward strand.
GGGTTCCCATCTTGAGTTTGAAACTCAAGAGAACTTTATCTACGGCGATACTTTTTTTGCAGATAGTCCAATGAGTGGTTCAAGTAAAATTAAATATGTACATTGTGAATATGACAGAGTCTTTTTGATTATTATATTATTGTTGGTAGTCAGCAAGAATTTGGTCTGAATTTAATTATTGTTTGGCGAGGGGATGATTATTTGATTGTGGGAAAAACATTATGGCCATTAATTTAATAATGGTTGGATAAAAATAAAGGAGATGATTAACAATCCTATGATATTATTAAGGTGATATTGGTATTGAGAAAGAAGGATGGAATTAGAATTGCAATAATAAGGTCAAATTTGTCTTACTACAGTGGTGTTTGAAACTTAACAGTAACAAATTTGATTGGTCCTTATGCCTGATTATGTCTAATTATTGGGTTGAATAATGTTATAGTTTTAAACATTCTGTCATTGTTTTGTAGTATGCCATAGTTTGCTAATCAACTAGGTTTAACATTATTATTTTACTTCTTTATCATATTATAAAATAAATTTTGTTATATTGAGATAGGTAATTAAATGTTGGGTGTAGCAAATTATTTAAATACCACTAAAAATAAGTTAATTAGAGGAATTAAGACTTATCCTTAGTTCGAACGTTAGCAAATTGATCGTAAAATTAAGTGAGTTTTTGGGTCTAGGATAGACATAGGATAATATGAGTTTTTGTAGAATCGTTAACTTACAAATTATGCTTATATATTTTATATATTGGAAAGTTTCGGAAGCATGGAGGAAAGGGAATGTATTGGAGAAGTAGTTTGCTTGACTTCGGTTCTTCGGTGGAGGTAGGTTACGGTTTATGCTATTTGATAGTAAACTCTTAATAGTGACTGATATGCATTGAATGATATTGTGAAGTTTTCTATGTACTTGATTGTGTTATTGTGTGTCTTGGTCGTGTGTTTTGTAATTGGTTTGAAATCCCGATACAGTGGAAAGTATAATCCTAATCCATCTCTATCGAAGTAATTTCTTGATTAAGGAAGGCTCTATGAAATATTATTTACGAATGTAAAAATGGTGATATTAAATGATAAATAAATTGTATTATTGGATTGGAGTGTCACGTTCCGATACGGTATTCTTGGATCGGAGTGTCACGTTTCGACACGGTATTCTTGGATCGGAGTGTCACGTTCTGAAATAGTATTTTTGGATCAGAGTGTCACGTTCTGACACCGTATTCTTGGATCGGAGTGTCACGTTCCGACACGGTATTCTTGGATAAGAGTGTCACATTCTGACACGATAATATTAAAGGAAACACATGTTGAATTAATGGAGATACTTAATCTCAAAGAAATCAACTTCAAAATTTGTTTGGTTTGGAGGCATGAGTCCTCATGTGTGATCTTGACAAAGTTGACTTAATACGTGCTTAGTTTATTGTTATTGACACTTGTTCATGTTGTTTGTTGCTTATCACATGTTAAGTTCTACAGTTGATTTCATAATATTATTCTTTGTATATTAGATACTATTTTGGGTTGAACGATGATACTTACTCAGTACATGTTGCCTCGTACAGAGCCCTACTTTTTTTTCTTCTTTGTTTTCCTTTTATGAAATGCAGCGAGTGTACCTATAACTTCTGATTTCCCTCAGCTCTATCCAGCCTCCCGCATATCAAGTTCCACGGTGAGCTATCCGTTCAAGATCGTGTTGGGTTCTGTCGGTCATGACATGATGTCCTATACTTTCATACACATACAATTTTATTCTTTCATTTTGGTGTATTTAATATTCTTTGACTTATTATTGGAGATATGATGTCCTTGATGTGATGACTTTAAGGTTTTCGGAAATGATATTTAGTAACTGTTGAGTTCCGTGTTATTCTTGTATTTTGAAGTTAGGTTAAATTGGTTTGTTCGCCCACTTAAGACGTTAAGTGTGGGTGCCTTTGACGACTCATGTTGGGTCGTTAGAAATTTTGTCATGTTATCTTATTGATAGTGCGACATAAGCCAAAAAGGGGTAGAAAGTTATTTATAAATTTTTTTTCTGGGGGGGGGGGGGGTTAATATGTAGCATCACACAATTTGAATTTACTAGGGAGAATCTAATAATAGGATATAGTCATTTTTAAGGAAAGAATATATTCTTGAATTTTTTAAAGTTAGAATAAGCTAAGTTTTGTCCAACTTAAAATGGCACTAACTCGTGTATCAAGATAAGATAGGTGTACTTATAGATATGGTTGGAAAGATCTTGGAATAACAATTCCAACGAAACTATGTTTGCACAATTTCATGTTCGTATGAGTAAGTTGTGCGCTTTGGAAGTTGATTGTTCGAATAAGGAAATGTCCAATGCGAATTTTTGAAGGGTAGTTTGGTCTTTTCATTGTCTTTTTATTTTGATTAATTTTTAGTAATTACTTATCGGTCTAAACTAAAATTATTCAGTTTACGCTTTTGAATACAGACTTATGTTTTTAGAGAAAGAACGCAAGAGAAAAGAGAAGAGGAAAAGCAAGATTCGCCAAGAACGATCGATTTTGGTTGTGTGTTCTTGAAGGAATTGATCCTAGAAGGCATGTGAGTCATTCATAACATTGGGTTTGTTCACCCATGCGACAAACATGTTTAGTTCAGCAAAATTCATCTTAAAAAAGTTTGAAAGTTAATGTTCTTGATATATATTCTTGAATTTGAATGTCATTCTTTAATTGGGCTGAATTCATTGAGTTTGTCAGATCTTTACGTTGAGTTTAGAGCTGTTTTGAGTTAGATTCTTGGGTACATATGTTGTGTATAGGAATCTAAAACAATTTTAAGAACAATAGTCGAGTGTAGGCGAATTGGGTCTGGAAAATAAAGAGAAAAAAAGTTAGACAAGGAACAGAACCTGGTCCGCGTTGTGGAGCTATTACCTCATTGAATAAAAATTAGTTCTGCATCACGGTATGGACGCGTACTCCGCTGTCAAAATTGTTTTTTAACGAGTGAATATTTAAATGCAACTCTACATCGCAGACTTGTTCCAAGATGATGAGTTCATGACCTTTATCATGTTTAACTATCTACAAACATTCATAAACATAATGAGATCATTCCTATCACAAATTAAAATCTTTTAATCCATAGTTCAATTCAAAGAAATTTAAAGTAAAGTTTAGAAGTTAAGTAGCAATTCAAGAGAAGTTCATAAAGTTTCAAAAAGTCTTTCACAAACATTTTTAGTTTTTTTAAAACTTAAGTTCCAAATTATATAAAGAGTAAATATTTGAAGTTCATTTCTTCAAAGATGTATATGGGAACTACGTATTCCGAAACAGTTTAAAATGTTTTCACATTTGTGAAATGAAGGGAACTTCTATTCCAAGAGAATTTTTAATCTAAATTTTGAGTAATTATATCAGACCAAAGAAAGAAGTTTGTTTTTACAAACACATGACCTAAGCATATTTTGGAAGTACTATTGAGCCTGATACTGGAATGCGAGTTCATAATAACTCAAGTCTCTATAAATGATGTAGCCATCATGGTATTAAAGGATCATAATTTTTATATGACTCCTTAAAAGTCTTTTATCATAAGCTAGTCTATATATGATGTTAAGTAGTTATACATGAAGACAAAGTATAGGAAACTTCCGGCAAGGTGGGAAAGATGTTGTCTCCCCACCTAGGCTCATTGTGGTTGTTTTTGGTAAGAGGAATCTCTCATAAAAACTATATTACTTTATTAAATGTGTAATGTTGAGCTTTTTTTGCATTTTCATTAACGAACTAAGTTGCCTTTACTGTTTCATAAAGCATTTTTTCATATATTACATTTGTTTCATTGTTATATTTTGAGTTAAGCTATTAATTAGTTGAGAAGAGTCAACGTAAGTGTTTCTTTCAAAAACTTTTCAAGCGAAGAAATTGTTTAGCATTATGACACATATATTGGTACATGCAATGTAATGATTCTGGCTGAACTACATTTGTATCATAATGTAAACGCATGTAAGCAGGATCAGGACGGAGCTCGTCCTTGAAAAAGTTGAACACTTAGTTGGGTGATCCTTCTTGAATTATGAGGATTCCTTTTACTCTGTATTAAGTATTATATTGTTAGGATGATCGGGGGTCTTTTCCTGATATCCCTACTTGTTTTAGAGGCTTCATAGACAGTTAGTAGTTCAGTTTTCTTTGCATTATATGTTGTTTAAAGATTAAAGTCGCCGTTTTAAATAAGTTTTATATCTCTTTAAAGTTCTATTTTGATATTTTCTTGTTAAGTTATGGCTTCTTCAAAGTAAGCAAGTAAGGACAAGGGTTCGTTTAAGGACCGCAATGGCTCTGGAGTGTCGAACAAGTCTAGGGTGTAAGCTCGAGGCGTGACGTAATAGGAACTTGATATAGTATAAGAGTGTCTCTAGGATTTCGGGCATAGGTTGAGGGGGTACTTATGCATTTTACTATTATATTTTGATAATGCGGTGACAAAGTAAATCTTATGTGTATCTTAATTCGCGGGATATATGTTACCTTATACAGTGATAAATATTAGACAACTCTATTCACAATGCTAGAAGATGGGAAAGTCATAGATCTGGTGATTTTCAAGTACTTTGGTAATGACTAGTTCACACATTTAAATATTATATAATGAAATGTTATAACTTAATAAAAAGAAACTAACTTTTCTACTTTAAGTGCGAGAAAGGTACTTATTATAATTGGAATTTCCTATTAACTAACTTGTGTCATTAATAACTTTAATCAATATTTTAATAATATGTTTAGTCATGGCTATAACTCGTACCAAGTAAAAGGGTATGATATTTTCACAGTAATTATTTATATTTACAAATACAAGATATGCATTCAAATATACAAGAGAAACATTTTTTTAAAATTAAAGTCATATATATCTCCCAGAAAAATTTCATGGCCAAACATGTGTGACAAAACATCACCCAATAACAACATGAAAAATATATTTGAATGTTTGTAGACAATCACATGGCAAAACATCACTCTAAATCACTTTCCAAAAGATTAAAAAGTTTGTGATCAAACACATGGCAAAACTTTACCAAAAAATAATTTGCCCATAATATTTGGAAATATATTGTTAAATGCTAGCCTAGCATTAGGTAAGTTGATCAATAATTTGCCTATTTAAATTTAAAGTTCATATATCACTACAAATATCATATCAATTTCATTTTGCTTCGAAAAGTTTTTTCATGAAAAATATTTAATTGATTACAATATTAAGTTTGAAAGTTAAAGCTTCGTAGTAAAAACAAATTGTGATACATAAATATAATCATAATATTTCATTATTATAAACAAACTTTCTTTGAGAATATAAATTAATAATTTATATAAATGAAGGTGGTAATATGTCACATTTCAAAACTTGTTCATGGTTATACAAAATACAAACGAATTTGATGTTCATGATGGAATACCTTTATTTTAATTAAATGGCATTATATATAAGTAATTGATTGATTTTTTGAATCTTGATATAATAGTAAGTGAAATTACTCATTTTATTATAGCTTATTTCAAAACTCGTAAGGTTGTTGATATTGCTTACTTTGTTTAAAGTCAATTAGATGAGTACTCTTATTAGCATTATATTTGAGTTTGAAAATCAGTTGATAGTTTCAAATTGTTTGATGAAAATAACATTATTTTGATATCAACATTACATTCTAATTCACATGTTTTTTGTATAACCCTGGATGATGTTTTGAAAATGTTACTTATTGATCATCTTATATCGACGGGGTTGTTGGTGAAGGTTCTAGCTATTATTCATTTAGTAATTATTCCCTCCCTGATTTTCTCTTCCGCTAGTTCCTATGTAATAAAAAATTGACTGGGATGAGGAAAATCATTAAATAAAGTATATCATAACTCACATGAATTAATCACCAAATTAGAACACCGATTATGTTAGTTTAAAGAGAGCATATCTATGATTAGTTTAACTTGTTCAAGAAAATTCAAACGTTTATTATTTTTTACTACTCACAACAAAATTAGCTCTTAGAATTTGGCGAATATATATACACACACAGAGAAAAACACACCCAAAATTCGCCAACAATGAATAAGAGGTTGTAGCAAATACAATCCATTTTTATATGCAGAATCGATCCTAAAGGAAACTGTTTCCGTCATACTTTCAGATGACAAGTAAGATTCTAAAATGATTATCAAAGTAACGTAATGTAAGAATAAATTAGATTCTACATAAGGTTATATAAAAGGACTAGACGATCCTGTTGAAGATCCACTTTCAGACTCAATTAGGGTTTTGAGGACGTGCAAAATAGGATTATTATAAAATGAGAAAGTTGAATAATGAAACATTAGATTTTGGACACAATGAATATCTTCATTTTCAGCGAAAGGTAAGAACTCGCTGAAGGAGCATCTAATGACAGAAGAAAGAAGAACTACAGTCATGTTTTCATTTTAAATAAGTTTACTTTTTAAATATCACTATTGAGTTATAATAATCTTAACTTTGAAAGTGTGTCTGTGAGAGTTGTAACATAAAGTTGTTCTATCTTCTTGAAGAGTAAATATAAAAGTTATAGTGATTCACTAGATATAAAGTACTAGAGATAGTCTCTTATATTTTAGCGTTGTAGCCTGAACCCGCTCTTTGAAGTTTGGATGAATTTTTTAAAATCCTACATGATGGAGGCCATGGTTTTTATTTCCTTGACTAAGGAGGTTGTCCCTAATAAAATTTTATTATTTTATATTATGATGTTATGTTAAAGTTGTACAAGAACCAGGTTCTTATATTGAATTAGTGATACAGATTTCTTCACTTTTATATAATAAAAACAATTAAACCATCATTTTGGAGTTATAACATTTATTAATACAACATTTAAATATGATAAACATTCAAAAAAATTTGACCTAATTGATATTTTCTGAAATAAAAAATAACAAAAATAATACTACGCGCAACGCGCGCGTACATATACTAGTTAACTTAAGCTTACAGGTCTTTCACACTCTTTAAATTGAGTCGGTTAATGCATAAATTGAATAGAATATTCCATTTTTATCCTTATTAATTATTGTCAAAAATAAGTAAACGTGAACATCAATAATTAATCTCAATACTCACTTAAAGGGTAAAATTGAAAGAATATTTTCAAGATAGTATTGAAGATTGAAAACTTAAGGTAATTTGAAAAATAGAAAAGGGCTCAAAGATTAAGTTAATATGGAATGGAGACAGTATCCTTTAACTTTTTTACTTGTCTATTTCAATCTTCACATAAATCAGTTGTTAAATTTATTTTCATTTTCTCTATAAATTTCAATGTTCCATTTGGATGAGACATGTTGATTTTTAATATATAACTATAAATGAATAACTACTTGAAAGTAAACGAAAGTATCTTGTTGAATTATTATTTTATAAATTAACTAAACGCAACTCTGAATGTACCATTGACCAATGTTTTCCAAATGAATTCGGTGTATTCATATGTAAAAATATATGTGTGCTTAAGTTCATAATTCCATTCATTCTCTTGACTTGTAAAAAATATAGTATTGTTATTACTGAACTTTAAAATCGACCTCAAAATAAAATTATTGTTATGGTAAATGAGTGTGATTAATAATATGTTTTCATCGTTCCTATGAGGAACTGAACATTTTAAGGTTGATATTGTGTAATGTTCCACACCATCGTGATTGACACTCACACTAACCATTCGGTGGGAGAACAACTATTAAAACTGAAAATAAGCAACAAAACAAAAACATAGCCAATTAAGTTACAAAAGCAAGCGAATTAACTAAAAAAATTGCAATTAAATACCTACACCTTGAAATTCATTGTACAAAAATTATACTAACGACAAGTCTAAGAAAAAAGATAGAACTGAGAAACTAAACAACACCTTAATCAAATAGTTTGTGTCCGAAGAGAGTGTACTAAAAAAAGGAGAACTCAAGAATCCCAAGAAAATCTAGCTCACCCTTGAATTTGAAACGATCACTAACATTCTAAACAAGGTTTGTCAATAGCCGGTGGAGGATGCCCTATTCTCAACAAAAATAATAGCAAGTGTAGTATCAGTACACACCCATAATGAACATGTAGGATCACGCGTTTATCCCAATATGTTAAACACATGCAAGTAATCACAAGATTATAAAACAAGCATATACCAAATATATACAATATTAGTCATGTTTTCAGGAACAATGTACCAACCACATTATCAATAATTCACATTGGTTATAAATTTAGAGCAACATAAAGTTTTCCAATATTAATCATCATTAGATATGAACATAATAATCACAAGTAGATACACAACACAATTCAATCGTCCTCTTAGGGAACCCAATTCAATGGTCCACTTGTAGAACCCACACTAATATTGGTACCATATAAGAAAGTTGTATCAGATCCAGGTTATTGTGCTGGAACGTGGAAGCCAATCTCATATTTTTGCCGAATCGTGAAAACCAATTCATTCTTCATTTTCTTTTCCTTATGAAAAAGTTACTATGAAAATTTATTCTAGCCCCAATTCATTCTTCATTTGCTTTTCCCCAATGACCGAGTCAGGTCGTAAAGTAGATACAATTTAACCATCTCATCCCTGAGTAATCAACTAGGAGAAGACTAACTAAAGTAAGGTTACAGTAGTATTTGAATCATTGTACTACTAGGGATACTTGTCTTTCATGCTCTTCTTACCGAATCTCATTTACCCCTAAGGATTTTACATCTCAAACCTCAAATAATCTAATTTAATACCTATACATCATCCCTTTACAATGCCATATTGAAGTCATCTTAGCATTCGAGTGATAAATATTTTTGTATGTAAACTTAACAAATCAACAAAATGAATCACAACAACCACTAATGTTGATCGTACATACGTCTTCAACATGTTATCAAGGATCTTGAGACAATCATAATGACTAATCCTTCCTCATATCACTATTATACAATCAAAAAATCAATACTTGCCATAATTAGAGGTGAATCTAAGAAAACCAATACACGCTCATAATATCCAAACAATCATAGATCATATCAACATCTCCATCTCACAACATAAACTTCCATAAACTTAAGTTACAAAAGACTCAATCTTTACACATCATGTACTCCTTAGGAGATATGTCCAAACATACAAACCAACTAACCATCCAAAAACGCTATTAAAATGCTAGATTTAGTAATTGTAGGTTACCTCTTATAAATAGTACAATTCGATTCAATGATACCCACATTCAACCACACATAATCGATACATGACCTCGATGACAAGTTGAAAATAAATATTGTCAGAAAACTATGAATACCAAGATAGCTATTCAATAAATTCAAATAAGTAAGGTGGTACAAGTAGAACAATTAAAGTACTTTAATAAATCCAAGACCATACCACATAAGTCATTTGAATTAACCACGTCTTCCCAAATCATCCCACTCACCTAAGAGAACATCGTTGGATTTTGTACAGCTAATTCACCACTATGGATCAACCCACAAAATTGAAAACACACGATATCATAGCTAGTGAATCATACTCACAGTACTAACAACCATCATCACACTCTGACCATTTATCTTATCATAACCCAAAACTTCTTAAGTGAAACCTTTCTTAGGTACTTAAATATATATTATTATTCTCCTCCCAAGTGTAAGTCCTTTCAAATTCTTAATACTGGATACAATTGATTAAATTCTCACTTTTCCAAATCATAACTTCACAAAAAATATCACCACGAATGTAGGTATTACAACAAAAAACATCTAACTTTTAATTTCAACTGTTTAACTCCATCCCCTTATCTCTTAACCTTAGCTTATATCTCTAATATTTTTATGTATTCATGAAACTTTGCCTATAATGGATCAGTATTTGTCAATCTTTCAATAAATTTTTGCAAAACTTCAAACCTACTTCTTAATACACTCATAACATAAACAACGCACTTATCATCAAACTCGATCAAATGTTTTTATACTCATTTCTCGAGTCTTATCCAATAGTTTATAATCAATCTGATGGGCTTGTGACTCTAATACCATAGTCACAATAAAATGAAAGAAATCACGTATCTCGTAACCCAGTTATATATCCCTCTAAAGATACCTCTTTAGCCCTTGCAAGCAAATTATTATTCTTGTTATTGCCTCTTTCTAAGGGTTGCACTTCATCCTACTATTTTTCTTCACTATGACTTATTTCTTATAAATTCTATTTGAGTGGTGTCACACCATCTCTTATAACTTAATATACAACTGCGTTACTCACCAAATATTAGAAAAACACGACCTTAGATACTCTCATCTCATATTACTACACCAAATTTGCTTAGCCACAATCTTATTATGATGTTATATCCTGTCAAAATCTATTGTAAACTCTTATTTCCATTATGCTCAATCATCCTTAACTATCACTATAAAGCAAAGATTTCAACAACTCGAAGGTCTAACCCAATCTTGGTACACACTCTCTTACTAAAATGTCAATTTCCTCCACCCAAGTATACATAATGGAACTTTATTTATCCATAAGCTTGTCATTCCATTATTAATCTACTCTCTTATAGATTAAGATAAAATCATTCAACCTCATACTACCCTCTTACTTTTTATCAAACAAGACAGGAGCACCCCACTTGGAAACAATAGGACAGATGAATCCTTTATCAAGACGCTCATGCATTTGTGCCTTAATCTCTCTCAACTCTTACACCGCAGGAATAGACTCAATAGAGGGTGATTCCACCTTCACATGCCGAATATTATCCAATTACGTCAAACATTCCTTCCCACAACAGTTTACTACCCAACATGAAAGATACCACCTATCACGACCCAAATAAAATCGTGAGTTACACCCACACTTAACCCCCTAGGTGGGAGAACAAATAAATTTAACCCCAACATACCAATTACAAGTTGTAACGACCTGTTTAGTCGTTTTGAGCAGTAGAGTTTATTTCTAGTAATAATTGTCTGAGTCGACGGATCCCATGACGGACCGTCATGGGCACGACGGACCATCATGGGCACGATGGACCGTCGAGGGTTTCTCGTTCCAAAACAGTTAGACTCTGGAAAAATTGTATACTGAGAACAACTCTCTGAACTTTGCGACAGAAGAGCAGGACGGACCGTCGTAGGCACGACGGACCGTCACAGACTCCTTAATGAATTGAGTCTCTGAACTTTGTGACAGAAGCAGCAGGACGGACCGTCGCAGGCATGACGGGCCATCACAGACTGCGTAACCCTGACTGCGTCGGATTTCTGTTAAATGTTTTAAGGGGCATTTTGGACTATTCCTGCTTATAATTAGAAAGTTAGTGGTTTAATGTTAATAATTCAATTACATGGGGGTCAAAGGAGACAACATTGGAATAAATAGTGGGTTACTTTTACCATCTTTTATACTTAATTATATGGTGATTAGGGTAAAAGAAAAAGAGTTTGAATAAGGAAAAATAGAAAGAACAGAGCAAAGAGAGGAGAACGAACGAGAAGAGGGGAGAAACGAAGAGGAAAGCAAAGAATTGGAGAAGTAGATTTCTTGATCACGATTCTTCGTTGGAGGTAGGTTATGGTTTATGCTATTTCATAGTAAACTCATAATAGCGAATTATATGTATTGGTAGTATTGTAAAGTCTTCTATATGCTTAATTGTATGCTTGCATGATGTGATTATGTAATTGTAATGGGTTGGAAAGATGAGGTTGTGAAGCTTAAACCTAAAACCCTCTCTGTTAATGATGATGCCTTGGTATAAAAGAAGGCTTGATGAACTAAAAGAATAAGGTTAATTGATCGGGTGTCACGTTCCGACACCAGGGTAGTTGTAGTGGATCGGGTATCACGTTCCGACACTAGGATAATATTAGTGGATCGGGTGTCACGTTCCGACACCAGGATAGTAATAGTGGATTGGGTGTCACGTTTCGACACCAGGATAGTATTAGTGGATCGTGTGTCACGTTCCAACACCAGGATAGTAGTAGTGCATCGGGTGTCACGTTCCAACACCAGAATAGTAGTAGTTGTTCGGGTGTCACGTTCCGACACCAGGATAGTAGTAGTTGATCGGTTGTCACGTTTCGACACCAGGATAGTAGAGGATCGGAGTGTCACATTCCGACACCAGGGTAGTATGAGGAGGATCGGAGTGTCACGTTCCGACACCAGGATAGTAAAAAGAATGAATCTTCAATTATGTTAATATACTCCATTTAATGAACCTATTTCCCAAACGAGTATAGCATGGAGGCGTGAGTCCTCACAGATGTGCTTGGGTTGTGGCAAATGGTTATGGTACTTGTTGTTGTTACCTGTTAAGTGTTATGGTTGATTTTATGTTATTATCTGATATAGATTGCTTTCTATTTTGAGTTTGCCGATGATACCTACTCAGTACTTGTATCTTGTCCTGACCCCTACTTGTATGTTTCTTTCTTTGTTATTTGTGGAGTGCAGCAAACGTACCGTCGACTTCAACTCGACTGCAACTCTAGCCAGACCATAGCATAATTAGAATTCAGGGTGAGCTATTGTTCCTAGCTCGGACTCGATTCTCTCTCATTCATGTCTTGATGTCCTCGAAGTTCAGACATGGACTATCTCTTTTATTTGTTTTAGCTTCCTAGATAATCTTAGATTTAGTAGTTTGAGTATAGAATGTTCTGGTGGTGATGACTTCCAGATTTTGGGAATAATGTATTGAATTTTAGAAGATAGTAATTGATTTCGTTAATGAGTTTTAAGTCTTCCGCATTATATTCTGTTTATTATGGTTGAAATGTTGGGGTTTAGATTGGTTGGTTCGCTCACATAGGAGGGTAAGTGTGGGTGCCACTCGAGGCTCGTTTTGGGTCGTGACAAACTTGGTATCAGAGCATTAGGTTCGTTGGTCTAATCACACAAGAACGATTCTAGTAGAGTATTGAGGAACGGTATGGGGACGCCTTTACTTTTCTTTAAGAGGCTATAGGACTTTAGGAAAATTACATTCTTTCTTTCTTTCGTGCTATTACATAGAACCAATTGGTATCTAGGTGATACAAATTGGTATCTGACCATCTTCACTCTATTTCGCAGATGGTTAGAACTAGAGCAACAACAGCGCCAACACGAACACCGGCAATACAAGATGCGTCTGAGCCAGCCACTGGGGCTGTAGCTTGAAGAGGAGCAGTGGCAAGAGGCCATGGTAGAGGTCGTGGGAGGACGTCCTCTAGAGGAAGAGGAAAATCACCTGGCCTATCTAGTACTAGGATGGTGACTCCTCCACCGACTGAGGAAGTATTAAGAGAGGGTGAGGAAGGGGAGAATGAACAAGTGAAGAGTGAGGAATTACCACCCCAACCTACCCCAGAGATGATTAATCAGGTTCTTGCTTATCTTAGCGGGTTATCTGATCAAGGACAAACACCTCCAGTGTTTTCTGCACCAGCACCTCAGGTTCCGGGAGTACAACATGCAGCTGTTGTGGCTCCCCCCATGGATGCCTCATTGGAAATAGGCACGTTTCCTCGATTGACTACAGGGCCTATAATGACAAGTGATCAGCATGAACTTTTCAGTAAGTTCTTGAAATTGAAACCTCCAGTCTTCAAGGGTGCTGAATCTGAGGATTCCTATGATTTTTTGGTTGATTGTCATGAGCTACTTCACAAGATGGGTACAGTAGAATGATTTGGCATCGAGCTTGTGACCTATAAATTTCAAAGGAACGCCAAAATGTGGTGGTGATCGTATGTTGAGTGTCAACCAGCACAAGCACCACCTATGACTTGGGCATCATTCTCTAGCTTGTTTATGGAGAAGTATATACCCCGGACTTTGAGGAATAGGAGGAGAGATGAGTTCCTGAGCCTAGAGCAAGGCAGGATGTCGGTTACTACATATGAGACTAAGTTTCGTGCATTATCTAGGTATGCCACCCAGCTTTGCTTCAGTCCACAAGAGCGGATTCACCATTTTGTGAAGGGATTGAGGTCAGATTTGAAGATTCTAGCCTTACAGGTGTCTACTGCAGCAAAATCCTTTCAGGAAGTGGTAGACTTTGTGATAGAGGTGGAGGGAGTGATGCCAGATGATTTTATCAACAACTAAGAAGTTTCGTAAGGGAGGTGAGTTTAATGGTTCTTACTACAGAGGACAGGGTGTAGGAGGTTACCCAGCCCGACCTATTCAGTCTTCACTGCAGGCTGTAGCTGGGGGTCCACCGCAGAACGGTCAACATTTCTCTGAGTTTGGAGGTTAACCCCAGACTCCGTCGTTCTCACAGAGACTTATGCTTGAACCCAGAGAGAGTTATGGATGTGGGGAAATTGGACATATTAAGAGATATTGTCCAAAACAGAGTTACAGACCCCCAATAGTCAGAGGTAGAGGTTGTCATGGAAGAGGCCGCTATTCTGGAGAACGTGGTGGCCGAGGTAATGGTGGTCACCAAATCAACCGGGGTGGTGGGCAAATTGGAACTTCTGCAGCACAACATGGTAAGGGCAACAGACAGACAGGTGATAAGGCCCATTGTTATGCTTTCCCTGGGAAATCTGAAGCAGAGACATCTGATGCTTTCATCACAGGTAATCTTTTGGTTTGTGATTGCATGGCTTCTATATTATTTGATCCTGGATCCACATTTTCATATGTATCTTCCTTATTTGCTACTGGTTTTGATTTACATTGTGATTTGCTTTACATGCCTATTCGTGTTTCTACTCTGGTGGGTGAGTCTGTGACAGTTGAAAAGGTGTATAGGTCTTGTCTTGTGACTTTTGTGGGGAGCAATACTCATGTAGACTTGGTTATCCTAGAAATGGTTGACTTCGATGTAATTCTGGGTATGACTTGGCTTTCTCCAAATTTTGCAATCTTAGATTGTAATGCTAAAACTGTAACATTGGCCAAGCCAGGGACAGATCCGTTAGTGTGGGAGGGTGACTACACTTCCACTCCAGTTCGTATTATCTCCTTTCTTCGTGCTAAGAGAATGGTTAGTAAGGGTTGTTTATCTTTCTTGGCACACCTTAGGGATGATACTACTCAAGTACCTTCAATTGAGTCGGTTTCGATAGTCCGTGAGTTTCTGGATGTGTTTCGTGCAGACCTTCCTGGTATGCCACCGGATAGATATATTGATTTCTGTATTGATCTGGAGCCGGGTACTCGCCCCATTTCCATACCCCCTTATAGGATGGCTCCCGCTGTGTTAAGAGAGTTAAAGGCCCAACTTCAAGAATTGTTAAGCAAAGACTTTATTAGACCAAGTGCATCCCCTTGGGGTGCTCCTGTTTTGTTTGTGAAGAAGAAGGATGGAAGTTTTCGGATGTGCATAGACTACAGACAACTGAATAAGGTAACTATTAAGAACAGGTATCCTCTTCCTCGCATCGAGGATTTGTTCGATCAGTTACAAAGTGCTTGTGCCTTCTCAAAAATTGATTTGAGATCTGGTTATCATCAATAGAAAATACGGGCAACTGATGTGCCAAAGACTGTTTTTCGGACCAGGCATGGACATTATGAGTTCTTATTAATGTCTTTTGGACTTACCAATGCCCCTGCTACTTTCATGAGCTTGATGAACGGGATTTTTAAGCCATATCTGGACCTCTTTGTCATTGTATTCATCAATGATATACTGGTATACTCAAAGAGTAGGAAAGAACATGAGGAGCACTTGAGAATTGTATTCGAAATATTGAGGGAGAAAAAGCTTTACGCCAAATTCTCAAAGTGAGAGTTTTGGCTAGATTCAGTTTCCTTCTTGGGGCATGTTGTGTCTAAGTATGGAGTGATGGTGGATCCTTCTAAGATCGAAGCAGTGAAGAGTTGGGCAAGATCTAGTAATGTTACAGAGGTAAGAAGCTTTGTTGGTTTAGCTAGCTACTACCGTCGATTTGTCAAGGGATTTTCTTCCGTTGCTTCCCAATTGACAATCTTGACTAAGAAGAGTGTTCCATTTGTATGGTCGGACGAGTGTGAAGAAAGCTTTCAGAAGCTCAAGCCCTTGTTGACTACTGCACCAATTCTTACCCTACCAGTGGAAGGTAAGAATTTTATTGTTTATTGTGATGCATCCTATTCTTGTT
Organism: Solanum lycopersicum; assembly: GCF_036512215.1. Taxonomy (NCBI): domain Eukaryota; kingdom Viridiplantae; phylum Streptophyta; class Magnoliopsida; order Solanales; family Solanaceae; genus Solanum; species Solanum lycopersicum. The sequence continues at coordinate 22,489,963 of NC_090802.1, forward strand.
TGGGTGCAGTGCTAATGCAAGAGAAGAATGTAATTGCTTATGCTTCGAGGCAATTAAAGGTGCATGGACGTAATTATCCGACCCACGATTTGGAGTTGGCTGCGGTAGTGTTTGCATTAAAGCAATAGAGGCACTATCTATACGGGGTTAAGTGTGAAGTCTATACGGATCATCGTAGTTTACAGTATGTCTTTACTCAGAAAGATTTGAATTTGAGACAGAGGAGGTGGATGGAACTACTGAAGGACTATGATATCACTATCTTGTATCATCCGGGAAAAGCTAATGTTGTGGCAGATGCTTTAAGTAGAAAGGCAGAGAGCATGGGAAGTCTAGCTCACGTGCAGGTTTCCAGACGCCCATTATCTAGAGAGGTTCAGACTCTGGCTAAGGACTTTATGAGGCTAGAAGTAAATGAGAAGGGAGGATTTTTAGCCTGTGTGGAGGCAAGATCTTCCTTTCTTGATAAAATTAAGGGAAAGCAGTTTACTAATGAGAAGCTGAGCCGAATTCGGGATATGGTGTTGCGAGGAGAGGCTAAAAAGTCAATAATTGATGAGGAAGGCGTTTTGAGGATTAATGGAAGGGTATGTGTGCCCCGTGTTGATGATTTGATCCACACCATTCTTACAGAGGCTCATAGTTGAGGATATTCTATACATCCTGGTGCAACCAAGATGTATCGCGGCCTAAAGCAACATTTTTGGTGGAATAGGATGAAGCGTGACATCGTTGATTTTGTCGCCCAATGCCCGAATTGTCAGCAGGTAAAGTATGAACACCAGAGGCTCGTAGGAACACTTCAGAGAATGCCCATTCCTGAATGGAAGTGGGAGAGAATTGCAATGGACTTCGTGGTTGGTCTTCCAAAGACATTGGGTAGGTTTGATTCTATTTGGGTAATTGTGGACAGGTTAACTAAGTCTACTCACTTCATTCCGGTCAAGGTGACTCACAATGCAGAGAAGTTAGCCAAACTCTATATCTCAGAAATTATTCGATTGCATGGAGTTCGACTTTCCATCATATCAGATAGAGGTACGGAGTTTACTTGTATGTTTTGGAGAACATTGCATGCTGAATTAGGTACTAGGTTGGACCTTAGTACTCCATTTCACCCTCAGACCGATAGTCAGTCTGAGCAAACGATTCAGGTTTTGGAGGATTTGCTTCGTGCATGTGTGATAGAATTTGGTGGTCATTGGGATAACTTCTTACCCTTAGCAGAGTTCTCATATAACAATAGCTATCACTCAAGTATTGATATGGCCCCATTTGAGGCACTGTATGGTAGAAGATGTAGGTCTCCCATTGGGTGGTTTGATGCATTTGAGGTTAGACCTTGGGGTACTGACCTTATGAGGGAATCGTTAGATAAAGTGAAATGCATTCAAGAAAAGCATTTAGCGGCTCAAAGTAGGCAGAAAGAATATGCAGATCAAAAGGTTAGAGACTTAGAGTTTATGGAGGGTGAGCAAGTCTTGCTAAAGTTTTCGCCTATGATAGGGGTGATGCGGTTTGGTAAGCGAGGTAAGATTAGCCCGAAGTATATTGGTCCTTTTGAAGTTCTGAAGCGCGTGGGGGAGGTAGCTTATGAATTAGCCTTGCCCCCAGGACTGTCAGGAGTGCACCCGGTATTTCATGTGTCTGTGTTGAAAAGATACCATGGGGATGGAAACTAAATCATTCGTTGGGATTAAGTTCTTCTTGATGAGAATTTGTCTTATGAGGAGAAGCCTATTGCCATTTTAGATAGAGAAGTCCGCAAGTTGATATCAAGGGAGATTGCATCCATCAAAGTTCAATGGAAGAATCAACCAGTTGAAGAGTCCAATTGGGAGAAGGAGGCCGATATGCAAGAAGGATACCCACACCTCTTTACAGATTTAGGTACTCCTTTTTGTCCTTGTTTTTTTTTCTTGTGATCGTTCGGGTACGAACGATGGGTAAATTGGTATCTATTGTAACGACCTGTTTAGTCATTTTGAGCAGTAGAGTTTATTTCTAGTAATAACTGTCTGAGTCGACGGATCCCACGACGGACCGTCATGGGCACGACGGACCATCGAGGGTGTCTCGGTCCAAAACACTTAGACTCTGGAAAAATTGGGTACTGAGAACAACTCTCTGAACTTCGCGACGGAAGAGCAAAACGGACCGTCGTAGGCACGATGGACCGTCACAGACTCTTTAATGAATTGAGTCTCTGAACTTTGAGACGGAAGTAGCAGGACGGACCGTCGCAGGCACGACGTGCCGTCACAGGCTACGTAACCCTGACTGGGTCGGATTTCTGTTAAATGTTTTAAGGGGCGTTATGGACTATTCCTGCTTATAATTATAAAGTTAGTAGTTTAATGTTAATAATTCAATTACTTGGGGGTTAAAGGAGACAACCTTGGAATAAATAGTGGGTTATTTTTACCATCTTTTATACTTAATTATATGGTAATTAGGGTAAAAGAAAAAGAGTTTGAATAAGGAAAAATAGAAAGAACACAGGAAAAAGGGGAGAACGAACGAGAAGAGGGGAGAAATGAAGAGGAAAGCAAAGCATTGGAGAAGTAGATTTCTTGATCACGATTCTTCGGTGGAGGTAGGTTATAGTTTATACTTTTTCATAGTAAACTCTTAATAGCGAATGATATGTATTGATGCTATTGTAAAGTCTTCTATATGCTTAATTGTATGCTTGCATGATGTGATTATGTAATTGTAATGGGTTGTAAAGATGAGGTTGTGAAGCTTAAACCTAAAACCCTCTCTGTTAATGATGATGCCTTGGTATAAAATAAGGCTTGATGAACTAAAAGAATGAGGTTAATGGATCGGGTGTCACGTTCCGACACCGGGATAGTAGTAGTGGATCGGGTGTCACGTTCCGACACCAGGATAGTATTAGTGGATGGGTGTCACGTTCCGACACCAGGATAGTAGTAGTGGATCGGGTGTCACGTTCTAACACCAGGATAGTATTAGTGGATCGGGTGTCACGTTCTGACACCAGGATAGTAGTAGTGCATTGGGTCTCACGTTCCGACACCTGGATAGTAGTAATGGATCAGGTGTCACGTTCCGACACCAAGATAGTAGTAGTGGATCGGGTGTCACGTTCCGACACCAGGATAGTAGAGGATCAGAGTGTCACGTTCCGACACCAGGATAGTATGAAGAGGATCGGAGTGTCACATTCCGACACAAGGATAGTAAAAAGAATGAAGCTTGAATTATGTTAATATACTCAATTTAAAGAACCTATTTCCCAAACGAGTATAGTGTGGAGGCGTGAGTCCTCATAGATGTGCTAAGGTTGTGGCCAATGGTTATGGTACTTGTTGTTGTTACCTGTTAAGTGGTGTGGTTGATTTTATGTTATTATCTGATATATATTGCTTTCTATTTTGAGTTGGCCGATGATACCTACTCAGTACTTGTTTCTTGTACTGACCCCTACTTGTATGTTTCTTTCTTTGTTATTTGTGTAGTGCAGCAAACGTACCGTCGACTTCAACTCGACTGCAAATCTAGCCAGACCTCAACATAATCAGAATTCAGGGTGAGCTATTGTTCCTAGCTCGGACCTGATTCGCTCTCATTCATGTCTTGATGTCCTTGAAGTTCGAACATGGACTATCTCTTTTATTTGTTTTAGCTTCCTATATACTCTTAGATTTAGTAGTTTGAGGATAGAATGTTCTTGTTGTGATGACTTCCAGATTTTGGGAATAATGTATTGAATTTTAGAAGTTAGTAATTGATTTTGTTAATGAGTTTTAAGTCTTCCGCATTATATTCTGCTTATTATGGTTGAAATGTTGGGGTTTAGATTGATTGGTTCGCTCACATAGGAGGGTAAGTGTGGGTTCCACTCGCGGCTCATTTTGGGTCGTGACACAAACATGATCCGATAGCTCAAAAACGTACAAAATATCCTCTCGCAAAACTCAAAAGTCATAAAAACAAGGACATCTTATTTGGAATTACTAAATCTACGCTTATCAAAGACACCAACGGAAATAAAAAATAACATTTTGTTACCAAAAACTAAGGACATCAGGTAATGACCGAGAGAATTCAACCCAAGCTCGAATGAATAGCTTTCCCTTGAACCTGTTATGCTGAGAGTGGCTAGAGCTGAGGTCTAGTAAAATTTGCTGGTACACTAGCTGCACTCCATAAAAGAATAACAAAGAAGAATACTAATAGGCCTTAGTACGGGACAACATGTACTGAGTAGGTATCATCGCCCAAACAAAAATAGAAACTAATATACCAAGAATAATAGTATGAACTCAATTATGGTACTTAACGAGTGCTAAGCAACAAACAGCAAGAACAAGTGACTGCATAATCAATCACAAAATCAAGCACACCAATGAGGACTCATGCCTCCATGCCAAGCCCATTTGAGAAATGGTTTCTCTGAGATTAAGTACATTAACTTAATTCCATATCTTTTTGCTTTAATTTTACCATGTCGGAACGTGATACTCCGATCAAATTATATCTTGTTAGAATGTGACACTCCGATCCAAGAATACCTTGTTAGAACATGACACTCCGATCCAAGAATACCGTTAATTTATAATTTATTATCACTTATTTTCGATTCATTGATAATATTTCATCAAGTCCTTTTTACTCAAGGCATCATTTCTATAAAGAGGTTTTCGACTTAGATATCTCAAGGTCTTATAATTTTAGACCAATCAAAAATCACACAACCAAGTAACACAATCAAAAACAATCAAGTATACAGAGGACTTCACATTATAATTCAATGCATATCAATCACTACTAAGAGTCTATCTATCAAATAGAATAAACCATTAACAACCTGCACAAAGTAATTGAAGTCGAGCAAGCTAATTTTCAAAAGCTTTCCCTGTCCTCATGCTTCAGAACGTTTCCATCTATCAAATAGATAATATATATGTGTTAAGAGTATATTGAAACCCTATATTACTACATGTCTAGCCTAGATTCAATTTTCTACATTGTAATATCATCTAATTTATCAAGTCCCATAAGTCTCAAATTTCAAGCCCAAAATTAAGTCTATGTTTCTCAAAATAACTTAATCTAATGATATTTATATTTTATAATGCACCTAATATTTAATTACCTATCTCAACATATGAAAACTTAGTTCATAATATGATCAATATATTTAAGTAACGGTCGGAGACATGTTGCAGTTAACTCTGACTGTTTGTATTTGATAATCTTTTAAAGATTTATGAAGTTCCTAATTTCCACATAAATGGATTAAAAATTGTCAATGATCTTATCCCCCGTAGTAAATTATCATCCTAGCAAAAACATTATTTTCTAACTTTCTATATCAAAACATTAAACGACCAATGAATCAAATTCGCTTACAAAAATTACCTCTTTGCACTAATATATTTTTATTTTAATTAACCCATATGCATATAATATTTATGTATGCGTACCACACATTAATATATAATGAGAAAATATCATTGTCAATATTTAACCAATAGAACTTACAATACAACTCCACTAATTTATTAAATTATTTACAGAGATACTTAATGTAAATTGAAAATATAACAAAACTCATCCAAATACAATTGTTTGGTATTATTTATTTATTTCATTAATCATTAAGTCATTATAATGTTCCCCATCCTTTATCCTACATTCAACGTAAAGTATACATAAGACCATTTATATAACAACCTATAGCTAAAACAAACAAAATTATTTGTATAGAAATCTGCAGGTGCAACAGACGAGACCATCGACGGACCGTAGCCTTACCCACAGTCTGTCCTGCAAAACCGTCGATAGAATTAGAGACTCCCGAAAAATCAGCTGGGAAAAAATCAGATAAGTCTTGATCGACAGACAGACCTACGGTCCATAAGTCAGAAAACGGTGTGTATTTTGCGATCGTCGATCGAGACCTTGATTCATCCACACTTTGACGACAGCTAAAGATGACCAGCACGGTCCGTATGTTGAAAATTTGCAGCCACTTAAGGGGAAATGTTGTTGGGTCAACTTTAAATTTTCATAACTCTTACTACAAAATGAATTAGGTGTCCCATGACATATCCATAAATAGATAATTGAATTATCTTTCCGTATCCACCAACCTTGCTAAAATTAGACCTCCTAGTAAAAAGTTATGCCCATTTTAGTAAAGTCTTGTCAAATAGCTCAAGTCGACGGACCCAACAACGGGGCATCGGTCAGACGATGAACCGTAAGTCCTTGCCGTCGTTTGGTCTGATTGCAACTTTCCTAGGGGTATTTTTGACCTTTCTCACTCCGTTTAAACCTTAAATTACGTCTTTTTAACCCTAAATCATCAAATTTTATTCAGTTTAAGCCTAGAAACATAACTAAAATATATCTTAGTCAAATCATTAAATCAAAACTTAGAAAATTAGAAGCAAGAGAAGAGAAAACTCTCAAAAATCATAGTTCAAGAACGTAACAATTTCCAGTAGTTCCATCCATGAAACTAAATATCTATGGATTTCCTCACCAGATTTGTGGGATTTCACTAGTGGGTTCCTTTCACCCATTTGGTCGCTAGTATTCAGTAAGATTCTTTATTGTATTATCATGATTACACCTAGGGTTTATATAACATTCTTACAACTCCATGAATTTATTAAATATATGTTGCAAATTAGATTATCATGTTGTCACTCAAATTATCGCATGAATTTCAGAACCCTAGCTTTGTACTTTTTTAGTTCTTGAATTACACATGCTAGATTAGACATTCAGACCCTTGAGATATACATGCCTCAGTTACAAATGCATAATTACCGGATTAATTATTGCATTCTCAATTTGCATGATCAATTTTGAGCCATCTAGTATTTACAAAAAACATAGATATAATCATTAAATTTACATAATCCATGGGAGTAGCATAATATCGAGTTTGACTAGGGTTCAGCGTACCCAAAAAGTCACAGAACTGCTAGCCAAGTAGGTTTTATGTCCCCTTTGTGGGAAATTAGTTTAGTGATCATGCCAACATGCCTTTATACCTTTGGAAGGGTATATTGGGTCCTCTCAATGGGGCATATACATCAGACTCCACATTTAGCTCAAGTGGTTTTATTTTCGGTTATATGTCGCTCCCACAGATTAGTCAGACTCTCTGCATTGACCCTTTATCAGTATAATCAGTATTTAGTTTCAGCATGTTATAAATTATTCATTGGATCCAGTTAGCTCAGAATTCAGTTTATCATGTCAGATTATTATACTTGCTATTACGTTTGTTCACTTATAGTTTATTTCAGCTTTACTATATCCTACATGCTTAGTACCTTTCAAGCACTGACACATATGTTCGCTAATCTTCCCGTTATGTAGGGTCATGTTTTCAGCATCCAGATCACGAATAGATCGATTTCCTGACCTCTAGTTCAGCAGATTTAGTGATGAATCCTCATTCTCCGAGGACAATAGTTATGATTTTAATTTCAGTCTTTAGTCATTTAGTTTCTATTTTTTCTAGATTTACATGGGGCATCTCCTAATATTCCTAGTCTAGTTTAGAGGCTTATTTCAGACATAGTTAGTTTAAGCTTAGTATTGAGTTGATAACTTCTTTGTATTAACTCATTTAATTAATTTATCTCACTTACAGAATATGTATATTCCCCATCTTTTGAGTTTAAATTTATGATTTAGCTTCCGCAAAAGTTTATTATCTTTAGTATGCTCATGCACATGCCAGCATGGTTCTTGGGATAACTAGTGGTCCTAGGTTACGTGTCCGCGTCTCGGGGGTAGCTCGGGGCTTGACAAAACTATGTATTCGAGCACTAGGTTCAAGATTCCTAGAGTCCTTTTCATGGGTGTGAATTGAACCACATCTAATGAATAGGAGGCTACAAAGTGTTTCTTTGAAAAAACATCACTTTCTTGTTACTCTTATTGTGCAAAAGGTATGATCTAATACCATTCTAACTCGATATTGAGCGCTTAATATCATGCTTTAGTCATGGAATGCTAATGAACACAATCTTAACGTAGTTCCTGTAGTACCAGAAAAGGAAGTTCAAATGCACTGTTTCAGAATGCCAATTCAGCTTTTGGCTAATAGTATGAACAACCAGAACAATCAGTAGGTTCTAGTCCTAGTAATAGAAATGACTATTAGGGGCAACCAGAGTTTGTGATTTTTTATGGATGAATCCGCCTATGTTTTTAGGGTCGAACGTTTGTAAGGACCCACAAAAGTTCATTGATGAGGTCCAAAAAATATTTGGTGTGATGTCAGTAACTAGTAGTGATAGGTGAGATTGGCATCCTTCAATCTCAAGGATGTGACTCACATATGGTTTACTCAATGGAAAGACAATAGACATGACTTTGTCTTTCGCAACTCACTATAGTAGTCCAATTTTGTATTAATACAGAAACTCTCCCAGAATCTTTCTTAGTCTCTAATCCAGTCGGTACCCCATTTATAGATAGATGGGTATACAGAAATTTCCCTATCATAATCTCTTAAAGAGTCACCTCAGCATATACAGTAGAGTTAGAAATGGTAGAATTCGATGTCATTCTAGGCATGGATTAGTTACACTCATGTTATGCCTCAGTCGATTGTAGAAATTGGATTGTTCGCTTTCAGTTTCAAGACGAACCAATCTTAGAATAATGAGTCAATTTATTTCTTTCCTTAAGGACAAAAAGAGGATATCTAAGGGTTATCCCTATCATCTAGTTGGGGTTATGTATTCTAGGCTTGAAACTCCAACTCTTGAGTCAGTTCGAGTAGTTTGTGAATTTCCAGAAGTCCCTCTCAAAATGGAAATCAACTTTGGAATGAATCTCCTTCCAGATAGATAGCCAATTTCTATTCCTCCTTACAGAATGGCTCTAGCAGAGCTTAAGGAATTGAAAGACTAGTTGAAAAACTTTCTAGATAACGGTTTCATCAGACCTAGTATTTCACCATGGGGTGAACCAGTGTTGTTCGTAAGGGATAGTTCCCTCAGAATGTGCATTGACTATAGACACTTGAACAAGGTCACAGTGATAAATAAGTATCCCATCCCTAGGATTAATGACTTGTTTGACCAACTTCAGGGTGCTAGGCATTTTGTAAAGATATACCTCAGATCAGCTTTTCATCAGCTCAGAGTCGGAGATTGTGACATTCTGAAAACAGCCTTCAGAACTTGGTATGGTCATTATGAATTTGTAGTTATGTCATTTGGACTAACCAATTCTTCTACAACTTTCATGGATTTGATGAACAGAGTGTTCAAGTAGTACTTGGACTTGTTCGTTATCATCTTTATCGATGATATCCTTATTTACTCTAGTAATGAGGAAGAACATGTGAGTCATTTGAGATTTGTTTTACAGATTCGCAAGGATCGTTAGTTATTCGCTAAGTTTAGCAAATGTGAGTTTCGGTTGCAATTGGTTGCTTTCCTTGGTTAGATTGTATCTAGCGAAGGGATCCAAGTAGATTCACAGAAGATATAAGCAGTGAAAAATGGCCCTGAACTACCTCTGCTAAAGATATCAGAAGTTTCTTAGGTCTAGTAGGTTATTATATAAGATTTGTTGAAAGATTTTCATCCATAGCCTCACCATTGACTAGGTTGACTCAAAAGATGGTCAAGTTCCAACAGTCAGATGATTGTGAGAAAAGTTTCACAGAATTGAAAACTAGATTCACTACAACTCTTGTTTTGACTCTACCTGAGGGTTTAGACGGTTATGTGATCTATTGTGATGCACCTAGAGTTGGCCTAGGATGTGTGTTGATGCAGTGAGATATGTTGATAACTTATGCCTCTAGGCAGCTTAAGGCGCATGAGAAGAACTATCCAACTCATTATCTCAAGCTTGTAGCAGTTGTGTTTGCACTCAAGATATGGAGACACTAATTGTATGGTGTCCATGTAGATGTATTCACCGATCATAAGAGCCTTCAGTATGTGTTTACCTTGAAAGAGTTGAATCATTACTAGAAGAGATGGCTTGAGTTCCTTAAGAATTATGATATGAGTGTGCATTATCATCCTGGTAAGGCGAATGTAGTAGCCTATGCTCTAAGTAGATTATCTATGGGTAGAGTAGCCAATGTTGAGGAAGAAAGGAACGAGCTAGTGAAGGATATCCACTGGCTTGCTCCCTTGGGAGTTCTCCTTATGAACATATCACAAAGCTGTGTAGTATTTCAGAATGGGGAAAAATCGTCTTTCGTAGTGGAGGTTATGGAAAAGCAAAACAATGACCCAATCTTGCTTGAACTTCAGGGTGAAGTCCATAATCATAGATTGGAGGTTTTCACCCAAGGGGGAGATGGTGTACTTTGCTACCAGGGTAGATTGTGTGTTCTTGATGTGGACGAGTTGAGACAGCATATTCTTGCACAAGCTCATAACTCTAGGTATTTTATTCATCCACGTGACACTTAGATGTACCGCGATCTGCGAGAAGTTTATTGGTGGAACGAAATAAATAGGTATATAGTAGTTTTTGTGAGTACATGCCCTGTTTGCCAGCCAGTCAAGGTAGAACATTAGAAACAAGGAGGTATGACTCATAAGATCAATTTTCCTACTGGGAAATGGGTTGTAATCAATATGGATTTCATCACATGGTTACCTCGTACTCGTAGACAACATGACTCAAATAGGGTTATAGTTGATAGGATGATTAAGTCTTCTCACTTTTTGGCGATCAAGAGTACAGATTCGGCAAAGGACTATGCCAAGCTTTGCATTAAAAACGTTGTGAGGTTGCATGGGGTTCCTTTGTATATCATCTTAGATAGAGGTGCTCAGTTCACCTCTTATTCAGGAAGTCATTTCTAAAAAATCTTTGTACTCAAGTTAACCTTGGTACAACATTTCATCTACAGACCGATGGGCAGGCAGAGCGTACCATTAAGACCTTAGAGGATATGTTGAGAGTTTTTGTGATAGATTTGAAATTTAGTTGGGATGATCAGCTTTCTCTTATTCAGTTCTCCTACAACAATAGCAACCATTTCCGCATTAAGATGTCCACTTGTGAGGCTTTATATGGGCGTAGATGAAGATATCCTATTATTTGGTTTGAAGTAGGTGAAGCAGCTTTTCTAGGGAAAGATTCAGTCCTTTATGCGATCGAGAAAGTGCAACTCATTAGAGATAGACTTAAGACAACCCAAAGTCGTCAGAAATCTTATGCAGATGTAAGCAAAAGTGAACTAGAGTTGCAAGTTAATGATTTGATTATTCTGAAGGTTTCACCTATGCAAAGGAAGGGAAGCTTAGTACTACATATGTAGGCCCTTACAAGATCATGAAAAGAGTTGGCAAGGTGGCATATTAGTTAGAGTTCCTTGTAGAATCAGAAGCACTGCATTCGGTCTTCTACATCTCATTCTTGAAAAAGTATGTGGGTGATCCTACTTCTGTAGTGTCATTGGAGAGTGTGGTGGTGGAAGATAATCTTTCTTATGAGGATGTTCAAGTTGAGATTCTTGACCTTCAGGTCAAAAGGTGGAGAAACAAAGAATTCCATTTAATCAAGGTTTTATTGAGAAGTCAGTCCGTAGAGGGAGCTACTTGGGAAGCAAAAGCAGCCATGAAAACCTAGTAATCTTACCTATGTCCTTCCCATTCCATTCCAGCTTGAGGTACTAGTTGCTCTTCATTTTTCCTGTCATTCATGCGTAAATTCAATCTTAGAATCATGTTCCCTTAGTTTGTACATGCATTTTCAGCGTATTTTCATGTACTCGGAAACTTAGTCATGGACGTCATTTGGTCCGACAAAACATTCCTAGGGTTTTTTTTTACCTTTCCCAATCTGTTTACACCCTAAATTATGTTGTTTTTAACCTAAATCATCAGATTTTACTCAGTTTAAGCCTAGAAACATAACTAAAACATATCTAAGTTAAATCATTAAGTCAAAACTTATAAAATTAGAAGCAAGAGAGGAGAAAAATCTCAATAATTACCAAATTAATTGTTGCATTCTCAGTGTGCATGTTCAGTTTGGAGCTATCCATTATTTACAGAAACTTAGACATAATGAGTAAATTCACATAATCCATGATAGTAGATTAATAACAAGTTGGACTAGGGCTCAAGCGTACACAAATAGTCTCAGAACTACTAGCCACGTAGGTTCTAAGTCCCCTCTGTGGAAAATAATTTTAGTGATCACGCTTGTATGCCTTTTTAAGTATGGAAGGGTATATTAGGTCCTCTCGATTGGGCATATACATCGGACTCCATATTTAGCTCATTTGGTTTTATTATCGTTTATTTGTAGCTTGCACAGATCAGTCAGACTCTCTACATTGACAATTTATCAGTATATTCAGTATTCAGTTTAAGCATGTTATAAATTGGTCAAATGCATCCAGTTAGCTCAAAATTCAGTTTATGATGTTAGATTATTATACTTGTTATAATGTTTGTTCAATTATGTTTTGTTTCAGCTTAACTGTATCCTACATGCTCAGTATCTTTCATGTAGTGACGCATACTTGCGCTACATCTTCTCGTGATGTAGGTTCGGGTTCTCAAAATCCAGATCACGCATAGATCGATTTCCCAACCTCCTGTTCAGTAGATTTAGTAGTGAGTCCTCATTCTGTGAGGACAACTCTTATGAGTTTAATTTTATTCATTAATTCAAGGACAACAGTTTTATTCCTTACTATGCTCATGCACATTCTAGCAGGGTTAGCTTGGGATCACTTGTGGTCCTAGGTTCCGAGTCCGCGTATCAGGGGTAGCTCGGGCATGACAATTAAAGATTCCAAACAAAAACTATATATCACAATGTATGTTACATATTCAATAATTTAAAAGTAAACTTTGAAGTTGTGAAATTTTACAAGATGCAGACGCACAACTGCTTTCCTCCTCTACAGGTACGTCCTCCTCTTCAATTTTTTATAATTATTTAGGAAAATATAATAAGAGTATTAAATTAATTATGGGCTAAGACAATTAACTATAAATTATTTATTTAATAAATACCCACTATTTAAATAACCTGAGTTGTACAAATAGTTTAAAGTTCTCATCAAAGATTCTGGAAAAGGGTAAAAATAGTTTAGTACTCAAATTGATCTAACGGGTCGTCATAATAGATGGCAATTCACCCATCGTTCGTCCTTGAACGATCAAAGGAAGGTGAGGGTAAGAAAGGATAGTTGTCTTAACAATTCATTCATAATAGTATTACCCAAGGTCTTATATCAAAAGTATTAAACCAACCAGTTGGAAATCTACACCTCCTCCCATACAATGCCTTAAAGAGTCCATCTCACTACTCTACTGATAATTGTTGTTGTATGTAAACTCAACTAATAGTAAAAATATTTCCAATAATGGACACTTGAACTGACCGATTCTCAAACAAGACATTAACACAACAATCAGGACAAATATTATCTAACATAACCATGATAAAATCCTGAATCAATATTGGCTACAACTAGAAGTAAATTTGAACTAAGCTCCACATCATCATAATACACAAGCCATCACACATTTTCAGATTTCCTTATCACAAAACAATCTTTCAGCAGAATAAGTTATAACAATTTGCTCTTTGGAAATTAGGTACTCATCAATATAGAATCAAACATGTTTAACCAAATGAATAAAATGATCAAGTAACCACCAATCGAGCGATACACCCAGACATACATAACCTTTAACAACACTGTTGAAATGCTAAATCACTAGCCATTCTAGACAAACCTTAAGAATGACAAAACTAGCCTAAGTGGTCCTCACATACAATTCTCACTTAGCCAAAACATGATACCAAAGATGAGATAAAATTAAGTTTATCGTACAACTTTAAATTTTCATGGTAGCTATCTTATAAATTTTCATAAACAAAGTGGTACATGTATACCCACTGAAATACTTCAACTACATAAAAACAACACAAATATGTCATATCGAATATAACCAAGGTGGAATAACTCTAAATATTGCTTCCATATTGTCTATACCAAATATTTTTATTAAACTGACTCTATCTCTTTGATTTTCTAGCTACCCACAATCACCAATTTAGTCCCTATTATAATGCGCACACACTTGGTTTGTCAAACCCCACTTAAACTAATGTCAATAATTTGAATACTAATAAATTATCATAACCATATTGATCTTCTACCTTAATCCTTAAATCATCAATAGTATCAAAGTATTCTTATCAAATACAAGTTCAAACTATGGCAATCTCTCTTTCTATTTAAGTATTTCATAACAAATACGAGTTTCAAAAAAGGCTAATAACACTAATTTCATATCTGATAGTACCTTTCCATCGAGATAAAATTAATAAATTACACTCAAAGTCAACTACACACCACTTTCACATACCACGCTTTAGCTACTATTCTAATTTATTACATACCTCATGCCAACACTATATAAAATTCTTGGTCACTCAAATATTTTGTGTACAATAAAGTCATTACCTCTATTCACCATCGAATGCCTTTGCAACGATCTTAACATTCTATGAAGTCCCATCAATAGAGAAATATAAACCCAACTCTAACTTATTAATATTATTGTATAATTACATCTCACTTTTTGCATCATTTTTAAGCCATCTATCATTAATTGAGCAATCTAAACCCACGTAAAACTCTAAAATTGTCATACCTCACTGTTTCTTACCCTAACCAAAACTCTATCTTTACAAAAGGTGATGATAAACTCCTAGTAAGCCTGTACCGAACAGTTCACATCTCATAATCATATCTAAACTTATAGCCAAAAAAACTAATACACCCTTCCACTACATCCCAATGATTTATACATAAGGTTTTATTTTTTCACTTTTATCAAATTCTTTCCATTCTGAAAAATTCTAAATATATCCACTCTTCAATATATGAGACTATTGTTTCTCTATCTCATTTGCCGGTCTCATCATTTTACCGACAACCCATGATGTTTTATTTCACATTCTCAATTAAAACTCTAAGTAATTCCATTCCTTAGCTCCTTAAACAATAAAAAGTAACAAACTCTATGTCTCCAATCATGTGCATGTCCTTTCAAATGCTCGAATTTCGATGCAACGATTATTATTAACTTCCAAATTCATGCCTTGAAAACACATATCACCAAGATTGCATACTATTAATGAAATATTGAAGTGTAAGTAAAACAGTGTAACACATTGTCCTTATCTATCTTCATTTGCTTATTCTTTGATGACTTTTATGAATTATTGTATCTTAGTTTATCATTTGTCGCCTCTCGATCAATATTACCATATTCTTCACTAAAATTCAACCGTAGTCATTAACAAAATCAAAATCACAAGAGATCTTATCATCACACTTGAGCTGCACGTATGTACACTCCTCTATTAAGTCTTCTTCTATAGTTTTTAACAAATCTAATGAACCCGTGCTACTATTACCACAAACATAGTAAAATATATGAAACTACACGTCTCTCAACCCAATTCTCAACATCCTAAGGATACATATTTATCCCCTTTCAAATAGAGAAAATATTATAGTTCTCACCTAACCTCTTTCTGAAGGTTACACTACATTCCACATTTTTTCAAATTTTAATTATGACCCAAGCTCCTTCGAATTCTATTCAAGCGATGCCCCAACATCTCTGAAAACTTGTCATACAACCACATTACTCATAAAATACTAGAAAATTACTAGCCTAGATACTCTCAGGTCTTTATGACCATAAAAAATTCATTTAACCAACTAATTCTTATTTTACAATTTCATCCCAATCATAATTTGTCACGAACTCTTTCTACCATCATGCTCAGTTAGCTCTTGTCATCACCATGATGTAAATATTTTCCTTTACCTGACACCTTCAACTCGAGTATACCATTCAAATTAAAGGGATTAAAAAAAATTATATACGCACCTTCGTACTATAACCTTTAATTTACTCCACCAAAACTTTACTTACTTGAACTTTCTCTCCCTATAAGTTTGTCATCCTAGTATCAATATACCCTTTGAAACTTAAGATAAAATCACCAGTCCTCATTTAGAACCCTCAACATACATTACAAAACCTAAGTTCATTAGTATTGTACCAAAGATTTACCATTAAATCAATCAATTAAAAAATAATAATGCTCAATCCAAGCGCCCACAGTAATAAACTAGTTGGTTTCGCAAATGTGAAAACGACACAAAATCTCATTGTATAAACATGTCAGACAACTAATCAATTCTTATCTTGTTATTATTGACAATTGAAAGCCAATGTATTCGTTTTCACGTGACACAAGTACTATATTATTAAAAATTGTTAAATTCATCACTAAAAATATCATACATATTGAGAAGATTGTACCTAAATAACCCACACATTTATACCCATTGAATAACTTCAAAATGTTATCGAAATTGTTCTTTATCTAACCCAATCAATTTGCTTGACTTCTTAGATCAATTCAATAACAAAAGTAACATAGTTTATAACTCTAACCAAGAAAAGATCGATGACCCTTTCTGATATACACTCAATCTATGAGTTGTAGTATAGATTTTGACCTCAGTTGGAGCAACATATACCTCTTGTTATTCAATAACTCATCACTCTTCTTATCTCTTAAAGTCTAGGGTGTATAATTCTTCATGAACAAGCTGGAAATATTTTTCGTCAAGTCATAGGCAATGACTTTACTAATCGACACTCAACATTAGACTATAACCACATTTTGCGTCTCCCCAAAACTAATATGTCAAAACTCAACACTAACCCTCTCCATTATATTTGTTTTGTGAAGAAACTTAAAAATCATTAATGAAGGCATAATCATCTTCATAATCAATACACATGAAAAGTAAGGGTTTCAACTTTATGAACTTAATAAGAAAATCATGTCGATTAGTATTCATTACCATCCTTGTAATAAATCGATAAAATATACCTATGAACATACACATTTGTTTTTATTTCTTGTGTTGCTATTTCAACTACTAATACTCTACTCTAGTACAAACCATATGTCAAATAGATTGAAGGAGTTCAGATACCAATTTGTATGACCTAGATACCAATTGGATTCAAGAAGTAGCACGAAAGAAAGAAATGGGTTTTTCTAAGTCCTATATCCTTTCTATGAAAAGTAAAGGCGTCCCCATACTATTCCGCCAGACTCTACTAGACTTTTCCTTGTGTGATTAGATCACCGAACCTAACGCTCTGATACAATGCTTGTCACGATCTAAATCGAGTAGTGAGTGGCACACACACTTAACCGCCTAGGTGGGAGAACCAACAAATTTAACCCCAACTTACAAAATACAAACATAATGTGGAAGCTCAAAACCATACTAAATATCTTTTCCAAAACCTAAACTCATCACAATCAGAACATCTAATCTCAAATTACTAAGTGTAAGGTTATGAAAGACACAAAAGTAAATACAGTAATTTGTGTTGGAAAACTAAGGATATCAAGAGAATTCAACCTAAGCTATAATGAATAGCTAACCCTTGATTCTGATGTACTGAGATTGGCTAGAGCTGAGGTTGAGTTAAATTTGATTGTACACTAGTTGCACTCCATGAAAGAAAAACAAAGAAAAAATACTAGTAGGAGTCAGAGTGGGGAAAAAGTATTGAGTAGGTATCATCGATCAACCCAAAATAGAAACTAATATACAAAGAAAATAGTATGAACTCTACTATGACACTTAACCAGTGGTAAGGAACAAACAACATGAACAAGTGACTATATAATTAATCACAATAGCAAGCACACCCATTAAGACTCATGCCTCCATGTCAAGCTCATTTGAGAAATGGGTTTTTTGAAATTGAGTACATTAAGTTAATTCCATATAATGTTACTATTTCGGAATGTGACACTCCGATCCAATTATATCGTATCGAAATGTTACACTCAGATTTAAGAATATCATTTCGGAACGTGACAATCTGATCCAAAAATATTATGTCGGAACATGACACTCTGATCCAAGAATACCATGTCAGAACGTGACACTCTAATCAAAGAATACAGTTAATTTATAATTTATTATCACCACTTTTCAATTTATTTATAATATTTCATCAAGCCTTTTTTATTAAAGGCCTCACTTCTATAAAGAGTTTTTGAGATTATAAATCTCTCACGGTCTCAAGATTCTAGACCAATCACAAACCACACAACCAAGTTACACAATTACACAATCAATTATACAGAGAACTTCACAATATCATTCAATGCATATCAATCTCTACTAAGAGTCTGGATATCAAATAAAATAAACCATAAGCTACCTACGCTGAGTCATTAATGTCGAGCAAGATAATTTTCCAAAGCTTTCCCTCTCCTCATGGTTCCGAACGTTTCCATATATCAAATATATAATATTATTATGCTAGTAGTATATTGACACCTATATTACTATATGACTAACCTACATACAAAGAAGTCACCCCAAATCGATGGTCAAATTTCTAAACTGTAATATCCGCTAATTTATCAAGACCCATAAGTCTCAAACTTCAAGCCTAAAATTAACTATATGTTTCTCCAAATAACTTAATCTAATGATATTCATATTATATAATGCACCTAATATTTAATTACCTATCTCAACATATAAAAACTTAGTTCATATTATGATCAATATAATTAAGTAATGATCGGAGCCATGTTGTAGTTAACTCTGACATAGTTGTATATTGAATAACCATTTCAAGATTAATGAAATTTCTCATTTCCACATATAGAGATACAAAATTGGCAATTATCTTATCTCCCTCAGTCAATTAATATCCTTGCCAAAACATTATTTTCTAACTTTTTATTTCAAACATAAACGACTAGTGAATCAAATTCATTAACAAAAATTACTTCTTTGCACTAATATATTTTTATTTAAATTAACCCATGTACATATAATATTTACGTAGGCGTACCACACATTAATATTTAATGAGAAAATATCATTCTCAATCTTTAACAGATAAAATATGCAATCCAACTCCACTAACTTATAAATTTTTTAAAAAGGTGCAAAAAGTAAATTTAAAATATAACCAAAGTCATCCAAATACAATTGTTTGGTATTTTATTTTATTTTCAGTAATCCTTAAGCTATGATAACGTTCCCCACCCTTTATCCTGAATTCAACGTAGAGTATACATAAGGCCATTTAAGTTTCCAAACAACAATATATATCATAATGTATGTTACCTACATAATAATTTAAAAGTACACTTTGAACATCTGAACATTTAGCAGATCCAGACGCACAAACGCTTTCCTCCCCTACAGGTATTTCTTCCTCTCAAATTGTTTTTAATTATTTAGGGCAATATAATAAGAGTATTTAGTTAATCATGGTCTTGGCCTATTAACTATCAATTATTTATTTTATAAATACCCACTATTTAAATAACATCCGTTGTAAGAATAGTTCAAAGTTCTCATCTAAGATTCTTAATAAGGTTCAAAATAGTTTAGTACTCAAATTGATCTAAAGGGTCGTTACACGACCGTAGCTGACTTAGGCTTGTACCCCTTTCCCACTTTAACATTTCCTTACCTCGTGTTACGTTACAAGCAATGAGGAATGTTATGATTGTGTGACGAATTTATCATCCGAATACAAGCAACAAAAATCACCTTGTTGCACCGCACTCGGACACTGGAGTCTTTGGGAATGTGCGTGCAAGTCGAATTTGGGAATTTGGGATTGTGAATAAAATAATGAGAATGATGTATAAGGGAGTAATGGTTGATTTGGGGAGTGATATAGGGGCATTGGAATATTTGAAAAGGTTGGGGGAGAAAAATGAGTGAAGTGGGAGTGAATTTGAAATGGGGAATTTATAAAAAGGAGTTTTTCGGGTCTGGTCGGGCAAAGTAGGGTTACGACCGACAAGACCCTGCTTACGGTTCGTAGGTCGATCTACGGACTGTAGGTTAGGACCGTAGGTCACCATTACACTAAAAAAAAACATACCTGGGATATATGAGAACCATTTACGGTACCTAGAATGAACTAGGGACCGTATATGGTATTCATAGACCTCTGTACCAGACATTTTAATGTATATTTTTTAATTGCGCCCCTGCACTTTTATCAACCATTAGGCCATTTTTTCCATCTCCTTGACACTTTTAAGGCCCAGAACTTATGCTTTATCTAGAAAATACTAAAACAAATACGAAGCACCTATCTAATTGCAAACAAAGAATCAAACAAGCAAAAAAAACTTCTACACAAAAGTCTAAAACCTATCATTGGATATATTTTATGCCATGGGTTGCGTTCTAATGAGCACTTGATTTAACATCATGGCATGATGCAAGACTCATGATTACTCAGGCTTCAGCAAGATAGTAGGTCACAATCACTTCTTGCACACTCACTGTGTTTCCCAGATAAAGCTTGATCCTCTGCTCATTCACCTTGAACCATGTTCCATCACTATTATCGAGATCCATCGCTCCATGTTGAAATATTTGCTTGAGAATGAATGGTCCGGTCCATTTTGCACTTGATCTTTCCCGAATATGAGCGCAACCTTTAGTATAATAGAAACACAAGTTCCCCAACAAAGAATCTTTCTTTGAATCCTTTGATCATGAAAATTTTTAATTTTCAAGTTATACAAGGATGCACTTTCATAGGCTAGTAGGCGAAAATCATCAAGTACATTCAAGTCATTCACTCTTTGATTTAATGTGATGCTCAATCTATATTCAGCTTCTTCATTGCCCCACATAGCCTAATGTTATAGTTCTATCGGCAAATGACAAGACTTCCCATCTACAAGTTGGTATGGAGAAATACTTATGGGAGTCTTGTATGCAGTGTGATAGACCAATAATGCATCATCGAGCTTCCTTGGACAATCCGTTCTATTAGCATTAACAGTCTTTGCCAAGATTAGTTTGATCTCTCTACCGAACACCTCAACTTGCCCACTAGAATGTGCAGAGTAAGGAGTGGCTACATTGTGGAAGATACCATAATTCTCAAGTAGTCATTTGAACAACTTATTGCAAAATAAAGAACCTCCATCAATGATAATCACCCTTGGGGGTACCAAATCTATAGAGAATATTTTTTTCAAGAATGTGGTGATACTCCTACCTTCATTGTTGGGGAGCGCAACTGCTTTAACCCATTTTGATACATAATCAATCGCAACAAAAATATTCTTCATCCCATATGAACTCAAAAATTTCCCTATATATTAAGTTCCCCATACATTATACAACTCAATTACCAATATTGGATTCTTCCGAGGCTCTTCCCTCTTTAAAATCCAATCTTCTCTTTGGCAACAATAGGAAGATTTGTCCAAGTAATGAGCATCTTTGTTGATGGTAGGCCAGTAGTATCCACACTACAGGATCTTACTTGCAGTCCGAATACCACTATGGTGACCACCCATATGCGATGAATGACACACCTCAACAGTACTCATGATCTCAACCTCGGGAATACAACGTCAAATAATCCCATCAGACAACTACGATACAAGTAATACTCATCCCAAAAGAACTTCTTCACATCATGCATAAACTTTATCCTTAGGTGAAAATATAAATATGAGGCACAAAATCGCTTTCCAAGTATTAGGAAAGTCTCCAAATCAAGGAATGAGATCATTAGAAGCAGCTAATATATGTTAATCTGTAAATACATTATTAATTCAGCCTTATAACCAAGCTTGAGAAAAGCTTCATCCTCCAATTTGCACAAGTGATCAACAACTTGATTCTCTGTCCCCTTTTTATCTTTCACCACAAATCAAAATTTCGCAACAATATTACCCATCTAATCGGTCGACGTTTTGCACCCTTCTTATCCATTCAATACCTCAATGTCGAATGGTCAGTATGCACTATGACCTTTGTACCAAGCAAATATGATAGAAATTTCTTGAATTCAAACACCACTAAAGGAAAATCTTGCTTGGTCATGGTGTATTCTTCTTGGCTTCCTTTAGGGACTTGCTTACATTGTAAATAGGATGAGATATCTTCTCACGCCTTTGATCAATACTAAGCCAAGAGCTACCCCACTTGCATCACGCATGGCCTCAAATGCCCGCTCCCCCCAATCTTGTGCAATAATGATTGGAGCAGAGATTAGCTTTTTCTTCAACTCTCCAAATGCTATTTGACAAACATCATCAAAGTAAAGCTCACTCTCATTTTCAAGCAGTTTGTACAATAGATGTGCAATTTCTAAGAGATATTTTATGAACCTCCACAAGAAACCCGCATGCCCAAGAAAACTTCTCGCACCTTTAATTGAGATAGGTGGGAGAAGCTTTCATATTTCCTCAAATTTAGCTCTTTCAACCTCAATACCTTTTTCGAAAATACGATGCCCCAACATTGTGCATTTTTTACCATAAAATGACACTTCTCCCTAATTAAAACCAATGGACAATCTTCAGACCTCTTCAGTGCCTCAGTCAAATAATGCAAACATCGACCAAACGAGTCACCTACAACTAAGAAATAATCCATGAATACATCAATAGTGTTCTGTACCATTATAGAGAAAATATATATGATACAAATCTAGAAGGTCACTGGAGCTTTGAAAAACCCAAATGGCACGCATTTGAATGCGAAGGTCCTATAGGGGCAAGTGAAAGTTGTATTCTCTTGGTCTTTTGATGCGATGAATATTTGATTGTAGCCTGAATAACCATCAAGAAAGCAATACCAACCCTTTACCGCAAGTCTATCAAACATCTGGTCCATGAAAGGCATAGGAAAGTGGTCATTCTATGTCCAAGCATTCAACTTCCAGTAGTCTATGCAAAATCTCCATCCATTCATTGGTCGCATCAGGAGAATCTCATTTCCCTCATATGGAATCACAGTAATACCTCCCTTTTTAGGAACACACAAAACATGACACACCTAATTACAGTCTACAATAGGAGATATAACTCCAACATCCAACCACTTGATGATCTCATTCTTATCTACCTCTTTCATAGGAGCATTTGATCTTCTCTAGTGCTAGATACTAGGCTTATGATATGGCAAAGTTGGATTTTGTGAGAAAAAATACCTGGAGGGATCCCAATAATTTCTGCAATAGTCCACCCAATATCATTCTAAAACCTCTTCAACACCAATACCAAACACTCTACTTGTCACCCATTAAGATCTCCACAATAATGACCAATAGAACATAATATTTACCCAACAATACATAACTCAAATGTGGGGGTAGATCTTTGAGCTTAAATTTTTGTGCCTCTTCAACAAATGGTTACGCGCGATGCTAATCACGATTCTTCATATCTAACTCCAACTTCTTTGGCATCGATTGATATTTGCACCTATCAAGTGCAGCAACCAACAGATCACAATTTTCAATGCAATAACTCTCAAAGCTCAACTTTTACTAATGTCTCAACACCAAGTGTCTCTTCAATTTGCACCTCAGATTCACTCTCTACTTTATATCTTACAACATATACTGATTGGAGCTTACCACTCTACTTCATGGATCTACAAATGTTGAAGGTTGCTTATTCTTTGTTGATTATGAACTTCATATTTCCTTTTTTTCTATCAACCGAAGGACGCTATGTTTCGAGGAATGGTATCCCAATAATTATGGGAACCTCAAAGTCACCCTCAGCATAAATATTAATAGTATTTGCAAGAAAAATGAACAACTCCTCTTTCACTAGCACATAATGGAGTCAACCAATTATCCTCTTTACACTTCTATCATCCATGAGAAACTGCATCGTAGTTGGTTTTGGGTTTCCCAATCAAAAATTCTTATAAATCGTCAACGACAAGAGATTCATGCTAGCTCTAATATCACACAATGTCTTACAAATATGTTATAACCCAATGGTACATAGGATAGTGAAAGAACCAGAATATTTTTTTTGTACACAAGAGGCCTTGTAGCAATAGTACTACAATGTTGTAACTTATCATCATCTTTGATATGCACTAATCTCTTCATTGTCAATATGTACTTCATAAACTTAAGTGTTTGCTCCAAAAGTTCTATCAACGTAACATTAATGGAATGTTGTTTCAACATAGTGACAAACCTGCAATATTTTCCTTCTTTGCTCTTTTTTACCAACCTATATGGGAAGGGAGGCGGGGTTCTAGGTATGGGAACAACTTTCCAAGTTACCATAGGCACTTTTTCTTTAGAACTCTCTGACTCTCCCCTCATCTCAACCACAAATTCATCTTACTAATCTCAATTTCCACCGAGACAACATAGGTGGATCAATGGTTTCTTTACCGCCACGAGTAGTGACTGACATACAATGCCAGTAATTCGATGGATTATGGATAGTGTTGCTTGGAGAGTTCAAGGGGTAGGCGTGGGTTATCTGTGGTGGAAAACTGCTATATCTTTTGTTCAAGATGCTTTATTGACACTGTATGTGCATAAACTTTTGGACCAATAGTATACTAGTCATTCTTAATCTTCTTCACATTCTCATTGGTCGCATCGAACCTTCTCATTATCTTACACATATTATCCTCAAGACGTAACATATTACGTCCTACTTTTCTTGGACCATATTCTCGATAATGATGAGGAATATAAGGTCCAACTCGATCATTTCTGTTATCATAGTTATTCAATTGTAGTTTATGTCACAATTGTAGTTACCCATCCAAGACATATTGACCCTTTCACTTGTAGTTGACATAGTTCTTGCCTTTGTTTCCTTAGCCTTGGCTCCAATTATCCATATTGGAACCTTGGGATTTCGATCAGAAATCCTCTTTCTAATTATTCACTGCATGAACAACATCTAAACAGTAACGCTCCATAGTCGGTGGTGGAGTTCTAGTCAAATAATTCACAACATTTACCCTCTCAACACCTCTGCTTATATGCTTCGATATTTAACCCATTTACTTTCTCATCTATCCCATCTAATTACGAATATGATTTGTGGATTGTTTAGTTGTGTCTTTGACTGAAAATGTGTTTCTCACGGTATCCAACTTTTTTGTGCTCCAAGATTCGTTGTTCTAGGATATCTTTTCAAGCGTCTTCGTAATCTGCTCAAAAGTGAATTCACCATACGAAAACCAAACAATCGTATCAAGAACTGCCTTACTATTTTCATCCTGCCCTCGGTAGAAATATTCTTTAAAATGATTCATCATAATAAGAAGATTTGGAACACTTCTCATAAAAGCATGGAATCAATCGCAAGAATTATTCACATACTCTCCAAGTAGCGCCACAAAATTGTATAGCTTATCCTTTTTGTTCAGCTTCTTGGACATTGGAAAGAATTTTTCTAAGACGCATTCGCAAATTTTTCCAATGTGTAGATTGAGTTGTAAGGGATTTTAGTAAACCAAACACCTACATTGTCGTTCAATGACAGAGGGATTACTCGCAGCCCGATATTATCCATGTCACAGTTCGATCGACCTACACATCTTTTTCAAACCACCTTGAGCATGGCTATGTGAGCATGAGGGTCATTCTGCGCCAACCCTGCAAATAAGCCTCTCGCTTTGAGCATCTAAATAAAGCTACTATTCACCAAATAGGTGTGACCTGGTGGTAGAGGAATTAGGGCAAGCGGTGCATCAGAATTAGCAATATGAAAGTTGAGAATTTAGTTGTTATGATATCATGGATCCAGTAGTTCCTGCATCCTTAATGCACCTCCCAATCGATTCTCAGCTGGAGATCCATTATTTTCATTAAAAGCCCTTGGAGGTTGCAACCCAAAACCATCAACTTATTCTCCTCTGATAGGGTAAACTGGTGCTCCCTTGTTATTCATTCTCTGCTGGGTTTTGTTAAGCTCTGAATTGGAGGGATTAAGTGGTACTCTTTGACTCCGTGTACATGGCATACAGTAATGTTGGAACCTAAGAAATACAAAAACAAAAATTAAAGTAAAATTTATAAATCTTTGACAAAATTCTAATAATGTAGTTAGACTTAATCTAAAACCCGAATTCCTTGATAGTGGCGCCAAAATTTGATACTCTCAAATTACACCTCCCTAAAGAAGAAGAAGTGAAACACATTCCTAGTGTATTACATGAAAATTCTTTGTTAAATGGGGTTATTTGTGAAACAAATTCGTAAATTTTGTAAATAATTAGTGAGATTTAAACTTTAGTTGTTATCAAGATGATAAAATAACTAGGGCATAAGTATTCCCTACAAGCTCATAACACGATAATACCAGTAATAGCAACACATTCCTAGTGTTTTACATGAAAAATGCTAAGTTATGTATCTTTAGATCCTTGGTTCGGCATCTAAAGAACTTCACCACACACCTTTTTGGCCTACATGATTCTTAGCTTGAGGGGGAGAGTTAAAAGGATATATAAATTGATCAAGTATTCTTTTTAATATATAGTTAGTTAGCTGGAAGTTAGTTAGAAGAAAAGGAATAATGTTAGTTAGAATAAATGGCTTTCATTAGTACTTAAACTGGTTTTGTTTATATATAAATAGGATGTGACCTTACATATTCAATATACAAAATTTTCAATTCTTCTTCAATTCTCTCTTCGAAAAGCTACATTACTTTATTCTATGAGTAAAGTCTAGTCTGTTATTGCATTTTCATTAACGAACTATCATGCTTTTATTGTTTTATAAATATATTCATATATTACATCTGTTTCATTATTTTATTTCGAGCTAAGTTATTCATTAGTTTAGACGAGTCAAGTTAACTGTTTCTTTCAAAATATTTTCAAGCCTATTAATTTCTTAGCATTCCAACTCACATACTTGTACATTGAATGTAGTGATGCCAGCTAGGCCGCATCGTATCATGATGTAAATGCATGTATCCCGGATCAGCACGGAGCGCCTTATTGATCAAGTTGGGTACTCGGAGTCTTTTGGGTGAGCCTTCTTGCATTCGTAGGATTCCTTTTACTTTGTATTCAGTATGTTGTTGTTAGGATGATCGGGGATCTTTTCCTTACATCCCACTATGTTTTAGAGGCTTGATAGACAATTAGTAGTTTAGTTGTTTTGCATTATATGTTGTTTAAAGACTAAAATTGTCATTCTCGCTATGTTTTATATCTCTTTAAAGTTATATTTTGAGATTTTTTTGTTAAGCTAAGTCTTCAGAGATTAAGAAAGTAGGACAAGGGTTCGTTTAAGGCACGCAATGGCTATAGAGTGTCGAAAAGTCTAGGGTGTAAGTTGGAGGCGTGACGTAATATGACCTTATTATAATATAAGTGTGTCTCTAGGATTTCGGGCGTAGGTTGAGTGGGTAGTTATGCATTTTACGAATATATTTTTGTAATATGGTGTCAAAGTAAATTTTATGTTTATCTTAATTCATGGAATATATGTTACCTTATACCAGTAAGAAGCACTAGATAATTCCATCACAATGCTAGAGGATGGGAAAATCATAGATCTGGTGATTTTCAAGCACTTTGATAAGGACTAGTTAACACCTTTAAATATTATATAATCAAACATTATGACTAAATAAAAATAATATAACTTGCTTACTTTAGGTGCGAGAAAGTCACTAATAATAATTGGAATATCCTATAAATAATTTATGTAATTAATAATTTTACTCAATATTTTATTAATACATTTTTTCATGTCTATGAGTCGTAGAAAGTATAAGTGTATGATATTTTGACTGTAAGTGTTTATAAAAACACAAGATATATATTCAAAAAAATGAGATATATTTTTTTAAAAAAGTCAAATATATCTCCAAAAAAAAAATCTATGGCCAAACTCAAGTGACAACACTTCACGCAATAACAACTTGCCTAAAATATTTGTAAATTTGCAGCCAAACACATGGAAAAACATCACTCATAAATGACTTGCCAAAAGATTTAGAAGTTTGTGATCAAACACATGGAAAAATTTTACCAAAAAATAATTTGCCCAAAATATTTAGAAATATATGGTCTAATGCTAGCCTAGCATTAGGTACCCTATTCAAATTTAAAGTTACTATCTCATTACAAATATCATATCAATTTGATTTTTCTTCTAATATTTTTTTCATGAAAATGAATTGATTACATTTACAATATTATTTTAAAAGTTAATACCTTGTCGTAAAAACAAATTGTGATACTTACAAATAATCATGATATTTCATTAGTATAAGCATCCTTTCTTTGAAAATATGATCAATACTTTCTATAAATAAAGGTGGTAATATGTCACATTTCAAAACTTGTTCATGCTGATACAAAAGGCAAGTGAATTTGACGCCACCTACCACTAAGAAATCATCCATGAACACGTCAATAGTGTCCTCCACCATATCAGAGAAAATCGACATCATACAATGTTGGAAGGTCGCTGGAGTATTGCACAACCCAAATGACATATGTTTGAATGCAAAGGTCCCATAGGGGCAACGAAGAAAGTGGTCTTCTCTTGGTCTTTCGGTGCGATAGATATTTGATAATAGCTGGAATAAACATCAAGAAGCAATATTTACCCTTTCCCTCAAGTTTATCCAATATCTGGTCCATGAAAGGCATATGAAAAGGGTCCTTCTCTGTCAAAGCAATCAACTTCCGGTAGTCCATGCAAACTCTCCATCCTCTAATGCCACCTTTTTAGGGACACACGAAACAGGACACACACAATTATTGTCTGCAATGAGATAGATAGCTCCAGCATCTAACCAACAGCTTGCTTCAACCTCTTCAACACCGATAACAAACATTGTAATTGTCTCCCATTAAGATCTGCCGCAATAATGACCGATAGAGTCTCATATTTACCCAATAATACATACCTCAAATGTGGGCATAGATCCTTGAACTTCGATTTGGGTGCCTATCCAAAAGATGGTTTTGCAGTGGAAGAGTCACGATTTTTCATATCTAACTCTAACTTCTTTGGCTTTGATCAATATTTGCACCTATTAAGTGCGGCAACAAACTCATCGTACTTTTCAATGCAATCACTCTTAAACTTCAAATGGTTCTAATGCCTCAACACCCAGTCTCTCTTTACTTTCAACCTCAGACCCATTCTCAACTCTATATCTTATGGCAGATACCGATTGGAGCTCTCCGCTCTACTTCATGGACCTACAAATATTTAAGGTCGCTTCTTCTTTGTTGAGTCTAAACATCATCTGCCCTTTTTTCATTTTAACCAAAGCACACCCTAAGGCAAGGAATGGTCTCCAAGAATGATGAAAACCTCAAAATCAACCTCACAATCAAGAATAATAATTTCTTCCGAAAAAATGAATGACTCCACATTCATTACCACATCATGGAGTACAGCAATAGGCCTCTTTAAAGTTCTATCATCCATGAGCAACTACATCATAGTTGGTTTTGGGTCTCCCAATCCCTACTTCTTATAAATGGACAATGACATGAGATTATTCTAGCACCAAGATCACACAATGTTTAGAAATATGTAGTAACCCAATGGTACATGGGATAGTGAAAACACTGGGATCCTCCTTTTTTTTCACAAGCGACCTTGTAGCAATAGCACTACAATGTCATAAATTATCACCATCTTCGAAACTCACAGATCTTTCCTTTGTCATTTGGTCTTTCATAAACTTAGCATACCCAACATTTTGTCCAAAGATTCTATCGACGGTACATTAATAATGGAAAGCTACTTCAACATATCGATAAACCTATAGTATGTTCCTTATTCGACCTTCTTTACCAACCTCTATGGGAAGGGAGGCAGGGTCTCTAGGTAAGGGAAAAACTTTCTCAGTTATCACAGCCTCTTCTTTGTCGCATTGTTAGACTCTCCCCTCACCTCAACAACATCATCATTTCACGAATCTCAATTTTTACCCAGATGGAATAGGTGGATCAATGGGTTGCTTACCCCTATGAGTAGTGACTGCCACACAAGTACAAGTCTATGTAACCTTTCTATACGAAGGGTATATGTATACTCGATAGGACTACATATTATGTGTATGTAGAGGTCTATGTAAACCTCCAAGTATTTGTAATTAAAGTTTATTTTTTCTGCATTTTTCAACCTATGAATGTAATGACATGAAAATAAGAGGCTAGTGTTAGTCCTTAAAAAGGAAGACGATGCTGGTTACGTCTAGGGGATAAACCTTGATGTGACAGCATAACTGATCATTATCAAGTAAACAAGTACTAAAAGAGTGGAGTTGTGACACAAATTCAGAAAATTGTGTAAATAATCATTGAGAAATATTTAAACTTTTGTTGTTATCAAGATGAGAAAATAACTAGGGCGTAAGTGTATCCCAAAAGCTCATAACACGATAATACTAGTTATAGCAGCACCTTTCTAATGTAATACATGAAAAATGATAAGTTAACTATCTTTAAATAGTTAATCTTTCATCTAAAGAGTATCACCCCGCACCCTGGTTTGGCTACGTGTGTATAATTTACTAACTCTAACTTTTACGTCATATTAGACATCACATCGATATATGGATTACTTTTAACCGTCGCACCAATCGACATTATAGTATTAGATAGTATCAAACTAAATCTATGTTATTAATTTTTATTATTATTAAATACCTCCTTTGTCCGGCACGTAGAAAAAAGGTGTGTTCTAACGTTGGTCCCTGTTAAGAAGATCTCTATACGAAAGAAATTTCATTGCATGCAATAAAACTATTCAAGAGTCGCTTAATTACTAGTCATACTTTGTTAATCGATCATGGTTCACACAACCCTAATTGTGTATTTAGTTACCCATATTAGCAAAAACAAATTCATATTGTTAGATGAAAGAATCAAGAACCTACGTAATAATAAGAAATATCCAAAATTTAAACTTGAATCATAAAGAAAATATCTTCAAAAAGTACTTTAGAAATGAACAACAACCAAAAGGTTGCAAAGTTATTCTCCAAAAGCAATTACTAAACAAGAACAAAACTGTCTAACCACAAAAAGTGAGATTTACACGCCCTATATATTGAAAAACAAGTCCCAACTTAAAAAAAAATAAAATAAGGGAATAAGGCTTCCAGACGCGTCTTTTGTCAACAATACTGAACCACGGTCCATATACCAATCTATGGTCAAGATTTGAAGGTATTGACTATCAAGAAACCTTTGTTCATGTGGACAAGATGGTTATTGTAGGAGCAATCATTGTTCGAATCTGTTGAGACGTGGCCTATATGTCAAATGGATGTTTTTAATGCTTTCTTACAAGATGATATATTTGAACAAGTCTACATGGAGTTGCCCAAGGGTTTCAAGAGTGCAGAACAGTATCATGTATGCAAGCTTTTCAAATCTTTATATGGTCTTAAGCAGGCTTCAAGTTAATGGAATGCCAAACTCACTGAAGACTTATTTAGTTCAAGATACATCCAAAGTCATTTGGGTTATTCTAAGAAGCAAAATACGGTGTCTCGGAGCTCTGCTGAGGCTGAATAAAGAAGTTTAGCACCTTAACTACATATGTGGTTTGGGTTTCCAGTTTGTTTCAAGAATTGAGTGTAAACTTGTACTCTTCAACCATCACACATTGAGATAACAAAGCAGTCATTCATATTAATGTTTATCTTGTTTTCCATGAGAGGACGAATCACTCGAAATAGGTTATGATTTCATTCATAAGAAGATACAACAAGGATTAATTAAAACTAGTTACATCAACACCAAGAATCAACAGACAAACCTTTTAATTAAAGCACTTGGAAAATCTCAACATGATTTACATACTTAAATATTTTAATCAAAACTTTCACATGTATTTAAATAATTGAAAAGATTGTTTCTTTAATTTATTGGTCTTAATTTAAAAGATTTTCTCTTTAATTAATAAAATTGGTCAAGTTATTACTTTTAGAATGAGCCAATTAAATGCTAATTAACCTAGTTTTTGTAAATAAGAACTTCTTACCCATTTTCTCTAAATTTATAAAGACTTAATCTTTTAGAGTCTTTTTAAATTAAGCTTTCTTAATTTCTTTAAAAAATTAAGTGGCGACTCTTTTCTAAGTATTTTTCTGAAATTGTTTGATATTTAGAACATTTCAAAAAGTGATTTTTGTAAACATAGTAAAATTACATCATAACACCAACAATAAAGGACAATCACCACTTTCAGGTATACAAATCGCGAAGGGGGTCAAGAAGGAGGAATTGATGAAATATATATTTTAATTATAGTAGTATCAAAGTCGATTTATGTGTACTTCCACTAATTTACCGGATATCTATTCCCACAAACAAATAGCAAGTATGTAATAGATAATTATATTCACAAGGATAAAAGATGGGGGGAACATAACAGATTCTCGTGATTTTCGTCCAAACCCATACAGTCGTGTCTAGCACCCATACTAACCCTCCGGTGGGAGAACCACTACCACAACCCAAACAAGCAACTAATCTAAACACTAAATCATTTAAAGATACGGAACAAGTCAAATACTAAGGAATGAAATAGAATTCCCAAAATATCTAACAAAGGGGTCTAGCAATAATAAACTAACATTGCAGATGTAATGCCAAGAACCTGAAAGTCAATGTACCAACAGATCGAAAGTTCAACAAGTCTAAAAAATAGGGGATGTAACCTCAACAAATGAACTAATACTAACTTGAACAAGTCAATGTCCAAAATGTGGACATAGACGAAAGGAGAACTCATTGCAGTGTGGAAGAATATGCTCACCCTTGAATTCGAATGATCATTTTCCTTCTAGACGATGTTTGTCAATAATAACTTCAAGATTCCATGTAATCAAAATAAATAAGGACAAGTGCAGAATCAGTATGAAACCACAGTGTATTAGTAGTATCGCGCGGCTATCCCACTATGTATAACATAAGCAAGTCAAACAACATAATAACCACATGCGTATATCAAACATATACAATATTATCAACATTCACGAACAACGATCAACTTCACATTTCTCAATATACAAAATTATGTTAAGTAGTTATTCCTCTCATGGAACCCAAACTCAAACTATTAGAATACTAGAATGTGGTACCCAATCACATAGTTATCACGAAACATGGAAATCTTATCTCATTTTGATGTTGGAGCGTGGCAAGCCGATCCTTGTTAGTTATGTTGGAATGTGGTGATCTGATCCATAAACACACAACAATCACAAACACATGTATACTCTCAAGTCATACAATCAAGAAGTGATTCATGGCATATAATCATTTGTCTTTATCATTTACAACAAGTGTGTTCAATAATGCAACTTTCATATACATAAAAGTATCATAATTAAGAAAGAACATACATGCATCACACAATCATAGAATCACAATCATCACCAACCTCGAATGAAGCTTGAAACCCGAAGAATCTTCATCCATATCTTTCCGAATTCGTTTCTCTTGTTCTTCGTCTACAAACAATCAATACAATACAGAAATCAATAAACAATCACTAATTACCTAAATTACTAACTATTCTATGAATCCTACATCACACCTATGATCCCAAGTATCCAAATAGGGTTTTTTCCACAATGAACCTTTATCAAAACCCTCCCCACCATTAATTTCCTATCTTGTTATGTTCTACAGATCAAAAAATGGATTCAGGGAGAGAAAATCTTACCTCTAGTCTCAAGAATGGTGAAAACGAGTATGAGTTTTCTGGGATTTGTTTATTATCTCAAAAAGTCTAAAAGTGTAAAATTAGGTTGCTTATGGGTTTATTAAAGACCTAAAGCCACGTCGACCCCCAAAAGCGGACCTGACCCTGCTGTAGTAGCCCTGCTATAGAGACCTAAATCCCGCCAAGGCTGCTTGCACGAGACCGTTGAGATATCTTAATTATTCCAAGACCCCAATTTCAGAACACACCTCTAACGAACAACTTCCAAAAAATCTCCTTCACACTAAGATCGATTCTGGGAGTTTCACTCACCCTAATTCAATTTCGTAAAATCTTACGGATTCTTTAACGACTTATATAACTACTCCTGAAATCAAAATCATAAATAATTCACCCAATTGCTACCAGATTTTCCTATACCTTAACTCTGATTCCGTCCTAATCTAGACTAGGTTGACAAATTTTAAGTTACTATGAAAAACAATTCCGACCCAAAAATTTTCTCCGTTAGTTTTCCTATAGTGGTGGAACCCGGTCATTATAACTTTTAACTCGCTTTATTTTATCACAAGGTCACACTTTTTAATATTTTATAAATATATGTATTTGGAAAAATTCATAAGTATCCCCCCCCCCCCCCGTACGTATTTTTGTCAAGATATCTAGTTGATAGCATCACATAAGCTGAAAAGGGGTAAAAAAATTATTTATGAAATAAGTTAGGGGGGTTATAAGTAGCATCTCGCAATTTTAAATTACTAGAAGAAGCAAATAATTTTAAATAGTCATTTTCTTGGAAAGAATAAAAATGTGGAAATTTTGTTAAGTTACAATAAGCTAAGTTTTGGCCAACTACAAACGGCTATAACTCCTATATTGAGATGAGATTGGTGTATTTCCAGAAATGGTTATAAATATCTTGGAATAACCTTTCAAATAAAATCAAGTTTGCGTTATTCCAAGTTCGTAGAGTAAGTTATGCTCTTTGAAAATTTGTTGTTCAAATAAGGAAATGTCCACTCCGGATTTTAGAAGGGTAGTTTGTTCTTTTCCTTATCCGTTTATTATTATATGTTTTTGGAAATTACGTAGGGGTCTGCAATGGACTTATTCAGTTTACGCTTTTTAAAAAATAGACTTAGGGTTTCGGGGAAAGAACACATGAGAAATGAGACTAGGAAAAGCAAGATTCGCCAAGAACGTTCAATTTTGGTTGTGGAATTCGCCAAGGAATCGATCCTACGAGGTATATGGTAAATAAATATTCCCAAGAAGTAAAGAATAAAGTTTTGAATTTCATTTGTTCAAAGAAGTATATGGGAACTAAGTATTCTCAAGAAGATTAAAATGTTTTCACATTTGAGAAAGCAAGGGACCATCGATTTCAAGAGAGCTTTTAAGACAAGTTTTGCGTAATTATATCACACCAAAGACAGAGTTATGTTTTTATAAACACATGAGCTAACATATTTTAGGAGTAGTATTGAGCACCAATATGGGGATGCAAGTTCATATTAACTCAAGTCTCCATAAATCATGTAGTCATCATATGTAGTATAGGATCATACTTTTTATATAACTCCTTAGGATGCTTTTATCATAAGCCAGTGGATCCCCTAAGTTAAGTAGTTCTATATGACGACAAAATATATCACCACTTAGGCTTATAGTGGTGGTTGTCATTTAGATAATCTCCCACAAAAACTAAATGAGTAAATTTGAGTTTATTATTGCATTTTCATTAACGAACTAAGATGTTTTAGTGTTTTATAAAGCTTTTGATATATTACATGTGTTACATTTCAAAACTTGTTCACGCTTATAGAAAAGGCTACTGTTTTTGATGTTCATGATGGAATATTGTTATTTTCAACAAATAGTATTATATATAAGTAATTGACCAATTTTTTTAATCTTGATATAATATTAAGTGAAAGTACTCATTTTATTATCGCTTATTTCAAAATTCTTAAGGTTGTTGATCTTGGTCTCTTTGTTTCAAGTCGACAATAGGAGTACTATTATTTCGCATTAGATTGAAGTTTGAAAATTAATCGATAATTTCAAAATTTTTCATGAAAATAACCTTATTCTGATATCAACATTACATTCTAATTATTAGCTTTTTGTATAAGCTTGAATGATGTTTTGAAAATGTGACGTATTAATCATCTTCTAACTTCAGAGTTTTTGGCGTCCTTTCATCTATACACATGTATGGATTTACTTCTTGTTAACAATAAAATTTCTTTGAATTTTGATAATACCCAATACGTTAGATATGTGAACTTTCACTTTATTGGTGAGGGTTCTAGCTATTCTCCACCTTGTAATTATCTCCTCCCAAATTTTCTCTTCCCCTATTGCCTATGTAATAAAAAAATTGGGATAAAGAATATATTAAAAAAGTATCTCATTATTCGCACGAATTAATCAACAAATTAGAATATCGATTAGGTGAGTTTAAAGAGCGCATATCTATCATTAGCTTATTATTTAAGAAGATTTTAAGGTCTAGTATTTTTACTGCTAACAACGAAATGCACACACACACAACCACACACCCAGAATTCACCAAAAAAGGATAAGAAGTTGTAGCAAATACAACCCAATTTTTTTATGCAGAATCGATCCTAAAGAGAACTTTTTATGTCATATTTTTTATGACAAATCAGTGATCAACAAAAACTGTTTTTGATGATTAACAAAGCAAATCAGATTCTAAAAATGATTATCAAAGTAAAGTTGCGTGATAATAAATTAGAACTTACGTAAGGTTCTATAAAAGGAGTAACCAACCTGTTGAAGAGACACTTTCGGACTCAATTAGGGTTTTCAAGACGTGCAAAACTGGATGACTATAAAAGGAGAAAGTTGAATAATGAAACTTTAGATTTTGAACACAATGAAGATCGTTGTTATCAGCAAAAGGCAAGAAGTGGCAGAAGGAGTGCACAATGGCAGAAGAAAGAAGAACTAAAGTCACTACAACAAATTTGATTATCAAGGACAAATAAGTTCGTCATTAAAAAATCATATTTCGTCACTAAAAATCTTGTGTGACGAAAAATAATTCGTCACTCATTCGTCGCTAAATTTGTGTCTCTAGAAGTATACAAACACGATTTAGTGCTTTCGTCACTGAAAATATTATATTAACTACAAAAGTAAAAATCGTCCGCAAATGCTTAAACATTTGTGACAAATTTGTTTGTTGTAAAAAGTATATTTTTTGTTGTTAATAGTATGCTTTGTCACTAAAAAGGTTATTAATACAGAATAAAATATATTATCGATAATTAGTTTACTTCAATCAGTGACCAAATCAATTGTCTCTAAAGTTATATGTATTTCGTAATTGAACAAAATCTAATTTCGTCACTATGATTAAATTTTTTATACAAAAAATTATTTTGTTCTTTAATGTATATATGATAAAATTTATCATTATTAAAATTATTTTTATATATATAATGTATATATAATCATTTTTATATACATAATTTAGTTATATCTCCTATCTCAATTTCTTTCAACCCTAATGTATATATAATTATTTTTATATATATAATGTATATATCTCTCCTATCTAGATTTTTTCAACCCTGACCAAGAGCTCACACATTATTCCGCTATGAGGAATCGAACTGACAACCTTAAGATTAGAAGTGAAGAGTGCTCACCATCAGACCAACTCTCTCTTGTTATTCATTTTTGTTTTATTTATACTTCATTCACTTCTTTCAAATTTAACATTTGTAGAAACAATGTACTAATATGATTATTTATACTCACACACAAATGCATGAAATTTACCACCCATAATTCATTCAAATGTAGATTATATTTTGATTACACTGTTTATTTTTTTGAAATATAAATAAATATATTCAATTTGATTTTGTCATTTTTTTAATTTATTTTTATAAATTTTAAAAATTATTTAGTACAATAGTAAATTTATTTCAAATCAAACTTTTGATTTGTTGAAAAAATGAATAATCAGTTCAAGTTGAACAGCGATACCAATAACTATAGTATTTCATCATAATATATTTGAAATCCTCGTTAGATCATTTCTTTTATTTGTGCAATCATTTTTTAGTATGTTGTCACTTGTAAGTATGAACAACTGTAGCAAAAGAAAATGTATTTAGCCATGATTTTTATTCATAGTAAATAGTTTAATTATTCAGTACAAATTTTAAGTCATCCCTATTTAACATCTTACATATTTTGTGATAATTTTTTTGTTATCACTAAATCATAGATTTATTAGAGACAATAAAATATTTGTCAATAATTGTTTATATTTTTAACGACGAAATAAATGTCATAATTAAATATATATATATATATATATATATTCATAGCTAAAATTTATAATATTTAACTACGAACTCTAATTTTTCGATATTGTAAAAACATATTTTTTAGATGAAATTTTTGTGTCCAAAACTTTATAAATTATAAGACTTAAACTATTTTATCATGAATTAGATACATCATTAGTGACGAAATAATGTGTCACTGATAACTTTAAATTCGTGACTAACACTACTTAACAAATGACGCCAATTGATTTTTTTATGGGAAACTTTAGTAAACAAACTATTGCTACGGATTTTTTGGTTTCTTCACTAAATGTATGTAGCTCATATATTTAAGCACAAAAAGTAAATTTTGTCACTAAAATTGATTAAATAGTGACGATATTGATGTCATAGTTTGTCATGAATTACATACACTATTAGTGATGAAATAATGTCTTACAAACAATTTAAATTCATGACTAACACCAGTTTACAAATGACGCCAAATAAATCTTTGGTTAGATACTTTAGTAGACAAAAATTGCTATGAATTCTTATGTTTCGTCACTAAAAGTATGTGTCTTATATATTTAAACATGAAAAGTAATTTTGTAACTGAAAGCGAATAATTAGTGACAAATTTGATATTTTAGCTAATAATTTCGTAGCTATATATCATATTTGTTGTAGTGAGTCAAGTTCTCATTATAAATAAATTTATTGTTAAAGTATAATTATTGAGTTATAATAAACCTATGTTTGAAAGTGCGTATGTGAGAGTCGTACAAAGAAATTGTATCTTTTTGAAGAGTAAATATAACAATTATAGCGATTTGTTGGAGTTGAGGTACTAGATTTAGTCTCTTAGATTTTAGAGTTATAGCATGAAACCGCTCTTGAAGTTAGTGAGAACTTGTTGAAAATCCTATAAGATGTAGGTCATAGTTTTTATTTCCTTGACTAAGGAGGTTTTCCCCAATTAAATTTTATTATTTTGTATTAAGATGTTATGTTAAAGTACTATAAGAACCAGGTTCTTATAACGAATTGGTGATACATATTTTTTCACTTTTATATCATCAAAAACAATTTAATCATGTTTTTAGAGATAATATTTCCCTTTACATGTTTCAGACTCCCTCCATTCTATATTGACTTAAGCTTTGAGGTGTTTCACACCCTTTAAGAAGAGTAGGTTAGGACATAAATTGAACATAATTTTCCATTTTTATCCTTATTAATAATTGGAAAAAATAACTAAACATTAATTATAATAACTAATTCCAATACTCACTTAATGCGTAAAATTGGAAGAATATTTTAAAAATAGTCTTGAAGATTGAAAATTTATGTTAATTTGAAAAATATAAAAGGACTCAAGGAAGCCTTGAAGAACTAGCTCACACTTTAATTCGAAACAATCACGGATATTCTAAATGAGGTCTTTCAATAGTCGCCGGAGGATTCCCTATACTCAATAAAAGTAAGAGCAAGTGCAGTATGATTACACACCCACAATGTACTGGTAGGATCACGCGGTTATCGCAATAAGTTAAACACATGCAAGTAACCACAACATTATAAAACAAGCATATACCAAACATATACAATATTAGTCATCTTTCAGGATCAATGTTGCATCACACATTCTCAATAAAACACATTGGTTGTCAAATTAGAGAAACATACATTTTTCGAATATCTATCATCATTAGATATGAACGGAATCATCACAAGTAGATACACAACACAATTCAATGGTCCACCAATGGAACCCAACTCTATCATCCTCTTATGAAACTGACACTTAAACTGTTAGCATACAGAACGTGGTAGCCAATCTCATGTTTATGCTGGAACGTGGTAGACAATCTCATGTTTATGCTGGATCGTGGTAATAGATTCCATATGTATGCCGTAACGTGGCAATTCGATCCAAGTATTTATGTCACAACGTGGCCATCCGAACCAAGTTAGTTATGTCGGAATGTGGAAATCCGATGACATTGACAAACCACAGTCATAAACCCCAGTACATCATCAAAATTATACAACAGAGGTGATTCATGACATGCAATTATTCAATTATCCTCATTTACAATTAGGGTGATCAATTATGCAACATTCGCATTCATACTACATTATAATGAAGCAATTACAAATATATATCACACCAACATGAAATCACAACCATCACCTATCTCAAATCAAAGTTTGAATCCCCAAAGGCACTTGAATCTTCCCTTTACGAATTCTTTCAACTCGTTCTAGGTCTACAACAATTAATATACGCAAGGATCAACAATCAAAGGTTTAATTATTAAGATTATATCAAACCCAATATCCTAATACCCAAGATCCATCCCTTTCCCATTTAAAGATTTTTCTCTCTCTCTCGCTCTGTCTCTAGAATTTCACTCCGAAGGATTCTGCCTAACGATCACTAAGAGCGTAAATATACAATTCCACCGAAATGGATATAGAGCCGCACCCGACGGTCATATGACCTCCAAACCAAAGAGAAAATATACCTACTGAGGAGACACTTCTTGTCCAACAAGAATCACCCTCAAATTCCTACCGGAACTCCTCGAATTTGAATCACAACATAGTGATCATTGTTCATCATTCTGAAGTGGAGTTACAGTGGGCACAAGAAAATCATTTCCATGGCCGAATCTGGACTAATTCAGCTTGTTCCCATTGATGGAAATGAATCTACACTACAAGATCATCCTAATAACTTAAAATCATGTGATTATACCTTACTATTTG
Source organism: Solanum lycopersicum (assembly GCF_036512215.1). NCBI lineage: Eukaryota > Viridiplantae > Streptophyta > Magnoliopsida > Solanales > Solanaceae > Solanum > Solanum lycopersicum. Next base: position 22,530,626 of record NC_090802.1, read on the forward strand.
AGTGATCTTACAGGCGTATTTTGGGGGAGAATCGCCAAAATCGCCTTCGAACTCAAATGAAGTTTTGCCGGAGATGACTAAGATTAAGGGGATACAAAATACTAATTTGAACTCCCCTCGACTCAAGGCATCCAAATATGTAAGTAAATACCGACGAATAGAAGAAATAATTCTGGCAAAGATTCAGGCAAACTTGCAAGAGCTCGGGCAAACAAGAAGCTCGAACATGGAGCAAAAGAACAACACAAAGAGGCAAGGATGACTATTTCGCAACAAAGCACAATTGGAAATCCACCAACGAAATTAACAGTGCAAAATGACACAAGTTCTAAGTAAATTCACATGGTTGGCAATTCACATGATGCTCATAAAAATTTGGACAAGATGCAAGAATTGAAGCAAAATAACAAGGAGGTAAGTTCCAAAAGAATCAATTTACAAGTTGAAAATCCATCTTTGTGCGCAGGTGATCAGCAAAACAAAATGGGAAAACAATTAGGAAAGCCAAGGTCAACAGCAGCTCTAATGAAATTAACATTCACGAAATCAACCAAGGTATAGAGAACCATCTAGACACCAATAACAAGAACAAGAAAATTATGTTAGTTCATAACTTGCAAATGGCCCATGATCATAGTAATACTCCATGCAATAATACAAAACTTGCTAGTCAAAATGAGCATGAGAAGGGTAAACATGTTGTGCAGGCTATTGAAAAGATGCGTTAAAGGAATTTTAATATACCAAAATTTTAAATTTATTATAAGTGCTAATTATACATTAGCATTAACAGATACAAATATAGATAAATCATTAGTATTATATTGGAAAATGTCAGGAAACTCCTTAAAACCCATAACAATGTTTGTTTAAATACAGCTACAGCCAGCACATCTACAGCAGGACAATCTACAAAAAAGGAGGAGAATAAGGTAAAATATACAAATACAAATTTGAATAAACTATTCTCAAAACCATACACTCCTCAAAATACCCAAAAAGATATATTTGTTACCCCACAAACAAATACTTATAAAGCCAGCCTAGACTCCCAAAAACAGACATATAATTACATCACAAGAACATACATAGAAAATATACACAGAGTACAAACATTTCTAAGCCTAAACCCCAGAGCCAAAGAAACAAAAAACCCAACTGAAGACTATATAACCCAATATTTACAAGGATACAATAAGCTAATTGCACAACCAGGAACCAACCCAAATCTAGTAGCAACCGGCTACAACTACGGATTATTAAGTACTGTATATACAATAACGGGAGACGAGATATCAAAGATACCGGAATTATATAAAGCCTTTTTAAAATATAAAAGAGTAACTAAAGGAACTCTTTTTTATGTAAAGTTTTACGCAGCTACAGCAGAGATACTATATGAAGAAGCTAAACCTACAATACAAGCTATAAAGATTGGACTTACAAGAGAAATGATAATCCCAGAAAAAATAGATATCCAAGAAGAAATACAAAAAGTGGATATTCCAGAATTTTAGGCAAATAAAAGAACTATCGGAATAGCTACTATACTAAGTGAGATGACAAATAATTACTTAAACGAAAATGCGATTTGGACATATTACAACAGAGACCAGCTCTATTAACAGAAACAAAACCCACCAAATCCCTGATCCTCCCCCCCCCCCCCCCAAACTGTGCACAAACTCTAGCAAACAGGTCGACAGATATCCCAAACAGTAATGCCCCTCATATAAACATACTTCCCCCTATTATTACCACTAAGCAAGGATATCCATCTATAACATTTTATGAACAGGATTTTATGAATAAAATGGATGGCATATGCAGGTATACATTGGTGGGTAAGTTCATTAACTCCATGCCCAAAATGGAGGTGATAAGAAAAAGCTTTATCGCTCAAACTTACCTTATTGGAAATAGCAAGATTGCACATAACAACTCGAGTGATATTTACATTGATTTTGATAATGAAGCTGATCAAATCAATGTCTGGACAAAGCAAAAAATATTTATTGCAGGTCACTCAATGAAAATACAAATGGGGAATCTAGAATTTAAACCAAAATAGGAGACTCTGGTGGTCCCTATTTAAATCACATTACCTTAGCTACCTTGGCACTGTTACTATATGGATACTCTGACTCATATGGTGTCACCTATTGGAAAAAACTTTATATCTTGACGCAACAACTATGCAGAAAACCAGGGGCAGTGTGTCAAAAGTCAGAATACAAGTAGACCTTACCAAGGAAAGACCTAGACATGTGTGGCTGGGATATTCTGGGAAAAAATCTAATTACAGGCAAGTGGTAAATTATTGAATATGAAGAAGTGCCACCACATTTCCTCAACTGTAAACAGCAAGGTCACTTTGTTGGAACATGCCCTATGAAGACAAAATATGAAGAAGTCAAGCAAAGAAAAGAAATGGAAGCTAGCAAGAAAGGACAAGACAAACAACACAATATAGGAACCAAAAACAATCAGACACAAAGGAAAGACACTGAGAAAATGCAGACAGGAAATCAAACTCAAGCAAGTGAACCAAATACTATGAGTAACACCCACATGGAGGAATAATGGAAAACTCAAGGTAGAAAAAGAAATAGCAAACACACTCAAACATCAAGAGCAAGGTAGAGGTAAACATCAGGAGCAAGGTTAAGGACCAAGAACACTCAGAAAGAACAAACCTTGCAGCAAACAGGTATGAATGCAAATGTTGAGATAGAATCTGACACTCAGATTATTGAACCACCACCCACTTAATTGATGTGGACGATGGTCATCGTATTGTCAATGATACCCCTTTCCTTGTATTCCCCTATGTTGTGGCTGATGAAGTATATGGAGGGAGGATGGTTGTGAAGGATACACCTACAAACATGAATGAAGGGGAACCTAAAGGGAGGGTTATAATTCAAGCTTCTGCTACCACTGTAAAGACTCCCCAAGGAAAGCAAGTTCAGGTTCATCAACAAACTCAAGAAGCGGGTCAACAAATTCACATTAATAAAGAAAAGCATGAAAAACCCAAAGGTTCTATGGAAAATAACAAAGCTAGTACTAATGGACATGAGAATACTCCAAAGAGTAAAAATAAACCAAGTTACAAAAAAAGAGAGGAAATAAAAAGAAAAATGTTCACTAACGGAACAAAGAACATACATTGAATGAGGAAACTGTAGGGTTAAATGCTTGTAAGAAATTCATCATGGTAGAACAGCCAGCATCGGTTATGGTCCCTTTAAAATCTTAATGCAACACTCCAACCCCCAGCAAACCTCCAGATCAAACAAAACTGCACATATCAAGACAACCAAGGGATGAGTATGAGGTTGAAAATTAAGAAGATGAGATAGATGAAGAAAATCAGCCCATAAATGCTCAGGATGAAGATGATGAGACTAGTGAGTTGTTGATCAAAGCCTTCAGTCCTACTAATTGTATAGATTTGGAAAAAATTTACAAAAAGTTACCAATACACAAGGTCTCTCCCGCATAAACTTGGAAAGAATTACCTCTAAAGAGTTTCTAATCCTATTCCATTTAGATGAGGAAGACCAAACACTGGGATCTTTACCTTTAGATCTTCCAATGATAAGTACAATAATTTGGAATGCAAGAGGGATTCATATGCAAGGTTTAGCGCAAAGACTCGAAAACCTCAAAAAAAATCATCACCTATTAGTGATTTTGATTTTGGAACCTTTTTCAGACAAGAAACGAATTCAACTTTTCAAAAATCAAATGGGATGGATCAGACTGTAAGCAAAAGTAATGGGAAAATTTGGATTTTTTGGAATCTTGACATGACTTGTAAAGTGTTGGAAACTCATGAACAACATATTACTTGTGAATTTAGTCATGTTTAATCTCCAAGTACCTAAATTCTATTGTTTATGCAAAACTTAAGGATCACATTAGAAGACCCTTATGGGAAAGGATGTTACATTATGGTGAACTCGATACTCCACTCCTTGGTGTGCAGTTGGAGACTTTAATTTCATCACTTCTACAGAAGAAAAACTAGGTGGTATCTCTTACAATATAAGAAAGAGTTTGGAGTTCATTAACATCATTGAGGTTTGTGGACTGATTGACTTGGGCTTCAATGGATAGTTCACATTGTCAAATCACAATGGCATCAATTTCAGAATTTGGAAGAGACTTGATAGAGCAATGGTCAATGATAGATGGTTGGAAAGCATGCCTTACACAAGCATTACACACCTGCCTTTTGTAGGATCTGATCATTGTCCCAAACTCTGCTACAGGACCAGTGGTATGAATGGTTGAAATTTCCAAAAGTGTTGGTTTGTTAGCAAGGATGACCTTCTGCAGGTGATCTTGGATTTCTTCAATTCGCATATGCTTCCTAAATATTTCTCTTATGCCTGTATAGTTCTACTTCCTAAAGTGAGCAACCGCAACAAGATGTCAGAATTCAGACCATCAGCTTAAGCAATTTTACCAACAAGATTATCTACAAGCTGTTAACACTAACACTTTCCTTATTCTACCTATTTGATTTCCCCAAATCAATTAGGGTTTGTCAAGGGAAGGAGTATATCTAAAATAATCACGTTAGCACATGAAATTATTCGTCAAATCAAGAAACCTATTATTAGTGAAATTGTGGTTATTAAACTGGACATGGAAAATGCCTATGATAGGTTATTATGGTCCTTTATCTGCATTATGTTGAGAACGATGGGGTTTGATGAAGTATGCATTGATATGTCCTGGATAATCATGGCTAATAACTGGTATCCAATCATTATTAATGGCACCATGCATGGTTTTTTCCATTCCACAAGGGGTCTGAAACAAGGTGACCACTCTCTCCACCCCTTTTTACTTTAGGTGCTGAAGTTTTGTCAAGACACTCAAAAATCTTCATCATCATCCATCTTACAATTGTTTCTACATGGGGTTGAGCGGCCCTCATATCTGTCACCTATGTTTGGCAGATGATGTTATCATCTTCACCTCAGGTCCCAAGAAGTCTCTATAGCTAATCATGCACACTTCAGGTATTTATGAGAGAGTCTCTAGGCAACTCATAGACAAAACCAAAAGCCACTTTATGATCCCGGCAACCACATTAACTAGCACTATTGATATATTAAAAGTATTGCAGGATTCAATCAGAAGGAGGGTCCTATCATCTATCTTTGTTTCCCCTATTTTCATTGGTAGGCCAAGAGTTATATGTTTCTCAGAATTGATCAACAAGGTGGTAAACAGGATTACAGGATCATGGAAGAACCTCAGTTTTCCACTTGAAGAAGGGGGAATTACATTTAAACAATTGAGTGATGTGTGTAAGTCGTTTCAATACAAGCAATGGTGGGTGTTTAGATCAAAACAAACTTTGTGGGGCAATTTCTTACAAGCGAAGTATTTTCAAAGATCTAATCCTATTAGAAAAATGTGGGATACAATAGACTCTCAATCTTGGAGGTACATGATGAGACACAAACATACCATTGAAGCCTATATTCAATGGAAAATCAGATCAGGGCCCTGTTCCTTTTGGTGCGATAACTGGCTAGGAGTGGGGCCTTTGGCACAATATACCAATGAGATCAACATATTCAATAATAATATGATTGCAGAATCCATGGAGAATGGTCAATGGAACATGGAAAAGGTCATTTAGCAAGCTCCTTCAGCACATGTCCATGCCATTTTAGCCACTGAGGTTCAGCTGCAGCAGGGAGTACCAGACCTGCCTATCTAGAATGTTAATACCAATGGGGAATTCAATTGTTCATCTGCATGGAATATAATCCGGTAGAAAAAAACCAAGACAAAAATTAATACCTGCACTTGGAATAAAAACATACCTTTAAAATGCTCCTTCTTGCTGTGGAGAGCCATTGGAAGCAAATTACCTACCAATGAAAAAATCTGCAGATTTGGAGGTGAACCTTTGACATGCTACTGGTGCAACACGCCGAGAATGGACACCATCAAACATATTCTTAATTCTGGAAATTTTGCCAAGTATGTGTGGAGATTTTTTGCAGATTCTTTGGGTATCCAAACAGATCACTTACCACTAACCTACTTGCTTATGAGATGGTAGTCCAATGAATACAAAAATGAAGTGCACAAACTCGTTTTAATGTCCACACCCATCTTGGTTAGTTGGAACTTGTGGTAAAATAGATGTGCCAAGAAATATGGAGGAAAACAGTCTAACATGGCTAGAGTTAAATTTTTGTTTTCAAAGACACTTTCAGACTCCTACACACTGTAATTGTATGAAATATGGAAGGAAAATAATATCCTTAAAGAATGCTCAAGTTTATTATAGGCTACTTAAGGCCACTTGAGATTATTACAATCATTAACTACATAACTATTTATACTACTCAAAATAGAAAACAAAAAGTCTTGCACACATAACTAAATACATGTATCACAATTTACTAGATACATGTACTACGGAATTTTATAAAAAAAATTCTTAAAAAACTAAGAGACAATTTGGAAGACTAAAGATTGATGCATTAATTCCAACAGTATTTCCTTACATCCAATTGCCTGCAAGCTGGAAAAAATTAGTCCCTATGATTAAGGGTTGTATACATGATATAAAGGTTACCTTAGTAAAATGGATTAAACCTCAAAATCATTGGATTTAACTTAATGCAGATGGTAGTGCATTGAATAATCCGAGAAAAATAGGGGCTGGTGGCATTCTTAGAAGTTCCAGTGGAGATCTGATTATAGCATATGCAGTATCTCTTAGTGAAGGTACGAACAATCAAGCAGAAGTTGAGGCTGCAATTTTTGGGATGTCATGGTGTTTTCACTTAAAACTCAACTATTTCATTCTGGATGTCGACTCTCAACATGATTTACATACTTAAATATTTTAATCAAAACTTTCGCTTGTATTTAAATAATTTAAAAGATTATTTCTTTAATTGATTGGTTTTATTTTAAAAGATCTTTTTATTTAATCTAATTGGTGAATTATTATTTTTAAAATGAATCAATAAAATGCTAATTAACCTAGTTTTTTTTAACATTATAATAACTTGTCTTTAATTCAAATTTTTAATTTATGTCCTATTTTCTTAAAAGAAATTTAAAATTATTTTATATTTGGCAATTTTGTAAAAGTTAATCAAATATTATAAATTCTTATGTTTTTTATGTTAAATCATTTTCCTAAAAAAAGAGTCAAAAGTCTTTTAACCAAGTCGTAAGATAACTATGTGTTAAAGGGCGCTTCAAATGCCTTAAAACCTTCTTGAATCATAAATAAGAACTTCTTACCCATTTTCTCTAAATTTATAAAGACTTAATCTGTTAAAGTATTTTAAAATTAAGCTTTCTAAATTTTCTAATCAGTTCAGGGGCGACTCTTTTCTAATTATTTTTCTTAAATTGTTTGAAACTTAGAACATTTGAAAAAGAATTTTTTTAAAGATAGTAAAATTACGGCATAAAACAAACGACGAAGGACAATCACAACTTTCAGGTATACAAATTTTGAAGGGGCTCAAGAAGGAGGGTTGATGAAATATATATTTTGATAATAGTGGTATCTAAGTCAATTTATGTGTACCTCCACTAATTTACCGGATATCTGTTACCACATACAAATAGCAAGTACTAGATAATTGTATTCACAAGGCTAAAAGATTGGGGAAAATAAAAGATCTCATGATTTTTGTCTCGACCAAGGCCGTCGTGACTAGAACACAAACAACCCTCCGGTGGGAGAACCACTACTACAACTCAAACAAGAAAATAATCTAAAAACTAAATCATCTATGGATACATAACAACTCAAATACTAAGGAATGAAGTAGAGTTCCCATAATTCTAACCAAGGGGTCTAACAATAATAACCTAACATTGCAGAAGTAATGCCTAGAACCTGAAAGTCAATGTACCAATAGATCTAAAGTTGAACAAGCCTAAACAAGTAGGGATGCAGCCCCAACTAATAAAATAATTCTTAATTGAACAAGTCTAAGTCTGAAATGTGAACATAGACGAAAGGAGAACTCATGGCAGCCCGAAAGAATTGGCTCACCCTTTAATTGAAACGATAGTTTGTCTTCTAGAGATTTCTGTCAATAGCCACTTGAAGATGTCATGTACTCCACAAAAAGAAGACCAACTGCATAATCAGTACAAAAATAGAGTGTACTGGTAGAATCACGCATTTATCCCTCTAAGTGTAACATAATCAAGTCAAAGAATATTATAACCACATGCATATATTGAACATATACAGTATTCAACATCTACGAACAACTATAAACTTCATATTTCTGAATTTACACAATTATGTTAAGTAGTTGTTCCTCTCGTGGAACCCAAACCTAAACTATTAGTCTAATACAATGTGGTACCCGATCCCATAGTTATGACGGAACATGGAAATTCGATCTCACTTTTGTGCTGGAATGTAGCATTCTGATCCTAGTTAGTTATGTTGGAACATGGTAATCTGATCCATCAACACACAACAATCACAAACACAAGTATACTCTCAAGTCATACAATCAAAAAGTTATTCATTGCATATAATCATTCTCCTATCTCATTTACAATAAGTGTGATCAATAATGCAACATTCATATACATACAAGTATCATAATAAAGCAAGAACATCTATACGTCACACAATCATAGAATCACAACCATCACCTCCCTCAAAACAATCTTGAAACCCTAAGAATCTTGATCCATCCCTTTCCGGATTCGTTCCGCTTGTTCTTGGTCTACAAACAGTCAATACAATACGGTAATCAATAGACAATCACTAATTATCCAATTTACTAAAATTTTATAAACCCTATATCATACCTATGATCCCAAGTATCCAAAATAGGGTTGTTTTCACCTTATAACCTAGATCAAAACCCTCTCCCACCATTAATTTCCCATTCTATTACGTTCTACAAATCAAAATAATAGATTCAGGGAGAGAAAAGCTTACCTATAGCCTCAAGAATGGTCAAAAACGAGTAGAAGTCTTCTAGGATTTTTTAAATCTGAAAATGGCTAAAATTTCATAATAAGGTTAATTAGCAGTTTATTAACGACCTTAAGTCGCATCGAGACCACTATATTGGCCCTTACTGTGTTGTAGCGGCTTGCTAGAGCGAGCAAAATCCCTCCAGGGTGGCTTGCATAGAACCATTTAGATATTTGAACTACACCAAGACCCTTATTTCACAACAAACCTCTAACCAACGACTCTCAGAAAATCCCCTTCACGCGAAGATCGATTCTGGGAGTTCTACTCACCCGAATTCAATTTTGTAAAATCGTAAGAATTCTTTAATGACTTATCTAACTACTCATGAAATCAAAATAATAAATAGTTCAATCGATTGCTACCAGATTTCCCTACACCTTAATGAATCTGATTTCGTAAAATCTAGACTAAGTTGAGAATTGTTAAGTTACTACGAAAAAAATTTTACCCAAAATTTTTCTCTGCTGGTTTTTCCAAAGCGACGAAACCAATAATTATAATTTTAACCCATTTTATTTTATCACTAGGTCACACCCTTGAATATTTTTTAATATATATATATAAGAAAATGTATAAGTACCCACCCGAACGTATGCTCGAGATCTGAGAGACACATTCATACTATACTAAGGTTTGTAACAACCCTAAAAATGAAATACGTCCAACTAGAGCTTCACATGTGTTTCATGATTTAAATATTGGTTAGATTAATTTATTTCAGCATTAGAAGTCATTTGGTGAAATTTGGAAGTCAAACGTCAAAGAACGACCAAGATGTTCACAAACTAGTTTCGTGTCTGTGTTAGTGTGTCCTTGATTTTGGAGCATGTTTTTAGGTATTGTTTAGTGTCTACAACCACTGGGAATGACCCTATTACCTAAATGGACATACCAAGGGTTAAAACACTCGAGCATGACTCCTCGTGGATCACCCTAAGGGCCCGAAGGAGGACCCAAACGTTTGACAGGAAGCTTCCAAAGGCAGCGTGCAGAACCTAAATATGGAGGCCACCTTGCATTGCGCGCCTGGCAATGAATCTTCATGTACGTCATACGAGTGGCACGAGGTTCACTTCCTCAAAAATATTGAGAGGCCAAATCAGAAGTTGCCTCCGCGACGCTCAGCCACTTCCCAGATTTAGTCGCGTCATTTTTAAGTCAAATTATACTTTGGAAAAAGGGTCCAATTAGTGTGAGGGTCTTTTGGTAACTTTGAGGATTATTTTTGGACGGTTTTAGGTCACTTTAAACCCGATTTGCCCCACCAATTCAAACCCTCAAGTTCATAACAAAAGTCTCTTCAAAAACCTCCATTTTCAAGAAGCTTCAAGCTTCAAGGAAGAAGGTTAAAATTCTTTATGTTTCTTCACCAAATTTTGTGGGTTTCTTCATATTGAGGTATGGTAGTTCATACTTGAACCTTTTCATTCAAGGATTCATTTCAAAGACATTTCAAAAAGGGTTTCAAACTCAAAATTCTTATATCTTTAACTCTAAGCATGGGCCTTGCATAAAAATATTTTAATTGATAAATATGTAACTTTCAATGTTGGTTGATGATTTTAAGTTCAAAACCCTAATAAACCCAAGCATATGCATATTATCATCTTTTGGCTTATAATTGGGTTTGTTACCTTTGTCTAGATAATGTTAGAGTTGAGTTTCATAATTGAATTTTGATTTTCTACTACCTATTCATGATTTATTATGTTGTTTTGGTGAAATGTGGAGAAAATGTTGTAAAAAGTTGGATCGAGAGTAAGTTGTTCTATCTTGTTTAGTTTCGATCGAAATGATCTTAAGTGGTATGGTCCACCTTTGGTGGCGGTGTTTTGTTGGAGTATATGAGTATATTTATATACTTATGTATTGTGAGTATTGACTTTAAGTCATAATATTTGAAGTAAATTATGATTATGATGTTCATGTTGATATGTATTAGGAAGTTTGAATTGTATATCTTGTAGAGATTATGTCTAAATAAAGTATGTGCATATGTAAAGCATGCTAGAGTGTTATTATGATGAATGAAGGTATGAGCATGTTTAGATGTCACATTATGAATATGGTGATTATGTTAAAGGAGTTCTCATATGTACCAACAGACACAATCTTTTAATGAATGAACGAAGTTAATGAATGAAAAAGGGGGGATTGTAGGGTGGACACTCTTCGTGAGTTGAGATAAAGTATCTAGACCATTCCCTACTATTACTAAAGAACTTTAATGATTGAAAAACATATATTTTTGGGTTAACACTCTTAGTGAGTTGAGATAAAGTGTTTGGTAGCTACCTCACTATTCCTAAGAGTTTTCTATGATAGGTTGGAGGTTGAATACCCTTCGTGAGTTGAGATGTGATGTTCAAACGTGACTTCTAGGGATAAGTACCCTTCGTGAGTTGAGATGTGGTACTAAATAGCTATCACTTAACCTATAATGACTGAATGTTTAATACTCCGTGGGAGAGTTAGGCTTAGCACTGAGAGGATTTGAAGAAGGCATGGATACACTTCATGAGTAGAGATGTTGTATCCAATGTACATCTTGAGATGAGTACTCCTCGTTAGTAGAGAATGAGTTACTTAGAAGCAATCTCCTTATCCCTTAACTGTGCGCCCACATAGGAGTAGCTATTGGAAAATACATGTAAAGGCTCAAAAATAACCCTATCTTAGGCAAGTGGGGATCCCTCATCTTGTAGGGGTTAACGCTGGAATTCTATGTCTAGCTCTCATAGTCTATATCGGTTAAATTTATCCCCCATAAATGAATGTAAATGAACTAAGTCTTCTTAAGGGTGTACTACATAGGGTAGGTGGTGGTATGGGACGCTATCTATCAATTGCACAAGTAGGCATTTAGAGGGAGTCTTGGTGTGTACTTATATGAACATGTATGAATGGGTCATTATATGATGTTAATGAAGTAGTGGGACTTTATATCTAGTGATAAAAAAAGCATGTTGATATTATGTCTAGTATGATGAAAACTATGTATATGATGAATGTGAAGTGCCTATTCTAAGGGAATTCCTACGGGTCACTAGGGTGGAAGTAGTAGTATGGGATGTTACTTTCACATTTCACTAAGTGTAACTTGGGGGTTGTCTTGGAGGATGGTTCCTTATGTGAATTTCCTAAGTATATATATGTTTCCTTTAGTGTCTATTGAATACTTGTTGAGTTGCAATGAACTATGCTTATCCTTGGTAGCCATAAGAACCACTTAGGTACGTATTGAAGAGGTTGTATGGGTGGCCTGTTCATGTCTTACTTAAGTGAGTCCTAGGATTGCTATAAATAGGGAAGTTTATATGACAATGGTTTTATTGTAAATGTGACTATATGTTGAGGTTTATGAGAGTGTTACTTATATGAGGCTTTATAACTTCATTCATGAAGGTTTTATCAAAATAGTATGATTTGTATGTTTCAGCAAAATGTCCTCTTTTACATGTGTTTTTGCATAATGCCATACTTATTACAATGTTGGTACTAACCCTATAATTTGATATACTCTATAAGTATAGGTTGAAGGCAAGTGGAAGTTTAGGAGGCAAAGCTTGGTAAGTTGACTCTCTCAAAACTCGGTATGTCCGCATATATTCGAGGACATATTCTATCTTTCTTTATTTTCTTCTTTCAGACATGTGTAGGATTTATTATGTATTTCTTTCAATGTAACGGGTCGTGTCCCTAAGATATTTATGATGTGTCTTTAAGTTTTCTTGTGACAAAGAGACTTATTCCTTAGTATTTTTATAAAAGAAGTTTCTCATTATTATTGTTGTGAAAAGTTTTAATTCTGCACTACTTTTCATATCCTATGTAATGAATGATAGCTAAAGGTTTGTACAAGACCTCCGAAGGGTCAAGTATGCCTTGTGACGACTCAATAGTGCTCCTTTCTCCTTGGGTATACTTGTGGGTTGTTACATCCTATTACCCCTCCAAACTTAAACTATAAATAATTTTGTATCCTTATTCAGCCTACGTTCCACTATATTCTGGCCCAGCGCGTGTGCTGATACGCTCAAACTTACTTCTCAAATAACAAGTAAAGTGGTCGCATGAAGTAAAGAACTCAACTAATGAGGTTAGGATCGTTCCCGCGAGGAAAAAAGTTCAGACTTAACTTCAATCTATTATTACTACTATTTAGTCTATTATTTATCTGGAAAACAAAGACAATAAAAGGGGGGGTTTATTTCTAAATGAATGAAAATAACTAGCTAAATTAAACGAGACAACTAGCAGATTCAAATGATGGAGTTTAATCAATTAATAAAAGTAACTAGGGCATGTTCCCCACGTGTTCCTAATTTGATAATTCTAACTATAAAAATTCTTTCCTAGTATCTTGCATGCGAAGTGATAAGTTATGTATTTCTAAATCTTTGATACATTTATATTTCTAAATCCTTGGTATAGCATCTAGAAAATCTTACTCCGCATCTTGGTCCGGCTACATGTGGTGCTATATTAACCCTTACCTTTACCTCATATTAAGCATTGTATTCGATATTTGACTAAGTTATTACCTCGTACCAATCAATTAGCCTATTAGATAGTATACACTAAATCTATGTTGATAATTCTTTTCCTCTTATCTACCTCCTTTGTCGGGCAAGTAGCATTAAGGAAAGTTCTAACGTTGGTCATCCGTTAAAAAGACTTCTAACCGAAAAAATTATCAATACATGCAAGACACTATTCTAGAATTGTTATTTTAGTTAGTTTTTACCTCATTATTTTCCTATGGTTCCCACAACCCTAGTTAGGGAATTTTGTTACCCATAGTTATAATCAGAATATTCATATATATGATATAAGAATTCATGCACTTACTTCAATGAGAAAGAATAAAATCTAGAAATTTACTTGATTAATCGATAAAATCACCAACGATCAACTCCAGAGAAAAGTGTAATAATCAAAATAATCTCCTCACAAAGACTCGAACATAAAAGTGTCTAATCACCAAAAGTCTCACAACCAAGAGTCTAACCCCAAAAGTGAGGTGTTTCGAACTATTTATAAAAAACAATAACCTAATCAAAGAAGGACTATATTTTGCTGGAAATCTGTCAAAACGCGGCTGGGTAGACGGACCTCGCGACTTCTGTTGCTCTCTTCATTACCCTCGACGGCAGGTATGAGGGATCGCCACAGGCACGACGGTCGGTCGAGGGTCTTTGTTCCATAACACTTAAACTCTTTGGAATTTGGGTACTGGGACTACTTCTCTGATCTTCACGACGAACCAGTAGGACAGACCATCATGGCTACGAAGGTCCGTCACGCACTTTGTAACCCCACACTTGGTCAAAATTCCCCATCTTTCTTCAGCAGCTTCACTACAATGCCACGGACCGTCACAGGCACGACAGACCGTCACAAGCTCTGTAGGTAGTACTTTTCTGAATTTCTAGCTCAAAAACTTCCGCGTTCATCTTTAGATAGATATCCTGCAAATAAGAGAAACTTACATAAAAATTGATACAAAAAATCTTTTGGACACACACTAAACTTAAGGAAAAAGCATTAAAAATACCGTGAAACCACGGTGTATCACGTGCTGACAATTTTGCAAGCTATCTGGTTGATAGTGCCATATAGGCTGAAAAAGGGTAGAAAATTATTTATAAAATAAGTTTGGGGGGGGGGAATATGTAAAATCTCGCAATTTCAAATTAATCATAAGAAGCTAATAATTGGAAAAAGTATTTTCTTGGAAAGAATAAAAATCTGGAAATTTTGTTACGTTAGAATAAGCTAAGGTTTGGCCAACTTCAAATGGACATAACTCCTAGATTAGAATGAGATAGGTGTATTTCTAGATATGATTAGAAATATCTTGGAATAACCTTTCCAATGAAGCCTAGTTTGCGTGATTTCGAGTTCGTAGAGTATGTTTTTCCCTGTGGAATTTGGTTATTCGAATAAGGGAATTTCTAAACCCAATTTTAGAAGGGTAGTTTTTTCTTTTTCTTGTCCTTTTATTTTGATTCATTTTTGGTAATTACTTAGGGGTATAAACTGAACTTATTAAGCTTACGCTTTTGAAAAATAGACTTAGAGTATACGGAGAAAGAATGCAAGAGAAATGAGACGAGGAAAAGCAAGACTCTCCAAGAACATTCGATTTTGGTTGTGGATTTCACCAAGGAATTGAGCGTACAAGGTATGTGAGTCTATCATAGCATTGGGTTCATTCACCCATGCGCTAAACATGTTTAGTTCAAACAAATTCGTCCTAAAAGTGTTAGAAAGTTGATGTTCTTGTTATGTATTCTTAAATTTGAATACCATTCTTGAATTGGGATGAACAGAGGAGTTTGTGAGATAATTACAATGAGTTTAGAGTTGTTTTAAGTTAGATTCTTGGGTACATATGCTAGGTATCAGAATCTAAAATGAATTTGAGAACGCTAGTTGAGTTTAGGCGAATTGGGGCTGGAAAACGAAGAGGAAAACAATAAGACAAGGAATAGGTACCAGGTCCGCGTCATGGACCTGTTCCCTCAATCAAAAAAAATTAGTTCCACATCGCGGTAAGGACGCGGTCTTCACTGTCTGAAAATTTAATTTTATGAGCAAATATTTTAATGCAACTTCAATTCGCAGACTTGTTCCAAGACGATAATTTCGTGACCTTTTTCTTGTTTAGCTATCCAAAAACATTCCCAAACATCATAAGAACATTCCTATCACAAATCATAATCCTTGAATCCATAATTCAATTCAAGCAAAGATAAGAGTCAAGTTTAGAAGTTAAGAAGCAAGTCAAAAGAAGTTTATAAAGTATTCAGGAGTCTTTGACAAACGTTTAAACTTTGTGTCAAGATTTAAGTTCAAAATTAAGTAAAGAATAAAGTATTGAAGTTCATTTATTCAAAGAAATATGTTGGAACTAAGTATTTCCAAGAAGTTTAAAATGTTTTTAGATTTGAGAAAGAAATGGAAGATCAATTCCAAGAGAACCTTTAAGCTAAGTTTTGAGTAATTATATCAAACCAAAGAAAGAGTTTTGTTTTTAAAAACACATGATCTAACATATTTTGGAGTAGTATTGAACACGAATATAGGGATGCAAGTTCATATTAACTTAAATCTCCATACACCATGTAATCATCATGAGTAGTAAACAATCATACGTTTTAGATGACTCCATAATATGCTTTTATCATAAGCTAGTGGATCTACTAAGTTAAGTACTTCTATGACAGCAAAGTATATGATAGTTTTATTTCATTTTCATTAACGAACTAAGATGTTTTTTATGTTTTTATAAAGCTTTTCACATATTACATGTGTTTCATTGTTTGATTTTGAGTTAAGTTATTCATTATTTTAGAAGAGTCAAGGTAAGTTTTCTTGTAGAATCTTTAAAGCCTATAAATTATTTATCATTCCAACTCGCATACTCGTAGATTCAATGTACTAACGTCAGTTGGCCTGCATCGTATCTTGATGTGAACGCATGTAACCAGGATTAGCACGGAACGCCTCGTTGATGCAGTTGAGTACTCGGAGTCTATTGGTGTGCCTCCTTGCATTCTGAAGACTCCTTTTACTTTGTATTTAGTATTTTGTTGTTAGGATGATCAGTGATATTTTCTAGCCATCCCTCCTTGTTTTAAAGGCTTCATAGACAATTAGTAATCCAGTTGTATTTGCATTATATGTTGTTTAAAGACTTAAGTTGCCATATTGGATAAGTTTTATATCTCTTTAAAGTAATATTTTGAGATTTTCTTGTTAAGTATTCCACTGAGTAAGTAATTAAGGACAAGGGTTCGCTTGAGGCCAGCAATGGCTCTGGAGTGCCAGCCAAGTCTAGGATGTAGGCTCGAGGTATGACATAATAGGACCTTGATATAGTATAAGTGTGTGTCTTTGGAGTTTCGGGCATAGGTTGAGGGGGTACTTACGCATTTTTCCTATATATTTTGATAATGTGGTGACAAAGTCAATTTTATGTGTATCTTAACTAATTTCATACGATATATGTTACCTTATAACAGTAATAAGTACTAGATAACTCTATTCACAGTGCTAGAAGATGGGAAAAGCATAGATCTTGTGGTTTTCAAGCACTTTGTTAATGACTATTTCATACGTTTGAATATTACATAATAAAATATTATAACTAAATAAAAATAAAATAACTTGTATGCTTTAGGCGCAACAAAGTTACTAATAATTATTGGAATATCATATTAACTAATTTGTGTCATTAATAACTTTACTCAATAGTTCACTAACATATTTACTCGTGGCTATAACTCATAGTGAGTATAAGTGTGTGATATTTTCACTGTAAGTGTTTATACTTTATAGTACCACAGATATATTCAAACATGAGGTTATTTTTTTTAAAAAAAAAATCAAATATATTTCCCAAAAAAATCTATGATAAAACTTGCATGATAAAACTTCAGCCAATAATGACTTGTCAAATATATTTATACATTTGTAACCAAACAAATGGCAGAACTTCAGTCATAAATGACTTGCCAAAAAGATTTAAAAGATTGTGATCAAAAACATGGAAAAATTTTACCGAAAAAAATGATTTGCCGAAAATATTTAGAAATATATGGTGAAAAGTTAGCCTTGGATTAGGTAAGTTGATCAATACATTACCTATTTAAATTTAAAGTTCATATCTCATTACAAATTGAATATCAATTTTTTTTTGCTTCTATAATTTTTTTCATGAAAAATATTTGATTTTATTACAATATTAGGTTAGAAAGTTGATGATTCGTCGTAAAATAAATTCCTATACTTACAAATAATCGTGATATTTCATTCTTATAAACATCCCTTCTTTAAAAACTATTGATCAATACTTTACATAAACGAAAGGTTGTAATATGCCACATTTCAAAACTTGTTCATGTTTATACAAAAGGCTAGTGAATTTGATGTTCATGATGGAATACTGTTATTTTCATCAAATGGTATTATATATAAGTAATTGATCAATTTTTTGAATCTTGATATAATAGTAAGTGAAAGTACTGACTTTATTATCGCTTATTTTAAACTCTTAAGGTTGTTGTTGATCTTGCTCACTTTGGTCAATAAGATGACTATTTTTATTTAGCATTATATTGCAGTTTGAAAATCAATAAATAATTTCAAATTGTTTGATAAAATTAATATTATTCGAATATCAACATTACATTCTAATTTACTAGCTTTGTTATATAAGCATGAATGATGTTTTGAAAATGTGACGTATTGATCATCTTCTATCTACGGGATTGTTGGCGTCCTTCCATCTATATACATGTACTGATTTACTTCTTGATAACAATAAAATTCTTTGAAATTTTGATAATACCCAATTAGTTGGATATGTGAACTTTCACATTATTGGTGAAGGTTCTAGGTATTCTCCACCTTATAATTATCCACTCCCCATTTTTCTCTTCCTCGATTGCCTATGTAATTAAAAAATTGATTGGGATAAAGAAAATCATTAAAAAAATGTATCTCATTATTCGCATGAATTAATCACCAAATTAGAACACCGATTGTGTGAGTTTAAAGAGGAAATATCTATGATTAGTTTAATTTTTTCAATAAAATTCAAAAGTTTAGTATATTTTACTGCTAACAAAGAAATTAGCTCTTAGTATTGAACAAATATATATATATATATATATATATATATATATATATATATATATATATATTAAATTTATTGAAAAAACACCACTTTTATTGAAATATCCACTTTATTCGAAACATGATTATCGAAACATCAGCTTATTTCTGGTATCAGAGCCTTAGTCCTAAAAGACCTTATATGAAAAAAGATTATTATTTTAGAAAAACTTTTGCTTACCATAGAACTTTGTTTTATAATAGACAACATTTAAAAATAGTTAAATTATATAAAAATTCCTTAGAAAGTCATTTATTTACATTAAAATTAAGATTATGTTTAACTTATACATATAAAAACTCCGTAAACACACTTAGAGAAACTCTTAGACAATCTCAACAACAAATTAGTGAAGAATTAAATCACGTAGAGTTTGAAATAAAAGAAGTAAAAGACAGAATTAAAATAATTAAAAATAATCCTTATTACTATAATTCTGTAGGATAATATATGAGAAGACCATATAAAAATACTAAAGAATATAAAAAATCTAAAAAAGAATTACAAGAGTTATATGTAAAAGCAGATATATTACTAAAAGACCTAAAAACTACAAGCTTTAAGAAGGAAATAACTAATAAATTAGATTATATATTTTTCTTAGCTAGAATCTTATAACAAAAATTAATAAAACATTTTAGATCAAGAAATATTTCAATAAAAAATACTTTATGAGAAATCTTCCATTTGCTAGAAGTATAAGATTTAATAATTGGATAAGATGCAGAGATATAGAAGAAAAGAAAAGAATAAAAAGAATAAAAAAAGCAATAGAAGCATATATATACATATACGAAAACGAATTTCTTATACCACAAAATATTCATGTTGAAAGAAATAACGACAAATATATAAACGGTTTGAAGTGGGAATTACAAAGACTTGATAGCACTATACATAACTATAATGAAAGAATAAGATTTTTTTTCGAATGGTATAACCCAACTACTTTAGGATAAAATAACAACAGTAAAAATAGCTTCATTAAAAAACATAATAAACTTAGACTTACAGATCCATATAGAAAAAAGATTTCAAAGAGTAAAACCAGACAATATAATTAAGTGTAACTTTGAGAATGGAAATCACTGCTTACATACAGAAGACGCTCAACACAATACTTTAATAGATTTGATAATCAATCTCAGTGAAAAAATAAAAGAATCAAACAACAAAATTATAAAAATATTAAGTGAACAAGAAGAAACACAAATAAACAAAAACAACTTTTTAATAAGATAGAAAATAACTTAGATTACCTTAAGGAACAAGGAATAGATTTAAATAAAAAATTAAACGAGTTAAAAAATAAATCTAAAGAAGAAATAAGTAATACATTAATAATAAAAATACAAGAATAAAGACACAATTAGCATCAATAAAAGATATAGTCCTTTCATGATAGATTTAGTAGAATCAGAAACACATAGAGAAGCAATAAAACTAATAGAAAAAAGAATAGTCCTCCAATTAGACTATAAAGAATTTAATCCACCTTCAAAATCAGATCAAATTATTATACAATAGAATAATATAATAATAGCACTTTTATTACAACTAAATAATAAGATAGATAAAAACTTTAAAGAAAAATTAGAAAGTAAAAATATAGATACAACCGGAATAGAAGAATTAATAGAAAAGCTAAATAAAATAGAAATTACTCCTCAAAAAGAAAAAATAATTAAAAACAGAAAAAATGGATATTTTTCCAACTAGACCAAGAGAAGAAAGACCAAGACCAAGTTACTCCCAGAATATGATAAGCAATAATTTTTTGTCAAGAATATTAAATAGAAAGACAAAGGAAGAAAATAATCAACAAAAGAAGAAATAATAGATACAGATAAAGATATACAAATCATCCAACAAAATCAATTAAATTTATTGAATACAAAATTATTATATAATACAATCTCAAAATCTCAACTATATAGACATTATAGAGAAGAAAAATTATCAGTACTAGGTGAAAACTCTGTAACTCTACCACTCATAAACGCTGAATCGGTAAAAGAAATTAAACATGTTAAAAAGACTTAATGCATATAGGATTAATAGTTATAGGAATTAAAGGATTAACTAGAAAAAACTTAGGAACAAAGAAATTAATTACAATATATGACAATAGATGGTCCGACATAAAAAAGGAAATTATAGGATTAACAGAAGTAGATATGACTAATAATGGAGGAATTTTCTACATAAGTCCATATTTTATGATGAATTTAAATGAATTCGGAAACCAATAAGAATAGGAATAAAAACTAAAGGATACGAAGAAATGCATAGTGGAAAGAATTTATTAATGTGTGTAGGATTTTTAGAAAAAATGACAGATAATAGTAACACTAGATTTAAATTATAAATAAAAGATGTAGTAGAAATAATGGGAAATAAAGAGATAAAATTAATAAAACCTATAAAAATAAGTCCTGAAGAATATGCAGGATTAGAATGGAAATTAAGAGATTTTAAAGAAAAAGAAGCATTAATACCAGATGCTCATTTAATATATACAAATTCTAAAGGAGAACCTTCAATTAGATATACAGATCACACTTACGAAGCCCAAAAAGACTTTGAAGAAGAAAGTGTTGTAGAAGAAATGCCTTTAGAAGGAATGAATATAGAAATAATATTAGAAGAAGATTTTGTAGTAGATTTGGCTATAGAAAAAGCCAAAGAAATAAGTAAAAACCATAAGAATAGACTATTTACATGCGAAGGATGTAAATTAAAAGACTTAAATTTAGAACAAACGATATCTCATTTTAAAACATGTGAACAAAGAACTGATAATAAAGGATATAGATTAGAAAAGAGTTTACAAGATAAATTAGAAAAAAGTAATAATATAATGACACAAATACAAGATAATGATACTGAAATATCTAAGTTAGAATCTATGCTAAGTCAAAAAGAATTAATGGAAACAGCAACTTCTAGTAGTCCATTCCAAAGAACAAATGAACAAGGATATACTGCAGAAAATAGCACAGGAAATATACCACGTAGAAGAGTATATATAGACAAGGAGATACTCCAATAACATAAGTTAAACCTATGGGGAAAAAATGCCCATAGAAGAACCAATAATACTCCAAGAAGGAGGAAGTAAAGGAAAAATTTTAAATATAGCAGCACATGATCCACAAAGATTGAATTCAGTAATAGACTTATGGAAAGGAGTAGTAGCAGAAGATTTTATAAAAAATTATAGAGAGACTGATGCTGAAACCATGTATAAATACTTAGAAACATTCCTAGGAGAATCAACTAAAGCTCTTTGGGAAGCTTATAAAGTAGAATTCTCATCTGAATTTCAGTATTTAGTATCATTATGACCAAACCCATATAATTGTACAAATAAAATACATACATTAATAACATGAGAAGACCCAAATAGTGGATTAGTAGCCTTACAACGAAATGCAGTAATAAAACTAGAACAATTAAGTATAAGTAATTGGTATTATATAAAAAAAAATTAAATGATTATTTCTATAATTGTACAATTAGTTGAAATGCCTTTGACCAAGACTTAGGTAAAAAATTATTTAACAAACTACCAGGAGCATTAGGAAGAGAAATAGAAGAAACATGGACTAAAAGAGAAGGAGTAGCACAAAACCCTCAAGCAAAATGGTCAATAGGATATAGAATACAACATATAATGGAAATATTACAAGAAAAATGTACTAATTTACAAATACAAAAACAATTAAAGCAAAATAAAATGAATTTCTGTAAAGATATAATATATACAACCCAAAATTATGATAAAAATCAATGTTAAAAGAAAAATTATGAGAAATATAAACCACAAAACCATAAGAGATATAATAAAAAAAAGTATATTTTCTTAAAAAATCTTTAGCTAGGAAACCATATTTGAATAGGGATAGACATGTTAGAAAATATAGAACAGATAGAAATTATAAAAATAAATTAGAATGTTTTACATGTGGAAGAATAGAACATCTAGCAAATACTTGCCCTAAAAGATATAATACTAAGACTAGAAATGCTCAATTAGTAGAAGAATTTAATGAAGCATTATTAAATATAGATGAATATATGTAAGATAATGAAAGCATCTACTCTATAGTAAGTATTGATATAGATGAGAATAACAAAGAAGAAGATTCTTCTAATTCAGATGGAGAAGAATTGATTAATGAAATAGGAATAGAAAATTTAAATATAGATGACCTAAAAATTAATTTTATGAATATAATAGAATGTGAACATAATTTTGAAAAAGATACAGGATTAGATAGTAATCCATGTAACTGGTGTAAATGGTATCCAAGTAAATATAAAAGAGCTAAATGTAATAAATGCTTTATAGAAGGATGTATAACTTGTATAGAAACAAAATAAGAGTAATAACTCAGAAAAGAAAAGAGGTATATAAAAATGAACCTGTAATAAATTTAAAAGTATTAGTACTAGAAGCAATAGTTAAAGAATTAGAAGAAAGAATAGTAAGATTAGAAAAAAGAAAAAATATTGAGCAGGAAATCCAACTAGATAATTAAGAATTAATGAATGAAGAATCTAATACTTTAATATGTAATGAAGATAAAACTATAAATACTATTAAAATATTAGCAAAACTTCAAATTCGAAAATATGAATGTCACGACCCAAAACGAGTCGTGAGTGGCACCCACCTTTAGCCTACTAGGTGAGCGAACCAACAAATCTAAAACCAAACATTTACCATTATATACACTTATGAATAGCAAAAATAACGCGGAAGATCCAAAACTTATTAACTTAATCAATTAAATAAACTTCTAAAGTTTAATACTTATTATCCCCAAAATCTCGAAGTCATCATGTCAAGAACATCTATCCTCAAATTAACAAATCTAAGAGTATTTAAGGAGCTAAAATAAGTAAAAATATGGTCCATGTCCTAACTTCAAGGACATCAAGACGTGAAGGAGAGAATCCAGCCCGAGCTAAGAATGATAGCTCACCCTGAAGTTTGATGTGCTGGAGACTGGTTAGAGTTGAGGGCGAGTCGAAGTCGATGTTACCCTTACTGCACTCCACAAAATAACAAGGAAGAAAATACAAGTAGGGGTCAGTACAAGGAACACGTACTGAGTAGGTATCATCGGCCAACTCAAAATAGAATTCAGTATATATTAAACAATAGTATAAAATCAACTACAATACTTAACAGGTAGCAAGCAATAAACACATGAACCATCGATAACAACACCATGATAGGTACACCCTCAATCACAACATCAAGCAAACCTATGAGGATTCAGGCCTCCACACCATACTCATTTGGGAAATATGTTCTTTGAGTTTGAGTATATTAAGTTAATTCAAGATTTCTTTCCTTTAATGTTATTGTGTCGGAACGTGACACTCCGATCCCATATATCATGCCGGAACGTGACACTCCGATCCCATATACCGTGTCGGAATGTGACACTCCAATCCCCTAATACCGTGTCGGAACGTGACACTCCAATCCCCTAATACCGTGTCGGAACGTGACACTCTGATCCAATTATCTCGTTATTTATTCATCAAGCCTTTTTTATTCAAGGCGTCATTTTAATAGAGAGGGTTTTAAGATTAGAAAACCAACAGTCTCCTTATACTAGGCCAACCACAAACCACACAATCAAACATTCAACCACACAATCAAGTATATAGGAGACTTTACAATATCACACAATACATATCGATCGCTATTGAGAGTTTATCTATCACATAGAAATAAACCATAACCTACCTCCACCGAAGAATCGAAATCAAGCAAGCTACCTCTCCAATGCCTTTGCCTTCCTCAGTGCCTATGAATCTTCTCAATCTGAAGTCTAAGTCGTTGGCTTTCTTCTTTCGTTCCCTCTCTCTCGCTCGTTCTCCACTTCTATTCTTTTTATATTTCTTCTACAGATTCTTTTTATCCTAATTATCATATAATCAATATGATAAAGTAACTCACTATGTATTTTAAAATTATCTCCTTTAACCCCCAACTAACTCAATTATAAAAATTACCCCACTAATTTCATAATAATAATTATGAATAGTCCAAAACACCCATTTAAAAAATTAGCGGATGTCTGACCAAGTTGGGGTTACGCAGCTTGTGACGGTCCGTCGTATCTACGACGGTCCGTGCTACAGGTCCGTCGTGATGTTCATAGAGTCGATCTCAGTACCTCAATTCCTGAGATTAAGTGTTTTAGAACGAAGACCCTTGACGGACTGTCATGCCTATGACGGTTCGTCCTGCTTGTCGTCGAGGGTAATGAGAAGAGCAGTAGTAAAAAAAATTCACCAGTATGGGACGACGGAGTCCATCACGGTCCATCGTGACCATGATGGTCCGTCGCAAGGTCCGTCGAGCTAATACATTTTTATCAAAAATAATTCTACTTCTCGAACCGACTAAAGAGGTTGTTACAATAGATACCAATTTACCCATCGTTCGTCCTCGAACGATCACAGGAAGAAAAGCAAGGGCGAGAAAGAGTACCTGAATCTGTGAAAAGATGTGGATATCTTTCTTGCATATCAACCTCATTCTCCCAAGTAGACTCTTCAACTGGCCGATTCTTCCACTGAACCTTGATAGATGCAACCTCCTTTGATCTCAACTTGCGGACTTCCCTATCTAGAATAGCAATAGGCTCTTCCTCATAAGACAGATTCTCATCTAGAAGAATTGAATCCCAACGAATAACATAATTTCCATCACTATGGTATTTTTTCACCATAGACACATGAAATACCGGGTGCACCTTAAGGCAATGCCAATTCATAAGCCACATCCCCCACGCGCTTCAGAACTTCAAATGGACCAATATACCTCGGACTAAGCTTACCTCGCTTACCAAACCGCATCACACCTTTCATGGGTGAAACTTTCAACAAGACTTGTTCACCCTCCATAAAATTTAAGTCCCTAACCTTTCGATATTCATATTCTTTCTGCCTACTCTGAGCTGCTAGAAGCTTCTCGTGAATGAATTTTACATTATCTAACGATTCCCTCAAAAGATCGGTACCCCAAGGTCTCACCCAAATGCATCAAACCAACCAATGGGAGACCTACATCTCCTCCCATACAGTGCCTCAAATGGGGCCATATCAATACTTGAGTGATAGCTATTATTGTATGAAAACTCTGCTAAGGGTAAGAATTTATCCCAATGACCACCAAATTCTATCACGCATGCACGAAGCATATCCTCCAACAATGGAATCGTTCGCTCAGACTGACCATTGGTCTGAGGGTGAAATGCAGTACTAAGATCCAACCTAGTCCCTAATTTAGCATGTAATGTTCTCCAAAACTTAGAAGTAAATTGCGTACCTCTATCTGATATGATGGAAAGTGGAACTCCATGCAATCGAACAATTTCTGAGATATAGAGTTTGGCTAACTTCTCTGCATTGTAAGTCGTCTTGACCGGAATAAAGTGAGCAGACTTAGTTAACCTGTCAACAATTACCCAAATAGAATCAAACCTACCCAATGTCTTTGCAAGACCAACCACGAAATCCATTGCAATTCTTTCCCACTTCCATTCAGGAATAGGCATTCTCTGAAGTGTACCTCCAGGCCTCTGATGTTCATAATTTACCTGCTGAAAATTCGGGCATTGGGCAACAAAATCAACAATGTAACGTTTCATTCTACTCCACCAATAATGTTGCCTTAGATCGCGATACATCTTGGTTGCACCAGGATGTATAGAATACCTTGAACTATGAGCCTCTGTAAGAATAGTGTGAATCAAATCATCAACACAGGGCACACATACCCTTCCCTTAATTCTCAAAACGCCTTCCTCATCAATTATTGCCTCTTTAGCCTCTCCTCGCAGTACCATATCTCGAATTTGGCTCAACTTCTCATCAACAAACTATTTTCCCTTAATCTTGTCAAGAAAAGAAGATCTTGCCTCCACACAGGCCAAAAATCCTCCTTTCTCTAGTACTTCCAGCCTCATAAAGTCATTAGCCAAAGTCTGAACCTCTGTAGCCAATGGGCGTCTAGAAACCTGTAAGTGGGCTAAACTACCCATGCTCCCAGCTTTTCTACTTAAGGCATCTGCCACAACATTAGCTCTTCTTGGGTGATACAAAATAGTAATATCATAGTCCTTCAATAGTTTCATCCACCTCCTCTGGCTCAAATTCAAATCTTTCTGAGTAAAGACATACTGTAAACTACGATGATCTGTATAAACCTCACACTTGACCCCATATAGGTAATGTCTCCATTGCTTTAATGCAAATACAACTGCAGCCAACACCAAATCATGGGTCAGATAGTTACGTTCATGCACTTTTAATTGCCTCGAAGCATAAGCAATTACATTTCTCTCCTGCATTAGCACTGCACCAAAACCAGAATAGGATGCATCACAATAAACAATAAAATTCTTACCTTCCACTGGAAAGGTAAGAATTGGTGCAGTAGTCAGCAAGGTCTTAAGTTTCTGAAAACTTTCTTCACATTCATCCGACCATACAAATGGAAGATTCTGCTTAGTCAAATTTGTCAGCTGCGAAGCAATCGAAGAAAATCCCTTGACAAATCGACGCTAGTAGCTAGCTAAACCAACAAAGCTCCTTACCTCTGTAACATTAGTAGGTCTTACCCAACTCTTCACTGATTCAATCTTAGAAGGATCCACCATCACTCCATCCTTAAAAACCACGTGCCCCAAGAAGAACACTGAATCTAGCCAAAACTCACACTTGGAGAATTTGGCATAAAGTCTCTTCTCCCTCAACAATTTCAATACGATTCTCAAATGTTCCCCATGTTCTTTCCTGCTCTTTGAGTATATCAGTATATCATCAATAAATACAATAACAAAGAGATCCAGGTATGGCTTAAAAATCCCGTTCATCAGGCTCATGAAAGCAGCAGGGGCATTCGTATGCCCAAAGGACATTACTAAGAATTCATAATGCCCAAACGTGGTTCGAAAAGTAGTCTTTGACACATCTAGTGCCCGTATTTCAATTGGTGATAACCGGACCTCAAATTATTTTAGAGAAGACACAAGCACCTTGTAACTGATCGAACAAATCATCAATGCGAGGAATGGGATACTTGTTCTTAATAGTTACCTTATTCAGCTATCTGTAGTCTATGCACATTCAAAAACTTCCATCTTTATTCTTCACAAATAAAATAAGATCACCCCAAAGGGATGCACTCGGTCTAATAAAACCTTTCCCTAACAATTCCTGAAGTTGGTCCTTCAACTCCCTTAACTCAGCTGGAGTCATTCTATAGGGGGGATGGAAATGGGGCGAGTACCCAGCTCTAGATCAATACAAAAATCAATATCCCTATCCGGTGGCATACCAGGAAGGTCTGCAGGAAACACATCCAAAAACTCACGGACTACCGAAACAGACTCAATCGAAGGTACTTGGGAAGTATCATCCCTGAGATATGCCAAGAAAGCTAAACAACGCTTACTAACCATTCTCTTAGCACGAAGAAAAGAGATAATATGAATTGGAGTGGAAATATAGTCACCCTCCCACACTAGAGGATCTGTCCCAGGCTTGGCCAATGTCACAGTTTTTGCATTACAATCTAAGATTGCTAAATTTGGAGAAAGCCAAATCATACCCAGAAATACATCAAAATCGACCATCTCTAGAATAATCAAATCTACATAAGTATTTCTCCCCACAAAAGTCACAAGGCAAGACCTATACACCTTCTCAACTACCACAGACTCACCCACAGGATTAGAGACACGAATAGGCATGTCAAACAAATCACACTTTAAATCAAGACCAGCAGCAAATGAAAAAGATACATATGAAAATGTGGATCCAGCATCAAATAATACAGAAGCCATGCAATCACAGACGAAAAGAGTACCTGTGATAACAGCATCAGATGCCTCTGTTAAGACCTCCCGGGGAAAGCATAACAATGGGCCCTATCACCTGTTTGTCCATTGTCCCTACCAAATTGCGCTGCAGTAGTTCCAATTTGCCCGCCACCTCGACTGATTTGGTGACCATCATTTCCTTGGCTACCACGTCCGCCAGAATGGCGGCCTCTACCATGACCACCTCTACCTCTAGCTATTGGGGGTCTGTAACTCTGTTTTGGACAATATTTCCTAATATGTCCAGTCTCTCCACATCCATAACAATTTCTGGTGTCAAGCATAGGTCTCTGTGAGAATGACGAAGTCTGGGGATAACCTCCAAACTCAGAAAAATGTTGACCGGTCTGCGATGGACCCCCAGCTACAGCCTACAGTGAAGACTGAATAGGACGGGCTAGGTAACCTCCTAAACTCTACCCTCTGGCGTAGGAACCACTAAACTCACCTCCCTTACGGAACTTCTTTAATGTTGATGTTGGGGTGAAGTCGTTTGGCTTCACCTCCTCTACCTCTATCACAAAATCAACCACTTCCTGAAAGGATTTTGCTGCAGTAGCTACCTGTATGGCTGAAATCTGCAAATCTGACCTCAATCATTTCACAAAGCGACGAATCCACTCTTGTGGACTAAAGCAAAGCTGAGTGGCATACCTTGATAGTGCACGAAATTTAGCCTCATAAGAAGCAATAGACATCCTTCCTTGCTCTAGGCTCAGGAACTCATCTCTCCTTCTATCCCTCAAAGTCCGAGGTATATACTTCTCCATAAATAAGCTAGAAAATGATCCCTAAGTCATGGGTGGTTCCTGCGCTGGTTGACACTCGACATACGACCGCCACCACATTTTGGCATCCCCCTGAAACTGATAGGTCACAAACTCAACACCGAACCATTCTACTATGTCCATCTTATGTAGCAGCATATGACAATCAACCAAAAAATCATAGGCATCTTCAGATTCAGCACCCTTGAAGACTGGAGGTTTCAGCTTAAAGAACCTAGTGAAAAGTTCATGTTGATCACCTGTCATTATAGACCCTGTAGTCAATCGAGGAAATGTGCCTACTTCAAATGATGCATCCATGCGGGGAGCCAGAGCAGCTGCATTGTTGTACAATTAGTTGAAATGCCTTTGACCAAGACATAGGTAAAAAATTATTTAACAAACTACCAGGAACTTTAGGAAGAGAAATAGAAGAAAGATGGACTAAAAGAGAAGGAGTAGCACAAAACCCTCAAGCAAAATGGTCAATAGGACATAGAATACAACATATAATGGAAATATTACAAGAAAAATGTAATAATTTACAAATACAAAAACAATTAAAGCAAAATGAAATGAATTTCTGTAAAGATATAATATATACAACCCAAAACTATGATAAAAATCAATATAATAAGATAAATTATAAGAAATATAAACCACAAAACCATAAGAGATATAATAAAAAAGGATATTTTCTTACAAAATCTTTAGCTAGGAAACCATATTTGAATAGGGATAGACAAGTTAGAAAATATAGAACAGATAGAAATTATAAAAATAAATTAGAATGTTTTACATGTGGAAGTATAGAACACCTAGCAAATACTTGCCCTAAAAGATATAATACTAAGACTAGAAATGCTCAATTAGTAGAAGAATTTAATGAAACATTATTAAATGTAGATGAATATATGTCAGATAATGAAAGCATCTACTCTATAGTAAGTATTGATATAGATGAGAATAACAAAGAAGAAGATTCTTCTAATTCAGAAGGAGAAGAATTGATTAATGAAATAGGAACAGAAAATTTAAATATAGATGACCTAAAAATTACTTTTATGAATATAATAGAATGTGAACATAATTTTGAAAAAGATACAGGATTAGATAGTAATCCATGTAACTGGTGTAAATGGTATCCAAGTAAATATAAAAGAGCTAAATGTAATAAATGTTTTATATAAAGATGTATAACCTGTATAGAAACACAATTACGAGTAATAACTCAGAAAAGAAAAGAGGTATATACAAATGAATGTGTAATAAATTTAAAAGTATTAGTATTAGAAGCAATAGTTAAAGAATTAGAAGAAAGAATAGTAAGATTAGAAAAAGGAAAAAGTATTGAACAGGAACTACAACTAGATAATCAAGAATTAATGAATGAAGAATCTAATACTTTAATATGTAATGAAGATAAAAATATAAATACTATTAAAATATTAGCAAAACTTCAAATTCGAAAATACGAATGTCACGACCCAAAACGAGTCGTGAGTGGCACCCACCTTTAGCCTACTAGGTGAGCGAAACAACAAATCTAAAACCCAACATTTACCATTATATCACTTATGAATAGCAAAAATAACGCGGAAGATCCAAAACTTATTAACTTAATAAATTAAATAAAATTCTAAAGTTTAATACTTATTATCCCCAAAATCTGGAAGTCATCACATCAAGAACATCTATACTCAAATTACCAAATCTAAGAGTATTTATGGAGATAAAATAAGTAAAAAGATGGTCCATGTCCTAAGTTCAAGGACATCAATACATGAAGGAGAGAATCCACCCCGAGCTAAGAATTATAGCTCACCCTGAAGTCTGATGTGCTGGAGACTGGCTAGAGTTGAGGGCGAGTCGAAGTCGATGGTACCCTTGCTGCACTCCACAAAATAACAAGGAAGAAAATACAAGTAGGGGTCAGTACAAGGAACACGTACTGAGTAGGTATCATCGGCCAACTCAAAATAGAAATCAGTATGTATTAAACAATAGTATATAATCAACTATAATACTTAAAAGGTAGCAAACAATAAACACATGAACCATTTACAACAACACCACGATAAGTACACCCTCAATCACAACATCAAGCACACCAATGAGGATTCAGGCCTCCACACCATACTCATTTAGGAAATAGGTTCTTTGAGTTTGAGTATATTAAGTTAATTCAAGATTTCTTTCCTTTAATGTTATTGTGTTAGAAAGTGACACTACGACCCCATATATCGTGTCGGAATGTGACACTCCGATCCCATATACTGTGTCGGAATGTGACACTCCGATCCCCTAATACCGTGTCGGAACGTGACACTCCGATCCAATTATCTCGTTATTTATTCATCAAGCCTTCTTTATTCAAGGCGTCATTTTAATAGAGAGGGTTGCAAGATTAGAAATCCAACAGTCTCCTTATACTAGGCCAACCACAAACCACACAATCAAACATTCAACCACACAATCAAGTATATAGGAGACTTTACAATATCACTCAATACATATCGATCGCTATTGAGAGTTTATCTATCACAGAGAAATAAACCATAACCTACCTCCACCGAAGAATCAAAATAAGGCAAGCTACCTCTCCAATGCTTTTGCCTTCCTCAGTGCCTATGAATCTTCTCAATCTGAAGTCTAAGTCGCTGGCTTTTTTCTTTCGTTCCCTCTCTCTCGCTCGTTCTCCACTTCTATTCTTTTTATTTTTCTTCTACAGATTCTTTTTACCCTAATTATCATATAATCAATTATGATAAAGTAACCCACTATGTATTTTAAAATTATCTCCTTTAACCCCCAACTAACTCAATTATAAAAATTACCCCAATAATTTCATAATAATAATTATGAATAGTCCAAAACACCCATTTAAAAATTTTAGCGGAAGTCTGACCAAGTCGAGGTTACGCAGCTTGTGACGGTCTGTCGTATCTACGACGGTCCGTGCTGCAGGTCCGTCGTGAAGTTAAGAGAGTCGATCTCAGTACCCCGATTCCAGAGTTGAAGTGTTTTGGAACGAAGACCCTCGACGGACCGTCGTGCCTATGACGGTTCGTCCTGCTTGTCGTCGAGGGTAATGAGGAGAGCAGCAGTAAAAAATTTCACCAGTATGGGACGACGGAGTCCATTACGGTCCGTCGTGACCATGAAAGTCCGTCACGAGGTCTGTCGACCCAGTCAGTTTTTATCAAAAATAATTCTACTGCTCGAACCGACTAAACAGGTTATTACAATGAAATAGAGGCTTTAGCATTAATAGATTCAGGATGTACCAAAAGTATTTTAAATAAAAAAAATTGTACCTCCAGAATTAATAAAGACTTTAGAAAAACCACTTGCAGCTATGCAAATTGATGGAACACATAATATATATATAGATACTACATAGATAAAGCACAAATAAGTTTTTCAAATACTTGTTCAAAATTCTATAAACCTACCTATAAGATGGATAAAATATGGGTAAGAGATTTAGATATAAGAGTAGACATTGTGTTAGGACTAGATTTTATACTATGCAATAAAGGAGGAACTTTAATAAGGAAAGATGGGATACTTTTCATGAAAAATATTTCTTATACTTCGGTTTTAACTAATAAAATTGACACTTAGGTAAGACATAAAAAAAAATGTTGTGATAATTGTGAAAATAATATAGAATGTACTAAAACGGGATGTAATACATTATATGAGAATATACTAGAGATAGATAAAGAAGATGAAATAGTTAATAAAAACTATGTTTTGATAGAAATGGAAACAAAGTTATATAATTTTAAGACAGGAATTCAAACATAGGACAAATAAAATATCAACAAGATCTAGATAATATTGTAAAAATTTTAGATCAAATAGAAATAATAGGAGAAAAGCCTCTAAAGTATTGGGAAAATAATCATGAAGTATGTATGCTAGACATAATAAACCCAGAATATATAATAAAAACAACCTCAATAGAAGCTACAAATCAGGATCTAGAATATTTTAGAATACAAATTAAAGAAATATTAGAATTAGGAGTAATAAGGAGATCTACTTCAAAACATAGATCAGCAGCATTTATGGTAAGAAATCATAGTGAAATAATTAGAGGAAATGCTAGAATGGTATAAATTACAAAAAACTAAATAACAATACTAGAACATACGGTTATAAATTACCAGATAAAACAGAATTAATAAATTGAATTCAAGGAAAAATAATTTTTAGTAAATTCGATTGTAAATCAGGATACTGGCAGATAAAAATGCATCCAGACAGTATAGAATGGACAACTTTTAACTGCCCTGAAGGACATTTTGAATGGTTAGTCATGCCATTTGGATTAAAAACAGCACCTCCAATTTTCCAAAGAAAAATGGATAAAATATTTGGAGAATATAAAAAATTTGTTTTAGTATATGTAGATGATATTCTAGTATTAAGTAAAAATATAAAAGAACACTTAGGGCATTTACAAACAGTTTTTAGATTATTTGTTAATAATAGGATAATAATTAGCAAGAAGAAAATAGAATTATGTAAAAATTATATAAACTTTTTAGGAATTACTTTAGGAGAAGGAAAGGTTAAAATACAACCTTATATAGCTAAAAAAGCTCTAGACATGCCAGATAAATTAAATAATCTAAAAGATTAACAAAAATTCTTAGGTATAATTAATTATGCAATACCTTTTATTAAAGATTTAGGAAAAATGGCAGGACCATTATACTCTAAGATAGGAACTAAAGGACAAAGAAATTTCAATATTGAAGACATAAAATTAGTACAACAGATAAAAGAAAAAATAAAAAATATTCCCGATCTTAATATGCCATTAGAATCAGATTATTTAATAATAGAAACAAATGGAAGTTTTGAATGATGGGGTGCAGTATTGTAACAACCTGTTTAGTCGTTTCGAGAAGTATAATTACTTTTGATAAAAAACTGACTGGGTCGACGGATCACGCGACGGACCGTCATGGTCACAACGGACCGTGACGGACTCCGTCGTCCCACACTTGTGTAATTCTCCTGCTGCTCTCCTCATTTCCCTCGACGACAGATAGGATGAACCGTCATAAGTACAACGGTTCGTCGAGGATCTCCGTTCCAAAACACTTAAACTCGAAAATCTGGGTGCTGCGATCAACTTTCTGAACTTCATGACGGAACTGCAGCACGGACCGTCGCAGATACGACGGACCGTCACAAACCTCTTTACTGAATTTGACTGTCTGAACTTTGTGATGGACCGTCGCAGGTACGACGGGCCGTCACGAGTTGCATAACCTCGACTGGGTCGGATTTCTGCTAAAAGTTTTTAAGGGGTGTTTTGGACTATTCATGACAAACTATATGAAATTAGTGGGGTGAGTTTAATAATTTATTTACTTGGGGGTTAAAGGAGATAACTTTAAAATAAATAATGAGTTACATTTATCATAATGAATTATATGATAATTAGGGTAAAAGAAAAAGAATCTGGAGAAGGAAAAATAAAAAGAACACAGAAAGGGAGAACGAGCGAGAAAAGGGAGAAGCGAAGAGGAAAGCAAAGGCATTGAGAAGTAGCTTGCTCGATCACGATTCTTTGGTGGAGGTAGGTTATGGTTTATGCTATTATATAGTAAACTCTAAATAGCGATTGATATATATTGGGTGGTACTGTAAAGTCTTCTATACGCTTGATTGTGTGGTTCTATGTTGCGATTATGTAATGGTGATGGGTTAGAATGATGAGGTTGTTGAATATTAAACCTTAAATCTTCTCTATTAAGATGATGCCTTGACATAAAAGAGGTTTGATGAACTAAAACAATGAGATAAATGAATCGGAGTGTCACATTCCAACACGTAGTATTAGGGAATCGGGTGTCATGTTCCGACACATAGTATTAGGGGATCGGGTGTCACGCTCTGACACGTAGTATTAGGGGATCGGGTGTCACGTTCTGACACATAGTATTAGGGGATCAGGTGTCACGTTCCGACACGTAGTATTAGGGGATCGGGTGTCACGTTCCGACACGGTAGTATTAGGGGATCGGGTGTCACGTTTCGACACGTAGTATTAGGGGATCGGGTGTCACGTTCCGACATGGTTGTATTAGGGGATCGGAGTGTCACGTTCCGACACGATAATAATAAAGAGAATGAATCTTGAATTTTGTTAATATATTCAAATTCAAAGAACCTATTTTCCCAAATGAGTATGGTGTGGAGTCTTGAGTCCTCATAGGTGTGCTTGGTGTTGTTGCCAATGGTTCTTGTACTTGTTGTTGTCACCTGTTAAGTATTGTAGCTGATTTTATATTATTATTCGATATATATCCCTTTCTATTTTGAGTTGGCCGATAATACCTACTCAGTACGTGTTCCTTGTACTGACCCCTACTTGTATTTTCTTTTTGTTATTTGTGGAGAGCAGCAAACGTGCCATTGACTTCGACTCATCCGCAACTCTAGCCAGTCTCCAGC
Source organism: Solanum lycopersicum (assembly GCF_036512215.1). Taxonomy (NCBI): domain Eukaryota; kingdom Viridiplantae; phylum Streptophyta; class Magnoliopsida; order Solanales; family Solanaceae; genus Solanum; species Solanum lycopersicum. The sequence goes on from NC_090802.1 coordinate 22,566,491, forward strand.
ATATCAGATTTCAGGGTGAGCTATTATACCTAGCTAGGAATGGATTCTCTCCTTCACATCTTGATGTCTTGAAGTTCGGACATGGACCATCTCTTTTACTTATTTTAGCTTCTTAAATACTCTTAGATTTAGAAATTTGAGGATAGATGTTCTTGGTGTGATGACTTCCAGATTTTGGGGATGATAGTTGATAAACTTTAGAAGCTTATGTACTGGTTATATTAATAAGATTTTGAGTCTTCCGCATTATATTTTGTTCATTATGGTTGAAATGTTGGTAAATGTTGGGGTTTAGATTTGTTGGTTCACTCACGTAGTAGGATAAGTGTGGGTGTGTCACGACCCAAATCCGGGCCGCGACTGGCACCCACACTTACCCTCCTATGTGAGCAAACCAACCAATCTAAACCTTAACATTTCAATGTAATATCAACATAAAGTAATGCGGAAGACTTAAACTCATTAATAAAAACCAATTCAATAACTATTATTTCCCAAAATCTGGAAGTCATCATCACAAGAACATCTACTTCAAATTACTAAATCTAAGAGTTTCTAAGAAGCTAAAAATACATAAAAGCTAGTCCATGCCAGAACTTCAAGGCATCAAGACATGAAGAGGAAGATCCAGTCCAAGCTAGAAGCATTAGCTCACCCTGATATCCGGAGTAATAAAGACTGGCTAGAGTTACTGTTGAGTCGAAGATGACGGCACGTTTGCTGCACTCCACAAATAACAAAGAAGAAAACATAAAAGTAGGGGGGTCAGTACAAACACGGGTACTGAGTAGATATCATCGGCCAACTCAAAATAGAAAACAGTATATATTAAGAAATATCATAAAATCAACTAATATCCTTAGCATGCAGCATTTACAGTTACCATAACCCTTGGTTACAACACCAAGCACATCAATGAGGACTCACGCCTCCTCATCATACTCATTTGGGAATTCGGTTCATTAGATTGAATATATTAACATCTTTCAAGATTCATTATCTTTATTCCCCTCGTGTCGGTACGTGACACTCCGCTCCTCAATATACTATCCTGGTGTCGGAACGTGACACTCCGATCCTCATTCTATCCTGGTGTCAGAACGTGACACCCGATCCATATTCTATCCTGGTACCGGAACGTGGCACGCGATCCATATACTATCCTGGTGTCGGAACGTGACACTTCGATCCTCATATACTATCCTGGTACAGGAACGTGGCACCCGATCCATATTCTATCCTGGTGTCGGAACGTGACACTCCGATCCTCGTATACTATCCTGGTATCGGAACGTGGCACCCGATCCATATTCTATCCTGGTACCAAAACGTGGCACCCGATCCCCTAATCTCACTACTTTCATTCATCAAGCCTTCTTTTATACCAAGGCATCATCATTAACAAAGTAGATTAGGGTTATCTTTCAAGATTTAGGATTCAATAGCTTCATCATGCTTATTTTATCACAATCATATAATCACATTCATGCAAGCATACAATTAAGCATATAGAAGGGTTTACAATGCTACCCATACATATCATTCGCTATTAAGAGTTTACTACGAATAGCATAAAAACCATAACCTACCTCCACCAAAGATTCGTGATCAAGCAAGCAATTTCCCAAGCTTTGTTTCTCTCTTCCTCGTTCGATTCTCCCTTTCTCTCTTGTTCTTTCTATTTTCTTATTCAAACCCTCTTTTTTTACCCTAATTAGTATATAATTAAGAATGAAAGATGGCAATAATAACCCACTAATTAACTTAAGGTTACCTCTTTTAACCCCCAAGTAATTAGACTTATTAACATTAACCCACTAACTTTATAATTAAAGCAGGAATAGTCCAAAACATCCCTTAAAACGTATAAAGAAATCCGACCCAGACTGGGATTACGCAGTCTGTGATAGCCCGTCGCGCCTGCGATGGTCCGTCCTGCTGCTCCGTCACAGACTTCAGAGACTCAATTTCTCTGAAGGGTCTGTGACGGTCCGTCACACCTGTGACGGTCCGTCCTGCCATCCCGTTACGAAGTTCAGAGAGTCGATTTTAGTACCCAATTTTCAGATTTTCTAAGTGTTTTGAAATGAGACCTTGCGACGGTCCGTCGTGCCCATGACGGTCCGTCGTGGGGTCCGTCGCCTCAGCCTGCTTTTCCAGAAATAAAATCTGCTGCTCAAAACGACTAAACAGGTCGTTACAGGGTGCCACTCGCGGCTCGTTTTGGGTCGTGACAAGTATTAAAATCAAGACCACATAAATATAGTTCTAAGTAGGAAGAAAAAAAATATGTGCTTATCAAAGTGGAAAATTCAATGAAAAGGGTAATAAAGCTAGTATAGATGTTGAAATTTTAGCTGTAATATATGGTTTAAATAGTTTTCAAATTTATATTCTAAATTAACCAAAAGTATTAATAAGAACAGATTGTGAAGCTATAGTAAAATTTCGTCAAAAAATTAATGATAAAACTAGTAGTAGAAGAAGATGGCTAAATTTTTTAGATACTATATCAATTTATCATTCTATAATTTTTGAACTCATCAAGGGAAATGATGATAGCATTGCGGACCAGCTAAGTAGATTACTGATCAAAGTTTAAATTTTACAGAGTGAGACCTCTACTATCAGACAAAGGTAAAAGACTTCAACCTTCAACCGCATGTTTGGCAGACTCTTACAAATAAACAATGTTAGCAAATTTGCATTTTAAACCTCTAGACAAAATAGATGATGTTAGAATAGAAAGACTACAGTTCGGACAACAAAATTTAATAGCATACGAGCCGTCTAGCTGGACATTCAGACATTTATCTAACTGTCAATTAGACAAACAGCAAACATGCCTCATAGACAATATATGGATAGCTCATAACAAAAAAGACGCTAAATATGTAATTGCAGTTTTAAATGCTTTAGGATATTATTTTACTTATAAAAATAACAAAAATAGATTTCAATATTATGTAGTAATTCATGGAAAAACAAATGGTGTTTTTCAAACATGGATAGAAGTTTTAGACTCTATTAAAGATTTTCAAAAACCTCTTTTAAAGGTTTTAATGATTTTACAAAAGCTTTAGACTATGCTAGAGGAATATTAGGGCCAAATTACTATATTTCTCCAGCCCTTAGACAAAACCCAAATAAAACCCCACAATACAACATCCAGAGAGATCAGACAAAATAATATTCTGTGATCATTGCTCATCAATGACCGAATCATTCAAAAGGCTAAATTTGAGAAATGAAGCCCTAATGCAAAAAAAATGTCAAGCTCAGAGAAAGACTCCAAAAAATGAAAAGCAAAGGTAATACTAAACAAGATGTGCAAACTCAGACAAATATACAGCTAGTCCGCTTCAAACGGTAGCCGGTAAAGACTTCTCAAATCCGTTGATGGCTGTCAATTTGCTAAAAAGTGAAAAAGATGAAGGTTCATCTTCTAGAAGAAGGTTACGACTTTTATTTAACCAGACTATTAGATAAAAAATTAAAAAATCTCAAAAAAATAAAGATATAGAATCCCTTATAACCCAAACCGTAGAAAAATTACTTAAAAAAACAAGAAAAAGATAAACATATAAACCCAAGCCCAATACAAAGCCCAAGACAAGATTCTGTTTCAAGCCCAAATAACTTAGATAACATTTCAGACTCAATGCAATTTGATCAAGACCCAAATGATGATGACTCCGATATGAGTTTTGATTCAATTGCATTACATAATTTAGACACTTTAATATATATATATATGTGTGTGTGTGTGTGTGTGTATCATAGTTTTAAAGAGGAACGCCTCTTTTGTCGAAAAAATGTGAGTCCCACTTTACTCACTACCACACATGTGGAAAAACTGTTGGGGCGCGTCTTTACTTTAAAAATAAAAAAAATGTATAGGTAAGAGATAAGATATAAGTATTGACAGACAGATATCAGACTACAAGGACAATAATGCAAGAAAAGAAATATTATTTCACGTGACGATGGGGCCCAGAGGTGTACCCGGCTGAGGTTATAAGATTCCTTTTTCATTTGAAAACCGAAGTTTGAAGTCCGAAGACCTCTATAAAAGCAAGTATCATCAAGACAAGAAAAGGTAGAAGGCGAAAAAGGCTAAGACAACCACAACAAAAACTCTCTCAAAATCCTCAAAAGAACCCTTTTTCTCTTTAAAATTATCTTCTAAAAGATTGTAGTAAAGATTTCAGTTCTTTATTCTAAAAGTTTGTTTTAAAAGTTTGGAAGCTTTTCAGGTTTCCCGAAAGGGAAACTTCACTTTTTTCTAAATAATATAAGTGTTCATATTTAAGTTTCTAGAAAACTTTGCATATATGTAAATTATGTGTGTTTTTAAAATGTTAATTATTTGATAAAACTCATGTAAATTTATGAATTTATGAATATCATCATGAATCTATATTACTTAGTATATGGTTAGTCTCTTAGCTTCTTAAAAGTATCGATGGATTAACCTGTAAATTCCTAGGACATTGTCAGGTTAAATGTTCTGAGAAAAGAACTATGAATAACCAAATCCGGGGTGTGGTTAAAGAAGATTACTCTTAAGAACAAAGGCTAAGAGAAAGAGATGATCAGTAATAATAGATTCATGAATCGACAGAGTCCTAAATATATATATATATATATATATATATATATATATATATATATATATATATATATATATATATATATATATATATATACAAAGTAAGAAGATAAGACTCTACAAATGATTATCAAAGTAAATTTGTGTGAGAATAAATTAGAACCTACGTAAGGTTCTATAAATGGAGTATCCAACCTGTTGAAGAGCCACATTAAGATCCAATAGGATTTTCAGGACATGCAAAACTCGATGACTATAAAAGGAGTAAGTTGAATAATGAAACTTTAGATTTTGCACACAATGTATATTGTTGGTTTCAGCAAAAGGCAAGAAGTGGCAGAAGGAGCGTATAGTGACAGAAGAAAGAAGAACTAGAGTCAGGTTCTCATTCTAAATAAGTTTATTGTTAAAGTATCATTATTGACTTGTAATAATCATATGTTTGAAAGTGAGTCTGTGAGAATTGTAACAAGAAGTTGTTGCGTCTTCTTGGAGAGTAAATATAACAGTTATAGTGATACGTTGGAGTTGAGGTACTAGAGTTAGTCTCTTAGATTTTAGAGTTGTACCTGAAGCCACTCTTTGAAGTTAGTGAGAAGTTGTTGAAAATCCTACACGATACAGGTTATGGTTTGTATTTGCTTGACTAAGATGGTTTTCCCTAATAAAATTTTATTATTTTGTATTAAGACGTTATGTAAAGTACTACAAGCACCAGGTTCTTATATCGAATTGGTGATACAAATTTCTTCACTTTTATGTCCTCAAAATCTATTTAATCATGTTTTTATAATATTTCCTTTTACATATTTCATACTCCCTCATTTCCATATTAACTTAAACTTTGAGGTGTTTCACACCCTTTAAGAATTGTAGGTTCGGACATAAATTGAACATAATTTTCCATTTTTATCCTTATTAATTATTGTCAAAATTAACTAAACATTAATTATAGTAACTTATTCCAATACTCACTTAAATGGTAAAATTGGAAGAATATTTTAAAAATAGTTTTTAAGATTGAAAACTTAAGTTAATTTGAAAAATGAAAAAGGCTCAAAGCTTAAGTTAATATGGAATGGATGGAGTATCCTATAACTTTTTGACTCGTCTTTTTCAATCTTCACATAAATCAATTGTTAAATTATATTAATTTTATCTATCAAATTCAATGTTCAATTTGGATGAGGTATATTTATTTTTAATATAAAATTATAAATGAATAATTAGCGGAAAGTAAAAGAAACTATCCGGTAGAATTTTTTAAATTAAGTTTCTGAAAGTACCAATGTCCAAAGTTTTCAAAATGACTTAGGTGTATTTCTGAATGAACCATTGGCAAAGGAAATTTTTCTTAACTTTTGAACAACTTTACCAACAATTAACTGTTAGAAGAAAAAAATGTAAATTTCTATAGGTTTTTAGAACATTTCTAGAGGCATAAGAAATTTTTCTAAACCTTTGAACAACTTTACCAATTATCTACTGTTATAAGAAAAGAAGGTGAATTCTTTTAGGTTTTTAAAACATTTCTAGAGAAATTAAATTATATTATCACATTTTTAAAAATTGTCATTATAGAATTATTGATTAAAAATATCTTGATATATAATTATTTTAATCTTTTACATAATTTATCATATTATATGTTTGATGCTATAATTATCTTGTTAAAATTGACTAATGTTTTTATTTAGCGATTAAACATCAGTTTTTCTTTTTTAAAAACATGAAAAATACGAAATCTGATAATTTTATGGTTATCATAACTCCTTGTGTTAAATTATTTATGTGAAAGTTTTTATATAATAAATATTAGTTTTACATGATTAAGACCGTTAAAAAATGGACATAACAACAACATAGATAATTTTTTTTTTGGAGACAATCTACTTTTCTAAGGTCAAATGTTCGCCACTTTTCGTTAGTAACACTTTGTCATTCTATAAAAATATTATAGAAGGATAAAAATATATTTGGATCGACAGCAAAAAAAATTGTTGACCTTTATAGAAATTCAGTTTTGATTAAAATGCGGAAGACGTTTCTGATGCTTCATCAATGCAACTTTATGACTTTTTCTGAAATATTTATGTATGATTGTTGCATTATGAAAGCACACATAGATTAAATTTTGGATTCGACACCCATGTTAACATATGAACTTTTCTGGTTGGAATCATTTATCATCATCATTGGATATTTCATAGTTTACTCCCTTTAATATGCTTTTTCTCACTCTTTTTGTTGTCTCCTTACAATTTTATTTATCTATTTTTTTGGTATGTATGTATTCTTACTATGACAAAGATCTTCGTCCTTTTAATATTTTTTTTCTTTCTCAATCGACTATTTTAAATATTTTTGGTGTAATGTGTGAGTATTTTAGTGAAGCTTAGTTTTAAAAACATGAAACTTACTCTAAATAAAATAAATATCTTAAGCTACAAAAGATATGTCTGTTAACATAGATTTGTTGTACTTCATGTCTCAAGTCATTGTTACTTAAAAATTGACTAACTTTAATTAACTTTCAATCCTTAAAGTACTCATAAAATCAACTTATAAAATTTCGTAAAAACGGACAAAAACATAAAAGCAAAAAATATGGGCATCTAAAGTTATTAACTCTCGGGGACTTTTCCAAAAAACACATTTTCCGAAGAACACAGAATCATATCCTTGTATAAGAAAGAATAACATTATTGATAAAGAAATTTGATATTTGTAAGGGCTTCTATTATTGTACCTTCAACAATTCAAATAAAGAAATCTTGCTTGAATATTCAATTACCATTTGTTATTTAATCAATACTAACAAATATTAATAATAATACCTTTGCATAAACATAAACAACAAAGTTTAAACAATATATTCAAAACCAACAATTAATAATACAAGCGTAAACTAATTATTGTAAAAAACATACCATGATAAGCAATAATATAACGAAACAAATTGAGAAAAATTGAGCCCGTCGAATGCACAATATAGTGCTCTATTTATAGACAAGAAAGGGTAGTGTAAAAATATGATTATTGTCACGCCCCAAGCTACCCCAAGACACGGACACGGAACGTGGGACCACAAGTGATCCCAATCTAACCCTGCTGGCATGATCATGAGCATATTAAATATAATAAACTGATGCAGAAGCTAAATCATAATTAAATCTAAAAAGATGGGGAAAACCATATTCTATCGCTGAGATATTTGAAAACAATGAGTTTAATACAAAAGAAATATTAACTGAATACTAAGTTGAATCTAACTATGTCTAAAAATAGCCTCTAAACTGGACTAGAAATACTTGGACAAGCCCTAGCTAAATCTAGCAAAAACTGAAACTAAATGACTAAGACTGAAATGAAACTCATGATTGTTTTCCTCGGAGAATGAGGACTCACAATTGAATCTGCTAAACTGGATATCGGGAAATCAAACTATGCGTGATCTGGATGTTGAGAACCTGAACCTACATCACGAGAAGATGTAGCTCACGTATGCGTCAGTACTTGAAAGATACTGAGCATGTAGGATAGAGTAATGCTGAAATAAAACATAACTAAACAAGCATAAAAGCAAGTATAATAATCTGAACATGATATACTGAATTTCAGAGTTAACTTAATGCAATGATCGATTTATAACATGTTGAAATTGAATACAAAGTATATTGATAAATGATCAATGTAGAGAGTCTGACAGATCTGTGGAAGATACTAATAACCGATAATAAAACCACATGAGCTAAATCTGGAGTCCGATGTATACTCCCTAACGAGAGGACCAAATAGTACCTTGCCAAAGGTATAAAGGCATGCTGGCATAATCACTAAACTGATTGCCCACAGAGGGGACTTACAACCTACTTCGATAGTAGTTTTGGGACTATTGGGTACGCTAAACCTTAGTCCAACTCGGTATAATGATACTCTCAATAAATTCTGTAAATTAACTGATTATGTCTGAGTTTTGTAAATGCTGGATAGCTCGAAATTTATCATGCAGACTGAGAATGCAATAACTAATATGGTCATTATGCATTTATAACTGAAGCATGTATATCTGAAGTGTCTAAAATATCTGACCTAGCATGTGTAATTCAAGAACCAAAGAAATACAAAGCTAGGATTATGACATTCATGTGATAATCTGAGTAATAACATGATAATCTGATTTGGAACATATAACTAATAAATTAATAATGTTCTGTTGAAGTTCTATTAACCCTAGATCTAATCATTATATGGGAATCATGAATCTGACTGATAACTAGGGACCCAATGGGTGAAATTCACCTACTAGTGAAATCCCACATGCCTGGAGATAAAATCCACAGAAAAATACCTATGTTTTGTGTTGGAACCGCTGGACACTTGTTTCGTTCTTGAACTAGGGTTCTTGAGCTTTTTCTCCTTTCTTACTTCTAGTTTTGTAACTTTTAATTTAATGATTTGGCTTAGATATGTTTTAATTATGTTTCTAGGCTTAAACTGACTAAAATATGATGATTTAGGCTCAAAACAACATAACTTAGGGTTTAAACAAAGTGGGAAAGGTCCAAAAAGACCTCTGGGAAGGTTGCTATCGAACCAAACGACAGCCAGGACAGATGGTCCGTCGTCTGCCTGACGCCCCGTTGTTGGGTCCGTCGTTAGGGCCTGTTGGCAAGCCTTAACTAAAATGGTCATAAATTTTTACTCGGAGATCTAATTTTAGCAAGGTCGGTGGCTATGGAAAGATAATTCAATTATCTATGCGTGGGTAAGTCATGGAACAACTAATCATTTCGTGATAAGAGATATGATCATTTGAAGTTGACCCAATTGCATTTCCCCTTAACTATTTGCAAATTTTCCACCTACGGTCATACCTACAGGCCGTAGTTCCACCTACTGACCGTGCTGGTCATCCCTAGCTTTTGTTAGAGAGTGGGTGAAGGGAGTCTTGATCGACTGTCATGGATTACACACCGTCATCTAATCTACGGACCGTAAGTTCATCCGTCGTCCAAGACTTAGCCAATTTTTCAGGGCTGAAATTTTTGGGAGTTTCTGATCCCATCGACGGTTGTGCAGGATGTACCGTGGGTTAGGCTATTGGCTGTCGATGCCACCGTTGGTTGCACCTCCAGAGTTTTCTGTAAAGCTAGTTTTTCGTCTATTTTGGCTATGGGGTGTTACATTATCTCCCTCTTGGGAACATTCATCCTCAAATGAAGAATAAACTAACTTAAATAGAGGGAGAGAATTGCAAACCCTTCTACTAAAATTGAGAACTGATTTTCTTACTGAATTGAGTTCTGAGTACATGCAAATAAGTTGAGAATGCAAGTATAAACTGAGGGAACATGATTCTTAGCCTGAATTCAAGCATGAATGACTGGAAAACTGAAGAGGAACTATTACCTCGAGCTGGAGTGGAATCGGAAGGAAAGAGGTGAAAATACTCGGCTTTCATGGTTGCTTCTGCTTCCCAAGTAGCTCCCTCTACCGACTGACTAGTCCACAAAACCTTGACTGAAGTGACTTCTTTATTTCTCAACCTTCTAACTTGACGATCAAGAATCTCAACTGGTACATCCTCATAAAAAAAACTATCTTTCAACTCCACACTCTTTAAAGGCACTACAGAGGCTGGATCATCCACAAACTTCTTCAAGAGTGAGATGTGGAAGACCGGATGCATTGCTGCTAATTCTGCTGGAAACTCTTACTCATATGCCACCTTGCCAACCCTTTTCAAGATCTTGTAAGGGCCTACATATCTAGCACTGAGCTTCCCTTTATTTCCAAATTTCATCACCCCTTTCATAGGTGAGACTTTCAGAAAAACCCAATCATCAACTTGGAACTCTAGTTCCCTTCTCCTTACATATGCATAAGATTTCTGACGACTTTGGGCTGTCTTAAGTCTATCTCTAATGAGTTTCACTTTCTCCATATCATACATGAATATTTGGCCCTATCAAAGTTGTTTCACCTACTCCAAACCAACCAATAGAAGATCTACATCTACGCCCATATAAAGTCTCATAAGGGGCCATCTGAATGATGGAATGGTAGCTATTATTGTAGGCAAACTCAATGATAGGAAGGTGATCATTCCAACTACCTTTTAAATTGATCACACAAGATCTCACCATATCCTCTACAGTCTGAATGCTACGCTCTGCCTTCCCATCCGTCTGTGGATGAAATGTTGTTAAAGGTTAACTTGAGTACCAAGACCTTTCTAAAATGACTTCCCGAAATAATTGGTAAACTGAGGACCTCTATCTGAGATTATAGACAAAGGAACCCCGTGTAACCTCACAATATTATTAATTTAAAGCCTTGTATAGTCTTTTGCCGAATATGTAGTCTTGACCGCCAAAAAGCGAGATGATTTAGTCATCGGATCAACTATCACCCAAATAGAGTCATGCTGTCTGCGAGTATGCGGAAATCCTGTGATGAAGTCCATATTGATCACATCCCACTTCCAAGTAGGAATATCGATCTCTTGAGTCATACCCCTTGGTTTCTGATGTTCTAGCTTGACTTGCTAGCAATTGGGGCACTTAGTCACAAAGTCTACTATATCCCTCTTCATGTCATTCCACCAATAGACTTTCCACAGATCCCGGTACATCTTAGTGGCACCTGGATGAATAGAATACCTAGAGTTATGGGCTTCTGCAAGAATATGCTGCCTCAACTCGCCTACATCAGGAACACACAATCTACCCTGGTAGCGGAGTACATCATCTCCCCCTTGGGAGAAAACCTCCACTCTCTGATTGTGAATTGCACTATTAAATTAAAGCAAAATTGGATAACTGTCTTTCTTTTCCTTAACCTCCACTACCAAAAAAGAATCTACCCTATTCTGAACTGTTACACCATTGTATGATATGCTCATAAGGAGAACTTCTAAGCGTGCAAGCCTGTGAACATCCTTCATTAGATCCATCTTCTCTTTCTCAACATGGGCTACACTAACCATAGATAATCTGTTGAGTGAATCTGCTACTACATTCTCCTTACCAGAATGATAATGCACACTCATGTCATAATCCTTAAGGAATTCAAATTATCTCCTCTGGCGAAGATTCAACTCTTTCTGGGTGAACACATACTAAAGGCTTTTATGGTAAGTGAAAACATCTACGTGAACTCCATACAAGTAGTGTCTCCATATCTAGAGTTCAAACACCACTGTTGCAAGCTCGAGGTCATGAGTTGGATAGTTCTTCTCATGCACCTTAAGTTGTCTAGAAGCATAAGCTATCACCTTACTTCGCTGCATCAACACACAACCAAGGCCAACTCTGGATGCATCGCAATAGATCACAAAACCATCTGAACCCTCTGGCAGAGTCAAGACAGGAGCTGTAGTCAATATAGTTTTCAATTCTGCAAAGCTTTTCTCACAATCATCTGACCATTGAAACTTGATCATCTTCTGAGTCAACCTAGTCAATGGTAAGGCTATGGATGAAAATCCTTCCACAAACCTTTTCTAATAACCTGCTAGAAACTTTTAATATCTGTAGCGGAGGTAGGTTGGGCCACTATTTCACTGCTTCTATCTTCTGCGAATCCACTCGAATCCCTTCGCTAGATACAATGTGACCAAGAAAAGCAACGAATTTCAACCAGAACTAACATTTACTAAACTTAGCAAATAACTGGCGATCCGTAAGAGTTTGCAGAAGAACTCACACATGACTTGCATGTTCTTCCTGACTCCTAGAGTAAATGAGGAAATCATCAATGAAGACGATAACGAACAAGTCCAAGTATTTTTGAACACTCTATTCATCAAATCCTTGAAAGTTGCAGGAGCATTATATAGTCCAAATGACATAACTAGAAATTCATAATGACCATACCCTGTGCTGAAGGTTGTTTTTGGAATGTCACTATCTCTGAATTTGAGCTGATAATAACCTGATTAGAGGTCTATCTTTGAGAAACGGCTAGCACCCTGAAGTTTGTCAAACAAGTCATCAATCCAGGGGATGGGATACTTATTCTTCATTGTGAACTTGTTCAACTGTCTATAGTCAATTCAAATTCTGAGAGAATTATCTTTCTCGCTTACGAACAAAACTGGTGCACCCCATGGTGAAATACTAGGTCTGATGAAGACCTTATCTAGAAGTTCTTTCAACTGCTCTTTTAATTCCTTAAGCTCTGCTAGAGCAATTCTGTAAGGAGGAATAGAAATAGGTTGGGTATCTAAAAGGAGATCAATTCCAAAGTCGATTTCGCTTCCGGGAGGGATCCGGGAAGATATTCTGGAAATACTTTTAGAAATTCACAAACTACTGGAACTGACTCAAGAGTTGGGGTTTTAAGGCTAAAATTCTTAACCCAAACTAGACGATAGAGATAACCCTTATATATAATCTTTCTGACCTTTAGGTAAGAAATAAATCGACCCATAGTCGCTAAGATACTACCCTTCTATTCTAAGATTGGTTCATCTAGAAACTAAAAATGAACAATCCTCGTTCTATAATTGACTGAGGCATAACATGAATGTAACCAATCCATTCCTAAAATGACATCACATTCTACCATTTCTAACTGTACTAATTTGCTGAGTGAACTTTTTGAGAGAATGTGACAGCGAAATTTCTATATACCCGTCTAGCTATAATTGGGTCACCGACAATAGTAGAGACTAAGAAAGGTTTTGAGAGAGTTTCTGGACTAACACTGAATTGGACTGCTATATTGAGTTACACAAGACAAAGTCATCTCTATTGTCTTTCAACTTAGTAAATTCAACAACATGTGAGTCCTATCCTTAAGCTGGTGGAATGCCAATTTCACCTATCACTGCCAGTTACTTGCATCACACTCAATATTTTCTTGACCTCATCAATAAATTTGATAGGTCCTTACTAACTTGTGACCCTAATAACTTAGGCGGTTCATCCTAACAAAATCACTAACTCTGGCTGCCACTAATCGATAATTTCTATCAGTAGGAACCCGAATTTGCTAATTGTTGTAGGTTGTCATACTTTTAGACAAAAGTTGAATTGGCATTCTGAAACTCTACATCAGAACATCCTTATCTAGTACTAGATGAACTGCGTTAGCATTGCGTGCATTATAAGTCCATGCCTAAGCTCTAAGAGGAGGCATGATTTGAAACGTAGAACGCCAAGCTAGAGTGGAATAAGATAATACCTCATGCACAATAAAAGTAACAAGAAAGTGAAGCTTTTTTCTTCCTAAAAAACTTTTTATCCTCCCACTAATTAGATGAGGTGCAGTTCACACCCATGAAAATGATTCCACTTAGTGAGTCTTTTCAGACATCCTAAGACTTTTGAACCTAGTGCTCTGATACCAAGTTTTGTCACGCATCGAGCTACCCCAAGACCCGGACACGGTACCTAGGACCACAAGTGATCCCAAGCTAACCCTGCTGGCATGATCATGAGCATACTAAAGATAATAAACTTATGCAGAAGCTAAATCATAATTAAATCTGAAAAGATGGGGAAAACCATATTCTATAACTGAGATATTTGAAAACAATGAGTTTAATACAAAAGAAATATTAACTCAATACTAAATTGAACCTAACTTTGTCTGAAAATAGCCTCTAAACTGGACTAGAAATACTGGGACAAGCCCCAGCTGAATCTAGAAAAAACTGAAACTAAATGATTAAAGACTGAAATGAAACTCATGACTATTTTCCTCGGAGAATGAGGACTCACCACTAAATCTGTCGAACTGGAGATTGGGAAATTGATCTATGCGTGATTTGGATGCTGGGAACCTGAACCTACATCACTAGAAGATGTAGCGCACGTATGCGTCACTAACTGAAAGGTACTGAGCATGTAGGATAGAGTAAAGCTGAAATAAAACATATCTAAACAAGCATAAAATCAAGTATAATAATTTGAACATGATATACTGAATTTCTGAGCTAACTGAATGAAATGACCAATTTATAACATGATGAAATTGAATACAAAGTATACTGAAAAATGGTCAATGCAGAGAGTATGTTTGATCTATGGGAGCTACTAATTACCGATAATTAAACCATATGAGCTAAATATGGATTCCGATGTATACGCCCCATCGAGATAATCCAATATACCCTGCAAAAGGTATAAAGGCATGCTGGCGTGATCATTAAACTGATTGCCCACAGAGGGAACTTATAACGTACTTGGCTAGTAGTTCTAGAACTATTGGGTACGCTAAACCCTAGTCCAACTCGGTATAATGATACTCCCAATGAATTCCGTAAATTAAATGATTATGTCAGAGTTTCTCTAGATACTGGATTGCTCAAACCTGAACATGCAGAGTGAGAATGCAACAATTAATCTAGTCATTACGCATTTATAACTGAGGTTGTATATCTGAAGTGTCTGAAATATCTGACCTAGCATGTGTAATTCAAGAACTAAAGAAATTCAAAGCTAGGGTTCTAAAATTCATGCGATAATCTGAGTAATAACATGATAATCTGATTTGAAACATAAAACTAATAAATTCATATAGTTCTGTTGAAGTTCTAGAAACCATAGATCTAATCATGATATGGGAATCAAGAATCTGACTGAAAACTAGGGACCCAATGGGTGAAAAGAACCCACTAGTGAAATCCCACATACATAGTGATGAAATCCACGGAAAAATACTTAAGTTTTGTGGCTGAAACTGCTGGACACTTGTTTCGTTCTTTAACTTGGTTTTTTGAGCTTTTTCTCCTTTCTTGCTTCTAGTTTTCTAACTTTTTATTTAATGATTTGACTTGGATATGTTTTAATTATGTTTTTACGCTTAAATTGACTAAAATATGATGATTTAGACTCAAAATGACGTACTTAGGGTTTAAAAAGAGTGGAAAAGGTCCAAAAGACCCCTGTGAAGGTTGATGTCGGACCAAACGATAGCCAGAACTAACGGTCCGTCGTCTACCCAATGCCCCGTTGTTGGGTCCGTTGTCAAGGCCTGTTCGACATGCCTTTACTAAAATGGGCATAACTTTTTACTCGGAGATCTGATTTTAGAAAGGTTAGTGGCTATGAAAACATAATTCAATTATCTATATGTGGCTAAGTCATGGGAAACCTAATTTATTTTGTTCTCAGAGTTATGATCATTTGAAGTTGACCCAATTGCATTTCCCCTTAACCGTTAGCAAATTTTCCACCTACGGACCGCCTTGGTCATTCCTATCTCTTGTAAGAGAGTGGGTGAAGGGAGTCTTGATCGACGGTCATGGACTACGGTCCGTAAGTTCGTCCGTCAGCCAAGCTTAACCAATTTTTCTAGGCTGAAATTTTTGGGAGTTTCTGATCCCATCATCGATTGTGCAGGACATACCGGGGGTCAGGCTATGGTCCATCGTTGCCACTGTTGGTTGCACCTGCAGAGTTTTATGTAAAGCAATTTTTTGGATTGTTTTGGCTACGGGTATTTACAATTATTGTGTCTTATCGGAAAGGACATGACTCTTTGAAAAAGTTTTAACCCTTCGGAAAGGTCACAACATTTCATAGAAGTCACAACTCTTAATAAAGTCACAACTTTTCATAAAAGTTGCAACTTATCATAAAAGTTACAACTTTTTATAAAAGTCATAATTTTTCACGAACAAAGTTACATTTTTCATAAAAGTCACAACTTTTCATAAAAGTTATAACTTTTCATAAAAGAGGAAGGCTAGTTTTGGAAATAAAATAAATTTAAAGAGAATCCTGGCTTCTGGCGGCGCCACGGAGGCGGTCCTAAGGTTATATATATATATATATATATATATATATGTATGTATGTATGTATGTATGTATGTATGTATGTATGTATGTATGTATTTATGTATGTATGTATTTATGTATGTATGTATGTAGGTATGTATGTGTGTGTGTGTGTGTACTTATACTCATAATTCCATAATTTCACTTGTCTTATAATAAATATAGTATTGTTAATACTAAACTTTAAAATCCATATCAAATTAAAATTATTTTTATGGTAAATGAGCGCGATTAATAATAACTTGTTATCATTCCTATAAGGAGCTGAAAATTTTAAGTTTGTTATAATTCTTTGCCAAGACCCAGATCATTGTGATTGGCACTCACACTAACCATCCGGTGGGAGAACCACTACTATAACCCAAACTAAGCAACTAAACCAAAACTAAGGCAATTAAATTGGGAAAGCAAGTTAATTAACAAAACAAATATGGAATTAAATACCTAGAACCTGAAATTCAATGTACCAAATCTCAACTAACGACAGGTCTAAGAACAAGGGGTACAACCTCGAAACTAAACAACACTTTATATAAATAGTTTGAGTGTCAAGAGAGTGAACTTAAAAAAAGACAACTCAAGAAAACCTAGAAGAACTAGCTCACCCTTTAATTTGAAACGATCACTGATATTCTAAATGAGGTATGTTAATAGCATTCGGAGGATTTCCTATACTCAACAAAACTAAGAGCAAGTGCAGTATCATCACGCACCCACAATGTATTGGTAGGATCATGCGGCTATCCCAATAAGTGAAACACATGCAAGTAACCACATCATTATAAAATAGGCATATACCGAACCTATACAATATCATTCATTTTTTAGTATCAATGTAGCATCCCATATTCTCAATGATACACATTGGTTATTAATTTAGAGCAACATACATTTTTCCAATATCAATCATCATTAGATATGAACAGAATGATCACAAATAGATACACAACACAACACAATTGTCCTCCCACGGAATCCAATTCAATGGTCCTCTTATGGAACCCACACTCAAACTGTTAGCATACCAGAACGTGGTATTCGATCCAAGTTAGTATGATGGAATATGGCAGCCGATTTCATGTTTATGCCAGAATCTGACAACCGATCCCATATGTATGCCAGAACGTGCCAATCACATTCAAGTATTTATTTTGGAACGTGGCCATCTAATCCAAGTTAGTAATGCCGGAACGTGGAAATTCGATGACGTTTATACACCACAGTGAAAAACACAAGTACATCATCAGGATCATATAACAGAGATGATTAATGGCATACAATTATTCAATTATCCTCATTTACGATTAGGGTGATCAATTATGCAACATTTGCATTCATACATGCATTAGAATGAAGCACTTACAAACATGTATTACACCGACATGGAATCACAACCATTGCCTACCTCCAATCCAAGCTTAAATCTCCAAAGTCACTTGAATCTTGTCTACACAAATTCTTTCCACTCGTTCTAGGTTTACAACAATTAATATACGCAAGGATCAACAATCAAAGGTTTGGTTATTTAGATTATATCATACCCAATAACCCAAGATCCATCCCTTTCCCATTTCAAGATTTTTTTCTCTTTCTACGCTCTCTCTCTCTCTCTAAAATTTTGCTCCTAAGGATTCTGCCTTAGGGTCATAAGAGCGTAATATACAGTTCCACCGGAATGGCCATAGAGCCACCGCCGACCGTCATATGACCTCCAGAGCAAAGCAGAAAGATACCTACTGAGCAGACGCTTCTTCTCCAACAAGAAACACCCTCAAATTCCAATCACTACTCGTCGAATTTAAATCACAACGCAGTTATTAGTGTTAATCTTTTGGAAAATGAGTTATAGTGAGCGCATGAAATCATTTCCATGGCAAAATCTTGACTGATTCTGCTTGTTCCCATTGATGAAAAAGAATCTAAACTACAAGTTCTTCCTAATATCTCAAAATCATGCGAAACTATTTTTCCGTTTGAGAGATATGGTCAAGCGAATTTTGGGGGAGAATCGCCAAAATTGCCTTCAAACTCAAATGAAGTTTCGCGGGAGATGATTGAGATTCATGGATAACAAAATACTAATTTGGACTCGCCTCAACTCAGCGCATTCAAATATGTAAGTATTACCGATGAGAACAAAGGAACTAATTTCGGCGAAGATTCCAGCAAACTCACCGGAGCTCAGGCAAACAAGAAGCTCGAAGATGGAGCAAAAATCAACACAAAGAGGCAAGGATAACTATTTAACAACAGAGCGCAACTGAAAATCCACCTACAAAATTAACAGTGCAAAATGACACAAGTTCTAAGAAAATTCACAATGCTGGCAGTTCACATGATGCTCACAAAAATCAGGACAAGATGCAAGAATTGAACCAAAATTACAACGAGGAGGTATGTTCCAAAAGAATCAATTTACAAGCTGAAAATCCGTCTTTGTGCGCAGGTGATCAACAAAACATACATGGGAAAACAGTTGGGAAAGCCAAGGCCAACAGCAACTCCAATGAGATTAACATTCAACAAGTCAACCATGATACAAAAAACCATCCAAACACCAATAACAAGAAAAGGATAGCTATGTTACTTCATAACTTGCAAACGCCCTATGATCATAGTAATATTCCCTCAAATAATACAAAACTTGCTAGTAAAAATGAGCATGCGATGGGTAAACATGTTGTGCAGGCTGTTGAATAGGGGCAGTATGACAGTAAAATAACAAGGAAAATAGTATAGTGGTTCCAAAAATCTGTCCCTCTATCAATGTGTCTTCCAACGTTGATACTTATAGACCAAACATGCAAAATACCAACTAAAGTAACAACCACACAAAATTTCCTACCAACAGCTCTATTAACGATAACCACACCATCCAAATCCCTGATCCTAGTAATATTCCCCGAGATAATACAAAACTTGCTAGTCAAAATGAGCATGCGATGGGTAAACATGTTGTGCAGGCTGTTGAATAGGGGCAGTATGAACAACAAAATAACAAGGAAAATAGTATGGTGGTTCCAAAAATCTGTCCCTCTATCAATGTGTCTTCCAACGTTGATACTTATAGACCAAACATGCAAAAGACCAACTAAAGTAACAACAACACAAAATTTCCTACCAACAGCTCTGTTAACGACAACCACACCATCCAAATCCCTGATCCTCCCCCCTCCCCCCACAACTATGGAACAAACTCTAGCAAAAAGGTTGATAGATATCCAAAACGGTAATACCCCTCATGTAAACATACTTACCCCAATTATCACCATTAAGCAAGGATATCCATCTATAACATTTAATGAAGATCATTTTATGAATAAAATGGCTGGCAGATGCAGGTACACATTGGTGGGTAAGTTCATTAACTCCATGACCAAAATGGAGGTGATTAGAAAAAGATTTATTTTTGAAACTCACCTTATTAGAAATGTTAAGATTGCACATTACAACTCGAGGCATATTTACATTGATTTTGATAACAAAGTTGACCACATCAATTTTTATACAAAGCAAAAAATGTTTATTGCAGGTCAGTCAATGAAAATACAAATATGGAATCCAGAATTTAAATCATAAGAGGAGACTCCGGTGGTCTCTATTTGAATCACATTACCTGAGCTACCTTGGAATTTTACTATATCAATACGCTGACTCCTATGATGTCACCTATTGGAAAGTCTTTATATCGTGACGTAGCAACTATGCAGAAAACCAAGGATAGTGTGGGAAAAGTCCAAATACAAGTAGACCTAACCAAGGAAAAACCTAGACATGTGGGGTTGGGATATTCTGTGAAAAAATCAAACTAGAGGCAAGTTGCAAATTAATGAATATGAAGAAATGCCACCATATTGTCTCTAGTGTAAACAACAAAGTCACTTTGTTGGAACATGCCCTATGAAGACAAAATATGAAGAAGTAAAGCAAAGAAAATAAACAGAAGCTAGTAAGGAAGGACAAAATAAACAACACAATACTGGAATCAAAAACAATCAGACACAAGGGAAAGACCCTAAGAAAATACAGACAGAAAATCAGACTCAAGCAAGTGAACCAAATACTATGAGCAACACCCACAAGGAGGAACAATGGAAAACTTAAGGGGAACCTAAAGGGAGGGTTATGATTCAAGATCCTACTACCATTGTAAAGACTCCCCAAGGAAAGCAAGTTCAGGTTCATGAACAAACTCCACAATAATGTCAACAAGTTCATAGTAATAAAGAAAAGCATGAACAACCCAAAAGTGCTATGGAAAAAGACATGGGAAATAAAACTAGTACTAGTGGACATGAGAACACTCCAAAGAGCAAAAACAAACCAAGTAAGAAAATGGAGAGGCAATCAAAAAGAAAAAGGTTCAAGAACAGAACAAGGAACAAACTTTGAATGAGGGAAGTTAAATGCTTGTAAGAAATTCATCATGGTAGAACAACCACCCATGGATGTGGTCACTTTAAATCTCAATACAACACTCCAACCCCCTGCAAACCTCTGGATCAGACAAAATTGTAGACATTAAGACAACCAAGGGATGAGTATGAGGTTGAAAATTCAGAAGATGAGATAGATGAAGACAATCGGCCCATAAATGCTCATGATGAAGACGATGAGACTAGTGAATTGTTGATCAAAGCCTTCAGTCCTGCTAATGATACAGAGTTGGAAAAAGGATTACAAGAAGTTACCAATACACAAGGTATCTCCCCCATACGCATACACTTGGAAAGAATTCCCGTAAAAAAGTTTCTGATCCTATTCCTGTCAGAAGATAAAACACTAGGCTCTTTACCTCTATATCTTTCCAAATGATAAGTACAAAATTGGAATGTAAGAAAGATCAATTCCCAAGGTGTGGAGTAAAGATTCAAAAACCTCAGGAACATTCATCAGCTATCAGTGATTGTGGTTTTGGAACCTTTGTCAGACAAGACACAAATTCAACTTCTCAAAAATAAACTTGGCATGGATCAGGCAATAAGCAACAGTAATGGAAAATTTTAAATTGGTTGGAGTCTTTACATGACTTGTAAAGTGTTGGAAACTCATGAACAACATATTACTTGTGAATTTAGTCAAGTTGAATCTCCAAATACATTCATAAACACTTTTGTTTATGCAAAATGTAAGGATCAACTTAGAAAACCCTTATGGTAAAGGATGTTACATTATGCTGAAACTGCACACTGCACTCCGTGGTGTGCAGTTTGAGACTTTAATTCAACACTTCTATAAAAGAAAAATTAGTTGGTATCCCTTACGATATGAGAAAAAGTTTGGAGTTCATTAACATCGTTGAGGCTCGTGGACTGATTGACTTGGGCTTCAATGGACAGAAATTCACATGGTCAAATCACAAAGGCATCAATTTCAGAATTTGGAAAAGACTTGATAGAGCAATGGTCAATGATACATGGTTGGAAATAATGCTTCAAACAAGCATTGCTCACCTGCCTTTTGTAGGATCTTATCATTGTCCCAAACTCCGTTGCAGGACCAGATGCTATGAATGGTTGAAATTTCCAAAAATGTTGGTCAGTTATCAAGGATGACCTTCTTCAGGTGATCTTGTCTTTCTTCAATGAGAAGATGCTTCCTAAATATTTCTCTCATGCTTGTTTAGGTCTACTTCCTAAAGTGAGCACCCGCAACAGGATGTTAGAATTCATACCTATCAGCTTAAAAAAAATTTCGTAACACTAAGGCTGGCCCTATTCTGCATTATTTGATTTCCCCAAATCAATCAGGGTTTGTCAGGGGAAGAAGTAAATCTGAAAATATTACGTTAGCACAGAAAATTATTCATAAAATCAAGAAACCTATTATTGATGGAAATGTATTTATTAAATTAGACATGGCAAAGGCCAATGATAGGGTCTCATGGTCCTTTATTTGTATTGTGTTGAGAAAGATGGGGTTTAACTGAAGAATTCATTGATATGGCCTGTAGAATCATGGGTTAAAACTGGTATTCAATCATTATTAATAGCACCAGGCATGGTTTTTTTCATTCCACGAGGGGTCTGAGACAAGATGACCCACTCTCTCCACATTTATTTATTTTAGGTGCTGAAGTTTTATCAAGATCACTAAAAAATATTCATTATCATCCAACATACAATGGTTTCTACATGGAGTTGAGAGGCCCCCATATCAATCATCTCAGGTTAAAAGAACTCTCTCAAGCTAATCATGCCCACTTTGGGTATTTATGAGAGAATCTCTAGGCAACTCATAAACAAAACCAAAAGTCACTTTATGATCCCAGCAACCTCATTCAGTAGAAGTATTGATAGGATTAAAAGTGTTACAGGCTTCAATCAGAAGGAAGGTCATATCACCTATCATGGCTGCCCTATTTTCATTGGTAGGACAAGAGTTATTTAATTCTCCGAATTGATCAGCAAGGTGGTAAACAGGATTATATGATGGCAAACTAAGATGTTAAGTTATGGAGGGAAAGCAACATTGATCAAAAATATGTTACAGTCCCTCCCATTACATCTTATCAGCACTATCACCTTCCTCCACCTACATCAACCAGATTCAAAGCATTACGTTATATCATTTCTTGGGTATGCAAGAAAATAAAAAAGAAATATCACTGGTCCTCATGGAAGAACCTCAGTTTTCCACTTGAATAAGGGGGATTTAGAGTTAAACAATTGAGTGATATGTGTAAGTCATTTCAATACATGCAATGGTGGGTGTTTAAATCAAAGAAAACTTTGTGGTGCAACTTCTTAAAAGCAAAGTATTGTCAAAGAGCTAATCCTATTAGCAAAAAGTGGGATACATAAGACTCTCAATCTTTGAGGCACATGATGAGACACAAACATACCATTGAAGCCTATATTCAATGGAAAATCAGATCAGGGACCTGTTTCTTTTTGTGCGATAACTGGCTAGGACTGAGGCCTTTGGCACAATATACCAAACAGAGCAACATATTCAATAATAATACAATTGCAGACCTCATGAAGAATGGTCAATGGAACATGGGAAAGGTCATTCAGCAAGCTCCTTCAGCACATGTCCATGCCATTTTAGCCACTGAGGTTCAGCTGCAGCAAGGAGTACCAGAGCTGCCTATCTGGAACGTTAATACCAATGGGGAATTCACTTGTTCATCTACATGGAATATAATCCGGTAGAAAAGAACCAAGACAAAGATTAATACCCGCAATTGGAATTAAAACACACCTTTAAAATTCTCCTTTTTTGTTGTGGAGAGCCATCGGAATCAAATTACCTCCAAATGAAAACAACTGCAGATTTGGAGGTGAACCTTCAACATGCTACTGCTACAATATGCCAGGAATGAACACCATCAAACATATTTTTAATTCTGGAAATATTGCGAAGTATGTGTGGAGGTTTTTTCCAGATTCTTTGGGTATCCAAACAGATCATTTACCACTAACCTACTTGCTTATGAGATAGTGGTCCAATGAATACAAAAATGAAGTTCACAAACTCGTTTTGCATTCCACATCCATCTTCATTTGTTGGAACATGTGAAAAATAGATGTGCCATGAATTATGGAAGAAAACAGTCTAACATGGCTAGAGTTAAATTTGTTGTTTTCCAAGACACTTTAAGACTCCTACACACTTTATTCCATAAATCCAATGGTCTACAAGCTCGAAAATATCAGTACCTATGATTGAGGGTTGTATACATGATACAAAGGTTACATTAGTAAAATGGATAAAACCTCAAAATCATTATATTAAACTTAATGCATATGGTTTTGTACTGAATAATCTAGGAAAAATAGGGGTTGGTGGCATCCTCAGAAGTTCCAGTGGAGATATGATTATAGCATTTACACTACTTCTTAGTGAAGGTACGATAATCAATATGAAATTGAGCCTGCAATTTTTGGGATGTCATGGTGCTTTCACTTAAAACTCAACTATGTCATTCAGGAAGACGACTTTCAACTGCTAATTGATTGAATACAGAGAAAAAGATCACCCCCTTGGAACATTTCTAATCACATTCGAAAACTGTACAACATCATCAACCAAGTCCAGCACTTCATTTGCATTCACACACTTAGAGAGGGTAACTATGTAACCGATGCACTCTCAAAGCATAGTCACAACATCACCAATCCACATGTCTACTTCAACATATAGCAACTTCCAAAAGAAGCAGCAACTTATTACCAACTAGATAAAACTGGAATGGCAATCTTTCGGAGAAGGAAAACAAAAAGAATAAAAGAACCTCCTTAAATCTACCTTTATTTGGAGGATTTAGGAAGGAGCTTGAACTTATTCAGGTCCTCTTTTTGATGACTTTACAATCATGGCCATAAGCTAGAATTTTCTAGGTTTAGTTTGTGACTGAGTCTTTCTTTACTTGTACAGGTAGAGTCTTCCTAAAGCTAGGTCTTGTTTTCTGATTTAGTTTAGAGAATGTCTTTTCTTTGTATTTTAAAAGGAGATTATCCCTCATTTGTGCTTTCCTAGACTCTTTGTATCTAGAGGAGTCATCTCATAGGTGCTTAGATGATAAGTCCTTTCTAGTTTGAAAAGAGTTGGACAACCTACAGAGTTCAACTCTAGGTGTTCCTTAGTAGGCTACCAACTCTTAAACCACCATAGGTTGGAGGTAAGGTTTATGACCCCCTCCTTGTGCTTTTAATTTTTATCTATGATAAGGCATGGGTTGTTGCTCAGACCCTACCCCTCCAAGAGTTCTTTATTAAAACTAAAAAAAAATACCCAAGATCCTAATACCCAAATTAGGGATTTTTCCAACATAATTCTTAGATCAAGACCCTTCCCCATCGATAATAACCCAAGAGAATAGTTTCTACGAATCAAAAATATATTTGGGGAGTTAAAATATTACCTTTAGCCTCATGAATTGTGAAAAACAGTCAAGAAGTCTCCTGGGTCATCCTCTTGGCTCTAATTATTGAAAAGTGTCAAATAAGGTCGTTTAGGAGTTTAAGTCGTGTTTGGCCCGCCACGGCTGACCCATCCCGCTACAGCAGCCCCACTCTAGCACCCAAAATCCCGCCACAGTGGCCTCAATTGAGAAATAATGTACCCGTTCATGCTAAGATAATTTTTGGGAGTTCTACTAGCCCAAATTGAATTCTGTAATGTTGTACGGGTTCTTTATCGTCTTAGATATCCACTCCTGTAATCAAGTCCAAAATTTGACATATCATTCATTACTAGATTTCCCTAGACCTTAATGACTCCGTATTCATCCAAATTTAAACTAGGTTGGGAAATTCCAAGTTACTATGAAAAGAATTTTGTCCCCAATTCATTCTTCATTTGCTTTTTCCTAATGACGGAATAATATCGTTAAAATAAATACAATTTACCCATCTCATCCCCGAGTAATCAACTAGGAGAAGACTAGCTAAAGTAAGGGTAGAGTAGTATCTGAATCATTGTATTACGAGGGATACTTGTCTCGCATGCCCTTCTTACAGAATCTTATTACCTCTTAAGGATTTACATCTATAACCTTAAACCAACAAATTGGATACCTAAAGATCCTCCCTTCCAATGCCATAATGAATTCATCTTAACATTAGAGTCAGTAGGAGTGAAAAACTAATTTCGTAATTTCATATTCTAGTACGTTCTACTGATTGAAAAATTAATTCAGAGAGTGAAAAGCTTACCTTTAGCCTAAAGAATAGTGAAAATCAGTAGGAATCTTGTGGGATTCATTTCTCATCTTAAAAGGGCTAAAAGTGCATAATAAGGTCGTTTAGGATTTTATTAACGACCTTAAGTAGCGTCAAGCTCACTACAACGGCCCTCACCCGCTGTAGTGACCCTGCCAAAGCAACCAAAATCCCGCTAAGGTGTCTTGCATGAAACCTTTGAGCTATTTTAATTATTGCAGGACTCTCATTTCACAACACACCTCTAACCAATGACACACAAAAAATTTCCTTCACCCTATGATCGATTGCGAGAGTTCTACTCTTCCGAACTTAATTTCGTAAAATCGTACGAATTCTTTAACGAATTATCTAACTACTCATAAAAATCTTAAATAATTCACCCGATTGTTACCAGATTTACCCACACCTTACTGACTCCGATTTCGTCCAAATCTGGACTAGGTTGAGAAATTTTAAGTTACTATAAAAAAAATTCCAATCCAAAATTTTCCCTGTTGATTTTTCTATAATGAGTGAACCCAGTAATTATAATTTTTTACCCACTTTATTTCTCTTTAGGTCACACCTTGAACATTTTATCAATATATATATTTGGGAGAACGCATAAATACCCTTCCCCTCAAACGTATGCCCTATATCTCTGAGAAACAATCATACTATACTAAGGTACGATTACCCCTCCAAACTTATTTTATAATAGTTACCTGTGTGCACTATCTTCTGGCCCAGCGCACATGCTGACAATTTTTTCAAACTATCCGGATGATAGTAGGCTTGTGCAAAAAACGGGTCAAACGATTAACCCAAATTGATTTTTGGGTTATTGGGCTAATGGTTTGGGTTAATGGGCCAACGGTTCGGGGATCGGTTTAGTAAATTACTTTATTGGGTAATTGGTTCGGGGGTCGGGTTGGAGAGCCAAAATTTTGGGCTACCCGATACCCCGATAAGACCCATAATTATATTACAATTATTTTTTTATTCCTAAATATCTAATTTACAATCCATTGCTGATTCCTCACTTCTCATGATTTAGGGTTCAATAGTTTTACAGCCGTCTCCCGCTCTCCTCTTACTTCCACCTCAAGCGACGACTACTCCACCTCTGGCGATGACTACTCCACCTCCACTACTCTAGTCAGTCACTCAGGCCGTAG
Source organism: Solanum lycopersicum (assembly GCF_036512215.1). NCBI lineage: Eukaryota > Viridiplantae > Streptophyta > Magnoliopsida > Solanales > Solanaceae > Solanum > Solanum lycopersicum. Next base: position 22,593,723 of record NC_090802.1, read on the forward strand.
GCATTTGACAAAAGGTAATGAATTAGGATTTTTAGTTATTCTACTTATTCGTTGTACCATAATAGTTCCAGCGAATAAGATCATCGATCCAAAAGATCCATTGTACATTTCTTTTAAAGGAGCTGATAGGGTCCTCCAAAGTTTGAGATAAATATTTTAAGTGTGAAAAATGGATTAAAGGTTTGCCTTTGTATAAAGTCAATAAAAAGGCACCTCCAAGGCATATTAATGTACCAATAACTTTGGCTCTTCCACTTCTAGCTTTCATGTTAGTTGTCTCTAACCTGTATCATAATCATAATCGCAGATTATTGAAATACAAGCTTGTAACTTTTTAAGCTAGATTAGTACTCGTTGAGACTCAGACATACCCAAAAAGTAATGCCATAAGGTTTGTTACAACTGTAATTATGTAATTGTCATTTAGTGGTAAAAATTTCCTCCTTTAAATGTGATTTGTTCATTTGTTGGTTATAAGTTGTAACAAGCTCAAATTCTATAATTTAAATTTGCTTCTTTGTGTGAGTTTTTTACTGTGATGTGTCTAATCGTCTATTCTCAAGTGTGTCAAAATATGATACTACTTAGCCTATTGTTTGTACTTTGTATTTATTTCTTTAATAAAACTACTTTGTGTTTATATCTTTTCGCAGTTTTTGGTAAATGTACCATGGCTGAAAATATCATAATTGATAAGGTTATTGGTGAAAGTGGGGCTTCTAATTCAAATGAAATAGATCAAAGTAAAACTACTGAGTCTAAAGTAAGTAAAGGAAGGGAAAAAAGATCTCGTGCGTGGGATCATTTTACTCGTAAAACTAATTCTGATGGAACTGAAAGACTATTTGTAAGTATTGTAAGAAAGAGTATTTTGCTGACACAAAAGAACATGGTACAACGTCAATGCTTACTCATATAAACAAATGCAAAAAAAATCCCTTATAATATTGATATTAAACAATCAAGATTAGCATTTCAACCAATGATAGAAGGTAACAATGGTGATGTAGTTGTTGCTCCATTGAAATTTGATCAAGAAGAGTGTAGAAAGGCATTGTGTCGTATGGTAATCATTGATGAGCTTCCTATCAGATTTGTTGAAAAAGAAGGTTTTAACCAATTTATGAAAGTAGCAAAACCTTGTTTCCAAATTCCTTCCCGTACCACTGTGACTCATGACTATTTTGATCTTTTTGATGAAGAAAAACATAAGTTGATGGCTGTTTTTAAGGAAACACGACAAAGGGTGTCTTTAACCACTGATACTTGGACTTCCATACAAAGAATCAATTATATGATCATTACTGCTCATTGGATTGATAAAATTGGACTTTGCATAAAAGAATTATCAAGTTTTGTCCAATCACTAGTCATAGAGGTGAAGATCTTGGAAAGTCTATTAGTAAGTGCTTGCATGAGAGGGAATTACATCGAATTTTCACTGTAATATTTGATAATGCTGGTTCAAATAGTGTACAATAACTGAGTTGTCTAAGCAATTAACTAAATGGGGAACCAACTTAATGGGTGGTAGTCACCTTCTTATAAGGCGTATGGCTCATATTGTGAATCTTATTGCTCAAGATGGTACAAAAGAAGCAAATGTGTCTATTGAACGAGTTAGGCAAGCATTGAGATACATCAGGCAATCTCCTGCTAGGTGAAAAAAGTTTAAAGAATGTTGTGAAAGATGAAAATCTTGCTAAAAAGTCTTTATGCTTGGATGTTCCGACAAGGTGGAATTTCACCTACATGATATTGAGCAGGGTTATTGAATATGAAGGGGCAATTGTAGAGTACGTCGATCGTGATATAGGCTTGGCACTATATCTTAAGTTTGTTGATAAAAATTCTGCAGGTACACTTTTGAGTAATGATTGGGAGGGCGTAAAGAGAATTATAATATTTCTTGAAATGTTTTTTGATCTTACTCTGAAGATATCTGGTTCACAATATGTTACATCAGATCTTCATTTTCTTGAAATTTGTCAAGTTGGTGTTTACTTGAATCAATTCATATCAAATGAAGATCAAGTTTTTGCTAAAATAGCAAAAAATATGAAGGAGAAATTTGACAAATATTGCGGTGATGCTGAAAAAATGAATAAGATGGTTTTCATACCAGGTGTTTTGGATCCTCGTCACAAATATAGCACCCTTCATTTGGCACTTAAGAAGATGTTTGGAAAAAAGGGGGCTGCTATAGAAAATGGTGTGTGAACGTACATGGAAGCTTTGTTTAATGAGTATACAAACCCCATATCAAATGATAAAAGTGGCCAATTTTCTTCAACTGGGATGGATACTTCTATTTCAAGTTCTGTAGGAGAATTTGGAAATTTTTTTAAGGAATTACAAAAACATAAATCTTAAAAGGGAGGTGCAAGTTCAAAGTCAGAATTAGTTAAATATCTTGACGAAGAAACTGAAATTGAAAAATCATATTTTTGATATATTTCTTTGGTGGAAAGTTAACTCACCTAGATTTCCATTTCTTTCTGAAATGGCTCGAGATGTTTTGGCTATTCCCGTTTCAAGTGTGGCATCTGAATGTGCTTCTAGCACTGCAGGGTGCATACTTGATTAATTTAGGAGTTCATTAACTCCTAGATTGGTAATAGCTCCAGTGTGCCTTCAAATTTGGATTCACAGTGAGCCACAACCCATAAGTATTGCAGAAGATTAAGATTTTCTTGAGCAACTTGTAGAAGGTAAGAAAAGAATCTCGTTGATGTTAAATTGTGAATATGTTTATTTAATACTTTTATTGTTTAAGTCTTGAGACTTGACTTGTTATTGTATTTGTCTTTAGACTTTGCTAAACTTGGAAAAGAACTTTGCAATGATCACATGTAAAATTGTAGGAAGGAAGGTACATATATGTGTTATCTTGTCTTTGTGTTTGATTTATGATCGATCTAATACTTTCTCTGTTTCTTTGTTAATCAGATTCCATCATGCCTCGACTTCATGGATCTAATGCTCGATCACTTTTTTGGAATCACTATGAAAAACTTGAAGAAAATGAAGATGGATCGTGGACACTAAAATGTATTCATTGTGGTTGTGCTTATTACCATTCACACAATATTGGAACTGCCTCCTTACAAAGGCATGTTAATGGTTCTTTGGAAAACAGGAACCAGAATCATCAACTCTCGAGGATTGATGACTAGTTATTATGTTGTTTACTTGAACATGAACTATTAGAACTATGTTTAGACTCAATTTTCAGGTTGTGTAACTGTTGTCTGCTATTTTGAATTTGTGTATGTGTGGATAGTGGCAGGCTGGAATTGTGTTGAGTTTCTTACTTCTGTAATATTGCAACTTGCATGCTTGTATCTTGTACTGTTGGCTATTATTATGTTACAGTTTGTTGCTGCTTTATTATTTTATTTTACTATGAGATTTCATATTTGTGTTGAAAAGTTTATACATGCATTGTACAGTTGTTGTAGTATTAATTGTTAATTGATGAATGTTGACAACTTGACGACCAGTTAATTGTAAAGTGTTGAATCTTATAGTTGACGTACTGTGTGGTTGTTGTAAGTAACCAGTAAGCCTATTATTGTTGTGAGATATTGTGTACTTGTATGAGTTGTTGGCTTGCAAGTTGCAAGTATTGATGACTTGCTCCTTGATGAGTTGATGTTGAGCAGGACTGCAGGAGAAAGACAAGGTGAAACTTGAAAGGTAGTTGTTGTATTAGTAATATGAAAGACAATTTGCAATTTTGCATTTCCTTTTTGTTGTTGTTGTTACTTATACATAACTTTTCCTTTTGCCAGATTGCAGTCCCCAGGACCTAAGGACCAAGGCAGCCGTTAAGACACAGTCTTTTCCAAATATGGATGCATCTTCTTCTTCTTCTCGGTTACTTCGTAGGTCGTGATAACTGGTAAGGGTCTTTTACTTGCTTTGAAATTGATAGACAAATCAGGTTCAAAGAGAGTTGCGTGCATCAAATCACTAAAGGGAAAGAAAGGAGCAAGATTAGGAGACACAATAGTTTGATCCTCAATTAGAAAACTGCACGAGATCTTTTTTTCCTGCATCTTCAAACTTTGATGATTTGCTAGTGGGTTTTCACTTTCTGCTTGCAAATTGCAGTGCAATTTGCAATTTTGTAGACTTAATTAGTTTAATTACATCATTTTCAAATTTTCATATGATTTTTAATTTAAAAAATTTGTATGATGTGTTAACGGTTTACCCGATAACCGAACCGATAAGAGTCAATAACCGATTAATCGATAACTGATAAAATGATAACTTAATGGTTTAGCTAGTCTTCAAACCAATAAACGATAAGCAAAACCACTAATATTCAAAATCGAATTGAACCGACTGATATGCAGCCCTAAGCAATGTAGGCTGAGAAGAAGAAGAAAATTATTTAAAAAATAATTGGGGAGGGGGTGGTACTATCTAGCATCTCGCAATTTGAAATTACTAGGAAGAAGCTAATAATTGGAAATAGTCATTTTTTTGGAAATAATAAAAATATGGAAATTTTGTTAACTTAGAATAAGCTTAGTTTTGACCAACATCAAACGTGCGTAACTCCTAGATCAAGATGAGATAGGTGTATTTCCATATATGGTAGGAAAGATCTTGGAATAACCTTTCCAACGCAGCCAAGTTTCCATGATTCCGAGTTCGTGTAAGTTATGCCCTTTGAAATTTTGTTGTTCAAATAAGGAAATATCCAATCCGGATTTTAGAAGGGTAGTTTAGTCTTTTTCTTGTCCTTTAATTTTAATTCGCTTTTGGTAATTACCTAGGTGTCTAAAATGAACTTATTCAGTTTATGCTTTTGAAAAATTTACTAATTAGGATATTTAGAGAAAGAAAGCAAGAGGAAAAGCAAGATTTTCCAAGAACGATCGATTTTGGTTGTGGATTTCGCTGAGGATTTGATCCTACAAGGTATGTGAGTCTTTCATATCATTGGGTTCATTCACTTACGCCCCAAACATGTTTAGTTCAGCAAAATTCGTCCTAAAAGAGTTTGAAAGTTGATGCAGAGTTTTATATTCTTGAATTTGAATGCCATGCTTGAATTGGGCTGAATTGAGGAATTTGTGAGATCTTTATGTTGAGTTTATAATTGTTTTGAGTTAGATTCTTGAGTACATCTGTTGGGTATCGGAATCTAAATTGAATTTGAGAAAGATAGTCGAGTTTAGGCAAATTAGGGCTGAAAAACGAAGAGGGAAAAATCACAAAAGAAACAGATACCAGGTCCGCGTCGTGGACCTGTCCCCTCCATGAACAAAAATTAGTTCTGCATCGCGGTGATGATGCAGCTCCCCTGTCTCAAAATTTAATTTACGAGTAAATATTTTAATGGAACTCTGCATCGCAGGCTTGTTCTAAGATGATGATTTCATGACTTTTCTCATGTTTATATATCTAAAAACATTTCTAAACATCATGAGATATTTCCTATCACAAATCATAATCCTTGAATCCACAATTCAATGCAAGGAGAGTTAAGAGTCAAGTGTAGAAGTTAAGAAGCAAGTCAAGAGAAGTTTATAAAGTTCTCAAAAGTCTTACACAAACATTTCTTCAAAGTCGTGTGTGGGAACTAAGTATTACCAAGAAGTTTAAAATGTTTTCACAATTAAGAAAGAAAGGGAACATCGATTCAAAAGAGCTTTTAAGCTAAGTTTTGAGTAATTATATCAAACTAAAGGAAGCGAGTTCATATTAACTTAAGTCTCCATAAATCATGTAACCATCATGGATAGTAAAGGATCATACTTTTTAGATGACTCCTTGAGATGTTTTTATCATAAGCTAGTGATCCACTAAGTTAAGTAGTTCTATATGACGACAGAGTGTAGGACAGTTCTAATAGCGTGGGAAAGATGTTGTATCGCCAAATAGGCTCATAGTGGTGGTTGTCAGTTAGAGAATCTCCCACAAAATCTATATTACTTTATTATATGAGTAAAGTTGAGTTTTTTATTACATTTTCATTAACGAACTAAGATGATTTTTCTGTTTTATAAAGCTTTTCATATATTACATATGTTTCATTGTTTTATTTTGAGTTAAGTTATTCATTAGTTGAGAAAAGCCAAGGTAATTGTTTCTTTCAGAATCTTTACAAGCCTATGAATTCTTTAGCATTCCAACTCGCATACTCGTTTATTCAATGTTGTGATGTCAGATGGCCTGCATTGTATCATGATGTAAATAAATGTAACAAGGATAGCACAGAGCGCCTCGTTGATCAAGTAGACCACTCAGAATCTGTTGGGTAAGTCTCCATGCATTCTGAGGACTCCTTTTACTTTGTATTTAGTATTTTGTTGTTAGGATGATCGAGGATCTTGTCCCGACATCCGTCCTTGTTTTAGAGGCTTCATAGACAATTAGTAGTTCAGTTGCCTTTGCATTATATGTATTTTAAAGACTTAAGTTTCCGTTTTGGATAAGTTTTATATCTCTTTAAAGTTATATTTTGGGATTTTCTTGTTAAGTCAAGTCTTTCGTTGAGTAAGTAAGTATGGCCAAGTGTTCTCTTGAGTACAGCAATGGCTCTAGAGTGCCTCCCAAGTCCAGGGTCTAGGATCGAGTTCGTGAGATAATAGGACCATGGTATAGTATAAGTGAGTCTCAGGGATTTCAAGCATAGGTTGAGGGGGTACTTATGAATTTTTCCTATATATTTTGATAATGTCGTGACCAAGTCAATTTAATGTGCATCTTGACTAATTTTGACGGGATATATTTTACCTTATACCAGTAATAAGTACTAGATAACTCTATTCACAATGCTACAAGATGGAGAAATCATAGATCTGATGATTTTCAAGCACATCACTAATGACTAGGTCAAACTTTTAAATATTATATAATAAAATATTATAACTAAATAAAAAAATAACTTGTATGATTTAGGTACGAGAAAGTTACAAAAAATAATTGGAATATCCTATTAACTAATTTGTGTCATTAATAAGTTAACTCAATATTTTAGTAATATATTTAGTCATGGCTATAACTTGGAGCGAGTATAAGTGTATGATATTTTTAGTGTAAGTGTTTATATTTTCAAATACAAGAGATATATTTAAAAATACACGAGACGTGTCTTTTTTTAAAAAAAATCAAATATATCTCCTAAAAAAATCTATGTCAATCTTACTTGACAAAACTTCACCCAATAATTACTTTCCAAAAATATTTGTAAAATTGTGGACAAACACATGGCAAAACTTCCCATAAATGACTTGCAAAAATGATTTAGAAGTTTGTGATCAACCACATGGCAAAATTTTACCAAAAAATAATTTGCCCAAAATGTTTAGAAATATATGGTAAAATTCTAGCCTAGAATTAGGTATGTTTATCAATAATTTACCTATTTAAATTTAAAGTTCATATCTCATTACAAATATTATATCAATTTCATTTTTCTTCTATAATTTATTCATGAAAATGATTTGATTTGATTACAATATTAGGTTAGAAAGTTAATTATTCGTCGTAAAGAAAATTGTGATACTTACACATAATCGTGATATTTCATTCTTAGAAACATCCTTTGTTTGAAAATATTGATCAATACTTTATACAAATGAAGGTGGTAATCCTTCCGACCTTCCAGCATCGGGCAGGTGTCAGACTCTATACATCGTGTTACCACTTAGTAGAGTCATGTGTTTTTAATAAACAGTATATGTCACATTTCAAAACTTGTTCATTCTTATACAAAAGGCTAGTGAATTTAATGTTCATGATGGAATATTTTTATTTTCATCATATGGTATTTTATGTAAGTAATTGATCAATTTTTTGAATCTTGATATAATAGAAAGTGAAAGTACTCATTTTATTATCGCTTATTTCAAAATTCCTAAGGTTGTTGTTGATCTTGCTCACTTTGTTTCAACTCAATAAGATGAGTACTTTTATTTATCATAATATTGCAGTTTGAAAATCAAATAAGGTCGTTTAGGGGTTTATTAACGACTTTAAGTCGCGTCTGGCCCGTCACAGCGGACATATCGCGCTATAGCAACCCCGCTCTGGCACCCAAAATCCCGCCCAGCGGCTTCAACAGAAACAGAATGTACATGTTCACCCTAAGATCATTTTCATAAGTTCTACTCACCCAAATTCGATTCTGTAAAGTTGCAAGGGTTCCTTATCATCTTAGTTATCCACTCATGTAATCAAATTCACAATTAGATCTCTCATACATTACTAGATTTCTCTACACCTTAATGACTACGATTTCATCCAAATTTGGACTAGGTTGGGAAATTCCAAGTTACTATGAAAATATTTTCTGGTCCCAATTCATTCTTCATTTGTTTTCCTAACGACGGAATCAGGTCGTTACATTCTGTCATTCGTCTCATCTTTTTATCTTAAGTACCGTTATTCATACAAATTAAATTTTATATTTGTTTGGGGTAGTTCTTGTTTTTTATTTCAAGATTTGTTATTATTTAATATAGTTAATTATATTTGTATAAATTAAGTTGAACAATTATTTGTAATTAATTTGCTTATGTTCTTTAATTAAAATAATCACAATCTTTTATTTTGTTAATTTGAATTCTTTCTTGTTGTTCATCTGATATTATAAGTGTTCGCAGGAAACACCTAGTTATTTAGTTTTTAATAATAATTAAGTAATAAGTGAAATTACATTTCTAGTTCTACTTACTCATTTTAATTACTCAATTAGTTAGTTTGTTCAATTATCCAAACATCTAAACTTGCGTTAATTAAATTAATAATCAACCTTGCATATTTGATTTACTTGTCTTAATAAAATTTAAAATTCTTTATCACCTAGCCATTTTAGTTAATAATTAATGACTTCTTATTTCTCATGTAATTCTCCCACATAATTTACAAATTTATTGGAATGGTTTCCGACGCACCTTTAATTTTTTTATGTGGCATCTCTTCAATTCTCTTTTACCCTAAAAAAAAGTTATTGCATTAATGAACTGTCTTTCACGAGAAAAATAGGACACAACAATATATTTTTTTTGAAGAATGCGCAATAACCAAACAATTGATTGGACTAAATTTCAGTATTGTTATTTTATTGAGATTGGTATTTCATTTCCCTAACGGAACTTGACTGTTTTTCAAAAGTAATTTGGTATTTATGTTACTTTCAAATCTATTCTCTTCTTTTGAACAACATCATCTATATATGGTTCCATATGCTTGCACTTTTAGTTCAGACCATAGTCTATTTTTTCTTTCATGGTGTACCGCGTAGACCAAGAAAGAACACTCATTGTTTAGTCTGAACTATTAGCTTCACGAACACACACCGGTAAGAAGCTTTCGGTGCTTGTTCACACAGGCTTCCGTGCGCCCCGGGTCAAAGCGCCTTTGTTGTTGCATGTATAGCTATCTAGAGCAAAGATCTAGCAACGCATTCTAGGCACAAATCATTGGTATTGGATATATCGTTAGGTTGTGCATAGTCAAATTGGCTCCCTTTTTTTCCTATTGCAGAGAGGATTTGAATATTGAGGAAGATAAAGATGAAATATTGTCATGGAACTTAAATGGTGTTTTGAAATATATGTTAGGCGTATTTCCCTTTACACAAAACATTGTGACTTGGGAAAACAAAGCAGCAACCACAGTTGTCTAAAATCGGTGAAATAACAAAATTACTTAAAACGAAAACTGGAATTCGCTTTCGATCAAAACAAGCTTAAATCCAAGAAAAATGGAAGCAAATCCCTTCTAGATGGGGACTTAAACTCACCGGCCTTGCCCATGGTCTAGTAGCTAAGTCTAATGAAACTTGTTTTTATACCAAAAGACACCCTTGTTTTGGTCACCTTCATCTGGCTCGACGTAAACACACTCTTTAGCTTCTCTATACATGGCCTTCCAAATTGATGTCCCATCAAATTGATAATAGTCACCTAATATTGGTTTTATAGCCTTTGTAGCTTCCATTGCATGATAATGCGGCATCGTTGAAAATAGATGGTGTGCTACATGAGTGTCTGTGATGTTATGGAATACCTTGTTGAGAATTCCATAGTCTCTGTCAACTGTAGCAAGAGCACCCCTCAACCAGTCCCATTCCGATGTGTCATAATGAGGCAATGAAGGATGTGTGTGTTGTAAATATGTTATCAATACGAGGAATCCATTGACAATGAGTAATGGACATCCATAAACACAGACAACCCAGGCAAGTCCTTTTGCTGCCACAAGAGTGTAAAGTACATAGAGTACAGCAAATATGCCAGCATCAGATACAAAGATCTGAAGGCGTTCACGATCTGTGTAGATAGGGCTATTGGGATCGAAATGGCAAGCAAACCGATCATAAGGTCTACCTGAAACATTAAACATGAGGTATAAAGGCCAGCCTAGAGTGAGCTGGACAACAAGTACAAGAATTCTTCCTGGTGAGTTGTTGAGATAAGTAGAGAACCATTTCATACTCGACTTCTTCTTTGGTACAAATACTTCATCACGATCCATTGAACCTGTATTGGAATGATGACGACGATGACTATATTTCCAAGAGAAATAGGGAACAAGTAGTGATGAGTGTAGGACAAGGCCAACAGTGTCATCAAGCCATTGATAGTCACTGAAGGCATGATGACCACATTCATGTGCTATGACCCAAACTCCTGTTAGATTACATCCTTGGCAGATCCAGTAAAGCGGCCAGGCAACGTAGGATAAATTGTAAGGGAGGAGATGGAAATAGTTAGTTGCAACATAGTAAAGGAGAAAGGCTACTACGAGGTCATAAAGAACGAAGGAGAAAGAGTGTAGGACAGATCGCTTGAAACAATGGGGTGGGATGGCTTTCTTGACGTCACCCACAGTGAAGGGTGGTTTCGAATGAGGAACTCTTTGGAGGACATTAGACTGAGACTTGTTGCCCTCAGAAGGAGTGGACATTCGACCTCCTGCACCCATTGTTCAGTAACCTGCATTATGACAAACTCTTGATGTTATCATAATTTGGCTAATAGACATCAGAAAATATCAATAAAGAAGAGAGCAAAAAACTGGTAAAGATAATTCTCCTAAGACTGCTTTTTGACATTGTGTATTAACTATTCCTTCATATAATCAAGATTGGCAGTCAAGAATGGTTCAGCTAGTATTTAACTTAATATTCACTACTTTGAACTTTAAATACAAAACACATGGCAAATATTTTTATTCCTTGTTTGCACGTCTGCATTAATAGGATCATAACTTTCTTGGTTTACCCCAATGTCCGGCAAAGTTGCTGCGATTATTCACTTTCAGTGCGACATCCGTGTGCGCGGATGTGGGTAATTTGTACCCAATCTTGTCAAGCCGTTTTGGGTCACTCTGACCAAATTCAAGGGAGAAATTAATTCAATGATTTTTTATAATCAACACAAAAATTAATGTGAAATTGAAGAAAATAAAATACCTTCTATACATAAATTACTATTGTCACTTCTTTTCCTTTTTATCTCCTTTAGGATTCTCCTCTTTATCTATATATTATCCTCAAGTTATTTCACATCTCATAATTAGGTCTTATAATTTATTTTTAAATATTTGAATTACTTGAGTCAAATTCCCGCATCCGTATCCATACATTGATATGTATCCCTGAATCACAAAATTTAGATCATAGAGGATCCTATCTCTAGATCCACACCCGAATTTGAACAGCTTACATGTCTCATATCCACATTGAAGCCCGACTAAATTTGACATCGCATCGGGAGATGGGAGTTTCTTTTTTGGGTTTCCTAAATGGTGTACGTACCCACATTGGAGTCCGACTAAATTTGAATTCACACCGACACATTGAGGGGTAAAACATTTGTTGGGTTATGGGTCTTCTTCCCTTCCTATGTGGATAAATAAAAACTCAATTTGGACCAACCCATTTTTTCCATAGGCCCATTCTTATGAGGCAAATATAAGCCTATTTAGGTCTTATTTTCATATATACAGAGAGTTTTTTCAGCAGCCAAAAAGAGAGAAAGAGAGTAGTTTTTCGCAGTCAAATTTCAGTCATAACAGCCAACTTCAAATTGCGATTCCCGCTTCGTTTCTTGTCCAATTGAGCTGATTTTTGGACAGCATATTATCTTCATCTCAATCTTTGATTAGGAACTGACAGAGTTGGATTTGGTGGCCTGCAGCTTCAGTTTTGCTGTCGTGAACAGTAGCTGCGAAATTGGTGATTTTGCTCCTTTAATTCTCTAGATTTGGTGCAATCTTATTTTGTTGTTGCTCGTTGTTTGACACTTTGTTTTGTGGCCAATTTTGGAGAACAATATTGTAACTCTTGGTGATTATAGTGGAGCTTTTGGTCCCGTGATTTTTTACTCTTCACATCGAAGGGTTTTCCACGTAAAGATTGGTGTCTTGTGTGATTGATTTATTATTGTCTTGTTATATTTGTTTGGTTGAACTACTTGCTGTCTTACTATCATATTGCTTGTGGTTGTTTGTCTTCTCTTGGTTCAAATCGAAAAGGAAAAGTATAGACTTGGGTATTCTTCCGTTGTTATCCTGTCAGACATTCTTTGTTAGTGTCTTGTCTTTCCCAACAAAGTGGTATCAGAGCCAGATTCAATGACGGAGTCAGGATTAGTGGTTCGATAATCGATGATTGAACCAGGTTAGAAAAAGGTGTTCATCTTGACGGGTGTAGTTCTAGCCGCAACCTTTTTGACGGTAACGAAGATTTTGTTGGAGAAATTGTTTCAGAGAGATTCTATGTGTTAAACACAAATTTTGCAAAAGAGATTATGGAGAGGAGAAGCAAGTTGTTGAAGATTAAGTGAAGAAGGTGGACAAATTTATTTTGTCAGAAATTCAGGCCAAGAGGGAGATTTGTTGGGTTTTATTTGCCCTAATTTCTTACCTTAAATAGGTTTTCCTTTTAAGAAAAGGTTTTGTATTGACTAATCCTTTTCTTGTAGGAAAAGGTTTAGGACTCTATAAATAGAGACATGTTCTTTCTAACTTAATCAGCATTCACAATGTAGTTTTAAGGGCTTTGAGAGTTTTGGTTAGAGGGAGAATTTGTGGGTCACAAGCTTGATACGTTATCACTTGTGTGAACCTCTCATGTATTCCGAGTGAATTGGTTGAGGTTGTTTCCCTCTGTATTTTGTACTCTCATGTTTATAGTGGATTGCTCATCTCCTTTGTGGACGTAGGTCGATTGACCGAACCACGTTAAATCTTTGTGTCTTTTGGTATATTTCTCGTTGTCTTCTTACTCGTGGCCTTTCGAGGCTTGCTTTGCTAGCTTCCGCATTTACACCTGCTTATTTTTGGTCCTAACAACATTCCCTATCATTTACAATTGTATATCCAAGGGACTCAAATTTGTGACCTCTTAATTAAGGATGAAAGAAAACTTATCACTCCCCACAATCCTTGTTGGTCCCTAATAGTTATTTATTTGTATATACCCCTTGTCCTAACGGAGATAAGGTACAAACAAAGAACATAGATAAATTTAAATACTTTCTCAAAATACAAAAATCAATTTATTTTTTCCGTAAAATAAATGATTAAATTTTCTTAAATTTTTTTAAAAAAAATTACTTATTTTGAACTTTGAAAAAGTCTAGCAATACTGAAGGGGTCATTTGGTAGGTTATAAAAGATTAATACTAAATATTTGTATTAAATGTTTGGATTATTTCTTATTTTGTATATTTTAATAGCATGCATTGCATAATTTTTTTTAAAAGAAATTATAAATTTACAAAGATACCCTTTATATAAATGATAGAAAAGACATAAAAAAATTAAGGGACAATTAAGTCTTTAACTATGTCAATGCATAGATTAAATTCTTTTGCATTATTAGTACCATAGATTTTTATGTATTAATAGTAATACACTCGTGAATACATAATAGAATTTATAACTTATGAATATTTTTAAAAAAATATATTAAATAAGATATTATTAATACATATATTAGTTTTTTTTAATACATTCTATCAAACAAACCCCTTGTATTAAGAAAAATATTAATTACTATATTATAAAGAACCTACGTGGATGATAATTAACACAGCTTAAGCAAGAGTGAGAATTAAAGATTCAATAGTGTGATGGACCACATAATCTAGGTAGAATAAGCGAAGAAAGACGGGAAAAATTAAAAGAGTGATGGACCACGTAATCTGAGGAGCAGAATCAGCAAAATATCAGCAAATTCTTTTGGCATAATACATATATTAAATTCTTAACTTGGATTCAAATTTTAACTTTAACTATCAATTTTTATAATATACAAACAAGCACTTTAACTATTTAACTTTCAAATAAATAAATATATGAGTCCTACGTGGCACAACACACTAGGACAAAAAATGATATGCAGGATGACATGTAGGACATGTGTGTCTATTTGTTTAACTTTATACAAGTTTAAACGTCTACTTGTGCACATCCAAAGTTAAAGGGCATAAATGTGATTCGAAACCAAATTAAAGATCATATTTGTGTACTATGCCAAATTTTTTTGGATATAAGTGTCTCATTTAATGCAGAAATTCAATACGCATATATGTCCGCACAGAATCAATAAATTTATGTGACACTTTTAATTTTTCAAAATCAAATAAATTCAAATTCAATTAAAATTATTATATGCAATTTTAAAATTTTTAGAAACGAAATTTATATATTTATAAATTATATAAAAAGTACTATAAATTATCATAACTTGCAATTCAAAATATTTTAAAAATTTATAGTCCATAAACTTATTTAATTCTAGTAATCTAAAGTATTATTATATTTATTATTTTTTTATAATATACATAAAAGCATAATATTGCAACGAGCAGCCCATGTTCACTTAAGAATAACAAGTGCCTCTCAGTTAACTAGATCTACACAGTAATACTCCCATCACGTGACTGAACAAGATCTGAGATGGTCCAATTGCTAAACACATAAAACACAGATTTGCTCCAATTAGACTAACCTAACAGAACATTTAACAGGCTCGCATTAGAAAATCATATATATATATATATATATATCAGAGACAAGTGTCAAAAACACAGTTAAACTATTTCTCTTTTTAAGTTTTATCATTAAACAATTACTTATTAGTTTGAAAAATACGCATCTCTCCTTTATAAAAAAAAATTATCATTGTGTGTGCAATACACTATCTCTTTTACTTAAAGAATTTGTCACATCACACTCCACATGAATAAAACATTTCAACTTGATAAAAAATAAATAATAAACTATTAGTATTAACTAAAAGTTAAAAATTAAAGTATTAATATCTCAAAAAAATTTAAAAAAACTCAAGTATGAGTGGAAGTGATGGATTGGAGCGAGAAAAATATCTTACATTTTATTTTATACGAGGCTTATAAAAGCATGATTTAGGACAATATTATCCTTAATATATCAAACCAAAAATAGATAAAAAAAATAATTATAATATCACTATATTCTATTTAATATTATTTTATTACTGAGACCTTTTTCAAGAATCAAGCCACACATTCAAGAGACCAGGTGTAGAACAAGTAAAGGGTGCAACTGCCTGTAGAAATGAGCTAGGGCTTTCAATTTGGAGTGTATAGTGACTCAAAATGCTACTGCACAAAGCCGTGTTCTCCGCATTAATTAATCTTCAATCTCCAATAATAAATGTTTGTTTTAATTACTTTTTAATATCGTTATATTTTTAAGAGGCAAATATATATACAAGTCTTAAAACTCAATACTTATAGTAGCACATAATACATAAGCCCTAAACTCAATAATTGTCGCAGCACACAATTTCCTGAAAAACAGAGTAATAAACATGATTTAACTTCAAAACAAATGAATTTTTAAAACCCGAGCTCTACAAAACTACCAGTAATAAGAACTCCCAACTATAACACTTAAATTTCATTTGTTGTGTCATAATTTTTTTAGTGATATATTCAATTGAGTGATTTAATTAATACAAAAATGTAAATTAAATTATTTTATCAATAAAAAATATAGTGTAGTAATTTTGATGCATAAATTTTTGAAATTGAGTGACCTTAAAAATCGTTAACCCGTGATTTTGGAGAGTTAACATTTCAAATGGTCACTCAGCTATGCATTCTTCTCTCAGAAAATCACTCAACTTTCAATTTTCACTCAAAAGCCACTCAATTATGCACTTCTTTCTCAGAAAGTCACTCGACTTTGAATTTTAACTCAAAAGTCAGTCATTTATCCACTCTTTACTCAGAAAGTCACTCAATTTATTAATTAAAATTTACCGATATCAATTGTTTATATAACAACCCAAATATTTTTTTAAGAATTTTTTTTTTACCATTTAATGATCTTCCCACCTAACCCGATCCATTAAAAAATACAATATGATCCATTTTGTTTTGTTTTTCATCCTAAATTATTTCCTTTATTTCTCCTCTACATTTTTCTTTTTCATTCTCCATTGTTGATTTTCTTTTTGGAGAGGCATCAATAATGGAGAATGAAAAAGAAAAATGTAGATTAGAAAGAGAGGGAATCATTTAAGATGAAAGGCAAAATAAAATGGATCATATTATATTTTTTAATGGATCGGTTAGGTGGGTGGATCATTAAATGGTAAATATGATTTTCTTTTTATGAAAAAAAAATTTGAGTTGTTATATAAACAATTGATATCAGTAAATTTTAATTAAAAAACAATTAAATAGATTGAGTGACTTTTTGAGAAAAGAGTGAATAGTTGAGTGAGTTAAAATTTAAAGTTGAGTAACTTTCTGAGAGAAGTACATAATTAAATGACTTTTGAGTGAAAATTAAAAGTTGAGTATTCTGAGAGAAGAGTGCATAATTGAGTAACGATATTAACTCTGATTTTGGATATGTATCACTCAGGCAGTTATATGCTTCAAGATGTATGTAATAGCAAAATCTGGACCACTTGTTTTTTATCTCGTCCACTTGCAGCTTTCCACCGCGGGGGGGGGGGGGGGGGGGGAGAGTTCAACTCATGATCAAAACAATATTTACCAATTCTGGAATAAACAGATCTCAAATCTTGTAACCATAAACAAACAGGCACCACACACAAAAAAAAAATATCTATATATTTATATTTATTTATATATATATATATATATGATATTTTAAAGAATTTTTATATTTATATTTGATTTTAAACCAAAATCAGAGATTGGCTTAGTCATTGAGGGTTCAAAAAATTCCAAAAGCTCAAATCTTAGAACCTATTCTCAAAACCCAAATCCTGGATCCACCACCTTAAATCGGTGTCTCACTATATATTTGTTCCATCCACATTGAATCCAAATGAAGTTGCTATATTTGTGTTTCATATTTGAGCCTACAGGCTACAAGGTATGTATATAAAAATAATGATGACAAAGCATGGATATAAGAAGCACTCAACACCATAGATCCATAAACTATTGAATACAAAAAATGCACATAGAAGCTTTAGTCTCCCTCAATAACTCTAACATCAAATACATCACATTGTAAACCAGAGATGGATTCATGAATTTTGAAAAATGAAAAGAAGCAACAAAAATCAGAAAATGAGATTACATATAAAAAAAAAATACCTGGGACAACTTTAATTGCCAAAAAGAGATTTTCTTTATCCTCCCCTTTCTCTGTGATGTATGTATTTGTGGAAAATGAGAGGAGAAAGAATAGGTATTTATGCTTTTTAGTTTCCCTCCTCCGTAATGAATGCCCTATGCAACGGGTCCAGGAAATAACATGGGCACCATCCACTTCCTACTATTTATTCTATTTTTTTACACTAGTGGAGATCTCCTAGCACCTACTCCTTTGTAGGCTATGATTGACTTTACACCTCAAAATTACAATTTTGTCCTCCTTAATTTATATTTGGAGTAGCATTAAAATTTTATTATGTGTGAGATATCAAGTATGATATTATTTATAATTTCATGTGGACAATTAATATGAAAAATACTAGGGGGTATAAAATTAATTTGTTCTTCTCTCAACAATATCGTAATTTCATAAACACTTATCTCCATCAAATATTCTCCAACAAGAAAATATAATAAAAAGAGCATCAATAATCTATATAAATAATCACACACACATTATTGGAGATGTGTTTGTAGATCAATGCTTGAACTAAAATTGTTTCAAAAGAGAAAGGAAATGAGTCTCAAAAGACAAATCATTAATTTCCCCCAACAATTAAGTTACACTTCCTTCTGATGTCTACTCGATCACCACAATGGAAAAGACTAATTAAAGGCGGATGCTTGTAAACAGACAGACTACATCTATTATCTCTTGAATTTTGGATTAAAAAAGCGCTAGAAAATTCCATTCGAAGGTGGAAGCTTCATGACTATTTTACTGAGTTCTTTTTTTTATGATCGAGAAATATATATGTGAACCTCAATTTGGGTCAGTTACAATCTTCTAAACTCGGTGAATAATGGTCCCCTCTTTATTCTTCTCCACTTAAATATCAGACTCCGCATGTATAATGTAGAACTTGAACCTGTGATCTAAGCCATAAATCTTTCACCTTTTACAATTCGAGCTAAGCCTTGGGGGCATTTCTCTGTGTTCTTTTTGCTCGAGGAACTTTTAAAAAATATGATTGATATATAAGTATCATTAATATGCAAGATCAGAAAAGAACAATAATCATCATTCCTAAGAGGTCATTTAATACGGGCTATATTAGAACTGAGAAGCAACAATGACAACAGAAAATTATAATATTAGCTATGATTTTATTGTTTAGCTATAAAATTTATTTGTCGTTAATTTCTATTTTTTAGTAGTGATTGCACAATCACGATCGTGATCCCCTTGTATAACTTTCTTATTCCATTAGATCTAACTTATCAAGTTCAAATTTTTTATTTCCTCAAATCGAATTTATCAAATGCTCTTTAAAATCAGTATGTTTGAATCTAAATATACATTTGAATAATATGACATTATTAAAATTTTAAAAATAAATTATTAAAATGACTTATTTTATCACTATATGATCATTTATAATTTTAAAAATTACAATAATATATCTTCTAAGATCATAATTTACCTAATATTATTTTAACCTTTTTGTTTACAACAAAATTTTAATTACAAACATGATTATTTATTAAAAAATAATATTTTCCTCTTCGATTTATTAACTAGTGTTGTTTCTGTTAGTGAGTTGATTTTTTGGACTCATATTTTCCTTTTATTTTATTTACTTCAGAACTCCAATCAAATTGTATTTTGATATGTTTCTTTAGCAAATATCCCATTTTCTTTTCTCTCTTATTAAAATAGCAGGAATGAATACCATCGTTACACAGGAAAAATTGCATTCATATTTTAATCGATTTTGACGCAATGTTTACTCATCTTTTCATCATTTTCTTTTTTTCATCCTTTTCAATGTGCACTAATAACTCCTCTTTTCAATATTTTCTTTTTTCATCCTTTTCGGTGTGCACTGATTACTGCTCTTTTTATCATCTTTTTTCATCATATTTTTCAAAATCATCCTTATCAACAATAGGTTTGTATCTATTTCTTGAATAACAAATTCCTACAAAAAAAAAAAATTCTAAAGATTATCTGTTATAACACAAAATTGTTCTTGCTTCTTGTAAAACTCCATTATGGCTACACCTCGAAAGAGTCCTAGTCTAATGAAAAACAATACCAATTTCAACAGTCTCGTTCTATGTACAACACCAAATTTTGAGTTGATTGCTTCCACCTCTTCTCCAAATGTAGTGAAGTTCGTATAATTGAGGTGATTGAAACAAACAATTAATGGGTAAAGCGAAAGAAGATACTTTTGTTAAAACCAATTATGGAGGAATTAAAAAAGAGTAAAGAGAAATCTTTACGAATGTTCAAGGTCCTCATGATAGCAATCTTGAAGACCATATACCAATTGCAAAAAGAATCCGTCTCAACAAGGTGGTCAAGTCAAAATTGGAAAAAATTACTAAGTTACATTTTACGGTGTATGGTTGATGATTATACATGAAATTAATTGTACAGTTGGCTTTTACCCCTATTAACTTGAATCTGTTTGTCCAGTTTGAATTTGCTTTCTTATGAGCTTATTGTTATCAAAATGAGTGAACAAGTGTTGTTTTCTTGTAGACGTTTGTTTTTAAATTTGAGGCAGGAGCTATGGTAAGGGGAAGTGTTGTGAGGGTTCTGAGAAACTGTAATTGAATTTTCTGGGATATATTGATTGATATGTTGTTATTGGTTTGTGTTTATTTAGGAGTTAGGTGTTTTTGCTAGATGATGTTGATGATTGATTAATTTAGATGGTTATGGTTATAGTTAGATGTAAGTTAGTGAACCATTAAGTGAGAAAGTTGACTGGACATCACGGTCATAAAAAAATTATGTTTGAAGGAAATTTGGGTTCAATTGGAGAGTGAGAGCAGGGTGGGGTGAGTATTGCTTTTTGAATGGTGGAATGCACTAAAGAGTTGCTTTTGCCTATGTAGTTAGTTATGTTTTCTTTGGCCTATCTAGTTGGACGGCCTATTTTACTAAGACCTGTTCGTTTTGATCCTCTCAAGGAATCTACCAATTTATGCGATTATGGTTTCATTTTACTCCATGAATAATATCTTCGATTGATATTGATATTGTTTGTACGGTGCGGTATGTTGTCATGTTGATGTATGGATGAGGATAAAGGAAGGTGTTAAATACTGTTTTAGCGCAAGAGCATTTTGTTACTGTTGCTTGCGAAGTAATAAGTCTTAATTAACTAATAGATAACTTATGTAATAAGATTTTAGAGTTTGATGTAAAGACTAATGGAAAATTGAGAGATATTGTCCTTACATCTGAATCTGTAGGTTTTACTGGGGTTCTATCTTTATGTAGGTAACGGTGAATCTAGTGATAATTGGAACCTAGCTAGTGGATCTGTAAAATTAAATTATTGACATTATGATCTGAAGCAAGGGTTTAATTATATGGTTATTTTTGAAGAACATCTGTGGAGTTTCAAGGATTTTGTAGTTGAATGGTTTTGTAGTCGTATTTGTCCTTAAGTAGTATTTTATATATGAAGTAATACAATGGACTTTTGTTGAGTGTTTGTTTGTTCCTAGTTGCACTATTGAGTGAAAAACTGCTATAATATATTTTATCTATTTGTAGAAATATGGTGTAAATCATGGAAAACAAAAGTTGTTAAACGTTGTGGTAATAGGAGAAGGACGAATATGAAAAGGACAAAGTTATCCAAGGTATGCTATCTTTTATTTTTCTATTTGAAAAAAATAAGTTTTATTTTGTACTTCTTAATGTTCATTTTGTATTGTTATTTTTTTAATTTTGCAAAGTATTTACTTGTTTACTAGTATAGAATTGTATATATTAGTTATTTTTATTTGTTCAAATTATATACGGAATTTGATACTATGTTGGTATATAAAAGGACATAAATTTTGATTTTGGATGATTTTTGTATTTATTTATGTATTCTGAGTGATATTCACATTTAACAGTTTCATAGCTTTATTTGTAGTTCTTTGACTAAAATGAATTGTTTATTATTTACATTTTTTTTAAAAAAATTATAGCTAAAGAAGAAACAATCACGTTTGTGTTCATACGTCAATGTTGATGTGTTCAACGAGATAACTGAACTTCTTTTCAAAGTCAACATGCTTCACTTGTTTAAGGAATCCCCTTTTGGATATCCACTTGATTTGCCTTCGATGAAGGTTCAATCCGAACTCATTAGAAGATTGATGTATGTTGAGACAAAAAATAATCGCAACAATATGTTCATCATCAATTTGAATGGTAAAGATCTACATTTTGACATAAAGAAATTTAGCGTTGTAAATGTTTTCAAATGTGGGGGACATACAAATTTTAATTTTGACCCTGATAGTCCATCGAAGCTTATGAGTTTGTACTTTTCTAATTCATTTGGTAAAGTTCTTAAGGCTGATCTAATTAGAGTTAAAAAAGAAGAAGAAGGGTTGATTAATGATGAAGATATTTTTAACATGACCATTCTTTACTTTACTAGATGAGTGTCGTCCGTGCTAAATACGGGCCCAACGTTTAAAATTTTATAATAATTTTACTTCTGTTTGAATAACCTATGAAATATATTTGAGAATCAACGTAGTAAAAAATATTTTTTTAAATAACTGTAATTTCAAAATACACAATGTCTGTTATTTTAGTAATGAATCATATTTCACCACTTGTCAATATTGCTTGGCTTTCATGGCACAACTAGCTTTTTTTGTTTGTCGTTGGGCACTCAAGTTTGGGAAAGGCTTATTTATGCACCAACCATTATGATTTATGCTAATGTTACAATTTATACAACTAATGTTTCCAAAGGGTTATATAATAGGGGTCTCAAAACAGGTATCAAAAAGATGTGTTGAGAACTAGAACAAAGTTGAGTCATTTTTTGCCCTATTTGTGTCTATTACTTGGCTCTTCCTCCCACATTCGACGTCTTGCTTGCTAGTGGTCACCACTATGTTCGTCCCCCATAATGGTAAGGAACTGAATACACCAATATAACTATGTAAGAGTTGTAAGTGGAAATAACAAGGTCGAATCTTGTACACAACTTCAGACAACTTCTTAACGAGTGCAATAATCGAACAAATTTTATGAAAAACAAGGTAAAATGCAACTGTAAACAGGGTTATTCAATTCAATATAATGCTTCAGATGACGCCTTGCAAGTACATATTTCGAACATTGTAACTTCCAACCTATGTTGCGCGAACTCTTCAAAAATGACAGGTGGGTGTAGAATCTGACACATGTGGGACATTCAAAGTGAAGGGCCTACACAACATAACTTTCAAACACCATAATATTGTTTCTAACATGGTCAATGAGTATTCTTATAACCGACCTTATATGTTTGAGACTTGGGCATGATTGTTTTTTATCGTTATTATTGTATTTCAAGATTGTTGATTGTTGCCTTTTAGGTCCTTTCCTATTTGATATTTTGGTAAAACTATGAACTTTAGAGGAAAACTTGTATTTTAAGCCTATTTGAATTGCAACTGTCTTGATTAATTTTGCCAAGAGTGTAATTTCTATAGATTGAATGGATAACAGAAAGTAGAGGAAAACTTGTATTTTAAGCCTATTTGAATTGCAACTGTCTTGATTAATTTTGCCAAGAGTATAATTTCTATAGATTGAATGGATAACAGAAAGTGATGGTCTTTTATGTGAATAGCATTAAAAAGACATTGATGTACATACAAAAAATTTAACGTGTAACAGTGAAGAACTTTGTGCGCTCATTTATCAAAAGTTGTCTGACTGTTGAGCAGATTATTATATCATTGCAAATTTTCCTATAAGAAAGATTAGTCTTAATTCACTAAGTGGCATAGACATACTATGATGTGATAATCTTCATGTCACAACTGTTATTTTTTTCATGTCCCCATGTTCTCCTCCAGGCATGAGGCTAGCTTTTGTTAGCACTAAGCAAAAGAATGTTATCATTTCTAATACATTTTAAAGTCACCAGTCAAAGAAGAAAACAAACAACAAATAGTTCTTTAAGACTATGGACAAACATACAACTCTATCCTATTTCACAATTGTTACCAACTATAAAGAAGCATCCATCTCAATTAAGGCTGCAACATAAAATAAAATAAAACATGTATTACACACTAACACAAATAAAAATAAGCTTGACTGTTCAGTTACAAACACTACTATTGTATAAACTGCAAATGGTTGATTCCTAACATCTGTCTATTGTGTAAACTACACATGAGAGGTAAACGGTTAGAATAAAAACTTCTTAGATAAAAACATAATGCAGATAACATAAAGCAATGCAGAAATCTCATAATGTACCATGGACATCAAGCATCACCCCTAAAAATCACTGCCTATATGAACTTCACAAAGTACAACAATGTACAAGCCAATAAAGGTTACAGATTGAGATAGATTCACTAAAATAGTCCACTTTCAATGAATCATCTCCACCACCTTAATAATGGTGAATGTGTACACAAGATTCATATAACAGAAGCTGGAAAGATAGAGGTCTGAATCTGACCATCAGAATGTTTTCCGTGTCATAATTTGGCCAACTCAGTATTCACTGAAAATGTAAAATTTGTCAGGCTTGACGTATTGATGGCAGTGAAAAGACTGATACCCAAAGAAGATATTGATAAATTCTACGATGGATAGTGCTACATTTTATTTCTACACATACCATTCTCATGAACGAAAAGAAGATTATTACTTATGTTGGTGGATTGAAAAAGATAGCATCGAGGTTTAAATATCCTTGCATATAAGGGTCTACTACGTTTTTATTGAATTTTCTTAGTTGAATCATTTTTGTGGATTCAGGAGAATCAAGAAATGGCTACACAATTGGCTAGCACAATGTGCAATTCACTTAAAGGGAGACCTATGCTGTTATTACTTTTTTCGCTTATTGTTTTTTCAGTCAAAAACTTTACGTTATCCAGGGTTGAGTATATCAAGGGAAAGAACCAGCACAATTTGTTGCAATATTTCAGCCCAGTTGGTTCTTAAGGTATCTCTCCATATATCATGATATAGGCTATTGATGTCGTTTGGACGTATAGAATAACCATGACAAGTCTCTTTCCTTTGATCAGGGTGGATTAAGCTCTGACTATAAAAATCATATTGAAGAAAATGTCTTGAATGATGAAACCTATGCTTTTGATATTGTTGGCCTTTTCAGGATATCTAGAATTTCTAGTCATAACAACAAAGTAGTTCAAGTCGATATTTCTACCTTTTATGAAAATTTAATCAAGACTATGTCTTTAAGGGCATCATACCATGCTTTTATTTTTCTAACCATGAAACAATACATTCATCCGACTCTATTTGATATGTTTATTAAAGTTTTAGAGCTTTTATTTAACACATAGACAGAAATCGAGGTATAGCTATATGAATAAGAAAAAAAGATTATATGACAGAAGGACAAAAATTTGATGAAAAACTTACCTGGAATTGAAAAAAGAGAGGACTAAATAAACTTGATATCACAAACTATGATGAACTATCTGTGAGAAGAAAATATGAAGATGAAAAATTATTTAAAGGTATTTTGAAAATTTTCAGACAAAAGATATTTTGAAATTGTGTGTTTAATATTCAATCACGTGGAAGGAATTTAATGGACAAGTAAAATAATATATTTTATACATAAAAAATAAATTAAATATCAAGCAAAATGACAATTATATCCTTGTATGTATATTTTTACCTAATAACAAATGGAAAAAATTAAATTCAAAAGCAAGAATGACAAATATGTAATTTTACATTAACAAATGGACAAATTTCAACTCAATAAAGAAGAGGAAACTGAAAAGTATTTCTAAAGCTGATGAAATTGAAAAAAATTTAAAGCATAAAAATTAAAAATTTAGAACTTTAATGATACACTTTGTGCCTCGCAAATCTGGAGGAATTTAAATCTCTCCGGCTGGTTTACACCAATTTGGATCGACACCTATCAACGAAATCGCAGATGGGTTTAGACCATTTTTTACAAAAGAAAGAAAACAAATTAGGTTTTCAACAAAAAAAACATAAAGTGATACTTTACACTGTACAAATTTGGATTTGAAATAGCTCTTGGTGTTCGTATAATTCATTTTACAGTAAGAAAGTTACTATGTATAGTCAATTTTCATTTTTTTAATAATGTTATTTATTCGATTACTCCATAAATTTTGGACATACCTGAAATTATGAATTGCGAATCGATTAACTATTGTTGAAAAAGGAGATATGAAAGAAATTATGCTCATCTAAGTATACCCTTTGGTAAAAAGGCGAGCCTTAAGCCGACAACCTGACTGTCTGGACCAATTTTGACTGCATAAACCCAACGACAACCAACAGTAGATTTACCTGCAATAAGAGAGACAAGCTCCCGAGTACCACTCTTATGCAAAGTCGACATCTCATCAACCATAGCCTGCCTCCATCCAGAATGAGAAACTGCTTCACTTGTAGTCTTAGGAATGAAAATAGAGGGCAAAGATGATACAAAGGCATAATGTGGTAATGATAGATGATGATAAATCACGAAGGTATAATGAGGGTTAGTATTTTGAGTGGATCGTATACCTTTTTTGAAGTACAAGCGGTTGGCTACAAGGAGGTAATTCCGTAGTACGAGCAGATTTTGGCGTATGACATGAATCATCTGGGACTAGCGCTGGACACGGACGATAATGATAAGTTAGGAGTGGTGCCACTACAATTTGAGATGTAGAAGTAACCATAGATTCCTCAAAAGTTGGTACAGGTAAAACCTGTGGTATGAGTAAACCATAGATACATCATGGTGATCAGAAGAAGTATAGTAAGGGTGAGACTCAAATAATGTAACATCAGCGGACATAAAGTAACAATGAAGATCATGTGAATAATAATGATACCATTTTTGAACTCGAGAGTAACCAAGAAAGACACATTTAAGGGCACGAGGAGCTAATTTATCTTTCTGTGGTGCTAAGTTATAAACAAAGCATGTGCTCCCAAATACGCGAGGGGGTATTGGATAGAGATGTGACTCATGAAACAATATGAAATGTGGAACCTCATTCTGAATAGAAGATGAAGGCATTCTATTTATTAAATAACAATACGTAAAAACTGTTCTCCCCAAAAACACAGCGGAACACGGGATTCAAGGATAAGAGTACGAGCAGTCTCAATAAGATGCCTATTTTTCCTTTCTGCTACACCATTCTGTTGAGGGGTTTATGGACAAGAAGTCTGGTGAATAATACCTTTGTTAGTCATAAACTTCTAAAATTGGGAGGATAAGTATTCTAAGACATTATCACTATGAAAAGTACGAATAGAAACACCAAATTGATTTTGTATTTTAGCAAAGAAACTTTTGAATATAGAAAATAACTCAGAACGATCTTTCATTAAAAAAAACATAGTACATCTTGAATACTCACCAATGAAACTAAAAAAATAATGAAATCCTAAGTTGAAATTGACTCTACTGGGACTCCAAATATCAGAATGAATTAATGAAAAAATAGACCCTGAACGACCCTCAGTACTACATGAAAATGTAGAACGAGTGTGTTGCCTAAGTTGACATGGCTCACAATCTTATTTGGATAAACTAGACAAACTAGGCACCGTCTTTTGCAGTTTGGATAGACTTGGATGTCCCAAATGTTTGTGAATTAGATATGGAGAATCTGCAATGAAGCATGCTTTCAAGGAATATGAAGAGGCAAGGTAGTAAAGGCCTTATGTCATGTCCTGTTCCAATCGTTTGTCCCGTTATGCGGTCTTGCATGAGTAACAAATCGTCAAAAAGGTTATGCTACAATGTAGAGCCTTCGTCAAACGACTAACTGCTAGATTAAAAGGAGAACCAGAGACATAAAGAACAGAGTCGAGGGTGACAGAAGATAGAGGTTTGGATTTTCCAACCCCTTTTGGTTTTGTTTGGATCCCATTGGCTAAAGTAATAGCTTGAAGAGACTATGAATAAACCATATCGTTCAAAAATGATTTATTACCAGAGATATGATCAGATGCACCTGAGTCCATAAACCATGATCCACGAGTACTAGACTATAACACACAAGCAAATGAATTACCCGCAATAGAAACATCAGGTTGTGCAACCGAAACTACTTGTGGAGACGATTGTTGGTTGCGCAACCGAAACTACTTGTGGAGACGATTGTTTATTTGTACTATACAACCTAAATAACGTCTGGAATTGGAGAAATAAGGGCATCAACTTAGAATCAATACAGCGCCAAAAAAGACTACATAATTGGGCATCCACTCTCTCCCATTGTGCTTTGGCTTTTGCAACATTGTCACTAGACTTTGTCTTTTCATCTACAATACAAGCATTGTTTGTTAAGTGATGTTGAACACCTTGATCCTTGCACCACATCTTAACTGAAGAAGCCCAAGCTAAATAGTTTGAACTCCCATGCTTGAACTTTTAATCCTTATATTTTTGGAGCCAAAAACATCACAACCGAAATATATTTTTTTAAATTTGGCTTGAAGAGAGTAAGAAACATGCTGGAAACTGTCGGAATCTACCTACGGTGGCCTACAAATTCTGATTTTGCCATAAACTGCTTGAAAATCACCGAAACCCTAATTTCGGTGATTGGATCTAGAGACAACTGGCTGGGTTCTGGTCAGAAATACTAGGTGATCCTAAAGGAAGAAAATTGCTAAAAAAATGTGACCAGAGCAGCACTCACACGCCGGCGCGTGAATAGATCTCTCCAGAAAATTTCCACATCTGATCGGCACGTGGGGGCGTGTGGGAGGGTTTTTTTCGATAGGTTTGGTTAGTATTTGCTCACATGAGCTTCCCGAGTCTCATGACTGTGTTGTCATTTACACAACACCTTCAAACTGAAAGATGACACAAATTAGTCCCACCGTCGTGACTGAAGTTTGACATCGATGACTTGAAGTTCTCTCCAATGCTCTGATACCATGTTATAAATATATGAGAAAAATATAATTAAATTATATATCTAAATTGTTATAATGAAACCCTATTTATTGACAATACATTGAAATCCTTTTCTAACTAGGATTTTTATTCCAATATATTCTTCTTCGTATTCTAAGTAGGAATATATATACATATTTCTATTCCAACATCGTCCTACTTATTGATCGTGAATGATCAAAATGATTTTTCCTTAGCTTGGTGAATGCTCTTGTTAATCTTTTCATTCTTGTTAACTTTTTCATGTATCATCTATGTTTCTCGGACTCTTAAAAATATCAATGGGTACGTGTCAGATTTTCAAAAGTAGTGTAATTTTAGAGATTCCTACAGCAGTGTGGCATCAAAAGTGAAGTGTCCGAGCAACTAGGATGAGTATATTAATTGTAAAGCTTTTATACCGAATAAAGTTGTTCTATTTTCTCCCACCTAGCATCTGCCAGCAGAAAATACTATTTTCTCTATATGTAAGTGTATAGAACATTGGCGCCAATACTAAGTACAAAGAGACCCTTGGTGACTACGCAAACTTTCACCTTTTTGGTGAGAGTTCAAATTCAGAATTACCAGTAAACAGAGCATCAACCATAATCATAAATTGTAACATGCATATTGATAAATCTAACAACTACATCAAGCAAATTTATCAAAATGAAGAAATTGAAGTAAAAAAAAATCCATAAAGGCAAAAACTCACCTCTCTCTCTACCATCAAATTCCAGCAAGCTTTCACCTTCAAAGCTGCCATTGTTGTCAATTTCCTTCTGATTTCCCTTTACATGAACTTCTTCTTTCTTCTCCTCTTCACCCTCAACAAAACTAGAATTCCCAGATTGTACCTTCATCTCTCTAACACTCAAACTCTGATTCTGTCTTTTCGATTCCTCAAAGGGTGTTTCCGTCTTTACCTTTCAAAACCCACCAAGGGTTTCTCCAGCCTCCTGCTCCTCAGCTGCAGATAAAATCACCGCCGCCTGAGCTAATTTCTGCAAATTAAGAACTAAGAGATAAAAAATTGGAAAAAAAAGATAGAGATACAACATCTAAGAAAGTGTCCTAATTCATATTAGGCACTACGAAGATAAAACAATAATAAAACAGTTAGATCAAAACCTAAAACGAAGTAATAATACCCTAATTAGCTTGTATTTTCCGTCAAAATAGTGAAACTTCTAGTTCAAACACATGGCAAAACTAAAATAGAAAATATATCCTGAGGAACCCAATGAAAAAGCATGAATGAGACCATTCAGATAGAGAAGGCAGACGTAAAACCAAATTTGTCAAAAATAGACAAAGTAAAGGAATTAACCATGACTTTTGATGCACTTTTCACCTGCTTCATCGAGTGAACCAATCTGCTCCAAAGAACACAGACTTCAGTATTTGTAAGACATCTGTTTCAAAGTACCTTCACGTGGCATACAATACAATTATTAAAGCACTTTGGTACAAGCACCTACAACTATATACTTAGAACCTCTCTTTTTTTGGCTTATATATGTTTGGCAATGAGGAGTATGCACACGTGTATTCATCGATCAATAAATAAGCCTATATAAAAGTACAATCCACACATCATGATGTACAATTATAAATATATATATATGTGTGTGTGTGTGTGTGTGTGTGTGTGTGTATAAGTGGTATTAGAGGAGTTTGATGTCAAGTTTCTCAATATACAAAGAGAGGAACTAAGTTTTTTATATCACAAAGTTGGCCCACCTATAGTGTGTGTGCGCGTGCGTGCGTGTGTGTGTGTGGAGTTTGATGTCAAGTTTCTCAATATACAAAGAGAGGAACTAAGTTTTTTATATCACAAAGTTGGCCCACCTATTTTAGTTCTTTTTATCACAAAACTGGTTCCACCTACTTACAAATGTATTATAAAATGAGCAACTTTCAAATATAGCAAACACAAATTCATATGTGTATGTTATAATTATAGTTTGCATGATTGTGTTCCATAACAAACATGTTATGACTATTTTCGCCATACATATATTCAAAAGAAGCTAGACAATTTCGCTATACATATATATACAAAAGAAACAATTGTACAATTCACTGGTTCCTCTTCAGATGCATAATTTCACTGGCAGACCATTTGTATAAATTATTGGAAGCCACTCGTTTGTATAAATTGTTGACAGCCTCTCAATTCAATTTTATGTATTTGTATATCTGTATAAACTTTGAATTTGTATATAATTGAATCAAGGTAAAATGTTTGTATATCAAATATCTGTCTCTCTCGCTTTATACAAACATATATTATACATTGTGTTTTGTATTATGTGTTTGTATAAAGTGAGAAAGAGAGAAAGACAAAACAGAAAGGGTAGGGGAATATTTGTATTGTATAATTATAAGTGTATAAGACGAAGAAATATGTATTTGCATATATATATATATATATATATATATATATATATATACACTTTTCTCTCGCTTTATACAAATAGAAACACAATTTATATATCTCTAATTGCATAAAGCGAGGGAGCGAGCGAGAGTTTGAGGGAGAGAGGCGTCTGACAAATAGTTTGCTACATGGCACAGTTAAATCAAAGTGTTGTTATAGCATTTAATTTAAATTATTAGTTTGTCATTATATACAATTTTCTCTTATAGAATTGTGTCTCCTTTAATTACGACTTATTATATATAGTAATATTTTAATTTTAATTTTAATATTTTTCTTTTTAAATAGAAAAATATTACAAATTTGGTCAACTCTAAAATTTTTACGTATATTGTATTACTGGATGAAGGGAGTAAGATATATTATTTCAAAATGGTCGGTGGCCCCTTAATGTTGGCACGAAGTTTCACTTAGGATTCTCAAGTGGACGATGTTCATTTTAGACACCCCATGTAGGGTCACGATGTGTCAAACACTCGCGAATGACGTATAAAGTAGCTAATTAAATGACGACATTTGTCAAAAACAATTTGTAGATAATGAATTTTTAGTAAACATGTAAAGTAACCAATGCTTGAATGACACGTGGATTTTTGTCCATATAATTTTTTTTAAAAAAATTAAATGTATAAAATTCCCATATGACCCCCCCCCCCCCAATTGTCTTCTACAAAACCCCATACCCATTTGAAAAATCACCTGCCCCCCCCCCCCACCCTCTCCAAATACCCCTATTTATTTGCAAAAAAATCTACACATACTCGTTCCCCCACCCCATTGTCTTCTCGAAATACCTCCATCGCTTTTTTGCTAAAACATATGGGCACCTACACACTCTTTCTTTTTTGTTAATGTCTTTTTCATACTTTTTTAAATTCTAATTCGCAGGTTTATAATTCACCTAAAATTAAACTAATTCCTCTTTAAATATTAAATTCTTTCGAGAAAGAATCTCATGAATAATTTAATATTTTATCCTTAAATGAGTCTATTCTTAAATTTCTAAAGTAGTGTCAATCTTTTTTCATCATTGTACTGCAACTATTTTTATCCACCATATTGGATATTTAAGTTTGCAAAAATGATGGCTAGAAATGGGAAAGAAGAAGAAAAATAATTAGGAATCAACTAAATACATTTTTCATGCGCGCTCAATAAGTGTATTACACTCACTAAGCCATGAAAAGAAAAAAGTGTCAAAAGGACACAGCGCGACTCTACATGAGGTGTCTAAAATGAACATTTCCCATTTGAGGTGTCTAAGTGAAACTTCGTGCCAACTTTAAGGGGTCCTTGATGGGTTAGGCCTTTGAAAATTACATTAACAATACAACAAATCATAAAAATTAACAACTTACAATATTGGAAAACATATTAACCCTCAAAATTTCACAACTACCACTAGGGTTGTTCATGGTTATGGTTAAACAACCAAATCAAATCGTAACCGATTTAAAAAATTGATATTTGATTTTATATGATTTTTAAAATTTTAAAACCTATACTATTTTGTTTGGTTTTGGTTTTACTAAAAAACAACTTAAAAAACAACCAAACCAAACCGATTAATTAGAAATGTAAATTTAATAATTATTTATAAATAAATATTAATATTTTGTTAAATTTTAAGTAACTTAAGTCTTTAACTTTATAATTTTCTCAAGCCTAACACTTAAATTTTATCTCAATTACAATCCTAAGTCTAATTCCATTAAAATTTATTACATATCATACCTTTCATAAGATAGTCACACACTTTCTCTTAATTTAATAACTTTGTTTGTGTAATGACAACTCTAGTATTGCTTAACTGAACCAACAATAGCTCTTCTGCGGATTGTTTCATGTACTAGATATTGTTTTTATCAAGATACGTATGTCCTAAAAAATTTATTACTTTCAAATAGAAAAAATCAGAAAAACTGAACCAAATCGAACAAAACCGTCAATAACCAAACCGATAATTATTTTTTTCATTTTGTTTGGTTTGATTTTAGAAATTTTAAAAAAAATGACTAGATTTATTTATATTTTATTTCAACCAATACCCGATCCAAACCGAACCACGTACTCCCCTAACTACCACATAAACTAAAACAAATGATGTAAAGTATATTATTTGAAAATTACATTAAGAATACTATGAATTGCAACTTAAAGTATTTAAAAACATATGAATTAGAGCAACTTGGGGGATCAAATTTCAAAAGTTACAAAGAGAGAAACTTGCTTTAGGTACTTATGGTCAAGTTCAGAAATTTGTAAAGACGAAAACTAATTTAATATTGGCTTAACCCATTGGTGACCCCCTAAAGTTGGCACGATATTTTCACTTAGACACCTTAACTAGACAATGTTCATTTTAGACACCTGATATAGCGTCCCGCTATGGTATTTTCATACTTTTTGCTTACCTGGCATAATGAGTGTGATGCACTCATTGACCAGCGCGTGAAATAGCCTTTATTAATTTTTCATTATTTCTTCTTCTTCATCATCATCATCATCATCATCATCATCATCATCATATTTTTAGCCACCATTTTATCCAAGTTAAATTTCATCCATTAAAAATGAAGATTTGACAAAACTAACGAAAAATATTTTTTAAATCTAAAAATAAATCCACTTACAACATTTTTCTTGAAAGAATTTAATATTCGTTTCTTTAAACTAAGCTAAAAAATTTATTTGAGATAGTAATGGCATGCAGATGAGGGGTGGGTACTTCCGATGCAGGGTTTGGGGCTATTTGGAGGTTGGGCTTTGGGGCTTTAGAGAAGTTGCTTTTGTGGGTGGAGGGGGTGGAGTGGGGGTGGGGGTAGGGATGGGTTTGGAGAAGACAACTTGGGTGGGCTCTTTTATTTATTTAATTTTAAAATTATTTGGATAGAAAATATTATGTGTCATTAATTCATTGTTCAATTTTTATTTTTATTTAAAATAATTAATTAACAATTTCTTTTATACAAATGACATATGACATCATTTAATTTGTCACTTTACACATCATTCGTTAGCTTAACCCACTCACCTTATGTATTTTTATTGATATTAAGAAAAATGTTAAAATGAAACAAAAAACTCTACATCGGGTGTCTAAAATAAACACTGTCTAGTTAAAGAGTATAGGTAAAATATCGTGTCAACTTTAGGGGGCCATCAATAGATTAGCGCTTTAAAATTTAACCTTCATATACTATTTTATCTAATTTGATGGTTCTCTAAACAACAAGTATGTACTGCCTTTTCCCTAACAAAATTTTCACTTCTCTTTGCAAGCTTCACTTTCACTAAAAAAAAATTTTAACTTAAAACTCAAACAATCTCAAATTTGAATTAACACTAATAGTTTCTAAAAAATGTGATGATTTTTGAAATTTCACATGTACCCCATAAATTAAAATAAAAAATAACATGTATTATTTAAAAGTTACGTTAAAAATATTATAAATTACATATATGATTAGACAAATAAAATACTCTCTAAATTTAAAAAAGGATGACTTGATTTTGACTTGGAACAGAGTTTAAGAAAAGAAAGATTCTTTTAATCTTGTGGTTCTAAATTAAAAGTTACGCCAAATGTATCAAAATACCCTTTAATATTGTGGTCTTAAATATGCTACGTGAAATGTTAAAATTAAAGTGTTGCCAAAAAAAGAAAGAGATCATTCTTTTTCAAACAAGCTATAAATGAAATATGAACATTCTTTTTAAAACAGAAATGGTAATAATTATTGGAACTGTGCTTGCACAGATTATATATAAAATAGATTTTAATTGAGATTGACGTGTGGAAAAACATATACTTCAGAATGAAGGAAGGAATACTCGTTATGTAACCAACACTAGTAGGATAACAGAGATTGGTAGTCGTTTCATCTTTGTGAAACTACTATTACTCATCATTTCATGTCTCTGTAAGTGACGAATCCTCTACCTTTTCCGCGCTCCTCAACTCAGTTGATTTCTCGGTTCCCCAATTGCTCATCACTTTGCTTCAATTCCCTTCCTATTGAAATTGAAATTAAAACTAGCACTACTAGTACCAACGACAGTAATGGTGGTTTACCTGAGAATGAAGGAATTTATGGAATTAAAGTGCCCAGACAAAGATATATTGCCACTTTTAAATTGCAGCTGTTGGATGCTATCACTACCACTATGTATAACTCACTCGATAAAGCCCATCAATTTGGACATCTATCATTGTAAGTTTTCCTTTCCTTCAGCCATTTCTCACCTTTCCATCTTACATTAAAAATCATAATCACTCTACACATACTGCATTTCTAATGCTCTTACTTTTTAGGTTATTTTTGTATTCACATTGGTAGGCTGGGTTGCCCCTCTAGGACGACCAATTTTGTCTTAAAATTACATTGTGTATGTGTGTGTGTGTGTATATATATATATATATATATATATATATATATATATATATATATATCAAAATCATATATATTTAAAATTGGATACCCTCGCAAAAAGCTATTATGCCTTTGTCACGATGCTAATGGGTGTCCATTTGAATGAGTGAGTTCCGGGCTTCGAACCCCAAACTGGTGGGGCACTGGGGCGCGGTTACTAATTACTATTGGAAGAATCTTACTTCACTACTTTATGGATGGAGAGTCGGGGAGCTACCTTTCATGGTAATAACTATTTGTTCTCTAATGTATTTAACAAAGTGTAGTAATTTGTGTCATGTGAGAGGTGATAGTTGAAGTAAAGTAAAATGGATTCTTGTCCTTGAGAATCGGGGTAACCTGTTTTTCTTGGAGCAGTTGTGGAGTGTTATACCAAAGAACGGGGGAATGACTCCTCAAGTAGTTCTTCCTCATTGAACTGGTCTTAACTTAAATAAGTCGACCCTTGTGATTCGCGTGAAGTATGGCCTATATGTTCGGTGGAGAATATGATCCACAAATCGTTGTTGCTTTCCTCTCTCTTATATGTGCCCCAAATTGATTAGGTTACTAAGCATGGGAGATAATGTGATATACTTTGTGGTGGGTTTCAAATCTTATAACATAATAAGGATTGAGTCAAGACGTGAGACTTGGTACGATTGGGTAAAAAGTGGTTGCAAAACTATGACAAGAACTAGTTTCATCCAAAAGACAATAGAGTTGCTCTATTTCACTGAGTTTCTTTTTTCTTTTTATTACCAAGAATTTTGTTAGTGACCTGCCCTTTGGACCAATTACAACCTTTTAAATCAAGGAGTAATAGGCCCGCCACTCTACCCTTCTCCACTTAAGCACCGCACTTCGCTTTGTATGGTGTGGGGCTTGAACCTCCAAACTAAGCCACAAATCCTCCACCTTTTGCCACTCCAGCTAGGCATTGGGGGCATTTCATTCAGTTCTTTTGTTCGAGGAACTTTAACAAATATGGTTGATATATAAGTAACATTAATATGCAAGATCACAAAATAACAATAATCATCATTCCTTAGAGGGCATTCAATACGAGCTACATTAGAACTCAGAAGCAACGACGACAACAAGAAATTAGGGGCACCTCGATGATCAACATATTGCATTTAGCATATCATTTTTGTTAGATTCTAACTCTTATTTCGTGCATTTTTTTTTCTAATTTAAGGATTTTGTTTTGATTTTGATTATTGAATAAGATAATCCAAGGTAAACAACTTATTAGCCTTTAATTTAATTAGAAAACAAAATCTATATGACGTCCTTGATTTCCATTCTACGAATATGGATAAAAGAATGTATTCTCTGAGAATGAATTTTATGTGGTAAGGCAACGATGACTTGAAAAAAATTCACTTGGTTAGATGGGATGTGCTAACATGCAGTAACTTAGTAAGAAGGGACGAGGTTCGGGAATAAGGCTCCCAAAAATCTCAAATCGAAGTTTAATAATGAAATGATTTAGGTGACTTGAATCTAATGAGCAATCACCATGGACGGATTTAACTAGGATGAAGTGTGGTGTTACTTCAGTCTTTGGGCCTAACCCACACTCCAAAAGTTATATCAATGGGAGGACATTGTGCAAATGACATTGTGCTCTAACATTTGAAGGAGAGAGAAGTAGAGAGAGGAGACCTTTTCATTCTTCATGCCTAGGGCTAAATATTTGGGTTATGTGCAAATTTTATCTTAGGGGCCTAACATCACGTGAGATGGGTCCTGCTATTATACCATGTAAAGTTAGATTTTGGACCTAACTCACTCTCCAAAAGCTATCTTGACGTACAAGGATTGTCCAAGCTAACTCACCTAAGATCATCCATCTAATTAACCACCAATATGAAACTTTTTTTGTTCTTGAAAATATGGTATGAATAGTAACTAGACAATTAAACCTATTAAAAAACTCTATGGAAAGCTAGCAAGATATAGAAATTTAATGGCATGAAAATATTCTTGAAAGATCCAATTGGCTTGGCCAAAGGACACATAAAAAACTATGCTTACACATCTAAAAACTATACCAACAGCAAGATGCATTTGTCGGAGAGGCCTTGACAAATCAAGAATGGAATTTAAGCTTC
This sequence comes from Solanum lycopersicum, assembly GCF_036512215.1. NCBI lineage: Eukaryota > Viridiplantae > Streptophyta > Magnoliopsida > Solanales > Solanaceae > Solanum > Solanum lycopersicum. The sequence goes on from NC_090802.1 coordinate 22,631,250, forward strand.
AAGAGGTTACTGAATGATTGGGGCTTTGAGAAACTCGCAAACTTCTTGAAAACCTTGGAACAATTTTATTACAAAGTTTGGTAATAAATCACAGTGTAATTGTAGAATATTACAGAATAATAAGAGTTATTGTAGAATATTTTCTTTTATTTGTTTTGATTGATTTCCTTTTATAGGATTCTTGTATTTGTATAAATACCTTGTATATTCATGACTAGAACAACTTCTTTCATTAGATTACATGGTATCAGAGTCTAGGGCTAAAATTTCTTAAAAGGTTCGACTCTTTTCCTGGCAGCTTAAGAAAAGGTTGAGTCACTCACTAGGAGTGACAAATTTATCTCACCAGCACCATAAGAAGAGATAGAGGGTGATTTTTTGGCCAGAGAGAACATCTCTGATCTAGGTGGAATTGAGTGAACCTCACGCATCACCTGCACCTCATTTCTGTCTTCCACTCGCTTGCGTTTGGTCCAACGCATCTATTTTTTTGGCTTACTGCTCCGACATCTTCTCGTCAATCACGACACATTCTGGTATTCTTCTAGTATTGAATCTCTATTTGAACGTTTGTACTTAGTCTTCTGGTATTCGTATTTTGTTATTGCTAAGTCTCAAAAATTTGGGTTTCAAAAATTTGGGTTCGGAAATTGGTTAAACAACCCTTGTTCTGTCAAATTTAGACATTCTAGTTATAGATCATTTGTTGCTTTTGTTGCTCGTATCAGCTCTCTAACATGGTTGAATATTATTTGGTTTATTGCCCATACTTCTTTGCTGATTCCACAACACATTGTGTGTTTCTTCAATTTGGTACACTTATTTGAGAGGAGCTGGTGGGTTAGACATGTTGAACTCTTTTTGTTTTATGTCAATAATTACACTAGATAAGTTTGTTAGAAATCTGATTAAGAAAATTTTTGTTTCGTCCGATGAGTATGCAAAAAAATTTCATTTTCAAATATCACTCAAGGAACCCATTTCATTTACTACATTTGCAGAGTAAAGGAAAACATGTCTTTTCTCCACATCTAATACATGTGTGATTGATTTAGGTGTCACAAATCACATGACAGATACTTCTAATATGTTTCTACCTTTCGATCACATAAAACACTTTCTCGTGTGACGGTAGCTGATGGTTCGACTTGTAACATTGTGGGACAAGGACCGTTAAACCATCCTCAACTATCACCTTGTCATCCGTGTTAAGACCTTAATTATTATCTCATTCTTTCCCTATTATTGTGTGTTTCGTGATCTTACGACAAATCAAGTAATTGGTAAGGGGTATATATTCGATGATCTCTATATTCTTGATGAATGGGAGACTTGATTTGGTGCCTACTCCTGTGTTATGTCTCCCTTCGAAGCACATTATCGTTTGGGACATCCTTCATTACCTATGTTAAAAATGCTTTGTTCCCAATTTCAAAATGTTTCTTCCTTAGATTGTGAGTCATGCCGATTTGCAAAACACCATCGCATGTTGGTAGGCCCAAGGGTTAATAAGCAGGTTGGATTAACTTTTGAATTAGTTCATTCTAATGTTTGGTGACCACGTCCCGTTGCTTCCAAAATTGGGCATAAGTATTTTGTTACTTTTGTGAATGATTTTTTCTCGAATGACTTGGATTTATTTTATGAAGAGTCGTTCTGAAGTGTTTACTCACTTTTGTGCCTTCCATGCTGAAATGAAAACTCAATTTAGCGCTTCGGTACGTATGCTAAGGAGCGATAATGCCAAAGAATACAGGTCAGAATTATTTCAGCCATATATGAGACAACACAATATTCTCCATCAGTCTTCATGTGTTGATGCACCATCTCAAAATGAAGTTGTTGTGAGGAAGAATAGGCATTTACTTGAGACAGCTCGAGCACTTCTGTTCCAAATGAAGGTTCTGAAACAGTTTTAGGCAGATGTAGTCTCTCTTGTTTTTTGATTAATGGGGTGCCATCTAGTGACCTTGTTGGTAACATGCCTTATAGTGTTCTTATCCTGAACAAGTCTCTTTTCGGTGGAATCTAAGGGTTTTTGAAGTACATTTTATGTTCGAGATGTTCGACCATTTTTTACCAAGTTAGATCCCAAAGCATTGAAATGTGTTTTCCTTGGTTGGTCTTGAATTCTGAAGGGATATCGATGTTATTCTACTGAAACTTAAAAAATATTTTGTGTCAACCGATGTGGTATTTTCAGAGAGTACCCCATTTTTTCTATGCACCTCCATTTTCTATTATTTAGGAGGAAGATGAGTGATTAGTATATCAATTTACCCATGCTTTGAAAGAACAATTAAATGATATTACTCCATCTCCCCATTCTTCTATTGAGCATCAATCAACTATTGTGCCTTCGAAACCTGCTCCGTTTGTGCTAGGAAAACCTCCAATTGTTCAATTTTACTCGAGGAGGAGAGAGACCAATGAAACATGTCCTGTGCCAGTTCCTTCATCATCTGGAATAAGGTGTTCGAGAAGTGTGAAAGAAGATTGGTCAACTGGAAGAGTCAATATCTCTCCCTTGGCGGGAGACTCGCTCTCATTAATAGTGTTCTCGACTCCATGCCTACCTACATGATGTCTATCTTTCCTATCCCAGATGGGGTCATTGACAGACTTGATGCAATAAGGAGGAATTTTCTATTAGAAGGAAATAGTGACACTAAGAAAATCCACTTGGTTAAGTGGGATGAATTGATTGGGAGCAAACAGAAAGGAGGTCTTGGGGTAAGGATTTTGAAGATTCAGAACTAAAGCTTTATAATGAAATGTCTATGGAGAGTAGCATCTAGTGAACAAGCACTATGCGAAAAGAACTTATCAAGCAGAAGTATGAAATGAAGGATAAATTGTCTACCAAAATGGTCACTAGTACTTGTGGAACTAGCATCTGGAGGGCCATCAGAAACCTTTGGCCAAAATTAAGAGAAAAATTGCAGCATTAGAGTAGGAAATGACATGAAGGTCTTCTTCTGGGAGGACAACTGGTTAGATCAAGGCTCCCTAAAAGCCCTTTTCCCAGATATCTACATTCTGAACCAACAAAAAAAGACATTGTGGCACAAGTTTGGTCAAATCAGGGATGGAATTTGAGTTTTAGAAGACCTTTAAATGATTGGGAGATCCAAAGGCTAGTAGATTTCTTTGGAATCCTTGAACGATTCAAAGGAACCTCCACCTCCCAAGATAGGTTATTTTGGAATCATAACTGCAACAGAAATTTCGGGGTGAAGGAAGCTTACAAAAAGTTCAACTCTTTCACCCATCAGGTTACTGGCTGGCCATGGAAATTTATCTGAAAAGTTAAAATACCTCCTAAAGTGTCATGCTTCACTTGGCTACTAGTGAAGCAGGTTGTTATCTTGACTCAGGAAAACCTCATAAAAAGGGGTATCCAACTGAGTCCTACGTGTTTCCTGTATGGAGAAGAGGCTGAAACAGTCAACCACCTCTTTCTTCACTGTAGGATCACTAATATTTTGTGGAGCATTTTCATCAATTCAAAGGACCTATTTTGGGTGATTGTCCAGGCCCTGAAGATATGGAGTAGCTTTGCCTACGTTTCTGGTCACAAAGAAAGATGGAAGATCATCCCCACCTATATCTGGTGGTCTGTGTGGAAAGGAACCTCAGATGCTTCCAGAACAAAAGCAACAACATCCAAAAGATGAAGATGAATTGCTTTTTTTTTTAATTTTACTTTTGGTGTAAACAGGAGTATATAGAAGATCTAGAATCAGTAATGAATGTTTTAGGCACCTTGTAATTAATGTTTATTTAGGATTGAAGATCTTCCTTATACTCATTTGTAATTAGTAAACTTTTAACAAGTTGTGGAAGGTTTGATTTTTTGGAATGTAATACAAGACTGTTACCTTCTCAAAAAAAATCTTCTGCCATCTGATTCTTCAGAAAACCTTGACCTCCTTATTGCTTTTCGCAAAGGTACACGTACTTGCAAATCCACATATCCCATTGCTAATTTTGTTTCCTATGACCATTTATCCTCTGCGTCTAGATCTTTGATTGTCTCTCTAGGCTCATTCTTTGTACCCAAAATAGTTAAGGAGGCTTTGCATCATCCTGGATGGTCTGAGGTAATTCCCGAGGAAATACATGCCTTAGGAAAATCACACGTGGGATTTGGTGGATTTATCGATGGTTGATACGCTCAAACTTACTTCTCAAATAAGAAGTAAATCAGTCGTGTCAAGTAAATAACCCAACTAGTGAGGTTGGGATCGTTCCCACGAGGAAAATAGTCTAGACTTGACTTCAACTTGTTATTACTATTGCTTGGTCAATGACTTCCTTGGAAAGTAAAAAACATAAAAAGGGTGGTTTCTATTTCTAAATGAGTGGAAATAAATAACAAACTTGAAAGAGACACTTAACAGCTTTGACAGTTGGATTTTAATCAATTAATCAAGGTAACTAGGGTTTACGTGTTCCCCACAGGTTCATAACTTGATAATTCTAACTATAACAATTCTTTCCTAGTATCTTGCATGCAAAGTGATAAGTTATGTATTTCTAAATCCTTAGTCCGACATCTAGAAAATCTCACTCCGCACCTTGGTCCGGCTACGTGTGTTGCTATTCTAACCCTTATCCTTGCCTCATATTAAGCATCGTATTCGATATTTGACTAAGTTATTACCTCGTACCAATCAATACTAGCCTATTAGATAGTATACACTAAATCTATGTTAATAATTCTTTTCCTATTATCTACCTCCTTGGTCCGGCAAGTAGCATTAAGGCGAGTTCTAACGTTGGCCTTCTGTTAAAAAGACTTTTAAGCGAATGAATTATTAATACATGCAAGACACTAATCTAGAATTGTTATTTTAGTTAGGGTTTATCTCATTATTTGCCTATGGTTCCCACAACCCTAGTTATGGAGTTTAGTTACTCATAGCCATAAACACAATATTCAAATATATTAAATACGAATTCATGTACTTAGTTCAATGAGAAAGAATAAAATCCAAAGTTTGCTTGATTAATCTCCAAAAATCACTTGCAAGAATCTCAAAATCTAACAATAATACACAAAGTCTAATAATACGGAGTCTAACTATCTGGTGTCTAACCTCAAAAACGAGGTTTTTCGACGGCAAGTATGACGGACCGTCATGGGCACAACGGTCCATCGAGGGTCTTCGTTCTAAAACACTTCAACTCTTGGAATCTGGGTTCTGGGATCAATTCTCTGATCTTCACGACGAACCTGCAGGACGAGCCATCAGAGCCACGAAGGACCGTCACAAGCTTTGTAATCCCACACTTGGTCAGACTTCCCCATCTTCCTTCAGCAACTGCCCTACGCTGCCACCTACGAACCGTCACAAGCACGATGGACCGTCACAAGCTCCGTAGGTGGTCTCTTCTGCATTTCTTCGCTCAAAATCTCCGCATTCAGCTTTGGACAGATTTCCTGCAAAATAAAGAGAAACTTACATAAAAATTAGCACAAAAAGGCTTTTGGACACACTAAACTTAAGGAAAAAGTATTAATAATACCGTGAAACCACGGTATATCAACACCCTCAACTTAAATTCGTTGTTTGTCCTCAAGCGACGCACTATGACTCACTACACAATCTTTGTACAATAGTATCCATGTTTTATCCTTTGCAATCATTTGGCTATCAATCCCGATTAATCTCATCAAATCTAAGCATGCTATCACTACTAGGCTTGAATTTTGTGGGATTAGAACATGATACAGACTCACCACGCACTAACACCTATCCTCTTTGATTTCTCACCAAGGAGCTAACAATTCTGGTATTACAACTAGTGTCCTCACTTTAAAACAAAATCCTCCTTTTTCACACAATGATTTTAGTTTGAGTATAAGGATTACTTTTCAACACTCACTCTCAGAACAAAGTCACACTCATTCATACGTTTTGCCATAAGCTTGCCCTTATTTTCACTACCTTAAGTTCGTTGTACAACCCTTAGGATCACGATAGGACTTTTTTATCTAGTAACATAGGCTCGGTGTCAGGTAAGGTATATTTTGGTATACTTTAGTGACTTTTTGCCCTCCTTGACATATCGGCTAAACCTTCCACCGTCTCTCATTTTATCTCGCCCAGTTTCTCATATTCTTTCACCTTGCTATTTTCTCTTCTTTCTTCATTTGTGTAAGTGACTCTCTTTTTTTTCTTGCTTGTATTTCTTGTGGATTTTTCTTTTTCTTTACTTTTCTTTTCATCTAATTCTTGAGTCACTTTACTTTTGTTATTTCTCTCTCTTTGTTCTTTCAACCCCACTTTCCAGAGCATTCCTCATAGTAGCCACCCTCACCTCATGGCTTTGCCATGAGTCAAGGTACACAATACCCAAAGTTGGGTCAGGGCCATAACGAAGGTTGTTTATGCATTAGCCACCCTCAACTTATGCTTTTGGCATAAGCTGAGGTGCACATGTCCAAGGAGGGACCAGGTCCAACACATTGTTTCCAGAAAAGATCAGTTGGGGTGAAAAAGAAAGGTCTAATTTTAAGCTCAGATTATTTGGATCAAAGAAGGATAAATTTCATTTGGTTTATTTTATTTAGGCTAGAAATGGGCTATATTGAATAAGGGCCTATGATCATTTCCTAATTGTCTATTACATCTTACTTTTAGCAGGACTAACCAGGCAAGTTCTAGCTCAGTCCAATAGTGGACTATTCAAATTTCCTCACACTCACTTGACATCTCATCACTATACCAGATTATCAGACACCTAGTTCGAATTAAAGACTTAAGGTAATGCAATGGTGTAACTCTATTTCATGCATAGGGCCACACAATTATCAGTTACTATGCCTAGTCATGCATTATTTTCCAGTTTATCAAGATATCATTTTAGCCATCATGCTTCAGACTTAAACTATTTACAAAAGATATAAACATGCCGGTTCAACAGAAAAAGTAATCAGTCTTTTGGGCAAAAAGAACACAGGCAAGAAAACCCCAAAAGAGGATAGTGAATTGGGCTACTCAGACTTCACCCTAACACTCACTATCCATTTACCCCACCCCCAATAAAAAGTCATGCAATTGTCCCATTGCATAAAAATCTAAATACAAGAGTGGTAGGTGAAGCAAACCTGTGGCGCAAAGCACCGTCGATCAGCAAGATAGTGGGTCCGGTTCCCCGGAACCCACATCCTCTGCAGTCTGGACACCCTCAGTGGTGTCCTCAGCAACATCCGCACCATCAGTAGTGCCTCCTACTATCTCCACAGTGCGGGAGCTAGACGCCCCAGCCGCTAACTCAGATGCTCTCAATCGATGCGCCTCTTCCTCAGCAAGGGAGGCTCTCCTCGCAGCCTCTATATCACGGCGCTCCTTCTTCCGTGCTCGCACCTCGTCCTCTGCTCAACCCCTACGCATCTTGGCACTCTCTCGAGGGGGAGGTGGTGGAATGTCAGAGGTAGCAAATAAGGCCCCCAACACGGTGTCCTCAGCAGGATCGACAGAAGGGGCCTCAGACTCCGGCACCCTAGCCTCTAAGATCGTGTCGATGTCTGCACGAAGACTATCGACTGCAGCCTGAAGAGTCGACACATCCACCGGAGGGACTGGTCGGGCTAGCACTCTCAACTCAAAGGCGTCTAGGCGCTGGTTAAGCTCAGCGATCTTCGGCTCTGTAAACTACATCATCTTCCTCTCTAGACGCTCTTCGGACTTAGTAATCGACTTCTGCATCCACGGCTGGATATGATGCAGAAGAGTGGCCATTTGTGCCTCTAGTTTTTTGACCCTTGCAAGCGGGACCAGTGCCGATAGAGGGGCTGTGTGGGAGGAGCTCGGGGTGGTGCTACTACCCGGGATAGACTCGACCGGGGTAGTGTCATTGGACGCCTGGGTGGCTGTGCGTGCCTGGGCTACCGTGTCAGCAAGATCATCAGCAAGTGGGGGCAGCTCTGGACGGGGCCCTCTGCGTGAAGCCAACTCATTGGCCTCGTCTCTGATGAGGCCGACGTTTACAGTGCCCTGCGGGGTCTTAAGCTGATCTACGTGCCATATGGGCACACCTGCGGACCTGCAAAGGGCAAAGATCATGCACGGGAAGGGGTAGGTAGTAGTGACCTTGAATTCCCTCTCGTGCATGACTTCCTGGAGAAGCCATGCGAAGTCCACCTCGAATCCAGCTATCATCGCTGCCATCAACACTGCTCGATCCCAAGTAACGATGTTATTAGCAACTGTGGGGGAAAGGCAGTGACGGACGAGCAGCCACAAGAACTTTGTTGTTAACGTGAGGCTGGCCTTCTTGATGGCCCCCTTCGGCTCAGTGACCCAATCGGCACCCTCTCCATCTACTGACAGGTGGAGGGCCATCAACCTCTTGGTGGTCTCTCTCAGTGCTGGCTCGCACAAGAACTGGCCATCCTTGACTATCTGCCAGCGGTAGTCAAACTCAGCAGTGAGGGGGGTCCGAGTAGCATAAATAGTCTCGCCGTATAGAAACCAGCGGATGACTGGAAGGGAAATGTCAACCTGCACACCCCGAACTCGGACCTGCTCCAGTGGGGCCCGTTTAGCAGGGGCAGCCCGCCTATCGATCTGTGATCGGAGAGTCGCTACGTAGGATGCGTAGAACTCTTGGACCATTTCCTTGTTGTATTGTCCCAACAATGTGTTGTCCACTCCAAGCAATGCCTAGTGAAAAGGTTGTGGATCTCCGGCATCGTTGGGAGACTCCCTGTAAGTACCCGCCACTCCAAAGTGAGTGTTCAAGTCATCATTCCTTTATCAGTCAGGAACTTGGCGTCGGAGTTGACTTGAAACTGCCCGTCGACACACCACCAGTTGGGCTGTTCAGTGGCTGGAGTGGGTACTTGAGCTGGTGAGCTGGATGTAGAGTCTGAACTATCAGCCTCATCAGACGAGGCCGACGTTGTAGCAGTGGCGGGTGCGGGAACCTCAGCAGAGCCAGAGGCTTCCTCGGACCATGATACTCCTAAGGAGCCAGAGGCTCCTTTCTCATTTGTGGCTGACCCAGAGGGTGTGCCGGTCAGTGTGCGCTCCTCATCAGACTGGGAGGCAGTGACTACGCCAGACGCCACCTTTTTGGGTGTGGCTCTGGGAGCATGTGCAGCATGGTAAGGTGTGGAAGTGCCTGGGGGCACATACTCAGGGTCCCGCTCATCATCAGAGCCGATGATCATGCGTGCAGACGGGGCGACAGACTTTGATCGCCCGCGTCGTAGGTTCGGTCTTGCTTGGGTGCCATAGTATATAGTACCTGCAAAGGATCACTATTAGTACGAGTAGTGGCAAACAAGACAAGCAAAACCATACGAAATAAAATAGTGAAAATAGTATGTATTGCTGTAGAAACAGTGACAGACGACGGGCCTGGTGACGGATCGTCGTGACTATGATGGACCATCGTGAGATCCGTCGTGTTTTACTTAGACTATGTATATATAGAGAACCCTGAAGGAGAGTCTCTGACTAGCATAACGGTGTGTGCAGGACGGACCATCACAAGTACGACGGTCCGTCGTATGACACTTGAGAAAAAAATGAGAGACCCTTAGAAACAGGGTCTCTGACCATCATGACGGTCTTGCAGGACGAACCGTCGTGGGTACGATGGTCCGTCACATGTGTCTGTTGAAGGACACTTGGAAAAAAATGAGAGACCCTTGAAACAGGGTCTCTGTCTAGCATGACGGTTGTGTAGGACGGGCCGTCATGAGTACGACGATCCGTCACATGTGTCCATTGGGATAGGGGTGCTAGGGCTTTTGCGACAGACCCTATGACGGTCCGTCGTGGGTACGACGGTCCGTCATCGGGGTCTCGTTCTGAATGACAGTGACAGAACTAAGGATACCCTAAGCATCCCCGATGAACCCACATCAACCTTGTAGTGTTTTGGACCTACATGTGTCTAACCCAACTACCTAGGAAACTAGCCATGCAAAAGCACCTATGTCTAGGGTGGTAAACATGGCAATTTCGAACATTTGTAACCTAGGTTAGAGAGAATCATCTAAAGTAAAAAACATACGAAGAGGAACTAAGCATAATACTAACTAGTAAACAAAAATGCAAGATAAATGAGTATAAATTTGAGACACATACCTGAGAAATGGAGAAAAACAAATGCACAAGTACTCTGTGGCAAGATAGACACTCACAGCAGCAGTTTCCACTAGTAGATAACACTTTAGGTCTTTGGAAACTTGTGAGAGGGCAATGATCGGTGGTTGGTATAGAGATAGATTGTGGAAGTAGAGAAGGGAAAAGTAATGGGAGAAATAATGAAGTAATGGGGGTGAAATGAGGGGTTGGGGAGTTTAAACGGTCTAATTTTGAAAAAAAGGGTCCAGCCGGGTCGGGTCGGGTATACCTCATTAATCACGCGACGGTTCCCCGACGACGGTCCGTCGCAGTTATGACGACCCGTCATTTGTTCCGTCGCGTGTGCCCTAGTTTCAAAATAACAGAAAAACGTACCTGGTACGACGGATACATATAACGGTCCCGCATCTAAGGTTTACGTGTTCCCCACAGGTTCATAACTTGATAATTCTAACTATAACAATTCTTTCCTAGTATCTTGCATGCAAAGTGATAAGTTATGTATTTCTAAATCCTTGGTCCGGCATCTAGAAAATCTCACTCCGCACCTTGGTCCGGCTACGTGTGTTGCTATTCTAACCCTTATCCTTACCTCATATTAAACATCGTATTCGATATTTGACTAAGTTATTACCTCGTACCAATCAATACTAGCCTATTAGATAGTATACACTAAATCTATGTTAATAATTCTTTTCCTATTATCTACCTCCTTGGTCCGGCAAGTAGCATTAAGGCGAGTTCTAACGTTGGCCTTCTGTTAAAAAGACTTTTAAGCGAATGAATTATTGATACATGCAAGACACTAATCTAGAATTGTTATTTTAGTTAGGGTTTATCTCATTATTTGCCTATGGTTCCCACAACCCTAGTTATGGAGTTTAGTTACTCATAGCCATAAACACAATATTCAAATATATTAAATACGAATTCATGTACTTACTTAAATGAGAAAGAATAAAATCCAAAGTTTGCTCGATTAATCTCCAAAAATCACTTGCAAAAATCTCAAAATCTAACAATAATACACAAAGTCTAATAATACGGAGTCTAACTATCTGGTGTCTAACCTCAAAAACGAGGTTTTTCGAACTATTTATAAAAAAACAAAAACCTAATTTAACAAGGATTCTAATTGCTGGAAATCTGCCAAAATGCGGCTGGGTCGACGGGTCTTGCGACGAACCGTCATGGTCGTGACGGACCGTCGTGGACTCCGTCGTCCCATACTTGTGCACTTTATTTTGTTGCTCTCTTCATTCCCCTCGACGGCAAGTATGATGGACCGTCATGGGCACAATGGTCCGTCGAGGGTCTTCGTTCTAAAACACTTCAACTCTTGGAATCTGGGTACTGGGATCACTTCTCTGATCTTCACGACGAACCTGCAGGACGGACCGTCAGAGCCACAACGGACCGTCACAAGCTTCGTAATCCCACACTTGGTCAGACTTCCCCATCTTCCTTCAGCAGCTGTACTACTCTGCCACCTACGGACCGTCACAAGCTCCGTAGGTGGTCTCTTCTGCATTTCTTCGCTCAAAATCTCCGCATTCAGATTTGGATAGATTTCCTGCAAAACAAAGAGAAACTTATATAAAAATTAGCACAAAAAGGCTTTTGGACACACTAAATTTAAGGAAAAAGTATTAATAATACCGTGAAACCACGGTATATCAACGGGAAAGAAATTTGTGGGATGTAAGTGAGCATTCATAGTTAAAGTAAATCTAGATGGTTATGTGGCCAATCTTAAGGCCACACTTATGGCTAAAGGCTATGCTAAGACTTATGGGGTGGATTATTTAGACACCTTCTCTCCGGTTTCCAAACTCACTTCTGTTCGACTATTCATTTCCCTAGCAGCATCTGAGAGTTGGGTTTACATCAATTGGATATCAAGAATGCATTTCTTCATGGTGATCTTCAAGAGTAAGTGTATATGGAGCAACCACCTGGCTTCTGCCAAAATAGGCAATCTTTACTCATGATAATCTCACCTAAAAGGACTACCAGTTATGTTCTAGATGTTATTTATGTGAAGAACAGAATGACAATCAATCATCTGATTTTACATGTTAAATTACATTAATATGAAAGGACTGATTTGAGTAATGCCCGGGGAAGTACTTTTAAGTATGGGAAGACTGGAACAAATATGATAGTCTTTCCAGCCAGAAAGGAAGATGGAGGATTGTCTAGCTTGTATTTGGTGGCCAGTATGGAGAAAGAGAGAAATCAAAGATGTTTTAAAGACAAGTGTAGTTTTATCCAAAAATGAAGATAAAATGTTTTGTCTTGTTTTATTTTTGGTGTAAATAGAATACATGGAAGATTTGGATACGAAAGGTGTCGAGAAAGATGTGCTTCTTCACGCGGTTTAGCTAATAGAGGGGTGATTTTGATGGCAGAGAACCTTAGAAAGCAAAGGTTGTACAGATGAGCTGGTGTTTCCTTTGTAAGAGGACTGGTGAGTATGTGAATCATATTTTATTACATTGAAAAACAGCCACAAGGTTATGGGATTATATGTTTACATGGTTTGACGTCACTTGGATAATGTCAAGATCAGTGAAGGGGTTGATGTCCAATTAGAAGAGTGGAGAGCATAGAGAAGAAGACACAAAGTGTGAAAGGTCACTCCTCTAGCTCTAATATTGGTCATTTGGAAAGAGAGAAATAGGAGAGCTTTTGAATGGCTGGAGATGAGCTTTACTCAATTGAGGGGTTATCTCTGATCCTTATTTTCTTTTGGTGCATCCGTGTAGTTCCTGTTTGTATAGAGGATTGATCTCTTTTGGAGAGAACCATATTTTGTAGGTCTGTCCTTTTTGGTACATCTCTTGTATACAACCTTGTTATTATCAATGAAACCCTTAATTGACTAAAAAAGTATGTTTCATGAAAGTCAGAATCCTAGAGACCCTCTTCTAAGTCGTGTAAATTGTTTTTTTTCTCCTTTTAAAAGTTAGAACATTAATTATGAAGTACCTTTTGGTGTTCAATTTCTGATTTCTGCTAATAGAATTTCTGTAATTGCATATGCCTGGACCTGATTCTCCATGCTGAACACAAAGTTATCTTAGAGGAAATGCGAGTTGAATATGATCATTATCATACCAACAATAGTAGTAATAATACTGCGATATCCTCTGGCCAAGAAAGAAATTTTACGCCAAATGAAAGGGGTTCTTACATTGTCACAAGTGATGTTGAGAAGGTTGAAAACACGGATAAATATGGCGGGGACACGGAATTGAAGAAGGCATGGACTTCAAGTTCTAATCAATTCTCAGCATCTCCATATGTATCTTTTCTCAAATTTGTCAACAAAGACTCTCTTGAGGAGTCTAGGTATGTTGATATCTTCTATAGTAGTGTGTAATGTCATAAAGTTAATTGATGATTGGGGAAATAATGGATAAAGCTATTATTGAATTGTGTATTTACATTATTACATTGAGCTCTATTTATACATACCACATGAAAAATCCTTCTCCAAATATTTCTATCTTATTCTAACACTCCCCTTAAAGTTGGTACATAAAAGTCATATGCACTGAACTTGCTACAAATGTAATTAATATTAAATTTATCAAGACTTGGTGAAAATATTTGCAAGCTGATCACTCAACTTCACAAATTTTGTAACAATATCTCCTGAGAGTATTTTTTTTCTTTGACAAAATGACAGTCAATCTCAATGGCATAGTACTCTCATAAAATATCAGATTTGATGTGACATGAAGGGCCGTTTGGTTACCACACATAAGTTCCATTTGACTGATCTCTCCAAATTGTAGCTCTCTAAGCAACTGCTAATCTAAACTAGATCATAAGTTGCTACAATCATTGCTTGATATTCTGCTTCTGCACTAGATCAAGTAACCACACTTTATTTCTTATTCTTCTCGAACATCAAATTACCTCCCACAAAAACACAATACCTGGATGTAGAACGTTTATCACAAGGTGATCCTGCCTAATCAATATCTATATATCCACAGATCTACAAATGACCTCGATCCTCGAAGATAGTCCTGTACCTGGAGCTAGGGGTGTACAGACCGAGCTGGTTCAGGTTTTCCAAAACCAAACCAAACCATTTGTCTAAAACTTTTAAATTTATAAACCAAATCAAACTAATAAAACCTGGGTTATTTTCGGGATTTTTTGTTTTTTTGGGGGGGGGGAGGTTCAAATACCAAATCGAACCATTTGTGTCGAATCTTTTAATTTTTAAATCAAACCAAATTAATAAACCTCAAAGTTTTTCAGGTTTTTGGATTTTTCAGTAAAGTATTTATACAAACATATAATTAACTTGTACTCCAAATATTTCTTTAGTCCAACCAAAAGACTACTAGTTAATGTGTTTTTTAAGAAAATAACACAAAATATGAGATGAATGATGACACTAAAATATTCAATAAAAAATAACAATGAAATCATAGAAAATAAATATTGCAAATTGATAAGTCATAATGAAAATGATCATAACTTAAAAGTACTGAATTATGCTAAAATAAGTCTAAGTATTAATTACATGATTAAGCATTAAAGAAAAAAATTAAAATTAGATTATGTGTTTTAAATGTCTAAACCAAATGTAAAACTAAAGAACAAATATTTAACATTATTGTCATTCTTAGTTTGAATTATTTGTTTTGTTAGCTAGTATTGATTTGTTTTCGAATTGAGCTTTATTAGAGTTACTAATATCTATGGACTAAAACTTTTATTGGACCATTCAAATTCAAAATATGAAAACATATAAGTAATATTTAGAAATTACATCAACGTATTTATTTTGATGTATAAAATAAATTTTGAAAATTATATATAATGTCGGGTTGGTTTGGTCTTCGGTTGATTTTTTTTAGTTAAAACCAAACTAACCCAAGTAAAGTCAGATTCTTTTTTTCCAATACTAAACCAAGTCAAACCAAATTATTAGTCGGTTTTTTTTTTATTTGCTATTTGATTCGGTTTTTAATTTGATTTTGTACACCCCTATATGGAGCTACTTTACATATCACAAAATGCAAACAACTACATCCCAATGACTATCATAGAAAGAATTCCTAAATTGACTTTAAGACACTTACAAGATAGAAATGTCAAGTCTAGTCACTGTGAGATAATTCAACTACCTATATCTTCCCGAATCACTGAGTGGCTTCTCCTGTCCTGGCATAAGTTCAACCATAGTAGTGTCAATGAGTCTATATGCTGCCATTCCAGTTTCCTCAACAATGTCTAAGCATACTTATGTCGGAAAAATAACATTATTTGATCTAAACTGAGCAACCTCAATACCTAGAAAATACTTCAGTCTGTCGAGGTCTTTAGTTCGAAAATGCTGAATGAAAGAAATGTTGCTTTAAATTAATGATACCACCTTGATCATTGTCGGTGTACCGGTTCATCAATATACACCATCAAATAAATACACAAATTTGGAGCAGAATGTTGATAAAAATATGGTGCATCTTGTTTTTTTGCCGAATTACTATCCTAATTTTGTTTGTCTAAAAGCTTACTCTTATAATGGAAATACAGAAAAAATGAAAGGCTGAAAAAACATGAGGAAATTTGATATGGGTTTAGACTTTAGACTGCTTATAATTTAGGCAACATGACAAAAGACAAGGACAGAATCACTGTTGATTTTATTAAAAAATGCTTTAGGGAAATGAGAACTATTTGAACTCAAAAACAGTGCTTTGTTGAGCTGAAGCAAGAGATCTATGATACCGGCAAAAATGTCACACCTATACATCATATATCTATTAGAACTCTTGCAGTGTTTAATATTATATGCTTTAGCTTTTTACATGGGTTTTCTCATGATAACGGTTAGTGGACATTGATTTTTCTTAACTATATATGACTTGCCATCTGAAATTTCTTGTAGAACTGCCGTATCCAGTCGCTTTTAATATCTTCCTGCAGCTTCTTTTTAATGCTGGATTTGAAGAATTGTCTGCTAGAGATCTGAGGCTGACATCAGCTCTGAATACTGATTATCTTCTTACTTTGCCAATATCTGTTGACTGGAAGAGTGCATCTCAGTCCAGCGCCATATTATTCAGGTTCGTGTAGATAATTTTTCTGAAATAGAAGAGGAAAGCGGAACTCTTATTCAAATTAGTTGTTACAGTATACAAAAGGGAACCTTATATAGGAGCTTTTGGCTGTACAAAGTCTGAAAATTATTCATATTTTTTTATCCAATTAATATCTTAACTTTCAAATAATCCACAATAATATTTTACATAATAGTCTTAATGATATTCCTTTGACTTCTTCCTCATCCACACCCCCTCAAGGTGGTAAGCAATTTGGGTTTCACTCTCCAAAGTGGAATGAGACGTTAACGGTACCCTAAACGTTCCAACTTGCACCAAGAAAACTTTGATTTTGGTGAGGAAACAGGCCACCTTTCCCATGTATCTGAACAAAAACAATAGCATATCTGGTATAGTACCACAAAGTCGGGTATAGGGAGAGTAGAGTGTACGTAGACCTGATCTCTACCTTGCTCATGTGTCTCAATTCATTAATTTATTTTATGAAAAGAATAGATTTTGAAAGTGTGGTACAAATGTAAATCTTCTGTTTTTGGTTGAAAAATTCAGAATAACAAGCGGCCCTTTATGGCCAAACATTCCTCTAAACATAATGACAAAAATATAAGCTATTCGCGATGTCAATGAGTACCTCACCCCCAAAACATAACTCGACACTATTTATGGAGCCTCTATGACACTTTAAAAGTAATGTAAATAAAGTTAGGGGCTTAACCCGACTATATAAAAGAATGGAATACTCAATGTGCTCCCAAGATCCAGAATGTGCTCAACAGTAGTGGATGTGAAATAGGATCCTACTCGTATGTGGACCGCCCTGCTACTGACCAATGCCTGAAACTGACAGAAAAGTCAACATTCACAGAGGAAACTCAAAACCAAACTCTAATAAGCAACAGTGTTAAGTGCTTCAGCCCAAAAAGAATTTGGAAGTTTAGTCTCTGAAATCACACATCTAACTCTCTCAACTAAAGTCTTGTTTAATCTAAATAATGTTTGTAACACACAAAATTGTAAGAAATAGAAATAAAATATTAGTGAGGAAAAAGCTACCTCGCGAATAGCTTTTCAAACTCAATATTTTTATTTGTTCTTACTTGCTTGAGTCAATGTTTGTGACATGAACACTTGGGGCATGTCAATTACAAAACCTTGTAAGAAAAACTGATCAACTTAGAAGTTTTGCCTAACTTTGAGTGCAATAAATAAAAATGTTAAGTTTTTGTGGAATCTAAGTATGTTGAGCATTCTTACAAAATTTGTTGAAAGGAATTCTAATCTCTTAGAATTGATTTACACTGACATTTATGATATGAAGTTAACACCATCTCATGGTGGGAAAAAATATTTGTTACTTTTATTGAGAATTTCATTAGAAATGACTATGTCTGTTTGCTAAATGGTAAGGATGAAGCAATAGAAATGTCTAGACAATGTAATATCGAAGTTGAAAATCAGTGTGAAAAAATATATAAGAAGTGATAAGACTGGAGAGTATAAATCTCATTGTGCAGAACTATGTTTGAAAAGTGAAATATCAAACTACTGCCATATTCACCTCAATCTAATTAAAAACCGAACGTTGGAAGAAATGATGGATGCATTATTTATATGTTTGGGTTTACACAAAACTTGTGTGGAGGAACTATCCTTACAGCAAAAGGGATCAACAAAAAGTTTTGTCCTTTTAGAAAGAAAGCGATTTTGTTTGATCAGAATACAATCTTTTCCATATGACAAATGGAAAGAAAGGAAATCCAACTTGAAATATTTCAAAGTGTGGGGTATCTAGTCAAAGTCCAAAATCCTATTACTAAAAGAATTAAAATTGGACCTATGATTGTGGAATGTAAAATTAGACTTGAGTAGTCTAGAGAAGGGTGTAAAAGCCTAGGAAATGAAAAGGATAATGTACTTAATAAAGAGATTCAGAGGCTTAGTAAAATGTTAAAGGACATTTACTTCCTTCGAATATGATTTTGTAACATTTTCTGTGTCTTCTGTAGACTCATCCTTTGGAAAGATGGTGTCAATAAACAATATTGAAAGTTAATTGATCTTCTTCAAGAAAATAAACCTTTGGGTTCAAAATGAATCTTTAGAAGGAAAAATAACCGTTGATGGAACTGTTGAAAAATATAAAGCAAGATTTTGTGTCAAAGGCATTAGAAAAAAAAATAAGATTTTGATCTTGTCGATATATATACTCGTTAGTAATTAGAATTACATCCATTCGGATGCAAAAATTATTACTGTGGTATATGACCTCCAAATTCATCAAATGAATGTGAAAAGAACTTTCTTAAATGTAGAATTGGAGGAAGAAATTTACATGGAACAACTCGAAGGTTTTGTGGTACATGGTAAATAAAAGAAAGTATGTGAACTTGTTAAGTCACATTATGGAAGCACCAAAATAATGACATAATTCAATCAAACCTTGTCCGCAAATGGATTGAAGAATGATGGAAGTGATAAATGTGTTCACATTAAAATCATAAGGTCATTGTTTGTTTGTATATTGATGATATGTTGATCATCAATAGAGACATTAATGACATAAATGCTACTAAACATATGCTATAAAGCAACTGGAATGAAAATTATTGGAGTTGCTAATGCGATCTTAGATATAAGAATTCGTAGAACTCCATAATGTTTAGCATTTTCACGGTCTCATTGCATTGAAATGTACTTAACTAGTTCAAATATTTGAATGTCAATATTGTCAAGTATCCAATAAATGTGAGCTTTGCATTTCAAAAGAGTAAAAACAAACGTGACTCACAATTGGATTGTGCAAGATTTTTGGGAAGCATGATGTCCATATAGTGTGTGCGATCACATATAGCATTTGCTATTTTAAACTGAGTCCGTTCAGAAGTGATCCCAAATAAATTCATTAGATGACAATAAATAGAGTTTGGAGTATTTAAAATAATACTTAAAACTATGTCTTGCATTATAACAATATCCCACAATATTGAAAGATATAGTGATGCAAATTAAATCATCGGAAGAATGAAGTAAAATTCACGAGTGGATATGTATTTACTATTGGTAGAGGAGCAGCCTCTTAGAAATAATTCAAAAGAGACATGTATCGCTAGCTCTACAATGATCTTTGAGCTAGGTGCTCTAGTTAAGATCGGTGAATAAGTTAAAAGACTCCGGAATTTCTCGATAGATATTCTATTTTGGCCCAAACCATTGGCATTAGTATGCATACACTTTGACAGTCAAGATGCAATAGGTAGGGCATGGAGCATGACGTATAACGAAAAGTCTCGTCATATACGACATAGACATGATACTGTTAGAAAACTACTCTCTAGTGGAATTTCAGAATTGACTATGTAAAGTCAAAGGATAATGTGTCGGATCCACTTACAAAAAGACCTAACTAGAGAGAAAGTTAAAAGATCATCTAAGGGAATGAATTTACGGCTTAGGACAAGTCATCATGGCGGTAACTCTATCTAGCATACTGGAGATTCCAAGAGCTAGATTCAAGGAGAAAAACAAAGTTGTGAATGACGGTTCGGTATTGTCAATAAACTCAATCCATTCTCATGATGAAGACAATGCTCAGGGACAAGGATACAACATTAAGGCTTGTTAATGAGTTAATAAAGCTTAATAGTTTTAATGATTTGCTAAGTTTGGCAGAGTTGACCAAATAGTGTATCTACGCGATAACACGGTTAGAATCACCTATGTGAGTGTGAAGTGTAAGCCGCTTCAAAGATGATGATTGTCAAAAGCCCATCTCTCTATACACTCATGAAACCAGAAGGTGTTCATGGCTAAAACAACACAACCGTAAGAACCATAAATGGTAAAGGATTAATTGTGTGACATATGGTTGTCTAGGTATACACCAAAGTTCGACGGTTCAAAGATATCGCATCTACCGATTGACCGAGTATATCCGACATATGTTCACTACGGAAAGTCCAAGGGGAAACCTACTTATCCAGATGCAATTAATTCTTGCTTGTAAAGTACACATACTTGTCCATTTCTTTTTCTTCGAGCCATCCCCCATTCATGCGGGGGATTGATGGATTTTAAAAAGGTGTGAATGGAAAATGAAGAGTTGCGACTTTTATGAAGAGTTGTGACTTTTATGAAATGTTGCGACTTTTATGAAAAGTTGTGACTTTTATGAAAAGTTGCGACTATTATGAAAAGTTATGACTTTTGTGGAAAGTTGTGACTTTTATGAAAGGTGACAACCTTTCTGAAAGATTGTGACTTTTCCAAAGATTTGAGACCTTTCCGGTAAGGCACAATAAGAACTTTTTCGCACTATCCTTTGTTTTCTATAAATTGAGGGATTTCCTCTCATTTTAAATAGAACTTATGGACTTCTTCTTCAACTACTAAATCTAGTATTTTAAGTGTACTTTACTGCCGTTGAGTGGTTCGCTGACACCAGAGTATTTGGTATCTATACTCTGGTGATTGAGATCATTTAACCCTGGGAGGTCATATTCCAAATCAAACCTCGGATACTAGAGGGGAATAATTTCCTCAAGGGGACACTGTGAATTCACTGGACTTGATCTTTTTCCTATTAAAAATTTTCTAGATTCTGGTACGTGTTTTACAAACTTTAGATTTGTGAATTAATTTCAGTTCTTCTATTCTTTTGTTCTTCACTGGTTCATTAAACTTGGTAACTTCTGCAAAGTTTGTTGGAATCAGTAAGATTTTTTAGACACATATTAACAACAATTCTTTTTTAACAAAAATATTTCATATATTTTTTTTAAATCTGTTTCTGATTCTAGTTTCGCTACTAGTTTTAATTTTCTAGTTGTGAAAATGTTCTTAAACTTTGTTCTGTTACAAAGATGTTAATTGTTTTTGTTCTAAGTATGTTTGAAATACAAGATGAAAAACACATGAAACCTTGAAATCTAATTAAGTCTTCTTCCTACTCTTAGTGGGAGCTTGAATTGGATCTAGAATCCCTGAGGGGTTGCCTGTCCTACAGGAATGAAAGAAATTAAGAAGAGCTTCCTAATATGGTGGTTTCAAGTGCTGTGATCGCTTCTTGGATAATGCATATGTATTAGTGGTGTTCTCTGTTTTCTCGCGATTTTGTTTTTCATTCTTGTGATGTCAATATTTTAAGCCTAATTGAATTTCTGGATTCCATCACTTCCTTTAATTGTCATAGCCGCTAAGGATTTTTACAGACACCATTATGTGAAAAAGGAAGTATTGCACTGTTGAATGCCTTGAATCGGACCCGCTACAAACAGAAAGGACGGGGGTCTCGCTGCCCGGTCAGCGAGTCAGGGGGTCCAGGGGGGCGACGCACCCCCTGGCCTGGGGGTCCGGGGGGCGGAGACGCCCCCGGCCCGACGGTATACAATGTTGTTGTATTGGGCCCTTAATTTTCTGTTGATTCTGTATGTTGGGCCCAAGCCTGTTAGGGCGTAGCTTAGCACTATATATAGACGCTATGGGAAACCCTATTCTGTAATTCTGTTTTTGCCTCTCCATAATAAAACTGCTCCCTCTCTTCCTGTGGACGTAGCCAATTTATTGGTGAACCACGTAAATCTGTTATCTTGTTTTTCGCGTTTATATTTTCTCGTATTATCTCAAATTCCGCACAACATGCACCTCAGGTGCACTTTGGCTCGATTGATCTTCTTCTCTTCTAGTTACATGATTATTTAGGTGTACATGAATTACACTATGATAGGAGAACATGGTGATAGGATGAAGTGTCAGGTTATGAATTCGGTTGTCACTTCTTAAAAAACTCTGAAGGTTATGAAGAAAGTTGGCAGATAAAAGTTTTGTTTACACTTGAAGAATATGATTAAGCAGTTAGTAGGTGCATTGATGCTTCCCACTTATCACAAGTAATCCAAATGCTTGTAGCTCCTTAGCTTTACATGTGAAAGGCCTTGAAGGTGTAGGCACGTGCTTGTAATTATCACTTAAGCAAAGATTACCAATTGGTTACAAACTTCTGTTGAATTTAACGATCTGAGGTCTTGTTAAAAATAATTTGATTGCAGGAAAGTTGTGCTAGAAGTATCGGAGCCAGATGTGAGAAGTTTATTTATGATCTATTGGAGAAAAGGTAACTTGGTGATTTATTTATTTTGTAGTTGTATTTTGGCAGCATAGCCTTGGTGACCCTTATACTTTTCCGGTTTGTCATCCCGACCCCTCAACTACACAGTTTTATTTAAACACGTACGTGTCCAGAACTGAGAAGTAGTATTTTAAGTCCCTTGGATCATTGACGAAGCTTGTGTAGCATTTGGTTTGCTGGGTTGTATAAACTGTGCAGTTACGCACGCTTAAAAGCCCGTGAAAGTAATATTTTGGCGGAAAAAGTATTAAAATCAGAAACAAATAATAATAAAAGAAAAAGAAGAAATTCCGCAAATCCTCCCATATTCTTCTTCTTTCTCTCCCCACCACCACTAAACAGCCTTCCACTTAATTTTTCCTATTCATCCTCTCCTGATTCACAAAGAAAAAAGATCACAAATAAAGGCAATAGGACAAATCAAAGTGACCGTCACACTGTCAACATGTAAAGATATTGAATGATGGTTGTCTATTAGCCTCGGTGATGAAAACCCCTCTGGCGTGTTCCTCCAATCCTGTGTTAACTTGAGTGAATTAAATGCTGAGAATTTGTTGTGTGAACAACTGAAGTATGCTTGTATTGTATGGATCTCTCTTAACTTGGAATGAGCTTGTTTCCTAAGATATTGTACAGACGGGGGAAGAACGAAATGCAGGGGATTTCCTAGAATAAGTTTTAATTTTATTCTTAAAATTTTTGTTTTCATACTTCAATATTTTTTTAATTTGGCAAGTGACGTGGATCCGATGTGTTGATAATGTCAGCACAAGTGAGGGGCATTCATTCTCGGACAGAATTAAAACATTAGTTTTAAACAAGTACACGTGTTTGAATGAAACTTTGTGCAGTAGAGGAGGATCGGGATGACATACTGGAATAAATACAAGGTCTCCCGTATCTATTTTTCCATCTCGACACTGATGCATTTATGTGCAGGTTAAAATGCCTGTAGACAAAGCCAGAAGTACTTTGGTGAGGCTGGGTATTGTAAGGCAGGATTGTTTAAATGGGAACACTGAACTGCAGGCAGTCCCTTGCTTCAAGGCACATGAGATTCTTAAACAACACTGGAATAGCTTGCTCGGCTAAGTTCAACGCATACGTACAAAGTTGTACAATTTTAGCTTCTAATTCTCAAAGAGTTCAATGAGCGAAGGTTACAGAAAGTTGCTATCTGTAAAATTAAGTATATATTTGGCATTTTGGATGCAATAAGAGATGGTGTACTTGTACTACAATTAGAAAGAATGAATTGGACCCAAAGAGGCTAATAATGTCTTTAGAAGAATTGATTTTGCCCTGATAATTGGATCTGTCATTTACTCAGTTGGCAAGCAAGACTCGATGTTTATAGATTTAATGCGTGTAAGTATTCTTGTATGGTCCTTATTTTGAAGAGCTATAGACATGAATTTTAGGTCATATAAACAAAAAAATAAGATTTTTAGAATGTTATCAAGAAAGAAAAACTAAGCCGATCGATAGAAAAAAAGAAATATTAGAAAAGATTGTACTAGATTCAAATTCGTGTGTTTATGATATTTACTTCTTGTTGCTTTGGGTTCATGTGATGGATTTCAGATTAAAAGGCATGTGGCTTTCTTTCATAGGTGTGTTTGGTACGAAGAATAATATTTTTTAATTTTCTCATATTTGGTTGGTTTGAATTTTTTGGATAATGTTTTCCAAATCATTTTTTTAAAGGAAATTGACTTTCCTTAAGATGTACGGAAAATCATACCAAAATCTCTTTGAACCTGACACCTTAATTTTTTGTCCTAACTTATGTTTTGGGTATTGAATCCGGATGTTAATTCTGAATTCGACTTCACCATTCAAGAACCAACTCTTGAGTTCCAGATTGAGTCGCTGCTACACCAAAACTAGGTGCAAAGAACCAACCAGACTGACCTAGTGGATAAATCAGAAATACAAAAACAAAAACAGCAATTGGACCAGAGAGCAGTAGGAAGCGAATGAAAGTGAGCTTGTTCTCGAATCAGCGCACTAGGAATTGAAGATTGAAGATGATTTCCGACAAGCGCACATTCATAGGCTGTTAGCAGGATAAGTCGAGTATCTCGAGTTAGGATTAGGTCGAATTTAAGATTGGATGACGGGGTCAGGTCTCGAATTATGTGTTGGGATGGGGTTTTGAGTCAGTTTTTGGGTTGAATCTCGAAGGTCGGGTCTTATATCAGGTGTTGAATTTGGATTTTGAATTGGGTCGGATGTCAGGGACGAATGGCGAAGTTGGATCTCATCTCGAAAGTTTGGTCTCGATTTGCGATCGAATTCGGGTGTCGGGATCATATTTGAGTTCAAATGCTGGGTCTTGGGTCGAGAGTCAGGGTTAGGTCCTTAGTTGGGTCTTCGGGTTGTGTTTCGATTCAGGTCATGGTTAGGGTTGGGTCCCACTTCGATTATCGGGTCTCTTGTCAGGAGTAGGGGTAATCACAAATTGGTTGTTAGGGTTGGGTGCCAATCAATTATCAGAGTTGATTTTCAGGTCATAAACTATTGTCCTAAAAAGTATTTTTCTACTCTTTAGCAAAAAAATAGAAGATATTTTGTAAAAAGAAATCTTTTTCATTCACCAATTATATACTAGAAAATATTTTTCAATCACCAAACAAACATGAGAAAATAAATTAGAAACCAAACATACTCTTAATTGGACTTGGAAAAAGAAATTAGTAGATTCTTCTTTGAGGCAAAATTAAAGTTATAGTCCATTCATTCAAGTTGAAATAAAGTATTTAGGCATGCATAGTCTTTTGGTTGTCTCAAATGTTAGAGTAACGATGAAACATTCCTTCCTTGGCTACCAAAAGTCATATGTATCAATTTGTACATAGAAAAGTGTCTTGAGTGTTTTTGCTTCATGCTCAAGATATACTCCTCCTCCTTTTCAAGTCTCATTTTACATTAATAGATAATTTGAGGTAATGTGTATATATAAGTCTTTGTTCTTTATCATTTCATCTTCACTTTTGTCTTATCTAAGATTTGCATATCATGGGACAATCCCTCGAGAAATTTGGTCTATCTTCTTTCTCTCTATGTTGCACACCTCATTTCTTTTCATGTCTATTTTTGTACTTAATATTTTTGCTTTTTTTTTTTTTTGCAGCAAATGGTGAGCAGAGTGATAATATTGGTCCAATAATAGACAATTGCTACTTGACTCATTTTAACAACACTGAGAAATGGAACTTAGCACAATTTTGCCGTGCAGTCTGCCAAACAGTTGAGTAAGTGTAATCTTAGCTTCCATATTATTAAGCTTTAATCTATCAACATTATATATATGATAGTAACACATTGTGTCAATAGATGTGTGGGACAGTGTTAAAGTTATATATACATACATATATATATATATAATTTTTGATACATTTGTCATGATCTTTCAATTTGTTGAAGCACTTATTAATTTCCAACTCTCGCTGATGCACTTTTTCATCAACCTTCAATTATTGCAACACATTTTCTTTTACATTCCAATCTTATTTTCGCACTTTAATCATCATCAACTTAGAGGTCAAAATGGGTTTGGCCCGCGAGGTTGGCCCAACCCAACTCTTGAAATAAATGGGTTTGGGTTTAAAATTTTTGGCCCATTTATAACGAAGCTTTTTAGCCCGCCCCATTTGCCCCGTTGGCCTCGTAGGCCCAACCCGCAAGCCTATGAGGCCGGCTAGCCCGTGGTCTATTAATTCTTTAAAATATTTTATATATATTTTTAATAGTGTTTTATTTGAAAAGATTTTATGAATAAATATTTTAAAAATTAAAAACTCAAGTATTTTGCAATATCATTTTGCATGGTGAATTGTAAATGAAGATGAACTTCTTAAGGAAATAATATCACATATTGATTCAAATGTGATCGATGGTGAAAGTAGAAGCGGAGTTGTAAAACATTAATTAATGAGTCATGTAATATCTAGAAATTTAGATTTGTTAAGTATTTAGACTGCCTTGGTGTTGCTGGAGATCTTTTAAACTAGCTAGTTTTTTGTCGGAGAAATGATGGAATGATCAACATTTATCCGCTAAATTTTACGTAGGCTATATGTGTTTTTGTAAGTATTCATTTAAGTGTATGATTCATACATGTATTTTTGTAAGTATTCACTGAAGTGTGTGATTAATAAATGAATTTTTGTATGAATTAATGTCGTGTTCATAGACGTAAACATTTTATACTATTTCTAAGAGAGTAATATTATTCATTTTTTGGTTGAAGAGCCAACCCGTCCCCCACTTAGGGCTGGATTGGGTCGCTATTTTATTGGCCCTTTATTTAAAAGGATCAGTCCGCCCCAATTTATTTAACTCTCTAGCCCATTAGAATTGGGCTGAATTGGATTGGGTCAAACACATTTTGACACGTATATGTCATCAACATAGAATATAATTTTGCTGATTCACTTGTAATTAACTTTAAAGTCGTTTGCCCACTTTTGAAGTGCCCTTCCATTTCATCAAGTGAAAGGACTACCTTTTAAGTTTAAATCTAATAAATTACTATAAGAATAGGTCTTTATATAATTTTGGAGGGTAAGCCACCAAACTTTTCTTCTCAATTGAGAACAACATTAAAGTCACTTGCAAGCATTGTGGAATGCACTACCTCAAAACTCCAATCTAGAAAGTGCATCACATTTGGCATACAATACACTAGGATAAGTTTTGTTCTACTACTCTTGTTGAGCAGTTTTTGCCAAAATCTCTTGCATCAATTTCTGACTAGTGACCTCTGTGGCTTTAGTAGTCGCTTTTAAGGTCTCCATGGAAACTCTTAACAATACTATCATACAAAAATTTGTCTGAAAATGCTTTTATTGATGTGTCTTGTCTACTCCACACTCTAGACCTTCTATGGCATCATTTACCTCCTCTGTTTGTATTGTAATATAATGAATACAACTTTCTTCATTCTTTTAACTTCTTCTAATCCGCTCTATAGTTTGAAATAATGATGTATTCTTTCACTTAGTAATAATTTTAAGTCAAATACACTACTCCATATTTCATTTGATTTGATACCATATACATTATGAAATACAAATACAAAGGGAGAACGACAAGCAAGAGAGTCAAAATTAATACTACTACATGTATCCTTAATATCAAATACATTTTCAAATAATGATACACAGGGAGAGAGTCAATATATTCCAAATATATGTAAATCACGCTTAGATATTATATATATGAAAATAAATTACACTTAATTTGATTCGCATGTATTCAAGATACATGCATATGAGCAGTGACAAAGCTATGATTTCAACTAAGGGAGTTCTGAAGAGGCAAACATGCAAAAATTATAGGGCAGAAGAGATAGACTAACTTAACCTGCTAAATTTAAATTAACTAGGTTGGTCATTTTAGAAAAAAAGAATAATCAATAAGTCCAATTTAATTAGTTTTTATCTCTTTAGAATAGTGTTGAAAAGTGAAAGAAATTCCATGAAATCAAAGAAAGAAACTTCAATTCAATATATATTGTTAAAAGGATTTCTTGATTTTTAATTCAATAAAATTTAATCTATCTTATTTCTTCAAAATATTTTTTTACCTCAATTTCAAGTTTAATAATAATATTTTCATCATTGTAAAAGAATTTCTTCAAGTTAATACATAAAAAAGTGTTATTTAGAAACAAAATGAACAATGAAAATGAAAATAAGAAGACTAAATTCAAAAGAATATACCTAAAAAATTAAACAAAGACAAATTAAGAGAATATATAAAATAAAATAAAATAAAATTGCAGAACACGGGGTTTGAATTTTGAATTTGACTTTGTGTATATGGTACTGTAATTTGTTCTCAAGTATTTTCATAATTAAAAATCTCTAGATCTGAAACGACTAATCTCATTCGAATCTTGTTGAATTTATTTTCCTTCCATTAATGTTTTTATTTGATTTATTTGCAAACATATGTAATTATTAGTAATACATTAAACACGAGGTTAAATTGATGTATATATCCTAAATCTTATAACAAATTCAACTATAGGTAATCAGATTCTGTATATGAGTGAGTAATATATATGTATTCAATAAAGTAAATATGGTACATAAGATGATTTCAAAGAGTAGAATGAAGGCACATAATTAAACTCTAAACTATTGAAATTTTTTCATTTTTTAAAAATGCCACCTATAATTTTCCAAAGGCTCAATTTAATTTACAAATACAATTTTTATTATACAGGGAGGATAATGTGTTTCATGTCATTAGAGCCTACAAATTTAATGGACATTACAATTGTGTGTTATAAACTTCATTTTATTTTTGCTTTAATCTAATCTCAACTGAAAAATAAATTTAAATGTGTTTTATATCCATGTTATAATATTGTTTGGGTGGCAGAGATATCAACAAAAAGTTAGGGTGCACACAGTTAAGGGTGCCAGAAATTGCCACACTTGAGCGACTTCACCAAGTAAGCATGCAAATCACACTTTTATCTTACAATTAACAATAATTATGTTTTTTCATACATAAACTATACTAATCTTTCCTTCTTCTCATTTTATGTGAGATAATTTGACTTGACACGAAATTTAAAAAAGAAAAGAAGATTTTTAAAACTTGCAATCCAAAATGAATGATAGTTAGAAACTTGTGTGGCTATAAATCATTTAATTAAGAGAATATATATATATATATTTTATAGTTAAATTGTTACTTAATGTGTCATTCATTTTTACTGACTAAAAAGGAAGATAAGTCACATAGAGAAAGTAGAAATTTATTTAGTAACAAAAATAGTTGTTCATCTCTTAAAGATATTTTAATTAATTTTCAGGAATATGAGATATGCAGCGGAAAATCATTGAAAAGGGAAGAGTATCACAAAATGCTTGTAGAAATCATTCGTGAGACAAAAATTACAGGGTTGGGAGCCAAAGATGTATTATTGTACTTGTTTGGTGTCCCATTTATTACATTATTCATCAAGCAAAGTGTTATTCCACAAGCCATCCCTAATTACATCTTTGTTCCTGCTGTCACTTCAGCAACTGTTTTTCTTCTAGCCAAACTCCATATGATTTAAATATCTTTTTATCATAAAAATCTTACTTGTCTTTTATTCCATCATGATATTTTAATTGTGAAATGTATATATTTTTGTGTATACTATATATGTGATCATTTTTATATGGTTTCTAAGCAACTAACATGAATCAACTACTACCCAATCACCAATTTCAACTAATTAACATGTATTCACAGTCTCGAGCTCAATTTAAACGACAAGAAGCCATAGCCTACCTCGAAGCAGACCACACACGCTCCAAAATCATAATTCTGGAGCTTTACCCTTTTGGACAACATTCGAAAATTACCACACTATCAAAAATAGAATCACAACGTCTATAGGGACATTTTGACATCAAAAGCACAACAATTGGAGCCGGACCCAAAATTGAGTCAAAAACGAAAAAATGGGAGTTAATATCTCATAGGTCACTCAACTTTGACTAGTTTACTTAGAAAGTCACTCAATTTTGTTTTATCGCTCGAAAATCACTCAACTATTGATATTTTATTTTGAAAATCACTCAATTAATGATATTTTACTTAAAAAGTCATCCAATTAATTTCAATAATTTCTTCATTAAATTTTGCTGAAATACAATTTCATTTTAAACTAATTTTAAAAAAATGTGCAATTTAACTATTTATTGAATATTAACTATTGAAATATATATATTTTTTAAAATAATAAAAAATCGCTATTGTGCATATTTTTTACTACCCCTTTTAATTTAGTAAAAGATTGCTATTTAAAACGTATAGTCCAATTGACAAATTAAAATATAAACTTACACAGTAGCGATTAAGAGAAAAAATTGTTTTTCTATTCTCGCAAATGTTTTACTGGAAGTCTGGAAATAAACATGCTAAAAAAATGTTATTGTTCGTTTTTCAAAAAAAAAAATTGTAATTCAATATTTAAAGAGGGTCAATAAATAAGAAAATAAAAATAAATATCTTATTAATTCTTAGAAAACAATTTTAAATAAAATTAGATTTTAACAAAATAAATTATTGAAATTTGTTGGGTGACGTTCTAAGGAAAATATCAATAGTTCAGTGACTTTCTAAGTAAAACACTAATAGTTGAGTGATTTTTGAGTTATAGAGTAAAGTTGAGTGAAAGTATGCAAAGTTAAGTAACCATATGAGATATTATCTCCGAAAAATGGGATTGGCGTGAGAAATTCCCAAATTGACTCCGTCAGTACACTAATTGAGCTTACTGAACTTGTTTCACGAAATTGGCCACAATTCAAGCTCGGAAAGCTAGCAATTTAACTCCATTAGAGGTCAAGGGAGCAAGAAAAACTCCATTAGTGGTTAAAGGAGTAAGACTACAAGAACTAATAACCTCTAAAATGAACCAAGGGTTTCTCGATAAAAGTGAGTCTCACATCCAAACTCTGTTTTAAGTCAAATTCCATAAAGGGGCTCGGGATCCGCACCAAGGGTCCTTTTAAACCAAACTGTTTCGAAGTTAACTGAATCATCATAATTTATGAAACCGTCTTCCTAAACTTTTGACCTCTCATTCAAGTTCAAAAGCTCCAAAATACCGAGACTTGCACCAAATCCAAATGAATGACAAGGTAACTGAACGGTCAATCCCAGCAAGTCATAAATTACTTGGGATCGCTATAGAAACGCTCTTAATATGGAAAGAAGGTAATAACATAGAAATGACCTAGAGGGTTATATTACCCTAACTCAATATTTGTCTCAATTGTTGTAGAAATAATGAAGTTCACAAACCAAGGCTTCAGCAACAACCCTCCTATTGAAGCTGTCAGATTGGGCCTCTATCAGTACATACAACATGAAATATGCCTTCCTCAAATTAAAGCTCGCGTTTGCTTCTAACTAATTTGGTCCAACACTTGTAATACCAAGTGTTTCTTGATATAATTTCCCATCGAAAACATTAATCCTATGATATCATACCAATTCATCGACATTTACAAGTCGTAAATATACTTTCCTTACCCCTTTTTATATATATATATGTATAGTGTTACACTGTACGCATACAATAAAAAGATGATCAGTGTGCTTTCCGATCCGAAGGCAACATCTCATCATCCATACAGTTTATTTGAAAAAACATTAACATTTAAATATCGACTCTCCACAAAAATAAGAATCCCTGAAGGGTAGAATAAAAAATTATCAAGTAACAAAATATGATTCATCTACATGAAAAATATTGAAACAAGAAAAGAGATTCCCATGGCTAAAAATGTTGGAGTTGAAGGAGAAGTTGATGATGATGGTGAAGGAGCCTTAGCGTCTGAGTGATCGGAAGAAGGAAGAGGGGAAGGAGAAGGAGAAATAGAAGTAAGTGACTTGAAGCCAATGGTGAAATTGCAAGTCCCTTGTGATGGATCCTTTGTGGTTACTGTTGCCTTGCCTTCAAAATTACAACTATCATCTTTTTGTTGGCTGTTTTGGAAATAGGCATTCACGGCGTATGAAGCCTTGGCAGCGTCATTAAGGTTTTGGCAAGATGATCCATTAGTAAGAGGTGTACAATCTGCACGGTCACAAGCATATGTCATAACATCTGTAAAGTTCTTAACATCCGGCTTGATCACACACCATTTTTTGGAGAGTTTTTCTACATTTGGCACGGGCACAAGATTCTTTTTATTTCCATGTAGATCAAGAGGGAACTTTGGCGTTCCATCGTCATAGTAAAGTCCCCAATGTGTCTCAAAGTTTCCTGGGAGTGTGCTCTTCCTATCCTCATCAAATAAGGCAAATATGTACGCCTCAACATTTCCAGGGCGACGTGGGCTACCTTTTCCTTTAGCAAGATATGATACAAATCCTTTATAAAACTTTTCAGCCAATGTCACATTAGCATAATTGTTTCCATCTGTAGGCCATCCCATTTCTCCTACCATAATGGTCATGTTGCCATACCCAGCACCAGCCAGAGCAGCTGCACAAGTGTCAAGATTGGCATCAAAGCAGTTGGTGTATTCAACACCATCTTTGTCCTTAAGAGGATTGCTCACGCCATCAAAGAAGGCATAGTCAAAAGGGAAGGCACCATTTCCATAGAAAAGACTAAGAAAAGGATAAATATTGACCATGAAAGGAGCTTTATTCTTGTTCAACACCTTAAGAATATAGTTGAGTGGATCAACAATGTCAGCGCGAAAAAATCCCCCAGAAGGGACAGGATTATAGCTTGGTGACAAGTAAACATCAGCATTTAGAGGTACAGTTGCCTTAGTGGTGTCACCAAGTCCAGCATCATTCAGTGCATTTTGGATATTCTCTAATGCTGGCCCTGTAACATTTGTCAATGTATCCTTGTAATCTCTCAAGAATGGCTCATTACCAACACCTACAAGTCTGCACCAATTATAAATACATTATTTATGAATCATGTTTAACGATAAACATAACAGATAGATAAATGTGTCATTTAACTTGGTTTCAACTTGCATTTATGTCGTTCAATTTTGGGTGTACACTTAAAACTTGCGTCCTATGTGTATTATGCCACGTAGGACATATGTGTTTACTTATTTAATTTTATACAAATTTAAATGCCTAGTTATGCACATTTAAAGTTGGAGGGCGAATAGCTGACATCTGTTGAAGACGTGAAACAGGTTGAACAACCTGGTCCAATCAACGTGTTGGACAGAGTTAGAGTCACTCTAGGTTTTGGTCACTTATATCGACTAGGCTGCTACTTCTTGTACAAGATGAAGTTGACAAATGAGACAAATGATGAATGAAGCTAAAACGATGCACTTACGTGATATTAACTCCTTTAGGAGACTTAGGCTCATAACGTGTGACGTTTTCTTTAACCCATTTCTTGGCAACATCAGGATTAACCAAATCCTTGAGGAGTTGATTTGAGATACCAATCATGACCTCAATGCCAGTTCCAGCCAAGGCATTCAAAATGGTCTCATCATTATTGAAAAGCTTCACCTTCTTAATCCCATTTTCTTGCAACATTTTGACTACATCTTTAGGAGGCAACTTGTGGGAGGAGATGTCACCCCAATTAACCCCAAGTCCTTCTACATTATGCCCTAAACACACCAACAACGTCACCATGAAAACATTAACCAAAAGCTTTTCCATTTTATCTTTTTTTGGGGTTTATTTTTTTATTTTTTTGGGTTTTTCCAGCTGGCAGGAAGGAAAGGGGATATGAATTCTTAGACACCTGCCAATGCAAACAAAAACAATGGAGATGAATTAATAGATGAAAATAAAGTGCCTACAATATTATAGGGGCATTGAATTAACCAGTCGTTACATTAGAGGCTTAAATAGTGTCAAAGATTAAGGAATGGCATTGCTTATAATTAGGACAGTTTGAAAACATGAGAAAGTAAAACACAAAATGATAATATTCTTAGTTACTCTAAAAATTACAACCACGAGTATTTTAGTTGTCTTTTAATAATAAAATATGATATACGATGGCGTTTTACTGTGGTGATTTAATACGTGTAGTTTTTAATTTCTTATCATTGATATGGGTTTCTTTTCCTATTTTGTCCACATGTATAGTTTTAGCACACACTTTATAAAAATCATTTATACCATTAATTGAGAGGGGTTTGCAAAATTAATTTATATAAAGCTACTCATAGGAAATGTATTGTTCATGATAACGCCTATGATAAACCCCCTAGTAGGTAAATATCTAACTACAAGCGATAAGTTAAAAACAAACATACAGTTAGCGCGATAATTAAAAAAAGGGACACATACCATAGATGTTTATATATAGCAATACAAAATATATAGAAATGCCTCGAAAGTGATCAAAAAAGACAAAACAACATACAAGAACCAAACCCAGACCTTGTGCCACCAATACAAGAATATCTAAGTACTGTTTGGTTTTATTTGCCCTAAATATCTTATCATAAATAGGTTTTCCTTTTAGGAAAATGTTTTGGATTGAGTAATCTTTTTTCTGGTAGGAAAAAGTTTAGGACTCTATAAATAGAGGAATATTCCTTCTAACTTAATCAGCATTCACAATGTAGTCTTAAGGGCTTTGAGAGTTTTGGTTAGGGGGAGAATTTATCGGTCACAAGCTTGATATGTTATCACTTGTGTGAACCTCCCATGTATTCCGAGTGAATTTGGTTGAGGTTGTTTCCCTCTGTATTTGTACTCTCATATTTATAGTGAATTGCTCATCTCCTTTGTGAACGTAGGTCGATTGATCGAATCACGTTAAATCTTTGTGTCTTTTAATATATTTCTCGTTGTGTTCTTACTCGTGGTCTTTCGAGGTTTACATTGCTAGCTTCCGGATTTACACATGCTTATTTTCGGTCCTAACAAGTGGTATCAGAGCCATATTCAATGATGGAGTCAGGTTTAGTGGTTTGATAATCGATGATTGAACCAGGTTAGAAGGAGGTGTTCATCTTGACGGGTGTAGTTCTAGCCGCAACCTTTTTAACAGTAATGAAGATTTTGTTGGAGAAATTGTTTCAGAGGTGTTCTCTGTGTTGTGACATAAATTTTGTATAGGAGATTATGGAGAGAAGAAGCAAGTTATTGAAGATCAAGTCAAGAAGGTGGACAAATTTATTTTGTCAGAAATTCATGCCAAGGGAGAGACTTGTTGAGTTTTATTTGCCCTAAATTTCTTACCATAAATAGGTTTTCCTTTTAGGAAAAGGTTTTGGATTGACTAATCCTTTATCTGGTAGGAAAAGGTTTAGGACTCTATAGGAATGTTCCTTTTAACTTAATCAGCATTCACAATATAGTCTTAAGGGGTTTGATAGTTTTGGTTAGGGGGAGAATTTATGGGTCACAAACTTGATACGTTATCATTTGTGTGAACCTCCCATGTATTCCGAGTGAATTTGGTTGAGGTTGTTTTCCTCTGTATTTGTACTGTCATATTTATAGTGCATTGCTCATCTCCTTTGTGGACGTAGGTAGATTGACCAAACCACGTTAAATCTTTGTGTCTTTTGATATATTTCTCATTTTCTTCGACTTTAAGTGAAGTAACTTTTGACAGGCTTCCTACCTGCCACACTTCTACAAAACTCATGATTGTCTACGATGAGTTCTTTCCACTTATATCTATGAGTATCTAACATGACTTCATCATAATCTTCAGGTTCTCCCATGTCAATCAAGAGGATATATTCATTAGGAGAATAACGTGTTGAGCTTCGCTTTTCTTTAGTAGATCTTCTACAAGAGGTTTCTGGATCATTCGAAGTGGTTATCGAACCATGAGTTGGTTGATTATCAACCACAACATCATAAGTAGAAACATTTATATGTTCTACACTCTGATTATTATCTGGATCATTACCTTGGGTTCCCTCATGTGCAGAAGATGTATCAATAATAGGAATTGGATCAACATCAACTAAGCTCTTATCAATATGAGAATCTAGTTTCTCAGTCTTGTCAATATCTTCAATAGTTTTATCTTCAAAGAACACAACAACACGACTTCTAATGAGTTTCCTATCAATTGGATCATAAAAACGATATCCATACTCATCTTGACCATAACCAACGAAGATACATTGCTTAGTTTTAACATCCTATTTTGACCTCTCATCTTTTGGAACATGCACACAAGCTTTACACCCAAACACTTTCAAGTTATCATAAGAAACATCCTGATCAAATCTGTTTGGAACAACGCCATCCAAAGCAACAACAGGATACAAATTGATAACATAAGCAACAGTGTTAAGTGCTTTAGCCCAAAAAGAATTTGGAAGTTTAGTCTCTGAAATCACACATCTGACTCTCTCAACTAAAGTCTTGTTCATCCCCTCTGCTAAACCATTTAATTGAGGAGTCTTTGGAGGAGTCTTCTGATGACGAATTCCTTGCAATTTGCAGTAGTTATCAAAGGAACCAATATACTCACCACCATTATCAGTGCGAATACATTTTAATTTCTTTCCCGTTTGTCTCTCAAATAAGGATTGAAACTATTTAAACACATCAAGCACTTGATCTTTGGATTTTAAAAGATATACCCAAATCTTGCGAGAATGATCATCAATGAAAGTATCAAAGTAAAGGACCACACAAATCTGAGTGTACTAGCTCCAATAGCTCAGACTTTCTTGAAGGAGGATGACTTTGAAAAGAAACTCTTTTCTGTTTCCCTCCTAAGCAATGAACGCATCTTTTCACCTTTGTTTGTTTCATACCAGCAAGCAAATTCTTCTTAGCCAAACAGGTGATCCCCCTCTCGCTCATATGACTAAGCCTCTTATGCCACAATTCTGATAAAGTCTCGCTCTCCACCAAATTTATAGAGTCACCAAGAATTGATCCTTGTGTCACGTATAAATTTAAATGTTTTCTTCCTCAAGTTAAAATCAGTGAGCCTTTGGTGAGCTTCCATTGGTCATATGACAAATCATTATGATAGCCACCATCATCAAGTTGTCCTACAAAGATCAAATTTAAGGGAATGTGTGGAGCATGCTTGACATTTTGAAGGACAAACTGTAACGACTCTTTTGGTCGTTTTGAGTACTAAAACTTTTTATTTCATAAATATTTTTCCGATAAATTTTAAATGGGTGTTTTGGACTATTAATATTTATAACTATGAAATTAATGGGATAGTTTTACTGATTTACTTAGTTAGTGGTTAAGAAAATAATAGTGAAATAAATAATGGGTCACTTTCACCACTCTTATAATTAGTTATATAATATTTAGGAGGAAATATTTTGTGGAAGGGAAATAAGGGTTTAGCCAAGAAAAACCATATCCGCAGCAGTCACGAAGCAGTTGTTCCATCAGGTAATCAAATTTAGAGTCGGATTTTGAATGTATTAGCATGATTGTGTTAGTATTATTATTTTTATTATAATATTTTAATTGGAAAAGAGGGATATTCAATAAACGCTAGAAAAATTAGTGGGGCCGTATTGGGTTGTACAAAAACTGCTTGTGAACATTATTATTAATATTGTTATGTTCTTGATAGGAAGGAAAAGGAATATATATATATATATATATATATATATATATATATATATTAGTACTATGTTGTTGTGAAGAGAGATGGGGCGTACATTTTAATATATGTGTTACTATTTTAAACAAATTTTGTATGTTATGTATTATCACGTTCTTTGCCATTCAAGTTGTTATATTGAATGACAAATGCCTTTCTTTTGAATTGCATGTAATGATAGCTTAATGGTCGATTGAAGAATAACAAACCATTAACAATAGGAAGGTTTTTAATTCTTATGTAATTATGATTATAAAATTGAGGCCAAATATATAACCAGTAAGAGAGTAAGGTGGGTTAATACACTTTGATATTTATATGATAAAATTGGGAATATTTGCATATGGGTGTTTTAAATTATGTTATATTTTGTTTTGGTTTTTCCTGGTAGAGGTTACTGGACATAGACGTAACCTTAAATTCCACTTCTTTCCATAGTTATCTTGTTATGAGCCAAGTTTTAAAAAAATTGAGTTAGGTAATTAAATATTAGGTGTATTGAGTTATTTAAATTCCACTAAAGTTATGCTAATTGGAGGAATTAAGACATACCATTAGGCTTAAACTAGAAGAGATTGATTATAGAATTAGGTGAATTGATGGGTATAGGCTAGACACTGAGTAATAAGAGTGTTTATGGCCTTGTGAACTTTCACCTTATATATATATATATATATATATATATATATTTATTTATTTATATATATTTATATATATTTATATTTGATAGATTGGAAGGATTCAGAGGCAATAAGGAAAGGAAAGGCATTGGAGAAGTAGTTGCTTGACTTCGATTCTTCGGAAGGTAGGTTATGGTTTATTTCTATTTGATAGATAAATTCTAAATAGCGATTGATATGTATTGAGTGATATTGTAAAGTCTCCTATGTACTTGATTGTGTGGTTGTATGTTTTGATTGTGTGGTTTGTGGTTGACCTAAAATTATGAGACTGTTGAATTTCTAATCTTGAACCTCTCTATTTAAAATGACGCCTTGAATAAAGAAGGCTTGATGAAATAAAATAATGGGATAATTGGATCGGAGTGTCACGTTCTGACACGGTATTATGGGATCAGAGTGTCACGTTCTGACACAATATATGGGATCAGAGTGTCACGTTCTGACACAATAACATTAAAGGAACGAAATCTTGAAGTAATATACTTATTCTCAAAGAACCTGTTTTTAAAATGAGTATGGTGTGGAGGCATGAGTCCTCATAGGTGTGCTTGATGTTGTGATTGATGGTGTACCTATTATGGTGTTTTTGTCAATGGTTCAGGTGTTTGTTTCTTGCCACCTATTAAGTATTGTAGTTGATTTTATGATATTATTCAATATATATTGGTTTTTATTTTGAGTTGGCCGATGATACCTACTCAGTACGTGTTCCTTGTACTGACCCCTACTTGTATTTTTTCTCTGTTCTTTTGTGGAGTGCAACAAGCGTACCATCGACTTCGACTCGCCCTCAGCTCTAGCCAGTCTCCAGCATATCAGAGTTCAGGGTGAACTAATAATTCTAGCTTGTGCTGGATTCTCTCATTCACGTCTTGATGTCTTTGAATTTTGGACATGGATCATTTAGTGCTTATTTTGGTTTCTTAAACACTTTTAGACTTGGTAATTTGGAAATAGATGTCCTTGATGTGATGACTATTAGATTTTGGGATGATAAGTATTAAACTTTAGAAACTTATTTAAATTGGTTGCTTAGTATCTTTTGGAGCTTCCGCTTTATTTATATTAATTATTGTTGAACTATTGTTATATGTTGGGGTTTAGATGTGTTTGTTTTCCCACCTAAGGAGGTATGTGTGGGTGCCACTCACGAATTATTTTGGGTCGTGACAAACTTGGTATCAGAGTATTAGGTTCAGTGATCTCATCACACAAGGACAAGTCTAGTAGAGTCTTGCAGAATGGTATGGGGACACCTTTAATTTTCTTCGAGAGGCTATAAGACTTTTGGAAAACTTCATTCTTTCTCTCTTTCGTGCTATTACTTGGATCCAATTGGTATCTGGGTGATACTAATTGGTATCTGACATTCTCACTATATTTTGCAGATGGTTAGAACTAGAGCAATAACTGTGCCAACACCAACACCGCTAAGACAGGGTGCGTGTGAGACAACCATTGGGGATGTAACTCGAGGAGGAGAAGTGGCAAGTGGACGTGGTAGATGTTGCAGGAGGACGCCCACCAGAGGCAGAGGACAAACACCTGGTCCTGCTAGGAATAGAGCAGTTACTCCTCCACCGACTGATGAGGTAGTGAGAGAGGGTGAAGAAGGGGAAAATGAGCAGATTCAGGATAAGGAAGTACCATCCCAGCCTACCAGAGATGATTTATCAAGTTCATACTTATCTTAGCGGGTTATTTGATCAGGGCCAGACACCTCTAGTGTTTTCTACGCCAGCACCTCAGATTCAGGGGGTACAACATGCAACTGTTGTGGCTCCCCGCATGGATGCATCATTGGAAGTAGACATGTTTCCTCGATTGACTACAGGGTCTATAATGACAGGTGATTAGCATGAACTTTTCATTAAGTTCTTAAATTTGAAACCTCCAGTCTTCAAGGGTGCTGAATCTGAAGATGCTTATAATTTTCTGATTGATTGTCATGAGCTGCTACATAAGATGGACATAGTAGAACGATTCGGTGTTGAGTTTGTGACCTATCAGTTTCAGGGGGATGCCAAAATGTGGTGGCGGTCGTATGTTGAGTGTCAACCAGCAAGGGCACCACCTATGCCTTAGGCATAATTTTCTAGCTTATTTATGGAGAAGTATATATCCCGGACTTTGAGGGATAGGAGTAGAGATGAGTTTCTGAGCCTAGAGCAAGGAAAGATGTCTTTTGCTGCTTATGAGGCCAAGTTTCGTGCACTATCCAGGTATGCCACTTAGCTTTGCTTCAGCCCACAAGAAAGGATTTGCCGTTTTGTGAAAGGATTGAGGTCAGATTTGCAAATTCCAGCCTTACAGGTAGCTGCTGCAGCAAAATCCTTTCAGGAAGTGGTTGATTTTGTGATAGAGGTAGATGGGGTGAAGCCAGACGACTTCAACATGGCGTCGACATTTAAGAAGTTCCGAAAGGGAGGTGAGTTTGGTGGTTCTTACTCTAGAGGGCAAAATTCAGGAGGTTACCCAGCCCGTCCTATTCAGTCTTCATTGCAGGCTCTAGCTGGGGGCCTGTCGCAGACCAGTCAGCCTTTTTTATGAGTTTGGAGGTTATTCCCAGACTTCGTCATTTTCACAGAGACCTATACTTGACTCCAGGACTTGTTATGGATGTGGAGAGGATGAATATACTAGGAAATATTTTCCAAAACAGTGTTACAGATCCCTAGTAGTTAGAGCTAGAGGCGGTCATGGTAGAGGTCATCATTCTGGAGGACGTGGTGGCCAAGGTAATGGCGGTCACCAGTTCAGTCGTGGTGGTGGGCAAGTTGGAACTACTGCAGCACAACTTTGTAGGGGCAATGGACAGACATGTGATAGGGCCCATTATTATGCTTTCCCCCGGAGGTTTGAAGTAGAGACATTTGATGCTGTTATCGCAAGTACTCTTTTGGTCTGTGATTGCATGGCTTTTGTATTGTTTGATCCTTGATCCACATTTTCATATGTATCTTCCTCATTTGCTACTGGTCTTGATTTATATTGTGATTTGCTTGACATGCCAATTCGTATCTCTACTCCTGTGGGTGAGTCTATGATAGTTGAAAAGGTGTATAGTTCATGCCTTGTGACTTTTGTTTGGAGCAATACTTATTTAGATTTGATTATTCTAGAGATGGTTGATTTTTATGTAATTTTGGGTAAGACTTGGCTTTCTCCAAATTTTGCAATCTTAGATTGTAATGCTAAAATTGTGACATTGGCTAAGCCTGTGCAGATTCGCTAGTGTGGGAGGGTGACTATATTTCCACCCCAGTTTGTATTATCTCTTTTATTCGTGCTAAGAGGATGGTGAGTAAGGGTTGTTTAGCTTTCTTGGCACACCTCAGGGATGATACTTCCAAAGTACCTTTGATTGAGTCTGTTTCGATAGTCCATGAGTTTCTGGATGTGTTTCTTGCAGACCTTTCTGGTATGCCACCGGATAGGGATATTGATTTTTGTATTGATCTAGAGCCGGGTACTCGCCCCATTTCCATTCCCCCTTATAGAATGGCTCCAGCTGAGTTAAGGGATTTAAAGGCCCAACTTCAGGAGTTGTTAGGTAAATGTTTTATTAGACCAAGTGCATCCCCTTGGGGTACTCCTGTTTTATTTGTGAAGAAGAAAGATGGAAGTTTTCGGATGTGCTTAGACTACAGGCAACTGAATAAGGTAACTATAAAGAACAAGTATCCCATTCCTCACATTGATGATTTGTTCGATCAGTTACAAGGTGCTTGTGTCTTCTCTAAAATTGATTTGAGATCCGGTTATCATCAATTGAAAATATGGGCAACAGATGTGCCAAAAACTGCTTTTCGAACTTTGTATG
Organism: Solanum lycopersicum; assembly: GCF_036512215.1. Classification (NCBI taxonomy): domain Eukaryota; kingdom Viridiplantae; phylum Streptophyta; class Magnoliopsida; order Solanales; family Solanaceae; genus Solanum; species Solanum lycopersicum. Next base: position 22,673,166 of record NC_090802.1, read on the forward strand.
GGCATTATTAATTCTTAGTAATGTCTTTTGGGCTTACGAATGCCCCTGCTGCTTCATGGGCCTGATGAACGGGATTTTTAAGCCATATCTGAACCTCTTTGTTATTGTATTTATTGATGATATACTAATATACTCAAAGAGTAGGAAAGAACATGAGGAGCATTTGAAAATTGTATTGGAGTTGTTATGGGAGAAAAGGCTTTATGCCAAATTTTGAAAGACTATGATATTACTATTTTGTATCACCCAAGAAAAGCTAATGTTGTGGCAGATGCTTTAAGTAGAAAAGCAGGGAGCATGGGTAGTTTAGCCCACTTACAGGTTTCTAGATGCCCATTGGCTAGAGAGGTTCAAAATCTGGTAATGACTTTATAAGGCTGGAAGTACTAGAGAAAGGAGGATTTTTGGCCTGTGTGGAGGCAAGATCTTCTTTTCTTGACAAGATTAAGGGAAAACAGTTTGCTGATGAGAAGCTGAGCCGAATTCGAGATATGGTATTGCAAGGATTGGCTAAAGAGGCAGCGATTGATGAAGAAGGCGTCTTGAAGATTAAGGGAAGGGTATGTGTGCCCCGTGTGGATGATTTGATTCACACTATTCTTACAGAGGCTCATAGTTCAAGGTATTCTATACATCCTAGTGCAACCAAGATGTATCGTGATTTAAAGCAACATTTTTGGTGGAGAAGAATAAAACGTGACATTGTTGATTTTGTTGCCTAATGCCCGAATTGTCAGTAGGTAAAGTATGAACACCAGAGGCTTGGAGGGACACTTCAGAGAATGCCCTTTCCTGAATGAAAGTGGGAAAGAATTGCAATGGATTTCGTAGTTGGTCTTCCAAAGACATTGGGTAAGTTTGATTCGATTTGGGTAATTGTTGACAGGTTAACTAAGTCTGCTCGCTTCATTCTGCTTAAAATGACTTACAATGCCGAGAAGTTAGCCAAACTCTATGTCTCTGAGATTGTTAGATCGCATGGAGTTCCACTTTCCATAATATCAGATAGAGGTACACAATTTACTTCTAAGTTTTGGAGGACATTGTATTAGACTGGATCTTAGTACTGCATTTCACCCTCAGACCGATGGGAAGTCAGAGCAAACAATTAAAGTGCTGGAGGATATGCTTCATGCGTGTGTGATAGATTTTGGTGGTCATTGGGATAAATTCTTACCCTTAGCAGAGTTTTCATACAACAATAGCTATCATTCGAGTATTGATATGGCCCCATTTGAGGCATTTTATGGGAGGAGGTGTAGGTCCCCCATTGGTTGGTTTGATGAATTTGAGGTTAGACCTTGGGGTATTGATCTTCTAAGGGAATCATTAGAGAAAGTGAAATTTATTCAAGAAAAGCTTTTAGAAGCTATGAGTAGGCAGAAGGAATATGCAGATCGAAAGGTTAGAGACTTGGATTTTATGGAGGGTGAACAAGTCTTGCTGAAGGTTTCAACAATGAAAGGTGTGATGCAATTTGGTAAGAGAGGTAAGCTAAGTCCGAGGTATATTGGACCATTTGAAGTACTTAAGCGCGTGGGGGAGGTGGCCTATTAATTGCCATTGCCTCCAGGACTATCAGGAGTACACCCGGTATTTCATGTGTCTATGCTGAAAAAATACCATGGTGATGGAAACTACATTATTCGTTGGGATTTAGTTCTTCTTGATGAGAATCTGTCTTATGATGAGGAGCCTGTTGCTATTCTAGATAGGGAGGTCCGCAAGTTGAGATCAAAGGGGATTCCATCTATCAAGGTTCAGTGGAAGAATCGTCCAGTTGAAGAGTCCACTTGGGAGAATAAGGTTGATATGCGAGAAAGATATCAACATCTTTTTACAGATTCAGGTAATCTTTCTCGCCCTCGCCTTTCGTTTTAATCATTCGAGGATGAACAATGGGTAAATTGATATCTATTGTAACGACTCGTTTGGTCGTTTTGAGTACTAGAACTTTTTATTTCATAAATATTTTTCTGATAGATTTTAAATGGGTGTTTTGGACTATTAATATTTATAACTATGAGATTAATGGGATAGTTTTACTAATTTACTTAGTTAGTGGTTAAGAAAATAATAGTGAAATAAATAATGGCTCACTTTCACCACTCTTATAATTAGTTATATAATATTTAGGAGGAAATTTTATGTGGAAGGGAAATAAGGGTTTAGCCAAGGGAAACATATCTGCAGCAGTCACGAAGCGGTTGTTCCATCAGGTAATCAAATTTAGAGTTGGATTTTGAATGTATTAGCATGATTGTGTTAGTGTTATTATTTTTATTATAATATTTGAATTGGAAAAGAGGGATATTCAATAAACGCTAGAAAAATTAGTGAGGCCGTGTTGGATTGTACAGACTGCTTGTGAACATTATTATTACTATTGTTATGTTCTTGATTGGAAGGAAAAGGAATATATATATATATATAAATTAGTACTATGTTGTTGTGAAGAGGGATCGGGCGTACATTTTAATATATGTGTTACTATTTTAAACAAATTTCGTATGTTATGTAATATCACGTTCTTTGCCATTCAAGTTTTTATATTAAATGGCAAATTCCTTTGTTTTGATTGCATGTAATGATGGCTTAATGGTCGATTGAAGAATAACAAACAATTAACAATAGGAAGGTTTTAAATTCTTATGTAATTATTGATTATAAAATTGAGGCCAAATATATAACCAGTAAGAGAGTAAGGTGGGGAATACACTTTGATATTTATATGATAAAATTGGGAATATTTGCATATGGGTGTTTTAAATTATGTTATATTTTGTTTTGGTTTTTCCTGGTAGAGGTTACTGGACATAGACGTAACCTTAAATTCCACTTCTTTCCATAGTTATCTTGTTATGAGCCAAGTTTTAAGACATTGACCTAGGTAATAAAATATTAGGTGTATCGAGTTATTTAAATTCCACTAAAGTTATGCTAATTGACGGAATTAAGACTTACCATTAGGCTTAAACTAAAAGAGATTGATTATAGAATTAGGTGAATTGATGGGTATAGGCTAGACACAAAGTAATCAGAGTGTTTGTGGCCTTGTGAACTTAAACCTTACATATATATATATATATATATATATATATATATACATACATATACTTGATAGATTGGAAGGGTTCGGAGGCAATAAGGAAAGGAAAGGCATTGTACAAGTAGTTGCTTGACTTCGATTCTTCCGTGGAGGTAGGTTATGGTTTTTTTCTATTTGATAGATAAATTCTAAATAGCGATTGATATGTATTGAGTGATATTGTAAAGTCTCCTATGTACTTGATTGTGTGGTTGTATGTTTTGATTGTGTGGTTTGTGGTTGGCCTAAAAATATGAGACTGTTGAATTTCTAATCTTGAACCCTCTCTATTTAAAATGACGCCTTGAATAAAGAAGGCTTGATGAAATAAAATAATGGGATGATTGGATCGGAGTGTCACGTTCTGACACGGTATTATGGGATCGGAGTGTCACATTCCGACACGATATATGAGATTGAAGTGTAACATTCTGACACAATAACATTAAAGGAACGAAATCTCGAAGTAATATACTTATTCTCAAAGAACCTGTTTTCCAAATGAGTATGGTGTGGAGGCATGAGTCCTCATAGGTGTGCTTGATGTTGTGATTGATGGTGTACCTATTATGGTGTTGTTGTCAATGGTTCAGGTGTTTGTTTCTTGCAACCTGTTAAGTATTGTAGTTGATTTTATGATATTATTCAATATATATTGGTTTCTATTTTGAGTTGGCCGATGATACCTACTCAGTACATGTTCCTTGTACTGACCCCTACTTGTATTTTTTCTCTGTTCTTTTGTGGAGTGCAGCAAGTTTACCATCGACTTCGACTCGCCCTCAGCTCTAGCCAGTCTCCAGCACATCAGAGTTCAGGGTGAGCTATTAATTCTAGCTCGCGCTGAATTCTCTCATTCACGTCTTGATGTCTTTGAATTTAGGAGATGGACCATTTAATGCTTATTTTGGTTTCTTAAACACTCTTAGACTTGGTAATTTGGAAATAGATGTCCTTCATGTGTTGACTATAAGATTTTGGAATGTTAAGTATTAAACTTTAGAAACTTATTTAAATTGGTTGCTTAGTATCTTTTGGAGCTTCCGCATTATTTTTATTATTTTTAGTTGAACTATTGGTATATGTTGGGGTTTAGATGTGTTGGTTAGCCCACCTATGGAGGTAAGTGTGGGTGCCACTCACGAATCATTTTGGGTCGTGACACCAATGTTGAACTGGTATTGGTTTTCAAACAAACAGTGCCAACACCAAACACCTTAACCTCACTGGCATTACCTATCTTTAACACCTCAGAGTTAACAGAAGTATAAGATGAACAAAAGTCTTTTCTTGGTGTGACATGTGATGTGGCTTCAGAATCTACGATCCAACTTGTATCTTGAGATACAAAGTTGATGACGTCTTTATCACAAGCGAAGAGAAGGTCATCTTGGACAACAACAACAACATTATTTTAATTGTTTTATTCCTTCTCCCGTTCTTTAAGATCTTGCTTCAATTGTTCACAAAATCTTTTAATATGCCCTTTCTTTCCACAACGATAACATATAATATTTGGAATCTTGAATTTTGACTTGCTTCTGCTTTTATCTCTACTCCTCGGATCTCTTGCCTTATGTCTCCTTCGATCTTTTTTATACAAATACGAAGAGTTTCCCAAGAATCTGGTAGAGTATTAAGAAGCCAAAGTGCTTGTATTTCATCATCAAAATTAACACCCATTCCTGATAGCTGATGAAGAATACCCTGAAAATCATTTATATGATCAAGAATATGACTGCCCTCCTTGTATTTAAAGGTCATCAATTGCTTTAAGAAGAACAACTTGTTTTTACCAATTTTTGAAGCGTAAAGCGTCAACAACTTTTCGCACATTGTTCTAGCATGTGTCTCATTCACAATATGGTTGTGAACATTATCTTCAACCCATTGTTTTTTATATCCATGTGTCTCAGAAAAAATCGGAAGATGCATCTTCTTCACGAACAATAGATCTTTCATCTTGCTTTTCCATATGTTGTAGTCTCTTCCGTTTAGACATAGATCTTGATCATATTCCCCTCCATATTGATAACTTAGCTCTGATACCAATTGTTGTGACGAAAAAAATTAAAATAAAAATCTAACAATAAAGAACACCAAGTTTAACGTGGAAAAACCTTTCAAACCAAAGGTAACCACCACGGGATCGACAAGATTCAAATTTCTTCACTATACAAATAAGAGGGTTAGAAATATTCTTCTAATGGATACACAACAAGCTCCAAAAGAGAATAAACAATAGCTACACCAACAAAAGATAAGTAGAAAGAAACACCACCCAAACCCAGCTTCTGTTAGGGACCTAAAACAGGATCTTTCTAACCTCTGAATCCGATCTCCAACATTCAAATCAACCACCAAGATGTCACTAACACTCAGTCTAAATTTTAGACCGATCCAACGGTTAGTTAATCGGGAAACATGATCTGAATGTTGTTGGTCGGAGAAAAAGTCTGCAGCAAAAGAACCCTTTTCTTTCTCTCTTTTCTCTTGTTGAAAGCTCTCTCAAAAACTTTTTTTATGTTCTAATGTCTTTAAAAGACAATACCAATGAGCAATTAATTATTCTCTCAATTCAACCCTCTATTTATAGAGTTGTGCTTTTCCTTACAAAGCACAAACCAACTACAAATAGGATTACAATTCCAATCCTTTTCCTAATAGAATTGGAAACCCAAAAAAGAGAATAATTCCAATCATTTTTCAAGTAAGATTAGTCCATTGACCTTTGGATGGAACATGGGCAATAACCCAACAAGTACAAAAGGGACTATATACATTAATTCAATCTAATCAAAATATAATATACAGAAACAACCATAATTTAAGAAAAACATGTCTTGGAAGCTCTGAAATCAGCGGGATTGGATCATAAAAGGTGTTGCATCAAAGAAAATATGCAAAACTGTGTTATGATTACCAAAACATAAAGCATCATAGACTGACTGAGCTCAGATAGAAACTGTATAAATAAAAGAGGCACGATAGTGCTAACACTACAATTCAATAAATAGTTAGAGTCATTGATGAGTCCGAGATTTGGACTCATTTAGGTCTTTATTTTGATAGATTTAGTGTCCTCAAATGCTTAATTTATGCTATAAACTGATATTAAAGCATTGATTTTCAGTTATATGATCCAAGGAGCAAGACAAGGATGTTACTAGGCAAAAGGAGCAAAACAAACCTAAGAATTGGAAGAAAGAAGATCTTGATGATCGCCAAGACCATTGGCGAACCAACAAGTGGATATTTCGCTTGCTTAATGTTCTAGTGTTCCAGCCCTGGGAAATAAACCAAGTCGACGACAGGAAATGGCATTTGACGAATTGCCGATCACTTCAACGATAACACAAAGGATCTCCCAAAGTTACAGAACTTGAGGTTCTTAGGAACAATGCAGTGGACTTTTAGCTAAAAAACTAAAAACTATAAATTATTTTTAAAAAGGAATTTTTGAGGAGTTCTGACCCAGATATTGCAGTTTCCATTTAAGAGTAAATTTTTCTCTTCGTTTTGTAGTTCTTATTGTAGTCTTCGAGAATTTTGAAGCTCAATTTTGAGAATTTGCAAGTGAGTTTCTACATTTCTTAAATTTGGACCATTGTAAAGACTTGGGAACATTTACCTAGATCATGGCGAATGTATTTGGTAATCATTTCTCTATTTTTATGATGTGTGGATAAAATCTTGATTCTTGGGGTGTGATTATGTGATTATAGGTTGAATTAGCTTATGCATATTTTTAATTACTAGTTTAAATTCTAAATTGAAGTGGGTTTAATAATTAGTTGTATCTTCATATATGAATTGTAATTGCAAATGTAGTTCTAACTTTGAGTTCTTATCTTTCTTGAGAGAGGTTTTTGAACCAAAACTTTTGATTAATGGTTTGTAGTATTGGGTTGATATGGGTTCAGCTCGAGAGAGTGAACCTAAACCTAATCCTATCCATCTTGCTCGATAGAGAGGATGTATTCAGTATGTGGGTTGTTTTTATTTATTAAGCTTGTTGATGTTCGAGAGAGATCACTTGAAACATGATACCTGTTCGAGAAAGAACTATTTCAAATATAGTCCAACCTACCCATTGATATTTAGCTATCTATTAGTAGTTTCAATTACCCATATAGCAAAATTTGCCTATAATCAATCACATCACGAGAATTCCTCGTTATATTGTTTTTTTTTCTCTTGTTTGATTGCGTTGTAGCTGATAATTGTAAACTAAAAACCCCTCCATCTGACATTCGTACGAACCCCTTTGACTTGTTTACTTTTTATTTTGGATAATTTGTATTCCTATAACTATTTGGACCACCGTTTTACTTCATAACTTAATTTAAACACGTACCGCTACCTGTGAGTTCTACCTCAAATCTTTATTGGGTTTTGTACTACTTAACGATTGTTTGCACCTAGAATTGGATGATGTGTACATGAAATGTTAATCAGTCATACACAACACTTTTGACAGTGAAGTTAATAATTATAATGAAAATTCGACATCCGAGCACAAGTCAATCACATACATGAACATATAATACAGGCGATATGATGCATATGTGGACAATGTATGTATATAAGATCAAAAGTGTCGAGATCATCTTAATGGTCTCCACTCTTCTCCCTAGGACAACTATGAAAACTTGTTGGAGCTCATCAACATACTCAGTAAAAGTAAAAATCCAAATTTCAATTTGCGTGTTGTCTGAGCTCATCAACATATTCAGTATGCATAAAGTGCAACCTGAATCTTTCCTCGGGATCATTGTATCAAGTAATTAAAACAACCCATATTTCAACAAAATAGTAAAAATATATATGTTTTAAGTGTTTCTCTTTTTTCATCCAAACCTCAGAAAATATTTAAGCCTCAGATAGTAAAATAAATAAGATACTTGTGAATATATCCTGAAAACAAAACCTTAGAAAATGATATAATTCTTTTCATAATTCCATGTTTCCTCAAGTAAACCAGTAACGCACTCCCTAGGAGCCAAAATAATTAAAAATTAGGACAAATTTGTTTAAGGGTCTCAAATGGAAATTTCTATCTCAAAACATGTCAAATATGGAGGTTGTGTGTATGAGTGCATACAAACACAGTTTATTCATTTTAAATATATTCACACCACACAATCAACATGGTAACCACCCATTACAATGCAATCATACTAACCTTGAACTCAAGCCATTCTAAGGTCTTAATCCCACAATCATGATAATAATTAAAAGAGAAGGTTATAACCTACCTCAAGAATGATATCTCACTCAAACTTCTATATAAGAAATTTTCCTTTTAGAATTTCCTCTAAATGATTCCACACTATCAAATTACAATTTAGATGTCAACACCAGCAAATAATTAAAAAATGGGTCAAAACAAGCCATGAGACCCTTGCATGCAATCACAAAATGATTTCGTCATAAAATCTCAACCAGCTCAAGGTACTTGTGGTACAAAAAAGTGCACAATTTGAGCATAAACGATCTCAAAATAGCCACCAAGGATATATAAAGAATAATCAAAAGAAGTGAAAATGAGAGGAACTTACAAGATATACGTGAAAATAATGACCCAAGCAATGTCCCAATGCTAACCATCAACACTTCCAAGTAACACTACAACAAAAATGACCATTAGCGGCATTTAATTTTTAATTGCTGCTAAATATGTATTTTTAGCGGTAATTGTCACTCTTTGGATATTTCCCTAAAGCCTTTAGCGACATTGGTTCTAATGACACTTAACTTATGTCGGAAAGACTTTAACACTCTTCATTAGTGTCAATATTTAATGCTGCTAAAAATTGTTTTTGTTGTAGTGTGATTCCATTATTTTCACTCAAACTCGAGCTCCAAAATCGTAGTAATATAGTTATCTTTGAGAAAGTGAAATCAGAATTCATGTAACTGATTATAACTACCAATCAATTACATCAAAACTGCAGGTTATGAGTAGGTATTTTAAGGACTCATTTGACTCAAATTCATGAATCATTGTCATGCTTTAATTCTAGTTGAAGGGATTTTAGGTCCTAGTTTTGTTGTATCCAAGCGTTATTTGGAAATAGAATGTTTGAAGCCAAAAAGCATTGAAGAACATGGCAATGGAACTAACTTTCATCCCGTAGAAGCCAATAAATGTCTTGCCGACCAAATGTCGTCTTAAACAGAGATTTGATGCCTAACACACTACAATGATTGATTGGTTTTATCCGATCTCAGCGTAGAAAATTGTCACGCCCTGAGCATACACCCTATATATGGACGGCACTCGAGAACAATTGATGACCCAAATGAATCCTTGGCCTGGCTCAACTATCAGCGGAAGATCGCTCAAAATTTTAAAGAACTCAAGTCAACTTTAACTTAAATATCTAAAAAAGATAAACTCAGAAATGTTTAGTGAAACATTTAACAGGACTCAAGGGCAACTCAAGTCTTGAACATAACAACTGGATATGAAAAGACTCATGAATTACTATCTATATATCAATGAATATTCTAATTTTATGAAGGATTTAGGACAAAACCCACGATCATCCTAACAAACTGAAATACTGAAAAGTAAAGAAGGGATCCTGAAGAAGCAAGGAGGCTCACTAATCAAATTTGGAACTCAACTGGATCAACAAAGTGCTGGTTGATGATTCGGGTTACCTGTATATGCATTATGAAAGATGTAGGCCAAATGACGTCAGTACATGAAACATACGATCATGTAAGGAAAAACTGAAGCATGACATAAGCTTGAACTGGAACAGAAGAAACACTTACCTCGTCTCAACTTACTCAGCCTTAACTCAATCTCAACTCATTTTAATACAAAGTAGTGATAAATATGCAATATAAAGAAATTTTTTAAAGCATTAGATTACAACTCAATGCATACAACAATGAATCAGTTTGTTTGTAAGAAAAATGATAAATTTTAGTTGGGAGATTCTCTAACCAACAACCATCACTATGAGCTATGTGATGATACAACTTCTCGCCCACGCTGGCAGAACTACCCTATACCTTGTTTGGGTATAGAATTCCTAAGCTATGCTTAAAAAATAAGGAATTATCTAAAAATATGACCCTTTGTACCCACGTTGGCTACATGGTTTATGGGGCTGTGAGTTTTTTGAACTCTCCCCATATGGGTGCTCAATGCTACTCCAAAAATATAACTTGTCTCATATGTTTTAAAGAAAAAGTTTTCCCATTCTCAACCTTAAGATTATTATTCAAAAGATTCTCTTGAAAGAGATAGTGCTCAAAATTCTTTTGGAAATCTTAGTTTCCTCGTCATTTTAAGTGTAAGAACATTAATATTGGGAATACTTAGTTCCTATATATTCATTTGAAAAATGAACTCAACTTTACTCCTCCTCAAACTCACGTACTCAAGTCTTAAAACATGTAAAAGACTTCTCAAATTGACATAGGAACTCTCTAAGACTTAACTCTTAACTTTGCCTTGGAATTGAATTAAGAATTCAAGGTTATAATTCATGCTATGAAGGATTTCTCAAAGTCTAACAAAGATTTTGAGTATGAATATCAAGTAGAAAACATAGGTTTGATTCAAGGGAACTCAAACAGAAAGAAAGTTAGAAGAGTAGGGGAACTCGCGACCCTGACGCACTAAGTGGCGTGGTGCCAACCCCAAAACTAATGACCAGTGTTTGGGGTGCACTGAATGGCATGCCGTGTGACACACAAAACTACCGGGCAGTAGTTTTGGCACAACGGTGGCGCGCCGTCCCAAACCCCTGCGCAGAATTCGATTAATTTTCTTGTTCTTGTTAATTCTCTAACTCCTCTTAAATCAAACGATTTCCCTCAAAATCTTATGGATTATTAGACCCAACATAATCACAACTAAATTCACCCTAAATTACTCAAGTATAATACTCAATACAAAATCCTCATTACAATAACTCAACGAAACCTCATAGGTCACAAACTTTAATAAATATAACAAAAATTCATCAATAACTCAAATATACTCAATCTTATGGATGAAATTCAAATATGTAAATCATGATTGATGTGTGGGTGAACGAACCCAACACTATGAAAGCTTACATACCTTAATTTGATGAAACAAATATTGATTCACAAGAAAACCGATAAGGCCTTGAACTTTTCTCCTTTCTCCTTTTCTTGAAATGTTCTCAAAATCCTAAGAATTTTTAGAATTCATGAAACTGAACTAAATCAGTTTTGACACGAAAAACAATACTAATCTTGTTTAAGATGATGGGGTATGAAAAAGTCTAAAATATTGCTCAATAATTCGGATAACTTTCCTTAACTTGATGAGCAAATTTCAAATGACCATATCTCCCCATCAAACCTCAAAAATTAGCAAACTCTAAGGCATTGAAAATAGAATTCCAACATCCTTAATTTGATATAATTTTTTGGCTGCCTAACTCATCTTTATTCGAAATATATGGTCATTTGAAGTTGACCCAAAACTCATGACTTAAGCTTGACTAAAACTCAAATTGGCTCTTTTCAAATTTGTTCTTTCTATATTTAGCTCTTTCTAAGGCGTGATGTTATAAAAATCCTGATGAAAATTGAAGGTTGATGTGAGGAGGAGATAGACACACTACTTCTCTAGTTGACATTTTGCGGATCTAATATAAGTTTGAAGGACAGAAGGTGAAGGGCTAAAATTTAATTTTGAAAAAAGAGTGCTTCATTTGGAATGTTTCAAGGATAGAATAGGGATTTGTACAATTATTTACCTTGTTTTTTTTCCTGATTAAGGAATAGTACATATGATATGACATACTATGATATAAAATAGAGTGTAAGGAAAAAAAATAGAAGAGTAGTAACAACTTGTTCGATTGTCGAAAGAAAACTCAAATTTGGTCAATTTAAGTTTTGAATTCAAGTTTTTCTTATCAATATGTTTGGAATTCAAGTTTTTCTTAGCAATATTATTGTAATGGAGCTTTTCTTTATGAGTATTCTATTTCATATTTTATGAGAATCAAAACCCTTGTCTAGAGGTGTGTGTGCTAGAAGTGTGTGTGTGTGTGTGTAAAATCATGAACGAGTGTTGATTAATCAGCTTTAACATTGATTGTATTGAATGAATCTATTTTTGTCTTCAAATTTTAATATAAAATAAGAATTTAAAAACATTTATTGATCCCTTTAACACCATTTTGACTTAGTAAAGCGTAATTGAGTTGGGTAAGACTCAATAGTGAAGACTTGATAAAATGTATAATATGGATTAGAGCAAGACATGGAATGATTTGAGTGGTTTCACATTTATGATATTATCTCTGAATAGTCTATTTAATCAAGATTTGTTTGGTGTTCTAATTGAAAGGTTCTTGGAGTTGGTGAGAATCAAGGGGACATACACTTGATATCTCGGAACACAAACCCCTAGGCTTTCCAACTTGTTTGGTTCTCGTTTGTATTTACCCCTGTTTTCTTACTTAGTTTTGTCAAAATCTAATGTGTTAGCTGAAACCCCCCATTTTCATATGTACATTTGTTGAGAATTCAATTTGTTATCATGTTTGAGCGGTGAAGTTAATAGAAGAAGAGTTCCATATACCAATTGTTATGGTTTAACCCCGGCCTCATAAGCTTGTTATTGTTTTACTTATGACCACTTATGCCCTGAAATATGAGACATAGTTAAGCGTTTATAAAAAATGACATTTTTTCCGGGGATTGGTTAATGCTGATATTTTGTTAATTTCTAATTTCAAATTTGTGTGCATTTTATTTCTTGCTACTGTTTTGTTTGTGTTGTTTTAGAGATGGAGGAGATTTGTCTCCCTAGTGAGGCAATGAAAATGAGTCAAGAATGTATCAAGCTAAAACTATTTTCATTCTCACTAATGGAAGAAGCCACAACATGGATGGGTGATCTGCCCCAAGGATTACTTGCATATTAGAGAGAAGGAGGATATTTCTCTTGAAAGGTACTTCCCCATTCCTTTGTTATTTAAAACTCAAGGTGATATTGTATGTTTCTGGCAAAATCCAGAAGAATACCTTTATGGAGTTTGGTTAAGGTTCAAGAAAAATATAGCGACGAGTCCAAAGAACATGTTACCAGATGCGATTTTGGTGCAACATATCTATAGACTTGAAACCATCAAAATAATTGAATGGCCATATGTTGGTATAATGGCTCTTAATGAATCACTATAGCGTGAAAAGAATGAATTATTCAAACAAAATACGAAGATATATCAAAGTGGGAACAAGAGTGGATGCTAAGTGATCTTGGGCATATTTAGATGTCTAGAATGCTAATTATGCTCGCATTTAAGCCAATTTTGAATATAATATATATTTGTTTGGAGTCATATCGAGTAATTTGTACATTTATGAACTAACCAACATGATAAGTTGTGTAGGTTAGTTTAATCGGAGAAACATGCACAAAAAAGGACAAAGGAAGCACTCTGAAGATTAGAGTCAAAAGAGAGAGCAAGAAAGAAGTTGAAGAAAATGCCACATGCATTTGCATGTAATTTTTGCATCGTGGAGAAAAATACAGATTAGAGGTTGCGAAAATCAAATTTTGGATGAACACATCGTGTTCGTCCCGCGTTGCGTAGAAGGCAATGATGCATGTACTCAAATCAGGGAAGCCATCACGCGTCACGAACCTAAGGCCTAGAATTGGCTGTTACGACTCTTAGTATAAAAAGGGTTTTATTTTATTTTATTAAATATTCTTTTTCTAATTATAAGCAAGGAAAACTAGAGAACTGCATATGTGAAGTTGTTAGAGTTAATTTTCTACCCCTCTTCCTTTCAATCTTGTTGATGTTTCATAACCGTTGTAAGATTGAAAATTGGATTATGAGTAGCTAAATACCCTAAATCTAGGGATGTGGCTACCGGATGAATGTAATCTCTTGAGTTTGATTTTGGGTTGATTATTGACCATCATATGAATCTCTCTTATGTTCTTATTCTTGTATTTGATGCCTTATCAGAGTAGAAATAAATCTATTGTCTGAATAAAACTTGGGAGAGGAATAAGAGGATAGAACGTGGGGCATCAGGAGCTTGTTGAACTCTAAATAACTAGGGTTGATTCGTCTCTAGGATAGGGATATACCTAGAGACCTCGCTTGGGTAACCATACTGGAAGATAACTTAATGCTCAGTATTTAGTCATTCTATCCCAGCTCAACAATGTAGTTAGAGTGTTAAACATTGTAGGCAATTAGAGGTAGGGAGATCATGATCATACGTCTAACCTTGTGACTCAGTGATTCAAAATTTAATAATTACCCATTTAAATAATATTGATTGCATGATTCCTGATAAAAGCCGCAGCCCTGGATCTTTCCCAAATCATTGTTCGAAACTCGAGAAATTGAATCATAGTAGTTATATTTTATTTTAAGTTAGAAGTAAATAATAATTAACTAATGAAATCTGGAAATTACACTTGTGTATAAATACACATTAGGAAAATTGATAAGTCCTGATCATAAGTCCTTGTGGGTGCAATACTCAGGTCTTAAAAAGAGCCACTCTATTTCTTGTACGACCACGTGCACTTGCGTGTGCGATTTGGACGCAACACTAAGGAGATTTTTGTGGCGCTGAATCCATTGTTGATGTGGAGCTTGGTGAGATCCAATTTAGAGTTGGTGGGGAGCTTGTAAAGTTCAATTTGATATGCTATCACAATCCAAAGTATACTCTAGACGTGACATGGTGAATAAGCCCCGGAGAGATCTTACACAAGCCACCTAATATAAGGATGACATAATAAAATACAAAAAACTAGAAATATACGTAATATAAGTCTCTCAAGACTTAAAATTACATAAAAATACAAAAAAATACATGAGAGATTACATAAAATACTACTAAGTCATATATAAGTCTTCTATTCATATAAGTGACTAGGAAAAACCCCAAGTCACCAACAAAATTTGAAAACTAAAAGATATTAATGAAATATAGTAGTCCATGACGCTTCCCTAAAATCATGAGGATTCACCAATCTAATTTGTAGTAGAGCCCTCCTGATCTATCTAGGTCCGGGAGGAAAAATTATCGGACCCTGTATGTGAAACAATATAGGCACAATATGCATTTGTACTTTGCATTTGTGAGTATAGGAAAATGCATAAAACGTAGGCATGATACTATGGTGAACTTAAACATGACATGCATAACGAAGTAAAATGTAGTAAAAGCATTAAGATCAGGCATATTGAAAACCATAGAAAGTCTTTTGAACAAAACATAATTTTTTGTGGGATATTTTCCATTAAACAACAATAAAACCATATGAGATATAACACGAAATTTTGTTGCCAACATAAGGACTGCGTACTATTTTTTATATCTAAAGTGGATCTACTATCTTAGATTATTTAAGACAATCATACATAGTCATATAGTTAGGGAAAAAAGATTGTTTCTAGAGACCGACCGCTACTAACGGGAGAACATCCATCTCAAAATCCTCTCGGTGCTAAGTAAAATCCCAAGGGAAATAATCATAGTTGTAATCCTATAAAAATACTTGGAAAGATGAAATTTAAGACTATCAATCCATAGATAAGTTCATATTCCAATAGTTTCTCTAAACCATAATTTTATAATTTGTTCATTAAGACACTTAACCTATATAAGCCCCGAAATCATGATTTCGTTCATATGTGAGAAAATCTTTCACAAATTATTGATACTTTATCTTAAAAACATCCTTTAGTCATAAATCATCAATTTCATAAAACAAGCATAGATTCATAATCATAATTTATAAGTTCATAAGCATCGTTAATATTCATAGAATAGACATATGCATGGGTCCATATGAAATCAATTGTGAATCATGCAATTGAGTCTAATAATGCATAATAAGATTGAATTTAATCAATTGAATCACTATAAATTTAACCCATGGAGAGTACATAAAAACCCTAAAAGAATTGGATGAATTTCAATTGGAAATTTGAGATTCTTCTGGAACTAAATGGATGAAAGGAATCCAATTGTGAAGTTCCCACGAAACATTGGTAATGAAAACCCTAAAATTCAAAACGAAAATTTAAACTTGAAGAACCCTTGAAATCTCCCTTGAAGTTCCGTGGAGAGAATTTGCAGAAGGAACCCTTAAGAGAATATGTGAGTTTGAGTGAGTGGCAGGGAATTAGTATTGTTTTCAAGAATAAAAATAGTTATAGGGATAGTTGTAAGTTCAATACGACATATTTTAGGGGTTAAATATTTAGGGAAAAAATCATCCTTAATAAAATTTGGAAAGACCCTACGTCACGACCCAAGGTAAAACCCTAGATGTGTGGTATGACATATAAGACCCCAACAGGTCCTACACAAGCCACTTGACATAAAATATACAAGATAATAGAACTAAAGAGTCCAATTAGATAGTATTATAACATAAAGAATTTGACAAAAATAAAAGTCTAACATAGTCTCAACTAGCCATCTATTACGTGTATCTCCATGGAAGAAATGTGTTGGAGATCTAACATCCATAGTTCCCTTGAAAGGTTTGAGAGTTAAAGAGAATCTTTCTTATGATGAAGTTTCGATTGAGATCTTGGACCAGAAAGTTTTGGAAGTTAAGGAATAAAGAAATTGCTTATAGGAAGGTTCTTTGGAGGAATTAGTTAGTTGAGGATGCTACTTTGGAGGCCGAGGTCGATATCATATTCCAATATCATCATATTTTTCCCTCCATCCCCAATGTAGCTTGAGGTATCTAGTCCTCTATATTTTACTCTTTTGGTTTCATGTGTCTTTGATATTTCCATGATTTCCTATTATGCATGTTCATGAAAAATTTAAATTTTGAGAAAATGTGTTAAATTGATTGATTTTTTTAAGTTTATGTGAATTTGAGTATGACTTGCATGTAGACCTCATGAAATGATGTTTTTAACATGTTTTTATCTTGGAGAGTATATTTCCTCCTTGGATAAGTGCATTTTATGACTTCATTCATCTTAGGGATATTAGATCTATATCCTACCTTTCTTATGATGTCTTGAATATTATTCAAGAACGAATGTTCCCAAAGAGGGAGATAATATAACACCTTGAGTTTGAAAGATGAAAAATTGCAGTTTTCCTAGAATTGGTGACAGTAACAACCGAACCAGAAATGGTCTGTGGACTGACTGAAGTACCATAGGTAGGACCCTTGGTGGCAAGTCCAAAAATTTCTAAAGTTTCTATTCCTAGTAATTTTTATAGGATTCATTCGGACGTTCCTTTATCCAATGAAACTCAAAATGAACATTCGTCCTTGACCCATAAGGACTCACCACAATCAAGGAGAATAGTGGAATCCAAGCTTGAACCCAATGAAGATCGCCTTAAGAATAAGAACCTACACTTGGGGAAAATGTAGGAAAATATGGGTTAGTATGAAAGTGCACTAAGTATGATAGTCATTGATAAAAACCTTGAAAACATTCTAAAATGGACATTTTAGTTGAATGCATGAACTTTTCTAAGTTAAATCATCATTTTGAAGATAGTTACACAAGTCATAAGCCTAAGAGACATCATGATAATACATAGGCTATAATATGGTAGACAATAATCGTAGCTAGTACACATAAGAGATATCATCATAACATAGGCATAATCATTGCAATCTAGTTTAACACGACAAGAGAAACAATAAGCTTGTGCAATAAATAGATAAGACCCCATAATTTCACCCATGCTTAAGCAAGTCACTTTAGGTCCTCATTCATTTTTATCATCTTTTGGTCTCATTATTCATCTTATTTCTCATAGGAACATCCACCTTAGTTGATCATATCAAGGAGAAGAACTTATACTAAAAACCCAAGTTAAACATACATTCACACATTAAACATCTCTAATACATAGTTATTATCATATTTATTTCGTACATCATCATAACATAAGACAAACATACCATAAGTACCCTCAAATCATACTTGTTCAATTCATGAATAAGATCCCTATTCACGCCCATACTAAGTAAAGCTTCTTGAGTAGTGATACATTCAAAATCACATCTCAATTAAGAGGTGTAAACGAGGTCAAAGTCAATTTGTAGAACTCAACGTGAGTTGAGGTCGATCTTGCAGAGAATTTCTTTGTGTTTACTTGAATGGTGTTATTATCTCCTAATGAAACAATGATGGAAAGTAAATTGGGTTTGGTTTTGATATTACAATCATTAATATTTGAAATAGATTCCAGATTAACGACTACCAAAATCTTATCTTTAAAAGCTATATCAATTGATTAAATGAAACTAGGGTTGTTCCTCATAACGCTAGTTCAAATGTTCATCCATAATTGAGTATAAGACAATTCATCTTTACAAAGTATATGCGAGTTGATTTCATGTGATACTTCTTAGTCTAATCATACAATTCTTACTCAGGTTCTCTTGTCCCTAGAGTGGTACTAGCATTTACCCTCTCTTACAATCATTTGACGTTAAAGTTCTTTTCACTCAAACCTGAACTTTAACTCCAATTCATTAGATTAGTTCAATTTTTTCCTTAACGTTCTTTATCTCTCGAACAAACTATAGATACAAGCTTACTCTAATGCGTGCACTCATCGGAATATATGAATACAAAAGCTGAATTGTAGTTTGTAACCACATATTGCCTTTCACTCGTTTTACGAAATCATAGTTAGAATTACGTCTTGGATCCCACAACCCCGGTTGTGATGTTTTGCTACTCATGGTTTCATGTAAGTGTTTAGAAATATATAATGAAAACATGTTAGAAAGTACTTACGAGAATATGCAACTCAACTACCACATTTATTCAACCACCACATTTATATTTCAAGAACTGGAAAACCGAACTTCAAACTTAATTCAATATACAAAATCAAAAATAAAATGCTAAGAATATTGTAAACTCATTCATCGTTCGATTTAAGATAATACAAAAACTCAAAATGACCTAAATAGTTAAAATAATTATTTTAAAAAGAGTTCTACTTGAAGTAGGACTTAGTTCTCGGGCCCTTTAACAACCACTTCCATGACCCGTCAATGACTTCACTGTCCGTGAAGCCCTCTGTGGTCATCCCTGGGACTCACCCAAGACAGGCTGCTCAAGACTTGGATACTACATCATTACCACGACTACTGCCGCGACCCGTGACAATGACCACGGGCCGTGTAGTTGTCTGTGGTATTCACTTATGGAATTTTCTCTTCAACTTTTCAATGCTCTTTCAATGTATAATTTACCACATGCACCACCAGGATTCGGGACGATGACCATAATGGAGGCACGTAGTTTAGGACTAGAGTTTTTGACTAGAGACAACCTTATTTGAGCCTCTACTTTAGATCCCTCTAAATGCTAAGTATAAATCACAACAGAATAGATAAAAGTCAATATCGATATAATATAGGAAAGTAATCAATACCGATCCACATCTTTCAAGATCAAAACATGTAATAGATCCTTAAACATAATTAGACATTGATGAGAAAATCTCTCAACAATGTGAATCCATTAGTGAGAAATACCTTTTCCAATCATGATCATAATAGCATGTGAGAAAACCTTTCACAATAACATTGATACTTTCCTTTAAAGTCACCCACAAATGACTTACAATAATTTCATAAAAATATGCATATATTCATAAATTCATAGTTCATAGGTTCATGAGTTCATCATAGGTTTATACTTGAAAAACATAGATTAGGCATATAATATCAACTAAATATCATGTGTTAAATTTGAATCATGTATTTGAAGATTTAATTAACAATAATCAATCGTAATTGGATTAAACCCTTAAAGATTGAATTAAAATCCTAACTTAAACAATTGAATTTGATATCCAGAAATTGGAAGCTTTGGGACACCATGGAGGAATGGACTCCATGGGTGATCAACTTAAATGAACCCTTGATTCTTCTCCTTCCTTGGTCTTGAGAGAATTGGGGAGAATGAATTTTGTTAGGTTTTGGAAAATTAGGAGAATGGGGTTGTAGTGGGTAGTTTTAGGACTTAAAATCTTTATGTAGGGCCTAAGTTAGAATAAATATAACAATTTTGATTTGAAACAATTACTCAACAACCTCTTAAAATAATTGTTGAAGCCCTTTTACGGTTCGGACCTATGATCCGTAGAACTTCCTATGGACTATACTGGTCAACTATAGAAAAGTTCTGAAACCATAATTTAGAACCAATTTTTGACGGACCTTGTCTATAACTCGTACGTATTCCTACAATCAATAAACACCAGTGATGGTAACCAACTTGACCTTCAAAGTTTTACTAAATTTTAGGACCCATTTACGATACCTACCTATGACTTGTATATAGAATGATGGGCCTTCCCGGTGAATTGTAGAAACAGGTATTGAATTAATTTTAGAAAAAAATATTTTCCCTCTTCCTACGATTGTCATCTACAACCTGTAGGATCTTCTGCAGTCCATAGATGGGACCCGTAGATGAACCTGCAATCCAAAACTCCTATTCTTTATTTCCATATTTAGAAGTGTTACAATATCTCTCCCTTGAAAACTTTCGTCCTCGAATGGAACTCAAGGTAACACAAGGAGGGTAGGGGAAGTGATCCAATAACCCAACAAGAATGCAACTTTATCAAAAGCACTTAACCAAGGAGGAACATCAACTCCAAGCTAAAACATATTCAAATCATAATTTCATAATACATACATGCAAATCACAGTCAAATGCACATAGTTATGAAGTAATCAATCAAGCTACCTCATTTTTATCAAAAATAATTTTTTTATGAGCATGCATGCATAAGGAAACATGAGAACAACTAAGACACTTGAAACCAAAAGGATGAACCATGAGGAGTTAAATACCTCAAGATAGAGTAGGATCAGAGGGAAAGAGATGGGATAATGGGACATCATATCGACCTCGACCTCCCAAGTAGCATCCTCAACCCTTTGATTCCTCCATAAGACCTTTATGGATGCAATTCCTTATTCCTCAATTTCTTAACTTGTCAATCTAAAATCTCAACCAAAACTTTCTCATAAGAAAGACTTTTCATAATACCAAGACTCTCTAACGATACAATAGGCGTCGGATCTCCAACACATTTCTTTAACAAAGAGACATGAAAAAAAGAATGTACCATGCTAAGACACTGGGAAAAAAAAGTCCATAAGGAACTTTACGAATACATCTCAAAATCTTATATAGGCCCACATAAAAGGGATTAAGCTTCCCTTTCTTCCCAAATCTGATCTCACCTTTCATGGGTGAAATTTTTAAGTAGACCCAATCATTTTCAAGATATCTCCTTTCTAACATTAACATATGACTTTTATCGGATTTGAGTCATTTTCAACCTTCCTTAAACTAGCCGAACTTTACTCATAACCTTATTACCAATTTGGTACCTATCAAAGCAACATCACCTAAATCAAACTACCCTATGGGAGATCTACACTCATATCACAAAGAGCCTCAAATAGTGCCATACCAACTCTTAAATAATAATTATTATCGTAAGCAAACTCTATCAAAGTACAATAATCATCCCAATCACCTTTAAATTCAATTACACAAGCTCTCAACATATCTTCCAAAGTTTGGCTGGAACCCTCTACTTTTCCATCGGTTTGAGGATGAAAGGACGTACTAAGCTTAAAATGAATACCAAGACCTTTTAATAATTCTTCCAAAATTGAGAAGTAAATTGGGTACAATGATTAGAGATAATGGATATGGGAACTACATGCAACATACCTAACCATATCCTTTTATATAGCTTAACATAGTCATTCACCAAATAAGAAACCTTGCTGGGAATGAAATGAGTCAACTTCTTCATACGATACAGAAAAACCCAAATCATGTCGTGTTATGATTGGATACGGGGTAAACCAACAATCAAGTCTATTTTCAAATATTCCTACTTCCAAGTAGGAATGTTGATATCTTGGGACAAACCTCCCAGCTTTTTTATGCTCAACATTTGCTTGTTGACAATTAGGACACGTAGTAACAAATACTGCAATATCTTTCTTCATAATATTTCACCAATAGACCTTCC
The DNA here is from genome assembly GCF_036512215.1 of Solanum lycopersicum. NCBI lineage: Eukaryota > Viridiplantae > Streptophyta > Magnoliopsida > Solanales > Solanaceae > Solanum > Solanum lycopersicum. Next base: position 22,695,319 of record NC_090802.1, read on the forward strand.
GCAACTCATGATACATCTTGGTGGCTCCCAGGTGAATGAAATATAGAGAACTATAGGCTTTTCTCTCAAGTTATCAACGTTGGGAAAATATAAACAACCTTGATATCGAAGCATGTCATCTCCCCCTTGGAAAAAGAAAGAACTAAATGGACTTTTTAAGACCACCTTTAATTAAATCAAAATTGTATCAAAACCTTACTTGAATTTTACATCTCACACAAAAGATAATCATGAACCATTATGAACAATAACACCACCTTCATCAGAATCAACCAACCGAACAACCAATCAATCCAATCCATGAACATCATGAACCAACTCTTTCTTATCTTCCTTAACATAAGAGACTCTACCCATTGGTAGTCTAATTAGAACATTTAGTACCACATTCGCCTCGTTGGGGTAAAAGAGAAAACTCATGCCGAAATCTTTTAGCAATTCACCCACCTTATTTGGTAAATATTTAGATCCTTTTTATTTAAACAGATTGCAAACTCTTATGGTCGATAAAAATATCAACATGGACAACATATAAATAACTTTTTTAGTCTTTAATTCAACAAACACAACGTGGCTAGTTATGAATCATGGGTAGGATAGGTTTTTCATGAATTTTAAGTTGCCTTGAAAAATAAGCAATAACCTCCCATTTTTCATAAATACACACCCTAGTCCAATCCTTGAAGAAATACAATAAACAACAAACCCTATCAGACCTTTCCAGTAGAGTCAATACTAGGCAGATGTAAGTATCTCATTCAAAATACTAAGTAATTATATTGTAAATAAATATAATCCAAGAAAGAGAAATTTAAATCCACTAGACATAGAACAATTACAACAAATGATTTAAATAAAAGATGTAAAATAAATAAAAGAGAAGAAAAGATGAAACCCTAAATCAAAAGTTAATTTCTACATTATAACCTCCTCCCTTCAATAATTATTCTTATGAACTATTTATAGATGTAGAAACCCTGAATAAAATCATTAAGTGCAAAAAAAATTAAGATTCCAAAAGCAAAAGGAATTATAATTCCTCTTTTGAATTGTGTCGTCCGCCTCAAATAATTGGAGTCCTTGATATGTTGTCACGTGGCAGGTGTCTGTTCTTCTTGAAATTCAATCTTCAATTCTGAACTACTGCATATACATATATCAAACGACTTTAGACTGATGAAAGAAGTTGAATTTCCTAAACATATTATAGCTTCCGATTCATGAGTATGGCGTGCTTCACGCTCATGAACATGACTCTACTCAACGTTGCTTATGAGACATCCTAGGACCTTTCTAAATTTTTACTCTCAATACTAAGTTTGTCATTATTAAAATTATACCCTAGGTGTAACATGGCGTATAGGACCCGAGAGGCCCTACACAAGACACTTTTAGCATACATTATACAAGATAAAAAAAATTAAGAATTCAAAATAGAGAATTTAATATATCAAATATATTTGACAAAGCGGAAGTCTATCACAAGTCTCAATAGTCATATAATATATCATAAGAAAAATGTTTGGGACGTAAACCATACATCACGTAAAAAGTATGAAAACCAAAATGACATAAAGCTAGAAAAATGTCTCGCTCCTCATGAGGACACAACAATCTTCAAAGTCAATGAAAACAACTACCCACGAGTGTAGGAGATAAGAGTGTTGTACCCTACATTATTGAAATAATATAGTTACATGTATGCATTAATACATGGAATATACTAAGTATGGGGAAATATACATGATATCATGAATGGCTTAAAACATGTCGGCATGATAATTCTTTGAACATTGAAGGACTTAAAGAATAAATGACATGTGAATCATGAAATATGGTCATTTATTATCATACACGACATAATAAAAGTTTTGAAGTAACATAGTTATTTTGTGGGATATTAGTTGCAACCGACGATAAGACTATGAGAGTTAAATCATGCAATTTTGTATAGCCATCATATCGAAAGAATGGGAATCTACTATCTAATGTAGAATTCATATATATCATCTTTTTCTAAAGTGGATAAAATAGTTAGGTCATTTAAGACAATCCTACGATGGCACGTAGTTTGGGACTAGAGGTTGCTACAAAGACTATCCTATTTGAGCCTCCATCTCCAATCCCTCTTGATGCTAAGTCTAAATCCAAACATAATAAATAGAAGTCAATATAAATATAACATAGGAGATCCAATGATCAATGTCAATCCAAGTCTTTCAAAATCAAAACATAAAATAGCTTCTTAAGCATAATTCAACATAGATGATAAAATCTTTCACCAATTAGAATTCATAAGTGAGAAATACCTTTCGCAATCATGACCATGTGATAACACCTTTCATAATAACATTGATACTTTCTTTCAAAAGGATCTCCAAATAATTTATGATTATTATATAAAATATGCATATCTTCATAAATTCATCGTTTATAGATTCATGAGTTCATCATAGGTTTACAGTTGAAAATCATAATTTAACAATTTTAACTATATATCATGTATTAACATTAAATCATGCACTATAAGACTTATTAACAATAATCAATCACAACTGAATGAAACCATTAAAGATTGAATTGAAACCCTAACTTAAACAATTGAGATTGAGATTGAGAAATTGGAAGCTCTGGACCCCATGGAGGAATGGACTCTATGGGTGACCCACACACCTTGATGCTTGAATTAACCCTAGATTATTATCATTTGTTAGTCTTGAGAGAATTTGGGGATGATAACTTTGGTTAGGTTTTTGGGGTATTGGGAGAATGTGATCGAAGTGGAGTATTAGGAAATAAAATTTTTATATCGGTTAGGATAGAGTAAAAAATGACATATTTTTTATTTAAAACAATTAGATAAAAGAATCAAAAGACCCTTTAAATAATTGTTGAAGCCCTTTTATGGTTTGGACATTACTTACCAACCGTACAAAAGTTCAGAAACCTTAATTGTGAATCAACTTTTGAAAGACCATGTATACAACTTGTAGGTCTTCTTATGATCTGTAGACACGAACCGCATAAACCAACTTGACCCTCAAAATTTTACTAAGTCGGGGAACCACATACGAAGACCTATCTACAACTCGTACATAGAATGACGGGTCGTCCTGGTAAATCATAAAAAGGGTACTGTAAATCGTAAAAGGGGTACAGGGACTAGATTTTAGAAAACTATTTATCATCTTCCTATAATTTCCATCTACATCCCATAGAAGCTTCTATTGTACGTACATAAGACCCTATACATATCCTGCAACCCAAAAACTCATTTTCTTTCTTTCCAAATTTTATATTCAAAAGTTCATGACTTTTTAATTTTCTATGTTTTCCTATTCTTGATTCTTGAGTTTTATTACCAGAATTGTAATATTTCATAACATTAATGATCTTTGATTCATGGTTCATGCTTATTGTGTCACATGGACCCCTTTTTAGTAAAAGTTATTTTAAAATATTGTTATATTAGTTCTCATTTGCATTGCTTTCATGAAACAAGTAAGTCCAACATTTTCAAGAAATATTTTTATTTCAAACTTCAAGTGCATTATTTCAAGAAAGAATTCAAAAATAAAACAAATTATGTTTTTGAATGAGATTCCAAAATATGAATTTAGAATAATTTTTTTAGCTAAGTCTCCCGCTTTATTCAAACAAACAGAAAATGTATCTAATTATGAAAATATCAATATTTTTATTGCTAGTCGCTTAAATATATGATTTCATAATTATTATGACAATCAGATACTCTAATAAAGCTGAAGAATATAACATTTAGAGATGTCATTAACGCTTAAGCAGTATAATATTTCTACATGCCATCAATGTTTTATGGAGTATGATAATTGTGAGGTTGATCACCAACAGTAAAATTTAACAGATTTGAGAAAAGACTCATAATATGTTTTCAGTTATGATTTTTGTGATATATTATGATCATATATAGACTATTTTGTGAAGATTATTTAGCACCAAAAGGATGTAGTTTTAGAAAATCTTAGTCTCATGGATTTGAGTATAGCGCTAGCTCGGTCAACTCCTTTAACCCTTTAAGGCTCGGTTAGAGATAGGTTATATATCCTTGAAAGGTATAGGGCCAACTCTCCCAACTGATTTAGCTATTGGGCATCATGAGCTCATGTGATGTATGTATGTGAACTTTCCAAGAAAAGTAAAGTTACATTTTTTTTAGTATTTGCTATGATTGCATATATTCACTTTTAAGGTTTTGTTTTTAAAGAAAACGTGCATGTTTTACTATTCATTTGACTTTGTTTTAGTCTATCTTCAGAGTTCTTTATTTAGCTCAGTAGATTTAGTTTTAGTCGATTATTTGATTCAGTTTAAGTCTATTGTTTCACTAGTATTTACTATGAATGCATATATTAACTTTTAAGTGTGACTTTATTTCATGTATTGATGTCATTCGGTGTTACATCATTTTGTGATGCAGATTTAGGTATTCAGGATCCTAGTTAGGGAAATCATAAGTTCCATCTAACAAGTGATGATTTCTCTTTATTAAGGACTCAAGTCAGTTTGTAGTTGCAATATTTTGTTTCTGTTCATAATAATTGATTAAAGGGTGTATGGGGTCATGCCCCGACTACCAATAGTCATATTATTAGAGGCTTCACTGACAATCAGTTCATGTTATTGTATTTAGTTTACTTATTCCATGCTTATTTTATAATTACTAGTTTCTATCAATATGTGTTGCACATTCATTCCTTACTATTGTTATATAATTTAAAAGTCATCAATAGAAAATGTTTACATCAACAATATTAATTTTGTCAATTACATTTCATTACATAAAAAGGGATTGATCACGTAAAGTTACTTAGGATAAATAGTTTTTTTAACTTTGTGTATGTGTCCATTTTATGATTTAAATATCATCGATAATCTTTTATAGCCCTAAATGGATGAAAAAGATCATGCACGCTTATTGACAAGATTGTCTGTTTTATTTTAATGGGAAACGGAGCATAATTTTTTTTATTATTCAAGTAAAGTTCTAAAATTAAAAGGCTAACCAAAGAATACATGAAGATGCACTTCAAAATTTTACAAGATTAAAAAGCAATTACATTCAAAATATAAAAGTGACAGAAAAAAAATTAACACACTGGACTTCAAACATACACCCATTCCAAAAGCTCATAATAATAGCTAAAAGATCACAACACCACAATGAGTTCATTAGAAATGCAAAAGAAATAATAAAAAATAATAATATTCTTAATGGAGAACTAAAAGAAATATGAGGACTTAGGCATATCCAAAAAGAGGTCTTCAAGTTCCTCTCCTATGTATTCTATTTACTCCATTATATCATTTCTTTCCGTCTTTTTAACTATCACAGATTCAATAGTTTTTTAATTATCCTCTTCTCAAGCTGAATGACAGTTTCTTTCATTTTTAATATTTTCGATTTATTTAAAATACCTATAATTTTTTGCCCATTCCATCAAGTCAAAGTCGAATATTATTGTAAGCCACATTTTATATTAAAGCTAAGATATTAAAAATTTATTGAACATAATTTTGATTGTTGAATGAAAATCAAATCAAATAGGAGCATTTGAAAAACAAATATAGTGTATAACATTTAAAGTGTGTTTTTTTAAAAAAAACTATAATTATAATTTACTTTTCAATTAGTTACAAATTTATAAAATACAATTCACAAAGACGACTTTTGTAATTGTCTATTTTTCTCATTTTTTGAATTATTTCTGACTTTTGCCTTAAAAAATAAGTACATACATGAGAATTAAATAATAGATGAAACTGCCATTCAAAATAAATTAAAATTGACAATTATTATCTTTTTTTATCCATCTTATGTAATGTCACGACCCAAAATGAGTCGTGAGTGGCACCCACACTTACCCCCTTAGGTGAGCGAATTAATAAGTCTAAACCCCAACATATATCAATAATTCAACTATAAATAGAAAAATAATGCGGAAGCTCCAAAAGTTATTAAGTAACCAATTTAAATAAGTTTCTATAGTCTAATACTTATTATCTCAAAATCTAATAGTCATCACATCAAGGACATCTATTTCCAAATTACCAGTCTTAAAGTGTTTAAGAAATCAAAATAAGCAAAAAGATGACCCATGTCCAAAATTCAAAGACATCAAGACGTGAATGAGAGAATCCAGCACGAGCTAGAATTAATAGCTCACCCTGAACTCTGATATGCTGGAGATTGGCTAGAGCTGAGGGCGAGTCGAAGTCGATGGTACACTTGTTGCACTCCACAAAATAACAGAGAAGAAAATACAAGTAGGGGTCAGTAGAATGAACACGTACTGAGTAGGTATCATCGGCCAACTCAAAATAGAAACCAATATATATTGAGTAATAATATAAAATCAACTACAATACTTAACAGGTGGCAAGCAACAAACACATGAACCATTGACAACAACACCATAATAGGTACACGATCAATCACAACATCAAGCACCCTATGAGGACTCACGTCTCCACACCATACTCCTTTGGAAAGTTCTTTGAGATTAAGTATATTAAGTTACTTCAAGATTCCTTACTTTTAATGTTATTGTGTCGGAACGTGACACTCCGATCCCATATATCGTGTCGGAACGTGACACTTCGATCCCATAATACCGTGTTGGAACGTGACACTCCGATCCAATAATATCGTGTCAGAACGTGACACTCCGATCCAATTATCTCATTTTTTTATTTCATCAAGCCTTCTTAACTCTAGACGTCATTTTAATAGAGAGGTTTCAAGATTAGAAATTCAACAATCTCATAATTTTAGGCCAACCACAAATCACACAATCAAGTATATATAACCACATCATCAAGTACATAGGAGACTTTACAATATCACTCAATACATATCGATCGCTATTTAGAGTTTACCTATAAAATAGAAATAAATCATTACCTACCTCCACCGAATAATTGAAATCAAGCAAGCTACCTCTTCAATGCTTTTGCTTTTCTCAGTGCCTCTAAACCCTATATATATATATATATATATATGTATATGTATGTATATACATATATATATATATATATCATATACATATATATATATATACATATATATATATATATATGTATGTATATGTATATGTATATATATATATAATTTGTAAGTTAATGAATCTATAAACACCCATGTTATTATATGCCTAGCCTAGACCCCAAAATTCACCCAAAACTATAGTCAATTTCCTAAAATCCAAGCTTAAGGATAAATCTTAATTCCTCCATATAGTATAACTTTAACGAAACTTAATTAATCAAACATACTTATTTTTCAATTACCTATGTTAATATATCAAAATATAATTTATAATCATAATAAAATTATCATAATGAACTCACAACTATATTCCACAAAAATTGACCCTTCCAAAACCTCAAACCGTACTACCTAAATTTATACATTCCAAATCCGACATCACTAACTAATTGCTGCCTAAATCATTTGGTAATCATTATCAATGATTGCAGCAGCAACACATTATCTACTGATCAATATGTCAATAATATATATAAAAAAATTAATAATTTATCCCCTTTCCCTCAATTTCACCATATAATATAATATTAATAATATATGACCCTTATCAAATTATAATGACTTAATCTTGATTAACTTATTTTACGTACATGGATTCAAGATTGATAATGATATTATCTTCGTTATTCAATCATTTGTCATTATGTTCAACCTGTTATTTTTCCTCACTTTTTACTCCAAAACTCAACCGATCATTGAATTAAATTTTCTAAAAATCCTATTCCTTTGCACTAATCTAATCACCTTATCTCACCATAATGACAAATCACAATTCAAGCTTCTACATATAATTAGTGTTACTTGAAAGAATTTGGGAGAGTTTACCTGAAGCCGCCGTTTTAAATTTGGTTACATTCCATGCCTTTTTCTGTTTTTCTCCTCTTCTTATCGTATCTTTTCTTTAGATTATTTTTACCCTATTTCTTATATAATTAATTATAAAAAGTGGTAAAAGTGACCCAATATTTATTTTACTATTATTTTCTTTAACCACTAACTAAGTAAATTAGTAAAAATATCCCATTAAATTTCCTAGTTATAATTATTACTAGTTCAAAACACCCATTTAAAATCTATCGGAAAAATATTTATGAAATAAAAAGTTCTAGTTCTCAAAAAGACAGAAAATGATCGTTACAATAGATAACAATTTACTCATCGTTCGTCCTCAAACGATCAAAAGAATGGCGAGGGCAAGAAAGAGTAGACGAATCGGTAAAAACATGTGGATATCTTTCATGCATATCAGTCTCACTCTCCCAAGTGGACTCTTCAACATGCCGATTCTTCCACTGAACCTTAATAGCAGCAATCTCTTTTGATCTCAATTTGCGGACCTCCCTATCTAGAATAACAATAGGCTCTTCCTCATAAGATAGATTCTCATCAAAAAGAACTGAATCCCAACGAATAATATAATTTCCATCACTATGGTATTTTTTCAGCATAGACACATGAAATATCAGGTGCACTCCTGACAACCCTGGAGGCAATGGCAATTAATAGGCCACCTCCCCCAAGCGCTTCAGAACTTCAAATGGACCAATATACCTCGGGCTAAGCTTACCTCGCTTACCAAACCGCATCACACCTTTCATGGGTGAAACCTTCAGGAAGACTTGTTCACTCTCCATAAAATCCAAGTCTCTAACTTTTCGATTTGCATATTCCTTCTGCCTAATCTGAGCTGCTAAAAGCTTTTCTTGAATAAATTTCACTTTCTCTAACGATTCCCTCAAAAGATCAGTACCCCAATGTCTAACCTCAAATGCGTCAAACCAACCAATGGGAGACCTACATCTTCTCCCATACAATGCCTCAAATGGCGCCATATCAATACTCGAGTGATAGCTATTATTGTATGAAAACTCTGCTAAAGGTAAAAATTTATTCCAATGACCACCAAATTCTATCACACATGCAAGAAGCATATCCTCCAACACCTGAATCGTTCGTTCAGACTGACCATCAGTATGAAGGTGAAATGCAGTACTAAGATCCAGGCTAGTACCTAATTCAGCATGTAATGTTCTCCAAAACTTAGAAGTAAATTGCGTACCTCTATCTGATATGATGGAAAGTGGAACTCCATGCAATCGAACAATTTCTGAGATATAGAGTTTGGCTAACTTCTCTGCATTGTAAGTCATCTTGACCGGAATGAAGTGAGCAGACTTAGTTAACATGTCAACAATTACCCAAATAGAATCATACTTACCCAATGTCTTTGGAAGACCAACTACGAGATCCATTGCAATTCTCTCCCACTCCCATTCAGGAATGGACATTCTCTGAAGTGTCCCTCCAGGCCTCTGGTGTTCATACTTTACCTGCTGACAATTCGGGCATTGGGCAACAAAATCAACAATGTCACGCTTCATTTTACTCCACCAAAAATGTTGTTTTAGATCACGATACATCTTGATTGCACCAGGATGTATAGAATACCTTCAACTATGAGCTTTTGTAAGAATAGTGTGAATCAAATCATCCACACGGGGCACACATACCTTTCCCCTAATCCTCAAGACGCCTTCTTCATCAATTGCTGCCTCTTTAGCCTCTCCTCACAATACCATATCTCAAATTCGGCTCAGTTTCTCATCAGCAAACTGATTTCCCTTAATATTGTCAAGAAAAGAAGATCTTGCCTCCACACAGGCAAAAATCCTCATTTCTCTAGTACTTCCAGCCTCATAAAGTCATTAGCCAAAGTCTGAAGCTCTCTAGCCAATGGGCGTCTAGAAAACTGTAAGTGAGCTAAACTACCTATGCTCCCTGCTTTTCTACTTAAAGCATCTGCCACAACATTAGCTTTTCCGAGGTGATATAAAATAGTAATATCATAATCTTTCAATAATTCCATCCACCGTCTCTGCCTCAAATTTAAATCCTTCTGAGTAAAGACATATTGTAGACTATGATGATCTGTGTAAACTTCACACTTGACCCCATATAGGTAATGCCTCCACTGCTTCAATGCAAATACAACTGCAGCCAACTCCAAATCATGGGTCGGATAGTTACGTTCATACACTTTCAATTGCCTCGAAGCATAAGCAATTACATTTCTCTCCTGCATTAGCACTACACCCAAACCAGAATAAGATGCATCACAATAAACAATAAAATTCTTACCTTTTATTGGCAAGGCAAGAATAGATGCAGTAGTCAATAATGTCTTGAGTTTCAGGAAGCTTTCTTCACATTCGTCCGACCATACAAATGGAACATTCTTCTTAGTCAAATTGGTCAGCTGGGAAGCAATAGAAGAGAATCCCTTTACGAATCGACGATAGTAGCTAGCTAAACCAACAAAACTCCTTACCTTCGAAACATTAGTAGGTCTTACCCAACTCTTCACTGCTTTAATCTTAGAAGGATACACCATCACTCCATCCTTAGAAACCACGTGCCCCAAGAAGGACACTTAATCGAGCCAAAACTCACACTTGGAGAATTTGGCATAAAGCCTTTTCTCCCTTAACAACTCCAATACAATTCTCAAATGCTCCTCATGTTTCCTGCTCTTTGAGTATATCAGTATATCATCAATGAATACAATAACAAAGAGGTCCAGATATGGCTTAATAATCCCGTTCATCAGGCTCATGAAAGCAGCAGGGGCATTCGTAAGCCCAAAAGACATTACTAAGAATTCATAATGCCCATACCTGGTTTGAAAAGCAGTCTTTGGCACATATGTTGCCCATATTTTCAATTGATGATAACCAGATCTCAAATAAATTTTAGAAAAGACACAAGCACCTTGTAACTGATCGAACAAATCATCAATGCGAGGAATGAGATACTTTTTCTTAATAGTTACCTTATTCAGCTGCCTATAGTCTATGCACATCCGAAAACTTCCATCTTTCTTCTTCACAAATAAAACCGGAGCACCCCAAGGGGATGCACTCGTTCGATAAAACCTTTACCTAACAACTCCTGAAGTTGGGCCTTTAACTCCCTTAACTCAGCTGGAGCCATTCTATAAGGGGAAATGGAAATGGGGCGAGTACCCGGCTCCAGATCAATACAAAAATCAATATCCCTATCCGGTGGTATACCAGGAAGGTCTGCAGGAAACACATCCAGAAACTCACGGATTATCGAAACAGACTCAATCGAAGGTACTTTGGAAGTATCATCCCTGAGATAAGCCAAGAAAGCTAAACAGCCCTTACTAACCATCCTCATAGCACGAAGAAAAGAGATATTACGAACTGGGATGGAAATAATGTCACCCTCCCATACTAGCGGATCTGTCCCAGGCTTGGCCAATGTCACAGTTTTAGCATTACAATCTAAGATTGCAGAATTTGGAGAAAGCCAAGTCATACCCAAAATTACATCAAAATCAACCATCTCTAGAATAATCAAATCTACATAAGTATTGCTCACGAATAGGCATGTCAAGCAAATCACAATATAAATCAAGACCAATAGCAAATGAGGAAGATACATATGAAAATGTCGATCCAGGATCAAACAATACAGAAGTCATGCAATCACAGACCAAAAGAGTACCTGTGATAACATCATCAGATGTCTCTGCTTCAGACCTTCCAGGAAAAGCATAACAATGGGCCCTATCACCTGTCTGTCCATTGCCCCTACCAAGCTGCGCTGCAGTAGTTCCAACTTGCCCACCACCCCGACTGAATTGGTGACCACCATTACCTTGTCTACCACGTCCTCCAGTATGGCGGCCTCTACCATGAACACCTTTACCTCTAACTACTGGGGGTCTGTAACTGTATTTTGGACAATATTTCCCAATATGTACAACCTCTCCACATCCATAACAATTTCTGGAGTCAAGTACAGGTCTCTGTGAAAATGACGAAGTATGGAGATAACCTCCAAACTCAGAAAAAGGCCCACTGGCCTGCGATGGACCCCCAGCTGAAGCCTGCAATAAAGATTGAATAGGACAGGCTGGATAACCTCCTGAACTCTGCCCTCTGGAGTAAGAACCACTAAACTCACCTCCCGTACGAAACTTCTTAAATGTCGATGCTATGGTGAAGTCGTCTGGTTTCATCCCCTCTACCTCTATCACAAAATCAACCACTTCCTGAAAGAATTTTGCTACAACAGCTACCTGTAAGGCTGGAATCAGCAAAGCTAACCTCAATCCTTTCACAAAGCGGCGAATCCGCTCTTGTGGACTGAAGCAAAGCTGAGTGGCATACCTAGATAATGCACGAAATTTGACCTCATAAGCAGCAACAGACATCCTTCCTTGCTCTAGGCTCAGGAACTCATCTCTCCTCCTATCCCTCAAAGTCCGGGGTATATACTTCTCCATAATTAAGCTACAAAATGATGCCCAAGTCATATGTGGTGCCCTTGCTGGTTGACACTCAACATACAACTGCCACCATATTTTGGCATCCCCCTGAAACTGGTAGGTCACAAATTCAACACCAAATCACTCTACTATGTCCATCTTATGTATAAGCTCATGACAATCAACCATAAAATCATAGGCATCTTCAGATTCAGCACCCTTGAAGACTAGAGGTTTCAACTTTAAGAACTTAATGAAAAGTTCATGTTGATCACTTGTCATTATAGAACCTGTAGTCAATCGAGGAAACATTCCTACTTCCAATGATGCATCCATGCGGGGTGTCACAGCAGCTGCATGTTATACTCCCTAAACTTGAGGTGCTGGTGCAGAAACCACTGGAGGTGTATGGACCTGATCAGTTAATCCGCTAAGATAAGTAAGAACCTGATTAATCATCTCTGGGGTAGGCTGGGGTGGTAATTTGTTATCCTGAACCTGCTCATTTTCCCCTTCCTCGCCCTCTCTCACTACCTCATCAGTCGGTGGAGGAGTCACTGCTCTATTTCTAGATGGACCAGGTGTTTGTCCTCTACCTCTAGTGCGCGTCCTTCTGCGACCTCTACCACGGCCTCTTGCTACTGCTCCTCCTCGAGTTACGGCCCCAATGGTTGGCTCAGACGCACCCTATCTTGCTAGTGTTGGTGTTGTGACAGTTGTTGCTCTAGTTCTAACCATCTGCGAAATAGAGTGAGAATGTCAGCTACCAATATGTATCACCTAGATACCAATTGGATCCAAGTAATAGCATGAAACAAAAAAAGAATGGAGTTTTCCTAAAGTCCTATAGCCACTCGAAGAAAAGTAAAGGCGTCCCTATACCGTTCCTCAAGACTCTACTAGACTTGTCCTTGTGTGGTGAGACCAATGAACCTAACGCTCTGATACCAAGTTTGTCACGACACAAAATGAGTCATGAGTGGCCCCCACACTTACCCCCTTAGGTGGGCGAACCAGTAAGTCTGAACCCCAACATATATCAATAATTCAACTATAAATAGCAAAAATAATGCGGAAGCTCCAAAAGTTATTAAGTAACCAATTTAAATAAGTTTCTAAAGTCTAATACTTATTATCCCAAAATCTGATAGTCATCACATCAAGGACATCTATTTCCAAATTACCAGTCTAAAAGTGTTTAAGAAATCAAAATAAGCAAAACGATGACTCATGTCCGAAATTCAAAGACATCAAGACGTGAATGAGAGAATCCAGCATGAGCTAGAATTAATAGCTCACCCTGAACTCTGATATGCTGGAGATTGGCTAGTCGAAGTCGATGGTACACTTGCTGCACTCCATAAAAGAACAGAGAAGAAAATACAAGTAGGGGTCAGTACAACGAACACGTACTGTGTAGGTATCATCGACCAACTCAAAATAGAAATCAATATATATTGATAATAATATAAAATCAACTACAATACTTAACAGGTGGCAAGCAACAAACACATGAACCATTGACAACAACACCATAATAGGTACACCATCAATCACAACATCAAGCACCCCTATGAGGACTCATGCCTCCACACCATACTCATTTGGAAAATTGATTCTTTGAGATTAAGTATATTAAGTTACTTCAAGATTCCTTTCCTTTAATGTTATTGTGTCGGAACGTGACACTCCGATCCTATATATCGTGTAGAAACGTGACACTCGATCCCATAATACCGTGTCAGAACGTGACACTCTGCTCCAATAATACCGTGTCGGAACGTGACACTCCGATCCAATTATCTCATTATTTTATTTCATCAAGCCTTCTTTATTCAAGGCGTCATTTTAATAGAGATGTTTCAACATTAGAAATTCAACAGTCTCATAATTTTAGGCCAACAACAAACCACACAATCAAGTATATACAACCACACCATCAAGTACATAGGAGACTTTACAATATCACTCAATACACATCAATCGCTATTTAGAGTTTATCTATCAAATAGAAATAAACCATAACCTACCTCCACCGAAGAATTGAAATCAAGCAAGCTACCTTTTCAATGTTTTTGCTTTTCTCGGTGCCTCTGAACCCTTTTCAATCTATCAAATATATATATATATAGCCAATTTCCTAAAATCCAAGCCTAAGGATAAATCTTAATTCCCCTATATAGTATAACTTTAACGAAACTTAATTAATTAAACATACTTATTTTTCAATTACCTATCTTAATATATCAAAATATAATTTATAATCATAACAAAATTATCATAATGAACTCACAACTATATTCCACAAAAATTGACCCCTCCAACATCTCAAACCGTACTGCCTAAATTTATACATTCCAAATCCCACATCACTAACTAATTGTTGCCTAAATCATTTGGTAATCATTACCAATGATTGCAGCAGCAACACATTAGCTACCGATCAATATGTCAATAATATATATATAAAAAAAATAAGTAATCTATCGCCTTTCCCTCAATTTCACCATATAATATAATATTAATAATATATGACCCTTATCAAATTATAATGACTTAATCTTGATTAACTTATTTTACGTACATGGATTCAAGATTGATAATGATCTTATCTTCGTTATTCAATCATTTGTCATTATGGTCAACCCGTTATTTTTTTCTCACTTTTTACTCCAAAACTCAACCGACCATTGAATTAAATTTGCTAAAAATTCTATTCCTTTGCACTAATCCAATCACCTTATCTCACCATAATGACAAATCACAATTCAAGCTTCTACATATAATTAGTGTTACTAGAAAGAATTTGGGAGAGTTTACCTGAAGCCGCCGTTTTAAATTTGGTTTCATTCCATGCCTTTTTCTGTTTTTCTCCTCTTCTTATCGTATCTCTTCTTTTCTTTAGAATATTTTTACCCTAGTTCTTATATAATTAATTATAAAAAGTGGTAACAGTGACCCAATATTTATTTTACTATTATTTTCGTTAACCACTAACTAGGTAAATTAGTATAAATATCTCATTAATTTCATAGTTATAATTATTAACAGTCCAAAACACTCATTTAAAATCTATCAGAAAAATATTTATGAAATAAAAAGTTCTAGTTCTCAAAACGACCGAAAATGGTCGTTACATGTAACATTTTAGACTATTCATTTACCTTATTCACTTTTGCATAATAATGTCACTTTCTCTTCTCATGTCTTTTGATATTTCAAGTATGGAATAGTATCCATATAATTTTTAGTACAATCGGATATACATTTTTCATAAACATCCATTTTTCATTACATTTTTCAAAAAAATAATTGAGTGAATATTAATGATATAGTTTCTTCTAATATTTTTTTGTTGTTGCAGATTTATCCTACAATACTTTTGTCACTCTCACAAATAATTCTCATAATAAGCAAATATATATTTTTTGTGTTTCTGATTTAAAGTTTATATGACATTTTGGATATATATTTTGCATAAACTTGGGTGAATATTAATGTTAATTTCTTCGAATATTAACATATTCATCCTTTAATTAACTGATGGTTTAATTGTGACAAAAGAAATTTTCATATTTATTTTGATAGTGCAAATTTCATTTTGTAGGAAAAAGAAGTTAACTCAAATGAGAAGAGAAATAAGTTGAAAAAGAAATCTGAGAATTTTTTTTTTGTATACTGAAAATTGGAGATGGAATCTAAAGCAGTCAAAGGTGATGGGTTAAGTTCTTCTAATAGTAATATAAATTTCATTCTACCGTTATTTCTTTTGATTAAATTTTTCTCATATTTTTTGAAGGTCGTATATTTTAGTGGCAATACACTTTGAAAGTTATATCTTTTGACGACAATTTTAATTATCATTTTTATCAATAATATGTTTTCATCATGTGAAA
Source organism: Solanum lycopersicum (assembly GCF_036512215.1). Lineage (NCBI taxonomy): Eukaryota > Viridiplantae > Streptophyta > Magnoliopsida > Solanales > Solanaceae > Solanum > Solanum lycopersicum. The sequence continues at coordinate 22,711,595 of NC_090802.1, forward strand.
AAAAATAGAGTTCTTCATATTTTGACATGTTCATGGGTAATTCCTAATTTTTATTTAGTATAATAATAAATATCATATTTGAAACACATGAGAAATATTATTACCTTTCAATTGTATTTTTTTAGTAAACTATATTCATATATACTTGGGCGTGTACAAAATAATATAACAATCTCAATACGACCCATATTCATATTTGAAAGAATATAGTTATTGTTGTAATAGAAAAAAAAGTTATATAAATGAAGAATCATGCAAAAAAAAAATTTAATCGTATCAACTAAATTGAAATTTTGATTTGTTTGTACAAATAATTTAATTAGAATATTTATATGAATTTGATTTTGTTATATCAGCAGAAAATTAAAAGCTCAACATACCTAAAATCGACCACCAATAGCAAGATCATGAGAATGGACAACCACTATATATAAAGTGTCATTTCTTTCTTTGTATTCTTTTTTATTTTAAAAAATGAGGATTATATAAAACATTAAAATATATGACAAGCCATTCAAAATATAAAGTTATTACTATCTTTTTAGAAATATAAAATAAAATTGGCATGATAAATGGAGAAGAATGAGGAGAAAACTTAATAAATTACTAAATAAAAAGTAAAAAGACATTGAACCAAATGGAAAGAAATAAAAAGAAAAAGGCAGGAAGGAAATAAAAGGAATTGAAAAGGAAAATCTAATAATTGTCGATAAATAATAATTTAATAAAACATAAAAAGGAAATAAAAAAAATTTAGATCCTTAAATCACGTTATTTTTTATTTTATTTTTCTCCGTACTTATTATTCTTAGTCTTTTTTAATTGAGAGTAGGGAATTAAAGTATTAAAATGAATTATTCAAATTACAAAAGATGTGCACATACGCACTTATATATAAGAAATAATATAATGAATTTATCAAACAAGAATTGAAAATACAATGTCATAATATAAAGGTGAAATACTAAGGGTCAGTTTGGATTGACTTTTGGCTTATGACTTATAAGTTAAAAACCATAAGTTCTAACTTATGATTTTTGACTTTAAATAAGTGCTTATAAACACTTTTTTAATTTTATTCATACACTTTAAAACTGCTTAAAAACTATTTTGACTTTAAAATACCTCTAAAAAAAGTCAATCCAAACAGGCCTAAAACTACATAATGAAAAAGTTTAAAATAAAATATATTTTTATAAATTATTTAAATACAGTTAGATAAATTATTCTATATTTGATATTTTTTATCGCCCCTTTACTCTTCCCCTTTATTTTTTCTACTTTTTTTTTCTTTATTTACATTTGTTTTTTCGGGCCATAGATAATTTTAATTGCTTAATCATTGCTAACAAAAGTCATATATGCTAGCAAGAAGTTATGATATAGCTTTTTTTTTTTTTCATTTGGTGCTTTTATTTGCACATTAAATTATAAATATTTACTTGCCCATTAAATTATGGATATAAAACCATAACACTTTCGTTACTTAATTCTGCCTTTTCTTTCTTGTTTCTTTTATCCTACTTAAAAATTTGCTTAAATAATTTATATTTATAGTAAATTAGGCATAATAGTCTTCCATTGCTCTTTTCATTAGGTATTTATTACACATTTATTTTGAATTATTATGACATACACTATTCAAAATTAAAATATGAGACTCTATATATAAAGCTAGATGATAAAAAAGGTGATGTGGCACATTTCAATGGCCAATGATCGTACTTATTTTTTTGGAAATTTTTTGGCATTCCTCTAATTTTTCATTTTTATTTTATAATATGATCTCTTTAATTTATACCTCTTCAATTACATATATCTAAATTTTAATTAATTTAATAATGTCTATAACTCCTAACCTTTCATATTCATAACCTTCAACTTATTTTAATATAAATTTATAACTCCTTAAAATCATACTTATAAAAACTTATTTTGGGAAATGTATGATGATTATTTTATTTTCATTTTTTTATTTTTCATCTTTTATATATTTGGTTGACACTTTTTTTACCCCTATTAATTATGAATTGGATGAAAAGTCTTACATTTTTCAAAGTACTTTTAGACATTTAATTGATGGTAGAATAAGTAAAAAAAATTATTCTTTCTTGCTATATCAAAACGGACAAGTAATTAGAGATAACTATAAAAAAAAAAGTTGACAAGTAATTAGGACGGAGGGAGTAGATGGAAAAATGAAAAAATTATAAATCATAAAAAACTAAATAAGAGAATTAATATTGCCATTAATTATTGTTCTGGAAGTGGAATCTAATCTTAGATTGAATAGATAGGAACATCAAAAATATAAATCATAGTAATCTATATATCTATATAAATTTGAATCTAAAATCTCTGATGTGGCATGCCTCTAAGAGCTAAAAAAATAATTTTTTTTTATTTTTTTTACTACTTTTCAAATTTTAAAATACAAAAATATTACTTAAATTTTGAAGATAATCAAAATTAAAGTCATTAAATAATAATTACTCTAATATATGTTATCTATCTTTTCATATTCGTATGTTACTGATTATTTTACTAATTATAAATACCAAAGTGTCTTGCACTACACAACATTCTGTCTTTTTCATTCAGAATTTTCTTTCAATTTTTTTCTTTTTATTTTATTTTATTTTGCTTCTTTTCATTGCAAACTCTTTTCCAAGAAGTTTCTTTCTTTTTGATTCTTTTTAATTGTTCTTTATTGTAGCATTATTAGTGTAGTCTCTACAATTATTATTTTTGTATGTAATTTTTATGCCTGATTTTTATTTGTTAGAATATGGGAGAGAGCGACATGTATATGACCTTATTTGTGAAAGGAACTCGTCATGATCAAGCTTGTAAAATATCAATCATTAGCGATAAAACAAAATTTATCGACATATATTTTTCTGTTGCAAAGTTGTATATAGTTATAGTGTGAATTCAAATGTAACTGTCACGACCCAAAACGAGCCGCAAGTGGCACCCACACTTATCCTACTATGTGAGCGAACCAACCAATCCAAACCCCAACATTTCAACCATAATAAACAGAATATAATGCGGAAGACTTAAAACTCATTAACGAAATCAATTAAATAACTTCTAAAGTTTATAAATTACTATCCCAAAACCTGGAAGTCATCATCACAAGAACATCTATCCTCAAATTACTAAATCTAAGAGTATCTAAGAAGCTAAAATAAGTAAAAGAGATGGTCCATGTCCGATCTTCAAGACATCAAGACGCGAAGGAAAGAATCCAGTCCGAGCTAGGAACAATAGCTCACCCTGAAGTCTGATTATGCTAAAGTCTAGCTAGAGTTGCGGTTGAGTCGAAGTCGATGGCACGTTTGCTGCACTCCGCACAAAGAAAGAAACATACAAGTAGGGGGTCAGTACAAGGCACAAATACTGAGTAGATATCATCGGCCAACTCAAAATAGAAAGCAATATATATCAGATAATAACATAAAATCGACTACCATACTCAGATAACAACAACAAGTACCATAACCATTGGCCACAACTCAAGCACATCTATGAGGACTCACGCCTCCACACTATACTCGTTTGGGAAATAGGTTCTTTAAATTTAGTATATTAACATAATTCAAGCTTCATTCTTTTTACTATCCTTGTGTCGAAATGTGACACTCCGATCCTCTTCATACTATCCTGGTGTCGGAACGTGACACTCCGATCCTCTACTATCCTGGTGTCGGAACGTGACACCCGATCCACTACTACTATCTTGGTGTCGGAACGTGACACCCGATCCACTACTACTATCCTGGTGTTGGAACGTGACACCCGATCCATTAATACTATCCTGGTGTCGGAACGTGACACCCGATCCATTAATACTATCCTGGTGTCGGAACATGACACCCGATCCATTAACCTCATTCTTTTAGTTCATCAAGCCTTCTTTTATACCAAGGCATCATCATTAACAGAGAGGGTTTTAGGTTTAAGCTTCACAACCTCATCTTTCCAACCCATTACAATTACATAATCACATCATGCAAGCATACAATTAAGCATATAGAAGACATTACAATACTACCAATACATATCATTCGCTATTAAGAGTTTACTATGAAATAACATAAACCATAACCTACCTCCACCGAAGAATTCGTGATCAAGCAATCTACTTTCCCAAAGCTGCGTTCTTCTCTTTCTCTCGCTCGTTCTCTCTTCCTCTTTCTGATTTTTCCTTATTCAACTCTTTTTCCTTTACCCTAATTACCATATAATTAAGTATAAAAGATTGTAAAATTAACCCACTATTTATTTCAAAGTTATCTCCTTTAACCCCCAAGTAATTGAATTATTAGCATTAAACCACTAACTTTATAATCATAAGCAGGAATAGTCCAAAACACCCCTTAAAACTTTTAACAGAAATCCGACCCAGTCAGGGTTACGCAGCCTGTGACGGCCCGTCGTGCCTGTGACGGTCCGTCCTGCTGCTTCCGTCACAAAGTTCAGAGACTCAATTCATTAAAGAGCCTTTGACGGTCCATCGTGCCTACGACTGTCCGTCCTACTCTTCCGTCGCGAAGTTCAGAGTGTTGTTCTCAGTACCCAATTTTTCTAGAGTCTAGGTGTTTTGGAATGAGACACCCTCGACGGTCCGTCGTGCCCATGACGGTCCGTCGTGGAATCCGTCGACTCAGACAGTTATTACCAGAAATAAACTCTACTGCTCAAAACGACTAAACAGGTCGTTACAGTAACAAATTTTATTTTTCTATAAATGTCATGTTTTAAAGTTATGAAATAAAATATTAATTTTGCATCAAATTATTATTATTATTATTATTATTATTATTATTATTATTATTATTATTACTATTCACAAATAAAACATCTCCTTATGCTATTCCTAAATAAGTAACATATTAGTAAGAACTTACACTAACAATTTATATGGAAAATACAACAAGATGAAAAGAAGAACAAACAAAGAGTATGCATGTGTTATTTATATACTTTAGTATACTAAGATAATGAACTCGATTGACACATCATTTATCATTTGAGAAGATTTTTTGACAAGTGATAAAAGTTTGAGAAATTGTTATCATTTATAAGTTTTTGATATTTTCGATTTATTGAAAATACGTATAATTTTTTGCCCATTCCACCAAGTAAAAATCGAATATTATTGTACGCCACATTTTACATTAAAGCTAAGATAGTAAAAATTTATTGAACATAATTTTGATTGTTGAATGAAAATCAAATTAAATAGGAGCATTTTCAAAAAAATATAGTTTATAACATTTAAAGTGTCTGTGTTTTTTTTTTTTAAAAACTATAATTATAATTGACTTTTCAATTAGTTACAAATTTATAAAATGCAATTCACAAAGACAACTTTTGTAATTATGTATTTTTCTCATTTTTTGAATTATTTCTGACTTTTGCCTTAAAAATAAGAACATACATGAGAATTAAATAATAGATGAAACTGCCACTCAAAATAAATTAAAATTGACAATTATTATCTTTTTTTATCCATCTTATGTAACATTTTAGACTATTCATTTACCTTATTAACTTTAGCATAATAACGTCACTTTCTCTTCTCATGTCTTTTGATATTTCAAGTATGGAATAATATCCATATAATTTTGAGTACAATCGGATATACATTTTTCATAAACATCCATTTTCATTACATTTTTAAAAAAACAATTGAGTGAATATTAATGATATAGTTTCTTCTAATATTTTTTTGTTGTTGCAGATTTATCCTACAATACTTTTGTCACTCTCACAAATAATTCTCATAATAAGAAAATATATATATTTTTGTGTTTCTGATTTAAAGTTTATATAACATTTTGGATATATATTTTGCATAAACTTGAGTGAATATTAATGTTTTAATTTCTTCTAATATTAACATATTTATCCTTTAATTAACTGATGGTTTAATTGTGACAAAAGAAATTTCCATATTTATTTCGATAGTGCAAATTTCATTTTGTAGGAAAAAGAAGTTAACTCAAATGAGAAGAGAAATAAGTTGAAAAAGAATTCTGAATTTTTTTTTTGTACACTGAAAATTGGGAGATGGAATCTGAAGCAATCCAAGGTGATGGGTTAAGTTCTTCTCATAATAATATAAATTTCATTGTACTGTTATTCCTTTTGATTGAATTTTTCTCATATTTTTTGAAGGTCGTATATTTTAGTGGCAATACACTTTGAAAGTAATGTTTTTTGACGATATTTTTAGTTGTCGTTTTTATCAATAATATGTTTTCATCATGGGAAGAAAATAGATTTCTTCATATTATGACATGTTAATGGGTAATTCCTAATTTTTATTTAGTATAATAATAAATAATCATATTTGAAATACATGAGAAATATTATTACCTTTCAATTGTATTTTTTTTTTGTAAACTATATTCATATATACTTGGGCGTGTACAAAATAATATAACAATCTCAATATATTTGAAAGAATATAGTTATTGTTGTAATAGAAAAAAAAAGTTATATAAATGAAGAATCATGAAAAAAAAAATATTTAATCGTATCAATTTAATCAAAATTTTGATTTGTTTGTACAAATAATTTAATTAGAATATGTTTATATGAATTTGATTCTTTTATATCAGCAGAATATTAAAAGCTCAAAATATCTAAAATTGACCACCAATAGCAAGATCATGAGAATGGACAACCACTATATATTTCTTTCTTTGTATTCTTTTTTATTTTAAAAAATGAGGACTATATAAAACATTAAAATATATGACAGGCCATTAAAAATATAAAGTTATTACTATCTCTTTAGAAATATAAAATAAAATTAGCATGATAAATGGAAAAGAATGAGGAGAAAACATAATAAATTACAAAATAAAAAGAAAAAAGACATTGAACCAAATGGAAAGAAATAAAAAGAAAAAGGCAAGAAGGAAATAAAAGGAATTGAAAAGGAAAAATCTAATAATTGTCAATAAATAATAATTTAATAAAACATAAAAAGGAAATAAAATAAATTTAGATCCTTAAATCACGTTATTTTTTATTTTATTTTTCTCCGTACTTATTCTTCTTAGTCTTTTTTAATTGAGAGTAGGGAATTAAAGTATTAAAATTAATTATTCAAATTACAAAAGATGTGAATATACACACTTATATATAAGAAATAATGTAATGAATTTATTAAACAAGAATTTAAAATACAATCTCATAATATAAAGGTGAAATACTAAGGGCCAGTTTGGATTGACTTTTGGCTTATGACTGTCACGACCCAAACCGGGTTGCGACTGGCACCCACACTTACCCTCCTATGTGAGCGAACCAACCAATCTAACCTTAACATTTCAATATAATATCAACAGAAAGTAATGCGGAAGACTTAAACTAATTAAATAAAGACCAATTCATTAACTTCTCAAATTCAACATCTATTATTCCCCAAAATCTGGAAGTCACCACCACAAGAACATCTACGATCAAACGACTAAACTAAGAGTACTCTAAAAGCTAAAAATACATAAGAAGCTAGTCCATGCCGGAAGTTCAAGGCATCAAGACTTGAAGAAGAAGATCCAGTCCAAGCTAGAAGCATTAGCTCACCCTGAATTTCCGATGTAGTAAGACTGACTTGAATTACTGTTGAGTTGAAGACGATGGCACGTTTGCTGCACTCCACAAATAAACAAGAAGAGAACATAGAAGTAGGGGTCAGTACAAAACACGGGTACTGAGTAGATATCATCGGCCAACTCAAAATAGAAATCAATATATACCAAGTAATATCATAAAATCAACTATGATACTCAACATGTAGCAACAACAAATACTATATCATTAACAATTACCGTCAAGTTCACACATGAGGACTCAAGCCTCGATACCATACTCATTTGGAAATCATGTTCATTAGATTGAGTATATTAACATCTTTCAAGATTCATTATCTTTATTTCTCTTGTGTCGGTACGTGACACTCTGCTCCCTCAATATTTATTAATCCTCTTGTGTCGGTACGTGACACTCCGATCCCCTAAATCTATGTGTCGGTTCGTGACACCCGATCCCCTAAATCTATGTGTCGGTTCGTGACACCCAATCCCCTAAATCTACGTGTCGGTTCGTGACACCCGATCCCCTAATACTACGTGTCGGTTCGTGACACCCGATCCCCTAATACTACGTGTCGGTTCGTGACACCCGATCCCCTAATACTACGTGTCTGTTCGTGACACCCGATCCCCTAATACTACGTGTCGGTTCGTGACACCCGATCCCCTAATTCTACGTGTCAATTCGTGACACCCGATCCCCTAATTCTACGTTCACCGAAGATTTGTGATCAAGCAAGTGATTTCCCAAGCTTTGTGTTTTTTCCTCTCGTTCGATCCTCTTTCTCGTTCGACTTTCTCTCTCTTTCTCTTGTTCTTTCTGTTTTCTTTATTCAAACCCTCTTTCTTTTACCCTAATTAGTATATAATTAAGAATAAAAGATGACAATAATAACCCACTAATTAACTTAAGGTTACCTCTTTTAACCCCCAAGTAACTAGACTTATTAACATTAACCCACAAATCTTATAATTAAAGCAGAAATAGTAAAAAACGTCTCTTAAAACGTATAAAGAAATCTGACCCGAACTGGGATTGCGCAACCTGTGACGGGCCGTCGTGCCTGCGACGGTCCGTCCTGCAGGTCGTCACAAAGTTCAGAGACCCAAATTTCCACCAAGGGTCTGTGACGGTCCGTCACACCTGTGACGGTCCGTCCTGCCATTTCGTTATGAAGTTCAGAGAGTCGATTTTCAGTACCCAATTTCAGATTTTCTGAGTGTTTTGAAACGAGACCCTGTGACGGTCCGTCGTGCCCATGACGGTCCGTCGTGGGGTCTGTCGCTTCTGCCAGTTTTTCCAGAATTGAAGTCTGCTACTCAAAACGACCAAAAAGATCGTTACAATAGATACCAATTTACCCATCGTTCGTCCCCGAACGATCACAAGAAGGAGAATAAGGGCGAAAAGGGGTACCTGAATCTGTGAACAGGTGTGGATATCTTTCTCGCATATCAGCCTCCTTCTCCCAAGTGGCTTCTTCAACGGGTCGATTCTTCCATTGAACTTTGATGGATGCAATCTCCCTTGATCTCAACTTGCGAATTTCTCTATCTAGAATAGCAACAGGCTCCTCCTCATAGGACAAATTCCCATTAAGCAAAACTGAATCCCAACGGATAATATAGTTTCCATCCCCATGGTATCTTTTTAACATCGACACATGGAATACCGGATGTACCCCGGACAGCCCTGGAGGCAAGGCTAACTCATAAGCCACCTCCCCTACTCGCTTAAGTACTTCAAATGGACCAATATACCTTGGGCTAAGTTTACCTCGCTTACCAAATCGCATCACCCCTTTAATTGGCGAAACCTTCAACAAGACTTGTTCACCTTCCATGAACTCTAAGTCTTTAACCTTTCGATCTGCATATTCTTTTTGTCTACTTTGCGCCGCTAGAAGCTTTTCTTGAATAGACTTCACTTTCTCTATCGAATCCCTCAAAAGGTCAGTACCCCAAGGTCTAACCTCGAATGCATCAAACCAACCAATGGGAGACCTACATCTCCTCCCATACAATGCTTCAAATGGGGCCATATCAATACTTGAGTGATAACTATTATTGTATGAAAACTCCGCTAAGGGTAGGAAGCTATCCCAATGGCCACCAAACTCTATCACACATGCATGAAGCATATCCTCCAACACTTGAATCGTCCTTTCGGACTGACCATCGGTCTGAGGATGGAACGTAGTACTAAGGTCCAACCTAGTACCCAATTCCGCATGCAATGTTTTCCAAAACTTAGAAGTAAACTGTGTACCTCTATCTGATATGATGGATAGTGGAACCCCATGCAATCGAACGATTTCTGAGATATAGATCTTGGCTAACTTCTCTGCATTGTAAGTCACCTTTACCGGAATGAAATGAGCAGATTTAGTTAACCTATCAACAATCACCCAAATGGAGTCATACTTACCCATTGTCCTTGGAAGACCAACCACAAAGTCCATTGCAATTCTTTCCCACTTCCATTCCGGAATGGGCATTCTCTGAAGTGTTCCTCCGGGCCTTTGGTGTTCATACTTTACTTGTTGACAGTTTGGACACTTGACAATAAATTCAACAATATCACGCTTCATTCTACTCCACCAAAAGTGTTGTTTTAGGTCACGATACATCTTGGTTGCACCCGGATGTATAGAATACCTTGAACTATGAGCCTCTGTCAGAATAGTGTTGATCAAATCATCGACGCGGGGTACACATACCCTTCCCTTGATTCTCAAAACACCTTCCTCATCGATTTGTGCTTCCTTAGCCTCCCCTCGCATTACTTTATCTTGGATTCGCCTTAGTTTCTCATCATCAAACTGTTTTCCCTTAATCTTGTCAAGAAAGGAAGATCTTGCCTCCACAGAAGCCAACAATCCTCCCTTCTCATTTACTTCTAATCTCATCAAGTCATTAGCTAGAGTCTGAACCTCTCTAGCCAATGGGCGTCTAGAAGCTTGCAAGTGAGCTAGACTTCCCATGCTTCCCACCTTTCTACTTAAAGCATCCGCTACAACATTCGCCTTCCCCGGATGATACAAAATAGTGATGTCGTAGTCCTTCAGTAGTTCCATCCATCTCCTCTGTCTCAAGTTCAAATCTTTCTGAGTAAAGACATACTGTAGGCTACGATGATCCGTATAGATCTCACACTTAACCCCATATAAATAGTGTCTCCATTGCTTTAATGCAAACACCACCGCAGCCAATTCCAAATCGTGGGTCGGATAGTTACGTTCATGCACCTTTAATTGCCTTGAAACATAAGCAATCACACTTCTCTTGCATTAGTACTGCACCCAAACCAGAATAGGATGCATCACAATAAATAATGAAGTTCTTACCCTCTACTGGCAAGGTAAGGATAGGTGCGGTACTCAACAAAGTCTTGAGCTTCTGAAAGCTTTCCTCACATTCGTCCGACCATACAAATGGAACATTCTGCTTAGTCAAGTTTGTCAATTGGGAAGCAATAGAAGAGAATCCCTTGACAAATCGACGGTAGTAGCTAGCTAACCCAACAAAGCTCCTTATTTCTGACACATTAGTAGGTCTTACCCAATTCTTCACTGTCTCAATCTTAGAAGGATCCACCATCACTCCATCCTTAGAAACCACGTGCCCCAAGAAGGACACTGCATCTAGCCAAAACTCACACTTAGAGAACTTGGCATAAAGCTTTTTCTCCCTCAACATTTCCAATACCATTCTCAAATGCTCTTCATGTTCCTTCTTGCTCTTTGAGTATACCAATATATCATCAATAAATACGATCACGAAGAGGTCCAAATATGGCTTAAAAATCCCGTTCATCAAGCTCATGAACGCAGCAGGGGCATTCGTAAGACCAAAAGACATCACTACAAGTTCGTGATGCCCATACCTCGTTCGAAAAGCAGTCTTTGGCACATCCGTTGCCCGTATTTTCAATTGATGATAACCGAATCTCAAGTCAATCTTAGAGAAGACACAAGCACCTTGTAACTGATCGAACAAGTCATCAATGCGGGGAAGAGGATACTTGTTCTTTATGGTTACCTTGTTTAGTTGTCTGTAGTCTATACACATTCGAAAACTCCCATCCTTCTTCTTCACAAACAAAACCGGAGCACCCCAAGGAGATGCACTTGGTCTAATAAAGCCTTTGCTTAGCAACTCTTGAAGTTGGACTTTTAACTCCCTTTTGAAACCTTTTTTATGTAGTTGCCATGGTGAAGTCATATGGCTTTTCTCCCTCTACCTCTATCACGAAGTCTACCACTTCTTGAAAAGATTTCGCTGTAGCCGCTACCTGTAAGGCTGAAACCCGCAACTCTGATCTCAACCCCTTCACAAAACGGCGAATCCGCTCTTGTGGACTGAAACAAAGTTGGGTGACATACCTTGATAATGCACGAAACTTAGCCTCATATGCAATAACCGACATCCTACCTTGCTCTAGGCTCAAGAACTCATCTCTTTTCCTATCCCTCAAAGTCCGGGGGATATATTTCTCCATAAACAAGCTAGATAATGAGGCCCAAGTCATAGGTGGTGCCTCTGTTGGTTGACACTCAACATATGACCGCTACCACATTTTGGCGTTCCCTTGAAACTGATAACTCACGAACTCAACACCAAACCGTTCTACTATACCCATCTTGTGTAGTAGCTCATGACAGTCAACCAGAAAATCGTAAGAATCCTCAGATTCAGCACCCTTGAAGACTGGAGGTTTCAATTTCAAGAACTTACTGAAAAGTTCATGCTGATCATTTGTCATTATAGGCCCAGTAGTCAGACGTGGAAACGTGCCTATGTCCAATGAGGCATCCATACGAGGAGCCATAGTGGCTGCATGTTGTACCTCTGAAATCGGAGGTGTTGGTGCAGAAAACACTGGAGGTGCCTCACCCTGATCAGAAAACCCACTAAGATAAGCGAGAACCTGATTGATCATCTCTGGGGTAGGTTGGGGTGGCAATTCCTCATTTTGCACTTGTTCATTCTCCCCTTCCTCACCCTCTCTTACTACTTCCTCAGTCGGTGGAGGAGTCACCTCCCTAGTATCAGAAGGGCTAGGTGCTCGTCCTCTTCCTCTAGAAGACGTCCTCCCACGACCTCTACCACGGCCTCTTGCCGCTACTCTTCCTCGAGCTACAGCCCCAGTGGCTGGCTCAGACGCTTCTTGTCTTGCCGATGTTGGTGTTGGCGCACTCGTTGCTCTAGTTCTAACCATCCGCGAAATAGAGTGAAGATGGTCAGATACCAATTTGTATCACCTAGATACCAATTGGATTCAAGTAGTAGCACGAAAGAAAGAACGAAAGAATGGAATTTTCCTAAAGTCTTATAGCCTCTCAAAGAAAAGTAAAGGTGTCCCCCTACCGTTCCTTAAGACTCTACTAGACTCGTTCTTGTGTGATGAGACCAACGAACCTAATGCTCTGATACCAAGTTTGTCACGACCCAAACCGGGTTGCGACTGGCACCCACACTTACCCTCCTATGTGAGCGAACCAACCAATCTAACCTTAACATTTCAATATAATATCAACAGAAAGTAATGCGGAAGACTTAAACTCATTAAATAAAGACCAATTCATTAACTTCTCAAATTCAACATCTATTATTCCCCAAAATCTGGAAGTCAGCACCACAAGAACATCTACGATCAAACGACTAAACTAAGAGTATTCTAAAAGCTAAAAATACATAAGAAGCTAGTCCATGCCGGAAGTTCAAGGCATCACGACTTGAAGAAGAAGATCCAGTCCAAGCTAGAAGCATTAGCTCACCCTCAATTTCCGATGTAGTAAGACTGGCTTGAATTACTGTTGAGTTGAAGACGATGGCACGTTTGCTGCACTCCACAAATAAACAAGAAGAGAACATAGAAGTAGGGGTCAGTACAAAACACGGGTACTGAGTAGATATCATCGGCCAACTCAAAATAGAAATCAATATATACCAAGTAATATATTAAAATCAACTATGATACTCAACATGTAGCAACAACAAATACTATATCATTAACAATTACCGTCAAGTTCACACATGAGGACTCAAGCCTCGATACCATACTCATTTGGAAATCATGTTCATTAGATTGAGTATATTAACATCCTTCAAGATTCATTATCTTTATTTCTCTTGTGTCGGTACGTAACACTCCGCTCCCTCAATATTCATTAATCCTCTTGTGTCGGTACGTGACACTCCGATCCCCTAAATCTATGTGTCGGTTCGTGACACCCGATCCCCTAAATCTATGTGTCGGTTCGTGAAACCCGATCCCCTAAATCTACGTGTCGGTTCGTGACACCCGATCCCCTAATACTACGTGTCGGTTCGTGACACCCGATCCCCTAATACTACATGTCGGTTTGTGACACCCGATCCCCTAATACTACGTGTCGGTTCGTGACACCCGATCCCCTAATACTACGTGTCGGTTCGTGACACCCGATCCCCTAATTCTACGTGTCGGTTCGTGACACCCGATCCCCTAATACTACGTGTCGGTTTGTGACATCCGATCCCCTAATTCTACGTGTCGGTTCGTGACACCCGATCCCCTAATCTCCTTCCATCAATTCATCAAGCCTTCTTTCTTACCAAGGCATCATCAATCTCATTACTTTAGTTCATCAAGCCTTCTCCCTTACCAAGGCTTCATCATTAAAAAGAGATTAGGTTTTTATCAAGATTTGGGATTCAATAACTTCGTCATGCTTAATATAATCACAATTATATAATTACCTTCATGCATGCATACCATTAAGCACATAGCAGGGTTTACAATACTACCAATACATATCATTCTCTATTAAGAGTTTACTATGAAAGCATGAAAAGCAACCTACCTCCACCGAAGATTCGTGATCAAGCAAGTGATTTCCCAAGCTTTGTGTTTTTTCCTCTCGTTCGATCCTCTTTTTCGTTCGACTTTCTCTCTCTTTCTCTTGTTCTTTCTGTTTTCTTTATTCAAACCCTCTTTCTTTTACCCTAATTAGTATATAATTAAGAATAAAAGATGACAATAATAACCCACTAATTAACTTAAGGTTACCTCTTTTAGCCCCCAAGTAATTAGACTTATTAACATTAACCCACAAATCTTATAATTAAAGCAGGAATAGTCAAAAACGTCCCTTAAAACGTATAAAGAAATCCGACCCGGATTGGGATTGCGCAACCTGTGACGGGCCGTCGTGCCTGCGACGGTCCGTCCTGCAGGTCGTCGCAAAGTTCAGAGACCCAAATTTTCACCAAGGGTCTGTGACGGTCCGTCACACCTGTGACGGTCCGTCACACCTGTGACGGTCCGTCCTGCCATTTCGTTACGAAGTTTAGAGAGTCGATTTTCAGTACCCAATTTCAGATTTTCTAAGTGTTTTGAAACGAGACCCTGCGACGGTCCGTCGTGCCCATGACGGTCCGTCGTGGGGTCTGTCGCTTCTGCCAGTTTTTCCAGAATTGAAGTCTGCTACTCAAAACGACTAAACAGGTCGTTACAATGACTTATAAGTTAAAAATCATAAGTTTTAAGTTATGATTTTTGACTTTAAAATAAGTGCTTATAAACACTTTTTAATTTTATTCATACACTTTAAAACTGCTTAAAAACTATTTTGACACAAAAATACCTAAAAAGAAGTCAATCCAAACGGGCCTAAAACTACATAATGAAAAAGTTTAAAATAAAATATATTTTTATAAATTATTTAAACACAGTTAAATAGATTATTCTATATTCGATATTTTTTACTGCCCCTTTACTCTTTCCCTTTATTTTTTTTTAACTTTTTTTTCTTTATTTACGATTTGTTATTTCGGGCCATAGATAATTTTAATTGCTTAATCATTGCTAACAAAAGTCATATACGCTAGCACAAAGTTATGATATAGCTTTTTTTTTCATTTGGTTATTTTATTTGCACATTAAATTATAAATATTTACTTGCTCATTAAATTATGGATATAAAACCATAACACTTTCGTTGCTTAATTCTGCTTTTTCTTTCTGGTTTCTTTTATCCTACTTAGAAATTTACTTAAATAATTTATATTTATAGTAAATTAGGCATAATAGTCTTCCATTGCTCTTTTTATTCGGTATTTATTACACATTTATTTTGAATTATTATGACACACACTATTCAAAATTAAAATATGAGACTCTATATATAAAGCTAGATGATAAAAAGTGGTGTGACACATTTCAATGGCCAATGATCCTATTTATTTTTTTGGAAATTTTTTGGCATTCCTCTAATTTTTCATTTTTATTTTATAAAATGATCTCTTTAATTTACACCTCTTCAATTACATATTTCTAAATTTTAATTAATTTAATAATGTCTATAACTCCTAACCTTTCTTATTCATAACCTTTAACTTATTTTAATATAAATTTATAACTCCTTAAAATCATACTCATAAAAACTTCTTTTGGGAAATTATGATGATTATTTTATTTTCATTTTTCTATTCTTCATATTTTATATATTTGGTTGACACTTTCTTGAATTTTTTAATTATTACTACTCCACTTAAGTGTCATGTTTATACTTCACTTAAGTGTCAAGTTTATAGTGCTTATTACGTAGTTAATTTTTTTAATGTTTTAATAATTAAGATAATAAGATTGATGTTGTATTATTTATTTATTTATTATAGTTAACGCATGATTTCTATTTATTTTATATTTTATATAAAGTCCTGATTGTTATAAATTTATAATTTTATTTGGTTCAAAATAGTAACTTGTGAACTTATTTAACATAATTAATTTATCTCAGGTCTTTATTTAGTTCCTCAAAAATGTCTAAATAGTTCTTTTCCATGAATTTTCAATTAAAAAAAAATACTTTATTACAAGTTTTAAATAACACTAGTTCTACACAATAATATGTTGAGTTTCTTAAGTTTTTCATCTTTATTATAATTTTCTGCTAAGAATTCTGTTTATTTTTATTATTCTTTTTTACTTTTACAATTTCTATATTTTTTATTGTAGAATAGTAAATATTTCAATTAACTATTTATTTTTATTAGTTAATAACGTAAGGATCATTATTTTCATTACTCTCATGATTTTACGATCATAATCTCTAAATAATTAATAGTCATATTCTTGGCATTATTTGTTATTCATATTATAGTCCTATAAATAAATGCATTGCAAGACTTTGGACAAATGATCACATTAATCTTTTAAATTATTATGTTTTCGGTACATATTTTATTCATCCTTTAATTTAACTCGAAGAACAAAACTATTGAATGGTGATGAAGTTGTGGA
Organism: Solanum lycopersicum; assembly: GCF_036512215.1. NCBI lineage: Eukaryota > Viridiplantae > Streptophyta > Magnoliopsida > Solanales > Solanaceae > Solanum > Solanum lycopersicum. The sequence continues at coordinate 22,728,500 of NC_090802.1, forward strand.
AATGGAAGTCAGACAAGAGTACCAAAGATTGTGTATTCATTTCGTATGTATTTTTATTTTTAATGATTAGGACCGTAAGCAGGGTAAAAATAATGTTGCACTCTTTTTCTATAGTTCTCTTTATTTTTTATTTTACACGGAAAAAAATTATTTCTATAGATTTAATTATATTTTTATGATTCAAAAGAGTAAATGTGGTGTACACACGTTTTATCATGTAAATAATATTGTTTTAATTTTTAAAAATTATTTTTAATAGTTTCTTAGACTCTTACAAAAAGAAGAAATCTTGGCTTTCTTCCTCCTTTCACCATACATTTCTTTCTTCTTAAAACTCATTTCTTCTTTCTTCTTCACAATTCATAAATTTAAGGAAAAATAATAAAATTAAAGAGAGAACATGAGAAAATAAAGAGATTATGAAGTTTAATGATGTTGATGGCGATGATAGACGATGACAATACCATTATTTCTGGTGAAACAAATAAAAAAATTTCAGAGTTATAATTTTTTTTTTAAATCTTGATAGTTTGGATGAAAATCAAGTATTTGATTGATATCCTTTGTGTATAAAGTCAAATATGATATGGATGTCTTGAGAAAAAAATAACATTTTGATGACTCTTGGTGGTATCCGACGAGAACAAAAAAAGACAGATGGAAAGTCATTTTCTTCATGGATTTTTTGTAAAATTTAGGCAATGTAATCATGAAATTTATGCATAAGTGTGATAGGATTTTCAATAGAAGTCATTATCTTTTTCCTATTTTTCCGGTGAATCCTAGGACGAGTTCGAGTAGAAATCATGAACTTTATATTAAAATTATTAACTTTCCGGTGAAAATTGACATCTTCCCCACTACTTTTAATTTCCTTTTTAGTGTAAAGAAATCATTTGTGGTAACAATGAATTGTTGAAGAAGAAGAACTCAAACAAATAAATGTAAAACTTTAAAGAAACTGGGGTCACAAATAAAGAAGAAAAAAAATTACATATATTAATGTAATTAGAAATTATAATACTTAATTATATAATGACCAATAAAATAGTACCACATGTTTAAATTTGTCATTTTAACATGAATTTTCTTCTTCTCACGCACCTTAACGAAGGTGTAGACACTTTATCTGTCATGTCACCTTCTACGGGGGTATTAAAATCACTTTGAATTAGATTAGGTGTGTAAATAGGTCAACACAATAGTTTAAGCGTGTAACTGACTTTTCGGGATAGGTTCAGATGGAAATTTACGTCTTTTCCCTCCCACTTATAATAATATATGATATGATGCTTCTACTCAATCATTTTAATTCTTAAACATGTTTATATTTAGTTGCTCATGACGTAAGCCAGTATCAAGGGTTGTTTGGTATTACATTGACTTTAAAAACCATGTTACGACTAAGAAGTAGTCTTGGATCATGTCAAAAAAAATAAACTTCTAACATTTTATGATCGATACAACAGAAAGGATACTTTAAGAGGAGTTAAATTTAAATGTCATATAATATTGTATTCATATGCTATTATTGCTTATGTGATATTTTATGTAAAGCTAATTCGGGCCGGCCTATGATGACCACTGAATACTTGTGGCGTATAGATACTACTCTTACTACACTTTTTGATGGCATAAGTTACTTCAAAGTTTTTCAGGTTGTTTGAAGTGTGGATGATGGTTTATCATTATAAGCTTATACCTACTTCCTCCTCAAGTAAAAGTTGTTTCGATCTTTTATATCATTTCATTTATTTCATGCCTTTACTCTATTAAAAGTGCTTGTACTTGTCTAGACTAGGTCATTAGGAATTGTTAAATGTTTTGTAAAGTTGAGTAGGTTTCTTGTGTTGTTTTTTCTTTTGTTAACCTAAATATAACTCCTAAAATAATTTTCTTGCAAAAATGGGAAGGAGTGATAAGGATTTGCCGATCTAGTTAAAATAGAGCTGGTGCTCGTACGATCCCACAAATAAAATCATGACAATCATATCAACTTCAAATCTATGACTCAATTGATATCAAATTTGTTATGTTATTGAATAGACTACCATAAGGCTTTAATATCCTTTTATAAAACATAATCGAAGTATAACAACTTTTGAAACATCAAATAAACCTTTTTAGGTAAAAGCATGAACCTGCTCCATACATAGAAATTAAACATCATCAGAGACTTTGTAAGACTTATTGAGCTTGAAACATTTAGAATGAACATATGACCTAAACAAAAATGACTCTGTGAGTAGCTATCATTAAGACTAAGGGTAATTCAATCATATAAATTTACGATAACTGGTGTATTATAGATAGTGATTTACGTTAGTTTACAAATTTTATGTGATACGTAATCACCACCAAACACTTTACATCCGAGGAGATATACTTGTTAAAAAGTTACACCTTGTGTGAGTTCATTTGAAATGAATGTCAGATTTCAACTCGACTTTTTGCCAAATCTCTGTATGTGGGTTGTTATGAAATTACACCAATCTAACTAATACAACTCAAGAACAATAAAGACATAATAAACTGTATGTCCGAATACGACCCATATGTGGCTTCTACATCCTAATTCAGCAGCTAGGTTTTTCATTGATTTAGGGTTCCAACACACAGGTATAACATGCATCCAAAGACGTATTGTTTGTTCAATTAGATTAGCTCTTTGCACTACATTATTATGAGAATAGCATAGGTGGATTTCAAGATTTTAACATTATTGGTTTCCCATAACATTTGTGATGAGAAATGACAATGGAATTACAATACTACCAACATTTGTTAAACTGACATTATTGTTTCCCATAACATTTGTGATGAGACATGATGGAGATTTCTTGTTCCTTCATCCTCCAATTCACCATCAAGTCTATTCACCAATTAAAATGAACCTTCTCTTACTTACTTCCTAGTCCTAAAATGAAATTGAAGCTAATACACACCATGACACCGTCCAGTTCTAAACAATTGCCTTCTTTCGTTAAGAAACAGAAACCTCAATGTTGGTCAGAGGAACAAACAAATAAACTAGTCCTCACAATTCGTTGTGCTTGTCATACCATTGTCATGCCACTTAGAAAAACCTTCCTCCAGGGCCTGTCGCATCCATGGGTGCGGGCAACATTGAATTGCTTCTGGAACTGTCAGCCAACTTCTTCTCCTAAGGCTATGTTTAGGCCAGCACTCAAGCTCTTCCTTCACCAACAAAGCAAACATGGTAGCTTTACACAAGCCTTCTGGACTGAACTCGTCCCAAAGTGTCTTACTATTAAAGAGGTAGTGACCCAGAAAGTGCTTCAAAATAAAATGCATAAAATTTTATCAATAGACGAAAAAAAACAATGAAATTAAACAAATAAAAGCATTTGCATGAAAAAAGAAAAGAAGAGAAAACATTTCGTGAAATTGGTGGGTAAACAAACAAGAAGGCTCCTTATTAGGATAGGAGTTATGAAGTCAATCTAAAGGAAAATTCCCTAATTCTTGGTACTGCAATTATATGCACAATTAGAGATGCATAATATTCACAATCGTAATGAATATATTTCTATTTAAAATCGATGGTGCAACTCTGCCCACCTTTTGCACACCTTGACTAATTTTACTTGCTATCTTTCACCAGTGTAAATACCGGATGAACCTAGAAGTAACTTTTATGATTCTACCAATCCCAGGTTTGAGACTTCAAATTTTCTACTATGTACAAGTCATGAAGGGAAAAGAAGAAGAAAAAAAGAGGAATGAAGAGGAGACAACATAGCTCCACATAACATCATATTTAACACGAGACAAATGAAACAGGAAATGTTATCATCAGAGCCTACCCAATCTCAGCTCATGTTATAAAAGATCTCTCATCTCTCAAAATATTAAAATAATTAACAGTTCAACATAAACTTTAAACTACCAAAGGAAATAGTAACAAACTTAAAGCAAAACTCAAGGGTAAAGTAAGACACTTATTTGTATTAACTAAGAGAATCTCAATGACGGTGTAACAGGACTAATTATTTAATGAAATAACTTTTAAATCTAGTTATTTGGAAAGAAATTCAGTTTCAAAATGTAACTAATATATGGCATTATATTGATGTCGCCCATCTTGTTCTATTCTTTTGTTACAGGTTTTTTAATGAAGTCTCTTTGGCAGAGAGAAACATTAGAAGTTTGACTGTCTTATCAAGAAAACCTGTAGACATTTATTAGAAGCTAGAAAGAAATAAAAAAAATTTAAATAGAAAAAGTAAAAAATGACTGGTGAACATAGCAAATAGTTCGGACTTTGGAGACTAAAGTAGATGGTTCTCCATCGAAAGGAGGTTTCAACAGAAACGTTTTCCACCTAATAGCAATGCTTACTATAGGAGGAACTTTGTGAAAGTAATACAGGTGGAGGATCAGACTATGAAAGAGAAGTGGAAATTGGGGGGAAGGAGGGGGCTGGGGGGGGGGGCTATTGACGGACTTGACACACAGTTTTGTAACAAGGATCTGGAATGAAGACCAACTTTAGGTTGGAAGGAATTTTAGAAAAGGATGGGTCAAGATGAGGTTGTGGTTTGGAGAGACTTCCTGGAGGAGGAATATTGTAGGTGTGATATACTCCTGCCCAGATGGATTACAATCACATTTTCCCACAGAAACACATTCAAGCAAGAGTTTCAAGTGCATCTTAAAACGCACACCACCAGGAAATTTGAAAAGAGTATAAATGTATCCTTTGTAATGTTGATACCAAAAAAGAAAGGCACAGTAAATATAATGGACCTTTATTTTTATTCGTTGACAAGTTAAAAATCAAGGACTTTAGACCTACTATGTCTTTTGGGGAGCATCTTCATATTTTTGTATTTTTTTTCTTGGACTACAGAAGGTGTTGGAAGATATGGCCTCAATGTCACAAAATGCCTTTATGGGATGTAGAAAAAAATTGGATGCAACCTTGTTTACGATTGAGGTGGTTCACTCCAGGATAAATGGGTGGAGACGCAAAATATACATCCAGGTTAACACTGGAAAATTAATATAACCATATAACCCAGTTCCATGTAGAAAGGATGTGGTTTGAGAAAATTAAAGAGTAATAAATCCATTAGGAAAGTAATGATTGACAAATATAAGTTCAAAGGAGAGAATGAAGGACAGACCACATAAAGCACAGTTGTATTATAGGGATTTCAACAAAAATATGAAGTTCAATATAAGAAATAGAAACAAAATTAGCTTCAGAAAGCATAGTTAGTATGGGGATTCTCCCTTATGCATATCATTCCCATCCATCTTAACAACTCGAACTAGAAGATAGTTGTTGTTTCCGGGGTTTACAAATTCAGGGAGAGGTGATCTTTCTTATAGGACTAGAGTTCAGGTAAAACTTGCAAGATAAGAAGATGAATGAACTATTTGAAATGATGAATATCCTGTACAAGAAAAAGATGCACATATAACAAGTTACCAGTTGCAAAAAGAAAAAGAGATGCACATATAGGGCCTCTTGAAAAAGGAACGGTCAGAACTAAGGGATTTTAACAATCAAGTCCTTCAACATAGGCTATTGTTGAGGGAGAAAAAGGAACTTCCTCGCAAGTTAGTTTGGATACCTAGAGACCTAGGAAAATGTCTTCCTAGAGAAACATGTAAAGTCATTCTAACAGTTGAGAATGACAAATAGAAAGCCAACTCTCATTTGCTGGTGGTTTACATGAATAAAACAATGGAGTATGTTTATGTCTCATTCATAAACTTCTTAATCGCCCAATTACATACAAGTTGTGGTGAAATGCCTTAGGGATTGAATCGATGATGTAACACATTTAACGCCCATTCTGACACTATGGATGTAAAAGAATAGGAGAGCATATGAAAGAACTTAAAACTCTTTTATAGATACTAATCTATCCGTACGCGTGTTGCGCGTTTATCCCATATCAATGTTATCCATATAATTTAATTAGTTACATAAATATTATTAGCAATATATTTGGGTTTAAAAAATTAAATTAAAAAATATAAGATCTTCAAAATAATGAATGCCAATCTTATTTAATTAATTTAAAAAATAAATATAGAGAATATGTTCCACAAAAGTAGAGTAATTTGTTGACTTGTATTCACACGGGTTGTATTAGTATTTCACCCATTCTATATGTGATCTTTTTACCTTTATAATAAATTTGAAAATGCGGACCTTCACCAATTCTATGAAGATGGACCTATAATTTTAACATGAGGAATATTATAATTACATCATGGAATGATAAATCAAAACTATACTGGTTGTAGCTACAATAAAACAACAAGAACATTCCAGAACTATGCTATAAGATGTTATATATCTTACCCAGAGGGTAATAATCTAATTGTACATTAACTAAAGAAACTAGGAAAACATGTAATAAGTTAACGCTTGAAGTTATTTTCAAGTATCAGAAATTGCATAAAAAATTTCTATCATATTTTAAATTTTTTGATAAAATGGGGTTTTTCATTCACAAAAGGCATCAAGAAGATGCATATTTACAACTTAAAAAGAAAGAAAATTGACAAAAGAAACTGAGATAAAGAAAAAGGAAGTTCCTTTATAGTCCGTCAATATAAGACAAGGGGACCGATAAACTCCATTAATTGTTCGGTGCTAGATAAATTAGCCAATTTAGTCCAGCAAAAAAGTAAGACTAGGCATCTGGTTGTGAGAGAGTGCTCTGGAGCTGAGAATGCATCAAAACATCTCCTATTCCTCTCATTCCAAATACTCCAAAAGATAGCAACAGTAACCATTAGCAAGATCTTTTTGATGGTTTCATCAAGTCTCCACATGCTCAGTTCGTATGTGCCTCTTTTGTGATATGTGGAATGACCCATTTCAACCCAATAGTGCACAAGAACATGTTCCAAAGATTAGTAGCCACCTTGCAGAGCAAAAAACAGATGATTCACAGTTTCCAACTTGTCCAAACATAGGTAGCATCTCTTCACTAATTGGAGACCTTTCCTTTTGAGATTGTCTTGTGTCAACCTAGCTTCATGGAGAGCAATCCAGTTAAGGAAAATAAACTTAGGAGGCAACTTTGTCTTCCAAATCAATTTCCAGGACTAATTGTTAACTACTTGGTTTTGTGTACCAATCTTCCTGTAGCACTCTTTCACTGTGAAAGTGTTCTTCCTCCCCACCACATTATCTGCCATGGCTACATCAGTATTATATCTTTCAATATCTGCTAGCAATGCCATCAGTTGGTCATCTCCCAATTTTGAACTGCCCTTCTGAATAGAATATCCCAATTGTTTCCATTTCTATTATGAGTTATGGTGGAATTCTTATTCACATCAATCTGATACATATAAGGGAACTCCTCCATGCGGGGTAGTACCATTGAGCCATTTGTCCTTCCAGAATCTAATATGAGCTCCTTTACCTGGTATATAACAGGTGCACCGGAAGAAATCACTCCCTAACTTTGTAATGAATTTCTAAGGGCCCACTTCATAAGGAGCATTTTGTGCCCCAGTGATCACTTTCACCATGCTTGTTGTTACCCACCTCCTTCCATAGGCTTGGTTCACCAGTTGCCATACCTCCAAAGCTATTTCGACTCTTGTTGTGTGACGCCAAATCTTATAACTCCCATACCTCCTTTGCATTTAGGTAGTGTGACTCTATCCTATTCAATCAAGTGAAATCCGAGTGTTGTTGTTCCCCTCATAGAAAAAGTCCCTCCTAATTTTGTCTAGTTTCCTTAGAACCTTTCTAGAAATAGGAAGGAAAGACTTGTAATAAGTTGGCAGGCTATCAAGAACGATATTGATAAGAGTAGGTCTTCCACCCATAGATAGATACTGCAATTGCCAGGAAGCTAGTCTCTTAAAATTTCTCAATAATACCGTTCCACACCTTACAATTCTTGTACTCTGCAGCAAAGGTAGGCCTAGGTAAGATGTAGGAAGAACCCTGATGCTACAACCCAAAAATACTTGCAAGTTCCTCTATGTTTAGCACATTGACATGTAGTCCCGCTAGAGGCTCAAACAGAGAGAGTGTTATGTTTAGGTACCAAACTTGTTACTCTTCCGCCTCACAAAACATCAGTGAGTAATCAACATGCGATAGATGTGAAATGATGACTCGGTTTCTCAGAAACTTACCCTTCTATGAACCCCCGAATCCACTGTAAATCCCTGGCCTTCTCCATCATCTTGCTTAAACCCTCCGTCACTGATATGAACAAGAAAGGGGATAGAGGGTCCCCTTGCCTGATCTCTCACTGAGGAGAGAAGAATCCAACTGGTTCCTCTTCACCAACACTGAGTATTTTACAGTTGTAATGCTGAATCTTATCCAACTGATCCATTTTTCACCAAACCCCATCTTCCTCAAACTAGAGATGAGAAAGACCAATTTAGCTTGTCAAAAAACAATTCCTATATCAAGCTTGCACAATAGGGATCACGTATCTTATCCATCAAACTAGAGCTTCATTAGCTATGAGTACTACATCAGTGATCTATGTTTGCTTAATGAAAGCATTCTGAAAGTTGGAGACTAGCTTGCCAATAACTTTCTTCAATCGTTCTGCTAGTAGCTCGGCACAATCTTATATATGCTCCCTATAAGACTGATTGGACTGTAGTATCTAAGTTCTACTGCATCTGTCTTTTTTGGAATCAATGCAATGAAAGTGCTTATTGCACAATCTCACCATTTACCATTCCTGATGGAAATAATTGAGAGTCCCCATTACAATTGCGTTTATAAAATCCCAGGATCTCTGAAAAAAATGCCATGGTGAATCCATCTGGAATCTAGATAGAACCCTTGTCTGTTGCACAAGATAATAACACAGTTTGGACTTCCTCTTCCTCAAAGGCTCTCTCAAGTGACAGCTTATCTTCCTCTGATAGTCTAGATAATTCTTCACAGTTTGATGTGGATCTCCACTCCTCATCCTCAGAGTAAAGGTTTTGATAGAAGAGTAAATCTCTTGTTTTATCTTGGCTTTCTCCTCTATGTATATCCACCATCCTCTATAAGCTTATCAATCTTGTTTAATCTTCTATGAGAATTGGTTATAGATAGAAAGTATTTTGTGTTAGTATCCGCATGTTTCAACCATTTGCATCTCGATTTTTATTTCCAGGAAATTTCTTCAGCTTTAGCAAGTGCCTCTAATTCAACTTTCAGATTCAATAATATTTGTTTCTATTCCACAGTAAGGTCTCTCCCTTCACTGGAGTGATCTAGAGCTGCCAGATCTTCTAGTGCTTTGGTTCTTCGTGTATCAAGCTTGCCAAAAACTTCTTTATTCCACTTAGATATGTATAAGCAGTGAAAGAATAACAACCACATTTAACACCTTTCTAAAAATACATGCATCCCTTAAAAATGTACGACAACTTTTACTAATAATAGATTTTAGTTTTTTATTTATTATTATTATTATTATTATTATTATTAAATGTAAAAATAGGTTAATTAGAAGGGAATTTTAGTAATTTAACTTTGACTTTTGAGGTTCCCGCTTTTATAATAATATAGATAGATAGATTAGTGAGTGTTCTTTTACTTGTATACTTTTGGGACACTTTAAATCCATCTACTTTTGATGATTGGATGTCGTAGAAAATCACATTTTGTATAGAATTATCTACTTTCTTTTATACACCTGATATGTTGTGTAGGTTCCCATTATATCAATAAAAAATACATTTTATGCAAAAAAGATAGGGAACAATCTCTCTACCTCCAAGATACGAGTAAGGTCGATATACACTCGACTGTCCCCAGACCCCACTTTGTGGTATTACACTGACTATATTATTGTTGTAAAAGGAAGACATGAAGACCATTTTGATAAATGAATTTATAAGAACTAAATTCCATAAAAGGGTCTAAAACTTCTGCATGTAAGTAGTCACTGAATTCAACGTATTGTCCTTGCTCGAGTGGTACAAAATTAAACAAGCACTAAGCAATCACATAAGCCACAGAAACATACACCAAGTTCCAGTAGGAAAGTCTAAGTTGTGTTTTTGAAAAAAAGTTAAACAACGCAGATACTTAAAGAGACTTACCACTATATCCCCTCGTACTCCAGCTTCCTCTATGGCTTCACGGATAGCTGCCTCCTTGACTGTTTCATCATTTTCCCAACCACCCTATTTATACAAATATGCCAGAGATATCAATATGCAGCACCCATAAGATACTCATCCTTGTGATCAAATGAACCAAAAGATTTAAGTCAAACTTATTCAGCAATATCACCTAACATCAGAAAGCCCAAAAGTAGACACTAGGAAGACGAGTTATATAAAAGATCAAGTACAACAACCAACATGTCATAATTGACACATGCTTAAAAAAATAATCGAGAAAAACAAAAGTATGCACTCAATGTTGATTTTGATCGAACAAAGTACTAATATGCTAAGTAGCTTGAACTCTTCACTTCCGGTATCGCACACGCGTAGACATGACATGAGTGTGGGTGTGGGATCAATAACCGATCTGGTCAATCAGTTTTTGGGTACTTCAACCAAAATCGATTGTGGACAACTTCAATGATTTATGTGAGTAAAACAACATTAAAGGTGAAATTAAAGATGATAAAATGCCTTGTATATAGAAATTTTTATGTCACTCCTTTTCCTTTAGTCTCCTGAGATTCTCCTCTTGATTTATATTTTCTCCTCAAGTTTCCACATAATATCTCATTATTTGTGTTTTAAACTCTATTTTTTAGACATTTGAATTGTTTTTAGCCAAATTCCCGCATCTGTATCCATATCTAGATCTGAATCCCTGAATCTTAAAGTTCATGGGGGTGTTCAGATTGGCTATTTTAAGCAGCTTATAAGCTGAAAGTCATAAATTGGGCACACCCAACATTTTGGCTTTTGGCTTCTTTTTTTGGGTACTTTTTCAGCCAAAAAAAGTGTTCTAAGCATTTCTTGTGTTTCTCTAACACTTCCAAAAATAAAAAATAGCTTAAAAGTCAAAAGCTACTTAAAAAAAGTCAATCAAAACATCAACTATATCATGAAGGATCAAAAAGCTTGAATCTGTACTTGTACCAAACACCAGCTGCAAGTCGGAACAACTTAGCTAATATGTAATAAAACTTCATACTTAGACATATAAAACATAAGGGAAACACAACTTTTAGAGAGAGATGCTTTCTCCTCATTCATACTTCTTCTAGTTGCCAGAAATTTGATTTCCTCAATTCCTCTTCTCTCTCCCTCCCTCTTCTCTCTTCTAGAATCTAGACATTAGATTCTTCTTTTTTCCTCTCTTCAGTTTTCTCTCTCATAGTTTTTTGGTGATCACTTTTTTTTAATAACTGAGAAATCCATATGTGAGCCGCCGCCCTTCGGACCAATCACAACCTTCTAAACTCGGTGGATAATGGGCCTGCCCCTCTACCTTTCTCCACTTAAATATCGGGCTTCGCTTTGCATGGTGTGAGGCTTGAACCTCCGACATAAGTCACAAATCTTCCACCTTTTGCCACTAGAGCTAGGCCTTGGGGGCAAGGTGATCACTTATTTGGTGGACTCATTATCTAAAAACTGTATCTTTCTCTCCTCTATTTTAATGGATCATAGGTCTTTGTTTGTGATTGTTCTTAAAAATGTTACGCAGAAAGACTCTTGGCATTCACAAGCAGTAAGATGGAGGAAAATATAGAACATCAACTAGAAAGGAACAAGGTCTTATGGCACGATCATTATATCTTTGATTTTTCTTTACCTCCCCTTCGCTTGAGCCAACTGGATGCTACGTGGTGTGGTATAACTGATTATTTAGACAACAAGAAGTACATAAATGGACATAGTTGAATGGATTGAAAGAAGACCAGGACTTGTTAGTCAAAATTTTATTAGCAATTCCCTCTTTAGGATATGTCAATTCATGTGTGCTACCAATAGACAGGGCAATAACGGTAGCAGTTGGGGAAGAAGGGGAAACAGAGTAACATCAAGATTTTCCAGCCTTTCAACTTACCTGGAGGTACCTATGCATTGTCCCACATCTTGAAAAGGGAAAAAGTTCAATCACTGTGGTGGAATCCACTCTCAAACAATGGATCGACTGATATTTGTTTGCCGGAAAAATAGATATTATGCAATAATAGTTAAATTAGTTAAAATGGGAATAAAGGGAAGTGTACTATATCGATCAAACCTCTCTCTTTTTCGGCTAAATTGATAAAGCAAGAATGAAAGAGAGTAATAATTATACAAAGAACAGGAGCAAAGATAAGGACAAGTAAGAATAACAAGAAATAAGTAGATCTTGAATTTTTTCTATTCTCAGATCTTTTCAATGGTTTTAGCTTACAAGTGAAGATGATATTTCTCTCTCTCTCATGCAAGGGTTTGCTTGAGGGGCAAAAAAGCTAACTATGCTAGTATGAAAAGGCTACTCTGCCCTCTTAAAAGGCTACTCTTTATTGTTTTTGTTTTGATCAAGTAAAAAATTGCATTTATACTACCAAAACTAACTTGGTCGTATACAAGAGATAAACCAAAAAAAGAGAAACCTACAAGTATGACTCTCTCCAAAAAAAACTCAATCCTCAATACAACACGGGAAGTACACCGAAAGAAAAAAAGGGATCGTAGACTACTCCTCTATCTAGCAAAGGTCAGCTCCACCCCTTCAAAAACTCTACTATTTCTCCTTCTAAATGCGCCACATCAAAGCAAATAGGAGTAACATTCCGAGCCTTGTATGTTCTTCTTCTAACTCCACTATTCTAATTAGACTCCAATTCCTTCACCTGATCTTGGTTTTGCCCAAGAAACATCAAACCCTTCTAAGATATCTCACCTACCGTGAAGCGCAATTTTTGAAGAGAAGACAAAAATAATCCTTCAACAACGATATTATATGTTTAAGCAAATTTCAATTTAAATACTTAATAAGTAGATAGCAAAAAATCATCCATAGTACTAGTAAAATCAATAGTAAAACATAAACTTAGCAATTCATCTTTCACATGATCTGGGCAACTTTGACAAATGGTAACGTTTGGATTACCACCAATAAGATGATGCTTGTGACGACAAAAGTCACACCTCGCCATTTGAAGAGCTAGAATTGGAATAATCATTTTAGGGAAGAATGAAAAATCTGAAAATTTGTTAAGTTACGATAAGTTTGAGTTTTGGGTCAACTTCAAACGAGCATGAATCCTAGCTCAGGATGAGTTAGGTGCGCTTTTAAGAAAGATCTTGGAATTATCTTTCCAACGCCATTGAGTTTGCATAATTTCGAGTTCGGATGAGTGAGATATATATGTCCATTTGAAGTTGGGTTGTTCAAACAAGGGAATCGGATTTTGGAAGGGTATGTTAGTCTTTTCCTTACCCGATTATTTTAATTCTTTTTAAGAGTTTATTTGGGGTCTAATCAAAATTACATCAATTTAGTCAATTGGAAATTAACGCTAGGGCTTGGAGAAAAGAGAAAAAAGGAGAAAGGAGAAGAAAGTTCAAGATTTGTTGATTTCTTGAAAGACTGTGTGGTGATCCCTACGGGGTATGTGAGATCACATAGCATTGGGTTAGTTCACCCACGCACCCATCATGATTCAATCCCTACGAGTGTTGGAATTCAATTCCTACGAGTATGGATTAAAGGTCCATGATCTCATGTTTATGGATGATTTCCTCATGTTTAGACGTACCTTAGAGTGTTGAATCAACTAAGAAATATAGGTAGTTGCTAAGGAAATAGTACGGAAGGAATGGAGAAAATGGGAAAACTGGCATCCCTGGCACTTTGAGAGGCGCGAGGAGCCAACCCTTAAATTTCAGAGGTTGGGTTGGGGCGCTCTGGCTAGCGCGGAGCCCTGGAGCCCAAACTATAGAGCCCCACTTGGGGCGCTATGGCTGCGGCGCCCCAGGCCTTGCCCAGGTGAACTCCGACTTTTCTCTTTCATTTTTCAACTCTAAAACCCTATTATAACTTGGTTCTTTTCCCAAACACTTAGAATCAACTATACCATCAATGTGTAAGATTCTACTTAAAAACACACCCAAATTCATAAATCAAACTCAAGAAACTTCAACAACACCAACCCACAAGAATTCAAACGAATTTACATCAAGAGCTCATAGAATTTACTTTCAAATCAATATAACTTCGCTAAATTGAATCACGATTAGTGCATGGGTGAACTAAACCAATGCTATGTGATCTCACATACCTCGTTGGGATCACCCCTTGACGAAATCCACACGCAATCCTCCAAGAAATCGATGAATCTTGAACTTTCTTATCCTTTCTCCTCTTTTCTCTTTCCTATAAGCCCTAGCGTGAAGTTCCAATTCACTAAACTGATCTAATTCTTATTAGCTCCCAAATAAACTCCTAAAAACGAATTAAAATAATTGGGTATGGATTAAATTTAAATACCCTTCGAAAATCCAGTTTAGACTTTCCTTATTTGAACATCCAACTTCAAATGGGCATATCTCACTCATACGCATTTGGAATCATGCAAACTCGACGACGTTGGAAAGATAACTCCAAGATCTTTCCAACAAGCACACTGACTCATTCTGAGTTAGGAGTTATGGTCGTTCGAAGTTGACCCAAAACTCAAACTTACTATAACTTAACAAATTTCTAGATTTTTCATTCTTTCATAAAATGATTATTTCCAATTCTAACTCTTTAGCTCTTTCAAATGGCGAGGTGTTAAAATAAATCCCCGCTTTTCTGATCTTGTAGCAAGAAAAGGCATTAAATATACGTCTTGTCATAATCACTAACTTTCTATGCATACATTCAACCCAGTTTCTCTTTTGATCTTGTTATGCCATTTACTATCTTTAAGAGCAAAAGATTAAAAATCTAGCTACTTTGATTATTTTTTCTAAATTCACGGAAAATGTTCTATTTGGATAGAACTAAAAGTCAACTACTTAAATTGAAAAAAAAAATCATTGAAACTGGACTATTTGAAAAAGAAAAAAAAATAATTTCAGCTACTTTAATTAAAATTGAAACAAATATAAAGAAGAAAAAGAACCCTAGTCCTAGTACAACAAAACTAATAAAATAACTAAATAGAAAACTCCTAACAACAAAAAGATCCAAAAAAAAGGAAGAAGAAAAAAGAAACGAAAAACAGAGGCTAGAGATCACCGGAGAAGAAGGAAAAAAGAATCCTGCAGACCTTAATGTCAATGGGGAAGAAGAAGAAGGGAGGAGAAGAAGCTTACCTGAAAGTCACCGCTGAAGAAGACTGAAACCCCTATTTCAGAATTAAAATTAAAAGCCCTTGTCACTGACTTCATTTTATTAAAAATGAAATTAAAAGGTTTAAATAAACAAAAGTGATGCTTCACACTACACGCTGCTTCAGCCATATAAACACTTGCTTCTCTTGAACTGCTTTGCTTCAGGACCTTGCACTGCTGCTCTACTGCTTCAGGGCCATTTCACTGCATAACGCGACAAAGAAGTAACTTTCTTGAACACTGCTCACCTGCCACTTTATATAGGAAACACCAACTTATGCAAAAGACATTTAATTTCCTAAGATCCTCTGATGTTAAAATCACCCCTCTTGTAGCTAACCACAAGAATAAGCAAGCTGTAGCTGGTGCTTTGGGTTTCCAGGCTGAATCATACAGAAAACTATCCTCCATCCTAGACAGAGGCTTCTCATAGAAGGACTTCAGAGAGAACACTTTGTATTCTTCTAACTTCTAACTTTGTACCTCTACCCCTCCACACACCCTACAACCAGCCTCTAGCATCTTCTCGCTAAGGCTTCGTTGCACCTCCTATGCACATGCCTAAACCATCTCACTTTGGCTTCCCTCATCTTTTTTTCGCCAAAGAGATCATTTCCACCTTCTTCTTGATAACCTCATTCCTAATCTTGTCATTGCTAGTATGCCCCTAGATCCTTCTCAACATCCCCATCTCCACAAAATACATCCTCTGAACATGTTAGTTCTTGACTGGCCAGCAGTCCTTATACAATAAGGACGGTCTAACTACTACTTTGTATAGCTCAACTTTATGTTTAGGTGGTACCTTCTTATCACACAAGACCCCAGAGGCAAACTTCCATTTCGACTATGCCGCCCCAATATGATGTGTGACATCATCATCAATGTCACCACTACTATGGATTATGAACCCAAAATACTCAAAACTTTATCTCTTGGAAATAGTTTGTGTAATAATCTTTACTTCCACGTCTGCTTCATCTAACACAATTCTAAATTTGCTCTCCAAATATTTTGTTTTTGTCCTAATCAACCTAAACCTTAAGACTCTAGAGTTTGTTTCAAACCTACAACCTAGAATTAACTTTGTTCAAATTTGGCCGAGAATAATAAAATACATTCATGAAGTTTTGAACTTTGACCAAGTTCAACTGCTTCCAATAATTTCAATAAGCCACGGATAATATGAGTACCCATGTTATTCGTTACATCGCCCATTTTTTATGTCTTAAATATGAAGGGTATTTTGTCCATTTTTGTTTGATCCATTTTCAACCTACCAATATCTGATCCACTCAACACATTTGTCGGGACTAGGTGGTATAGTCGAGATGTGCTTCAGTCTTGCCATTTCACAACGTATGGGGTCATTTGGTTAGGAACTAGTTATCCCAAGATAAACTATCCTGGGGTAACATAAAAACACTAAAATTGGATATGCTAAATAATGCTTAATGTGTCTAGAATGCCTACGATTAGACCGGGTTGACACGGATTGATGCGCGTAGAACTAGACCTCTGAACCTTTTCGACAGCCCATACAACAAACTTGGGGAGTTAGTTGAGCTAGGAAAGGTTGGGTCCAGCCATGAAGGTCTCCCAAATATGAAGATTTACTCGGATGGGTCTTTACCAGACTTAAAAAAGGGGAAATATTAAGTTTGGAGGGTCTAGGGGTAAAATGGTCTTTTTTTAGGCTAAGGGTAGTATCGTAATTACCCTAAATATGTAATTAATTATTTTATTAACAATTTCAAGGGGCATTTTGGGTAGAAAGGGCCAAAATTGCCCATTGAGCAAAATCTTGCTCCAACCGGGTTCGAACCTAGGTGGGAGCAATTATTTAACTTGATTATTTATATTGGTGAATTAATATAATTAATTAATATTTAAATACTGATTTAAGAAAAAGTAAAATTAGATTATTATTAATTAATTAATTAATTAATGGGGAGGTTTGGGTCGGGTCGACCCGGAGGGACCCATTTTCGCGATGGGGACGTCATGGGTTCGAACCTCGACGGAAGCAACATTTAAGTGGATTAAATTGAACTTTATAATCTTATCTTGTAAGGGCATTATGGTCATTTAACTAAACTAATTAAATCAGATTTTCAAAGTTTGAAAGAGTCCTAGTTGACTAAGACTAAACTACTTCAACTAATCCTAAGTCACTCACCTCTTTCACGTTTATATCTCTCTCTCCTTCATGTCTATCTCTCTCTCATTTCACACTTTCTTTATGGCTTCCAAACGTGAGAAAAAAATCAGAAAACAAAAGTTCTTCACACTTGAAGAACTTGCATGCAAAACACAAACGAGAAAGCAATCCGAAAACGTTAAGCAAAACGTAATACGCTAGTCAGGTAAGGTGTGAGTTTCGAGAGTGGACGTGAATTTGGAGAAGTGTTGGGTAGCAAGTTCAAGTGTTGAACAACGTTAAAATCAGGTATGGGTTTCTCTTTCTCCAAGAGAATTCCCTTTCCACGAATTCAACGAATTTTTAAACTAGGGTTGTTCCTATTCTTGTCAAACTCCGTGTCCCTACTATCCTTCTGATTTCAATCTGAAATAGGTTAGAGATCATGTTGTTGGTACCTTTTCTGGTAATTTAAGTATGAAGTGTGATTTTCGTGATAATGTGTTCATGATTATATGTTTGCAATTGTAAGCATGTTAATTTATGTCAACCGAAAGTATGTGAAAAAGTGATGTTAGTGCAAATGTTTGTGTAAATCATAATGAGCAAAAGTGGTGTAATGTTGCTGGATTTAATGGTAATGCTTGGCTGAATATAACCATGAAAAAAATATACATAAACATGCACCAAATGATTCATAAAACGTCCTAAGATCTAATGAACGAATGATGATAACAAGGAGCTGAAAATGGTGAACAAATTTCCAGCATTTGTTAGGTTGGGTTCGGTCAATCAAAGTGGTATAAAGTGGTATAAGATGCAATGAAAAATGAATGTACAATAAGTGAAATCACTAAGGATTGAACCCAAGACATCATTACATGAAAGCTACAAAAAAATCAACAAAAGATTAAGACATAAATGGATTAGAGGAGACTAAATTTCCAACTTGCTGGAAATTGTAGTCATGACCAACTTTTTTAAAAAAAGAACTTCCTTTAAAACATTTTTAAATGTGAGGTCATTGGGGATTGAACCCATGACCTCACCAATGAAAATTTCATAAAAATTTCGTGAGAAAAATGCAAGGAAAAATAGATGTGGTGAGTGGGGATTGAACCCACAATCTCTTGAATGAATGAGAGAGTTAGAAGAAAAATAAAGGAGAAATTTAATATGGAGAGTGGGGATTGAACCCACAACCTCTTGGATAGGTGATAAAGTTAAGAGATAAATTAAAAGAAAAATAATGATCTTGTGGGGGATTGAACCCACAACCTCCTTGACTTAAACGAAAAAGGAGAGGAGAAACAGAAAGGAAATATTATGGGGTTGATGGGGATCGAACTAGGATCCCCCAAATATGAAAAATGCAATTACCAATTTTAAAATAAGATTAAGTGTTGTCCAAGTGATTCGAAATCGGGTTCCCTTGCCCAATTTCGTATTGACACATAAGTCATACGTAAGAAAAACGAATGCTGCCTCTAAAGATCGAAATCAATATATTGGCATATATACAAGATGCATAAGTCTTGTAACACATAATCTTGGGTAAACATGAATCACTTAGACAAACTATGAATGAAGCCTCATGACTTGTATGTGTTGACTCCTAAGTCTAGCATACGTTTAAAAGTAAGCGAGCTTAACATTGCATTGCCATGTGATGAAATGAACATTCACGTGAAGGGGCGAGTAATTATGAAAAAAATGTGCTAAAGTTAATGAATGAGGTGACAATATGATAAGAGACGAATGGAAAGATGAGAACAATTTCAAATGATCCTAAGTAAATGTTACCAAAACGTACTTACCTATGCAGTGTAAAGTTAATGAAGAGATTAGTCTTTATGAATACTCTAATGAAAGTACTGAAGTTAATACATACTTAATAATAATGATGAGATGAGAAATCATCTAATGAGCTATGATGTCCTCATGCTAGAAGCCAGCTTCCATGATGTATGAGTTGAATGCAATGAAACTTTATACTGAGCACCGATAGGGTAGCTATGAGCGGTGACGCCTTCCTTCGGGAAGGACGGAGGTTCACGTAACTCTCATGAGATGAGACTGTCCGGCATGCCGGGTATGGGTATCCTTACATCTCCTAGTTTTGGAATCTATACTGCTAATATAGGGATCTAGCAGGGTTCAATTCTCTATATACACTATCATGTTTTGTTTCACTTTGGCCGGTGATTCCACCTCTTTTAGATGTGGGGATTACACACCAGATTTCATGATGCTCACATGATCTATGTCGGTTAAGGTTAAAGTTCCCAAAGAAAGAATGAGGTCAGCCTCAACGAATGCACATAATAAAATGAACGATACTAAAGGTGTTAGATTAGGATAACAAGAGGTGAGCTAGACTTAAGTAATAACACTAGATTATGCTTGGTCATTGCACAACGAACCTGATGAGAGTCTTAAACTACATACTAGGTATGATTGGTGGCTGCACTAGTATATGAAAGAATGAAAATGAAGTACGTATGAACGAATGAATCTGACTCTGTGTTTGTTAAAGAAGGCTCCCTAGTTGAGGTTCCATATGTTGAGCCCTCATTTTGAGAAGTCCCTAATGTCAAGTCCATGATTTCAAGGTCTCATGGCATCTGAAAGAATGATATGAACTACGTGATATGATATGTGCAATATGTTATGTGCTGCTTGTAAAATGATAAGTATGATGATGCATGTTACTCTCATGGCATTACTTTCTTAATCCAAATTTGGCAAGTCCACTAAGTTTCCTAATCCAAATCTGGCAAGTCCATTGACTTTCCTAATCAAAATTTGGCAAGTCCACTGGCTTTCCCAATCCAAATTTGGCAAGTCCACCGACTTGACTTTCCATAATCATATCGTTAGGATAGAGCTCTTCTTAATCAGGCCTGTCCTTAGTGTGTGCTTGCATATACCCATACTTAGTACAAGTGTGTACTAATCCCACACAACTGTATACTTTTAGGATCAGGCAAATGCGGACGCTAGAGCTTACGATACGACGCTGCAGCTATCCGGACATGGTAGGCCCTCATGCTTTCGAGGACGCTTGCCAATTATATTCTAACTTAGATATATAAGTTTGAGTTAATGGAGTATGTTCCACTAGATTTTCTTTCTCATATTATTTCGGACATTGTATTGGTGCCATTTTGGCAAATATACGCTTAATGTAGTATGGAACTATTTCTTTCATTTGATGATCTTAATATTAGATGGTTGATTGTGAACGTTTATAGTGTAAGTAGAATGTCTTATATGAATGTTAAGTAACAAAAAGTTCAAATTTTACGCTAAAATTAACCTAGATGAAGTAACGATGACGTATGTAGGCTTGTTTGCGACCTCTGAGAGGTCAATGACGCCGGTCTCGTCTGGGGTCTAGATTATGGTCGTGACAGGTTAGTTATTGTGGGATAACTTATTCCACCATGTATATGGGATATTCTATAAATACTGGGATAAATTATCCCAACTATGTCAACCAAACAAGACATCTAAATTTTATCCCCAAGACTATTTATACTTATCCCTCACACCAAACTAGCCCTATTAGTTCAAAAAGGAAAGGATAAAAGGTTAAAAAAATAAAACGATCTATTGAAAGATTAAACCACAAGGCGTCACTTAACTCTGGCCAAAAAAAGTACTTTAAACATTACCAATTCAATAGGATAATGTTTAACACCCAAATGCTCTAATAATTTCTCACCTTCGGGAATAGAAGACCAGGCCCACTTGTCGAGTTTATCATCAATACTTCAACTATCTTCTTAGATATCTCACCACTATTTTCTTCCATATTTCTGAACCTTAATGGGATACACCTGAAAAATAATAAGATTATGAGATGAATATTTTAACATGCAAACCCAGGATGTATTAAAATAGTTGCCCATAACTTTGTAATCAATAGAAGACGCAAGTCGTAGCAACAAAAAGATGATGTAAACTTAGATGCGAAAAGAATTAAGCATATGCCTAATAAGTAACAAGTGAGAAATAAAAGAAATCAAAACCATCAAATTTGATTGAACCATTGACCTCAAAGCAAAACATACAAGTTTATTAATATTTGTGATCCCTCTTTGCCTTCCACTATATTTTATGTTGTTCAATCTTTTGGATTTTCAATATTTAACCAGTTCAACGCTTATTAAGATTATTTTTCCAGCTCTATCCACTCCTTCACTCACTGTCCATAATGATTATTCGGCCCGAATCCTACTTTAAAGCTCCATCACTCCTCATAGAGAGGATAGATACAAATGATTCTTCTTATTTTCAAGATTTCATATTTAAAATGAAGTCCTTTGTTGTTCATCAATGTTAAAGAATTCTTCACAAGGAATGAATGCACCTCCGTCAAAATAAAAATTCCCCATTTTAAAAGGGGGTAAGGTAACATAAAACACATAGAAAGAGGCCTTGCAAGATCTGTGACCTAGCAAAAACCAAAGATACTTGTCGGACATACAAAACACAATTAGAATAAAGTTTTAGTCATGTTAGTATGTTTATTCTAGTCCATTACTTCTTAGGAGTTTGCAGTAAGAAAATATGGATAACTTCTAATGTTTTTTAAATTTTATCTTAGTTTATCCTATAAATATTGTACTAAGGTAGAGCTTAAACAGTACATGGACAGTGAAGATTAGAGCCCAACTTTCATGGTATTGACGTTTCAATTTACTGTTGTTAAAAAAAATTAGATAGAGGTGCATTTAATGTTCCTTGTGAACAACTCATTAACATTGAAGAACGATTTGATTTCAGATAAACCAAGGGAGGGTTAAGGAAGAATAATTTACATCATCCTGCAGAGAAGTATTTTATTTCTAATCAAGAGCTGAACACCAAACTATATAAGCATGAGTTCAACATCAAGTTATACTAACTTCAATTTCCATTGTTGCAGTCTATATTCCATTGAACAACCATATGTGAACTAAAACAGTTCCACTTTAAACATCTCTATTTTGTACCATAACAGTTCATGCTTGAATTACTTTTTCTACAGGGTAAACAATAACTCTCTAAAACATTCCCTCCATTGATGTATTGAGAAAATTAATGGCCTTGACCATACTAAAATTTCAAGTTGTAAACCTTTTCTACTCCTAAAAGATTTTTGGCAAAATTTGATACTTTCCATGACAGCTTGTAGAGCATTTTCAGTATTCACTTTTGATTAAAACAACTATAAGTTCAGCTTTGAACTTACAAAGACTTTTAGAAGCCAAAATGTCATGGGTTTTAGCTAGTACTTTTGCTTTAAAGCTAAAAGTCAGAATTTGTTTCGACTAACTAAATACATACTTGTCGGATAATTTTGCTCGAGAAAATCCATTTGCTACAATTTTTAAGTAGAGCAGGTTCTTATGGGATTGATACCCTTTCCCCAAAAGACCAACTATCCCTTCTTAAGGAAGAAACGGAAAGCCTAATGTTACCAACATGGTGTGAAAAGCTCCAAAAACTGTTCTCCGATTCAGATCCTTTAAGCCTACTCATACTTTACTAAGATAACTTAACAATCCAGTTGCAGTTAAACGTGAAATGATATAATTACATAATAACCCATATCTTCCAACACGTATACGAATAAGTTAACATCGACAAAAGTATTAAACTTGAGAATGTAGGGTGTAGTTTAGCTTAAAAGTTCAACGTGGCTAAATGTATAAAAGTGCTAAGTTAAAGTGAAGCCATTAAGTCTAGAGTTTTCAATGGAATATAGACTGCAACATTAATATACTTCTTTGGCCTACCTTTAACTCTTCTTGTACCTACTATAACCAACCTCTCGCACCTCCTCACTCAGGTGTCTGTGCATCAGCTCTTCACATATCCAAATCAACTCAATCTCCCCCCCATCTTTTCCTAAATATTCTCAATCCTAATTTTATCGCTCCTTGTATTACCACACACCCACTTTAACATCTTCATTTTTGCGACATGCATATACTGAACATATGAGTTATTGAACGATCAGCACTTTGCCCACACAACAAAGATATAAACTGAAGGACCAAGAAGTTGCATCACCTACTAGACATTTTGTGGTCTAAATTGGAGAAACAAGAGGCGGTCAAAGGTCCCTTTTTAAAGCCTATACTTAGCTCATTTTTTTCTCTTGTTTTGATATATATATCAAGGTGCTCTCAAGTTCTCTCCTCTCTCCTCCCAATTAGTTTCCCCAAATCCCTTAGTGTTCTTAACAATTTGCTCTCTTATCCAACCAAGGTCAGTGGGTATATTCATGGTTTAGCCTAATTTTCTCATGAAAACCTATTGAAATCATGTCTCCATATTTTAGAGTGTAGGGAAGCCCTTTCTTCAAAGCTAGTTGTCCTTGTTAAAGGATTTCTCTTCCTTTTTGGCTCATATCTGAATGGAAGTTCTAGTTAAGAGAACAGAAATCTCCATCAAAGGAAGTTTCAGCCAATTCCTACGCCTCTTCATGTATAAGTTTGGGTGGAGAATTCACTGTGTTTTTGTCAAGAACTCATGAGATGGTGATTGGAATACATGAGTTCAATATTTTCCTATTATGTTGAAGTACATTGCAGTGTTATCAAAGGCGAAAAGTGAAAAAAAAGCTCTTAAGTCTATTGGGGCTTTAAGCACAAAGCGCAAATAAAGCGTGGGCTTTAATTAAAAAAGTCACAAAGGGAGGAAACAAATACAAATATATATGTTGGTCCAAGACTAATAGTTAGCATATGACCAAAGAAATTGAAAAAAATTTATGATTAAGTAAAATATCGATTGTTTAGTGTCACTTCTTCAGAAGAGATTAATTGGCAAGGAAAAGTTTGATGACGAAACTGAAGCACATATAAAGGAAGCAACGCGCACAACACGTTTTGAGCCTCGCTTCAGGGCTTAAGCGCGCCTTGGACTTCACTAGTACAGTGGACTGTTTTAGGGGCTGTTTTACATGTGATATTGTTTGGGACAGTTTGGACAATCAAGGGAAGGGTGTGTGAAGTTGTAATGAAGTGGAGAAGGGGGTGTGCTGATATATCAAGAGTTTTGAGAGATATACATGCTCACTACCCGTCAAGTTTTTATTGCAAGACCCACATGGTGATTAGCTACTAATATTAGCTTCATTATATACTTATATTATACATTAATACCTTAAAAGAAAAGTCGAATCATGTAGTCATTTTGTCAAAAGATAAGGTATGTAATGCTAAAATCTCTTTCGTTGCTATGACACGAATCCTGGTCACATGTTTCTCTTATATGAATTAATATGATATTAGATTACACATACTGAGAGTGTCCACATGAGCCCAAAATATGAATTAATAAGATACTAGATTACACACATTGAGAGTGTCCACGTGAGCCCAAATTGCTCCAACTGCCTATTTGATCATATACTTCATATGCTACATGTTCCTTTCATTAGATATCACTTCCATTGTGCTAGGCTATAATGTAACCACAAAGAGTCCTTATATGTTCAATTATACAGTTTATATGTCTTCACTTGGAACATGCACTTGTCCATAATTTGAATTTTCCCCAATTGAATTGTTTAAGTTATGTGCCTTAAATTAACCATATGTTAAGTAAGATTACTTGCTAAGTTGTTATACCCTCACTTGTTACATGCCCTGTGGCCTCACTTGCCACATATCTCCATGGGACATGGCTCATTTGTGTATATTTTGCATGCCCAATGAGGCTCATTTACTACTTGACCATAAGGGGGGCAGACATATGCTAGTATGATACTTTTTTTACGACAAGGAAAACCAGCAGCCGCTACGCTTTTGGGTGCGCATAGGGTAAAACCCCGCTCCTATGCAATAGCTCACAAACCACAAAGGAGAGGTAACCCGCACTAGGCAAGCCTGGTGTGACAAGCTCGACCCAGAAGGCAAACCTTTTTCTTTCGCTGGCAAGGGGTTTCAAACTTGAGACCTCAAACATGGAAGTCCCATGCTCAAACCACTGGTACACCCTGAAGGGTAATTCTCAATGTGCTAGTATGATACTATTGACCAAACTAAGGGAAAGACAGGTATATTCATGTGTGCTCCTCAAAATATGTCATCCTGTGCTCCTAATCTGCTTGGACTATCTTTCATGTGTTATACCCGATGTGGCAGCGCACCTATATGGTCATTATGCCCGATGTGGCATACCCTCCTTTATAGACGATATTTCATTTACGCCATATGTGGAAAACCCTCCTGTGTTATGGAACTCACACGAAAGATTTCATGTGATTATATCGTTGTCGAGGACCACTTGTTCATTTGTCCTTTTGAAACTACAGAATGTATAAGACGCCAAAGGAGAACTGTATCACTTGAAATGATTTTCACAGGTAACAAACAACAATACGATGCCAGAAATTTTTCCTTGAGGTTATTTATTTATTTGGTCACAATAAATGACATAAAACATAGTAGCCCAATTGTATAATGTATCACTTGACCACACGATGACGAACAATCATAAGACACTTGAAAAATGATTACAAGTGTTCATGTGTAACTTATAGTTTCATAAGATACTTTCGGCCAGATTATTGATTCTTTCTCATGTGATATCGAGTTGTTACTTCTTAAGTTGTCTGCTTTACATGCCAATACATGTTGTATATGTACTAATATTCCTATGGTCGGCGGCCCTGCGTTTCTAAAATGCAGGACATGTATACATCACAACACGCATCCTTATTAGGCATCTATTGAATATTCAGCTGAGCAATTCGTGAGCTCCAGTCTTATCTGGAGCTAGCATGAATCTGGCACTCTTTTGTTTGTAGTTACACTTTTACTTTGGGCATGTAAAGCCTTGTCCCGATCATTTGATAGTTGTACAGGACTACTGTCATATGTATTAATAGCTTCATTATTCATTTTTATCTTTTAGGCTAGTGGCCGGTGTTGTATATACAGTTTCTTGTCGGCTATTCATTTGCAAAGTGATTCCTCTAATCAACAAAGGTCATTTGTATAGCATGTGTTCAATGGTACTTGTCCACTTCACCCACGCTTAGGGGCTGACAAGTTATTAATCTGATTGTGCTTTATTCAGCACTACAAATAAGAAAAACTGAAGTACATCACTCAAGAAGGTCAATTATTGAGGCCATGCGCAACAAGCCAAACATCAATATGTTGATATTGTCGAAAGTATTGACACCCAGTTCAACATATTATACCCCACCCCAATCTGTCACTGGATACGTTTTGTAGGAATCAATTAACATTACATTTTAATAGATTTAAATTAATATAATCTTGAGTCTAACAATAACAATGACAGAACAATATTTTGGTGTCGAGCTACAACTTCGATTTAATGTTCAATTCATAAGTGTTGACTTCTATGAGCTAGCTTATTTAATGTAGTGCAAGAGTCAAAATGTGACACTCTACGAAGCTATTCTGGGTGCATAATCAGTCGCGGAGCCAAGGGGGTTCAAAATCTGAGAAGTAAACACACGAAGTTGTGGAAGAGGGTTCAACATCTATTATATATACCTAAAAAATAATTTTAATTATGCATTAATAGTAAATATTTTCCGCCGAGGGGGTTCGGATGAACCCCCTGAGTATATGCTGCCTCTAGCCCTGGGTTCATTGCTCATTGACATAGAAATGGGAGAGTAGGCAATCTCTCAGTAGACAAATCAAGTAGTCCCTTTCCTGCAACATTCACCAGTTCAACTATCATTGCTGATTTTCTCGGTGGAATAACCATAATACCAAGATAATGGTGATTGGACATGTGAAAATTAATTAGTGTTAATTGGTTGAAGCATGGAGATAAGAACACAAAGTTCTTTCACAAGACGGCTAACTCTCATCGGAGATACAATAACATTGACGAATTAAATGTGGATGGTGAAGCAATCAAGGATCCAGAGTTAATAAGAAAAGAAATCATAGACTTCTACCAGAAGCTATTCTGAAACTAAGACATAGAGATCCTCAGGTAGTTACACCGTGGCCTTCTATACCCACTATTAGGAGGTTGTTGGAGAGGAAGTCATTGCTGCAGTTGAAAATTTCCAAGAGAGATATTTCTTTGAGAAAAGCTTCAACTCCACCTATGTGACGTTGATTCCCAAAAAGATGGGTGCAAAGAAATTTAGATTTTAGACCCATTAGCTTAATTGGTAGTGTGTATAAAATAATCTCCAAGGTGTTAACTGAAAGGCTTAAAATGGTTATGAACAAGATAGTGGACACAAAACAACTTGCTTTCATTAAAGGAAGACAGATCATGGATGTTATTTTGATGGCTAATGAATGTGTGGATTCTAGGATTAGAAGGAAGGTGGCAGGCATTTTATGCATGTTGGACATTCAGAAAGCATATGACCATCTCAACTGGATTTTTTTGCTAGAGACCTTATCCAAAAGAGGTTTTGGTTGTAGATGGATGAGATGGATAAAGTTTTGTATCAATACTGTGATATATTTTGTTCTCATCAATGGCTCTCCTATAGGTTTCTTCTCTTCAGAAAGAGGACTAAGACAGAGAGATCCCCTGTCTCCTTTTTATTCATTATAGCTATGGAGGGACACAACGATATGTTGAGGATGGCTCAAGAGAAACTATGGTTGAGGGGCATCAAAGTATCAAATAGGGTGGGTTGTGTCATGGAGATCACACACTTACAATATGTTGATGATACTCTGGTTTTCTGTGATGCCAACAGAAATCAACTCATAGTTATATTTGTGCTATTAGAAGCCATATCAGGACTACATATCAATTGGGAGACGAGCTTCATATACCCAGTGAATGAGGTTTCAAATCTAATCTCTCTTGCTGGTACACTTGGGGGAAGGACTGGTGACTTATCAAACGTATATTTGGGTATGCCACTAGGATCATAAATCAAGTCTTCAAGAATCTGGAATGTGGTGGTCGAGAAGTGTGAAAGAAGATTGTTCAACTTGAAGAGTCAATATCTCTCCCTTGGCGGGAGACTCACTCTCATCAATAGTGTTCTCGACTCCATGCCTACCTACATGATGTCTGTCTTTCCTATCCCAGGTGGGGTCATTGACAGACTTGATGCAACAAGGAGGAATTTCCTATGGGAAGGAAATAGTGACTAAGAAATTTCACTTGGTTAAGTGGGATGAATTGATTGGGAGCAAACTGAAAAGAGGGCTTGGGGTAAGGAATTTGAAGATTCAGAACAAAGCCTTATGATGAAATGGCTATGGAGACTAGCATCTAGTGAAAAAGCATTATGGAAAGAACTTATCAAGCAGAAGTATGAAATGGAGGACAACTGGTCTACCAAAACGGTCCCTAGTACATATGGAACAAGCATCTGGAGGGCCATCAAAAACCTTTGGCCAAAATTAAGAGAAAATTGTAACAGAGAGTAGGAAATGGCATAAAGGTCTTCTTCTGGGAGGACTGGTTAAAACAAAACTCCCTACAAACCCTCTTCCCAGATATCTAAATTCTAAACCAACATCAAAAAGGCATTGTGACAGAAGTTTGGTCAAATCAAAGATGGAATTTGAGCTTTAGAAGACCCCTAAATGATTGGGAGATCCAAAGGCTATTAGATTTCTTTGGAATCGTTGAACAATTTAACGAAACCTCCACCTCCCAAGATAGATTGTTTTGGAATCATAACTGCAACGGAAATTTCAAAGTGAAAGAAAGCTTACAAAAAGTTCAACTCTTTCACCCATCAGGTTACTGGCTGGCCATGGAAACTTATCTGGAATATTAAAATACCTCCTAAAGTGTCATGTTTCACTTGACTACTAGCGAAGCAGGCTGTTTTAACTCTGGAGATCCTCATGAATAGGGGTATCAAACTGAGTCCTTCGTGTTTCCTGTGTGGAGAAGAGGCTGAAACAGTCAACCACCTCTTTCTTCATTGTAGGATCACTAATGTTTTGTGGAGAATTTTCATCAATTCGAAGGACCTGCTTTGGGTGATGCCAAGAAATATTGTCCAGGCCCTGAAGATATAGAGTAGCTTTGCCTACATTTCTAGTCGCAAAGAAAGATGGAAGATCATTCCCACCTGTATCTTGCGGTCTGTGTGGAAAGAGAGGAACCTCAAATGCTTCCTAAAAAAAGTAACAACATCCAAAAGATCAAGATGAATTGCTTGGATTTATTTCATTTTTGGTGTAAACAGGAGTATGTGGAAGATCTAGAATCAGTAATGAATGCGTTAGGCACCTTGTAATTTTTGTTTATTTAGGATTGAAGATCTTCCTAATACTCATTTGTAATTAGTAAACCTGTAACAATTTGTGGCAGGTTTGATTTTTATGGAATATAATACAAGATTGTTACCTTCTCAAAAAAAACTTAATTATTGTTGTCAAAGACTCTATGACATGGTGATGAAAACAACAGAAATGATCACTAAATAAGTCCCGTACTGAATCTAAATACATGAAGCAGGGTGTGAGTTCAACTCAAAAGAGATGTCAAAAGGACTGCGTTTGGAGACTTTGGGATCAAAAGGAAATGTAATGGGGAGGATAAGGAGTAGGTTTATTCTACTTGTCATAGTAAGAAGGGAACTCATGAGAAGACACTATGAATAAAAGGATTATTTGATCCCTTTAAATCTTCTCCACTGACAGACAACTCCAGTCTTATCTTATTCCCATCATAATGATGTTAAGATGGACTTCTAGTAAAGATAAACTAAGACCAAACTGCCTCCAGTACTTGTTAGGTTGTGGAGCCTGATTAATATATATAACTGTTTATTTTGTGTAACAAAAAATACTCTGATTTATTAATATATATACCCCACCGCCGTGGAAGTTTACTCACGGGGTGTTACTATGAAATATTGGTTTCTCTCTTTCTCTCTAGTTCTCTCTTCTCTTTCTTTCTAAAGTTCTTGTGTTATTTATTCATCAAGTGTGTGTGTGTGGATTCGATCCTAGCAACTGGTATCAGAGCTAAGGAGATTCAACACGATCACTGAAGATGGATAGTTTGAAGCTTGGAATCAAGAAGTTTGATGGATCCAATTTTGTTTCTGGAAGATACAGATCAAAGATTATCTGTACCAGAAAGATCTTCACAAATCGTTGACGGGGTGAAGCCAGAATCCATGACAGAGGAGAAGTGGAAACTCAACGATCGCCAGGCTCTAGGGTTGAACCAGTTGACTTTGTCAAGAAACGTGGCATTCAACATCATGAAGGATAACACTATGTATGGTCTATTGAATTAACTGTTAAACATGTATGAAAAACCATAGGCGATGAACAAGGTATATTTGATGCGTAGATTGTTCAATTTATAGATGTCTGAGAATGGATTCATTTTTAATCATATAAACGGGTTCAATATGATTGTGCGTCAACTAAATTATGTGGATATTAATTTCAAAGATAAAATTAAGGCGTTGATTTTGATGTCATCTCTGCCCGAGTCTTGGGATATTGTTGTTGCTGCGATTAGCAGTTCCCGTGGATATGAGAAACTAAAGTTTGATGAAATCTGTGATGTTGTTCTTAGTGAAAATATTCGCAAATGAGAAGTGGGAGATTCACCGGGCAGTACTCTCAGCGTTGACTGAAGGTGGAGAAGTAAGATGAAAGACCAAAATCAACATGGTCGATCAAAATCAATAAATCGAGGAAAAACCCCGAACAGATCAAATGTGACTTGTTGGAACTGTGGAGAAAAAGGGCACTTTCGGACGAGCTGTACAAAGCCAAAGAAGAAACAGAATCAGAAATTTAGAGATGAGAATGATTCTGTTAAATTCAGCAGAGGACATTAGGGATGCTCTAATCCTTAGTGTGAACAACCCGGTTCAATCATGGATTTTGGATTCTGATGCATCTTTACATTTGTCTCCAAGCAAGGCGCTGTTCCAAAATTTCAAATCTAGAAATTTTGGAAAGGTATATCTTGCTGACAATAAAGCCTTAGAGATTGAAGGAAATGGGGATGTTTGCATAAAGACCACCTCGGGAAACCAATGGACATTGGAGGATGTCAGATATATTCCTGAGCTCAAGAAAAACATGATCTCTGTTGGTCAGTTGGATAGCACGGGATATGCACCAGAGTTTGGGAAATGTTTGTGGAAGATTGTGATAGGTCTATGGTAATTGCTCGTGGCACCAAATCTGGAACCTTATACACCACAACAGGGTGTATTAACATGACTGTTGTTGATAAAGGTGCTTCCGGTTCATGTCTATGGCACAACAGACTTGGACAAATGAGTACTAAAGGAATGAAGATGCTGGTTGCAAAAGGAGCATTAGAGGGTCTGAAGTCTGTTGATATGGGTCTTGGCAAGAGGTGTTATGGGCAAACACAAAAGACTAAGCTTCAGAAAGACTCCTAGAGAGCCAAAGAAAGTGCGGTTGGAAATGGTCCATACAGATGTTTGGGGACCATCTCCAGTAGCATCACTTGGAGGATCAAGATTCTATGTTACCTTCATTGATGATTTCAGCAGGAAGGTATGGGTATACTTCTTGAAGCATAAGTCAGATCTGTTTGGAACTTTCAAGAAGTGAAAATCTGAAGTTGAGAATCAGATCGGTTTGAAAGTCAAATGTCTATGGTCTGACAATGGAGAAGAGTATGACAAATTAGAGTTTAAGGAATTCTTTGAAACTGAGGGAATCAGATTGATGAGAACAGTTCCTGGTAAGGCAAGGCAAAATGGAATTGCTTAGAGGATGAACAGAACATTGAATGAGCGTGCAAGGAGTATGAGGATACACTGTGGGCTGCCCAAAACATTTTGGGCGGATGCTGTGAGCACAGCTTCATACTTGATTAACTGGGACCATCAGTTCCTTTAGGGTTCAAGATTCCAGAGGAGGTATGGACAAGAAAAGAACTCAAATACTCACAATTGAGGACTTTTGGTTGCACTGCTTATGTTCATGTTTATCCAGAAAAGAGAGACAAGCTTGATGCAAAGGCCGTGAAGTATTACTTCATAGGTTATGATTCTGATTTGTTTGGTTACAGGTATTGGGATGACAAGAAAAGAAAGATCCTGAGACATTGTGATGTGACATTTGATGAGTCTGTCCGATACAAGGACAAAGAGCAGAAGGTTCTAGAGATTACAAAGCAAGTGGGAGTTGAGGTTGAGTCGGAGAAAAGTAACCCTAGATATGTCAAAGCAGATACTTAATCAACTCCTACTGAAGAATCTGAAGTGGAGCAAGTTACACCTGAGCAGGTGCTAACGAGATCATACAGAACCATCAGGGCACCAGTTAGGTATTCACGTTAATTACACTATCTATTGCTGACTGATGAGGGGGAACTAGAGTCTTTTGATGAGGCCCTACAGGTGGAGGATTCGATCAAGTGGGAGCAAACCATAGATAATGAGATAAGGTCACTTGAGAAGAACGACACATGGGTGTTGACTGAGTTACCTGCAGAGAAGAGAGCTTTGCTGAACAAGTGGGTGTTCAGAATCAAGACTGAACCAGATGACAAAAGAAGGTTCAAGTCCGTTTAGTGGTTAAAGGATATTCACAAAGGAAAGGTATTGATTATGCTGAAATATTCTCTCCTGTTGTGAAGTGAACCTCTATTCAAATTGTGTTGAGTATTGTTGCATTGGAGAATTTGCATCTAGAGCAAATGGATGTAAAAACAGTGTTTTTACATGGAGATCTGGACAAAGAGATTTATATGAAGCAACCGGAAGGATTTGTGGTTCCAGGAAAGGAACACATGATGTGCAAGATCACCTGGAGCTTTTATGGACCAAAGCAAGCACCAACGCAGTGGTATAAGAATTTTGATTCCTTCATGACCAAGAGTGGACTTTATAAAGCTGAAAAGGATCCTTGTTGTTACTTCAAGAAATACACTGATTCATATGTCTTTCTACTCTTGTATGTGGATGATATGCTGATTGCAGGATCTAGTATGAGGGAGATTAAAAATCTGAAGACAAGGTTCTTTGCAGCGTTTGAGATGAAAGATTTGGGTCCAGCGAAGCAGATTTTTGGGATGAAGATTTCTCGGGATATATCTGCTGACACTTTAAATCTATCTCAGGAGTTGTACATTGAGAAGGTGCTGAGCAGATTCAGGGTTAATGATGCTAATCCCAGGACTACTCTATTGGCAAATCACTTTAAATTGTCAAAGGAGCAGTCACCCAAGACTGCCGAGGAGCGTGATTATAAGTCACTTGTTCCATATGCTTCAACAGTTGGGAGTTTGATGTATGTTATGGTCTGCACTAGACTTGATATAACACATGTAGTGGGAGTAGTTAGTAGGTGTATGGCGAACCCTGAGAAAGGGCATTTGGAAGATGTGAAGTGGCTTCTGAGATATCTCAGAGGTACATCCAGTACTTCACTTTGTTTTGGCAAAGGCAAGGTGACTCTACAGGGTTTTGTGGATGCTGATCTTGGTGGGGATGTGGACTCGAGCAAGAGTACATCCGGGTACATTTACAACATAGGTGGTACAACGGTGAGTTGGATGTCCAGGCTTCAGAAGTGTGTTTCTCTTTCATCTACTGAAGCTCAGTATGTGGCAATAGTTGAAGCTGGGAAGGAGATGATATGGCTGGCAGAATATCTAGAGGAATTGGGAAAGAAGCAGAGCGAGAAGATTCTTGACTCAGATAGCCAGAGTGGCATACAGTTGGTGAAAAATCCAGTCTATCATTCCAAGACAAAGCACATCAGAAGGCGATACCATTTCACTCGCAGGGCAGTGGAGGATGGTGATATGTGCTTGAAGAATATAGAGGGTGCAAAGAACCCGCAAACATGTTGACGAAATGTGTTGATGTTGGGAAACTGGGGTTATGCAAAACCTCGGTTGGTCTTCTGTAGTTGTTGCTATAGATGTTGCGGTGCGGTAGAGATGGTGATGATGAAGAGATTTTTTTTGAATATGTATTTTTTGGATGACTGAATCAGTCTCCAAGTGGGAAAATTGTTAGGTTGTGGAGCCTGATTAATATATATAACTGTTTATTCTCTGTAACAAAAAAAACTCTGATTTATTAATATATATAACCCACCGCCGGGAAATTTTACTCACGAGGTGCTACCACGAAATATTGATTTCTCTCTTGATCTCTCATCTCTTTCTCTCTAAAGTTCTTGTGTTATTTATTCATCAAGTGTGTGTGTGGATTCGATCCTAATACTACTCTTGCCTCTAACTTTCCGTGAGTCATTTTTTTTGGTCTCCTCAATATTTTCTTGTTTTCACAGTTCGTCATACTACTCAAAACATCATATACAATTTTGTTTACACTTTTTTAGTCTTAAATGGACTACAAAAGTATCTAAAACATCCTGACATGGGAAGATCCTACGCATGATAAAAGAGAACGACATCACAATGGGAAAGTAACCAGAGGTTTTAGAAGGAAATGTCAACTCTATTTTGGAGATCAAAATCAATTGTATACATTTTTTTATATAGGTTGGAGTATGTAAATGATGCTAAAACCTAAATTCATCAGTTTCTTACAGCATTGAATTGAATTAAACTTTTGCTTTTGATACAAAAAACCTTAGAACCGTCTCCTCGATAAAACTTATTTGATCCAAGAAATTACAGATTTTTATGCAATTCCTCCTCTATCTTGTTTTTCAGGGTTAGAGATTGCATCCTTCAATCCGTATAACAGCCAAACATCCTAAGAAAAAGAACTAGTTAACAGAGGAAAATTAACCCCATTGATTCACACATGATACAACTTAACAGCAGTGGCATTAAAACAAAAGAAGAAAGCGTAAACTTGAAGAGAGACACACAATATTTATCAAACACCAATCAAACAAACACCAACACACAAATCAAACAAGTACTAACTTTTAAACGAAACTTGCACATTCATCAAACTTTGCGTAAATGAAATAAAATCAAATTTAGCAAAAATACCCGGCAATAAGGCGATCGCTACTGATGGGGACCAGTCCGAGCCACCAATTCAGACATTTATGTTCGACGCTACAGAGAATAAAATCACTACACTACTGTGTGAAATCTAATCACAATCACAATCCTCAGCTAAATCAAATGTGCCAAAAAGCGTTTCACCATTCCTTAAGGTTGCAAATTCCGTCTTGTAGATTGTGCATTATTAGTCAATTTAACCTGTCCAATATTGCTCCATTTTTTGAGAGGGAGAAGGAAAAAGGAAATGACAGTGAAGGAGCAAAAGGGTGTTAAGAGCAGCGCATGAAAAGGAGCAACATGGGTGATATTCTATGTAGAGTCACTCAATTTCTGTTTATAGGTCAGTTATAAACTTGGGTTAAATCACAAAACTGTCGTTTTCTCTATTAGGGTAAGTAGGAGAAAATGAGCTCATAGTGCCTTCCGATTTTTTAATCAAAAAAATAGGACAAGTGGGGCTTTTTTATTTTACTTTTTTTTTTAATATTAATAAAAAGACTAAATTAAGTAACATTTTTCGTAGTTATTTGGACACTGAAGTTGTTTGGACAACTTCTAAAGTTGCTTGGACAATTGTTGAAGTTGTCGAGTGACTAAAGATGTTTCGACAACTACGATAGTTGTCGGACGATTAAAAAGTTGTTTAGACAACTTCGATAATTGTTGAACTAAAGTGTAAAAATTAAAAGTTTGAGACTACTGTGAAAATATCTTTTAACCTAATGTTTTTTTGTCACTTCTACCTAATTTTTTAAAACTTGAAGGATTTTATCTAATTGACTAACTACTTTGTCCTTTTTAATAGACCACCCCCAAGTAAGTATATATATATGCGTACATGATAGAATTGGTTTCGATAATTTTAAATATCAAATTAAATTATTTGTATCAAAATTTTAAATTTTTAAATCAAATCAAATTAGTAGATCTTGGATTTTTTTGGTGAAATATTTATATAAATATATAATTAATTTGTGCTCCAAGTATTTCTTTAGTCGGACCAAAATATATCTATCTGAAGTGTTTCTTAAAAAAATAACACAAAATATGATATTGATAATGACACTAAAATATTAAATAATATCAAATGAAATAAATATTGTAAATTGATGTCTTAATGAGAATTATCATAATTTATAGTACTAAATCTAGCTAAAATAAGTTATTTAAGTATCAATTACATATTAAACATTAAAAAAAGATTATGCATTTTAATTGTCTAAACCAATGTGATTATATCATTACGAGTTGAATATATATATATATATATATATATATATATATATATATATATTCCTCCCTATAAAATGGGTCCAGCTGAACTCAAAGAGTTGAAGTTGGACTTAAAATATCTAATTGATAAGGGCTTCATCCAGCCGAGCATATCCCCATGGGGTGCTCCACTGTTGTTTGTTAAGAAAAATGATGGAACCCTTATAATGTGTATTGATTATCGGTAACTCAACAAAGTCACTATAAAGAACAAATACCCACTTCCCAGAATTAATGATCTATTTGATCAGCTCCAAGGTTCAATTTTCTTTTGTAAAATAGATCTCCGATAAGGGTAACACCAGCTTAGAGTAAGACAGGAGGGAATTCTTAAGACTGCCTTCTGTACTAGGTATGGTCATTATGAGTTTTTTGACATGTCATTTGGTCTCACTAAAGCACTTTTCGCGTTTATGGACCTTCTGAATAGGGTCTTCTATGAGTATCTTGATTCTTTGTCATAATATTCATGATGTCATAATATTGTGTCTAATGATACTATAGAGGTTTCAATAAATGACTGAAAGATCGAAACATGCACTAACGATATAATCGTATACAGATATATTGTGATGATATCATGAAAGTTTTAACTGAAGAATCGAAATAACAAACAATGATATCATAACAGCATATATGAAATTAAATTGTGGTGAAATATAAAAAAATAGGGATAATGAACAAGTACCCCCTCAACCTGTGCCTGAAATTTCAGAGTCACACTTATACTATACTAAGGTCCTATTACCCCCTGAACTTATTATATTAATAATTTTCTACTCTTTTTCGGCCTACGTGACACTATCTTGTGGGCTCAATGCTGGTTGATTTTTTTCAAAGCTAGTGCCACGTAGCCGAAAAGGGGTAGAAAACTACTTATAAAATAAGTTCAGGAGGGTAATAGGACCTTAGTATAATATAAGTGTGTCTCTGAGATTTTGGACATAGTTTGAGAGGGTACTTGTGCATTTTCCCAAGAAAATAATATGATTTAAGAAAAAATGAATAGAAAAGGAAATAAAATAATCAAAAATAATCAAAAAAAACAAAAAGGATTGAATAAAATGAACAACAAATAAAGAAATTGAAAATAAAAGAAAAATGCAAAAATAAAAGGAAAAATGGAAGAGAAAAAAGTAGAAAAGGAGAAAAATAAAGGGAAAATAGAAAAAAATAAATGCATAAAGAAATAAATGGAAAAAACAAAAAAAGAGTATAAAATATATATTTTGTTGTAAAATCAAGATTATAAGAAGAAGACAAGAGAAGTAGAAGTCGGAGAAGACTTTCTTCTTATTCAAGTATATGTAAGTTTCATATGTATATTATTTAATAGTGAATGAACAAACCTATTTATAGAGTGAGAAATCACTTCAAAGGTCACCATATTAAGTATCATAATAAATAGATAAATTCTTATCCAAAAAAGGTTCATGGAACCTAGTGAATATAAATGATTGTTCATGTACTAACTTTATGGACTATCCACTTATTCAATAGATTTATAACACTCCTCCTTGGATGTCCATAGATATTGTCCCTCGTTAAAACCTTACTAGAAAAAAACCCTGTGGGAAAAATTCTAGTGAAGGGAAAAGAGTACACATATCTTTTGATACGCATTATTTGCTGCCTCATTAAAAACCTTTCTAGGAAAACCCAGTGGGACAAAACCTAGACTAAGGAAAAAAGAGTACAATGCCCTGATAAAAACCACGATTCAGATGGTTAAGTTTTCACATTCCAATTTTGTGAACCATCTTCTCAAGAGTTGAGGCCAGTAAAAATTTGGTAAATAAATCTGTTGGATTATCACTCGAACGAATTTGTCCCACATCGATATCACCATTCTTCTAGAGATCATGTATGAAGAATAATTTTGGTGAAATGTGTTTCGTTCTATCTCCTTTTATAAAGCCCCCTTTTAATTGAGTTTGCATGCAACATTGTCTTCAAAGAGTATTGTGGGTATCTTGACGTCACACTTCAAACCACATCTTTTTTTGATAAAATGTATTACTGATCTTAACCATACACATTCTCTACTTTCTTTATGAATGACTATAATCTCAGCATGATTTGAAGAGATGGCGACAATAGACTGCTTTGTAGATTGCCATGATATAGCAGTACCTCAGTATGTGAACAAATAACCTGTTTGTGATCGAGTTTTATGTGGGTCAGATAAATAACCTGCA
Organism: Solanum lycopersicum; assembly: GCF_036512215.1. Taxonomy (NCBI): domain Eukaryota; kingdom Viridiplantae; phylum Streptophyta; class Magnoliopsida; order Solanales; family Solanaceae; genus Solanum; species Solanum lycopersicum. The sequence goes on from NC_090802.1 coordinate 22,767,296, forward strand.
TCTGCATGACCAACAAGATCTGCACTATCTTTGTTAGTATAAAACAAAACCATATCACTAGTTCCCCTTAAATATCTCAATATATGTTCAACTCCATTCCAATGTCTTCGTGTAGGGGAAGAACTATATCTTGCTAACAAATTAACAGAAAATGCTATGTTAGGGCTCGTAGCATTATCAAGATACATAAGTGCCCCAATTGCACTAAGATAAGGTACTTCTGGACCAAGAGGTTCCTCATTCTCTTCTTGAGGTCGGAATGGATCCTTACTCACTTCAAGTGATCAAACAACCATTGGAGTACTTAATGGATGTGCTTTGTCCATGTAAAATTGTTTCAAGATTTTCTCAGTATAGACAGATTGATGGATGAAGACCCCCGTCTACTAAATATTCTATTTGTAGTCCAAGACAAATTTTTGTCTTACCAAGGTCTTTCATCTCAAATTCTTTCTTTAGATATTCAATTGCCTTTTGAACCTTTTCTGGAGTTCCAATGAGATTAATGTCATCAACATAAACAGCAAGAATAACAAACCCCAATGTTGTTTTCTTAATAAATATACAAGGAAAAATGACATCGTTTATATAACCTTGTTTTATCAAGTACTCACTGAGGCGATTATACCACATGCGCCCTAATTGTTTTAAGCCATATAATGACTTTTGTAATCTGATTGAATACATTTCTCGAGATTTTGAACTACATGCTTCAGGCATTTTAAGTCCTTACAGAACATTCATATAAATTGCATTATCAAGTGAACCGTAAAGGTAAGTTATAACCACATCCATTAGATGAATTTCAAGATTTTCATGTACAGCTAAACCGATGAGATATCGAGAAGTTATTGCATCCATAACAGGTAAATATGTTTCTTCATAGTCGACACCGGGTCGTTGAGAGTTGGGCAACAAGGCGTGCCTTGTATCTTACAATCTCATTTCTTTTTCGTACAAAGACCCATTTATAGCCAATTGGTTTGACATCACTAGGCGTTTGGACTACTGGTCCAAAAACCTCACGCTTAGCAAGTGAATTTAATTCTGATTGAATTGCTTCTTGCCATTTTGGCCAATCACGTCTTTGTCTACATTCTTCGACAGATAGAGGTTCAAGATCCTCATTTCGTTGCATAATGATAAGTGCAACATCATATGCGAAAACATTATCCACTATGATTTTTGATTGATCTAAACTTATCCCATCACCTGTAGAACTTATTGAGAGTTCTTTATTTACTTGAGTCTCGGGTTTGCTGATCTCTTTAGGAATATAAGGATTAATCAGATCATAAATTTCTTTGTGAAATTATTTTGTAGTGTCATTTTTTGTACTTTTTTTTCTAGGATTCTTATCTTTTGAACCCAAGGTCTACCACGCTTCAAGCGTATTTGTGATTCAAAAGCTATGACACTTGTAGATGGTCTTTTTGGGACGTTGATTCGGATAGGCACATTTACTGCAGGAATATGTGACTTTGTTATCCTTTTTGAATCATTAAATGCGTCTGGCATTTGATTTGCTATGTTTTGACAATGGATGATCTTCTGGACCCCTTGTTCACACACAGGGGAACGTGGATAAAAATGAGATAATGATGAAACTTTCCATGCAATTTCACTTTTAAGATTATTTTTCTCTCCCCTTAATTGCGGAAAATTTGTTTCATCAAATTGACAATCTGCAAATCTTGCAGTGAATAAATCTTCCGTCAATGGCTCAAGGTAGCAAATTATTGAGGGTGAATCAAACCCAACATATATACCTAACCTTCTTTGAGGGCCCATCTTGCTGCGTTGAGGTGGTGCTACATGCACATATACAGCACATCCAAAATTTCGAAGATGAGAAATATTTGGTTCATGGCTAAATACCAATTGTGATGGGGAGTATTTATTAAAATGAGACAGTCTGAGACGAACAAGTGATACTGCTTGTAAGATAGCATGACGCTAAAGAGTAGTAGGCAACTCACTTTTCATAAGTAGAGGTCTTGCTATCAATTGTAAGCACTTAGTAAATGACTCAGCAAGGCCATTTTGAGTATGAACATGAGCTACAGGATGTTCAACATTTATCCCTACCGATACGCAATAAGCATCAAAAGCTTGGGATGTGAATTCGCCAGCATTATGAAGGAGAACTATCTTAATGGGATAATTTGGAAATTGTGCTCTTAATCGTATCATTTGTGCCAATAATTTTTCAAACGCCAGGTTGCTAGATGACAAGAGACACACATGAGACCATCTTGAAGATGTGTCTATTAGAACCATAAAATATCTAAACAACCCACTAGATGGGTGAATAGGTCCACAAATATCCCCATGTATTCGTTCCAAAAATTGAGAGGATTCAATGTTAACCTTCATTGGTGATGGCCTAGTAATCAATTTGCCTTGGCAGCAAGCAGCACATGAAAACTCATCATTTGTAAGAATCTTCAGGTTCTTTAATGGATGTCCATTTGAGTTTTCAATGATTCGTCTCATCATTATTGATCCAGGATGACCTATTCGGTCATGCCAAAAACACAAAAGTCTTTAAGTCAGTAAACTTCTGATTTATGATAGAGTGTGCTTCAATAGTACTTATTTTTGCATGATACAAGATAGAAGATAAAGTTGATAATTTCTCCAACACATATTTCTGGTCTAATACAATCTTGGTAATACCAAGGTATTCAACATTTATTTCATTTATTGTCTCAACATGATATCCATTTCGGCGAATATGTTTAAAACTTAACAGGTTTCTCGGGGATTTAGAAGAGAACAAAGCATCTTCTATGACAAGTTTTGTCCCCTTAGGCAGAAGTATAGTAGCTCTTCTGGATCTAAGTTTTAATTACCAGAAATTGTAGTAACATTTGCTTTTCTTCTAAGCAAGTAGGAGAAGTATTTCTCATCTTTGAATATGGCGTGCGTTGTTCCACTATCAATTACACAATATCTTCATCATTGATCATTGAGGTATCCATATACTCTTCAAGATAAAAGATATAAAAGAAATAAACATTATAATATTATTACTAAACAAAAACATTACACAACCTGTTAGTTATTTACAAGTCTAGAAAAACATATTCATACTAGTTCATATAAACGACAAAAATTAAATATATTTACATTATCACAGACCCATCACCTATCAGCTGATCTATCTTTCCTTCGGGATTCTCAAAGAAATCCGCTACATCTAGATGCATGGGTTCAACAGTATCTTTCGTGATAAAGTTGGCTTCTGCATTATTTTTCAACTCCTTTCAGGGAAGCTTGATATAACTCAACTAGGTTCCTTGGCATACGACAGGTACGTGACCAATGTCCTTTTCCTCCACATCGATGACATTTGTTGTCTGAATTTTTCTTCTGCACTACGTCATGTTTCTTATACTTCTTTTTACACTGCCGGTGTTGAATGCTATTATTAAATGCAAGACAATCACCACGATTAAAATTTCTTTCTCGACCACGACCATGGCCACGACTGGGGCCACGACCTTTTTCACGCCTAGATTGGTGAAAATTTATCGTATTTACTTCAGGAAATGGCACAGAACCAGTAGGTTGACTTTTATTGTTTTTCATCAGTAAGTCATTATGTTGTTCAGCAACAAGGAGATGTGAACTTAATTCGGAATACTTTTTAAATCCCATTTCTCGGTATTGCTGCTGTAGAAGCATACTCGAGGCAGAAAAAGTGGAAAATGTTTTTTTAGCATATCATGGTCAGTGATATTTTCTCCACAATAATTTAATTGTGAGATAATTTTAAACATGGAAGAGTTATACTCATTGATAGATTTAAAATCTTGAAGTCTCAAGTGGATCCATCCATAATGTGCATGTGGAAGGATGATCAACTTCACGTGGTCATATCTATCTTTTAAATTGTTCCACAACACCAGAGGATCCTTAACAGTGAGATATTCCATTTTCAAACCCTCATCAAGGTGATGACGGAGAAATATCATCGCCTTAGCATGGTTTTGATTCGATGCTTGATTATTTTCTTGGATGGTGTCTGCTAGACCCATCGCATCAAGATCAATTTCTGCATCGAGTGCCCATGATAGATAGCTTTTTCCCGATAGGTCTAGAGCAAGAAATTCATGTTTAGAAAGATTAGACATTATTTTAATAAAAAAAAGAACTTCATAACTTCGAGGCTTTTAAAGTCTTTACTTGAACTGGCAGAGACTCGTGCTGATAACGTGTTGTAAAATCAAGATTATAAGAAGAAGACAAGAGAAGTAGATGTAGGAGAAGACTTTCTTCTTATTCAAGTATATGTAAGTTTCGTATGTATATTATTCAATAGTGAAATGAACAACCCTATTTATAGAGTAAGAAATCACTCCAAAGGTAACCATATTAAGCATCGTAATAAATAGATATATTCTTCTCCAAAAAGGTTCATGAAACCTAGTGAATATGAATGGTTGTTCATGTACTAACTTTATGGACTATATACTTATTCAATAGATTTATAACATATTTTTGTCAACTTTGATTTATTAAATAAGATTGATTTTAGTTTTCTGTGTTTTTATACTTCTTGTAGTAGTATAATTATTTAATTTTCCTACATTTTTATTAGTCTAATATAAGTTAGTTATTATATTATTTTTTGAATTTTATTACATTTTAAAAAGAAAAATTAAAAAGTCAAAAAAGAAGAGAACAACCGTTTAAATGAAAAGAAAAAAACATTTCCCTAAATAAAATTAAAAAAGCAAAAAATACAACATACAGTGACATCATGCAGACATTGGGTCAAATAAAAATAAAAATAAAAATGTCATTTGATAATTATTTGAAGGGCATTAAAGTAAGTGGGTAACCACTTTGTAAATAGTTTTTTTTTGGGGCCACAATTATTTTATTATCTTAATTAAATTCATATTTATCGAATTTAAATAATTAATCCGGTTATATTGATCCACAATATTTATTAGACTAATACATTTTTAAATTTAATAGTAACATGAATCATTTTATGAATTTATATCCATTAAATGTTATATGATTATAAATGTCCTACTTCAAATTTTATTATATATTTTATCTTTTAAAGATTAGAATTGAAGTAAATAGATCCACGTGTTATTGTGAGATATACATGACACAATCCTATAGAGTTTAAGGATAAAATTATAGCTCATTCACGTAAACTTATCTGCAAAATTCAATAATCAACTTTTTTTCCTTATTGAATTTAATATATTTCCTTTTAATTTTCCATGAGTTAGTTCAATTCAAATACATTGCTACCTTAATTTGTCTGTCGAAGGTTCAATAATTTGCTTATTTTTCTCCTCAATAAAATTTGATTGATTTTCTTTTTATTGCCTATGTTTTAGTTCAATCAGAACACACCATCACCTCAACAAATTAAGTTTCCTCAGTAGATATGCTATTGCAGTAATCCTACATGGAGAAAACATATTTTTAATGTCTTTTTTCCTAATCTATATAAACCTCTCAATATGTTAGTACGGCATCAACCAACAAATGCTTTTATGTTGATTCAACTTCGAGCTCTATGATCAGGAAGCACTAAAAAGGTGATTTCCTCTCCTTTTTATATATTACTATGTAACATCTCACAATTTGAAATAATTAGGAAGAAGTTAAAAAATTGGAAATAGTCATTTTTAGGGAGAATGAAAATTTGGAAATCTGTCATGTTAGAATAAGTTGAGTTTTGACAAACTTCAAATGACCATAAATTTTAGCTCATGATGAGTCAGGTGTAATTCTAGATATGGATGAAAATATCTTGGAATAATCTTTACAGCACCGTCAAGTTTGCGCAATTCTTAATTTGTATGAGTGAGTTATGCCCTTTGAAAGTTGGGATATTCAATTAAGAAAAGGCCAATCCGGATTTTGGAAGGGTACCTTAGTCTTTTTCTAACCGAACATAATTAATTTGTTTTTAGGAATTTAATTGGGGAAAATCGAATTTTAGTTAGTTTAGAAAAGTTGAATTCACGCTACAACTTGAACAAAAGAGCAAAGAAGAGGAGAAATGAAGCAAGAATGGTCAAGATCTTCACGAATCGCTTGTGAATTTCGTCAAAGGGTGATCCCTACAAGGTATGTGAGATCACAAAGCGTTGGGTTCATTTACCCGCGCTCTAATCATGTTTAATTCAACTATTTTCGTCCTAAAAGAGTTAGACTTTGATGTTCTTGAGTTGTGTTCTAGAATTTTTTTTCATGCTTGAACATACATGTTATTGATGGATTTTATTGAGGTGTTTTAGCATTGTTAAGAGTTGTTTCGAGTTAGATTCTTAGTGTATATTTTTTGGGTATCTGAATCTAAAAAAAATTTGAGAAAAGAAATCGATCTAAAATGATTTAGGATTAGAAGATGAATTGAAACATTCATCAGACACGCCTGGGAGGGCTAGGTGCAGCGCCGCCCCATCAGCGCCAGAGGGTCTGGGGCGGGGCATCTACAGTTCGCCTAAATGGAGCTTCAGAAACTTGAGGCATGGCGTGGAATGCCCTTGACGCGCCCTAATCAGCGTTTTGCCTAATTTTCGTCATTAGTCTGTTTAAGCCTTTCTAAAGTGTATTAACACTTCTTATTGATTCTAACTACTTTAAATGACTTTAAAACATATAGAAATAATCCATAATCATGAATTACAACCTTGAATCCATAAACCTAAATTCAAGAAATGTTAAGAGCCAAGTCTAGGAAGTTCTTAATGTCTTTTCAAGAATTCTTTTGCAAATGCTTTTAACTTTGTTTTAAGACTTAAAGTTCAAGTTGAGTAGAGAGTAAAGTTTGAAGTTCATTTTATTCAGAAGAAATATATGGGGAGTGTGTATTTCCAAAGAATTTAAAATGTTTTCACATTTGAATAAGATCGAAAATGAATATTCCAAAGAACCTTTGACATATTTTTCAAAAAAGAGTAATCGCTTTCTAAATAAAGCAAGAGAGGAAACTTTGATTTTAAAATAAAAGAAGAAGTATGTTTTAAAACATAATATCTAGTATCCTATTTTGGGAGGTAGTATTGAGCACTGATATTGAGGAGAGTTCAACAACTCACAGCTCCCACAAACCATGTAGCCTTGATGAGTAGAAAAGGATCACACTTTTTAGATGATTTCTTTAGAGTTTTTTAGAATAGACTAATGGATCCACTTAGTAGTTCAAGTTCTATACTCATGGCAAGGTATATGACATCCCTGACAGCATGAGACAAAATATTGTATCATCACAATAACTCTTACGTAGTGGTTGTCGGTTAAAGAAACTCCCATAGAAGTAATTGTATCTTATATACACAATTTATTGTATTTTTACTCACATATCAGAATCACATATATCTTTCCATAAACACAGAGTTGATATCATGTTTTAAACAACTTTTCTTTATATTGCACTTGTTTTTAACTGTTTTATATAAAAATGAGTTCAATTATGTTGAGTTCACTTGAGCCAGGTAAGTTCTTCATATCCTTTCAAGCCTATGTTGTGTTTAGCATTCCAACTCGCATACTCATACATTCAATGTACTGATGCCTGTTGTCCTACATTGTCTTAGATACATACGTAGGTAAACACAATCAGCATGCAACGCATGCTTATGCAGTGAGCCCTCCATAGTGTAAGCCTCTTTTCAATCCAAAAGACTCCTTTTATTGCTTTCAATTATTGTATTAGTTTATGAGGATGTCGTGTGGTTTTCCCCGACATCCATCTCACTTGTTTTAGAGGCTCCATAGACCGTCAAATGTTATGTTGAGACTTGGGTTTGCCTTAATGACCAAGTTGAATTTTCCTTTATAAGATTCCAATTTATTTCATAACTTTATGTTTATTGATATAAGTCTTCCACTAAGTAAGTAAGTCATAGTAAAGGTTCGCTTGGGGATAGCAATGGTTCTCGAGTACCAGCCACACCCAGGGCGTAGACTCGGGGCATGACATACTCCCTGAAGTATCGTGAGGCATACTCCCTGATGTATCATGAGTTTACCACATTTTTTTATGCATTAAACTTGGAGTTTTGCGTGTGTCTAGGAATTTTATTATTAGATGTGACAATATTTTGATCAAATTTTGCAGGAAATAGGTTTGAAGTGGTTACAATTAAAAGTATCTGAAACAGTAGTAAAATGGCAACAGACGAGCTCATTATGAGTCATCGTACAGATGATGAGATGTAGGTGGAGGCGTGCATAGAGTGTTCAAGGAAGTATGACTAAGTGTGGAATCAAGGAAGCCACTAACAGGTTGTAGGTCCATTGACAGACCATCATTATCGTTGATTGATCATCGATGACTTCAGAGAGAGGAGTTTCAGTACTTGAACCACAAGTGAAATTGACGGACCATGTTTAGACCTATGGGTCGTAAGTCATGCTCTTCGATTTACATCCACATAAATTTTGGTCAACTGCTTTCTACTGGTGGAAGACCATGCGCCGTCTTTCCTTCGAATGATCGTAGGTGGCCAGGCGTTGGCAAATCTGCCCAAAGTTAAATTTTCTAAATTATCTTTTCCTACTTGGTTTAGGATTTAGTTTCTATAAATATTAGTTACTTTTTGGGATACATTATTTTGACTTTAAGAATTATTTTGCGAACACTTTCGACATTTAATTCTTAAAGTTGATTTATGTTATTTGTTTTTGTTCTTCAAATCAAGATCTTAGATTTAATCTGTTCTAATTATAATTTCATGATTTATATTACAAATCCTAATATCAATTGTCATTATTCATGAATGAATAGCTAAATTCACAACTAGGGTTGGGCGAACCATGAATAAGTAACGATGTAAAACTAAAAATTAAGTAATTCTTGAATAGTGCTTATGCATGTATTGTTAATCCTTCAATTTTGAATGCTTTTTATCTATGACAAATGTTAGAACTCTCCTCCTTCCTTCTTGCCGTACCAAGGAAGTTATTAATGAGAAAGGGATTGAACAATGGATATTTACCTGACCCATCTATTGTGAGGGCTAATCTAGGGCTACGGGTAGGCGTTAGTAAAGCATCTACCGTATACATACCAAGTTGGATGGTGAAATTCCCTATTTGGAGGTCCATTCGCATAGGAGATATATAACTTACTAACTTGCATGTTAGCACCATGATAAAGTTACTATTATTAGGTGTCATAGTTCTCACCTCAAAATAATATTTCAAACTGCAACTCGTCTTTACTCGTTATTTGTTGCTACACATTAACAAATTGTTACTTTAATGATAAATCCCCCCTTTTCCCTTTTGCAGAAGTAATTTGATGAAAATTATAAATGACCATAAATTAAGCCTAAGTCTAGACCATATTCCTCTTGGTATCGACTCTAACCTAATGTTAGGTTCTTTATTTGAATTCAACCGCTTAAACTTCTTTAGGGAGGTGTAATTTGGGCGTATAACTCTGCCTGTCCCATTTTATGTGACACTTTTCAGATTTCGAGATTCAAATAAGTCTATCTTTGACTGTAAGTTTTTCATAGATCCTTTCAACATTTTGAATTATTAATTATTGTAACTTATAGTAGTTTTTAGAGAAAAATACATAAAATGACATCTGAAGTTGTCCCGATTTTTCAAAGACACTTAAAATATGCAAACGTCCTATTACCCTAAACAATCCTGAAATGATATTATTACATCATTTTTTGTCCAATTGGCATGTAGAGTGTATGCACTCTCTTAAAGAGCATGAAGAAACTAAAAAAATGAATATAATTTTATTTTTACAAGTATTTTTTTATAAAATATATTTTCTTGTTATTCTTATTATTTTAACTTTTTCTTTTTATTAATTTTCTTTTTTTCTTATTCCTTCTTCTTCAAAAATTCATTATCATTTTCATGTTAACTTTTCACCTTTAATATCATTTTTTATCACAACTCCACCTCCTTTTTTTACTACTATTAGTTTAACTCTCTTCAACTTTAAAATTATATCTAAATATTTTATTAAATTTTGAACAATTTGATAACCCACTAGATCAAGATGATTAGTAGGTATTATTTATTTTTGAAAATCCAAATTTCACTTAGAGTTTTTCAATTTCCGGAGAACTTTGATTCTTACAAAATTATTATTTCTAGTTTTGAAGTTATATTAATCGATGATACCTTCAAAATTCTAATTTTCTTAGAAAATAATTGTTATCAATGTCACAAATACTAAAAAATAGTATAATTTTTAGAGAGATTAATTTGATGAAGGGGTGGGGTGAGGTGAGGGTGGGAGGTGAAGAAGAATAAAAAAATGAAGGGAGGGATAACTTGAAAGTAGGGGTGAAAGATAAAGAATTTAAAGTAAAATTATAATTAAAATTAAAGCAATAACATTAAAATAATTCAAAAACTGAGAGAGAGAAATAAAGAAATAAAATTTTAAAAATATACATATATTTCAAATTCAATTAACACGTGTCACACAATTATTGGTGTGTGATAACCACTTGCTATTTAAAATCTGGCTTGATCGAAAAATGATGTAATAATATATTATCAAAATTGTTTAGGGGGGTAATAGGATGTCCGCATAGTTAAGGTGTCTTTTTGAAAATTTGGAACAATTTCAGGTGTCACTTCATGTCTTTTCTCTAGTTTTTACGTAGTTTACAAATATATAAATTTCATTTTTAAAAATTAAAGATTTCATACGAAAATTCCATTATATACACGACCCATAGTTTGCCTCATGAAAGTTTATAAATCTTAAATACCTATCTTAAATGGACTTGTAGTGATTGAGCTCACAAGTAATAGTTCCTATATTAGTTTCACGATTCATTCTACAGTTCATACTTCACTACTACGATCTGTAGTCTAATAGGTAGAAGTCAAGTCAGTAACTCAAATACTATTTTTTTCTTAATCATTTTCATGAATCATAGCTATAACGGTGTTTCTCACAAGTACAATGCCTCCAAGAAAACATAAACAAAGAGACACCGGGCTGGAAGGGAAAGGAAATAGAAACACGCATGTAGGATGAGATGAGTAGTACTTCCAATGTCCAACTATTGACTCAAGCTACTAGAAAGAAAACTAAAATATAGGCATAGGAGAAAGACCTAACAATAACACTAACAACTCTGAAGGAAGAGATTTCTTTCGCCCCAATACTTAGTATTTCGGGGTCCAATGAATATGACTCTTGAAGTGGTTCATAAGGTGAGAGTTCACAGACCTCTAACTTTGTGGAATAGAGGTAGCCTCAACAAAAGATCTAGAATAAAAAATCTCAAATCTAGAAAGATATGGATGACAACTCCAAGAATCCATAAATCTATAAGCGGAACATAGCCCTGAATATCAAGGGAAAAATGAAGCAGAACATCCTAAAGGAACCCCAAATCCATACTGCCAGGTTGAGTGAATTTCCTAACATTGCATATATGTTTTAAAAATACTAGCTAGAGTAGATGAACAATCTATATGACGGGAGATCATTCATTATACGCAACAATAGTGAAAAGTAAAACCTCAAAAAGGGAAAGCTTGAGATCTCAACTGGTATTATCTATTGCATAAGTACTATCACATCCGAGAATAGTCCTTAGACGTAACCAACATTGTCATCCTCTTTGAGGACTAAGACTAGCCTCTTAGCTTACATCATTACATTCATAGGTCAAGTTTACCGGAATATGTAAAGCTTTTCATTACTTCTACTCGGATGTTTACATAGGCCTCTACATACACATAGTGTATATATCAAGTATACATAGACCCTTCGTATAGGAAGATTACTTAGTCCTCTACTTTTATGGCACATAGATATATAGAAAATAACATAGTCTCAAAAAAGTCATATCATCTAAGAACCATCTAATAAGAGTATATCAAATTTGGCTTAGCCCATACATCAATGAAATAAGACCACATATAGGTCATACAATATTTATTACTTCAAATGAAAAGAAAGAAACATAATAGCTTAATACTAAAACAACTACATTATCTTGATAGTGGCATTGCCCTCGGAAAGTAAGGACCTATCCAACTTGAATGATCAAGAGATCCAAGTCTTCTTCAAGTCTTCTTCAAAAGCACTTCAAATACCGAAACCTAAAATGTTGGGGAAAAGGAAGAAATGGGGTTAGTACGCCACTTGTACTAAGTATGAGACCATATGCACACATACTTGGAAATCATGCTAAAAAAGGACATCTCAATAAGTATGCATTTTACTTTGAAGACCTTCATGCACATTCAACAAGACCATATCACATCAATAAAACATATTCATAGTCATAGGCATGTACATCACAAAATCAACAACATCTCAACTTAGTCAAGTCATCATGAATATCATGAAATTACAAATATAGTCCAAGCAACTCTACCATCAAGTCATAACCTCAACAAGCATGAATAAAAGTTCATTATAATATAACCAAATCAAGACAATTACCCATAACCCTTATCAAATCAACAAGTGCAATGACCAAGCAAAGCCCCACAACCTTACTCAATCAAGTAACTCAACAATAATCATGATCAACATCCTACTTCTCATAAAATACCGTTTAAGACTATATATCATCTTACTTTGACAATGAAGAACAACACATATCCATAAGTGAAACTAATCATCATATATTATCAACTATGTTCAAGTTCATCATATAGAAATCATATATCATCATAAAAATATTCATACATAAGAACAACCTCCTAAGGCTTCCCTCAAGGCAAACTAGTGCAAGGCATAGGTAGAGTCCCATACCCCTACCTAGGCTAAGTCGAACCTCTTAGGTTACCCTTGTTGGTTTGTACTCCATTACTTCATTTTAGTTTAGGGAACACTTGCCTTAACCGACATTGACCACAAGAGCTAGGTGTGGATCCGGTGTTGTAAAACCTTACACTGAAGGAAGGTGGTCTACCGGCCAATGTAAAACCAAACATAAACATACCTTTCTAGGTAGATCCACTAGATATTCTTTCTATGGGGGAAACATAGTTCAAGAACTAATAGATAGGTATAATCTCTCAACATACCACTTGGCAATTGGGGCCTCCTTTCATGGGAATACATTGGATGAGATTCCCTCATTGGGGAGTCTACACCACATGTGGAACTATAGGGTGGATCTTTCTATATGGAGAGTCGTCACCTCCTTTTTTCATGTTCACTCGGTGCTAAGCTAAAGTCCCTTTTTGAAATGTCTTTAATAATCATTATAACATAATTTAGGTCATACGGTCTAACCCTTGTATATTCATCATCATCATAGCTCAATAAGAATTGCATGAGTATTGTCCTTTCGTTATAATTCATATAGGTGAGGTTAGCACATTAGCATCTTCATATCATGGTTAATTGAAGTTATGTGAAAACGTGTAACAAATTACAGTGATCACAGACGACACCATGATTGATGGATTGTGAGTCAATCGACGGTCACTATTCCCTTCCGAGCTGATCCATCGTTTTGGTCAGAGTTTATTAAAAGTGACCCCCTCCAGGATTTTGTCTCAATGACCATCGACGGTGGCATCGAATCCCTATGGATTCACCAATGGCCCGTATGTGGCATCCATTGGTGACACAATCTTTTGACAACTTTTGCCCATTCTTGCAAAGGTCCTCCTCAAGGGACCTTGGTTGGTCGTTGGGGAGTCTTACCCAGAATTTTTGACCATGAATCAACTTAAACACATTCTGACTTCTAAAAGCTATTCAAATAGGCTAAGGCACGCTAGAACCTCATTAAACTAGTTTCCGGATGTTATGGACATTTTGGTTTATAGACTTCCTAAATGACTTATATTCATCAAAATGGACCTTAAAAAAGTTCTAGACCTTATGACACTTATGTTAGGATCTAGAACACGTCTTGAATTTTTGAAGTGTTACAAGTATGGGGTGGAAAGGTCATTATATCCAAGTGAATGATCCAATGTTTTTTATATGGGCTTGAGCTTACTGCTCCCAAGTGGACCGCCGAGTACAAATATAAAGTAGACGTAGTGAAGAATGTGAAAAGGCTTTCGTATGATAATAAGATGTGACAATTGAAGAGGATAACTAGAGTAATAGTTGAAAAACACGAGGAGGATTAGTGAATAACTTAAAGAAACATGATAACAAAAAACGTTGCTAAATTTTGCTAAAACGTTTTGGTGGTCAATTGTCGAGAAGCTTTAGAAGGTGATTGATCACTTTATCCAAGTGAACCAGGTAAAATATGTGAGCTTAATTGCGATTATTTAAACCCAATATTAAGAGTTTGAGGAAAAAACTCATAGTTTTAGTTCACTGTTATTGATAGATGTTCTAGAAGGTAGAGAGCGGGTTGACACTCTTATCCTTCTTTGGCTGGATTATAATGATAGACTGATGTCGAGGAAAAATATTGAGTTTCCTACCGCTAACTGATTTAGGTCAAAATGATGAAAGAGTATATTATAAGGGATTGGGCTAGCCAAGTGATTAGCGTACCTAGTGCAATATTTGGTTCAACTATTGCAACAGTAAAAGTCATGGATAAAATCTCAATTGAGGCATCTAAGACCTTCGTAAGAACTTGATTTAAGCAATTTGTGTAGGACTTTTATAGACAGATGGATGGCCTAGAGGACAGGATATCTACTAGATAAACATAGTTGAGGGTTCCCAAAAATGACCTTCATTTATGAGACAAGCATGAGTGTAAGCATTTGCGATGTGCTTCAGGTAGTAAGGTTTCTGGAGAGACCACAGGTTTTATAGGTGCAACCTTAGATTTTGGATTTTTATTATGAATGTGCTAAACATTGCCGGTACCGAGATTGTTGTACACAAATGCACACGTAAGTGTACGTGGTCGTACAAGTAATAAAGTAGCCTTTTTAATAGTCGAATGTTGTACCCACATAGACTTAATAGTAGGTTATCTTTGATTATTCTAATAACTATCAATTAACGGAAGTATTTCCGGAAAGAGTAATATATTTAATTCTAAATTATCAATTAACTCAAAACTAAATTAAGCTACTATGGTTCAATTTCAAGTTGGATTTCAAACAATGACTTGGAAATTTCAGGGTTGTATCATGCTTCAGATTTATGCAAATTATATAATGTAATGGGCATTTGACAGTGACTAGTAAAACTTGTTCGAACTATTCTTGGTCTACCAAAACATAGACTAAGACCCACAAAGTATGTGTCGAATAGCATGGTAAGGTGGAAAAATTTTCAAGCCCCGTCAACACTAAGGGATCAGTCTCATTCATTCCCAAAATGTCATTAATAATAGCTAGAGTTAGCGTCACATCAACCCCTCGCACTTTCGAAAAATGAGATCTTGACTTAGTTGCCCAATTTGCATAGAACTCAAGAACCACGTACAAGTTGCACTCTACTGGCTTGAAAAATCAAACTCCATGTGGAGCTCTTGGATCCCCATCATTATCCAGGGAAAGTTCCTGGCCAAACTATCCCTCTACAAAGAATTATCTTAGTCCAATGTGATTCTTCCACCATGTTTAGCGGTCTTTGGACACTTTCTTCAATCAAAATCAGTGAGTTTATCCATGAGGTACTGTTGGTGTGGGAGGGACATCCTCCCACTCCTAACTCTCTTCCTTTGGCTTGAGGATGCTACCTCTTTGTTGGGTCTGTGAGTTCCAGTGATGATCACCTGTATATTGAACAAACAGCACCAAAAAACAAGTTAGCCCATAAAAATACACCTAAGAGACAAGAAACGTGGGCTGTGAATGGAGCACCCTTCACTTATTCATATGTTCTACCCACGCTAAATAATTGGGTATTTAAGAATTCCCAACATTAAAATCAACACAAGGTGCGCAACACGATTTTTTCAATTTAACACTTCACATTTATACTCACATATCAGCCTCACCATCACTACGCTCAACCTAACAATGAAACCTTACTAAGCATAAAAAACTTTACAACAATATCCAATACCACATGTTCGATTGAACATATAGCCAAGAACATAACACATACGTACCCTCACTACACATATGAAAATCATAAGCTAACCCTAACACCTAAATGTCCGAACACCCGTATAGGAACTCATAACCCAGGCTGAACAACATAAAGGAGTTTCTTCGTTACGCTTTCGTACAATTACAAAACCACAAATAATCTATGCATAATCCTTCAAACATCATTTTCTACATATTATTCTTCAAAACAAATTTAAGAAGTAACGAGAACTTACCTGATGCCTGGAAGGGTCGAAGATAATGGAGCAAAAAGATGATGGTGGAATACCTCAACATTAAGGATTTGGAGTTGAGAAATCATGAAGGGAGAAAGAAAGGGTGAAATTTTGGAGTTGAGGGAAAAATGGGGGAATTAGAGTGAGTTCAGGGTTTAAAAGAGGAAATGGGTTTGTATTCTTAAAGGGAAGATGGGTAAAACCTATCTATTTAATGAGAATAAAAACACTTATATGCTAGGCCCGATGCGGTCTATTATAGAGTCCTCTATTTTTTCTAGGAAATTAATTCCTTGTGAAAATAAAAACATTGACTCCCTTTAAGATGTGAATCCATCACGGAGACCCCTTATTTTGGACAGAAATATCAATTTTCGTCAAAACCAAACTAATACTCCATCTCGGCGACCCGCTCCAATTACAACATCCTCTTTTTACGACAAAAAATCAATTCCATGCGCAAAGAATCCATTGAACACCTCAACTACGCGACTCCACTATGGAGACACTTTCCTGTAACCTTTAAGAATAACACAGTTAACGAAAATCTGATGGGTTGCCTCCCATCCAGCGCCATAGTTCTGGTCGTGGCATGATCAATTTTTTTTCTCTATATTTTGTTTTCTTAATATCCTAATTATTACAATGAAAAATGAAAATTCAACCAAGCCCTACAAATGAAAATACGAAAAGAAAGAAAAAGAAAAAAAGCATTATCCTATACATATGATCACAGGTTGCCTTCCATGTAGCATTTCATTTTACATCGCAACTCGACTCAACTTATGACACACTCATCATTCAACTCGATCATTTCTTTCTCATGATATACATTATTTTTGAAGTAGTGATTGTCTCGTTGTCCATATACTAGAAATGTGGAGCTCTTCTCCTTATTCTTAGCTTCACAACCTGATGTTGAGTCATTCATATCGTCTCAAATGGACCACTCCACGTTGACCAATTTTTTTCAAGGAATAACTTCAATCTTGAACTAAAAAAAACACCACCTAGCGTGGCTCAAAGGTGTATGAGATGATATACTTGTCATGCCACTTGTTCTTCTCAATTCCCAAGCTCATGTAACTGACCTGTTCTCTTCTTTGCAACTAATTCAGGATCAAGATTAAACTTTTTATGGACCAATAGGCTTGGTTCTCCAATTCTATGAGAAGATGGCATGTTTTTCAGAATACCTTACAACAGGGTGAAGTCCATATTGGTGTCTTATACGCAGTTCTAGACTCCCACAATTCATCATCCAACTTTCTATCCCAATCCTCTGATTGTACATTACCTACAATGAAATAGGTGAGTAACTAGATTTTGATACCTATAAGATTGAGTGACCCACTAAAACATACTAGCTAACCAAACTATGAGACAAAACAATTGGGCAGCACAACTTCCAAAAAGTGAAGCCTGGACCTTGAAGGTTATCACCTGAGTGAGAATAAACCATACAAATAACGGTGGACAATCCCCCAAAAAACTAGAGAAGTACTAGCTAGCCAACAAGGCCACAACTGAAGATATGCCTACTTACGCACAATATATATATACATGCCAAGACTATGGATTGGGGATTAAAACATATAAATTAAAACCTAAAATATTGTGTCCACAGTAGCATCTATAAGTTATATAAGCACTGTCGGGACAAGGCCTCGACTATACCCAAATTGTACAACAAAATTACACATCCTCTGATAAACCCAAGATAAGATGGAGCTTACCGAATCAATTGAACCTAAATCATAGAGGGTGGGTCGATCAGAGTCCTTGCATGTACTTCTCGCGTCAAACAAAAAGAAGCATCCTTGGAAAAAGGGACGTCAGTACAAATAAAAATATACTGGTGTGTGAAGAATAAAATAGGTTCATAAATATTTACGGTAAAAGGGTAATAGAGGTAGCACCTGAAACTAAAACTCATATAATCTTCATGGTTGACATTTGCCCCCTACTATATAAATATGCATGGTATGCTCGTATAATTTTATGTCGTGAATACATATATTAGATGCAAATGCATAACATACCCAACCAAATGCTAGCAATAATGATACCTTTCGATAGAGAACCGACATCATATTTGCCAAATTGTGGACATTTGTGTCTTATATGTATAAATATACACAATAGGCCACATACCTCCCCATTATAGACCAGGATTAGAATGCATAGAATGTGATGTCATAGATTTATAACACCTATATGTTACTGTTTTCATGTTTCCAATCTTGACCCATTTGTAGTCTTGTTCTCAGTAACCCTATAATCACATTCGTATAACATGCAACGACACATGTTTTTTCCTGAAAATCTTGAAAAATTAACTCAAATTTTAAAAAGATAACCTAAACTGAAGATATTCAGAATAATTTTAAGGTGATTTACTCAGTTCCTAACTTCGTTCCTAGAAAATTTATAAAAAAAGTATTTTAAAAATCAAGTGTTCTAATATTTTATATATTTTTTTATATTAGAGAGTTTTGAAGATCTTGAGTTACTTTAAATAATTTTAGTGTGGAAAAAGGGTTTGTTAGAAGTAGTAAGGGTATCTTATGATATTTTAAGTCACATCACCCAAAGAAGAATAAGAATCCATACATGTGGATATATAATCAAGGAACCGATAATATGACATGTAGATGTCGAATACCTATTTATCCGAATGAATGGAATATCAAAATAATAGAATCGTGAAAATAGTTGAGCTGAGGTCCCAATGACTTTCACTGAAGGTCTTTCTAGTAAGAGAATAGAAAAATATCACATTTGTCGTTTTAGGAATTCCCAGGAGTGGTTCTTAAATGAGGGATGTAGCTTAGCCTTAACATGACTTTCTAATGAATGCACGAATGACCGTAGTTCTTCATGACAGTTGTTCCTTGTGGCCTAATATTTTCAAAAACTATATATACACAGCTGACACACTCCTATAAACAATTCATAATTTATCTTAAATTAGCAAATTTGTCATATGGCCCAACTTGACAAAAAATCCATAAAACTTTAAAACAGTCATGAAAGAGTCCTGAGATGAATACCTTGAATAAACACCAATAAAACAAATTTATATGTTCAAACACAAGCTCCAAAGCCAGGTAAAAGAAGGGGAAGATGATTTCCATGTGTAGAGATCACGTTTCTAGGCATAAGGGCAACCTTTAATGGTAGAAATTGTCAAAAACTAACCTTCATCATGCAAGAACTCCATTAGAACCTTTTATTAAGCTTTCTTTCTAGTTAGGGAGTGAAATAAATGTTTTCATGGCTTAAAACATTGAGTAAGCCGACATACCACATTTTTTACCCGACTCGAAATGCTACCTGGATTCTACCCTGCAGTCCGCGGTAAAACCATCATAACGCTTCACTCTGATGTCGGTTGGACACGTGGTTTTGTGCTTTGCATACTAGATACTTTGTCTTTGATTCTCTAGGTCACATTCCTTCTATATCTTTATATACTTGGAGAGAACATAGAAGACATTTGACCCTAAATTAAGAAAATATTATTCGAGAAACTTTGATAACTTTTGCAAACCTTAGTTTCGCTAATTTTCTTGACTTCAAAACCTAACATGTGAGCCTTATGTTATTATAATACCTCATAACACACTATTATTATCATGTTAGACACTCATAGGCTTACCCCAAGGTATGAAATAATTTAAACCTTTCAAACGAGTTTAGATTTTGACCTAAAACTTTAGTTTAGTTCCTTGATGTTACCACCTGTTTTCAATCTTAGTCTCCAATGTACGCTACCAAGTCATATACACCTCATACAACCATTAAAAACTATGTAACACATAGTATGCAAGAATAGAGAAAAAGTACGGGATCTTACATCCCCACAACAATCTATAATATAATCACCACTTCAATATATTTCACTTCATGTTTGTGGTTTTTTTACCAGATTTACCTGAGCAGGATATTGTCCCAGTGAAAAAATGCTAGAATGAAAGTTCATCATATTCTACATTGCAATAATTTGTGTAGTCAAAATTTAATTGCATCTACTTCTAACATCCCAACATTCTTGTGCACAACAAGTTTAGATCCTCATCTATTTCATTCAAGATTTTGTTTTTGACATTCTATTAAGCAATGTGAAAATTTTAACATATGTCTTCTCCAAAGCTTTTCCTTCTGCAATTGAATCAAGAAAAAAACATGGTTTTTTTCCAAAACCCTCAATGAAGGTGTGGACCAACAATTTATTTGCTTGATGATGGAATGGATAAACTTACAATATTTATTTGAATATGTCACATGCCCCATATGAATTCTCCCATCCTTTTGCCTAAAACTCAGAATCTCGCTCCTAAGCTTGTTTTTTTCAGATGGAAAGAACCTTATAAGAAGAATTTCACGCAAGATCATCCCATGAAGTAATGGAGTTTTTTGTATCAAATTTCAACCATCTTCTAGCTTTCCCTAATAGAGAAAGGGAACAAGGTGACTCTCACATAATCTAGATTTACTCTAGTTGGAGTGTATGTGTCACTGATTTTGAGGACGTTTTAAATGTGCACTTATGGGTCCTCATGAGATTAGTCGGTAAATTTTCTATAAATGTGCAATAGTTGCACCATACTCTACTTCAATTAAAACATACCACTAGCTGGTGGTTTCTTAATACTTGGAGTGATATTAGTTGTGCGTGGGTTTTCAGCGTCTCGAATTGTCATCCCTGCCATTGCTACAAGTGCAACTTGTTCAACCTTTACAATTGGTGTTACTTGTTCACTCCCAACTAGAGAAACATGCTACATTATTCATACTTTATTTCTCCAATCATGAACAAATCTTTTCAGTGCAACAAGTATCTCTACCATTTCCCATCTATCATCTTGCTCAAAGTTTAAACACAATCTGAAATACAATATCTAAGATCAAGTTATCAACACTTGAACAATAACTTCAAAAATTAGTTCAATTAAATAATTCCTAATTGTAAAGTCCCACGGTGACAAAAACTTGTTGCACCCAAACGTACACGCAAGTGTATGTGATCGTGCAAGTAATAAAGTAGCTCTTATAAGAGACTTATGTCGTACCCACAGACACTTAAGATTAGGTTACCCTTGATTCATTAAATAGCTATTAATTGACGTAAGTGCTTCTAGAAAGAGTGATGTATTTTATTATAAATGATCAATTAATGCAATATTGTATTAAACTACTATGGTTTAATTTAAACTTGGATTCAAAACAATGACTTGTAAATTCCAGGCATGCAGTCAGCTTTAGGTTCATGCATATTAATAATTTAGTAGATCTCATCTAGTTATTGAGTCACTGATTACAAGGTTAAATGTATGTTAATGATCTCGTGACCTCTAAATACGTACCAAAGTTGATAGTCTAACTATATCATTGAGCACAGATCGACTGAATCAATTACCAAGTATTACATTTTAGTCTTGTATATAACCAATCTAGGTCTTGTCACGACCCAGACTGGCGTGATTGACACCCACACCAACTACTCAGTATGAGAATTGTTACTACTATCTAAATAAGCAATAAATCTAAAACTAAGGCTTTTAAGTTACGAAAGAATGTTAAATAACTAAGTTACGTTCCATTACTAAATCAAGATCGAACGATTACTAAAACTATGGAAGATAAACCTAGAATTTGAAAGTCAATGTGCCAAAACTATAACAATATCCATGTTTAGAAGATATTACTAACGAATTATCAACTAATTAAATCAAGGTCTACGTCCGAAATTATTGGACGTAGACTAAAGAGAACTCCATGGTAGCCCGAACGAAATGGCTCACTCTTGAATTTGTCAATGATCATTGATCTCCTACGTGAGGTTTATCAATAGTCGCGTGAAAGTTCCCAATACTCAACAAAAATAAGAGCAAGGGCAGAATCAGTACACAACCATGTTGTACTGGTAGGGTCACATGACTATCTCACTAGTGTAGCATAAACAATTGAATTAATACTAAATGACATGCACATATATCAATATATTCAATATCATCATAAGAATTCAACAACACTTTTCACATGCTAAATCACATAGTTGGTCCTTTCACGGAACCCAAAACCACACTGTTAGCATGCTAAAATGTTGCAATTTGATCCAAAGTTCGCATGCCGACACGTGGCAATCCAATCTAATTGTTAGCATACAAAAACGTGGCAATTCGATCCAAAAGTTAGCATGTTGGAACGTAGCAATCTGATACCAATCACACATCACGATAATGCATCAAGATCATACATTTAAGTCATGATTTCATTTTTCAACATCTATTATCCATATTGCAACATGCATACAGATACGAGTGTCACAATGAAGCAAAGGCAAGTCTATATCACACTATCATAGAATCACAACCATCACTTACCTCAAAATAAGCTTGGAACCTTAAGAAACTTGATCTTTCCCTTTCCAGATTCGTTCAACATTTCTTGGTATAGAAATAATCAATAATATACGAGAATCAACAATTAATCACAAATTTCCCAAAATTCTAACATATTCATGAACAATAGGTCAAACTCATGACCCCAATTAGACACTGGGGTTGTTCCGATTATAAATTGTATCAAAAACAATTTCCCATCAACTACGACCCATTTTAGAATGTTCTACATATCGAAAAGCAAAAATGGGGGGTGAAAAGCTTACCTTTAGACTTAAGAATTGTGGAAAGCGAGTTGAATTTGCCCAAGGTCATTATTTAGATATAAAAGTCGAAAAGTGCCAAATAAGGCCGTTAAAGGCTTTAGTTACGAATTAAAAACACATCATCCGGCTATAGCGACTCCAATCCAGCTGTAGCGGCACCAATCTTGCTACAACGAAAATTTTGAACCAATGAGCTCTGTTTTGAAAAATCCCAAAATTCATATAATTCCATCTTCGTCTCATCTGCTATAGCAGCACCCATACTGCTGTAGCGGCAATAACCCTGCTGCAACGCCAGGAAGCGAGGCAGTCAGCTCCTTAAGGGAGTTTCAATATCCTCTTTCACAACAGACTCTTAACCCACTACGCTAAGAAAATGCAAGCCAGTGCGCCCCAAAGAAACCTCTGTCTGTTGGTCTTTGGGGAGACACTCCATCCAGATATCCCCAACCATCCCTCTAAATTTTGAGAATTGGCACCCTTCGCCTCTCAGAGCGCCAAGGACGCCAGTTCTCCCTATTCTTTCCCCATTGTTTTGAACTAGCTCCTTAATGATGTACCTATATTTCCTAATTGATTCCAACACTCTAAGATACATCTAAATATCATGACATTATCCATATACATGAGATCATGAACGTTGAACCCATAATCCAAATCAAGGAAATTTAAGATCAAAGTCAAAGAAATAAAGAGTCAAGTCTACAAGTTAAGAACCAAGTTAAAGCAAATTTTATTGAAAGTTTTCAAGTGTCTTTAACAATGTTTTAAATTTGTTTTTAAGACTCAAGTTTCAAGTTAAGTAAAGATTAAAGAGTTAGTTCATTCTTAGAAAGTTATAAGGAAACCAAGTATTCCTAAGAGTTTATAAATGTTTTTACATTTGAGCAAGAAAAGGAACATCCATTACGAGAGAGTCTGTGAACTAAGATTTGAGTAATCATCTCAAACCAAAATACAATTTTGTTTTTTAAAAAATGAGCTAAGTTTATTTTTGGGAGTGGTATTTAGCACTAGTATGGGGACGCGAGTTCATATTAACTCAAGTGCCCATAAACCGTGTAGCCATCATGGGTACTAAAAGATCATACTTTGTAGATGATCACTTAAGTTAAGCTAGTGGATCCACTAAGTTAAGTATTCATATATAAAGTCAAAGTATAGATATTTATGGCAGTGTGGGCAAGACGTTCGATCACCACTTAGGCTCATAGTGGTGGTTTTCGGTTCGAGAATCTTTAAAAGAAACTATGTTACTTCATTATATCAGTAAATTTGAGTTTGTTATTGCATTTCTATTAATGAACTATGTTTTTCCACTGTTTTACAAGATTTATATATATTGCATGTGTCTTATGACTTTATATAGAGGTAACTTACTCATATAGTTGAGAAGAGCCAAGGTAAGTGTTCCCTTCATATTGTTTTCAAGCTTAAGTTGTGTTTAGCATTCCCACTCGCATACTTGTTCATTTAATTTACAGCAGCCAGTTGGCTTGCAACGTCTTATGATGTAGACGCAGGTAACTAGAATCGGCATCTGGTGTACCGTTGATCTAGTTAGCAACTAAGAATCAGTTGGTGAGCCTCCTTACATTTCGGAGGATATTTTTTATCACTTATTTTCTGTTTTAAGTTGTTATGATTATTGGGGCCCTGTACCAACATCCCTACTTGTTTTAGAGGCTTTATAAACACATAGCATGAGTTATTTAGTCATATTTATTTTCATTGTAAACATTTAAGACGAGTTGTCATTTTGGCTAAATTATTACTTTAAGTTGATTTCATGAGTTTTATCTCTTGTATTAATTCTTCCGCTGAGTAAGTAAGTTAGGCCAAGGGTCAGCTCGAGGCTAACAATGGTCTCGAGTGACATTCTCTCCCAAGGTATAGGCTCGGGGTGTGTGACTTATGAATTATAAACTAACTAAAACAACGTCTAGATCCAAAAATAGTAACACGTCTACCAAAGCGACTCCATGGAAGCCCTAACGGAATGGCTCACCATTGAATTCGTCAACGATCACTGATCTCCTAAGTGAGGTCTATCAACAACCGTACTGTACTCAACAAAAATAAAAGCATTTACAGAATCAATAAATAACCACGACGTACTTGTAGGACCACACGACTATCCCACTAGTGTAACATAAACAAGTCAAACAACATTATAATAACAGACATATATATCAACATATTCAATATCATCATAAGAAGTCAACAACACTCGTCACCTGCTAAATCACATAGTTGGTTCTCTCATAGAACCCAAACCCAAACTGTTAGCATGTTGAAATGTGGCAATCTGATCCAAAGTTAGAATATAGGCTTGTGGCAATCCGATCCAACTATTAGCATGCCGTAACATGGCAATCCGATCCAAAAGTTAGCATGCCAGAATATGGCATTCCTATCTCAGTCACAGAAAACAATAACACATCAAGATCACACATTTTAGTCATGATTTTATCTTTTAAACATCTATGATCCATACTGCAACATGCATATATATACAAGTATCACAATAAACCAAGGGAAAGTAGATATCACACAAACATATAATCACAACCATCACTTACCTCGAAATAAGCTTGGAACCCTAAGAATCTTGATTCACCCCTTTTAGGATTCGTTCCGCTTGTTCTTGGTCTACAAAAATCAAAACTATACGGGAATCAACAATTAATCACTAATTTCTTGCAATTCTTAGAAATTCATGAACCTAAGGACAAACCCATGACCCCAACTAGCCAAATAAATTGTTCCCACCTTAAATTCCATTAAGAAATAATTCTCAATTAACTATGACCCATTCTAAAAAGTTCTACAGAACAAAAAGCAAAATATAAGATATGAAATGCTTACCTTTAGTATTATGATATGCTCAAACTTACTTCTCAAATAAGAAGTAAATCAGTCGTATCAAAAAAAGAACCCAACGAATGAGTTTGGGATCGTTCCACGAGGAAAATAATTCAGACTTAACTTGAATCTATTATTACTACTATTTAGTCAATTATTTCCTTGGAAAGCAAATACAATAAAAAGGGGTTTTTTTAACTTCTAAATGAATAAATATAACTAGCTAAACAAAAGGAGACAACTAACAGCTTCAAATGTTGGAGTTTAATCAAATAATAAAAGTAACTAGGGTTTACGTGTTTGGCATAGGTTCATAACTTGATAATTCTTACTATAACAATTCTTTCCTAGTATCTTGCATGCAAAGTGATAAGTTATGTATTTCTAAATCCTTGGTCCAACATCTAGAAAATTTCACTCCGCACCTTGGTCATTTTTAGAATAACCCTTAGCTTTACCTCATATTAAGCATCGTATTTGATAGTTGACTAAGTTATTACCTCGTACCAGTCAATACTAGCCTTTTAGATAGTATACACAAAATCTATGTTGATAATTCTTTTCCTATTATCTACCTCCTTGGTCCGGCAAGTAGCATTAAGGTGAGTTCTAACGTAGGTCATCCGTTAAAAAGACTTCTAAGCAAAAGAATCATCAATACATGCAAGACACTATTCTAGAATTGTTGTTTTAATTAGGTTTTACCTCATTATTTGCCTATGATTCCCACAACCCTATTTATAGAGTTTAGTTACCCATAGTCATAATCATAATATTCATTTATATGATACAAGAATTCATGCACTTACTTCAATGAGAAAGAATAAAATCCAGAAAATTACTTGATTAATCGACAAAATCACCAACAATCAACTCTAGAGAAAAGTGTAACAATCCAAAGTGTAATAATCAAAATAATCTCCTCACAAAGAATATAGCATAAAAGTGTCTAATAATGCAGAGTCTAACAAAGAGTCTAAAAATAATCAAGAGTCTAACCCCAAAAACGAGGTTTTTGAACTATTTATAAAAAATAAAAACCTAATTAAATAAGGACTCTATTTGCTGGATATCTGTCAAAACGCAGCTGGGTCGACGGACCTCGCGACGGATCGTCGAGGTCACGACGGACCGTCATGGATTCCGTCGTCCCATAGTTGTGTAATTTCTTTTGCTGCTCTCTTCATTGCCCTCGACGGCAGGTATGATGGATCTTCACAGGAACAACGGTTCGTTGAGGGTCTCCGTTCCAAAACACTTGAACTCTTGGAATTTGGGTACTGGATTACTTCTCTAATCTTCATGACGAACAAGCCAGACGAACCGTCATGGCTACGATGGTCCGTCACGCACTCCGTAACCCCACACTTGGTCAGAATTCCCCATCTTCCTTCAGCAGCTGCACTATGATGACACTTACAGACTGTCACGAGCACGACGAACCGTCACAAGATCCGTAGGTGGTACTTTTATGTATTTCTTGCTCAAAAACCTTCACATTCATCTTTTAGACAGATTTCCTGCAAATAAAGAGAAACATACATAAAAATTATTACAAAAAGGATTATGGACACACTAAACGAAAAAGCATTAAAAATACCATGAAACCACGGTATATCAACACCCTCAACTTAAATTCGTGTTTGTCCTCAAGCGACGCACTATGACTCAATACAAAATCTTTGTACAATAGTATCCATGTTTTATCCTTGGCAATAATTTGGCTATTAATCCCGATCAATCTCATCATATTTATGCATGCTATCACTATTAGGCTTGAATTATGTGGAATCATACCATGACACAGACTCACCATGCACTAACACCTATCCTCTTCAATTTCTCACCAAGGTGCTAATATTTCCGGTATTGCAACTAGTGTCCTCACTTCAAAACAAAATCCTCATTTTTCACACAATGATTTCAGTTTGAGTATAAGGATTACTTTTCAACACTCAGTCTCAGAACAAATTCACACTCATTCATACATATTGCCATAACCTTGCCCTTATTTTCACTGCTTTAAGTTCGATATACAACTCTTAGGATAACGATAGGACTTTCTTAGCTTGTAACATAGGCTCAGGGTCAGGTAGGGTATATTTAAGTATAATTTAGTGACTTTTTTCCCTCCTTGACATATCGGCTAAACATACCTTTTTTTCATTTTATTTTGTCCAGTTTCTCATATTCTTTCACCTTGCTATTTTCCCTTATTTCTTCATTTGTGTAAGTGACTCTCTTCTTTTCTTGCTTGTATTTCTTGTATTTTTTTTTATTATTTTTATTATTATTATTATTTTCACTTATCGTTCAACTGATTCTTAAGTCACTATACTTTTGTTCTCTCTTTCTTTGTTCTTTCTACCCCACTTTCCAGAGCATTCCTCATAATAGCCACCCTCAACTCATGGCTTTGCCATGAGTCAAAGTAAAAAATACCCAAAGTTGGGTCAGGGCCGTAAAAAGGATTATTTACTGCATTAGCCACCCTCAACTTATGCTTTTGGCATAAGCTGAGGTGCACATATCCAACGAGGGACCAGGTCCAACATATTATTCTTAGAAAAGATCAGTTAGGGTGAAAAAGAAAGGTCTAGTTTAAGCTCAAAACATTTGGACCAAAGAAGGATTAATTTAATTTGGTTTTCTTTTATTTAGGCTAAAAATGGGCTATATTGAACAAGGGCTTATGATCCTTTCCTAATTGTCTATTATAGCTTATAGCAGGACTCAGTACAAATAGTGGACTATTCAAATCTTTCTCACACTCACTTGACATCTCATTACTCTACCATATTATAAGACACCTAGTTCAAATTTTTGACATAGGGTCATGCAGTGGTGTACCTCTATGTCATACTTAGAGCCACACATTTATCAATTACAATGCCTAGTAATGCCTCATTTTCATTTGATTAGGATATCATTTTAGCCTTCATGATTCAGAATTAAACTATGTACACAAGATATCGACATGCCGGTTCAACAGAAAAAATAATCAGTCTCTTGGGGAAAAAGAACACAAGCAAGAAAACTCCAAAAGAGGATAGTGAAATGCGCTACTCAGACTTCACCTTAGCAGTCACTTTCCATTTACCCCACCCCCCAAAAAAAGACACGCAGTTGTACCCAATGCATAAAAAATTGAAATACAAAAGTGGTAGGTGAAGCAAACCAGCATGCAAAGCGCTGACGATCAGCAAGCTGGTGGGTACGGTTCCCCGGAACCCATTACCTCTGTAATTTGGACACCCTCACTAGTGTCCACAACATCAACAACACTATCAACAGTGCCTCCCGTTATCTTCACATTTCTGGAGCTAGATTCCCCAACGGCTAACTCTAATGCCCTCATTTGACGCGCCTCCTCATCAGCAAGCGAGGATCTCCTCACAGCCTCCATCTCACGGTGCTCCTTCTTCCATGCTTGAGTCTCATCCTCCTCTTGACCCCTATGCCTCTTTCATGCTCTCGAGGGGGAGGTGGTGGAATCTCAAAAGTGGCGAATAAGGCCGCCAATACTGTGTCTTCAACAGGATGTGCAGAATGGGCCTCAGACTCAGGCACCCTAGACTTTAAGATCATATCGATGTCTGCACGAAGACTATCGACCGCAGCCTGAAGGGTCGACACATCCACCTGAGGGGCTGGCCGGGATAGCACCCGCAACTCAAAAGCATCCAAGCGCTGATGGACCTCAGCGATCTTCCGCTCTGTGTGCTGGACAATTCTCCGCTCCAAGATCTCTTCTGCCTCAGCAATAGATCTCTGCATCCAAGGCTGGATGTGATGCAGAAGTGTAGCCATCTTTGCCTCTAATTTCTAGACCCTAGCAAGCAGGACAAGAGCGGGGAAAGGGGCTGAGCGAGAGGAGCTCAGGGCAGTGTTACTACCCGAGATAAACTCAATCGGGGTAGTGTCAGTGCAAGCTGCCTGCATAGCCGTGCGGGCCTGTGCTACCGTATTAGCCAGATTATCACCAAGTGGAGGCAACTCTAGACGGGTCCCTCTGTGTGGAGCAAACTCATTGGCCTCATCCCTGATGAGGCCGATATCAACAGTGCCCAGCGGGGTCTTGAGCTGATCAAGGTGCCATATAGGCACACCTGCGGACATGCATAGAGAAAATATCATGCACGGGAAAGGGTAAGTAGTTGTGACCTTAAAAGCCCTCTCGTGCATGATCGCCTGTTGAAGCCACGCAAAGTACACTTCAAACCCGTCTATCATCGCCACCATCAGTACTGCACGATCCCATGTGACTATATTATCAGCGGCTATGGGGGAAAGGTAGTGGCGGACAATCAACCTTAGAAACTTTGCCGTGAAGGTCAGTTTAGCCTTCTTGATGGCTCCCTTCGGCTCGGTCACCCAGTCAGCACCCTCTCCATCAATGGACAAGTGCAGGGCCATCCACCTCTTGGTGGTCTCTCTCAGTGATGGCTAAAGGAATTGGCCATCTTTGACAATTTTCCAGTGGTAGTCAAACTCGGCGGTGAGAGGGGTCCGGTTGGCATCAACATTCTCGTCGTATAGATACCGGCGGATGGAAGGCAGGGAGATATCAATCTGAATGCCACGTACTCAGACATGCTCCAGTGGGGCCTATTTGGCGGGAGCAGCCCGCCTATCAATCTGTGATCTGAGAGTAGCTTCGTAGGAGGCGTAGAACTCTCAGACCAACTCTTCACTATAACATCCCAACAAACGCGTTGTCCACTGCCGTCGATGTCTGGTGAAGAGATTGTGGATCTCTGTCATAGTCGAGAGACTTCCCGTAAGGACCCACTGCTCCAATGTAAGTGTACGTGTCATGACTCCTTTGTCATTGAGAAACTTTGCATTAGAATAGACTTGATACTGCCCGTCGACACACCACCGGTTGGGCTAGTCGGCAACCGGGGTGAGAGCACACAGTGAACCGGGTGTGGATTCCTAACTGTCAGCCTCATCAAATGAGGAAGGCTGTGCAGCGGTGGCTGGTGCAGAGACTTCAGCAGATCTGGAGGCTTACTCCGACCACGAAACTCCTAAGGAGCCAAACACTCCTTCTTCATTAGTAGCTGACCCAGAAGGTGTGTCGGTCAGTGTGCGCTCCTCATCAGACTGGGAGGCAGTGACTACACTGGACACCACCTTTTTGGGTATGGCTCTGGCATCATGTGCAGCTCGGGATGGGGTGGAAGGGCTTGGGGGCACGTACTCAGGGTCACACTCATCATCAGAGCCAATGACCAGGCGGGCAGATGGGACGACAGACTTTGATCGCTCGCGTGCATAGACTCGATCTTATTTTGGTTCTATAATAGATAGTACCTATAAAGAATCATTATAGTACTAAAAGGAGCAAACAAGACAAGCAAAACGACACTAAATAAATAAAATATTTAAGATGTAATGACATTTCTATAGTAATAGTGAAACACGATGGACCAGGTGAAGGCTCATCGTGAGTACGACGGACTGTCATGGAATCCGTCATGTCTTACTTAAACTATGTTTATGTGGAGAACCCTGAAGGAAAGTCTCTGACAAGTATGATGTTATATGCAGGATGGACCGTTGTGATTATGACGGTACGTCATCGATATCTATCGTGGGACACTTGGAAAAAATTGTAGACCCTTAGGAGAGGAGTCTCTGAACGTCATGAGGGTTATGCAGGACAGACCGTTGAGGGTATGACGGTCCGTAGTAGATGTCTGTTGGAGGAAACTTAGAAAAAGTGAGAGACCCTGAGAAATAGGGTCTCTGACTTTCATGACAGTATGTGCAGGACGGACCGTCGTGGGAATGACGGTCCGTCGCATGTGTCCGTTGAAGGACACTTGGAAAAAGTGAGAGACCCTTAGGAACAGTGTCTCTGACAACAAGACTGTTGTGTAGGATGGATCGTCGTGGGAATAATGGTCCGTCGCATGTGTCCGTTGGAGGACACTTAGAAAAAGTGAAAGACCCTTAGGAACAGGGTCTTTGACAACCCGAACGGTTGTGTAGGACGGACCATCGTGGGAACGACAGTCCGTCGCATGTGTTCGTTTGTGGACACTTGGAGAAAATTGGACAGTAGGGTGTTAGGGATGTTGGAACAGACCCAATGACGGTCTGTCGTGGGTACGACACTCCGTTATCGGGGTCTCGTTCTGTCATTCAGTGACAGAACTGGGGATTCCCGTTTCATGCCCAATGACCCAAATGGAGTTGTTGGTGTTTTAACCTACATTTATCTAACCCAACTACCTAGTAAACTAGCAATGCTAAACAACCTATTTCTAGAGTTTTAACACAGCAATTTTGAGGATTCTTAACCTAGGTCAGACAAAATTTTATTAAAGAATAAACCCATCAAGAAGAACTAGGTTAATACTAATTGATAAACAAAAATGCAATGTAAATGAGCAGAAATTAGAGACACATACCTCAGAATTTGAGAAAAAGAAGCGAGGAAGGTACTTGGTGATCAAGTAAAGAACCACAACGGTAGATTCCGACTAGTAGATAGTGAATTTTAGGAAATGGGGAATTTGGTAGAATGATGGTTGTAAGAGAGGGGGTTATGAACTTGGAATTTGAAAAAGGAGGGAAATGGGAGGAAGAGGGAAGGAATGGGTGAAATGAAAGGGGTGGGGGTTTTAAATGTTAAGAATTTAAAAAAAAAACCCAGCCGGGTCGGGTCGGGTACGCTTCATTAATGACACGACGAGTCTCCGACGATGATACGTCGCTGATGTGACGGTCCGTTGTTCGTTCCATTGTGTGTGCCCTAGTTTTGAAAATAACAAAAAGACGTACCTGGCACGACGGATTCATGCGACGGTCCGTCACAACCGTGACGGGCCATCGATGTATCCGTCAGTGACTGCTGCAGAGTGATTTTTTGCAAAATTTGCTAGTGATGTGCCTGCAATTTAAAACCCATTAATAGAAAATGCTACCATTACTAAAAAGAAAAAAACTATATGTATTGGGTTGGCTCCCAACAAGCGCCTGATTTAACGTCACGGCACGACTGAGGACACTTGATTACTCAGCCTTCATCAAGATGGTATGCCTCTATCACTTCATTCACCAATGCAGTATGCCCAAAATAGAGTTTTATTCGTTCTCCATTCATCTTAAACCTCACTCCCTCCTTGGTTTCTAACTCAACTGCTCCATGAGGGAATGCTTGGGTAATCAAGTAAGGGCCAGTCCGTTTGGACTTGAACTTGCCCGGAAGCCAACGAAACCAAATACCCAACCATAAACTCTCATTTTTCACTTTTTAGGTCATTATCCTTCTCCATCTTTTCTTTGTAGGATACAACAGATACCGATTGGAGCTCCCAACTCTGCCTCATGGACCTACAAATGTTGAAGGTGGCTTTTTCATTGTTCAACCGAAATTTCATCTGCCCTTCTTCCATATCAACTAAGGCTCTACCTGTAGCAAGGAATGGCCTCCAAAGAATAATAGGCACTTGAAAATCGACTTCACAACCAAGAATAACAAAATCTGCAGGAAATATGAACGACTCAACTTTTACTAGCACATCGTGGAGTATCTCTATAGGCCTTTTTACTGTTCGATCAACAATCAGTAGCCGCATTGCAGTGGTCTTTGGGTCACCCAAACTCAACTTCTTGTAAATCGAGAGGGGCATGAGATTTATGCTTACCCCAAAATCACATAATGCTTTCGCAAAATGTATTGACCCGACTGTATAAGGAGTAGTGAACGCACCCGGATCTTCTTTCTTTTGTACAAGAGATCTTGTAGCAATAAAACTACGATGCTGCATTCTATCATCATCCTCAAAAGTGATTGATCTTTTCTTTGTAACCAGATCTTTCATAAACTTAGCATAACTGGGCATTTGTTTTAGAGCTTCTACCAAAGGGACATTGATAGAAAAATGCTCCAACATAATTATAAAATGCCGATATTTACCATCCTCGATCTTTTTCACTAATCTCTAATGAAAGGGTGGTGGTGGTCTAGGCATGGGAATTACCTTTATAGTGACTTCTGCATCTTTTCCAGTGTTATCTTCTGCTTCACCACTACCCTCTACCACCTTATCATTATCCTTTCTCACCTTTTCCTCATTAGACGGCATAGGTGGGTCAATGGTTTTCTTACCACCCCGAGTAGTGATTGCCATATAGTGTGCATCATTTTTTGAATTTTGGACAGTGTTGCTAGGAAGAGTGCCTGATTGCCGTGTGTTCACAATCACAGATAATTGGGCCATTTGCAACTCGATCTGCTTAATTGATAGTGAATGTGTATCGACTTTTTTCCCAATACCTGCTAAATCAATCCTTAACTCTTTAATATGCTCATCACTAGCATCGAACCTCCTCATCATTTTCTGCAACATATCCGCAACTCGTGCCATACTATCTCAACCATCCCTAGGATTAACTTCACGATTTTGAGGAGAGACATATGGCCCATTCCTATCATTTATGTTACCGTAGTTACCCCTGTTGAAGTTGTTGTCGCGGTTGTAGTTTCCATCTCGGACATAATGACCCTCTCGGTTATAGTAACCATAGATCCGACCTTGGTTCCCTTGACCTTGGCGCCAATTATCTTGATTTGAGCCTTGGGCACTCGGTCGGAAACCCCCGTCTGCTCATTTACTACATAGAAATCCTCCGCATAATAGCATTCATCATTAGGTGGTGGTGGTTTAGACAAGTAGTTAACTGCATTTATCTTTTTTGCACCCTCAGTGATATGTTTTAATACAAACCCAAACTATGTTCTCATCTGTGCCGTTTCTTCACGGATCTTATCTGTGGCTGGGTTGTGTGTGGATTGCACTGCGAAGGTATTTCTCCCTGTATCTAACTTCCTAGTACTCCAAGTTATATTGTTCTGGGAGATTTTCTCTAACTTTTTAGCAATCTCAGCATAAGTACACTCCCCATAAGAACCACCCGCTATAGTATCCAACACCGCTTTATTATTATCATCCTGTCCCTGATAGAAGTATTCCTTTAGTGACTCATCGTCTATGTTGTGATTTGGGAAGCTTCTAAAATATATGGTGAATCTATCCCATCAACTACTAACTGACTCTCCTGGTAGTGCTACAAAGTTGTTTACTCTGTCTTTGTGGTTTTGTTTCTTGGAGACCGGGTAGTAGCGTGCTAAGAAAACATCCCTTAGTTGGTTCCAAGTGAAAATTGAGTTATATGGGAGCTCAGTGAACCAAATAGCAGCCTCTCCCGTCAGTTAGAGAGGAAACACTCTTAGCCCTATTACATCCAAGTCCAAGTCATGCCTCCCTACACAAATTTTACACACTGCCCTTACCTTAGCTATATGAGCATGTGGATCCTCAGAAGGTAGCCCTAAAAACAAACCTCTGGCAGTAAGCATTTGCATCAGTTTACTAGTTACCACAAAGGTGTGTCCTGATGGTAGAGGGGGCAAGACAAGTGTCCCATCAGAGTCTGCTATATTGTCATAGCCTCTGTAGTATTCTTGGGGCCGTGGAGCAGGAGTGTGTCCCCTCTATTAGTTTTCACCCGGAGCATCAGGTAACAACTGAATATGAACATCAACCGAAGCTGGGATGTTCTGGTTTAGATCATCATCATTAATTCCCAAGTTCCAATTCATGTTGCGTAGTGTACGCTCTAATTTGTGATCGTAGGGAAATAAGGGTTCTCTTCCTTTCCATGTATTTGGCATACAAGGAAGATGGTTCTGCAAGAATAAAAAACAATAAAACAAAGTAAAATCAAGAAAATATCAACTAAACTATAGTAATAAGTTTAAGTTAAAAATTTAAGTTAATCTAAAAGCTAGTTTCTCCGGCAGCGGCGCCAAAATTTGATACGCTCAAACTTACTTCTCAAGTATGAAGTAAATTGGTCATATCAAGTAAAGAACCCAACTAATGAGCTTGGGATCGTTCCCACGAGAAAAATAGTTCAGACTTAACTTGAATCTATTATTACTACTATTTAGTCAATTATTTCCTTGGAAAGCAAAGACAATAAAAAGGTTTTTTTTTACTTCTTAATGATTAAAAATAACTAGATAAATTAAAGGAGACAACTAACAGCTTCAAATGTTGGAGTTTAATCAATTAATCAAAGTAACTAGGGTTTACGTGTTTCCCACAGGTTCATTACTTGATAATTCTAACTATAACAATTCTTTCCCAGTATCTTGCATGCAAAGTGATAAGTTATGTATTTCTAAATCCTTGGTCTAGCATCTAGAAAATTTCACTCTGCACCTTGGTCCGGCTACGTGTGTTGCTATACTAACCCTTACCTTTACCTCATATTAAGCATCGTATTCGATATTTGACTAAGTTATTACCTCGTACCAATCAATACTAGCCTATTAGATAATATACACTAAATCTATGTTGGTAATGGTCCGGCAAGTAGCATTAAGGTGAGTTCTAACGTAGGTCATCCGTTAAAAAGACTTCTAAGCAAAAGAATCATCAATACATGCAAGACACTATTCTAGAATTGTTGTTTTAATTAGGTTTTACCTAATTATTCGCCTATGATTCCCACAACCCTATTTATAGAGTTTAGTTACCCATAGTCATAATCACAATATTCATTTATATGATACAAGAATTCATGCACTTACTTCAATGAGAAAGAATAAAATCCAGAAAATTACTTGATTAATCGACAAAATCACCAACAATCAACTCTAGAGAAAAGTGTAACAATCCAAAGTGTAATAATCAAAATAATCTCCTCACAAAGAATATAACATAAAAGTGTCTAATAACGCAGAGTCTAACAAAGAGTCTAAAAATAATCAAGAGTCTAACCCCAAAAACGAGGTTTTTGAACTATTTATAAAAAATAAAAACCTAATTAAATAAGGACTCTATTTGATGGATATCTGTCAAAACGCAGCTGGGTCGACGGACCTCGCGACGGATCGTCGAGGTCACGACGGACCGTCATGGATTCCGTCGTCCCATAGTTGTGCAATTTCTTTTGCTGCTCTCTTCATTGCCCTCGACGGCAGGTATGACGGATCATCACAGGCACAACGGTTCGTCGAGGGTCTCCGTAATACTTGAAATCTTAGAATTTGGATATTGGACTACTTCTCTGATCTTCATGACGAACAAACACGACGGACCGTCATGGCTACGACGGTCGGTCATGCACTCCGTAACCCCACACTTGATCAGAATTCCCCATCTTCCTTCAGCAGCTGCACTACGATGCCACCTATGGACTGTCACGAGCACGACGAACCGTCACAAGATTTGTAGGTGGTACTTTTCTGTATTTCTTGCTCAAAAACCTCCGCATTCATCTTTTAGACAGATTTCTTGCAAATAAAGAGAAACTTACATAAAAATTACTACAGAAAGGCTTTTGGACACACTAAACTTAAGGGAAAAGCATTAAAAATACCGTGAAACCACGGTATATTATCTTACGAATGGTGAAAATGAGTTGATATCGCCCAAGGGTCGTTGTTTAGCTCTAGAAGTCTAAAGTGCCAAATAAGGTTGTTCAATGCTTTATTTATGAATTAAAAACCCGTCATCCTGCTACAGAGGTGTCCATCTCGCTGTAACATCACAATCCTGCTGCAGTGGCACTTTTTGAAATAGTAAACTCCATTTTGAAAAGTCCCTAAAATCTTATAATCTCATCTCTGCCTCGTCTGCTTCAGTGAAACCCATCTCGATGTAGCAGCATCGCTGCTGTGATAATAACCCCACTGTAGTTGAAGGAAGCGAGACAACAAGCTCCTTAAAGGATTTTCAATTCCTCTTATCTAAACACACTCGTAGCCCACTATGCTAAAAGAAAAACCTTAACGCTAAGATCGATTCCCGGAGATGTATTTATCTAAATTCAATTCGTAAAGTAGTACAATTTCCTTAACAAATTATCTAACTAATTTTGAAATAAATTTCCTATACGCTGCACCTGATTGCTATTAAATTTCCTTATACATTGATGACTAAGATTTCATCCAAACCTGGACAAGGTTGAGAAAATCCTAATACTACGAAAAAGCTTTTTTGGTCCCAATTTTTCCTCCTTGGAATTTTTATGATGCAAGAATCAATCGTAATATGTTTATATTCGTATCTAATAAAAATCAACACTACTTTTTGAGACGATCATACTCTTTCTGGCCCATGTTATATCCCCTTATTTCTCTCCTAAGTTCAATTAGAACAATAAGTTTATTTCAATGGTGGTCAATCATTAAATACTATAAGATATAGCTCTCTAAGTCGTTGTTCTCCAAAAACCTAAAAAATAATAAATAAAATAATAACATCTAAGTCTATATAGAATTTGGGAAAAGTCGGCGGAAAATCTGCACCATGTCGGCAATGCGTCACTGCATTGTAAAATTTTCATTTCTTAAAAGCCTCCTCTCTGTGATGTGGAGAGGATACACAGTTTTCTGTCTTGACATTTTCAATGTGGCAACAATTAAATCCCTCTCTACGATACGGAGGATACAAAGTTGGGTTTTCCTTATTTTGGACTTATTCTTATTCTTTGGCATTTCATCAATTTTTATTTTGCACTTAAAATCAATCCTCACTGCATGTACTACAACTTTTTTTACCATTCTCCTCTTTTTTCCTAACATACAAGAACTAATCATATTTATTTATTATAATGCAATAATCATGACTCGACACTATCAATAATTCATGAATTTTTCTCAAACTCGGTCAAAGCATAGGTGTTAGTTGAATCCTAGGTGTATAAATACTCCCAATATCAGAGACCACTTGATATGCGTCTACGAACCCAGCTTCAACACCAAATAAATGTACTAAGTGCACCACATGTATGCCCCATCCCCATGTCTTTATTTCTGTTTGATGTCTTGTAATCAAGGCATTGTTTTTGTGGGGGTTGATGGTTGCTAGATTTTGTTACGTAAAGGTTTTTAGTGTGTTTCTTTTTCTAAAGGTGTAGTTTTATTAAAAAAAACATGTTTAGAATTTTAGGGATGTTGTATAAGTACAACAAACATTGACTGCCTTAACTACATCCTAGTTTATTCTACTTATACAACATTCCTAAAATTCTAAACATGTTTTTTAATTAAACTACACCTTTAGAAAAAGAAACACACTAAAAACCTTTGCGTAACAAAATCTAGCAACCATCAACCCCCACAAAAACAATGCCTTGTTTACAAGACATCAAATAAAAATAAAGACATGGGGATGGGGCATACATGTGGTGCACTAAGTACATTTATTTGGTGTTGAAGCTGGGTTTGTAGACGCATATCAAGTGGTCTCTGATCTTGGGAGTATTTATACACCTAGGATTCAACTAACACTTATGCTTTGACCGAGTTTGAGAAAAATTCATGAATTATTGATAGTGTCGAGTCATGATTATTGCATTATAATAAATCAATATGATTAGTTCTTGTATGTTAGGAAAAAAGAGGAGAATGGTAAAAAAAAGTTGTGGTACATGCAGTGAGGATTGGTTTTAAGCGCGAAATAAAAATCGATGAAATGCCAAAGAATAAGAATAAGTCCAAAATAAGGAAAACCCAACTTTGTATCCTCCGTATCGTAGAGAGGGATTTAATTGTTGCCACATTGAAAATGTCAAGACAGAAAACTGTGTATCCTCTCCACATCACAGAGAGGAGGATTTCAAGAAATGAAAATTTTACAATGCACTGGCGCATTGCCGACATGGTGCAGATTTTCTGGCGACTTTTCCCAAATTCTATATAGACTTTGATGTTATTATTTTATTTATTATTTTTTAGGTTTTTGGAGAACAACGACTTAGAGAGCTATATATTATAGTATTTCATGATTGACCACCATTGAAATAAACTTATTGTTCTAATTGAACTCAGGAGAGAAATAAGGGGATATTACATGGGCCAGAAAGAGTATGATCGTCTCAAAAAGTAGTGTTGATTTTTATATTAGATACGAATATAACCATATTACGATTGATTCTTGCGTTATAAAAATTCCAAGGAGGAAAAATTGGGACTGAAAAAGCTTTTTCGTAGTATTAGGATTTTCTCAACCTTGTCCAGGTTTGGAGGAAATCTTAGTCATCAATGTATAAGGAAATTTAATATCAATCAGGTGCAGCGTATAGGAAATTTATTACAAAATTAGTTAGATAATTTGTTAAGGAAATTGTACTACTTTACGAATTGAATTTAGATAAATACATCTCCGGGAATCGATCTTAGCGTTAAGGTTTTTTTTAGCATAGTGGGCTACGAGTGTGTTTAGATAAGAGGAATTGAAAATCCTTTAAGGAGCTCGTTGTCTCGCTTCCTTCAACTACAACAGGGTTATTATCACAGCAACGACGCTGCTACATCGAGATGGGTTTCACTGAAGCAGACGAGGCCGAGATGAGATTATAAGATTTTAGGGATTTTTCAAAATGGAGTTTACTATTTCAAAAAGTTCCACTGCAGCAGGATTGTGATGCTACAGCGAGATGGACACCTCTGTAGCAGGATGACGGGTTTTTAATTCATAAATAAAGCATTAAACGACCTTATTTAGCACTTTAGACTTCTAGAGCTAAACAACGACCCTTGGGCGATATCAACTCATTTTTCACCATTTGTAAGATGATATATTGTGGTTTCACGAAATTTTTAAGGCTTTTTTCTTAAGTTTAGTGTGTCCATGTAGTAATTTTTATGTAAGTTTCTCTTTATTTGCAAGAAATCTGTCTAAAAAATGAATACGGATTTTGAGCAAGAAATACAAAAAAGTACCACCTACAAAGCTTGTGACGGCTCGTCATGCTCGTGACAGTCTGTAGGTGGCATCGTAGTGCAGCTGCTGAAGAAAGATGGGGAATTCTGATCAAGTGTGGGGTTACGGAGTGCATGACCGACCGTCGTAGCCATGACGGTCCGTCGTGTTTGTTCGTCATGAAGATCAGAGAAGTAGTCCAATATCCAAATTCTAAGAGTTCAAGTATTACGGGGACCCTCGACAAACCGTTGTGCCTGTGATGATCCGTCATACCTGCCGTCGAGGGTAATGAAGAGAGAAGTAGAAGAAATTGCACAAGTATGAGACGACGGAATCCATGACGATCCGTCGTGACCTCGACGATCCGTCAATCCAGCCGCATTTTGACAGATTTCCAGCAAATAGAGACCTTATTTAATTAGGTTTTTATTTTTTATAAATAGTTTGAAAAACCTCATTTTTGTGGTTAGACTCTTCATTATTTTTAGACTCTTTGTTATACTCTGGGTTATTAGACACTTTTATGTTATATTCTTTGTGATGAGATTATTTTGATTATTACACTTTGGATTGTTACACTTTTCTCTAGAGTTGATTGTTGGTGATTTTGTCGATTAATCAAGTAAATTTCTGGATTTTATTCTTTTTCATTGAAGTAAGTGCATGAATTCTTATATAATATATATGAATATTATTATTATGACTATAGGTAACTAAACTCCATAACTAGGGTTGTGGAAACCATTGGCGAATAATGAGGTAAAACCTAACTAAAATAATAATTCTAGAATAGTGTCTTTCATGTATTGATAATTCTTTTGCTTAGAAGTCTTTTTAACGGATGGCGAACATTAGAACTCGCCTTAATGCTACTTGCCGGACCATTACCAACATAGATTTAGTGTATATTATCTAATAGGCTAGTATTGATTGGTACGAGGTAATAACTTAGTAAAATATCGAATACGATGCTTAATATGAGGTAAAGGTAAGGGTTAGTATAGCAACACACGTAGACGGACCAAGGTGCAGAGTGAAATTTTCTAGATACCAGACCAAGGATTTAGAAATACATAACTTATCACTTTGCTTGCAAGATACTAGGAAAGAATTGTTATAGTTAGAATTATCAAGTTATGAACCTGTGGGAAACACGTAAACCCTAGTTACTTTGATTAATTGATTAAACTCCAACATTTGAAGCTGTTAGTTGTCTCCTTTAATTTATCTAGTTATTTTTAATCATTTAGAAGTAAAAAAAAACCCTTTTTATTGTCTTTGCTTTCCAAGGAAATAAATGGCTAAATAGTAGTAATAATAGATTCAAGTTAAGTCTGAACTATTTTTCTCGTGGTAACGATCCCAAGCTCATTAGTTGGGTTCTTTACTTGATACGACCACTTTACTTCATATTTGAGAAGTAAGTTTGAGCGTATCAAATTTTGGCGCCGCTGCCGGAGAATGTAGCTTTTAGATTAACTTAAACTTATTACTATAGTTTAGTTGATATTTTCTTGATTTTACTTTGTTTTATTGTTTTTGATTCTTGCAGAACCATCTTCCTTGTATGCCAAATACATGGAGAGGAAGAGAACCCTTATTTCCCTACGATCACAAATTAGAGCGTACACTACGCAACATGAATTGAAACTTGGGAATTAATGATGATGATCTAAACCAGAACATCCCAACTTAAGTTGATGTTCATGGTCAGTTGTTACTCGATGCTCCGGGTGAAAACCAATAGAGGGGACACACTCCCACTCCATGACCCCAAGAATACTAAA
This sequence comes from Solanum lycopersicum, assembly GCF_036512215.1. Taxonomy (NCBI): domain Eukaryota; kingdom Viridiplantae; phylum Streptophyta; class Magnoliopsida; order Solanales; family Solanaceae; genus Solanum; species Solanum lycopersicum. The sequence goes on from NC_090802.1 coordinate 22,809,564, forward strand.
GAGGCTATGACAATATAGCAGACTCTGATGGGACACTTGTCTTTCCCCCTCTACCATCAGGCCACACCTTTGTGGTAACTAGTAGCCTGATGCAAATGCTTACTGCCAGAGGTTTGTTTTTAGGGCTACCTTCTGAGGATCCACATGCTCATATATCTAAGGTAAGGGCAGTGTGTAAAAGTTGTGTAGGGAGGCATGACTTGGACTTGGATGTAATAGGGCTAAGAGTGTTTCCTCTCTAACTGACGGGAGAGGCTGCTATTTGATTCACTGAGCTCCCGTATAACTCAATTTTCACTTGGAACCAACTAAGGGATGTTTTCTTAGCACGCTACTACCCGGTCTCCAAGAAACTAAACCACAAAGACAGAGTAAACAACTTTGTGGCACTACCAGGAGAGTCAGTTAGTAGTTCATGAGATTGATTCACCATATATTCTAGAAGCTTCCCAAATCACCTCATAGACTATGAGTCACTAAAGGAATACTTCTATCAGGGACAGGATGATAATAATAAAGCGGTGTTGGATACTATAGCGGGTGGTTCTTATGCGGAGTGTCCTTACGCTGAGATTGCTGAAAAGTTAGAGAAAATCTCCAAGAACAATATAGCTTGTAGTACTAGGAAGTCAGATACAGGGAGAAATATCTTCGCAGTGCAATCCACTCACAACCCAGCCACAGATGAGATCCTTGAAGAAATGGCACAGATGAGAACATAGCTTGGGTTGGTATTAAAACATATCAGTGGGGGTGCAAAAAAGATAAATGTAGTTAACTACTTGTCTAAACCACCACCACCTAATGATGAATGCTATTATGTGTAGGATTCCTATGCAGTAAATGAGCAGACGGGGGGTTTCCGACCGAGTGCCCAAGTCTCAAATCAGGATAATTGGCGCTAAGGTCAAGGGAACCAAGGTCGGATCTATGGTACTATAACTGTGAGGGTCATTATGTCCGACATGGAAACTACAACCGTGACAACAACTTCAAAAGGGGTAACTACGGTAACATAAATGATAGCAATGGGCCCTATGTCCCTCCTCAAAATTGTGAAGTTAATCCTAGGAATGGTGGAGATAGTATGGCGCGAGTTGCGGATATGTTGCACAAAATGATGAGGAGGTTCGATGCTAGTGATGAGCATATTAAAGAGTTAAGGAGTGATTTAGCGGGTATTGGGAAAAAAGTCGATACACATGCACTATCGATTAAGCAGATCGAGTTGCAAATGGCCCAATTATCTATGATTGTGAGCACACGGCAATCGGGTACTCTTCCTAGCAACACCATCCAAAATCTGAAAAATGATGCACACTATATGGCAATCACTACTCGGGGTGGTAAGCAAACCATTGACCCACCTATGTCGTCTAATGAGGAAAAGGTGAGAAAGGATAATGATAAGGTGGTACAGGGTAGTGGTGAAGCAGAAGATAACACTGACAATCTAATTTAATCCAATAAATTATGCTTACATTTCTTCTTACGTCATATAGATGTTAATCCTAACATATTGAAAAAATTCAAAATTTAAATTTCTCCCCCTATTCATCGAAGAAACCTTTTTAAAATGATGAAGAGACATAAAGATTTGATGCGTGCAAATATGTGTGTTGAAGGTGGAAAAAGGGACGCACATGCCCTTAACATGATTAAATAAAAAATTGGCAATTCTTGTTATATACCAGAATTGGAATACCTGACACAAAAAGTTCAGATGTGAAGGTGAAGCAAATGTACAAAAGTAACTCTAGTGGTTGTAATGACAAAATACAAAAATAAATCATAACTTCAATTTTTGAGTTAAAAGATGATAACAAAAGCTATGTGATCAAAATTATTGTGTTGTAATACTTTTTTTTTTGTTGTTGAATGTGTTTGTTACTATATTAGTGATGACACATTGCTAGTTGCTACTACACTACTAGTTTGCCGCATATGTGTTGAATTTTTAGATATGTATATCAATATATGGTTAGTACAAAGAGTTTGGTACATGTTAATTCGTTTTTCATTTTTTTAATGTATCATTACAAAGACATGGATAATTAAGACACATATGTATAAAATGTAGCAATTAGTTTATGTGTATCTAACACATGTAATTTTTAATAGATAATAATACGTTTCAAATACTAAGTATATTTACGGGCCATTAGCGATGATCAAGGAAACCTTGTGTATGCTAGAGGAAATATGATTGAAATATCAAACAAATTAATGCTGGAATATTGTAGAAATAACAACTTATTTCCACTGATTATAGAAACCGATTCCTTAGCTGCAATGAAAATGGCTGAAAGGGTTTGGAATAGACTTTGGGAGGTGACTATGGAGGTTAGAATGATACATGTTGTGAAAAAGAAATATTAGGGGTGCCCATTGTACACAACGATAGGGAAACAAACTAAAAGATTTATGTCTAACATTGTGTTTTGTTGATACATATTCTATACGTTATAATGATTTCCAATAATCTATCAAACTGAAGCAAAGACAATAATAAATATGGATAAAATTCAAATTCCTAAATCTAAGGATAACGAAGTTTCAGAGTGGATATTTTGCACAAGATTGTTGATTCAGATATAAACATAAAAGAGTAGGTATTTCAAACTTATCCTTACAAAGACAATGAACAAATATCAAAACAAGAGAAGTACATAAACAGTTGCAGTACAACAATCATACAACATTCCAAAAAATACACATATTAGGATCATATTAGCTGAGATAACGGTACAAAGTCATGAGCAAATTTCAGAACAATGTTAATACATAAATAGGTTGCATTAATATTCATACGCCACTCTTAAGTTTGAAAAATAAGTGAGTAGCAAAACAATTGTTAAATGGCACTGATCAGGTTAAAGAAAATACCTAAGGGTGCAGTAACTTCATTGCGAAGTTTTCAATAGCGGTATTAGCTCCTAGTTGGGCTCAACCTGTCAAAGCTACGGATTGAGGTTGTGAGGTCACTATTAGGTAATGATGAACAAATTTACATGGGAGTAAGTCTATCACCTGATTTGAAGTATCGATTAAAGTACCTTGAGCTGGAGAAGTCGCCGATTGGAATGACTTCATGATGTTGGTGAGACTAGACAATGTTCGAGATGGAATACACCCCAAAATCGTTGTTCTAATGTTGTGGTTTCAAGTCAGTGGAGGATGATTTCTGAATGAGCTCGCCAAAGATGGAGGAGGTTGCGGCGATGTCGATTTAAGCTCGCTGAAATGGAGGAGGCAGCAATCCTATTTACTTTTCCCCTTTCTGTTTTCTTTGGTTGTGCTCTTATTTTTGTTTCCTTATGCTAATTTGTTGAGTCGGGTCTTTTGTCCTGCTCTTCACCCATCAATAAAAGGTCTTTGCCTACCTTTAAGTTAAAAAAAAGTATTTACGAGCCATTAAGATTAGGGATAATCATATATTTTGAACTTTTTTTTTCTGAATGATACATGAAATAGTGCTTCTTTTTAATATATCTAGTACAATTGCAGATATGTAATAGTGCATTTTTTGAATGACTATTGTTGGAAATTGAAGGTATCTGTTAGAAAAAATTTAGATATATTCAAAATGAGGTACTTCAATAATGAACATAAAAGATCCAATTTCAAATAAGGACGATTGGTCATTTTCAGAATGTGTTTTGAAAGAATTTTCTTGCCAGCAAGGTATAAAAGATGCTTGGATGACAAAAAAAAGGGTAGAAAAATCTAGATGAAAATTTAAAATATCTAGATGAAACCTTAACTACAAACATAAATTGTTATAGATTTTGTGGATAAGAAGGTCGCAATCGAAGAACTTCTAATCCCTTTTCAAAAGATGATCGGTAGTCTTTATTTGAAACACTGTGACATTTTAGATTAGTAATTTTCAAATGTAAAATTTCAATCTATAGATTTTTTATTGTTACAAATATATACATTACAAATTCATGTTAGCTTACTAATTTCTAAAACAATTAATTGATATGTTACAATTTTGAATTTTGCCTACATATCTGATTGGTATTAATTGTTTACATTGTAAAGTTATATAAAAGTTTGAGAATTTGGTACAAGATATTATGATTTAGATACAATATTTATATAATGTATGATTTTATGTTTGATTATAATGTATCTCATACAAAGTAATTATGAAATGTTATGTGTAAACTATAATGAAGTGTAGCTATGTGTATTACATTAAAAAAATTAAATTATAAAGTTAATACATGTTTAAAATATACATTGCAGTGGTTGAATATCAAACATATCATGAACTACTTATAACTAATGTAAAATATAGTTGTGCATGTATGCATTGATGACCTTGATACCTTCTTTTGATATTTTTGTATCAAAAAAACTATATAGTATAGTGTCGTAATGTTTACCACAAAAATCATTAGTATAAGAGATAAACATATAATATTATATATACTATAATTAAAAACTAAATATACTTAAAACTAAAGTCAAAATCGACAAGTTTTTAGAGTAAAACTATAAACTTGGGTACAAGTATCTTATAAAATAAACAAACACTACAACACATGAGTTAATGTATCTTCGAAAAAAAACTTAAGTCATATGCAACTTCTAAAAGTTGTTCGCATATTTTACTTAAAAACCTTAACTTATTTTTGTTTTCACTCTCTTTAAGCGCGTGAAATAATTATAAATATTATTGTCACGACCAGAAAGTACCCCTAGAAGTTAGGATGAACCCTCGTTTCGTGACCGGGCATACTTGACCCATTGGGGTCTTGTACAAGCCCTTCAACTGGAATTCATTACATAAGACATGAAAAGTAGTATGGAATAAAAACTTTTCACGAACATTTAATATAAAGAAGAATATTTTATAAATACTTAGAAAATCTCATTGTCACAAGCCAAACTTAAATACATGACATAAATAACTTAGGGACACGACCCTTTACATAGAAATAAAATACATAATAAGCCTTAACATAAGGATAAGAAGATAGAAATAATGCCCTCGGATATATGAGGACACTTTGTCTTGAGAGGAACTTTCCGAAGCTTTGCCTTCTAGACTTCAACCTTGCTTCCAACCTATACTTAGATAGTATAGAAAAGTATGGGGTTAGAACAAATTATGTACCAAGTATGGCATATGCAAAAACATGCGAAAAGGGACATTTTAGTAAAATACCATTTCATTCAAACAGTTCTTCTTATTCTTCTTCTTTCTTAGTTGAAGTTCCCCTTCTCCGGCATCTAGTTCAATGGTTTCTAAGCTGGACGACTGGTATTCTCTGGATGGACGGTAAATCTAGGTATGCTGCTGGTCCTTAGAAGGACCAAGGGAATCGTGGTCTTCTCTCCTAATGAATTTCCCTTTTGCTACTCCCTTCTGCTACCTGGAGCCAGTTTTTCTTATTATAGATAACGTACGCACAGGTGATCTATCTAACTAAATGGACTAGCTTCACTAAGACTCATTCGATCTTCTATAAAGACTTTAAAATTAAGTAAAACATTCATGAATTTAGAAACAAAACAACATAAGAAACATCATTTATCACTTTAAGGAGTATTTCCATAATTTTTAAGAACACTTTACGAAAACTTCACAAAACATCATAGTAAACTAAAAATGCCCTTACAGTTAACTAATTAAGAATTTACAGTGAAACCATTTGAACATTTACAATAAATTATTTAAAGCATTCACAATGTATGCAATTATAATGAACTATCCTATTCTAAGTGAGTGAACTTACAAGGCCAAGCGAAAGAGAAAGTGAAATCATTTTCCGTAAGAGTTTTCCTACCTCGGAATTATCCTAAGACTCACTAAGGTAAGACATGAAATAAGTATGCATATGCCTCTTTAAATACACACCAAATAAATCCTCAAGACTACCCCTTTAGACTTACTCAACTCGAGAGAATGAATCCCCTCAATCAATGGCAAGACATTAAAAGTCACCCAACAAAACACCAAAGTCTTCCCTTTCGGAATGATTACTTAGTGCAATAAGTAGATAGCGTCCCATACCACCACCTACCCTAAGTAGTACATTCTTTTAGAAGGTTTGGCACCTAGTCTTACCATTCGGAAGGTCCTACCTAGTGCAATGAGTAGATAGCGTCCCATACCACCACCTAACCTAAGTAGTGCGTTCTTTTATAAGACTTAGTTCAATCAATTCTTTTGTGGGATTTTGCTTAACCAACATAGGCCATGAGAAATATACATGGAATCCCGATATTAACCCCTATCGGATAAGGGATCCTCACTTGCCTAGAATGAGGTCATTCTCTAAGCATTTACATGGCTTTGCCAATAGCTACACCTATGCGGGCGCATAGTTAAGGGTTAGTAGCTTGCTACTAAGTAACTTATTCTCTACTAATAAGGAGTAATAATCTCAAGAGGTACATTGAAATACAACATCTTAACTCACGCAGTGTAATCCACCTCTCCTTCATATCCTCTCGATGCAAGGCATAACTTCCCACAAATTCTCAACATTATATTCCATAGGTTTAGGATAACTAGTGAACATCACATCTCAACTAACAAAGGGAATTCATCATCCAACCTATCTTAGAGATGTCATGGGATGTAGTAGGTTTGCTACTAAACACTTCATCTAAACTCACGAAGAGTTTTCACCCCCAAAAACCCCTTTAGGACATAACTTCACTTCATTGAGTCATTTAAGTGAGAGTGTATGTGTACATGAGAGCACACCTTGCACATAAGCTTCATTTCATTTTCATTTCATTCTATACATGCTTAGACCTTCCTTCATCACATCACACACATTACAAACTTCATATAATCATATAAGTTCTTTAGACAAAATCCTTAACATACTTCATAAACAATTGAGAAAAAATAACTTCATTGAAACATATACTCTAGTCTACTTCAATTAATCACTTTGTAAGGAAAATTTAACAATAATAGAATGTTTATCATCTTACTTCACATAACAAGCCTTACTTAAACACCACCACCAAGAAGGTGGACCATACCACTCAATAGCATTTCGAAATCAAAGATAAACATCATAATCAACTAACCTTTTAATCCAAGCTTTCATCACCTATAACATTTTTTAAATCAACTAACCTTTTAATACAAGCTTTCATCACCTATAACATTTTTTAAACATTTCATCATAATTTAGACCTTAGGGAAGTAGCTAAACAACAATAACAACACAAGAAAACCAAAGCTCATTCTCTAAACAAACATTCTTAAAGCCAAGATTTGAAGAAAAGCTTTAACATGATTTCATTGAAGCTTTAACCTTAAAATCATCAACTAACATTAGCAATACCATTATTAAGTCATTAGAAATATTTTCATGCAAGACCCATAATTAGATTTGAAGATAGAGAAACTAGAGTTGGAAACTCATTTTGAAAATTCATTAGAAGGGATTCCTTGAATGGAAGAGAGTTCAAGGATGGATACTGTACCTCACATTGAAGAAATACCAAAGATATTTGATGGATAAATGATCATCGACGGCCCTCCTAGCACTTCTTGACTTCTAGTTTCCATGGAGACTTGAGAGAGAATTCTAAGAGAGGGGTTTTGGGTTTTAGGAAGAGGGGTCTAAAATGAGGTCTTAGGATTTAGAACACTTTAATACACCTGATAACACTAAAACTAACGTCCTAGGGTCATAAAATACTTGGGGTGAATTTACCAAACACCTCAAGCAAACGCAGCAAACTAATAGCTTTTTGGAAGTGGCCACTCGACGACCCAAGCTATTGGGCGTCGATGAGTGGACGGCCTGTGCTGCTGGGAGTTTATTGCATCATAGGCTTGTCAAGGGTGGGTATGAGCCTCAAACTAAGTATGGAACAACGGCCCCCCAGTTGACGGGGCGTCGATGGACTTACGCCTAGTAGACTGCTCCGTCGATTGGGCAGTGTCCTTGGACGCTTTGTCCAAATCTGGGGCCCTTCATATAGGCCCCTTGTGGGTCCGAGGTTGGATCGTGCCCAGACGTTAAACCTCTAAAATAATTATTCTAGGTCTTAGGAATAACCCACCTTAGTTTCAAGGAAAACGAACACGTAAACTCACTCAAACACGATAAGACGCAAGAACACTTTCTAAGGCGCACCTTCCGAGCTGCCATGGACGTTCTTGGACGTTTGACCTCCAAACTTAACCAAACTTCACACAATGCCTAAGAACACTAAAGTAACTCATTTTAACTTTAAATTAATTCAAGAAACTCTCATGAGGCTCTAGTTCACCTTAGTTCATTTTGGGGCATTACATTCTCCCCAACATGGAATAACATTCATCCTCGAATAACACTTTAACTTTATAAACAACAAGGACTCACTTATGCTTTTTTTGGATCATTGTTACCCATTGTTTCATAATGTGTTTTATTGTATTGTACTATATTGTATGGTAGATACAATGTTTGGCTAGATTATATTGTTTGTTGTTATTTAGTAACATTTTAATTGCTTGGTTTGATTGTATCGTACTGTATTGTAATTTAAAAATTTACTTAAATATCCTTAATTATTATAGGGTATGAGGTGTGACTAGATTTAAATAATTAAAGTAAAGGTTAAAATAGTATTTTAAAATATTATGTAAAGATATAATTGAAAAAGAAATTAAGTAACATAGAGAACACATCTATTGGTTGTTCCATAAAAGTGGGGTTTCCATTGTTACGTAACAACAAAATTTAACAATACGGTACAATACATTTTAAGTAACAACCAAAACACACATTGTAGGTATAGCAACAATACAATACAATACAATGGATAACAATGATCCAAACATAGTGTTAGAATCACATAACACATTGCAATCAAGGGTCAAACACTCAAATCAAAGCATCAACTAGCAAGGAGCATCATTTCACACTTTCAAACACTTGCAACACAAACACTTCAAGCAAAACTTCATAAACTTCAGAACTCACCCATAACCTTCTTTTATGGAGGAACTACCTTCTCCAACATTAAACATGATCATATACAACATTTTTGCACACATTGAAACTTCGATTAAGACAAAATAATTTTTTCTCAAAATGCAAAATTATTACAGTGAACATTCACTATGTCACTGCCAAACATGGTAAAAATTTCAAAATTCCATTCTTTGATCAATTCATCAAGATGACATGATCATATGAACTATAAAGTCACATAAACTCATCTTATAACACCTTGAAATCATAATTCATGAAAAATACAATTTTCTCAAAATTGGAACTTCATTATAGTGAATTCAAAACATCATTATGTCACATGCTTAAAAATTTCATAATGCACCTTCCAAGCAACTTCGTCAAGATTGCATGACACTATGAGGGAAAAGACCACAGTAACTTACTCCAATGAGACTTGGTAAGTTTCACTAATTGCAATGTGGAGATTAGCATCCATACTACCACTCAAACTTAGTGACCCTTGAGTATTCTCTTGGACTAAGTACATTACATGCTATTTTACTCAACTCACTCTCCACCACTTAGGGTAAATCCATCCTCAAGGCCTCATACTTCAAAGAACCATTTATGTGTCTCACAAGGTAGGAACTCACACTACCCTCATCTCATGCACCTCAAGATTAAACATCAATCAAACAATTTAATCATAACACTTCCCTCTTCTTCTTTTTTTTGGATTCAATCCTAAAAAAACTCTCTTAAACATAACTCAATCTCATGGAAGAAAGCTCTCCCACTAGATATTCATACCACATTTTCTCCTTAGAACAAGCCTACACCACAACATCCACCAAATAACAAGAATGACTATTCAAACATTAACCACACAAGAGGGTTTCCCTCTACCCCTACAAATTTCCACATTCTTACAACATTCCTCAAATTCACGCCTTAAAGCATATCTACCGTCATTGAACATAATCACAAGATAACTCATTTATTCTCAAAAGCACTTTATTCATTCTTATAACTCTTACTATGCTTAGAACTACATCACCATAAAGTTTCTCATCACAACACTCCCAACCTCATAATTCACACCTATCCATAAATGGCATCACATCCCAAATTTCAAAACTTAACTTCATTTCTACTCTTTTAGCCACAAAACCATCATAACATCAAAACTCACCTTTTCTCTCCCTCAAACATAGAAACATCTCTCCTTCTAAGCAATCATACCTAGAATACAACCGGACAAGGGAACACAAGACAGAGAGACTTTATGGAGTTAAATTCTACGGAACGATTCAAGAGTAATGAAGAAAGTGAAACTCTATCGTCCTATAGCCTGTTGTCCATGGATATGTCGTGACTCACACCAATGACCAAGATGCCACTAGACGTGGCTTGTATGACTTTTAGACCTTAAACTATTTCCCAAAACCTTATGATCTGATACCAGATCTGTCATGAGCCGAAAGTACCCCTTAGAAGTTAGGAGGAACCCTCGTTTCGTGACAAGACGTACTTGACCCTTTGGGCTCTTGTACAATCCCTTCAACTAGCATTCATTACATAAGACATGAAAAGTAGTGCGGAATTAAAACTTCTAACGAACATTTAATATAAAAAGGAATATTTTATAAATACCTAGAAAATATCATCATCACAAGCCAAACGTAAAGAGACGACATAAATAACTTAGGGACACGACCCTTTACATTGAAATGAAATTCATAATAAGTCTTAACATAAGGAAACTAAGAAGAAAGAAATTATGCCCTCGATTATATGAGGACACTTTGTGCTGAGAGGAACTTTCCCAGCTTTGCCTTCTAGACTTCAACCTTGATTCCAACCTATACTTAGATAGTATAGAAAAGTATGGGGTAAGTACAAATAATGTACTGAGTATGGCAAATGCAAAAACATGCGAAATGAGACATTTTAGTAAAACACCATTTAATGTCAAATTAAGTAAAACATTCATGAACTTAGAAATAAGAAAACATAAGGAACATCATTTAACACTTTAAGGAGCATTTCCATAATTTTTAAACTAAAGGAACACTTTACAGAAACTTCCCAAAACTTCACAGTAAACTAAAAATGCCAATACAGTTAACTAATTAAGAATTTACAGTGAAACCATTTGAACATTTACAATATATTATTTAAAGCATTTACAATGTATGCAACTACAATAAACTATCCTATTCTAAGTGAGAGAACTTCCAAGGACAAGCAAAAGAGAAAGTGAACTCATTTTCCATAAGAGTTTCCCTACCTCGGAATTATCCTAAGCCTCACTAAGGTAAGACATAAAGGAAGTATGCATATGCCTCATTCAATACACACCAAATGAATCCTCAAGACTACCCTTTTAGAATTACTCAACTCGGGAGAAAGAATCCTCTCAATCAATTGCAAGACATTAATAGACACCCAAGTAGTACATTCTTTTAGAAGGTTTAGCACCAAGTCTTACCATTCGGAAGGTCCTACCTAGTGCAATGAGTAGATAGTGTCTCATACCACAACCTACCCTAAGTAGTGTGTTCTTTTATATGACTTTGTTCAATCAATTCTTTTGTGGGATTTAACTTAACCAACATAGACCATGAGAAATATACATGGAATCCCGATATTAACCCCTATTGGATAAGGGATCCTAACTTGCCTAGAATGAGGTCATTCTTTTAGCATTTACATGGCTTTGCCAATAGCTACACCTATGCGGGCGCATAGTTAAGGGTTAGTAGATTGCTACTAAGTAATTTATTCTCTACTAATGAGGAGTACTAATCTCAAGAGGTACATTGGAATACAACATCTTAACTCACGAAGTGTAATCCACCTCTCCTTCATATCCTCTCAGTGCAACGCATAACTTCCCACGAATTTTCTACATTATATACCATAGGTTTAGGATAACTAGTGAACATCACATCTCAACTAACAAAGGGCATTCATCCTCCAACCTATCTTATAAATCTCATGGGATGCAGTGGGGTTGCTACTAAACACTTCATCTAAACTCACGAAGAGCGTGCACCCCAAAAAAAAAACCCTTTAGGACATAACTTCACTTCATTGAGTCATTTAAGTGAGAGTGTATGTGTACATGTGAGCACACCTTGCACATAAGCTTAATTTCATTTACATTTCATTCTATACATGCTTAGACCTTCCTTCATCACATCACATACTTTACAAACTTCATATAATCATATAAGTCCTTTAGACATAATCCTTAACATACTTCATAACAAGCTTCATAAATAATTAACAAGAATAACTTCCTTCAAGCATATACTCTAGTCTACTTCAATTAATCACTTTGTAAGGCACATTTAACAAGAATAGAGTGTTTATCATCTTACTTAACATCACAAGCCTTAATAGCGCCATTCACAATAAACTAGTAACTTTTACATTCATACAATTCAAGTAAACACCGCCACCAAGAAGTTGGACCATACCACTCAATAGCATTTCGAAATAAAGATAAACGTCATAACCAACTTACCTTTTAATCCAAGATTTCATCACCTATAACCTTTTCTAAACATTTCATCATAATGTAGCCCTTAGGGAAGTAGCTAAGCAACAATAACAACACAAGAAAACCAAAGCTCATTTAACCCATTTCTTAACCAACCATTTGAAGAAAAGTTTTAACATGATCTCATTGAATTTTTCACTTTAAAATTATGAACTAACTTTAGAAATACCATTATTAAGTCATTATAAACGTTTTCATGCAAGACCCATATTTAGATTTGAAGATAGAGAAACTAGGGTTGAAAACTCATTTTGAAAATTCATTAGAAGGGACTCCTTGAATGGAAGAGAGTTAAAGGATGGATATCATACCTTACATAGAAGAAATAACAAATATTTTTGATGGAGAACGACCATACACATCCCTTCTAGAACTTCTTGACTTCTAGCTTCCATGGAGACTTGAGAGAGAATTCTAAAAGAGAGGGGTTTTTGGTTTTAGGAAGAGGGGTATAAAATGAGGTATTAAGGTTTATTAAACTTTAATATATCTAATAAACACTAAAACTAACGTCCTACGATCATACAAGACTTGGGGTGCATTTACCAAACACCCCAAGCCAAGGCAGCAAATTTACAGCTTTTTGGAAGTGGCCAATCAACGACCCAAGCTACTGGGCGTCGATGAGTCGACGGCCCGTGATGCTCGGCGTCGATGGCATCAGAGGATGGTGAAGGGAGTTTCTGAGCCTCCCACTAAGTAAGGAACGACCTCCCCCTAGTCGACGGGGCGTCGATGGACTTAAGCCAGTAGACTACTTCGTCGATTTGGCAGTGTCCTTGGCAGCTTTGTCCAAATCTTGAGCCCTTCATCTAGGCCCCTTATGGGTCCTAGGTGGGGTCGTTCCTGAACGTTAAACCCCTGAACTAAGTCTTCTAGGTCTTAGGAACATCCCACCATAGTTTCAAGAAAAACGAACACGTAAAACTCACTCAAACACGACAAGATGCAAGAACACTTTCTAAGGCACACCTTCAGAACGTCATGGACGTTTAACCTCCAAACTTCACAGAATGTCTAAGAACACTAAATTAACTAATTGTAACTTCAAGTTAATTTAATAAACACTCATGGGACTCTAGTTCATCTTAGTTCATTTTGGGGCATTACAATTATTTTTTTCTTTTTTCCTACTAACTTACATACCTAAATTAATAAAAAGGGAAAAGTTAATTTGTTTAAAAAGAAAATAAAATTTTCTTTTCCAACCAATATTTTGATCCCTATAATCATTCTCATCCAAAATTTTCATCTTCTTTTTTACGCACAGTGCCCACCCCACCCAGCCTCAACCACCCCTCTCTTTATGTACCCCTTTATAACTATTTCTTCTTATATATTGTCCTTCTTTTTTATTATGTAGATATATTCATCTCAAATATTTCAGTGAAGTTTCATTTGTTTCGATTTAAAAGATATGAATTGAACTTTTTTGGGTGAAAGTTTGAAATTATCTATTGTAATTGTGATGAATGATTACTAATATAAAGAATATTAAGGCAATGAATAGAAAGTTTTACTGCTATCAAAATGAAAGAAAATGGGTATTAAGCTTGTGTGAACGATGTACTTGTTGGTGCCGGCATCAATGCCGATGAAAAGAAAAATGGGTCTCAAACAAGAAGGCTTGGATTAATTCAAGAAAATAAAATATTAGTTTCTTAAAATTCTTTTTGAATTATTTAAATGAAGCTTGTAAAAAATTAGATTCAATACCACTTGTCATTATTTTATTGGTAGATATGTTAGTACATGCGAATGAAATACACACGCCTTTGTTATATAATTGATTGCCATTTAATGTCACATATATATATAATTCTTAAGGTTAAATTGTTCAATACGTACAAGTCTAAACTAAAGTGGCTAAGTGAAATATGCCGATAACTTTAAAGGGTTGCATATGACTTAAGCCTAAAGAAAATAAAACATCAAAAGTTATCAATGTATTAATACATAATCACTATTCTACATGAACAAAATCATCTTGGGTTAATGGAGTGAAGTGACTCTTAGGCTTTGGTGGATCATCTTTATCGCTCATATCCCTCATTGGCCTTATACTAGTTGTACTTCCATAACAATGTTGCACCTAACATATCTGAGCTTAGGAATATTTATATGGCAAAAAATTATAATAACGTCCATATTTAAGCTAAGTTTGAATTCAAGGTGTGTTTGTTTATAATCTTATCAAGTCTTTTGGTTTTTTTGAGCTAACCAACATAATTACTTGTGTAGGTGAGCTTAATTAGAAAAATGAGAAAGAGAATGGAAAAAGGAAAAAAAAAGATCCGAGTCGAAAAGAAGCAAGAAAAAAGATTGAAGAAACATCATTTAAGGCATCTTCGTGTCCTCTCCACGTCACAGAGAGGAATTTTAGTTTGGGCTAGTATATTTCTAGACATAGCACTTTGTATCCTCTGCGCATCGCGAAGAGGGAGTTTAATTTTGGTACACGAGATTCAAATTTAGGTAGAATATTCTGTGTAATTTCCGCGTCAAGGAGGTGAGCAAATGTGTTCGAATGGGAATTGAAAGTTGCTCCGTGTTGCGCCCCTGGTGTTATTTTGGCCATTTCCACTTTTAGTATAAAGAGTTTAATATTTTATTTTTACTAAACATTCTTTTTCATAGTTTTGAAGAATGACGACTGGGAGACCTTTTTCATCATTTTTTAGGGTTCTTTCCTAAACTCTTTACTTTCGATCTTTTTATGTTTATTAAACATTGCTTAATCAAATCTAATATTATAGTAGCTAAATACCCTAGTTCTAGGGTTGTGATTATAGGATGATTATAATTTATTACGTTTTCTTAGGATAATGTCAATTATCATATGAATCTTTCTTATGTTCATATTTTTTGTATTTCGTGCCTGGTCACCTTTGAAATAAACACATTGTCAAAATTGAACTCGGGAGATGAATAAGAGGATAGAACGTGAAGCATAAGGAGTATGATTTTCTCTTAATAATTAGGGTTAATTTGTATCTAGTATAGGAATATACCTAGAAATCATGCTTGGTCACTATACAGGAAGAAATCGTAATGCTTGGTGCTTGATATAGCCTATCTCCGCTCAACGATGTAGTTAGATTGTCATTATCATAGGCGATTAAAGGTTGAGAGACCAGGATCATACATTTAACCCTGTGATTCACTTATTCGATAGTTGATAAAAACCCATTTAAATGATATTAATTGCTTGAATCTTGATAAAAGTTGTAGCCCTAGACATTATCCAATTATTGTTTTAAATACTTGAAATTGAATTATGTATGTTATACTTTGTTTAATTAGATTGTAAACTAAATTACTTTTGAAATCTTCATAACACTTGTGCTTGGTTGAAAGTTGGTGAAATTAAGTATTCCAGAGGTAAGTCCTTGTGGGTACGATACTTGGCTCTTTATAAGAGCCACTTTAATACTTAGATGACGGCGTGCACTTGCAAGTGCGATTTGGGCGCAACAAGTTTTTGACGCCGTTGTCGAGGACTTTAGAATTAGGAAGTATTTGATTATTTTGATTTCTAAAGTTAAAAATCAAGGGTTGACAACTTGATCTTAGCGGCTCATTTGTTGCAGGTTGTGTTGAAAGTCCAACTGGACGTCGATCAAGGATTAGTAAGTTCTATAGCTAAACCGGAAAGATTCGTTCACTACTGGAGAAGGTAATGAAGACTCACTTACCCAATCATTCTTTAAATCCTTGAAATTAAATCGTGTTTTTATATTTTGTTTAACTCTTAGAATCATAAAACAAATCACTTTTGGAATCCGGATAACACTTATGCTTAGCTGAAAGTTGGAGAAATTAAGTTATTCTAGACGTAAGTTCTGTGGGTATAATAGTCGTCTCTTTATACGAGTCACTTTAGTACATGAACAATTACATGCACTTGTTGTGCAATTTATCCACAAGAATATCCGACGCTAAAATCTGTTTAATATGTCGTATTTCAGAAACTGCAATTTCAAAATAATGTTCATCAACTAAAACAATTTGCATGATACATGTTGAACTGGTTGAAATCATATTGGAACAAAAATGTGAACATAACAATTTAAGTATATGATACATAATTGCAATTACAAAGTATCTTACTCTTTAATCAATACATAATAATAAAAGGTATATTTCATATTCATTACAACTTGATAAACTAAAAAAACCGTCAAAATTTTGTATATGATATTAAGTATAAAATCATATATTCATTATGTGGTACTTATGTATTAAGTATCAATTATGTTAAAACATGATTCAATTTTCTGCATATTACAACCCATCACACAATTTGAACTTAATAATTTGATACATTCATAACAACAAATCAAAGAGAGAACAAAATTAGGATTTAATGTATTAACATAGTAGAATTAAATCAAAGATACATAGCAATATGAGAATCTCACTTTTAGATCAACGCGAAATTTTTGAAGTAACTAACAACAGAGGAAATCAAACATAAAAAAAAGTATCATTTTGGAAATAAATACCCTGGATAATGCAGATCTAGAAATTGCATTGACAACTTTTCTACCCCCTTTCTTCGGTGTTTTTTCACTTTCTCTTTGAAAGATAAAATAGAACATTGATTTGTCATAGTCAATGAATCAATAAGCTTTTATTTGTTTTACGTGCATTTATGATCATTAGAATCATAAATTTGATCAGTGCTAAATGTATCTAATTGAATAATCTCAATACTTTAAAAGAAGCATCTTTAATATATATAATGAAACTAATGAACTTTTTTTCACAAGTCCAGTAGCACGAATAAAACGATAACTGCCTACTGATAGATTTGAAATTGATTGACTAGAGAAAAACCTTTTAAAATTCAAATTGAAATTTAGGAGATAACTACTTAGATTATGAAAGTGGAAATAATGACAAATTGAAGGAGTGGTGAAAGGTGGGTTTGGAGTGGAGTGTAGAGTATTCATACGTTTGGGCTTCTGAATGAAAAATATTGATTTTTAAAATATTTTGAAATGATAGGAATACAATAATATATAGTAAATAAAGGTGTGTAGACAGGTAATTTTTCGTTTAAAATTAAAAGAGGTATAACAATAATGAGACATTGAAGTGTAAATATTTTATTTTTTTAGATATAAGTATTCTTTTCCCTTTCAAATACCACCTATTTTTTTCTTTCAAATTTGATACTTAGGGATGGCAATGGGCGGTGCGGGTTGTGGGGCGGATTGAGCTTAACCCGCAAATTTTTTAAACAACAACGCCTCACCCCTCATAACAACTTTTACATTTTCAATCCGCTCCGCATGAACTCGCCCACATAACTTTTTAAATATTTTTTCTAGCTAAATTGATACTATAAATAATATTCATAACAATAAATTCTTTTTTGGGAAAAAGACATGGTTTACCCCTGAACTTTATGTTTTGGAGCTAAAACACCCTCCGTTTAAAAAGTGGCTCATATATGCCCCCTGTCTTTATAGAAATGACTCATATATGCCCTTTTACTTAACAGATTCATATTTAATAAATTAAAATTTTGTTTTTTTACTTAACAGATTGATATTTAATATATTAAAAATTTATTTTTTTTACTTCAATTTAAGAAAATGTCATGTCACATTTAAAACGAAAAACCACATCCGCTCAAATTAACCCAACTAATTTCATTTCGTTATTTCCACTTCCAACGCTCAAATAAATAAAAAATAAAAAGAAATTCTGAGAATTCAGGTGAGCTCTAAACTAGAGTCAATCGATCTCAAAATTGTTAACTTACGACGAAAATTAGCATTTTTCACTAGCTTATATGATGCCGTAGATAAAATAGTAGTTGTTTTATCCCCGAGCTCTTGATAAATGAGAAGCACTTCTGCAGCGAGTGACTCTTGAAATATGATTTTCGCTCCAACGTGGAATGTCAATGAGTCATTCAAGGTTCTAACTCATTTTGAATGTTTCTAACATGTTCATTTCATTACTAAATGATACATAAGTTGACAAATCCATTACACAAGGCCTAATAAGATTCATCAAAAGTTGTCATAAATCATTACCATCCTTGTCTCCGTTTCATAATTTACCATTGGCTTCAATGGTGGATCTTCTTCATTCCCGATCTCAGGATCGTAGAGCTCACTAGGTCCTAACAAAACTTTTGATTTTTGTTTCTATTGAGGTGGAAACAATGAAATGAAATGGGTGGAGTTAATTAGAGTGGGTGGATTTATATTGTTTTTAATTGGATCGGGTGGGTATGGTGGAAGGTTGGGTATTTTAAAAACCATGTGTCATTTTCTTAAATTACAAGCTAAAAATGAATTTTTAATTTATTAAAGGAAAAAAGAATAAATATACCCCATATTATTATAAATGGTACATCAATACCCTTTATTATACTTTGCGGTTATATATACTCTTATTATTAATATTTTAGATTGTGTATAGAGAGCAACAATTCTCCATCTAAACGGTTCAGCTAAATTTATTTTAATTATTATCCATAAATTTAAAAACTTACCCATAATTAAACGACCCGATAATTTAAAAACCCATATAACCATACCCACATCATAACCCAAAGCACCAAATGCACTAAAATAATTTCATTGAATATTGCAGGGAATTCAATTTTTATTTACATCAATTTTGTGGTCAAATTCATGTCTCTCTAACATTTGCGAATCGAAACTGACAGAAATCTTGTAGCCGCCCGGGACGCAAGGGTGAAGGAAAGAAAACTGACGGGAATCTTGTAGCTATATTTTATCGAAATTTGCTTAAGATAAATGGGTCATGGGCAAGTCATATGGGTGGGTTTTAATTTTTGGATAAAATTAAAATAAAGTTATCCAAATTGTTTCGATGAAATCACGTGTCCCGCCATTAATCTCTAGGGTATACACAACCTAAAATATTAACGGTAAGCGCATACATAGCTCTAAAGCATAACAGAGGATATTGACGCACCCTATATAATAATTCAAGGGTATATTTGTCATTTTCTCCTTTATTCAATACTAATTTATTAGTTAAAAGGGCATATTAGCCAACAGCAGGGGGCATGGCTGCCATTTTCTAAATGGAGGGTATATCATCTCCAAATCATAAAGGTAAGGGTAAATTAGGACCTTTTCCCTTCTTTTTTTTAAAAATTTATATTAATTTAATAGGATAGTAACTTAAAACTTTATTTTTGAAAAACATGTAAAAAATTATTTTATTTTTCATTAAACCATTTTCATATGCTATCTCAAATACTTAAGTAGAATTATAGAATGATAAATAATATTCTCACTCTTATAACATGTAAAAAGTTAAGAATTAAAGTTGAACCCACAAGAAATCACATATACCCACCAGCATCCCAATTTCTAAAATCATTTTTGCATAATTTTCCCACGACTATCTCTCGCTCGAATTCATTCCCTCGTGGTTGCAAGGAAAGATTTTTATATTTGAAAATACACAAGTACCCCTCAACCTATGCCTGAAATTCCAGAAACACACTTATACTATACTAAGGTCTTATTATTCCCTAGACTTATTTTATAAGCAATTTTCTACCCTTTTCGACCTACGCGACACTATCTTGAAAAAAAAATCAACCTGCGTTGGACCCGCAAGATAGTGCCAGGTAGGCCAAAAAGGGGTAGAAAATTATTATAAAATAAGTTCAGGGAATAATAGGATCTTAGTATAATATAAATGTATTTCTAAAATTCCGGACATAGGTTGAGGAGGTACTCGTGCATCATCCCTTTATCTTTCTTACAAGGAAATAAAAATATTGCCTTGACCAAGTGATTCATGAAACAAAACAAAGTTGATGTTTTTCATTTTTCTATCTACAATTTCAGTATTTGATCATCTTGTTCCATGCAATGGAAAAAGGACATTGGCAACTCTTCTCGTAAAAAAAAAAAAGGCCGGCATGACAAATCTATTCTCATCAAGTGTTCACCTAAAAAAAAATTCACACCAGAAAAAGGACAAGAATATACTAATCACCAACAAAGTTACAATAGAAGGTTCTTTCATGAATCTGTTTTTGTAGTTGATCAGCAACTACTACGTGTGTGAGAGAGATGACAACAATATGTTGTATGCAACCTACTCTGAAGAGCATTCAGTCCCATCGTTGAACGAGATGGGAGGTCTATAACCTACACTGAGATTGCATATTAACGAGCATGGACGTTCCCATATAAAGTACCGTACAATACATTTGGCCCGGATAAATATATATTTTCTTACTGTTTCTAACTTGTGATGATTGAAGACAAATTGGGTAACAAAGATATGAAAGAATCTTTTCTTTTCCACCAAAAATATTATCCGAAAGGGATTCGTAATCCTCATCAACTCTTTAAACTTTCCCATGAGATCTCAATGCTGACAAGTTTATCGAAATTGCTGATACATAATCCTTACCACTAACTTTATGACAGCAAAATTTTGTATTCCCTAGCCACTTGATTGTATTCACCAAACAAGGTAAATGAAACATGCAACTTAACAGTCCTGCAGAAAAAAATACAAAAAAGGTGCATCTTAGTTCTCCACTACAATTAACATGACAATATTCGAAATTTGAAAAACGAAATAGCATACTGAGACACTTGCTATAATATGAAATATACCAAAAGTATCTGCATGTATAACCATTACAGGTACCAAATATGTGTTCGGCTCCAATTCCAGATTACAGTACTTCTACTATCGGGAACATCATATCAACAGACAAATTATCAGGCATAGTAAGAATTACATTAAGGTAAACTTTACATAGCATTCTCCTCTAAAGACTAAATTTACCAAGTACTCCCAATATCCATAGAGAAGACTTGAAACATAATGGATTAGGCAAATTATCAATTGCAGCCAAATGCAAATTGATTCATCCAACACTACCCAAATGTTTGACTGTCGGTGCAGACATGATTGACCGATGATACTGATGCATATGCAATATCTAATCACTATAAGTTAGTTCAATCTCACAATCAACCTTTTGTATCTTTCTGGATCATCAAAAGGGTCACCATCATCGTTAGTAAAAAGTATATTAGGAACTATTGGTGTACGACACAATTTGGCTCCCAAGTTTCCAGTTTATGCAAGTAGGCCACTACATACTTTCTTTGGGACTAGAAAATCCTTTTTCTTGCTACTTTGACGCCCAAGAAGTATTTCAACTGCCCCACTTGTTTGGTATGAAACTTGGCATGTAAAAACTTCTTGAAAGGAGAAATTCCTGCAAATTATCTCATGTAATAACAATATTGTCGACATAAACAACGAAAAGAGTGATACCAACTTTTGATCGTCCGTAGAGAACTCAGTGATCACACTTAATCTTCTTCAATCCAAATTCCTGAACTACATACTTAAATTTTCCAAATCAAGCACAACATGTTTGCTTTGGACCATATAGAGATTTTCACATATGACAAACTTCTCCATAATCCCCTTAAAACAAACCCAAGTGGTTGCTCCATTTACACTTCTTTTCACTGAGATCAGCAGGAAGAATTGCATTCTTCATATCCAACAGATTTGAAGGCCAATGTTGAGAAGCAACCAAGGAAATAAACAAGGGAACAAAGGTAAGCTTGCCTACCAGGGAGAAGGTGTCGAAATAATCCACCCCCATAAGTCCGAGCATAGTCTTTAGCCGCAAGTTTGGCCTTAAGTCTTGCGACGGGGCCGTCAAGATTAACTTTGACTGCAAATACCAATTGGACCAAACTAATTTCTTTCCTTTGGATAAACCCAGCAAATCGCAAGCGTGACTTTCATCTAAAGCATGTATCTCCTCAAGCATTACGTTATGCCATCCAGGGTGGTTCAAGGCATTCTTCACTAGTTGAGGATAGAGATGGAGTCTAGAGAGGAAATCAAAGCGCTAATAAGTGGTCATAAGAGACAAAATTAGCAGTGCAATATGTGAATTTGCACTAACATGTACCTTCATGAGGAGCAATAGAAAGGTTAAGAGTTTTTGGGGAATCAAGTGGTGAAGGAATTGTTTCATATGTTTTCCACCTCCTCGAGTAAACTTGAACAGTTGGCGGTTTTGTTGGTGCAAATGGAACAATGGTTGAAGGAACAGTAGTGGATTGGTGTTCAATGAAGTACTAAGAAACGGAAGAACAACATCATCTGAGTTTTGTCACAACATGAATGACCTAATAGACCAATCACTCATCTTTCTTCCCTGAATCGAAGATATGGGAGGTGCATAGAAGAATGGTGGTCTACGATAATACCACATCAATTGATGCCATATGTTTCCAAGTTCAGTAGATAACACCGATACCCTTTTGAAGGAGAAAATATCCCAAGAAAACACACTTCAATGCATACGGATCCAACTAGATAATAGGTGGTTGAACATCTCGAACATAACATGAGCTTCCAAATACCCCAAGTTCCATCGAAAATAGTGTCTTATTTGGAAAAATAACAGTGTAAGGCACATTACCAACAAGCACATTCGATGACACACAATATATTAGAAAACAAATAGTAGAGAATGCACAACTCAAAGTTGTTTAGGAACTGTCATTTGGAATAGAAGTGCCCGAGTTGTCTCAGGTAGATGCCTATTCTTCCTCTTAACAACTCCATTTTGAGAGGATATTTCTTGAGTCATTCCATCACTTCAAGAAATCATATTTTCTTGGCTAATTTAAACCTAAAATCCTTTACACTTCTCCAGCCAATTTCTCATGTGGTTGAATTGTTGTCCAACAGTCACTAAAAATAAACCCGAGGCATGAAAAACAAAAGAGAGGAAATTTGTATGGTCCATCAGAAGTCAGGTCTCATAAATTAACAAAAACAAGAATTTCGGGAATCAAACAAGACTGGTTTATTGGGTTCAGATGAGAAACAAAAAACTGCAAAGTACCTTGCATGAAGGTAGTGCATGGACATATACTCAATGCCAACCACATGCTGTTATATAAACTCCAAAGAAAACTATATCTGATAATTGTTCCGCACTCCAACGCTAAAATCATATTACAGTTAACAACTCCACATGAGAGATCTGACTTGCCATCTAAACAAATAGAAGAGTCCAAACACTCAGTCACCATTTTGGGCTGCTGGATTTCTACCTTTAATCAGCTGCTTCAAACAGGAGAGAGACATTCAAAAACAGTAGGTTTTTATTAGCAAGACCAACTTGTCAAGATGAAATATTAATAATATGAACTAAAAAAATGGTGCCATCTCGTATGAAAACTTGAATGATCCCATTGAGCAGGAAAAAGTATCAAAATCCCAATGCCAGGTTAGAAGATAGAACCTTATAGAAGTACTTCCTCCGCAGTTTGATGGCAGTCCGTACACACCTCTTGACCCGAATCTTTAACATATTGTCGTTGAATATCTGATACATGTTCAACATATAATTATTAGTAAATACTAACAATTTAACCCCAACTAATTTATAGTATTCATGTGATGCGTACATGTGTGTAAACTCCAAACAAATTCATAATTCATAAGACATGCAAATACAAAGAGAGAGAGAGAGAGAGAGAGAGAGAGAGGGAGGTGCCACAAAATAATTCAAGACTAACTTCCACATCGGATAGCACCAAGGTAAAATGAGGAGGCATCTGAAAAACCAGCCAAAATGACAGAATAATCAATCACCGCCCCTAAAGAAGATAACAACGCCATGTTCATGAAGTGAGGTGAAGTCCAAGGTCCATCAGCATGTTAATATAGTAAATTGATATATCAACGGTAGGACATACACACTTTAAAATATAACAAGCATGATAAAAATAAAAATAATCTGGCATCTTCAAAATTTACTTTTAACCCTTCAGCAGCAAATAGAGATGCATTAAGTTCCTGTTGACTACACTTGGACTTACATACACAAAGCAATTTTTAGGGAAGTAATGGTTAATCACGAGTTTATAGATACATCACAGCATGCTCATAAGTTACACAACTAAGGAGGAGGTTTCAGATGTAATGCCAAAACCTGACATTTTAGCATAATAACTAGCTAATGTTTTGGAAACACGTTCCACGAAACAATTAACGATATTAGTAGCTAAACCATCAGGATCAAGTAAAATGAAAAACAAATAAAGAAATAAATAAAGAGAAATCTTCACTGCAACAAAATGTTTTTGTCTGTAGTAGTGTAATCTAGTGACTAGTTATAAGAAGATTTAATAGGAAACATACGCAAATTCTTGTGGAGTCCAAAACAAAAAGGAAGAGACTAAATAAACAGAAAATAAGCACCACCACATAGAGTTGCTGAACTGATCACTTCACATTACCTTTCAAAATCAGAATGACACATAAACCAAAGTAATTAACAATGAAAAAAACGGAATCACACAATTAAAAGCATCCATTCAACGATCAGTATAAAACACAGTCGATGTTAAGTTAAATAAACCTGCCTTTATAAGATCATCAATTGAGTGAGTTTGTTTAATGATCTTCTGGTGATTCATGACAAGAATAGCTGCTACACAAAAAACTGGTAATTCATCAACAGTACTTCTTGTTGATGAGACTATATTAACACTGTGCATGCCACTACTTTTGGACCAAAAATTCTTTGTAAGACCACAAAATGGATGAGCTAAGGAAAGCTTCATCCCGTTGTTTGCAGAGACAGTACGCTCTCCACTTCCATGTTTAGAGGGTGAGTCATCCTTTGAATCACTATTGTTATTCTCAACAATTTCTTCTCCTGATTCAGCCTCAGATTCCTTTGGAATCTGAATGACCAATATTTCAGGGCAGTTCTCCTCAAGACGAAAAGCAACTGATTCATCAAAATCTGCAGCCCACATCATCTGCAAAGTCCAAATAAGTTAAGCAGATGAATAATAACACAAAACATCTAATGATACTTTTTTTTTTGAGAATTGGTAAACACAGAACATCTAATGATATTGAAGAGAAAGAAGACATGCTTGTGACCAAATGGAACAAAAACTATCCATATTAAATATCAATAATATTGCATGACAATCGTGTTGAATGGAATCTTAGTCATATGAGATCTCTGAACTCTATTTTCGCTCCTTTATAATTCTTTTCCTTTTCCTTTCTACAAATCTTCACAATGATATGTTTTTTAGAGTGTAGATGATGGATATACATATAGGATAAGCCAGTGGTGATAAATGGTAGAGAGCTTGAAGGGTGATACAGCTGTATCCCTGAAATGTTGAACAAGGCTAACTTAGCTGATTATATGGCTACTCCCAAAAGATGCTATAAAGCTAAATAGTAGATAGAGCTAAATTTGGGATGTATATTATTAATAGACATGGCAATGTACTTTTCAATCATCTCTTTGTCTATTCATAGGAAAATAGAAAGAGACGTAACACAGAAATTAGAACTCATTAAGAAAAGGGTCCAAGTATCAAATCCATCAAATTACAAGAAAACTGCTGACGCTATAGTACTTTTCCTGCTAAAGGGTTGGTGCTTCCTCATTAGGGCATGTCCTTTCACCTTGCAACTAACATTCCAATTGTCGATAAAAACAGAAACACAAACCTCCCACATACAAAGAACCTCATTAAAAGATAATTCTCGGCGGAAGAGCACCAACAGCATCCGGAAGGCGAAGTGAAGGCTTTCAGCACCTATGCTTGACAAATGAGAAAACATTTCACGATCTGTAAGTTCCACAATATGCCATAGAGCTTCCAATTGCTTCATGACACCAGTTGGCCCTTCCATCTGAAAGTTCTCACGCTGAAGAAAAGGAAACACTAAATAAAGTCACAAGCACCAAAAGAAAAGGAAAAACAATGAAGAACTAAAGACTGAAATAATGCATGAATTGTTGTTTCTGTACAGACCATTCTCCGTAGAAGCATCTCAAAGCACCAGAATGCATCAGCATTATCCTCAAACAGAACAACAAAAGGAGACAAGAGATCACTCATTCCTAGAAAATATAATAGAAGAAAATACAGGAATTACTTTAAGAGCTTTGAAATGATACAGCAAAAAGAACTAGAAGAAAAGGAACAACCTTGGCAATATCCCGTTGCCGGATCAACCCATGCATAAACAGCCAGGATATCTGACATTCTAGCCAAATTTTTTCTATCCTCATAGAATTCAAGATGGCTATCTGTTCTGACTACATCAACAACTAAAAGCCAAAAAGGAAATTCTATTTCAATACCATTAACATCGAGGTAAAAGAAATAAATTTTCTGTAGGAAAGAGGTGACCACTAATGCTGAACTTACCTATCTGATGTAATGTCCAGAGCCATTCCGACACCCTTTCATCACTGAAACCACCTCTTGGAGGTGTTCTCGCATTCATATTTGGTGTGTCGGGTGCATCAGATATTCTGAGTTTGGTAAGAATCTCTGTTTCACGTTCTTGGAATTTTCCAGACCATGACACTGAATCCGGCCCATTAGGATGAACCCTCTCAATTTCAGAGTTCAGGGAATGAGACACGTCATATGATGAGGAAACATTTGCTTCTGCGACTAGATCTGCATTATTATTTATTCTGAAACTGTGCATCTTGTCTTCTCCATATTTCAATTTACGCCTTGCTAAATTTCTCTTACCATATGACCTATGACCTTTTTTATTTTTGATACTCTTTCCAAATAAATCAGTCACAGGTAAGGCAGGAAAATCAAAATAGTTCTCATTTACCGATTCTGATTGACATGCTTCACCCCCAAGTTCGTTGGATCGGCAGTAGTATGGACCCAAAGTAGGCACAGAAGAGAAAGAGTCCAATGCTGCCCCATCTGTGCTTCCCCTTGCACTTATAAGGTCACCGGAATCAGTAGAGCTTTCCTTTTGATGTGTATGTGGTGTGTCTATACAATTATTATCAAAATCACTGTAACTGTATAAATTGTCAGTATTTACATCAGAAGCTTGACTAATCTTGACATCAGCTTCTCTTTGGCAATCATCTTTGGAACTTGTTCTCATGTCCATGACCTTGGACCCAACAACATATGCAAGGGAACCAGTTCCTACACTGGAATGCATTGCTTGGCACTGCTTTATGAGGTCTCTGTAGCGTTCCCTGAGGAGATATTATGGATATACAGAAGTTCATATGTCAAAGTTCGTTATTTGGAAAAGTGAAAAAATCTCTCTTAGGTCCCTCTTTTTGCTCATGCAACTGGTACACTTTCTATGACAAATAAAATTACCCCCTCTTTTAAAACACAGAAAAAGAAATAACAAATGAAGGAATTAGAATCCTTTTCAGAACTAAGAAGTCCCTCGCACAATGGATATTTGAGAATAAAGCTAAGATAATTTGGTATGTCGGATATAACAAGCATGAGTCTGAGTCCTCTACAATGCATTGGACAACTTTGCTCGCATCTTTCATGAATAAATTACTATAATGGATATGCAGATGCTAAAAGTGAGGACAGAACAATTAAGTGGGGATGTGAGGGGTTTTCAGAAGGACAGATGAGCCATTAAAATGTTGGGATCAAGATACAATAGATTCCCCGAGGAAAAAGTGGGATGGGAGTCATTCTCTAAGACACTGAAGATGTTGAAGATATAATTCAATAAATAATACGAAGATTTTAGACAAGATATCAGTCTTTTCTAAATTATTATATTTATTCCTCTCTCTATCTCTTGCAGTCCTTTTTCTATTTGATATAATTTTCGTCTCTCTGCCTCATTATTCTACTTCACTGGATTTCCTTTTTCTAGTAACAGCAATTTAAATGGAATCATCTGATGAAAGGAGTGACCCAGCTTGAACTTATGGAAGCAAAGTTCAATCCAACGTATTTCATAACAAGGTTACCGATGAAGCGTGTAACCATCTCATCAAAAATCTTAAATGGTTAGAAACAGCACATTTTTATTTACTTAATTATATTCTCAACATGCCCCCCTCCATGTGCAAGCCTGAAATATTTTCATGAGCCAAGTACGTGGAAGTTCATTTTGATAATGGGTGTTGGTGAGATTCCATCCTGGGACCTCTGTCTGCTCTAAAATATCATGTTGAAGTGTGTCCCTATCTTATCTAAGAGGTTAAGTTGTTCGAGAGAGTACACATTTATTTACTTAATTATATTCTCAACAGACATCGTAGAGATGGTAATAGCAACGTCATATACCGTCCAAAGTACAAAGAGCATGTTAAGGAAGATTTAGGAAAGTATGTTGAGAAAAAATATGAGATAAGACATCAAATGAATCATCAAACATTCGTGACTAATCTTGATGATGAGGATAATTAAATGAACGAACATGAGGGTCATGATTTATCAACACCCTTTCTCTCAAGAAAATAAATAAAAGAAAAGCGTAATATTTCCTTCAACTTGTAGATGTGTACCGGTGGTAGGTCCTATAGAAGTTTATTTCACGAAGAATCTGAAGGATGTGGTCAGGCAAACAAAGAGTTGAACATCCCATAGAATTGCCAAGAAGACTTTGACGGATCGTGCAGTTGCAATGTATGTTTACACGATGGATGAATGGTGTTGGGCTTCCTTTTTCAACTGTGTCAATTTTATGGATAGCTTTCAATTTTTGTCGAGGTTGTAGGTTAACATGCTCCAAGAACGAAGCACCACACCAAGTTAAAGTTTTGTATCGCAAAAAAGAGGTGCAAGGAGATGAACAAAATTGTTGAGGAACCAAAAGTACAGTAGAACAAGATTGGATGTTTCATATGATGGATAAGTGGATAGCAGGAAATGAAAAAATTATCAGCATAGTGTTTTAAATTCTACAAAAAGCTAGAAGATATCAATGAGAGGATAAAGAATTGAAAACTCTTAATGAAGTACAATTGCAAGTTTGAGCACACATCAAATGGCACCGTTAACCATGATATGCAATATACAATGTAGTCCTTTAGAATTAGGGAGAAATTATTCTCTTAATAGTTTCTACACTTTCTTTAATATTATTAGTTTTCTCATATGTAGGTCATTGAACAAATCATATTAAGTGTTATGCACTCTTTTAAAATACTTCTCTTTTGTTTCTGATCTATCCTCATTTAAGGTTTTGCAATTGTTAGTTTCCGCATAACACATTGTTATGTTCGAGCAAATGGTTCAATGTGGTCGAAAATTGGTTCAGAGCAAGTTCAGCTCAAGTTGTAACCAATTTGCCAATAAAAGAATTGTCAAAAAAAAGATTGAAGTACAACATATGGAGATAATTTTCAACAATCATGTTGCTACATCTTTAAAAACTATTTTAAGTCATGCTTACTTTTAACACATGGGCTCTAATTTTCAGCTCATGCTTACTTTTTAATGCATAAGCTTCACTTTCTACTCTTACTTACTTTCAACACTTGGGCTCCAATGATCAATCCATGTTTACTTTGAATGCATGGGCTCCAATATTATCCCTATACAAATGACACCTAGGCCTAAGTCCTAAATCAACTCCAAAAGCTAGCTCATGAGGGAGAATTGTCCAAATCTAAACAAATGGACCACTCCTTCATTCCCCAATCGATGTGGGACTCTGACCCACTCACCACCTTCACATCCACGCCCAACTAAAGCGTAGATTAAGAGCCCAAATAGGGATAATTCCGACTCTAATACCATGTAAAGATATGACACATTGATCTAACTCAACTTCAAAAGTTGACTCAAGAGGGACGGATTGCCCAAATCCATATACACAAACCACTAGTTCATTAAGTGTAGGATATTTACTTACATTTGATAGACCACTAGTAATTGTATAAATACATGTATTTCCGAAATAGTGAAATATAAGCTCTTGAATTCCATATATTAGTTACATTGTATCAAAGCCAGATCTTTGGCTTCGCCGGAGTTAGCTTTACTCCTGTACACCGTTCTCCTCTCTAACATCACCCTGCCTTTTCCAGCCTAAGAATTTTGTGGTCCTCTTAGTTAGATCTAGTCAGATCATTTTTTTTTTGCTTCGATTCTCTACATCGTTTCTCGAATTTAATCTATAAGTGGTTATTTCATTGCCAATTTCTACTTGCTTCTCTAATCTAATATATATAGATCTATAACTAATATATAATAATGGTAATTTCTTTTGAAGGTTCTACTCTTTGATTTCGGCGAGAGGAACTTTAGTTGAGGGATCATATTAGTCCTCTTTTTGTTTGAGAAGAACCTGATTAAGTCCTCTGCTTTATTTCAGAAGATTTGTTCTCTGTTTTGTTTGAACTTGTTCAAATTAAGTGTTGGAAGTAATTCTTCGATTTTCATCTTGTGCCTCTTATTGGTTGGCTGATATTTATGGCTAGGGTTTCTATTTTGTGAAGTTCGGTTATTCAATTTTGTTGGTAGAAGTTCTTGATTGAAAAAAAGGAACAAATCTCGGTCCATGCTTCAAGCTCCAAAGTTGCCTTGACATTAGTGGTTGATTTTGTGTAAGTTCCCTAGTTGAAGTGTAAAAGGATAAAGTTCCCTAGTTAAGGGTTTTGAGCTGCAGATCTATGTAATTAGTTGCTAATTAGAAATAAAGAAAAAAGATAAAAACTTTCTTTAAGCAAAACCCATTTTTTGGTTCAAACTTTTAACTTTTTGGTTCCTCTAAGCAAATGGTGTGTTGGATTGTTTTATTTTTCACTTTACTTGGGAAAAGGAATAGCAACAAGAAAAAAGAAATGTGAATTATTAGTAGTAATATTGTCTGTGTGTTCAGACATTACAATGTTTCAAGTGGTTTACTCGATTGGAGTTTTATTTGTGTCTAAAAAGACCTGGCTTGGGTATATTTTAGCTTTGGAGGATTCTCAATGAATTTATTCTGATACTTGCTATGAATATATTAGTTAGGAAAATGACTGCCTCTGGTCCATTATCAGATAAAATAGTTTTGGTTTCGGCTAGGAGTGTGCTAAATTCTCTCAACATCAAAAATCATTAAAGGATCCACACTTCAATTAATGTCTTTCTTGAGCAAGATACAACATGTCTTATCACCTCTTCAAGTAAATGGGTGATTGATTTAGATGCCACAAATCACATGACATGTAATCCTAATATTTTTTCTAGCGTTTGATCAGACAAAGCAACCTCTCCAGTTAGATGATGGATCAACTTGTAAAAGTGGCAGATTTGGAATAGTTCAAGCACCCTCATCGATTGCCCTATTATTTGTATTTAGTCTACCAAAGTTGCCTTTAATTTGATTTTTGTTAGCAAAGTTACCCCAGACCTTATTTTGATCATTGTTTGTTTCGTAATCGTACCACGAATCAGGTTATTGCTTAAAGATATGTATCCAATTAACTCTACATACTTGATGAATGAGGACTCGGTCAGTTGGCTGATCTAGTATCGTGGCTCCATCAGAAATGTTAGAATAGAATATGTATTTCCTACTTAAAATAGGAATAGGAATAGGAATAGGAATAGGAATAAGAATAAGAATAAGAATAGGATTCCTAGTTGGAAAAGTATTCTAATGTAGTGTCTATAAATAAATAAGGTCTCAATGTAAAATTTAGATACAAAATTCAACAATATTTTTTCCCATATATTTCTCACATGGTATCAGAGCATTTAGAACTTCAAGTCACTGGTGTCAAATTCCGTTGACGACGGTGGGACTGATTTGCGGCATCTTTCGTTCTGAAGGGGTTGTGCAAAAGACAACACCGTCTCGAGGCTCGGGAAGCTCAGTTGACCAAACCCCAACCAGACCCACCGGAAAATACCCCTCCACGTGCCCCCACGCGACGATCAGAGGTGGGAATTTTCCAGCGAAATTTGTTCATGCGTCGACGAGTGAGTGCTTCTCCGGTTACTTTTTTTCGAGAATTTTTCTTCTGTTGGGGTCGCCCAGTATTTCCGACCAGTTTTCTCTAGATCCAATCATCGAATTAGGGTTCCGGTGATTTTCGTGCCGTTTCGGGTAAGATTCCGGCGACATCAGAATTTTCAGACAACTATGGGCAGATTTCGACAGCTTCCAATATTTTCAAACTAGTGTAGAACTTCTGGCAGTTTCCGACATACATACTAGTCTATGGGAAATAGACGAGGGAGAGAACGTTTTGGAAAACTCGATCCAGGTGTAGTCATTGTCATAAACCCAGACACACTCGTGACATATGTTATATTTTGCATGGTCCACCACCCAATTATGATACTGTTGTTCTAAAAGAATGTAGAGAGTTCATTCGGTATCATGCAAATAAACAAACGTCTCCATAAGTAGTTTTGGTTGCACAACCTCATGTTTCTGTTGCGGGTAATTCTTTTACTTGTGTGTCACACAGTCTAGCACTCTTGGATCATGGGTCATAGACTCAAAGGCTTCTGATCATATCTCTGGTAATAAATCACTTTCGTCTGATATTGTTTATTCACAATCTCTTCCAGCTATTACTTTAGCCAATGGGATCCAAACAAAACCAAAAGGGGGAAAAGACAAACCCGTATCTTC
The DNA here is from genome assembly GCF_036512215.1 of Solanum lycopersicum. Taxonomy (NCBI): domain Eukaryota; kingdom Viridiplantae; phylum Streptophyta; class Magnoliopsida; order Solanales; family Solanaceae; genus Solanum; species Solanum lycopersicum. The sequence continues at coordinate 22,842,495 of NC_090802.1, forward strand.
TGTCACCCTAGACTCTGTTCTTTATGTCCCTCGTTCTCCGTTTAATCTAGCATCAGTTAGTCGTTTGACGAAATCCCTACATTGTAGCATAACTTTTTTTGATGATTTCTTTCTCATGCAGGTTCAGAGTATAGGACAGATGATTGGAACAGGGCATGAATCACAAGGCTTGTACTATCTTACCTGTTCTAATTCCCTAACAGCATGCTCCGTTACAAATTCCCCAGATCTAATTCACAAATGTTTGGGACATCCAAATCTATCCAAACTGCAAAAGATGGTGCCTAGTTTGTCTAGTTTACCCACATTAGATCGTGGGACTGATTTGCGGCATCTTTGGAAACACACTCATGCTACATTTTCACGTAGTACTGAGGGTCGTTTAGTCTATTTTTCAATTAGTTCATTATGATATTTGGGGTCCTAGTAGAGTCGGTTCCACCTTTAGGAATTCGTTATTTTGTTAATTTCATTGATGATTATTCGAGATGCACTTGGGTTTTCTTAATGAAAGATCGTCCTGAGTTATTTTTTATATTCAAATGTTTCTTTGCTGAAATACAAAATCTGTTTGGTGTTTCTATTCGTACTTTTCGTAGTGATAATGTCTTAGAATACTTATCATCCCAGTTTCAGGAATTTATGTCTCACCACGGAATCATTCACCAAACATCTTGTCCATACACTCCTCAACAAAATGGTGTCGCAGAAAGAAATAGACATCTCATAGAGACTGCTCGCACTCTCCTCATTGAATCCCATGTTTCATTGCGCTATTGGGGCGACGCAGTCCTTTTATCTTGTTATTTAATTAACAAAATGCCCTCTTCTTCTATTCAAAATAAGGTTCCACATTGCATACTGTTTCCTTAGTCACATCTCTATCCTATCCCTCGTGTCTTTGGGAGCACATGCTTTGTTCATATTCTAGCCCTAGGGAAAGATAAATTAGCTCCTCGAGCCCTCAAATGTGTCTTTCTTGGTTACTCTAGAGTTCAAAAAGGGTATCGTGTTATACACATGATCTTCATTGATACCTTATGTCCGTTGATGTTACATTTTTTTAGTCTCATCCTTATTATACATCTTCTGGTCATCCTCATGTATCTATGGTCTTACCCATACCTTAAGTTTTACCTGTGCCAACCTTTGAAGAATCTATGGTTACTTCTACATCTCCGATTGTAGTGCCACCACTACTAACGTATCATCGCCGTCCACGTCCAGCCCTAGTCCCAGATGATTTATGTCATGCGCTAGACCCTGCTCTTACTGCGGACTTGACTCCTCCTAGCCAACCACTTGTACTTCAAAAAGGTATACGATCCACTCATAATACTAATCCACATTATACCTTCTTAAGTTATCATCGTCTATCATCACCCCATTATACCTTTGTGTCCTCTTTGTCCTCTATTTCCATCCCTAAAACTACAGGTGAGGCACTTTCTCATTCTGGATGGAAACAGGCTATGGTTGATGAGATTTCTGCTTTGCATAAAAGTGGTACTTGAGAGCTTGTATCCCTTCCTGCAGGTAAATCTATGGTTGGTTGTCGTTGGGTTTACGCAGTCAAAATTGACCCAGACGGGCAGGTTGATCGACTTAAGGCTCGTTTTGTTGCCAAAGGGTATACTCAGATAATTTGGCTAGATTATACTGACACTTTCGCTCCTGTGGCTAAAATAGCATCTGTCCGCCTTTTTCTATCTATGGCTGGCTAAAGATCTTGGCAGATTGAAGTATTTTCTAGGTATTGAGGTTGGTCAATCTAGTCCAGGTATAGTTATTTCCCAACGCAAGTATGCCTTAAACATTCTTGAGAAGACGGGAATGATGGAATGTAGACCTATTGACACTCCTATGGATCCCAATGTTAAACTCCTTCCAGGACAGGGGGAGCCACTTAGTAATCCTGAAAGGAATAGACGGCTCCTTGGAAAGTTGAATTATCTCACAGTGACTAGACCTGACATCTCTTTTCCTATGAGTGTTGTAAGTCAGTTTATGACTTCCCCTTGCCAAAGTCATTGGGAAGAAGTGGTTCGTATTCTACGATATATAAAGTTAGTTCCTGGTAAAGGACTAACTTTATATAGCTGATTGGGAAGATCACCCTTTGACAGACATTCGACATATGAATATTGTGTTTTAGTAGAAGGTAATTTGGTGTCGTGGAAGAGTAAGAAACAGAATGTGGTTGCTCAATCTAGTGCAGAATCAGAATATCGAGCAATGGTGACAACTTGTGAGCTAGTTCGGATCAAACAGTTATTGGGAGAACTAAAATTTGGCAAAATTAATCAGATGGAACTCGTATGTGACAATCAAGCGGCTCTTCATATCGCATCCAATCCAGTGTTTCATGAAAGGACTAAGCACATTGAGATTGACCGTCACTTCATTAGAGAAAAAAATACTCTCAGGAGATATCGTTACAAAATTCGTGAATTTAAATGATCAGCTTGCAGATATCTTCACCAAGTCCCTCATAGGTCCTCGTATTAATTACATTTGTAACAAGCTAGATACATATGATTTGTATGCACCAGCTTGAGGGGGGATGTCTGAATAGAATAAGTATTTCCTACTCAAAATAGGAATAGGAATAGGAATAGGAATAAGAATAAGAACAGGAACAGGATTCCTAGTTGGAAAAGGATTCTAATGTAGTGTCTATAAATAGGGTCTCAATGTAAAATTTAGATACACAATTCAATAATATCTTTTTCCCAATATATGTCTCACAAGAAACACATCGTCAATTGGGACAACCTTCTCTACCTCTGCTAAAGAAGTTATGTCCTCAGTTTTTCAGAGTATTTCTTCATTGGAATGTGAGTCATGTTTGTTTGCAAAATATACAACTCTGTAGGTCCAAGAGTTAATAAGCAGGCTGAGTTAGTTAATTTTAGTGTTTCGGGACCACATCATGTCATTTCCAAAATTGAGCACAAGTATTTTGTCACTTATGCAGATTATTTCTCTTGGATGACTTGAATTTAATTTATAATGAGCCGCTCTAAAGTGTTTACTCACTTTAGTGCCTTCTATGCTGAAATTAAAACTCAATTCAATGCTTCTATGTGTATTCTGAAGAGTGATAATGCGGAAGTATACATGTCAAAATTGATTTGGTCCTACGTGAGACAACAGTATTCTCCATCAATCTCCATGTGTTGATACACCATCTAGAAATGGAGTTGTTGAGCGAAAGAATAGACATCTTCTTCAGACAGCTTGTGCCTTCTTATTCCAAATGAAGGTTCCTAAACAATTTAGGCCAATCCGGTCACAATGACTAGTTTTCGAATTAATCACATGTCATCTATTGTACATGGTGGTGATATGACTTATCATGTTCTTTCCAAACAAGTCAATATTTCTAGTGGAACCTAAGGTGTATGGAAGTACATGTTCCGTTTAAGATGTTCGATCATTCGTTAACAAATCAGATTCCCACATTGGAGTGTGTTTTCTTGGTAATATTCTTGCCTTTAGGAAGGTATAAGCATTATTCTACTGGACTTGGAAAATATATGGCATCAACATAGAACATCTCCAACTCAACTCTATTTTACTCTTCATTTCCCTATATTTTAAGAGAAAAATTGAGAATTGGATCTCCAACCACTCACCCTCTAAAAAGCTCTCTATTCTCTATTTATGGAGAACTACTATTCATCCTCTCTATTTCACTTTTTCATTAATTTAATATTATTTCTATCATTTGTGACTAACATATTATTTTTCATATAACACTATTAATTAAATTTCTAATATTTCTAATTCTTTTTTAATGTAATTTAATATTTTAAAAATTATACTTATACTACTTTTAACCTGAATTAAAAATATTTCAATTTTTCTTTCAATTTTCATCACTTTAAGAGATAATTATATATTATTATTGACTTTCACTATGTAGAACGCACAAAATTTAAATGATACAGTGAAAAATTCAATTTAAAAATACAATACATGACACAATAATTTAAATACATGATAAAAATACAACGCATAACATAATACTTTAAAAAATCACAAAAATAATTTAGTAATCTAGTTGGTCGTTTTAAGATTTAACAACACTTGGAAAAAAAATTAGTGTATGATCAAGAAAATTGTTGTGTTTGTTGATTTCTTTTTCTCAATTATACGTAGTTCTTTAAAATTTTTGTATAAAATATAATTTTATATTGAATAAACAATTTGAAAAGTAATAATTTTATATTGCATGAAAATTGTAGAGTGATTATTTTGAAAAAAAGAACGAATGATTTATATTATGAAATAAGAAAATTAAATAGAAATATAAATAATAATATAATATTGAGGAGAGAAAAAGATTCTTTTTTAGAGAAAAAAAAAGAAAATTGGTTGGAGTTGATTGTCTGAAAAAATAGAAAACTCTATATTGGAGAGTAAAATAGAGTGTAAGATTGGAGATGCCCTTATGTGGTATCAGATGACGTTCTTTCGTTTCTTAATACTTTTATTGAGCACTTATCCACTATTGTGCCTTCAATAGTTATTCTATTTGCGCTAGCAAAAGTGCCAATTGTTCAAGTTTACTCAAAGAGAAGAGATACCAATAATACATGTCTTGCACCAATTCCTTTATCATCAAATTTTCCTCCGCCTGATACTTCAGAAAACACTAACCTCCAAATTGCTTTTCGTAAAGGTACATGTACTTGCAAATCCACATATTCAATTACTTAATATGTTTCCTATAACCGCTTACCCTCCACATCTAGATCTTTGATTGCTTCTATAGACTCCATCTTGTACCTAAAGCAGCGAAGGAGGCTTTGAGTCATTCTAGATGGTCTAATGCAACACTTGAGGAAATACATGCCATAGAGAAAAACCACTTGTGGGATTCGGTGGATCTACCCAAAGGGAAAAAATTAGTGACATGTAAGTTGGTCTTTTTCGGTTAAAGTTGATCCAAATGGTTTTTTGGCAAGACCGGTGATTATTCCTCACAATTTCTCCTTGTGATGCAGTGAAATCATGGAAATTAGGATCTCAAGACGCAGCACCACCTATAATGCAAGGAATAACAAACTTACATCATGATATCGTCTTTTTAGTTATTCTAATTTACCAAAGGGTATGCTCAGACATATGGAATGGATTATTTCGGCACCTTCTCCCAGATGGCCAAACTCTATTTTGTCTGCTTGTTCATACTCCAGCTACTTTTGAGGATTGGCCTTTACATTAATTAGATATCAGGAATGCATTCCTTCAAGGTAATTTTCGAGAGAAACTGTATATGGAGTAACCACCCAATTTTGTTGCTCAAGGGGAAGTATGGCTTAAACAGAGCCCTCGAGCTTGGTTTGGCAAGTTCAGTGAGATGGTTCACGATTTGGACTGAAAATGAGAATTTGATCATTCAATCTACCAACAGCTTGCACTATCCTCCTTGTTGTATATGTTGATGACATTGTCATCACAGGAAAACATTAACATGAATCTTTTCCCTTTAAGTCTTTCCTACATACGAGTTTACATACGAAGGACTTCATCCAATTGAAATGCTTTTGTAGAAGCCAATCAAAGCAAGGATGGAGTTCTTCTACCTTAGAGAAAGTAAATTCTTGACCTACTTGCAAAAATTAGAAAATTGGAAGCAAAACTTGGCAATACTCTAATGATTCCCGATATGCATCTTATAAAAGATGATGGTGATATCCTACGATGATCCAAAAAGATAAATAAGGTTAGTTAGGAAGTTAAACTACCCCACTATGACTCATTTAGACATTGCGTTTGTTGTAAGCGTTGTCAGACAATTCATGTCTGCACCTACAGTTAAACATTAGTCAACCAACTTTGAAACAAATTCTATGTTACTTAGAAGGCGCTCCTAGACTTGGCATACTGTATAACAATCATAGACATACTTGAGTGTTTTGCAGATGTTGATTAAACTGAATCTACATTTAATGAAAGATCTACGATAGGCTATTTAGTCTTTGTTGGAGGAAACATAAAATCATAGAGGAGTAAGAAGCATAGTGATGTATCTTGATCCAGTGTTCGAATCCAAATACGGAGCTATGTCACATAGCTATGTCACACTCTATGTATGAGATTATGTGGATATATCATCTTTTAACTGAAATTGGATTGAAATATGAAACACCAGCAGAACTCTGGTGTGATAATCATGTTACTCTTCATATTGCCTCAAATTCGGGGTATCATGAAAGAACTAAACATATTGAGGTTTCTTGTCATTTCATTCGTGAGAAGTTCGTAGAAAACTTTATTTCCATTGGCTACGAGAAGACAAGAGAGCAACTAGTTGATTTGTTCACAAAGGCATTCAATGAATCTCAAGTTAACTATCTGTGTAGCAAGCTTAGCATGACTAATATCAATGCTCCACCTTGAGTGGTGTATTACAAAAGATTATAGGATATGTAAAGATATTCTCTTACCTTATATAGTTAGCTAAATCATAGGAGAGATGTGTAAGATGTTTACTTACCTTATGATAGAACCTCTAGCAATTGTATATATATACATCTACTTCTGACATTGTTCAATACAAGTTATTCCATTCCATGTTTTAATTACACAACCCATGCTCACTTTAACACACAGATTTCCAATTTTAACTAATACCTAATTTTAATTATTGGAATTCGGAAGTAGTAGCAATGAAATTATGTGAAGAAAGGGAATCACGATTGTTGTCAAAAATATCAAGGCCAAAGGGAAGAATTATTAAGGTTTGCCCAAATTTTCTTACCATATTTGGATTTACCTTTTACTGAAGAAAGGGAATAGAGTTCATCATAATTAATTTTTTACTTTTCCCAAAAGAAAAAATAAAAATAGCTTTGATATTTGAGTTACCCTCTTTCGTAGTAGAAAAGGCTTTGGATTCTATAAATTGAAGATTTTTCACAAGAACACAATAGCATCCGCAATGTAATCTTTTAGAGTTAAAAAGTCTTGTTTAGGAAGAGATTTTTCTCTTGATAGTTTCAATGCTTTCTTTTATATTATTAGTTTTCTCATAAGTAGATTGGTCAAATCATATTAAGCATCAAACACTCATTTAATATATTTCGCTTTTGATTTTGACTTATCATCGCTTAAGGTTTGCAATTGTTAATTTTCTGCATGACTCCATGTTATTTTGATCCAACAAAAGATATAAGCAAAAAGATTGTCCTTCCTCAAAATCAAGAACTGTAGAAGAGCAGTATCACTATAGTTATGATTGATATGGAAGAAAGATCAAGAGCATTCCGCTCAGTATTATCAAAGGCACGCTTTAAGCTCGCTTAAACCCTGAAGCGAGGCTCAAAACATGTTGAGCGTTTTGCCTTGCTTTATCTGCGCTTCAATGTCGTCGTCAAGTATCTAAGGCAAGCTTTTCCTTGCTAATGAGCCTCATATGAAAAAGTGACACTAAACAATTGATATTTCACTTTATCATAGTTTTTTTTCAATTTTTCTCATCATATATTTGTCATTCATGTTATAATTATTAGTTTTAAATTATATATATATATATATATATTTGTATTTTGTTCTCCCTTTGCACCTTTTTCAGTTAAGCCTACACTTTATTTGTATTTTATGCTTAAAGCCCCCACGGACCTTAGAGCTTTTTTGTGCTTTTTGCCTTTGACAACACATTTCCGCTAGAATCAATATGGATCACTAAACAACGAGGAAATCGTCTTTGCTCAGACAACAACATGGGAGTTGTCCTAATAGTGGAGAATGTGAACACAAATTTACATCCCCAAATGCTTTTCAGGAAGGAGGGGGAGAACCAATTATTAATCGCTTACCTGTTCAATATGTCATAATCTTGGGCTTCCAATAAGTAGTTATAACTACCATGTAGAAGCAACAACCCAGATTAGATGTAGATTAATGAGATTAGAGGGTGGTGATGCAGCTACGCCATCACAATGCCAAACCAGCATAATTCATGTTGATTTAACCAACTCTACATAGGAAAGAGAAGTTGAACGGATAATTGGTATCTTTCTCACCCCCTCTCTTTCCTCAGATCTCTCCTTTCTTCTTCCTTCCTAATCCTACTCACTCTTCTTCTGCAGTGTAAGGACTCAATGTATAGAAACTTCCAAACTTTCGATTCATTTTCTATTGTAATAAGTTGTAATTCCTTCAATTCAGTTGATCAAAAAAATTTATAAAAAGCTCCACTGGTTTATTAAATCTCAGTTCGATAATTGTTGAATCGAGGTAAGGTTCTAACAATTGATATCAGAGCCAAATTTCGCTCAACTTGTGAAGGTGAAAATGGTTGAAGGGACCTGGATGAAGCTATTAGATGATAAGTTGCTGCATCATGACGAAATTTTGGGAGATCTCACTACGACTTGTAGGGAACTCAACGAAACTCAAGCAGGAATCAGAGGAACCTTGGAGCTTATTTTGGAACAACTCTAGACAGAGCTCTTGAAGGTGCTTTTCCAATTAAAGATGGGTTGCTACGAAATCCCATACAGGAAGCTATGGCCAGATTGCCAATTCCACCTCCTAAATGGGAACTACCAAGCTACGAAGGGAATGAACCTAAGGTATGGTTGCGTAAATGTGAAAAGTACTTTAACAAATACAAAACTGCTGATAATCAAAACGTAGAGGGAGTCGCACTCTATTTGAACGGACTTGCCGAGACATGGTATAATTTACTTGTTTTGGATAGAGGAGTAGTTACTTAGGTTGAATTTAAGGAGGAACTCTGTGTGAGATTTAGGGAGTCAGGTTGAACATATAGTTGAGGAATTTACTAAACTATCTCAAATAGGGAAGGTCGATGAATTCCTTGGCTAGTTCGAAGACTTGAAAGCCCAAATGATAATAAGGAATCCAACCTTGAATAACGCTCATTTCATGTCAAGTTTTATTGGGGGCTTTGAAGGAGGAAATTAAGTTTGGGATTAAAATGTTTTAGCCGAAACCATTCAGAACGGCTATGGAGCAGGCTAACTACATGAGAAAGTAATAGAAGCAGCTCAAAAGAAGAACAGGATGACAGCTAAAATTTTTCCTCTCAGGTGGAAGGGTCTAGCTCTACAAAAAATGTTATGGGAAGCAATCCAATTCCTACTTTTTCTAGTGGTTCAAATTACTCCAAACCTACTACTGTGAACAACCCTCGACCAACACTTTTATGTTAACCCCAAAAGCGTATGAATACAGAAAGAGCAACAACTTATGTTCCAAGTGCGGAGAGAAGTCCTAACAAGGACACAATTGTAAGGCTAAGCAGTTGAATTGCATGAGGGGTAAAGAAGAGGCCATACTGCCAAATGAAATAAAGGGCACCTGAACCACCAGGAGTATCGTAGGAGTAACTGATGGGCATTTTGTGATGTGCCATACTAGTTGCCCTTGTTTTAGTTGGACAATGGAATGAAAAGCCTTCCGGGAGGATCTAAGAATAATCAACTTAGGAGGATGTGATATAGTGTTAGGAATTGATTGGATGAAGACAAATAATTCTACCAAGTTCGATCATGAGAAAAAGTGTGACAAATGATAGAAAGGGAAAACAAAATTATGCTACATGTTATTCCAAGCAAGAGTAGTTGACGTATGATCAGTGGTAGTGACATGGGCAAGCTTATCCGGAAAGGCCAAACATTGATAGCTCATCTAGTCATGCCAGGAGTAGAGTCCTACAATGAGCAGGTGGATGCCATAAATGGGACAACTCCAATAAGTACCAGTCTGTGTTTGTTGTGCCAAAGTCTTTACTACCAGTGAGACAACTTGACCATGCTATTAACTTAAAGCCTGGAGCCTCACCAGTTAGTCTAAGACCTTATAGATACAATCACTACCAAAAGAAGGGATTAGAAAAGCAAGTTTCGGAGATGCTTACAAATGGGATTATTTGTCATAGTCAATCCCTCTTTACTTCACCAGCTCTATTGGTTAAGAAAAAGGATGGTACTTAGAGGTTTTGTATAGACTATAGAGGGTAGAATGAGATTACAGTGAAGGATAAGTACCCAATTCCGATTGTTGATGACCTTTTAGATGAGTTACATGGAGCAATGGTATATTCTAAAATTGATCTCAGGGCAGGTTATCATCAAATCAGAATGAAGGCTGAAGATGTGTACAAAACAGCATTCAGGGCTCACATTGGGCAATATAAATTTATGGTTATTGCCCTTTAGGCTTACCAATACCCCTGCCACCTTTCAGACCCTAATGAATCGGGTCTTTGAATTGTACCCGAGGAAGTTTGTTTTGGTGTTATTTGATGATATCCTCATTTATATTAAATCATTGTCAGAGCATGTAGAGCATTTACTGTTGGTGTCCAACACTTTATTATTCAATCATTGTATGCAAAAAGGTCTAAGTGATCTTTTGGAGAAGAACCACTTGAGTGAAGAAGGCCAGTTACATGCCATCAGTGTAGCAGTTCAATTGCGGGTCCAAGAGATTGCAACCAGCTATGAAGGTGATCCTATGGCTGTGGAGCTCATTACATAGTTGACCGTGGATACTAATAGTCCTAACATGTGGCAGTTTCACTCGGAAGTATTGAGAAGGAAGCGGAAGATTTATGTGCGCTCAAATGGACCTCTTAGGCATTAGTTAATCCAGACTTTCCATGCTTCTAACTTAGGAAGGCGCTCTTGCCAACTTGGAACTTCCAAAAGGTTGTATCTACTATTCTATTGGCCTACAATGAAACAAATGGTGGTGCAGTTTACATCTGAATGTGAGGTTTTTCATAGCAACAAGGATAAGAATGTTCCCTATCCAGGTTTTCTGCAACCCGTGCCCATTCCTTTTATTTATGAAGTAAGAAGAATGTCATTAACAAAGCATCAAGCAGATGCACAGATTTAAAAAAAAAAGAAATATCATCTCCCAAAAAGGCAAAAAAACTATCTACACATCTAACAACAGAGATCTATAAAGCTGATAAATTCTAGGTAAGAATCGACACTAAGTACAGGAGAGAGATTAACCCAACCAAAAAGAGTAATCAAACATCTTGTTTTAACGCTAGAGATGGGAGTTGGGGTGCCATCAAAACATCTTTTGTTCCTCTCCGTCCATAAGCACCACAAAATACAGGTTGGAACCAAAGACCAAATCCGCTTGATGGACTTCCCAACTTTCCAAGAACTCCAAATGCTTATGGCTGATTTTTTCTGGGGGTGGAATAGTGATAGGAAGAAATATCATTGGGCGTCATGGAAGAACCTAAGCTTCCCATATGATGAGGGAGGAGTAGGTATGAGGAACTTAAAAGATGTTTGCAAGGCATTCCAATTCAAACAATGATGGATTTTCAGATCAACGCAAACATTGTGGGGTGATTTCTTGAAGGCAAAATATTGCCAAAGGTCCAATCCAGTCTGCAAAAAAAGGAATACTAGGGATTCATTAACTTGGAAAAACTTGTTGATAAACAGGCCACAAGTTGAGCAACACATCCAATGGAAGTTGCAAGCTGGAAACAGCTCATTTTGGTGGGATATGGCTAGGCTGTGGACCATTAGCACACTTTACCCCAAGCAGTAACAGACTCAATAATTCCAAAGTTGCTGATTTTTGGGAAGAAGGGAGATGAAGTTGGAGCAGACTGATGGAGCAGGCACCAGCCAGTCAACTCTCCAACATCCTAACCACAGAAATTTCCCCCCTCCAACACCTACCAGATCAGGCAGTATGGAAACCCAACACCCATGGTGGCTTCAGCTGTTCATCAGCTTGGGAAGAGATTAGAGAAAAAAGGGCTAAGAATCACTTCAACTCTCTTCTTTGGCATAAGAACATTCCATTTAAATCTTCTTTTTTGCTATGGAGAGCCCTTAGGGTTAAACTCCCTACTAATGATAAGATTACTAATTTGGCATTGAGCCATCAACTTGTGTTTGCTGTTTTGACAGGTCAGGAATGGATTCCATAGAGCATATCTTCCACACTGGAAAATTTGCAGCAGCAGTTTGGAGCAGTTTTGCTGCTACTGCAGGCATGCTGCCGGTCTGCTCCTCCCTGCAGGCCCTAATACAGCAATGGTGGGCTGTCAGGCCAAGAAATGCAGCACACAAGACACTACTACAAGCCACACCTATTTTCATATGCTGGAACCTTTGGAAGAACAGATGTGCAGCCAAATATGGGGGCAAAACAACCAACATACGCAGGGTCAAATATGCCATATACAAAGACAATTACAAGATGCTTAGCAATGCCTTCCCACAGGTTAAATGGCCAGCAAAATGGGCAGAATTGATCCAAATGAGTGAAAGGTGCTCGCATGACATCAAGGTGAACATGGTGACTTGGACTAGACCTAAAGATCAGTGGATCAAAGTAAACACTGATGGCAGCGCAATCAATAATCCAGGCAAGCTGGGGGTTGGTGGTATTCTGAGAGATAAAAGTGGTAGGTTGGTGATGGCATTCACAACACCACTTGGAGAGAAGGCAAACAACAAGGCTAATTTAGAGGCAGCCATCCTTGGATTGACTTGGGCACTCGAACTTGGATATAGGAATATAATATTGGAACTAGACTCCCAATTGGTTGTGCATTGGATCTTAAAGAAGGTTGCCCCTCAATGGAGCATTATCACACAGCTGGGAAGGTTACAGAACCTCATTTCTCAAACCCAGAATTTCAAGTGCCTACATGTATTCAGGGAAGCTAATTGGGTGGCTGATGCACTTACAAAACACAGCCACAAGACAACCACTCCACAGGTTTACTTCAACATCCAACAAATGCCTAAAGAAGCAAGGTCATACTATCACCTTGACTTGTCGTAGATGCCTAGCTTTAGAAGGAAGAAGACCAAAAGAATTAAGGAACCTCCTTGATTATTCTCACTTCTTTTCAACTTAGCTATAATTAAAATTTACAGCTACTTTGAATAGACTAGTTTAGTTATATGCTTTCTTGTAAAGGGAGAGTCTCCCTAGTTTATGTTTTCTAGATACGGTGTATTGAGAGGAGTCCTCTCATTAGTGCTTATTATTTTGATTACATCTTTTTTGTAAGGGAAAGAGTTGACTTCCTTTGGAAAGTTGACTCCGAACCATCTTAGGTAGGAGGTAAGGTGTATGCCCCCCTCCTTGTATTTTGTTTTTGTTATTAATAATAAAGCCCGGGGTGTTGCTCAGCCCCTGACCCACCACAAGGGTCGTTTAACTAAAAAAATGACCTTGGCATGACCCAAGTGAGTCCAAAAAGGGAGAACATGTTCCATATGCCTGTTGCAACTATGCAATGAAGGAACAAGTGATTATAGATTCTGAGTTGCACAAGCACATGTAGCATCTGTTGACTATTTGGAATTTCCTCCTCATGAGATTATTCTGAGTCAAGCAAGAATCTTTAAGAGTAATCCAACTGAAACAAATAACTTCAGGTGGCAACTTAGTTCTCTAGATTAATTTCCATGGCCATTGATCAATTAAGGTCTTCTTGGAGCTTTGTTGAAGGTAGCATGCTTTAATCCTTCCCTGCTATGTCAACAGATAAGTTTGTCCCGGCGTGTTGATTGCACTAGTCTGAATGGTGTCCATAAGGCTAAAACCCTCCTCCAACTCCCAGTCATTAAGATTTCTCCTTAGGACCAGATTCCACACATTGTCTTCCCTGTACTGCGAGATGGTTGAGTCTAGATGAGATGCAACCAGGAAAATGTTTGGAAAAACATTCATTCGAGAAGTGTCTCCTAGCAAAATATCTTTCCAAGACGTAATATTTCCCCATTTCCCACCATAAGTGAGGCATCACTGAAGAATAGTTCCCACAATTTCCTTATATATCTCCAAACAACAGTACCATAAGAGGTACTAACTTTGTTAGAGCACCAATGACTATCACTACCATACTTTGTTTGGATCACTTCCTTCCACAAGCCAGCAGCCTCTTGATTGTATCTCCAATGCCACTTCAATAGCATACACTTGTTACGTAAGACCAAGTCTTTTATCCCCAATCCTCTATATTGTTTTGGCAAAGTTACTTTGGCCCATTTAACAAGGTGAATTTTGTGGTCCTTGTTGCCTTCCCAAAGAAAGTCTCTCCTGATTTTGCCAAGTCGTTGTTTCACCTAAGCTGGAATAAGGAGTAAGACATAAAATAGGTGGGAATGTTGTCCAATACACTATTGATGAGTGTTAATCTTCCCCCTGGAGAGAGATATTGTTGTTGCCAGGAGGCTAACCTTTTCTCAAACTTTTCCATAATCACGTTCCAAACTTGAGATGATCTATTCATGGCACCCAAAGGCAGACCCAAGTATGTGGTGGGAAAGGAGCCAGTAGGGTAACACATGATATCTGCCATATCTTCCAGATCAGGGACCTCATTTACAGGGTATATAGTTCGCTTGGATATGTTGATGTGGAAACCTGAAATGCTTCAAAGAGCATAAGGGTGAGACTAAGATATTGCACTTGAGATTTCTTAAAAACCAAGGTGTCATCAGCACATAAAAGATGTGAGATCGAGACTGGTGGACCATAACCATTGCCCACCTCAAAGCCTTCTATCTATTAAAGTTGCTTAACCTTCTCCAACGTCTTACTCAAACCCTTCATAGCTAGAATAAAAAAGAAGGGTGATAAGGGAACCCTTTAACTGATGCCTCTACCAGGAGAGAAGAAACTCATAGGACTTCTATTCACTAGTACAGAATACTTTATGGTGGAGAAGTTATACCTGATCCACCTAATCCATCTCTCTCCAAATCCCATTTGCCTTTGGATTGAAACAAGGAAGGACCAACTTAATTTAACAAACGCCTTCTCAATATCAAGTTTAAAAAGCAGCCCTGGAGTACCACTTTTCTGCTTCCAATCTAGTTCTTCATTGGCAATAAGTGTTGCATCAGGACGATTTGCCTTCCCTGAACAAAAGCATTCTGAAAACCATAGACTAGATTCCCGATCAGCTTCTTTATCCTTTCTGAGAGCACTTTGGCCAATGTACACAACCAATAAGACTGATAGGCCTAAAATCCTTAAGTTCTATCGCACCTTTCTTTTTGGACAAGTGCAATAAAAGAGGCATTAAGAGATTTCACCATGTGGCAATTGTTGTGGAGTGATTGAGCGCACCTAAAATATCTTCCTTGATAATTCCCAACACTTCTGATAAAACCTCATAGAGAAGCCATTTGGCACTGGACTTTTGTCTGGGGCACATAAGTTGATTGCATTCAATATTTCTTCTTCTTCAAAGGTTTGTTCCAAAGCAGTCTTCTCTTCAAAGCTCAAACTACCCAGACCCTCAAAAGAAACAGTAGGTCTCCATTATTCGTGTTCAGAGTGTAACTCTTGGTAGAAGTCAAGAATTACCTCTTTCACCTGCTTTTTTCCTTCAATGAGGTCATTTCCTACCTGCAATCTGTCAATGTGGTTGTATCTCCTGTGGGAGTTGGCTATTCTTTGAAGTAATTTTTTTCCTTTCCCCCTCTTTTAACCATAGACACCGCGATTTTTGTCTCCTAGAGGTTTCCTTTGCCTTTGCTGATTGTTGAATCTCTAGTTGTAATTGTAAAATTTTGTTCTTTTCAACTTGAGACCGGACTCTTCCTTCAGTTTGTTGTTGCTTTTTGTTCTGTTAGCAGAAGATCATCTATGGTTTTACTGATTCTAGAATTTAGATTACCAAAAACCTCTTTGTCCCAGGTAACAAGGTCTTTCTTCAAAAATTTTAATTTCTGGGAGAGTATAAAGTCTGGAGAGCCATTTACTATATAACCTTGCCACTATTTTTGGACCATATCATGGAAACCTTCATGCTGCAGCAGTGTTGTGAAAAGTGCAGAAAAGCGCGCTTAAAGCGCACTTCAAAGTGAGGCGACCCTTGTGTGCTTTTTTATCTTGAGGCGAGGCGATCTGAAAAAAGCTCTCGCTTCAGATGAAGAAGCGAGAAGCGACCCTAAGGCAAAAGCGCAATAAAGTGCACTTTTTATAAAAATAGCGACAATTAGTTTTTTTTAAAAAAATTAGGTTTCTTTAAAAAAAATAATCTGAAATATAACCTTCTCTCTCCTCACGACTCTTCTTTCACGACTCTTTCCCTTCTTTCCCTCCTCGCAACTCTTCTTTCCCAATAATTCTTTCCCTTCTTTCTCTTATGACGATCTTGACTGAGGCTGCCTCTCTCTTCAACCTCGATCGCGATTGCAGGTAACTTTTTGTTCATCTCTTTTTTAGCTAATGTTTATTAGTTCATCTATATGAGTTTCTTTTCTCCTTATTATACAATCTTCGCCTGTGCTTCATCTCTTCATCTTTCTGAGTTTCGACTAATCTAGTTTTTTCTTCTTCTTCTCTTATTTTCTTCATCTCTGCTGCCTGCTCTGTTTCTAATTACTGACTGCTACCTCCTCTGTTTTTTTTTCAATTCTTTTGCTTCTTTTTTTTTGTGATCAGTCTAGCAGCCTTGTTGAAGAATAGGAGTTTGAATCTTTGTGATTTAATTATGTTTTTGATTTTTTACTTTATATGTTATGACTTATGAGTATTTTTGCCTATGTAATCTCTTTCAATCTAAGACTATATTACCTCTATTTAGTTATTTAATATTTTTTTTATACTAAATGTCGCTTTTTTTAAAAAAGTGCACGCTTCGCTTCACGCTTCTCGCTTCTGTGAAGCAAGCCCTCGTCGCTTTTTTCCGCTTCTCGCTTCCCAAAACACTATGCTGTAGCCACATGTTCTCGAATTTGAAGTAGGAAGGATCAGAAGTCCAATCACCACTCTATAGGGCTAGTCCAATCACCACTCTATAAGGCTAAGGGACTGTGGTCGGAGACAACCCTTGGTAGGCCACCTGTTTCACAACTCCAAAGAATTCATTCCATTAAGTGGAAATTAAGAACCTATCAATTCTGGAAGCCTGCACAAATTCCTCTCTCCTTGTCCATGTATAAGTTGAACCATGTAAGGGGAGATCAATAAGACCCATGTCTTGAATAAATACAGAGAAGTCCTTCATGTCCTAGGATCTCCTTATACAATTGTGCCTCTCATGTTCATATCTACATACATTAAAGTCACCACCTATGGCTCAACATCCATCCCAAATGCCTCCGACAGCAGCCAACTCATCCCATAGGTCACACCTTTCTGGAGTTGAGTGAGGTCCATACACCCCAGAGAAACAGAATCTGATTCCACCTGAAAACCCTCCCACATGGCCGAAAGAGTATGCTGCCCTTGGTAAGAGTCTAAGCATTTCCACCGTCTTTTGTCCCACAAAATAATAATGCCACCCCTCATACCACTTGCTTTCAATCCAACCCATTCGACCCATCTTGATCCCCATATATGCCTTGCAATTGCCACAGAACAACACTTTGTTTTTGTTTCACGTCATGATATCATGCTTCCAATTTTGAACAAGTAGCTTGATAGTGTTTCTTTTGCTTACATCATTAAGCCCCCTTATATTTCAACTAATAATTTTTGCTTTCATTCTGAGAAAGCCTTTCCATTCTCATAATTAATTGTGCACAGCAACTTCTTGCCCACAATCTCACCCTTTTCCTTTGATCTTTTCTTCTGTTGCTCTTTCCCCTTTGATTTCTACAACTGTAACTTCCTCTTTTGTTCCATTCGCAATATCATATCGAAGATTTTGTACTCAAACCCCACTGAATTGACCCCAAAGGCTTTACAAGCTTTGGTCATCACTATCTTGGTCCAATGAGAGGTTTCAATAACTCTTGGGTGTGAAATAACATGTTCCTCCAAGTTGTCACCGGACCAGGGTAGTGACAAAATGTCGCTACTAATTGTGGAAGAGAAACCTGAATCTTGAGAACACCCAATAGAGAAATCAGAGTGGATAAGAGGAAGAGAGAAGAGAGAGGTCGCAAGCATCCGGCATTGTCGTCTGCATCTCCCTCGCACTCCTCAAGGGAATTAGTGTGCGTTAAAGAAGCCAACAATGGCTTTTGAGACAACTTAGCATTCGACTGTTGTTTAGAAAGCTTTTGTGTCTCTGCCACTGTAGATTGGGCTTGGGCTGGTCTAATAGCCTTCCACTCCTTTAATATCCTTCTTTTTATCGATATGCAAGTTCCCCCTTTTTTCTTTAAACTGGTAACTTTAGTCTATATATCCACAGGTATACTACAACAAAAGTCTAGTTCCCCTTCAAAAGTTTTACAACTTACAGAATAAAGTAGTCTTAGTCTAAGTTGCTACCTATAACTAGCATATCAAAGATATCCTCTGTCCTAGTTAATATATCTTGTTCACACCAAAAATAGAAAAGAACTAAGCAATCCATCTTGATCTTGATCTTCTATAAGCTATTCTAGCTATTCTGCCAATTTTCAGAACTCCTGTTGTTTCTCTATTTCCAGATTGTCCACCAAATACATGTCGAGACAAGTTTCTATCTCTTCTCTTAGTCAGGAGCATTGTCATTTCCATTCCAGTTGCTCAAGATACCTTTAATGCTCCCTGGTTTCACCCATCTTATCCCCTTTAGACAAATGAAATTCCCCATAATTGTTCTGTCCATGTACAATGCAAAAAAAGATGGTTAATTATCTCAGCATGTTCTCCACATAAAGTACATCGTGAAGCCAACTGATAGACTCTTTTCTATAGATTTTCATTAGTCAAAACTGCTTCTTTTGTTAATAGCCACATGAAGTAGTTTACTCTGTAAGGTACTTTTGGTTTCCAGGTGATCTTCCATGGCCATTCCATCTCCTGTCCAGCATTCTTGTTGAGTTCCTTATACACTGAACTTACTGAGAATTAACATGTGGTATCATTCTGCCAAACTAATAAGTCATTTTCAATGAGGTTGCTGAAAAAGCCTACTGGATCTTGAAATTCTGCACTTTGTCGATCTCCCAATCCTGAAGGTTCCTCCTTAAGAACAAATTTCATTCTTGTCCAGTCCACATTGTAGCCACAGTGACTTGTTGATGTTGGCATAAAGTGAACAATTCAAGATGCAACTGTTTCATAGGGACAGACCCATTGCACTTACCCTCCCAGAAGGATGTTTTTGACCCATCTCCCACTTCTACCTTGGTTCTGTGATACAGCACTGGCTATAAATTTCTGATTCCCCTCCATACAGTGCATTTATATGGAGTACTTATCATTTTAGTCATCCACTTATCTTCCATGCCATATTTTGCTATCATGACCTCTTTCCAGAGCATGTTATCTTCATTTGCAAACTTCCACAACCACTTCATCATTAGGCTCTGGTTTTGTTTCCTCAGATTTCTTATGCCTAGGCCTCCTGTGTTTTTCCTCACCATCAGTTCTTTCCATTTAACAAGATGAAACTTCTTATCTTCACTACATTGCCATAAGAAATGTCTTCTAAGAGCATCAATGTTATTAGATACACTAGCAAGCATAGGGAAGACTGACATCATATAAGAGGGTAATGCATCCATCACACTGTTAATTAAAGTCAATCTTCCTCTCAAGGACAAGTACTAACTCTTCCAGCTGGTGAGTCTCTTTTCACATTTCTCCAATACCTCATTCCATATGCCTTTGGACTTGCTTTTAGCTCCCAAAGGCATACCTAGGTAAGTAGTTCGAGCTCCCCAACCTTGCCTCCTAGTGTTCTGGTAAAAACTTCTGTATTAAGCACACTAATGATAGGATAGATGAAGCTTTTCCCCCGAGTTAATGTGGAGACCAGAGACAGCTTCAAAAATGACTAAAATGACCCTCAAAATTAGTATTGTTTTGTCTCAGTTCCACAAAATACCAATATGCCATCTACATATTGTAGATGAGTTACCTCCAATCTAAAAAGTTCTCCTGCTTGAACCCCTTGATCCACCCCTTTTCCCTTGCTGTATTGATGAGGTTGCTCATTCCTTCCATGGCTAAGATGAATAAAAATGGGAAAGAGAATCCCCTGTCTCAGGCCTCGCTTGGAAGGGAAAAATCCAGTGGCTACTCTATTCACAAGTATAGAGAACCTAACAGTGCCAATACAATGTTTTATCCATCTTATCCACCTGGCCCCAAAACCCATACTTCCCAACATCTGTATAAGAAAGTCCCAATTTAAGAAGTCATAAGCTTTTTGTATGTCCAGCTTGCATACAAATCTTGGCTTATTGCTCCTTTGTCTGGTCTCTATGCATTCATTAGCTATCAAAACGACATCCATAATTTGTCTGCCCTTGATAATAGTCATCTGATGTCTATCAACCAGGCTAAGTATCACACTCTTGAGTCTCTCTGCTAGAAGCTTTGCAATGATCTTGTCTACTCCCCTGATAAGACTGATGGGCCTGAAGTCTTTTAGTTCCTCAGCATCTACCTTCTTTGGGATCAAGACTACAAATGTTGCATTCAACCTCTTCTCCAAAAAAACATTTCTCATGAATGTTTTGAATAGCTCCAACCAGATTTGAGTTGATGACATCCCCACATTGCTTGAAAAATTCCATTGAATAACCATCTGGGCTAGGAGCTTTATCCCCAGCACATGCCTTCATGCTTTCTAGGATCTATTGTGGTTCAAAAAGAGCCTCTAGCATGGACCTATTCTCTGCATTAATTTTGGGGCAGTTCACCATTTCTAATTGGGGTCTCCACCTCTCTGCGTACAAGTTCTCATAAAAGTCCACTATTTCCTTCCACCTCTCCACGTACAAGTTCTCATAAAAGTCCACTATTTCCTTTTTGATCTCCTCTGGATCCTCCTTCATCACCTCCCCCACTTTTAACTTGTCTATTGTATTTGCCCTTCTGTGTGCATTTGCAGTTTTGTGAAAAAAATTGGTGTTTCTATCCCCCTCCTTAAGCCATGTTACCCTGGACCTTTGTCTCCAAGCTATTTCCCCTTTCTTTGCAATTTCTTCCAAATTCATTTATGAGCGTCATTCCTGATACTATTTCTTCTTCTTGCAACATTCTATGCTCCTGAATTTCCTCCAGATCTGCCAACTATGCCAGCACAAGCTGTTTCTGAATTCCCAGATTCCCTTGAGTCGATTTACTCCACTCCTTTAGTGTATACTTTAATGCCCTCAAATTTGGAGATTAGAACAAAGTCAGAGCTTCCATTGCTAGGAAAAGACTCCCACCATGTCTTGATCTTTTCCTCGAATCCTTCTCTTTGAAGCCACCGATTCTCAAATTTAAAGTAAGAATTGGAGGCTTTCCAAGCACCACATTGTAACATGATAGAGGAGTGATCTGAGGTAACCCTCTATAAGATTGTCTGTTTGAAATTCTTGAAGCAGTTGTCCAGTTCTTCTGAGATTAGATATCTAATCTAACTGCAATATTTTGTCTATCCCCTTTTCGCCATGTATATTTATTTCCTTTCAATTCCAAGTCACTCAACTCCATGTCCTCTATAAACTCAGAGAAGTCTGTCATTGCTTTATTGATTCTGAGGCATCTCTTTTTCTCTGATGGATATCTAGTGGTGTTGAAGTCCCCACATAGGACCCACAGCCCTGAGCACAGATCCCTAGCAGCACCTAGCTCACCCCAAGTATCTTTCCCTTTCCACTCGACCATTTGGTGCATAGACTCCTATTAAGTGCCAATTCAGGCTTTGGCTCTTACCAGTGAATCTAGAAGTGACAGAATGCATCCCCACACTGCTTTCTACACCCTCCCAGTTCCTTTTATCCAATATAATCACTACACCCCCTCTGGTTCCACTAGCCTCCAACTACACAAAATCAACCCACCTACTACCCCATACTTCCTTTATTATGTTTGTGATATCCCCTCTCAATTTGGTTTCTTGGAGACAAACAATATCATCCTTCCAAGATCTAAGTATATTCCTGATTATTCCCCTCTTTCTACTACAATTTAACCCCCTTACATTCCAGGAAATAATTTTCAAATTCATTGATCAGTTATAGGTAGACATCCACCCTTGCTTCTAGAGCCATAGCTCCGGAATTTACTGTCAATTTCTAGCCTTTTCAATTCTGTTACCCCCTACTTCTTTACTGTGACTTGCATACCTCCGTTGTGTTGCTTGTTGTTGTCTATTTTCATGAACAACTCCTTTGCCTTCTTCTCACGCCCTTTGAAATCTACCCCAAATTCTATACTTAGCTTGATTATATACTCTGCTGGTAATTTCATTCTCAGTGAGGTTGGTTCTTCTCCAATTCACCACTTCGAGTTGATCATCTGCCTGTGTGACTAAGATCTCACCTTCATCGCCCTTTTCGAGCCTATTATTACTGACTTGTCTGCTGGATTGTTGGTTTGATCATTCGAAATTTCTTTCTCCCCTTCAAAAATCTCCATCTCTACACTTGCAGTGTTAAGATGAGAGATATTGGCTTGAATTTATGTTTCCATCGTTATATCCTCCTTCTGTGTTATTTTAATTGTCTCCTGGATTGTAAAATTATTTAGGCTCAAGTTTAGGCCAAAATTTTCTTTTACGTTGCCTGCCACAGCCCATAATGGCCCTTTCCCCTTCATTAAACCTCCATGTGCCCTTTTATTTGAACTTTCCTTACTTCCTGCTGCACCCACATGACTAGTCTCGCCAAAAGTAGAGTCTTTCATCAAAATAGGTCTCTGCTTCTAATTACCCACTAGTTTAGGGCCCCGACCTTTGTCTTCTCCTTCTCTACTCTAAAAGTGACTGGAGCTTCCACCCATATAGGGATTGTGAACACATGCCTCCATCGGCCCCCTATATCTCCGGCGGAATCAACTTCCCGTCTCCTTTCACCTTGATTCTTGCACAATGCAAATGGTTTTGCAGAGACGTTCCCTCCTCTGTCTCGATGTAGCCACCAAACTGCTCTCTGATCTGTTCGAGGATGTTCTGTGACCACAGACACAGTGGTCGCCCTAGAATTCTTATCCACACCCAATCTCTGGTGATTTCTTCTGGCCACCATCCTGTGGTTGGATTCCACCATTCGAGTGACAAGTTCATCTTCTTCAAGCTCCAAGTTGCAGTAAGTACGTGTTCCGCAATTTTCTTGGAGAAGAGCTCGAAAAGGAACATTCCATCATTCATGGCAAAAACATTGGGACTGCCGGCTACCTTCCATGTGTTGCATGCCCATCTTTTAACTTCATTTAGGGTTGCGCCTTCTTTGATGCCTTTGTTGCTCATCTGTTTGTGTTACAGACCTCTTTGAAGGATCTTGTTATCTTGCTTGTTGCTGCTGTTTGGGGTTGTTCTGCCTCCTTTGTTGTATATATGAATTTTGCTATTTTGTGGGCAATATTGCTCCATCCTCCTTTGTGATAGCATTCAGGTGTAATAATTATGGACTTTTTCTGTCCTTGAAGTGCAATAAAACTAATGTATCTTCCATTTTCATTGTACTTGAGAGTAGAAAAGAGCTCTGAAAAATGGTCCCTTGTCTTCCATCTTCTGACCTCTTTCCCCTGTGTTTTTGAAGCTTCAATAAAAACTGATACCAACCATTTTAGATTTTTGTGACTGACTGTAACACTCCTCATTAATTTCCTGCTGCGTTCAAACCACTCATACCATGTTTCTGCTCCTAAATGGCATTTAGTGATCTCATATGATTTCAATCCAGCATTGTAGTAAATGCTGTTTTCCCCTAGTGCATTAACTCCGGCCATCTCCCGGAGAAGGACCCCCCAGAAAGGAAAGAAATCAAGAGCTGACTGAAGGCAGGCTAAGAAAAAGTTTTCCTCGATCTTAGTGCCTGAGAGTCCTTTCAACAGATCAAGTTCCCCTTTTTCCTCCTTGAATAATAAAGATGATCCGAAGACTTCTGCTGCAACTGGGCCTTCGTTTTTAGTTGGCCTAAAGTTGCCTTAGAACTTTTAGGCCCAACTCTAGGGTCCTCAGCTGATTTTAGATTTGGATCAATAGGCTGCTCATTCTTCAAAACATAAGTTTGGTCAGAAGTCTTCTGCTGCAACTGGGCCTTTGCTTTAAGTTGGCCCAAGGTTGTCTTTTTGGGCCCAACCCTAGGGGCATCAGCAGATTTTAAATTTGAATTAATAGACTGCTCAGTTTTCGAGACACAAACTTGTTTGGACCGTCGGTTAAAACCTTGTTCCTCAGAATCACTGGCAACTGAGATTATCGAGAAGGCATTGGCAATAATGGATATTTCGTAAATTTTGCCGCCTATCTCAAGTCAATTTGGTGTGGAGGTTCTCGTTCTACTGCTGGAATACAAATCCGAGCCCAGAGAATATGATTTCTCTTCTTTGTGTCCTCGTCTGCACCAATATAACCACCACAACAATCCCCGATAAATTTCAGAGACTTTTCCGACCATGCGTGAAGCGGGATGCCAAAATCCCAAATCCACCTCTGATTTGCTACTAACCTTCTTAAGAGTTATCTATACCAGAATCTGGAGCCCACCACTCAAGTGATAATCTTCTCCCATTCCAAAGCCATTCCCCCATTATTATCCTCTTCGCTTCTTGCCTAGATGGAAACTCGAACATCATCTGATTATGTGTGAGCTGTAAGACGGGCAACCCTGCCGTCATCTTCCACCTTTTCAGGAACCACTGATGGATGACTGTTGGATTTGGACTCGAGCTGAAAGGGTCAATGAAGGTTCCAACTAAGCAACACTGCAAGTATTCCTGTCGATTCTCCAATTCAGAATGAGACAGAGCTCATAACCGGCCATTTCTGGATATTTGCAGCATCCGTGAAAGATTTCCCTGGGGTGACAAACTTCCGGAGAGCTGGGTTAACTGGCTCACCCAGAGATCTTATAATTTTGTCGGCTAAATCACTCCACCCAACATTGTAATCCATCTCCAGGATGATAATAGCTGATTTTCTTTGGTCCCTAGATGTTTCTACTCGAAGAAATCTCCCATAAGAGTTGAAGTTATGATAAACTCTGAATAGATCCCCCTCTTTAAGCCTAGCTCATCTTCTATGAAGGTCTCAGCACCTTTGGGAGCTAATCTCATATCACTGCATACCCATCTTAAAATGACTTCGTCGATCTTAATATTACTGGCAAAGCGACTACTGAATTCCTTGAACAAGAACCACCTAAAAGAACCTTCACTTATATCATTTATTTCAAAAGACTTATCACTGGAAATGAAAAAGCACACCCTGTCACACATACACACCCTGTCACACATACAAAGAGATCGTATGCTTAAAATTCCACCACAAAGTAAATAATTTTGTCCCCCATGGTAAAAAAGAAGCTAGTTCCGGTAGGAGTTGCCAGAAAAAGATCAAAGAAAGTAAGCGAGACAGCCTAGGACAGGTTCCCCTTGGGAGCTGCGCCTGGGAGCATTACAGTTTTTCTGCTTTTACTATGCCACAATCAATCAACCCGTGCCCATTCCTAATCAATAATGGAGACACATAAGTTTGGATTGTATTGAAGGTTTGCCTAAATCCTCAAACAAGGATGTTATTTTTGTAGTGGTTTATAGGCTAACTAAAGGTGCTCATTTTATAGCTCTATTCCACCCTTTCACAGCTCTACAAGTCGCAACTAAACTCTGGAAGAGAGTACACGCGCTTAATGGTGCACCTAAGTCCATTATCTCTTTTTGAGTAACTTCTGGCAAGCTCTCTTCAAATTGAATGGCACTCAACTCCTATATAGTTCTTCCAATCATCCTCAAACAGATGGGCAAACTGAGAAGGTAAATCGGTGTAAAGAAAATTACTTGATGTGCATGACTAGTCACAGACCTCATCAGTGGAAGCAGTGGTTGCACCTAGCTCCGTGATGGTACAACATCAACTACCACACAAGCTTGCAATGCACCCCTTTTGAAGCTCAGTATGGGTACTCACCTCCTCAACTATCTATGGGACCAATGATGGATACTGTGGTGCCTGTTGCTGAAGATTTGATCACAAGGAAGCAACAGATGCAACAAATTATTAAGGAAAATTTGTTGAAAGCTCAAGAAAGAATGAAGTAAATATGCTGATCTACATAGGTGAGAAAGGGAGTCTCAACCTGGTGAGGTGGTATACCTCAAGCTTCAACCTCACCGACAGTTCTCAACTGCTCTACAAAGAAATGTGAAGCTCAGCTCCAAATACTATGGACCTATACAAGATTCTAGAAAGGGTTGCACCTGTAGCCTATAAGCTAGATCTTCCGCCTACTTCTAAGTACATCCAGTGTTCCATGTATCTTTTCTCAAAAAGAAGAAGGGACTAAAGAGGTTGTGCAATCCATTCTACCAGTTACTGAGAGGATTGTCAACTTTTTGGTTAGACCAGTGGCTATTCTTCAGCGGCAGATAGTCATGCTGAACAATAGAGCCAATGTGAAATTGCTCATACAGTGGTCAAATCTACCTCATGAAGATGCTACATGGGAGGATTATCATTTCATTAAGGCCCTGTTTCCTGATTTTGTTATTAATCCTTGAGGACAAGGATGCTTTGCAGGGGAGGGATTGCCATGACCTTGGGCTTACACTAAGTAGTTATAACTACCGGGTAGAAGCAACTGCCCAGATTAGACGTAGATTAATGAGATTAGAGGGTGAAGATGCAGCCACGTCATCAATGTGCAAAACCAGCACAGGCCACATTGATTTAACCAACTCTACAGAGGAAAGAGAAGCTGAACGGATAATTGGTATATTTCTCACCTCTTCTCCCAGATCTCTTTCTTCTTCTTCGTTTCTAATCTCACTCATTCTTCTTCTGCAGATTAAGGACTCGTCTATGGAAACTTCCAAACTTTAGATTCATCGTCCATTGTTTTAAGTTCTAATTCCTTCAATTCAGTTGATTAATAGAAAATTGTCCCAAAAAACTCTGTTGTTTGATCAAATCTTAGTTTGATAATTGTTGAATTGAGGTCTGGTTCTGACACAGCACATAGGCTACAGTGCATAATTTGAAATATGTGTCAAGTCAAATTGATTATTCATAAACCACGATAAAATATAGGCTATATGGTGCATGATGTTAAATTTGTTTTAAGTCAAACGAGTTATGTCAGCCATCGGAGATTTGATGCTAGGGTGATATTTTAGGAGGAGATGAAAACAGCATAGGATGCAGAAATATGTGTCAAGTCAAATTGATTATTCATAAACCATGAGAGAATATAGGCTATATGGTGCATGATGTGGAATTGGTTTAAAGTCGAACGAGTTATGTCAGCCATCGGAGCTTTGATGCTAGGGTGATATTTAGGAGGAGATGAAAACGGCATAAGATGCAGTGTCTTGGGCACTTATGTGAACAATTAGGAAAGAAAGGTAAAGAAGAGCAGCTTAAAAAGGAAGAAGACACCTTTGTAGGATTATTAATGAAACACAAAAGAAATAATAATAGATGTATATTTATAATAGATGTATATTTATAGAGCATATACGGTATCCTGAAGACTTGATTCTCTTTCTAGAGAATCATATTATTTTCAGCATATAGAGGAGTTCCCAACTACATCAGTAAATTTGGTTGTCAATTTCCTTGCATGCTTACACGTTTCAGCATTCCTATGTTTATACATCCTAAAATCAACAACAAAAAACAAATAAACCGGAAAAAGAAAGGGGGGGGGGGGGGGGGGAAGCGACTTCAACATAGACCCAGACTGTTAATCAAGATGTTTAACCAAAATGGATAATAGGACAGAAAACATGAAGCTGCCTCACATTGACCAAATTGAGAAGATAATTTTCAATATAATATAGCAGTAACTGAAAAGCAAATACCTTCTAGCAGTCCTCAACTGCTTTCGGTACTCAGCGGAGCTTCCCAAAGCATAACAGCCCAAGAGAAATTCCCAAACTTCTGGTCTTATAGCTGGATCTACACCCTACCATGCAAGGAAAATAATTAATGTTATAGCGGAGATACACTCATAACTCAGAAGGTTCACGCATATTAAATTTTAATATTACATACTTCTCTTTTAGCAAATTATACTCTTTTCAAGCAACCACGTTAAAGAACCTTGGAGCAGAAGTTGAGAAAAGTGTGTTTTGCAAGTTAAACTCAATGCCAACGTATGTTGTACTCTGTCAAATTCTTTCATCATCTCACTACTCTCCAAGTATTCCAAAAGCTTCCCAAGAGGCTATTTCAGCTATGTTTTTTGGGAGGATGGTGATATGGTTTATGCCTCTCCTGTTTAGTATCAACAGAGAGTTCAAGTAGGCATTTGGACATGAATAGAGTGATATTTGAAAACAGGTAGTATTTGAAGTTGAAGTTGAAAAACAGTATTTTGAAAGTAGAAATTGTGTTTGAACATGCATTTCACTTGAAAAAAGGTTGAAGTTTTGTGAGTCGAAAATAAAGATCCTCAAAAACTAACAAATCATTCTAATATATAATTAAACAATGTTCTGAAAACATTTTTCGGAAAATAGGAAAAAAGAAGTTCATGTTCAATCTCTTTTCTTCTTTTCTTCATAGGTTTGTCCCTGAATTGCACTCACTATTCTATTTGTACTTCCTTCATTGTGGGCTTCGAGCGAGGAAAAAAAGGAGGGATTACGTGTGATGACAGGAAAACCGCTATTTCCTTGGTCTTTATTCCTCTCTCATACGAAGCTTGGGGTAAGCAAACAATATCATTCACCTTAGAGCCCTGCCTAAGAGTTTGTGGACATCCATTTATATCATTTCTTTGAAAAGCTCTCGACTTTATTTCCCACTTCACGCGAGAACCGGGAAACATTATCCTCAAGAAACCTATATTTGAATGGAACTTTCATGTCTCAAATTTGTGATGGAACATTACACATATATATCATGTTGGTATCCAGATCAATTTGTTCGAATCTCGACTAATCAACTATGTAGAATGTTCAGTGCATAAACATATTTTCCAAGGACTGGAACAGATTCACTCAGACCCGTTGTAGTTGGGATTCGGATCTGGATCTCTACGTTGTTACTCCCATGCCTCCAACACAATACCATCCTCCGGTTAACAACTCAACATTTATAAAACGAAGTGTTGGATTTACCATCCCTGTATGTCTCCTCGCCCCAACCTTCATCCTCCGGGAACGTTTTTAAGAGAATAGTAATGTTCTGACAAAGTTAAGCTAAGGTTTTTTTTTTATATTCCCTTACTTTTAGAGGTAGGAATGCTGAGGGAAACAAGTTTTGATGTTGTTTCTCTGAATGCTTCAGATTGCCACTTTGAAAGACAACAACAATAGTCCATAGACTAATACATAGGCAGACACTTAAAGTAGGGCCTCAACTGGCAAATAAGCACTCTAATTTTGAGAATGCACATCTAGAAACCTCAACTTGGTAACTGGCAACTAATCACTCACCATCATGCCCTCACTATGTCTTGTGGACACCCGACGTCGACGTGGCACATAAATCCATATGTATCTAGATGATCACTTTGTTAGTTGGAGTTTCCAACTGACACGCAATAAACGAGTTGAGTTGACTAGATATGCATACTCAAAGTTGGAGTGCTTGCTTTCTAGGCCAAGTTTGAGTGTCTATTTACATGTTATCCCAGATATATACATTACAAGGATTCATCTGTTGCTCCCTCTTTACAACTGACATTGCCACCTCCAGTTTCTCTGGTACCTTAAATGTTTTGTTTCAAACTTATCTACTTTGCAACAATATTCCATGTGTTGAACTTTTCGGTTGGAATAATCTAATATTTCTTTTGGTAATATCTTCCACATCTTATTTCTTTTTAGAGGAAAAATTCAAACTGCAGCATGGTATTGTTCCATAAATTTATGGAAAACATGGTTGAAGCCAAAAGTGACTTTCTAAGTGGATAAGTATTATACATATTCTAGTTAAGCACAAATTAGTCATATACACTTATTTTTTCTATATTTTGCCCTTGTTATTTTCAATCTTATTTGCTATTTCACATTTCAGTAAATTTTGAACTAATTACCTATGCCATATATATTTTATATTATATGTAATATTTAATTTTTTTCATATAAGTTGCTATACTTTCTACATTGTTTTCTTCTACTTTGTACTTGGATCTGCTACACTCGAGCCAAGGGTCTTTCGAAAATAGTCTCTCTACCTCCACGAAGTAATGATAGGGTCGACCTACACTTTACTCTCCCCATACCCCACTTCTAGATTTCAATGGGTAAGTTGTTGTGGTAATACTCAATTTTTCACCTATCTCCTTTGGATATAATTTAAGTTAAGTTATATCCTATTTTAAAGGAGAAAGGCATAGATTTCCTTCTGAACTTGTCACAAAAAGACAAATACACGCTTGAACTATCATGGTGATCTATTCCACACCCTTCACTACTTAAAAGTGTATTCAGTACCAACCTGAGACGTGTAACAACACTCTCACAGTATGTGGTGTATTACACTCGCCGCCAAGTCAGCACTATGCTAGCGTCTTGTAAGAATTTGTAATTTCAAAAATCCTTTTTGTTTTCTTTCTTTATTCATAAATTTTCTTTTATCAACTATATTTTACATTAATTAGTTCTAATTAATTATCAAAATTCTCTAATAATTATATCTTCTTCATCACTAAACCCCACTCACTCCCATCCCTCATCACACCAGAAAAATCATTTTCGGCCACTTTTTTTCTATGTTGTTATTTTATTATTAAGTGAATGAAATATAACAACAATATACCCCATGTAATTCCACAAGTGGGGTCTGGGGAGGTAAATTACACAAAGACCTCACCGCTAATGCGGGAGGTAAAGAGATTGTTTTCAGTAAACCCTTGAATCAAGAAAAGTCATACCATGTCGGGAAAAAGAGTTAACAAGAGTGAAGAAGTCATGGCAAAATATTATAGAGAGTATGTCAAAGCATTCTGGAAAAAAATGTAACTACAACAAAATACTATAATGCAAGAAAAAATCGAGTAATAATAGGCATTGAAGAACAAGAAACTGCCAGAAAACGAGTAATAATTGGTGTCCCTCCACAATCTCCTATCTAAGGTCATGTCATTGGTAAACTAAAACAACACCATGTTCTGTTTAATTACCTATGTCTAATACTTCTTCATCCTACCTATACCTCTCCTGGATCCATCCATACTCAACCTCGCACACCTTTGCTCTGGAGCACCCATACATCTCCTTTTCTCACACAAAAAATAATTATAAATATAACTATTTTTTTATGCATATTAATATTTTAGAGTTTTTTCATCCATTAATGTAACATTTTTAGTTGAATTGTCATTTGAAATTCATTTAAAGTATAATCGACATCATTAAGAATTGTTATAAAGAAATTATTCTCTCTCATTCTCAATTGTGTAAATAAAATTGAGTTTTGGTTCTTATTATAAAAAATATATAGATACAAACATATTGTTCTAATTAAGAACCCGTTTGGACTGGCTTAAAAACAATTTTTAAGTCAAAAATAAAAAGTCAAACTAAAATGACTTCGAAGTAAAAAAAATAAAAAGTAGAGGGAGCCCTACTTTTGGTTTTTGACTTATTTTAAGTCATTTTAAACTTATTTTTAAGTCATTTTTTACCTTACCAAACACTTTCCAACTTATTTTAAATCATTTTTGACCTATTTAAATTATTTTTTATATTTGTCAAACACTTTCAGAAGTCAAAAGCTGACTTAAAAGTAGATTTAACCAACTTTTAAGCCAATCCAAACACCCTCTAAATCTTCTATTGCTCAATTATTTTGTTATCCAAACATCTTATATCCTCAAAAACTATTTTTCATGTTCCCATAAATAAGACTTATTAGTGTTATAGGTAAGCCATAGATTAAAAAGAGGAAAGTGCCATAATATTTAACAAGTATAAAAAGCACAAAATGTTGATAATTTAGATGGTAACATAGATATTTAAAATGTTCAATTGAGATAAGAGTAAAGGATGTCAATTATTCAAAGTCGGGGAAGTATTTAATTTTCAAAAGCAAAGTTGAACGGGGGAAATGATTTTCACCTGTTTAGAGATAATCTTTTTAAGGGTTTAACCTACTCTTGTATTTTCAAATGAACTTCTAGTACTTTAAGAGTTTCATTTTCTTTTTTTTATGACCGTGGTGTTAGACTAGTTTTCACACAGCTTGACTAGTACTTTACGAGTTCTAACTTCTCAGAACATCGTCTAACTCGATTATGTACATTTTTTTAGGAAGACTTCAATAGTATGTGGAATAGGACTGTTAATTACATTAGGTAAGCGACAAGAAAGGTGGTGAGGGTCACATGAGTTCATCCACGGGGGTGTCGAGGGGATTGGTGGTGGAATGGGGACGTCCAAGGTAAAGTGGAAGCAAAGAAGGTGTGTATGTGAAGTTGGTTGAGAGTAAGGACAAGTAGGAAAAGCAAAAGAATTGAAAAAGTATAAGATAGAGAAGGCAAGAATCGTTGTAACGATGGCAAAAACAACTTTTGAACGCCTACACGTAGAACTAGAGGACAAAGGCGGGGATAAGAAGTTGTACAAACTAATTGTTATTAAAAGAGAGCGTCTTTCGCCTTTGGCGACAAAGGGAGGCGGTGAGGCCTCAACGCCTATTTCTAGCGAGGCAAGGCGACCTTTGAAAGGCGTACCATGGGGATCGAAAGGCGACTGGCGATGTGGCGTGGAGTCGCAATAGGCGTTGCTTTTTTGTTTGTTTTTTAAGTATGATTTAAACATTAAAAGCCAAAATTAGGGTAAAATTTTTGAAACTCACCTCAGGTTAAGCGTCGCACTGCTGCTCCACTTCTCAGATTTCGTAAGTCGCGACCCCGGGAGACTTACGCGACCTTCGCGAATCGCGACACTGCTTCTTAGGTACGACTTACGTGACTACTGCTCAGGTACGACCCCTGGAGACTTATGCGAATCTCTTCTTCTCATCTAGTTCTTATCTTCTTTTCTTCTTATTCTCTGATTTTCAGCAGTAGGACTATGCTCTGTTTTACAGACCTCTGTTTTTAGTGGTAGACTGAACTGAGCGCTCTGTTCTTTTGTTATATTGTAGTGCTCTGCTGCTCACGGCCTATATTTTTTAAAAGAATCTTCTATAATTATCGCCAAAAAACAAACTCATCAAGTAACAACAGATGAGGTGGGACTTACAACCCCATAGGGCATCTTGATAACCAAAAACCGAAAAAAGAACTTTACAATTGTCCTATGAAGTCCACTGTACTTACTACCTCCCCCACCATA
Organism: Solanum lycopersicum; assembly: GCF_036512215.1. Classification (NCBI taxonomy): domain Eukaryota; kingdom Viridiplantae; phylum Streptophyta; class Magnoliopsida; order Solanales; family Solanaceae; genus Solanum; species Solanum lycopersicum. The sequence goes on from NC_090802.1 coordinate 22,875,603, forward strand.
TCCTGTTTACACCAAAAATACAGCAAACTCAGACTCTTCATCTTGATCTTCTGAATGCTGCTAGCTTGCCCGCCATGGGATCTTTCATTCCTTTCCTTCCAAAGTGTTCACCAGATGCAAGCTGGAATATATTTCCACCAGTCCTCTTTTGATCTGCTTCTTTTGCTCATTCCTTCCTAGTGTTTCAGCAAGTCTAAAGAAGTTTTTGGCAGTACCAAGCTAACTCCAAGTATACATAAGAACAGGTGGCACAGATTTACAGCTGTTTTGCAATGTAGGAATAAGTGACTGTTAATTTCTGCCTCTTTCTCACACATATAACACCTTGAGCAAATCTGTATAGCATTTCACTGTGAAACTCCCTTTGTTGTGCAGCTTCCGTATTCGACTGTCAGATCCTTCTGTGACACCTGGGAATGAGTTCAGCACCTGCAACAGCCCTGCTACTCTACTAATCTCCCAGTCATTTAGAGCCCTTCTGAAAATCAGGCTCCACCCTTGAGGACTGTGCCACTGTAGCCATCTGTTGTAGACTTAAAATAAATAGATCCGGGAATAAGGTTTTCAAGTCCTATCCAAGTCTCATTCCAAAAATCAGTTTTAACCCCATCTCCAATTTTGAATGATATATTAGAGGCGAAAGAAGGCCATAGTTTTCTAATAGTTTTTCAAACAGAGCACCCAACAACACCTGTCACTTCATCAGTGATCCAATTATTTTGAAGATCATATTTACTTGAGATGAATATTCTCCATAATGCCAAATCTTCAATACAGAACATCCAAAGCCGCTTTGTCAACAAACTAACATTCTGTACTTTCAAATTTTAATCCCCATACCCCCTTGTATTTTGTTGAGGGTCACCTCCTCCCATTTGACTAAGTTGTACCCAAGCTTCTCTTTGTTCCCCTGCCACAAGAAGACTCTCCTTAGTTTGTACTTTGTTGATTTTCTTCTCTATGTTTCCTGGGATTGGCAATAGGCTCATCATGTAAGTTGGGAGGGCATCCATTACTGACTTTATGAGAGTTAATCTGCCTCCCATAGATAGGTATTGCCTCTTCCATCTTGTTAGCTTTCTCTCACTTCTTTCCAACACTGCACTCCATACTTCCACTCCTTTATTTTTTGCACCAAGAGGCATTCCAAGATATTTAGTTGGTAAGGAATACACTTGGCATCCTAGGTTCTCAGCAATATCTGCATATTGGTAACTTGGTTAACAGGGTACAAGCAACCCGTATGCCAGTTAACATGTAAACCTGAGATGCCCTCGAAAATGGTTAGGATGGCCCTCAAGTGCCTGATTTGCATTACTTCAGCTTCACGGAAAACCAAGGAATCATCTGCATAAAACAGATGTGCGATTTCCATAGTATTTCCCCTGTTAGCATTTGCAGGGAAGCCTTTTATCCACCCATTCTCACTTGCTTTTCTATCATAGAATTGAGGCCTTCCATTGCTATGATGAATAGGAAGGGTGATAACGGATCACCTTGCCTTAGACCTCTTTGTGATTGGAAGAAACCTTCTGGACTACCGTTAATGATAAGAGAGAATTTCATGGTAGATATACGAGTTTTGATCCAGTTTGTCCATTTGTTTCCAAAACCTATGTCTCTCAGAATTTTTAGAAGGAATGACCCGTTGACATGGTCATATGCCTTTTCAATATCAAGTTTACATAGGACTCCAACTAGCTTCTGCTTCACCCTACTTAATTCAGTTTTATACTAATTATTATAGTATTTATTTGTCGATAAATAGTGAATTTAATGGCGTCAAAAAGAGGGACATTGGATTGAATTGAAATATTTGCTAATATATGTTATTGTCATTAAGATTTTGGATATTTATATATGCAATTCAATTTTTTAATTTTTTGTATTAATTGGCGCCTTAATTCAAAGGCGAGCGCCGCCTCGTGGTGAGGCAGGCCCTTGTCACCTTTTTTCTTCGTTCGTCGTCCAAAACGCTGGTGCAAGCGAGCCAAGGTGAGAGAGACGAGGGTTCGAGACCTGGACCAAGTGAAGTGCATGAAGGACGTAGACAACAAAGTGTTAGTAGAGGAAGCACTCATTAGACAGAGATGATACACAATTCCATGAATAATTATATGAAGAGAGGGACAGAGACATTGGACCGGAAGATTTAGAGCACTATAACAGGTATCACGATTTTGGGTATTATAGGTGTAAAGAAGCTGAGGAGGTTGGGGGTGCTATTTGTAGGATGCACAGGGGAATAGAGACGAGGCCAGACAAGATCCTGGTGGAATTTTTGGAAGGGCACACTTAAGGTTGTTATGGATTGGCTGACATAGTTGTTTAATGTTGTTTTTAAGATGGCAAAAAATGCTTGAAGAATAGAGGTCGACTACAATGATCCCATTGTACAAGAATAAGGGCGACATAAAATTGCAATAAATATAGGGGTATCAAGTTGTTGAGCCACACTATGAAAATTTGGGAGAGAAGGGTGAAGATAAGCGTGTCTATTTACAAGGACCGATTCAGGTTCATGTCGTGATTTTGACTGTCACTATACAAGTCATTCATCTTGTAAGGAGGCTGGTGTAGAATAGAAATAGGAAGAGGGGCACATGGCATTCATTGACCTAGAAAAGGCTTACGACAAAAGTCTAGAGGGAGGTTCTTTGGAGGTACTTAAAGGCTAATGGTGTACCTAGTGGGGTATACTAGGACGATTAAGGACATGTATGATGGACCCAAGACCCGATTAAGGACGGGAAGAATAGACTAAGCATTTTCATGTGGCGATGAGATTGCACCAACGGTCAACTCTTAGCCCTTTTTTATTTGCCTTGATGATGGATGAATCGACATAGCGAATCAAAGATGAGATCCCTTAGTGTATGCTATTTGCAAGTGACATAAGCCTAATTGACGAGACTCACGGTTGCGTTAACACAAAGCTAAAGGTTTGGAGACAAACCCTAGAGTCTAAAGGGCGCAGCTTGAGCATGGCAAAAATAAAAATACTTGGACTGCATATTAAGTAACAAACATATGAGGTTGGTGTGGAAGTGAGGCTTGATACTTAGGTCATCCAAAAGAAAGGAAGTTTCAAGTATCCTGGGAATATTATCCAAGGATTGTGGAGATTGACGAGAATATCACTTATCTTATTGGTGCAGGGTGGATCATGGATGAAATGGAGGCTTTTATCCAAAGCCTAGTTTATTGAGAAGTACCACCAAAATTTAAAGACATTCTATAGAGTGGTGGTTAGGTCGACTTTATTTTAAGGAGCGAAGTACTCGTCAGTTAAGAACTCTCACATTTTGAAAATGAAAGTTGCAGAAATGAGGATGTTGAGATTGATGATCGGCAATACTAAGACTGGCAATATTAAGAGAGATAAGATTAGAAATGATGATTTTTAACAAATTTCACATGATATTAGAGCCAAGCTCATCCCAATTCTTTGTTCGCCGATGGTAAGCCCCCCATATTATAGTGTCCACACTACAGTTAAAAAGGTGTGAACGTGCCGGGGAGTGTTAAGAACTCCCATATAGAAAATGGGATTAGAATTTGATCTCCTTATATGGACTTGGACAATCCTCCCCTCATAAGCTAGCTTTTGAGGTTGAGTTAGGCCTAAGACCCATCTTTTACATAGTATCAGAGCAGGGCCCATTTCATCATATGTTGGGGATCGTAAAATCAAAACTGTCCATACATCAATGCTTATTGGGCGTGCGGTGGGGTGTTAAAGAATGACAAAAGCCCCACATTGATGGTTAATGAGATGGGTGGGCTCCTTATAAGGCTTGGACAATCCTCTTTCCTTTGAGCTAGCTTTTGGATGTGAGTTAGGCCCAAAATATCTAAGCAAGGTAGGAGTGTCCTCAATAGAGGACATGATGCGAGAAGTGTGACTGAGATGGTTCAAACATGTGAAGAGAACATGAACGGATGCCCCAATGCAAAGATGTGTGATTGGCTATTGATGGTTTGTGAGAGGTAGAGGTAGGCAAAAGATGTTTTGAGGAGAAATGATTAGACAAGAGTCCAGACACAGTTGCAACTTACCAAGGACATGACCTTATATAAAGGGATGAAAAAGGTTATGGAAGACACGGATAAGGGTAGAAGGTTAGTAGGTAACTAATTGAGTATTATCCCACTTATCCTTTCATACTATTAGTTGTTGTATTATGAGTGAAGTGTCAATAACACACCTAAACTATCCCCTTTTTCTGAGTTTCATACTACTACTGGAAGTGTGAGTTTCATATATAAACTATTACTCATTAATTTGAGAAACACACCTCACTGGTGACTGTAATACACTCTCTTTTATTCAGAAAAACCATGTCACATGGCTTCCACGTGGATAAAACATTACCTTGAGAAAAATTAAATAAACTATTAGTATTAGTTTAAAGTTAACGATTAAAATATCACTATCTCCAAAAAAACTATTTTTTAAAAAATAAAATTTAAAATATTTTTCTTACCCCACTCCCCCCCCCCCCCTCGTCGCGCCCCCTTTTTAAAATTTCTTTTACAAAGGTGGTGGAGTGAGGTAAGAAAAAATTTTAATTTTATTCTTAAAAAAAGTTAATTTGCTTCTTTTTAGATTATCATACTTTAATCTTTAATCTTAACCAATACTAATAATTTAATTAAATTTTTTTCAAAATGGAATATTTTATCCATATGGAGTGTCGTGTGTCAATTATTTTAAAATAAAAGAGTGTAGTACACACACCATCGACAAGAGTGTAATAAAAAAGAGGTGTGTTTCTCCAACTAATAAGCGATAGTTTAGGTATGAAATTCACCCTCTCAATAGTTAGGTATGAAACTCAATAAAATGAGATAATTTAGATGTATTTTTGACACTTACCTCGTATAATTATTGTAGTTTCTTGCTATTCGTATTATTTAGTCTTGCTTACTTTAGTATTTTGCCATGGTTTCTTCACTCCCATTATTTTCTTTTTTGAAATGTGTTTCCTTGAGCCGAAGGTATTGGAAACAACCTCTTTACCTTCTGAGGTAGGTAGCCTTATGCAATACCTTGTGGGGTTAAACTTGGTATATTGTTCCTTAATAATAATGAAACTTAACGAAATTGATTCGATATTAAAATCTCTCACTATTCTAGCTATTTCTTTCGGTCTAAACCTATTTTTCTTAATAGCATTTATCCTTCACTCTCTATGAGAGTGTCTTCGTTGTCTTCTCTTTTTTGGATAATGGTGTTATATGTTCCCAATACGAAAGCCTCGACTAATCCACCTCTCCCACAAGCAAAATTAAGCACAAAGGGCTTTAACAAAAAAAAAGTAACTTACAACAATAGAAGCCTTACCCCTAATATGATCAATTTCAGCACTTTTCTAAAACCATGTACCTTCCCATCCTTCTCAAAGATTGTCTGCCACCTATCAGGCTTAAGCATTTTGCTCATCTATATCATCAAAAACACAAGGAAAATATTCCCAGCATGAATATTGAGTTTACCATAAAAAGCACAAAGTAAAAGTCAACAATGCAGAAGTCGAGTGTATGAAGCAAAAATCCCTATGTTGTTATTAATCAAAAAAAGGAAGAAATTAGCAGACTTATGAATAAATATTGAATTCCATGATACTTTCTCTAAATAAATCATACTCCCTAAATTCCAATTTATGTGATGTAGTTTGACTGAACATAGAGTTCAAGAAATATGGGAAGACTTTGAAATAATCCAAACTACCCTTCAAATAAATGAATTTTTAAATAGAAAAGTACACATCTTGATTTTTTGCCAAATTAGCGGGACCCAACATGGGTAAAATGTCCATAGCGTCATCAAATATTTATGAAATAAGAAATGTGGCATTCTTTTTTAGATTGACTGAAAAGGAATGAGTGTCATATAAATTGGGATAGAGAGAGTAACATTTTCTCAACAACTAATATTAGCACTCACAATATCATTAGCAAGCAAGAAATAAACATGAATTGTTCGATTCAAGTTGAAGACTCATGCAAAAGTGTCTCTTGAATTCTTTAAAATGTTGTGTCATTACATTAAATGGGTGAACCACTAGAGACAAGCTTTATTCAGATATACTCAAAGGGCCCTATAATGATGGCCAACTACTTCTTTTTTTTCTTTTTTGATAGCAACCAAACAAATTAGTGTTGCACCATGGCTGAACTGCCAAATTCAGGAAATTCTCCTGCTGATAACAAATTTATGGGTATTTACAACTTCTATATTAGCACTTGAAGGTTGGTGGCTTCTCCAACTAAATCCTTTTGTGTCTGGATGATAAATCTCTGCCAGTTGATAAACAAATCAAGAGCAGACTATGACGGGCTCCAAGCAGAGGTGTGATATCATATGGATAAGAGGTATGCTTCTTTCGATTCAAACACCCTCCACAAATAAAGCTAAAACTTCTAGTTCAATATTATGATGAGGATAAAGTTCCTGAGATTAAAAGGTCGTTCATACGATGAGAGACCTTATTTGCTTAACTTAACGATGAGCAAGATGAAATTTTGTCCTAGCACCTTCTATCCTTTAAAAGGGGGGAGGGGAATGGGCGAATGGCGAATGGGGAATCGAGAGGGGCTTACAAAGTAGGGAATCGGACTCTCACCAACAAAGTGTAAGTTTAGGTAATTAACCAACTAGCCAGAGTATTAAGATTTCCCAGGGATCGTAAATTAGGGAGTTTTCCTTATTGGATGTATAGTTTGTTGTGCATATAAATGTATTTAATTTTTAAACAAAATAAAAAATTATTTTAGAGGAAACAAAAGATATAAAGCAAAACGTACCCTTGACATCTCAATCGTTTAATCCATGTATATATATAATACCCACATTCTTATTCCACGATCTATCTTGCATAAAATTATATATAGATTCTAGCATAATTTATGCAGATATATTTGTGTGAATAAAGGGAGAAACCGTATCAAACAGTGTATTATTTATGCCATATTTATTGCAGGTAAGAAAGAGACAACCAAACATTGTATTGTGAATGTTTAGTTATATGCTGTGCATAATAACTGGCAATAAGTCCTGCCAAACGGCCCCTTAACATCTTCTTCATCCCATTATGTTTTTATCTGAAGATTAAATAATTTTTCATGGATAAAAAATCAACATATGCAACCATACACATCCAAATTTTCTAGAATCCAACTATTTTACAAATTGACAAAGTAAAGTAACAAATAGAGTAAAGGAAGAATAGTGAAAGAAACCAGTTCAGTGCGAGACTTCAAATACGAAACACTCAATACCCAAAACACAAAAGGATCACATAATTTCCTCGCAAAACTAATTAGGAGAACTGATCAGGCTAGCACTAGAGTTCAGAGATACAAACTATGACATCCTTCAAAACACCATAATTGAGCATAACAAATCTTAAAAGCCATTACCTTTATTAATGACTGATGAAGACAAGGTTCCCCAATGTCCCGAACAATGGAAGTCACTTTCTGTAAATTCACAGTACCCCCTTTCCCACATTTCCATGGCCTTTCAGCTCCGTCAAAAGACATCACGTGCAAGGTTTATCTCTCTCTAACCAAGCTTTACAACTTCTAACTTGTCTGATAAATCAACCAGCATAACTTAATTCACAACTTTAATCCTTACAGTAAAGAAAATAATTTATTAAATCAACACAGTTTCTTCTTTAATTTTAATAAATGCAACGCAGAGACCTGGCCAAAATGCATATTATAACTTTCTGTAAACCCCAAAATCTCTTCACTGGTCAAATGGAATCACAAAAGAATCATTTCAAATACCCAGAGAGATCTAATTTCAGATTAAATATTATTAACTCCCAAACGCCATCAATTTACAAAAAGAATAGTTCACAAATTCAAAAAACAAGCCCGTTCTCCGATCAAGAATCCAGACACCACCTCACCAATTACCGAATTCAACAAGAAGTTATAAATGGTTAATATCAAGATACATAACAATATTTTCAGTAACAAAAAGATAAGCAAATACCGAATTCAATGAGTGCGATTACCTCAGTGAAGTATGAACAAAAATAGAGAGCACCGAAGAATGGAGATCGGTGAAACAACAGATTGGCCATTAACAAAGAAATGCCTATTCTGGTGTTTACTCTTATCGTTCGCCGTTTGTTTTTGTTTTTCCCTTTTCTTTTGAACCAAATTTTGGGGTTGTATTTTATATTGTATTTTATTACATAATATAATTATAATATATTCAAATAATAAAATATAAGTAAGTAATTGGTGACAAAATCAAATTTAATTAGTCCAATCGGTCGAATTTGTTTAAGTTTGGGCGGTTTATTGATTGATTAGTTTCAATTTAGTTCAACTCATCTCATATCAACCCACTAAAAATTGGATTGATATATTATCCGAATTGACTCATGAAAAATCTTGTCAAAATATTTTTTCAAAAAAATCAATTTAATATATTGCATATAGTCATAGTAATGAAACAAATAATTTCAGTACATACTAAAAAAAACTATGTTACCAAATTCAAAAAAAAATAGTTTAAAATAACAAATAAAATAATTAAGCTAAGTTGGTTTGGGTCTTTACTCGAAATATAACTTATTACCTAACACCATTTTAACCAAAGTCGTTTTGACTGTAGCAAATTTAAATTGAATTGAATCTTGATGCGACTAATGTCCTAACTCATTATAACTCGTCTAAATTTAACTCAATCTATTTTATTGTCACCTCTACTTATAAGTTGTATACATAACGTTTAGAGATATCAAAATCATGTCCAAACACCTAATTTGTTCAAGTTTAAGTGGGTCATTTGTTAGCTCAATTCACTTCAATTAGGTTTAATCCATCTCAGTCCATAAAGAACGTGATTGATATGTAGCGAAAATTGACTCATAAGATAGTTTGTTAAAATATCTTTTGGAGGAATCTTCGCATATAGTCACTCAAACATAGTCTAATTACGCTCTATAGCTATAGTTTGTTAATTACGATTCGTAACTACATGTTATCACGCGATGAGTGGCGAGCAAGATTGAGACAGGGAGGAGAGAGGCAAGCGAGAGAGGACAGAGTGGGAGAGAGGTGAATTGTATATTTATATTGGTTAGATAATTATATATTATACATACGTATTTGTATATTTTGGAGAGAGAGATTGGGAGAAGGAGGAGAGAAGCGAGCGAGATTGGGAGAAGGAGGAGAGGAGCGAGCTAGAGAGGGCAATAATTTGTATAATTCAAATCTCATTTGTATAATTCGCAGGTATGTTTGTATAATTGGTGTGTTTTTGTATAATTAAGTAATATAAACATAAACATATGAATTTTAGACAAAACTACAAAATATATTGTACAAATTACATTACATAAATTATATTACACAAAATTCGAAAACTGCGCATTTGTACAAACTTTAAAAAGTTATACACAAAAAAATTGAATGTATATGATGACAAAACTAGAAAATCAAAGGAAATCGTCGTCATATACAAATAGAAACTATCATATACAACTACAAATCAAATGAAGAATTGTTAAATGTGAATTTAACAAATGTGGTGAATTATATAAAAATGACTAATTATACAAATTCGAAGTCAGCCACATAATTAATATTTAATGTTAATCGCGAGTGATAATTATGGTAAACTATAACTATGATAAATAATTATTAGTATAAGTTTGTTTAACAACAGAAATTTCTCTCTTTTTATATTTGATATATCATATACAGCCATAAAAAATAAATAATAAATTGTTAGGTGTTAAAAATGGATGATTTCAAATATGTACCAAAAAATTATTAGTTTACAGAAAAGTATAGCCACGAAAATAATAAGATGAAACATGATCAAATTCTCTATTTAGTCACGGTTTACTTTTAATTTTTATTAGCTAAACGTGGCTAAATAACTCTTTTTATTCTTTAATAACTAACCGTTAAGTAGTGTAGTTGTAATATGTCAATGTTGTATGCATAGATATTGTATAATGGTGTATGAATATGCATATGTGATGTATAAACAAATTTATATATATACATAAAATGTATCGATATTGTATAAATAGTTATGTAGAGCATATGTGATGTATCGTTATTGTATAAATAGTTTTAAGTGCATATGTTATGTATCTATATTGTACGAATCGTATATAAATATGTATTAATATTGTAAAAATGGTATATAAATATGTATATATAATGTACAAATATTTATGTAGTGTATATGTAATATAGATATCGTATAAATATGTATAATCATGTATTGAATTATATAAATGTAACTATCATCCATCCTCACCTTAATAAAAAAAAATTAATAAAACAATATAAATATCTATTTTTCCATAAAAAAGAGAAATGATTAGAAAATAAAAAGTGCAACAAAAAAGCTTTTGTTTTTAATAGCATTATTTAGCCACGGTTAAATCATAGCTAAATAGTGATAAACCGTGTGATATCAATCGATTACCAGAATAAACAAAAAAATAATGCGGAAGCGAAATTATAAAGATTAAAGACAACAATTGAAAGATATGTGAAATTCAAAAATAAAATCCCCAATTTCAGGTTAAAGCGCTAAGAACCCTGATTGATTTTAGTATTCAAAATTAATGGATTAAGAATAATTATGATACTAATAGATTCAATTCAAAATTTTAGATTAAAAGTGATCTAGACCCCTGTTTCAAAGAAACTAGAGACAATAATTAGTATAAGACTAATTAGCTTCTTTAATTTACGAATAAGAAAACAAAAGTATCAAATTAAGAATTTCATTCTTATAAGGTTGTAAGATAAATTAGTAGTCACCACACACAAAGGTGTAAAGAAAAGAAACCTCTTAAATAATACTAATTATGTCTCTTCAAAATAATACAATCAACCCTTATATATAGGGAAAACCTATCCCAAGTATAAAAGGATTTAAATTCTACTTTTATGAAAATTTTAAACTAGGAAACTTTTAAACTAGGAAACAGGAAACTTTAAACTAGGAAACTTTTTAGATTAGGAAAACTCTAAACTAGGAAACTTTTAAAATAGGAAATTTTGATTATAATCATTTAGCTTTTTGGGCTCTTTTATTGGGCTTCATGTGACCCAATCTTATTTATTTTGGGCTTGAGTTTAAACACCTCTTTGGTGATAAACAAATTCTGGATTTTATATTGAAGCCTGTCATCTTTAGTACAAGTAGATCGACATGTATGGTATCATTACCCTCTTTTTGAATACAGTTCATCGTCGAATTTAAATATCTCAAAATCAAGAAGACAAGCATTAACAAATAACATAGATTACTCGAAAGCAACAATCATAAGAACAAAACAAGATAGTGGTCATGTGTCCACATGCATGTATAAGTACACCCTTATAAGCATGTAAATATCATCATCCCAATAGAAAATTCTCCTACTTATATAAACACAACAAACTCCTTGTCTAGACGCCATTGTGAATGATACATGCAACTTCAATTTAGCTCTATAAATAAAGTTCTCCAATGGACATGACAAAGAAAATATAAATGTTATGATCCGAGTCTATTCCCTAGACGTGGTCGACACTCAAAGACCATCGCTGGTCCCCAAGCAAACACTCATCCTAGCTGACTACAAGCGAAAGACTAACTTAAGCATACAAAAGCTTAAAACCAAAATGAACAACTTTGAATAAAACTAATATATTAATAGCCATAAAATAGGCAACTTAATCTTTAAAACATTTAATAAAATGAATGATTAATACATATTCCTCAACTATACTGACTATGTATGACGCCTCAAATTGATAAAGATGAAAGTCGGGACAAAACCCACGACCTCCTAACTAAAATGAAAAGTAAATGAAGTCCTCCAAAAACAAGGAGGATCACCATGGCTAACTCGAACTCTGGGATGTATCAACAAAGCTCCTCTTGATGATCCTGAATACCTGTGTCTGCATCATCAAAAGATGCAGGCCAATTGGCTGAGTACGTGAAATCTACAAGCATGTAAGGGAAATTCTAAAACATAACATAAGCTTGATACTTGAAATAAAAAGGAAACATACTTACCTCTTTTCAACTCAACTCAAATCAAGAATAAGATACTCACCTCAAAGATTAGATATTCAACTCAAATATATGATACTTGTATCAATGAAGCACAAATGAACTCAAGATACTCAACTAAGGTATTCAACTAACAATACTTAACTCTTGTTACTTAACTGAACTCATTTCGATATAAAACAGTTTAAAACAAGTGCATTATAAATTAAAAATGTTTAAAAACATGATGTTAACTAAGATAATAATATCATAAAATACATAATCATGCTCCCACTCAAAGTTTACTTGTGCAATGCATGAATTAAGTCTCATATCCCCCATTCATACTAAGCAGAATTCTTTGAGAAACCATGTAACTAATACTGTGGGAGTTTCTCAAACCGACAACCATCACTATAAGCCGAAGTGGTGATACGTCTTCCCACGCTGCCAGAACTGTCCTATACCTTACCATCGATATAGGACCTTACTTAGCTTAGTGAATCCACTAGATAAACTTACATGATCATCTAAAAAGTATGACCCCATCAATTCCCATGATGACTGAATGATTTACACGGAGACTTGAGTTAATATGAACTTTCATCCCCACATCGGTGCTCAATACTTATCCCCAAACATACTTTAGTTCATACCTTTAATAAAACTTTCTTCCTTTGGGTTGAGATAATTTACTGAACCCTGTAGCTTTAAAAAGCCCATTTTTGTTCAAAACTCTTTTGGAACTGTTCCCATTTTACTTAAATGTGAAACAGTTATAAACCTTTAGGAAATACTTAGTCCCCTTATAACTTTTGAGAAATGAATTCAACTTGCTTTTTACTTAACTCGAAACTTCACTCTTAGGGAATACTTAGTTCCCTTATATTACTTTGAAGAAAGATCTTCAACTCTTTACTCTTTACTTGACTTAAGCTTTAAGCCTTTAAAACAAAGTGAAAACGTTTGTGAAAGACTTTAGAAAACTTTATCAATTTACTTTGACTTGCTTCTTAACTTCTAGACTTGACTCTTAACTTTCCTTGAATTGAAGTATCGATTCAAAGTTCATGATCTCATATTTATGGATGATTTCATAATTTTCAAGTTGGAGGGTTCATGCGGAATTATGAGCATGAACTACTCAACTCAAGGACTCAAAGACACTTCTTATCTCAAGATTGTTCGACTTATATGGTTCATGAAGAATTATGGGCATGAACAATTCAACTCAAGGAATTCATGAGTGACATGTAATAGTCCCATAATTAAAAAAAATCTCAAAAGGAATAAGAAACTCAATACTCAATACTTAGATTTGGAGATACTACTCCTCTAAATGATACTCAATTTATGGAACTCATGCGAAAGTTACGGGCATGAACGACTTGACTCGAAGGTCCAAGTAACTAGATAGAACTCATGTACACGACTCTTACATTCTCTTACTTACTTCCTCAAATCATAGCTCAAACTTAGTAGTTGTAACGACCTGTTTAGTCGTTTTGAGCAACAAACTTCAATTCTGGAAAAACAGGTTGAGGCGACGGACCAAACGATGATCCGTCATGGGCACGACGGACCGTCGCAGGGTCTCGTTTCAAAACACTTAGAAAATCTGAAATTGGGTACTGAAAATCGACTCTCTGAACTTCGTGACGGAATGGCAGGACGGACCGTCACAGGCGTGACGGACCGTCATAGATTGTTCAGTGGAAATTGACTCTCTGACTCTTGCGACGACCTGCAGGACGGACCGTCGCAGGCACGATGGCCCGTCACAGGTTGCGCAAATCCCAAGCAGAATCGGATTTCCTTACGCGTTTTAAGGGACGTTTTTGGACTATTCCTTCCTTAATTATAGATTTTGTGGGTTTATATTAATAACTCAAATTCTTGGGGGTTAAAAGAGGTAACCCTAACTTAATTAGTGGGGTATTATTGCCATCTTTTACACTTAATTATATGTTAACTAGGGTAAAAGAAAGAGGGTTTGAATAAAGAAAATAGAGAGAACAAGGAGAGAGAGAAATTGATCGATCAAGAGGCAGAGGGAATATCAAAGCTTGGGAAATTGCTTGTTGATTCCAATTCTTCGGTGAAGGTAGGTTATGGTTTTCATGCTTCATAAGTAAACTCTTAATAGTGAATGATATGTATTGGTAGTATTGTAAACCCTACTATATGCTTAATGGTATGTTTGCATGAACATGATTATGTGATTGTGATAAGATAAGCATGATGAAAATATTGAATCCCAAATCTTGGAAAGAAACTTTAATATACATTATTAATGATGATGCCTTGGTATAGAAGAAGGCTTGATGAATTAAAGTAATGGGATTGATGATGCCTTGGAATAGAGAAGGCTTGATGATTTACAGAATGATATTAGTGGATCGGAGTGTCACGTTCCGACACATAGTATTAGTGGATCGGAGTGTCACGTTCCGACACATAGTATTAGTGGATCGGAGTGTCACGTTCCGACACATGTAGGGGATCGGAGTGTCACGTTCCGACACATGTAGGGGATCAGAGTGTCACGTTCCGACACATAGAATTAGGGGATCGGAGTGTCACGTTCCGACACATAGAATTAGGGGATCGGAGTGTCACGTACCGACACATAGTAGTAGGGGATCGGAGTGTCACGTACCGATACAAGAGGAGGAAAGATAATGAATCTTGAAAGATGATAATATACTCAACTTAATATACTTAATTCCCAAATGAGTATGGTGTTGAGGCTTGAGCCCTCATGGATGAACTCGATGGTACTTATTGATGATTATAATACTTGTTGTTGCTACATGTTGAGTTTTATAGTTGATTTACGATAATATTGATATATATACTGTTCCCTATTTTGAGTTGGCCGATGATATCTACTCAGTACCCGTGTTTTGTACTGACCCCTACTTTTATGTTTTCTTCTTGTTATTTGTGGAGTGCAGCAAACGTGCCGTCATCTTCGACTCAACAGTAACTCAAGCCAGTCTTCGTCACACCGGATCTTCAGGGTGAGCTAACGCTTCTAGCTTGGACTGGATCTTCTCCTTCATGTCTTGATGCCTTGAACTTCCGGCATGGACTAGCTTCTTATGTATTTTTAGCTTCTTAGAAACTCTTAGAATTAGTAGTTTAAAGTAGATGTTCTTGTGATGATGACTTCCAGGTTTTGGGAATAATAGATGTTGAATATTGATAGTTATTGAATTGGTTTTTATTAATGAGTTTAAGTCTTCCGCATTACTTTCTGTTGTTATTACATTGAAATGTTAAGGTTTAGATTGGTTGGTTCGCTCACATAGGAGGGTAAGTGTGGGTGCCAGTCGCGGCCCGGATTTGGGTCGTGACAGTAGTTGATCTCAAAGGATTTACTATTGGACTCAAAGTCTTTCTTGAACTTTACTCTTAACTCTTTCTTGAAAGTGAATGATGAATTCAAGAGTTATGGCTCATGATATGAAGGATCTAGGTGATATTTTAGAGTCATGAATACATACTCTTCACTCTTATGGTCACTTGCTTGAGTCTTGAAACAATTAACTAGAAGTTCTAGAAGACTCCTCAAAAGGACTGAGATCGAAAAAACTCTCAAAACTTAATCTTGAATTTGAATTATTGTTTCAAAGTTATGATTCAGGTTATGAATGATTTATAAGTGTTTAGAATAAAGAGGTGAAGGTGCACTTTAAAGGAACTCAAACGGAGCAACCAGAGGCAAACTGAATGGGGAAGGCGACCCTGGGGCTATGGGTTGAGCGGGGCGCCAGCCCCTGATGGATAGAGATGGGTTTGGGGCACTCTGGCAGGCGCGCCATGCCAGGCCCCAACCCAGAAAATTCTGCCGAGAACTTTTGCTCGTTTTGTCACCCTAAATCGCCTAAAATCAAACGATTTATTTCTCAATCGCTTGAATTCGATTACTTAACTTAATTACACTCTAATATACTGTAAAAAACACTAAAATTACTCAATTTGATCTCAATAAATCATCAAAACTCTAACACAACAAGATTTAGAATGAATTTTAAGAACACCTTTCAAGAACTCATCAAGAACTCTAATATTTAAACTTTAAGCATGAAATTTCACTGAAAAATAACATGATTGCAGTGTGGGTGAACAAAACCAATACTATGGAAGCTTATATACCTCTTTGGGATTAGAACCATGGCGAAAATCCGTAACTAGACTAAAAAATGTCGACGAACACCTTTATGCTTGCTTCTTTTCTCCTATTTTCTTTTCTTGCCTCTTTTTGAACTCTCAACTAAAACCTTAGGTGTTTATTATGATTATAAAACTGAACCTAAAAGGATTAGACCCCTAAAATATGACTAAAAATGAGTTAAATCTGATTGAGTAAGGAAATGACCAAAATAACCTTCACTATTTTTGGCTATCTTTTCTTATTTGGACAACCTAACTTCAAAAGGTCATATCTCTTTCAACCGAACTCGAAACTTAGCAAACTTGACGACTATGGAAAGATAATTCAAATATATTTCTTATGGTTTCTTGTAGCACACCTGAATCACCATGTTCTAGGAGTTATAGTCGTTTGAAGTTGATCCAAAACTCATATTTTGCTTAACTGGTAAATTTTTCGATTCTTGCTACTTCCAATTTAATTATTTTGGAACTCTTGGTGCTAAATCTAGTGAACTGACATTAATACTTAATAAATTTTCAATTCCCTGGTAAAATCTTAATCACTACAATGAACGGTTCAAGTCTTAGTTCGATATTTTTGTGGGTTGCTACAATAAAATTCCTATTAAATTGAACACTTTTGTGATATAAGGAAGCATCTTCAATTATACCTCTCAAAGATTCTTCTACATACATATTATTCACCCATTATTCAATATACATTGTATCTAAATAAGCATTGAAGTGTTCATAATCATGTAACTCACCATCACTAGTAGCAAACATCTTTTTCAACTCACAAAAGCCAACACTTTCAGAATTATGACTCATTATATATAAAGAATCATATTCCGACAAGTTATCACACAAAAACACTTGAGTAAGAGAAGGATCAACTAACTCATTCACAATCTTCCACACACAAATATCACACATCTTTTCAACAAGTGAAAATTCAAAATCAACTATGAAATGCTCAACTTTAAAAAATCTCACAGTACTTTTATTGAAATTGTCGATTGAAGTTATTGACTTATTATATATCACATCATCCTCAAAATCAATGCAGTCACCAACATAAAAATTAAGAGTGTAGTTCATTACTCTAAGAAGACATTAGTTTTTTAGGAATAACAAGAATGTGAATAAACTAATTATACATATCATACTTGGTCTTATGTAGCAAAGGAATAACATCACCTCTTTTTTCCTTTCTCATTGGTGTTAGATCCACAATTGCCTTATCAAACTTCTTTATATGAGCCTTACCTTGGATATATTCAAATAATTATTTTTACCTTTATCATTCTCATTATCATACACTTTCTCAATTGCACTTGTAGTACCAACTACTTCAAAATTAAGTTCATCCAATGACTTTAATTTTTCAATGCATACTTTCCCATGAGTATCTACAAGAGATTCAAAACAACTAGAAATAAAAGTATGAATGCTAGATTTAGAATAAGAGATAACCTCAATCAAACTCTCTTATTTTTCTCTCTCGACCTCACTATCACCCTTTTTTTTACTCTCATGGTCATCTCTCTTTGCTTTTTACTCATTTTAACTTTTTTTCTCACTTGAAATCTCATTCTCTTCACATAACACAACCTCTTCCTTTTTTCCTCTCTTGGAAAGTCATAATTGACTCCATTTCTCCTCTCACTCTTTTCTCTCCCAAATTTCTTCATTGCTTCTTTCACGTGTTTTTTATCTTCATAAACTTCGGTTGGAGTTAAAGGTGCAAGTGTATATTTCCTTTTGTTTAGCTAAAGAGAAACTGTATTCTTTCTTCTTTCATGAATTGCAATCCTATTAAACTTCCATGGTCACCCAAGCACGATGTGACAATTTTGCATTGGAATTACTTCACAAAGAACATTATCAACATATCTTCTTATGGAAAAAGAAATTATGCATTGATTAATCACCTTAAGCTCATTAAAATCATTTAACCATCGCCACTTATAAGGAAAAATATTTTTAATGAATGTAAGTTTCAACTTCTCCACAACGTATGAACTTACCACATTAGTACCACTTTAACTATCAATAATTATAGAGAAAAGATTACCATTAATCCCACACCTTGTATGCAAAATTGTTTCTCTTCTTAAATTAGCTATGGTGACATTCTTCTCCTTCAACTCCTTCAATCGTTTGATCAACACATCAACACAATTCATTTCGTTTTGAATTCTAGCTTCAATTTCCTGAGATATTTCAAACATCTCAAACATTATTAAAGAAATAAATATCTCTCAATTTGGTTTTTTTCTTTTCTCTATTGATCCCACTATCTCTTGCCTTTTTTCCACTCAAATTACTACATTTGGATGGATCCTTCATAAATTATATATAAACCCTACTAATAACAACCTTTTAAAAAAGATGTAGAAATAAAACAATTTATCAACTTCAGATAAATTGGAATTGATGAGACAAGAAAAAGATAACTTTGTGAAATAAGTAAAACTTCAAAATTTTCCTATTCTTGATTTCTTCTTTGAGGTAGAAAATCAGGAATCAAATCAAATTTGAAGTTTCTTGAAATACCTTATTTCTCAAGTAATTGCACTTTTTATTTCCTCCTAATTTTCTTTTTGCTTTTTGCTTTTGTTTTGTAGCTTGTAGCTTAGCTTTTAAACAACTATAAAAAGACAATTTTTTCCTTTTTGTTTTAAAACTTTCAATATTATAAAAAACGGGACCTTGATAGAATGACTCTGATACCACTTGATATGAATCTGGTTACCAAAATAAACAAGAAAATAATGCAGAAGTAAAATTATAAAGCTTAAAGACAAAAATTGAAAGATATGTGGAATTCAATATAAAATTTTCAATTTCAGGTTAAAGTGCTAAAAACCCTAATTGATCTCATATTCAAAATTAATGGACTAAAACTAATTATGATACTAATAGAGTCAATTCAAGAACTTAGATCAAAAGTAGTCTAGACCCCTATTACGAAGAAACTAGAGACAATAATTAGTATAAGACTAATTACCCTTTTTAACTTACGAATAAGAAACCAAAGATACTGAATTAAGAATTAATCTTGCCTCTTGAAGAATAGTTCTTATAAGATTGTAAGATAAATTCATAGTCACCACACATGTAAAGAAGAGAAATTCTCAAATAATATTAATCATGTCTCTTCAAAACAATAAAATCGACCCCTATATATAGGAAAATCTATCCCAAATAGAATAGGATTTACATTCTAATTTTGTGAAAATTTTAAACTAGGAAAAGTTAAAACTAGGAAACTTTGAAACTAGGAAACTTCAAAGTAGGAAAGCAAGAAAACTTTAAACTAGGAAACTTTTTAAACAAGGAAAATTTTAAACTAGGAAACTTTTAAAATAGGAAATTTGGACTTAGGCATTCAGCTTTTTGGGCTATTTTGTTGGGCTTCATGTGGCCCAATCTTATTTATTAATGGCTTGAATTTGGACACCTCTTTCGTGATAAACATATTCTTGATTATGTATTGAAGCTCATCATTTTTAGTACAAGTAGACTAACATGGATGTCGTCACTGTGGCTACTGTATTAATTACATTAAATATGGATCTTTTATCCATATTGAATAATTTTATTAAGTTGTTATGGAGAAGTGCTAAACAAATGTTATGGCTTGTTACCTACAATAATTTTGTTGTGTAATTTTTTCTTATATATTATAAAAGATCAAATAAAACAATTAAACCTTTAAAAATTGGCGGGTTGAATTATGACAAAAAAAAAGCTCATTTCAGCCCAAGTAGCTTATGGGCAAGTCAATAACCTGTCTATTGATTCACTCAACCTAATTGACCCGCCAAGATTCTGTCTAACACCCCCCCCCCCATTTGGAAACTCTACTTATATATTGTCACGATCCAAAAATGGATGTGATGACACTTGTCTATTCCCACCAAGACAAGTCAACCTCAACCCAACAAAAAAAATGTGGAAATATAACACAAGACCAAAGATAAAAGCGGAAAACTTATTATTTTTTATTAATATCCCAAAATATGGTTGTTGTGTACAAGCCACTAGTATTTCATAGCCTAGAAAATGATTAAGTATGTCCCCACTTTGATCTTTAAACCTTTTCGTTGGACAATCACATTTTAGTTTATACCCTTTTCCATTGCTTATACGCACTATCCCTCTTTTGGCCTAACTTTCTTGAGCGCACCGAAGAATTTCAAGTTACAAAAGAAGATTCAAAGTTTAAATATGTCAAAAACAAAGTTTACAAAGTCCCTAAAAGTCAAGAATACAAAAATGACTTCAAAAAAAGAAGAAAGAGTTCAGAATTCCCCACAAGTTCAAGTAAGCAAAATTTCAACAAAAGAAAAAAACACTCCAAACAAATTGAAGAAACTTCACAAGTTCAAGTAAGCAATTCTCAAGGAGTGATTAAGTTATTTTTTTCCCAAATAAATATCCTACCCGTTCCTAAGCCTACATTACAAGTCAATAACAAGCCTTACACGATTTCAGTTCAAATGATCTCACATTAGTGGAGATTTACATGAAGGTCAAGCCTATGACATTACAATTGCATGCGTTGAATATTTTTCTTAGTGTGAGTAGATTTTGCTAAAGGCTTAAGTCATATGCAACCCCTTAAAATTGTCCATATATTTATCTCAGACACCTCGATCTGGGTTTGTACCTATTGAACACTTAAATCTTAACAAATTTATACCTATTTGACACAAATGATAATCAATAAAAAGAAAAATATACGTGCATTGATCTCAAACGCTTATATATAGCAAATGGAACTAGAAACTATGACATGTCTCACATGGGTTATTTTTTTAAATAACTCTATTTAAATAATCAGAAAACAATTTTAAGAAAACAACAAATAATTTTTGAAATAATCCACCCCACACCCACCCAACCTTCTCCTTTTTCTCCGCAGTAACTTATTTTCATGTCCACTAATTTATGTTACCCGCTAGTAAACCATCACTTCCACGCTTCTCTTCTTCTTTTTATTCTACGTTCTCTTTTCACTGGGCCACTACACCTCAACCCCTTTCATAATTCTTCTTCACCGAATTTTATCACTTCTACCAGCGTCAATAATATATCATTGTTGTTCATCTAAGCTAACCCCTCATTACCTTTCATTCTAATAGCATTATCATCTTGTTTCCACTAGTAATCATTTATCACAATGCACAAAAAATATATATTTTTACGAGAAATAGTAAAATGGTTCACTGAAATATTATAAATAATAGAGTTTTCCTAAAATATTTGAGATTTTAATTAAATTATCATAAAAGAAGAAGAAGGAAAGAGCACGAGAAGAATGGAAGAGAGTGAGACTTGAGAGTGATGATGAATAGTTCATCTAGCACGAGATGTTTCTTACTTATTTTGATTATTCATTATTATAAATATTATTTATTATTTATTAATTTAAGTTTATAAGTAGGAAAGGAAAAGGAAAAAAGGTTAATTTTAATGTCTCTACGTGCTTATAGAGTGTGGAATACATTTTTTTGCTAGATCATTATTCTGTGTCTAATAGGAATTCTTTTTGAACATATAAGTTGTTCAATAGGTACAAAAATAAATGGAGGTGTCTAAGTGAAACTAGCAGACAAATTTAAGGGGCCGCATATGACTTAACCCTTTTGCTACATGTCCTCAAACCAAAACACTTTAAATATGTGAAAATTGAGACTTTCTTTATGGTTAGGAAACTTGAAGTATGATGTTAGGTAAGTTCAAAACACTTGGTTGTAGCAAAATGAACAAATTTTGTCGTTACTTAAGTATATTTGAGGTGCCACTTGAATCCATAGAAGTTATCTCGAAGTAACCCTTAGTTTAAAGAGAAAGAATTGTGAGAAATTTTTGTACAATACTATTGTTGGTGCTAACCAAGTTAAAATATGTTTCGTTGTTCATAAAATAAAAATGGGTTGGCACAAACTTTCTATATTTGTCCAAATCAACTTTGTGGACCTTTTCATTGTTGATACTTGTCCAAGGTGACTTTGTGGAATGTTTCATTGTTAAATATATTCTTTTGGATTGTCATACCTTTCAAAATGACATCATTTTAAATTTAGGTTTCATTAGGTCGTCATACCTTTCAAAATGACATCATTTTAAATTTATGTGTGATACCTTTCAAAATGACATCTTTTAAAAATTAATTGGTTATCTCAAATAAAATTAATCTTTTAAAATTGGGTAGTTATACCCTTTAAAATGACACATTTTGAAGTTGATTTGTTATTTTAGATATTTTTCTTTTTTTAAAAAAATTGTTTCTCATGGCATTCAAAATGATTCTCTTTTGTACGTTAAATTGTCATATCATTCAAAATTATACTATTTAATCTGTTATTCCATTCAAATTGAAATTTCTTTTCTTTTCCGTATGTTATTATTTCAAAATGTTAGATTGGTTCATCACCTTGTTCATTGTTCCCATGTTTCCATAATTTATGTTGCCTTTGTCATTAACAATTGTGTAGCAAACTGTGTTATATTCAAGTTGGGTAATCCGCCTTTCAAAGAGCACATTGTGTTGTCACATTCCTTCATATGACATATGAGTTCAATATTGAGTTTTCATATATGTTTAAATGACATGTTAAATTCAAATTGGGTCGTCCGTCTTTCGAAGTGACATGTTGGGTTGTCACATCCTTTCAAGTGTTATATTAGATTCAAAATTGGTTTGTCTGTCTTTCCAGAGACATGTTGGGTTGTCACCTCATTCAAAGTGACATATTACCTTCAAATTGGGTCGTCTGCCTTTAAGGAGACACGTTAAGTTCACATCTCCCTCTAAGTGACTTGTGAAGTTCAAGTTGATTCTTCCGCCTTTAAAGAAATATATTGAGTTGTCACCTCGTTTAAAGTGACATGTTAAGTTTCAGATTGGGTCGCGCACCTTTAGAGAGACATGTTGGGTTGTCACCTCCCTCAAAGTGAAATGTTAAGTTCAAGTTAGTTCATCCGCCTTAAAAGAGACACGTTGGATTGTCATCTTGTTCAAAATGACATGTTAAACTCAAGATTGGATCGTCTACCTTTGGATAGACACGTTGAGTTGTCACCTCCCTCAAAGTGACATATTATATTCAAGTTGAATCGTCTGCCTTTAAAGAGACATGTTTAGTTGTCACCTTCCTCTAAGTGGCATGCTATGTTGAAGTTGGGTCGTCTACCTATAAAGAGACATATTGGGTTAGTACCTCCCTCTTAATGGCATGTTAAGTTCAAGTTGGGTCGTCCGACTTTAAAGAGACATATTAGGTTGTCACTTCTCTCTAAGTGGCACTTTAACTTCAAAATTGGGTCGTCTGCCTTTCAATAGATACCTTGGGTTGTCACCTCCCTCTAAGTGGCACCTTAAGTTCAAGTTGGGTCATCTTCTGCCTTTCAAGAGACAAGTTAAGTTGTAACCTTGTTCAAAATGACATGTTATTCAGATTATTTTTCTCTCAACGAGGTATACTACTTTCCTTGTGCAATTTTAGAAGTAACATCGAAGGTATGCTAATGTTTTAAATTTACAATCAGTCCTTGATTTTTGTTTATTATTTTCAGCCCCGTCGGCGGATATATAGTATTGTTCAAAATCTCTACTAATGTCTTATATTGTTTTGTTCAAAGTTAATCAAACAAAATTTCTGTTCACCAACTTTGTTTGACTAAGATCTCTTTCATTGATCCTAATCATACTAAGGGGCAAATTGTTGAAACCAAATTTTGGTATAATATTTTTACAGTTAATACTTGTAAGTATTTTATTTGTTAATAGTTCAAAATACATGTTTTATAATTTAAATGCAATTTATTGGTAATTATCCTTATTTCTCAAAATATTAATTTTTTATCGGTTAATTTCTTTTACATTAGTTAAATCACAATCAGTTGAATATGTTGTGGTTAAATCATTATTTTTTTTTAAGTTGAACTTTTTACATTTCATTTATTTTATTTGTTACTTTTATTAATATTCATTTTATTCGTTACATTTTGTCAATATTAGTTTGGTATTTTTAGCATATTCTTGAAATACATTTAAATACGGACAAGATTTACATACGCAATATTTTGTAACCGATGGTTTTAGCCTAGGATTTTGTGGTAATGATATTTTACTAATACGATTTTCGATTTTCTATTTAAACAATTAGTTGATAATGTACCTTTGGGTTCCATAAGTGGGTATGTTCCATTTGCATCAAGTCATGCTTCATCTCAAAGAAGCCAAAGTAGACGACATTCAACTTGGGAAATTACAACATTTTTACTGAAAGTAATTAAAATGAAATTTTATAACTCTTGGTCAATCGACATATTGCAATTAAAAACTAGTGTGCAAATCTCTAATCAAAGAGGTTCTTATCGATAGACCCTTGGCTCGAAAAACATGTTTGAACGAAGAAAGAGAAGTGATGACACTAACATATTTTCCTATTTAACAGGCTTTTCTAGGAGAACTCCATATAGGTATATTTACACAGATTTTCTATAGTAGAATTCATCTTCGTTCTACTGTTACACAAAGTTCCATTCTTGACATGGGATATTTGATGCTTACAAGAACTATAACTTTAGATTCAATATGGTTGCACAAGCTACATATGATGTTTTTCGCAATTGAGATGCCAATTTAAAATGTGGTAAGAGAATCATATATATATATATATATATCATTTACCTATTAATTGACTTTATTAAAATCATTTAAAAAATATTTTTTACATTTAAATTCGATTTCACACCTCTTCATTTTCCTAACTTATAATCTTATGACCATAAGTAATAAATAATATAGTATTTTATTAAAAGTTGAAAACTCAAATATTGAAAGTTGGATTACCATTTTACTCCTATAATAAATTAACAAGTTATAAAATATTTTAATAATTAAATATTATATAATAATCATAAATTAATTTGTCATTTTCCTTCACAGAAAATGTCACGACCCAAAACTAGCCATGAGTAACACCCACACTTAACCTTCTAAGTGAGCGAAGCAACAAATCAAACCCCTAACTATATCAATAATTCAACTATGAATAACTACAATAATGTGGAAGCTCAACACTTATTAAAGTAACCAATAAGATAAACCTCTAAAACCTATAAAATATTATCTCCAAAATGTGAAAGTCATCACATCAACGACATCCGTTCGAAAATACCTAGTCTAAGAGGATTAAAGACACCAACATAAGTAAATAAGATGGTCTATGTCTGAAACTGAATAGCTCACCCTGAAATATGATGTGTTAGAGACTGGCTAGGGCTGAGGGCAAGTCAAAGTTGATGGTATACTTGATGCACTCCACAGAAGAAAACATAAGTAGGGGTCAGTACAAGGAACACACATTGAGTAGGTAGCATTGACCAAACCAAAATAGAAATTAATATGCAATGAATAATAGTATAAAATAAACTATGACACTTAGCAGGTGACAAGCAATAAACAACATGAACAAGTGACAACAAACACAAGTATGCAATCAATCACAATATCAAAGACACATACGAGGATTCATGCCCCCCTGTTCATTTGGGAAATGGTTTCTTTGAGATTGAGTATATTTAGTTAATTCAATATTTTTTCGTTTAATGTTACCGTGTCAAAACGTGACACCCCGATCCAATAATATCGTGTCGGAACGTGACACCTGATCCAATAAAACCATGCC
The DNA here is from genome assembly GCF_036512215.1 of Solanum lycopersicum. Classification (NCBI taxonomy): domain Eukaryota; kingdom Viridiplantae; phylum Streptophyta; class Magnoliopsida; order Solanales; family Solanaceae; genus Solanum; species Solanum lycopersicum. Next base: position 22,901,517 of record NC_090802.1, read on the forward strand.
GGTTCCTAGCTTCTGATTCAATATATCGTTAATTTATCATTTATTATCACCAATTTTTACTTCATTTAACAATATTTCATCAAAACTTCTTTATTCAAGGCATCACTCCGATAGAGAGGGTTCAATATTATAAATTCCACGGTCTCACAATTTCAGACCAATCACAAACCACACAACCAAGCTACACAATCACACAATCAAGTACATAAAGAACTTCACAATATCACTGTAAGACCCTGTCACGACCCAAACCGGGTTGCGACTGGCACCCACACTTACCCTCCTATGTGAGCGAACCAACCAATCTAAACCTTATCATTTCTATGTAATAACAACAGAAAGTAATGCGGAAGACTTAACTCATTAATAAAAACCAATTCAATAACTATCAATATTCAACATCTATTATTCCCAAAACCTGGAAGTCATCATCACAAGAACATCTACGATCAAATGACTAAACTAAGAGTATTCTAAAAGCTAAAAATACATAAGAAGCTAGTCCATGCCGAAAGTTCAAGGCATCAAGACTTGAAGAAGGAGATCCAGTCAAAACTAGAAGTATTAGCTCACCCTGAATTTCTGATGTAGTAAGACTGGCTTGAATTACTGTTGTTTCTCCCTTCTCGTTCGATTCTCCCTCTCTCTCTTGTTCTTTCTATTTTCTTTATTCCAACCCTCTTTCTTTTACCCTAATTAGTATATAATTAAAAATAAAAGATGGCAATAATACCCCACTAATTAACTTAGGGTTACCACTTTTAACCCCTCAAGAATTTGAGTTATTAATATAAACCCACGAACTTTATAATTAAGGCAAGAATAGTCAAAAACGTCCCTTAAAACTTAACCAGAAATCCAACTCTGCCTGGGATTTGCGCAACCTGTGACGGGCCGTCGTGCCTGCGACGGTCCGTCCTGCAGGTCGTCGTAGAGTTCAGAGACCCAAATTTCCACCAAGGGTCTGTGACGGTCCGTCACACCTGTGACGGTCCGTCCAGCCATTCCGTCACAAAGTTCAGAGAGTCGATTTTTAGTACCCAATTTCAGATTTTCTAAGTGTTTTGAAACGAGACCCTGCGACGGTCCGTCGTTCCCATGACGGTCCGTCGTGGGGTCCGTCGCTTCTGCCAGTTTTTCCAGAAATAAAGTCTGCTGCTCAAAACGACTAAACGGGTCGTTACATTAGATACCAATTTACCCATCGTTCGTCCCCGAACAATCAAAAGAAGGAAAACAAGGGCGAAAAGGAGTACCTGAATCTGTAAACAGATGTGGGTATCTTTCTCGCATATCCGCCTCTTTCTCCCAAGTGGCTTCTTCAACCGGTCGATTCTTCCATTGCACCTTGATGGATGCAATCTCTCTTGACCTTAACTTGCGAACTTCTCTATCTAAAATAGCAACAGGCTCCTCCTCATAAGACAAGTTCTCATCAAGCAAAACTGAATCCCAACGGATAATGTAGTTTCCATCCCCATGGTATCTTTTCAACATCGACACATGGAATACCGGGTGTACTCCGGACAGCCCTAGAGGCAAGGCTAACTCATAAGCCACCTCCCCTACTCGCTTAAGTACTTCAAATGGTCCAATGTACCTTGGACTTAGTTTACCCCTTTTTCCAAACCACATCACCCCTTTCATGGGTGAAACTTTCAACAAGACTTGTTCACCCTCCATGAACTCTAAGTCTCTAACCTTTCGATCTGCATATTCTTTTTGTCTACTTTGCGCCTCTAGAAGCTTTTCTTGAATAGACCTCACTTTTTCCATCGAATCCCTCAAGAGATCAGTACCCCAAGGTCTGACCTCGAACGCATCAAACCAACCAATGGGAGACCTACATCTCCTACCATACAATGCTTCAAATGGGCCCCTATCAATGCTTGAGTGATAGCTATTATTGTATGAAAACTCCGCTAAGGGTAAGAAGCTATCCCAATGACCACCAAACTCTATCACACACGCACGAAGCATATCCTCCAACACTTGAATCGTTCGCTCAGACTGACCATCGGTCTGGGGATGGAACGCAGTACTAAGGTCCAACCTAGTACCCAATTCTGCATGCAATGTTTTCCAAAACATAGAAGTAAACTACGTACCTCTATCTGATATGATGGATAGTGGAACCCCATGCAATCGCACCACTTCCGAGATGTAAAGTTTGGCTAACTTTTCTGCATTGTAAGTCACCTTGACCGGAATGAAATAAGCATATTTAGTTAACCTATCAACAATCACCCAAATGGAGTCATACTTACCCATTGTCTTCGGAAGACCAACCACAAAATCCATTGCAATTCTTTCCCACTTCCATTCCAGAATGGGCATTCTCTGAAGTGTTCCTCCGGGCCTTTGGTGTTCATACTTTACTTGTTGACAGTTTGGACATTTGGCAATAAAATCCACAATGTCACGCTTTATTCTACTCCACCAAAAGTGTTGCTTTAGGTCATGATACATCTTGGTTGCGCCCGGATGTATAGAATACCTTGAACTATGAGCCTCTGTCAGAATAGTATTGATCAAATCATCGACGCGGTGTACACATACCCTTCCCTTGATTCTCAAAACACCTTCCTCATCGATTTGTGCTTCCTTAGCCTCTCCTCGCAATACTTTATCTTGAATTCTGCGCAGTTTCTCATCATCAGACTGTCTTCCCTTAATCTTGTCAAGAAAGGAAGATCTTGCCTCCACAGAAGCCAACAATCCTCCCCTCTCATTTACTTCTAATCTCATCAAGTCATTAGCTAGAATCTGAACCTCTCTAGCCAATGGGCGTCTAGAAGCTTGCAAGTGAGCTAGACTTCCCATGCTTCCCGCCTTCCTACTTAAAGCATCTGCTACAACATTCGCCTTCCCCGGATGATACAAGATAGTGATATCGTAGTCCTTTAGTAACTCCATCCATCTCCTCTGTCTTAAGTTCAAATCTTTCTGAGTAAAGACATACTAAAGGCTACGATGATCCGTATAGATCTCACACTTAACCCCATATAAATAGTGTCTCCATTGTTTTAATGCAAACACTACCGCGGCCAATTCCAAATCATGAGTGGGGTAGTTACGTTCATGCACTTTTAATTGTCTTGAAGAATAAGCAATCACACTCTTCTCTTGCATTAGTACTGCACCCAAACCAGAATAGGATGCATCACAATAAACAATGAAGTTCTTACCCTCTACTGGCAAGGTAAGGATAGGTGCGGTAGTCAACAAAGTCTTGAGCTTCTGAAAGCTTTCCTCACATTCATCCGACCATACAAATGGGACATTCTGCTTAGTCAAGTTCGTCAATTGGGAAGCAATAGAAGAGAATCCCTTGACAAATCGGCGGTAGTAGCTAGCTAACCAACCAAAGCTCCTTATTTCTGACACATTAGTGGGTCTTACCCAATTCTTCACTGTCTCAATTTTAGAAGGATCCACCATCACTCCATCCTTAGAAACCACGTGCCCCAAGAAGGACACCGCATCTAGCCAAAACTCACACTTAGAGAACTTGGCATAAAGCTTTTTCTCCCTCAACATTTTTAATACCATTCTCAAATGCTCTTCATGTTCCTTCTTGCTCTTTGAGTATACCAATATATCATCAATAAATACGATCACGAAGAGGTCCAAATATGGCTTAAAAATCCCGTTCATCAAGCTCATGAACGCAGCAGGGGCATTCGTAAGACCAAAGGACATCACTACAAATTCGTAATGACCATACCTCGTTCGAAAAGCAGTCTTTGGCACATCCGTTGCCCGTATTTTCAATTGATGATAACCGGATCTCAAGTCAATCTTAGAGAAGACACAAGCACCTTGTAACTGATCGAACAAATCATCAATGCGGGGAAGAGGGTACTTGTTCTTTATAGTTACTTTATTCAGTTGTCTGTAGTCTATACACATTCGAAAACTCCCATCCTTCTTCTTTACAAACAAAACCGGAGCACCCCAAGGAGATGCACTTGGTCTAATGAAGCCTTTGTTCAATAACTCTTGAAGTTGTGCTTTTAACTCTCTTAACTCCGTGGGAGCCATTATATAAGGGGGTATAGAAATGGGGCGAGTACCGGGTTCAAGATCAATACAGAAGTCAATATCCCTATCCGGTGGCATACCAGGAAGATCTGCAGGGAACACATCCAGAAACTCACGAACTACTGAAACCGACTCAATCGAAGGTACTTGGGTAGTGTCATCCTTGAGATGTGCCAAGAAAGCTAAACACCCTTTACTAATCATTTTCTTAGCACGAATAAAGGAGACGATGCAGACCGGATTGGAAGTGTAGTCACCCTCCCACACTAACGGGTCTGTCCCAGGCTTGGCTAACGTCACCGTTTTAGCATTACAATCCAAGATTGCAAATTGCGGAGAAAGCCAAGTCATACCCAGAATCACGTCAAAATCATCCATTTCTAAGATAACCAAATCTACATAAGTGTTGCTCCCCACAAAGTTTACTAAACAAGACCTATATACCTTTTCAACTACCACAGACTCACCCACCGGAGTAGAGACACGAATAGGCATATCAAGTAATTCACAATGTAAATTTAGACCATTAGCAAATGAGGAAGATACATAAGAAAACGTGGATCCAGGATCAAACAGTACAGAAGCCATGCAATCACAAACCAGAAGATTACCTGTGATGACAGCATCAGATGCCTCCGCTTCAGACCGCCCAGGGAAAGCGTAACAATGGGCCCTATCGTTCGTCTGTCCGTTGCCCCTACCATGTTGTGATGTAGTGGCCCCAGTTTGCCCATAACCTCTGCCATTTTGGTGACCACTATTACCTCGACCACCACGCCCTCCAGAAAAACGGCCTCTACCATGACCACCTCTACCTCTAGCTATTGGGGGTCTGTAACTAGGTCTGGGACAATTTCTCCTAATATGTCCAATCTCCCCACATCCATAACATTCTTTGGAGTCGATCATATGCCCCTCGGAGAAGTGTTGACCGGTCTGAGGTGGTCCCCCAACTACAGTCTGTAGTGAAGACTGAATTGGTCGGACTGAGTAACTTCCCGAACCCTGTCCTCTAGTGTAAGAACCATTAAACTCACCTCCCTTTCGAAGCCTTTTTGATGTCGATGTTGTGGTGAAGTCGTCTGGCTTCACTCCTTCCACTTCTATCACAAAGTCTACCACCTCTTGGAAGGATTTTGCCGTTGCCGCTATCTGTAAGGCCGAGATCCGCAATTCTGACCTCAACCCCTTCACAAACCGGTGAATCCGCTCTTGAGGACTGAAATAGAGTTGAGTGGCATATCTGGATAGTGCACGAAACTTAGCCTCATAAGCATTAACCGACATCCTACCTTGCTCTAGGCTCAAGAACTCATCCCTTTTCCTATCCCTCAAAGTTCGGGGGATATACTTCTCCTTAAACAAACTAGAGAATGAGGCCCAAGTCATAGGTGGTGCCTCTATTGGTTGACACTCGATATGTGACCGCCACCACATTTTGGCGTTCCCTTGAAACTGATAAGTCACAAACTCCACACCAAACCGTTCTACTATACCCATCTTGTGCAGTAGCTCGTGACAGTCAACCAGAAAATCACAAGCATCCTCAGATTCCGCACCCTTGAAGACTGGAGGTTTCAATTTCAAGAACTTACTGAAAAGTTCATGCTGATCATTTGTCATTATAGGCCTAGTAGTCAGACGTGGAAACGTGCCTATTTCCAATGGAACATCCATGCGGGGAGCCATAGTAGCCGCATGTTGTACTTCTGAAACCGGAGGTGTTGGCGCAGAAAACACTGGAGGTACCTGACCTTGATCAGATAACCCGCTAAGATAAGCCAGAACCTGATTGATCATCTCTGGGGTAGGTTGGGGTGGCATTTCCTCATTTTGCACTTGTTCAGTTTCCCCATCCTCCCCTTCTCTTATTACTTCCTCAGTCGGTGGAGGAGTCACTGCCCTAGTATCAGATGGGCTAGGTGCTCGTCCTCTTCCCCTAGAGGACGTCCTCCCACGACCTCTACCACGACCCCTTGTCGCTGTTCTTCCTCGAGCCACAGCCCCAGTGGCTGGTTCAGTTGTTTCTTGTCTGTCCGGTGTTGGTGTCGGCGTAGTCGTTGCTCTAGTTCTAACCATCTGCAAAAGAGAGTGAAGATGGTCAGATACCAATTCGTATCGCCTAGATACCAATTGGACTCAAGTAGTAGCACGAAAGAAAGAATGAAAGAGTGAAATTTTTCCTAAAGTCTTATAGCCTCTCAAAGAAAAGTAAAGGCGTCCCCCTACCGTTCCTTAAGACTCTACTAGACCTGTTCTTGTGTGATGAGACCAACGAACCTAATGCTCTGATACCAAGTTTGTCACGACCCAAACCGGGTTGCGACTGGCACCCACACTTACCCTCCTATGTGAGCGAACCAACCAATCTAAACCTTAACATTTCTATGTAATAACAACAGAAAGTAATGCGGAAGACTTAACTCATTAATAAAAACCAATTCAATAACTATCAATATTCAACATCTATTATTCCCAAAACCTGGAAGTCATCATCACAAGAACATCTACGATCAAATGACTAAACTAAGAGTATTCTAAAAGCTAAAAATACATAAGAAGCTAGTCCATGCCGGAAGTTCAAGGCATCAAGACTTGAAGAAGGAGATCCAGTCCAAGCTAGAAGCATTAGCTCACCCTGAATTTCCGATGTAGTAAGACTGGCTTGAATTACTGTTGAGTTGAAGACGATGGCACGTTTGCTGCACTCCACAAATAAACAAGAAGAAAACATAAAAGTAGGGGTCAGTACAAAACACGGGTACTGAGTAGATATCATTGGCCAACTCAAAATAGGGGACAGTATATATCAATATTATCGTAAATCAACTATAAAACTCAACATATAGCCACAACAAGTATTATAATCATCAATAAGTACCATCAAGTTCATCCATGAGGGCTCAAGCCTCAACACCATACTCATTTGGGAATTATGTTCGTTAGATTGAGTATATTAACATCTTTCAAGATTCATTATCTTTAATTCTCTTGTGTCGGTACGTGACACTCCGATCCCTCATATTCATTATTCCTCTTGTGTCGGTACGTGACACTCCGATCCCCTATATCTACGTGTCGGTTCGTGACACCCGATCCCCTAATTCTACGTGTCGGTTCGTGACACCCGATCCCCTAATTCTACGTGTCGGTTCGTGACACCCGATCCCCTAATTCTACGTGTCGGTTCGTGACACCCGATCCCCTAATTCATATTGATATTCACGTTAACCTTTATGTTCACATTGATGTTTACGTTAATGCTCATGTTGATGTTCATATTGATGTTCACGTTTACGTTGACATTGATGATCACGTTCATATTAACGCTTACTTTGACGTTCACATTGACATTGATGTTCACATAAGATCATACAAAGAATTTAAGCCACTTCGTTTAACTCATTATACTCCAATGTTACCTTTTAGTGTTACTTGGTAAAGTTCCCCAATGTTCACACTTTACAATAAGCTCTTCTTCCTTACAATGAACCTCTTCTTTTAACTCATTATACTCCAATCTTACCTTTTAGTGATACTTGGTGCAATGCATCACCTCAAGGTAACAAGGAAAACTATACATGCAACTTACATAAGCCAACAGATACCATCATAAAAGTATAATACATTGAAGACACACTTAAGCTAATACCATAAGAAATATTACAGTAAGCTACATCAATTTTGCACACTTATTCACTTCACTTAAGATAAATGCATTATAAGACCTTACTCACAATCCTACTCTAAGTCTACTAGTGCAATGTATATGTGGATCCCCATAACCTCATACATACTAAGTGAACATATCATAAGACCACAAGCCTTAACACTCTTTTTCATACATCAACAATTAGGTGAAAAGAACTTAATTCATGTCAACAAAACGTTAATCATATATTCATTAAGATCAACATAGTGCATATAAGGACAAGATCACATCACATAGATCCATTAGGACTCATACCATACACTTCATCACAACAAGTAAACAATTACTACAAAGTCATGCATATGGAACATATACATATACATATGCATCATAACATCTTCCTAGGACTTCCCTCAAGAGCCACTTGTTCAATGTATAGATGAAGTCCCATACCCCCACCTACACTAAGAAACTACCCTTAGTTTATCCTTGTTAGGGTCTATACTTTACTTCCATTGCCCATTTTACATTAGGAAAATTATAGCCTTAACCGACACTAAGACCATGGGTGCTAAATATGGAATTTGGTGTTATAGAGACTTACACCAATGGAATGGTGTTCTTACCTAGCCAAGGTAGAACATTAACACATGCTAGCATACTAGTGAATTCACTTTCTATATCCTATGTGGTATGCACAATTTATGGAACTAAGAGATATACATAACCATCTACATGCTCATTGGCATTGGAGTCTCATCTCATGAGAAACCATGGGTGACTCTTTCTCAAGGAAAGTCAACACCTCATGTGGAATGATAGGTGAATTTTCCTCCAAGGGAAGTCAAAACCATATGAGGACCAAATGGTGAATCTTCCTCAAAGGGAAGACAACACCTCTCATTGTAAATTTCACTCAGTACTAAGATAAGTTCCCTTTACTGAAAAGTTTTTATTACTTTACTTCATAAAACATAGGCTTAGGATATTGATTCCTTATATTATTATAGCATATTCAAGCACCTATGTCTGAACATGCTTTAGGGTACACATGAGCACGCTTTTAAGCCCCCTCTATTGACTAGATCTTCATACATGTGTGTGTATACTTGTATGTGAGAAAACCTTTAACATAACAAATGAATGTCACACATGGTCATATATCAATGTACAAGTCCATAAGTATAACTATATAAGCAATCCTTTCATATAAACACACTAAGACACTACGAACATTCATACTTCATCATATCATATACTAAACATCATTGCATATAAGTCATATTCATAACATGTTCATACATTCATTTTAATGTACATAGAAACCAAACCTAGGAACTATCCTATCAAGGTACACATATGCAATGCATAGACAAGGTCCCATACCCTTGACCATACTAGTATACCTATTAAGTCATCATAGTTAATGGAATACATAACGTGCTTCACATACATATATCTTACATACATAGTAGTAGACATTTAGTGAATATGAGATTAACCCTTTATTAGACACTATGAACCTTTACTACATTATAAGCATGCATAATGTGTGAGTGTGTGTACATAGGTCAACATGATCACATAATACCTATCAACAACACATTGAGGTAGCCACAATCTTTAGACCACAATGCACAACCAAGCATAGACCACACAACACAATTTAGCATAGGAGACAAGATAATCTTCACATTATATTCAAAACTCCTAACCTTAGCTATTCTCGCACTCACATAGGGCTATATAGGTAAGGGATTATTAAACATTATAACTCCTCAATGGCAGCGCCTACACTTTAACCTAACATAGATATATACATTCCTATACAATAGCCATACAACCTAGATCACAACTAGAATATGAAAGTAGGCATAAGATTCACATAGTGTGATCGTCATAACCACATACTCATAAATTCATAAATTTGCCTTCAAGACCATAGTCAACACATATATAATGACGATAATGTAAAGACCACCACCATAAGTGGAGAATACCACACAATGCCATACAAGGCTTCATCAACTACAACAACATAGAAAAGTATAGAGGAAGATCCATTCTTATCAATTCATCAACCTTTGATAATCATTGATCAATACACCTTTATCATCATCACACATTATAGGGAATTAGCTAAATGTATATTCAATCATGAAAGAAACCATCTACAAGTGGCTACTAGATCATAGTACAATCTAATACAATACATCACATATATACTAAAAAGTAGAGAGTTATATATCATCAACCAATTTCCCTTGTCTTGTTCATCGATTACATTTTATCAATAATATACGTTTAGGGCAGAATCTAAATATATAGAACATCATATCTAAGTCATGTTTCATCCACCCTAGAATATAGATCTCAACATATACATTACTCTATCAAGTCTATAGGTTATAATTACCTAAATCAATCTTTGCCAATTAATGTTATTTATTCATATTGGATCAATTATACGTAATTATTATCACATTACACATATAGGCAGTAGATAAGACAATTCACAATGATAGAGTTACATGACAACCATCCTAACGTCAAGATCACAAGTTACTACATGATAGGCAGCCTTATTCAAAATCCTTCAAACTTAACCCTCATGGATCATTCCTCAACAATTTATCATCAATACACATACTAGGTAGTAAGTATAAGCATATTAACATAATTGAATCACAGTTCGTTATACATGAGATCAAGATCATAAAGCGATACATAGGCTAAAATTGAGTTTGTGAAAGAGAATGGGTTCATCATGCAATTGGATGAAAATCACATCCAAATCATTATATGATCACCAATACATTAATATTATTCTTTCGAAATCAGTTTAAGAAAGAAGCCATGACAAGATTGAAGAAGAAGAGACTTAATCATGGAAATTCTTTGAAAACTTTAAAGAGGACTCTCTAGATGAAAGATTAAATAGAGATAAAGGTTCACCATAACTTTATTAGATGAAGAATCCACTAATATTTGGTGAAGAACCCGTGGAGATCCCATCTACAAGCTGAGCTTGAACTTCATCTTCAATGGAGGTTTTTAGAGAAGATATTTTAAGAGAGGGAGGTTTTGATTTTGAATGGAGGATTTGGTATGGGCTATTCATGTTTTTAATCAACCTAATATACCCAAAGATAGTTAGATAAACCGTCTAGGTTTAGGTTAGCATGTGGGGTGAATTTTCCATTCACTCCATAATTAGGCAGTGTGCATGGCAATTCTGCAGGCTTGCATCGACGACCTTTCGACGCCCAGTAGGTCTATCGACGGACCATTCTGTTGGACGTCGTTTGGGTTTGAGGCTAGTACAATGACTTAAGCCTACACCAGGATAATTTTCCATACACCAGGATAATTTTCCATCTACGCCTCCCCATCGACGGGGCGTTGGTGGACGACAAGGAGTCATTTAAGCTGGTCGATGACATGGCCAAGGCATTGTCTCGACAGCCATTGGGTCCTTCTTGAGAGACTCTTAGGGGCCCTTGAAAATTCATACCCAGATGTTTACAATGTAAATATACACCTTAACATGTTGAATACCTTCCATGAAAGTTTAACAAAAGATTACCACATAAAACACATCCAAACATGCAAGGCACACTCAAGACACACATGAACGTCTCAAAGGCTAACTTTTGAACGTCTTGGATGTTTGACCTTCAAACATTATGAAACTCAAGTCACTGCCTATGAACATTATTATTAATAATATAAGGGCCTCATAAGCTCATTACACACACATAAGCACATAAAAATACATAAAGTTCCTTAGGTGACTAGTCGTTGAACGTCTTGATCGTCCCTTGATGTTTGATTTCCAAATGACTTCAAATAACATATGCATACTTTAGAACAGTAAATTAATATTTAACAAGATCATAGGAAAAAGTGAGGCTCTAGACACCGTAACATATTATGGGGATCCTATAGTTTATGTTTTCGTTGACGTTCATATTAACGTTAACGTTGAAGTTCACATTCATGTTCACATGGATATTCACGTTCACATTGACATTACATTGACATTTATGTTGATGTTCACATTAATATTCACGTTGATGTTCATGGTGACGTTTACGTTAATGTTCCCGTTGATGTTGGTGTTTACATTCACGCTGACATTTATGTTTACATTGATCATTGAGTTCACATTGACAATTATGTTGATATTGACATTCACGTTCACATATATGTTGACGTTTAAATTCACATTGACGTTGTCATTGACATTGAATTTCACGCTGATGTTCACATTGACATTCATGTTGACATTCAAGTTTACGTTAATGTTCACATTGATATTGACATTTATGTTTATGTTGACGTTCACATTTATGTTGATGTTTAAATTGATGTTGACATTGATGTTTACATTGTTATTGATGTTGAAGTTGACATTCATAGTGACATTTATGTTAATATTGATACTAATGTTGACATCGACGTAACGTTCACATTGATTTTCACATTGATATTCACATCCACGTTTATGTTCACGTTGACGTCTGCATTTATGTTGACATTTTTGTTCACGTATACATTCTCGTTTAGATGTTCATATTGACGTTTATGTTAATATTTATGGTTAGCTAGATGTTGATATTCACATTCACGTTCACGCTGACATTTACAATGACATTTATATTTATGTTGACATTGACGTTCATGTTTATGTTGACATTGACGTTGATGTTGACATTCACGTTGTTGACGTTGACATTGACATTCACAGTAATATTGATATTTAAATTGATATTGACGTTCATATTGACGCTGATAATTACATTTATGTTGATGTTGATGTTTATATTGACCTTGACGTTGATGTTCATATTGTTGTTAACGTTGACATTGATGTTTACACTGAAGTTTATGTTTACGTTGATGCTGATGTTGATGTTGATGTTAAAGTTCATATTGACATTAACATTGATGTTCACATCGATGTTAATTTTTATGTTGACATTTATGTTTGCATTTTTACATTGATGTTGAGGATTACGTGCGTTTACCAACTTATGGTCAACATAGACATTGATATTGACATTGATGTTAATGTTGATGTTGACGTTCATATTAAAGTTGACATTAATGTTGACGTTCATAGTGACATTGACATTTACGTTGACGTTAACGTTTACATTGACATACATATTGAATTTTATTTTCTGTTCATGTTCTCGTTAATGTTAACCTTGATGTTCATGTTCACATTGATGTTGATGTTCATTTTTATGTTGACATTTACGTGTACATTTATATTGATGTTGACGATCAGGTTTGTGTTTACCAGCATGTTGATGTTTACATGGACATTGACGTTGATGTTGAATTTGACATTGACCTTCATTTTTATATTGACGTTTATGTTGACTTTAATGTTCCCGTTGACGTTCACTTTGATGTTGATGTTCTTGTTGATGTTGATGTTGATGTTGACATTGACGTTTACGTTCATATTTACTTTGACGATCATGTTAACATTGACGTTGGTGTACACATGACGTTCATGTTTATGATGATATTGATAATGTTGATGTTCACATTGATATTGAAGTTGACATTCACGATCACATAGACATTGACAGAGACGTTGACATTGACGTTCACCTTCACATTGATATTGATATTCACGTTTACATAGATGTTGAGGTTGAAGTTTTTATTAACGTTTATGTTGGCATTAACATTCATGTTAATTTTCACGCTAAAATTCACATTGACATTCACATTTACATTGATGTTTACATTAACGTGACATTGAGGTTCACGTTGTTGTTGACATTGACGTTGAAACTGGCATTTACGTTTAAATTGATGCTGATGTTGACATTGACATTAACATTCACATTGATGTTCACGTTCACATTGATTTTCACATTGACATCCACGTAAACATTGACATTTTTGCGCGTACATTATCGTTTAGACATTCATATTGACATTCACACTAATATTTATGTTCACGTAGACATTGACATTCACATTCACATTCACGTTCACACTGATATTTACGTTGATGTTCATGCTGACATTTAAGTTTACATTTTTTTTAATATTCACATTTACGTTGATAAGACATTGACAATGACATTCACGTTAATATTGACATTGACATTGACGTTCACACTAACATTGAGTTTTATGTTGACATTTGCGTTAACGTTCATGTTAATGTTCATTTTGTCATTCATGTTTGTATTGACATTGACATTCACGTTCACGTGACGTTTATGTTGACATTCACATTGACATTGATGTTCATGTTCAAGTTCGTGTTTACGTTAAAGTTTATGTTTATGTTGACAATCACATTTGCATTTACCAAACATTTACGTTTATATTGACGTTGACATTGAAGTTTATGTTGACATTGAAGTTTTTGTTGACACTGACGTTGCCAATAACATTCATTTTGACGTTGATGTGGATGTTGATTTTAATATTGACGATGATATTGATGTTCACATAGACGTTGACATTAACATTGGCGATGACGCTGACATTTTTTTAGACGTTCATGTTGATGTGCACATTTATGTTCACGTTGATATCTATGATGATGTTCACGTTCACATTGATGTTAAAGTTGATGTTCACATTGACATTCAGGTTGACGTTCACATTCATGTTGATTTTCACATTGACGTTCACATTGACATTAATGTTATTGTTCATGTTCACATTGATGTTTATGTTGACGCTTACATTTACGTTCATATTGATGTTCACGTTGATATTGATGTTGACGTTGACGTTCATATTGACTCTAATATTTACATTTATGTTGACGTTCACATGTACGATGATTTTGCATTTACGTTGGCATTGATGTTCACATTAACATTGACATTTATGTTAATGCTGACATTGACGTCTACATTAATGATGACATTGACATTAACATTCACTTTTACATTGATATTGACATTGTTCTTCAAGTTCACATAGACGTTGACGTTGACATTATGTTAATGTTGTCATTGTCATTGACTTTCATGTTGATGTTTACATAGACATTCACGTTGACGTTCTCATTAAAATTGACACTGACATTTATGATTATGTTGACATTCACATTTACGTTGATGTTTACATTGACGTTTATATTGACGTTCATGTTATTATTGATGTTGACAATGACGTTCACACTGATGTTTACATTTACGTTGATACTAATGTTGATGTTGACGTTAACGTTCACATTGACATTCATGTTGATGTTCACGTACACGTTTATGTTCACGTAGACGTCCACGTTTACGTTGACATTTTTGTTTACGTATACATTCTCGTTTAGACATTCACTTTGACGTTCACGTTAAGATTTATGTTCTCCTAAACTTTGACATTGATGTTGACGTTCATATTCACATTCACGCTAACATTTACATTGGCGTTCACACTGACATTTAAGTTTATGTTGACGTTGACATTCATATATAAGGTGACATTGACGTTGACATTCACGTTGACGTTGACGTTCACATTCATACTACTATTGACATTTACGTTAACATTGACGTTCATGTTAACACTGACCTTTACATTTATGTTGACTTTTATGTTTAGATTAATGTTTACATTGACCTTGATGTTGACGTTCACATTGTTGTTGACATTGACATTGACGTTCATACTGACGCTAATGTTTACATTGATGCTGATGCTAACATTGACGTTAACATTAACATTGACATTCATTTTTACGTTGACGTTTATATTTGTGTTTACGTTGATGTTGACGATTAAATTTGCACTTACCAACACATTATTATTTACATGTACGTTAATGTTAACTTTGATATTGACATTCATATTAGCGTTGACATTAACATTGACGTTCATACTGACGTTGACATTTATGTTGATGTTAACATTCACATTGACGTTCATATTCATGTTCATGTTGATGTTGATGTTTACGTTGATGTTGATGTTCATTTTTAAGTTGACATTTACATTTATATTTACATTGATGTTGATGATCAAGTTAGAGTTTACCATCACATAGATATTTACGTGGACTTTGGTATTGATTTTGACATTAACATTGACGTTCATGCTGATATAGATATTTATGTTGATACTGACATTGACTTTAAAGTTCACGTTGATGTTCATTTTGACGTTGATGTTCTTATTGACATTGACGTTTACGCTCACATTTACTTTGACGATCACGTTAATCTTGACAGTGTACACGTGACGTTCACGTTTACATTGATATTGACGTTGAAGTTGATATTCACATTGATTTTGATATTGATGTTCTAACATTGACATAGACATTGACATTGGTTTTCACCTTCACATTTCTGTTGACATTCATGTTCACGTTAAAGTTCACATTGGCGTTCACTTTAACATTGACATTCACGTTAATGTTCATGTTAAAATTCACGTTGACATTCACATTTACGTTGATATTTACATTAACGTTGACGTTGACATTCACATTGTTGTTGATGCTGATATTTACATTTAAGTTAATGCTGATGTTGACATTAACGTTAATATTTACATTGACGTTCACGGTGATGTTCACGTTAACGTTCATGTTCACGTTGATGTCTGTGTTAATGTTGACATTTTCATTCACGTGTACGTTCTCATTTAGACGTTCACATTGATGTTCATGCTAACACTTAAGTTCACATTGTTTTTGACATTCATGTTTACGTTGATATTGACATTGACGTTCACATTCACATTAACATTGGCGCAGACGTTTACACTAATGTTAATGTTTATGTTGACATTTACATTAACGTTCATGTTAATGTTCACGTTTGCATTGACATTGACATTGAAATTCACGTTTACATTTATGTTGACGTTCATATTGACATTGATGTTCATATTGACGTTCATTTTTACGTTGAAGTTTATGTTCATGTTGACAATCACGATTTTATTTACCAAAACATTAAAGTTTATATTGACGTTGACATTGATGTTCATGTTGACATTGAAGTTTTTGTTGACACTGACGTTGCCGATAACATTTGAGTTGATGTTGATGTTGATATCAACGTTGACGATGATATTGACGTTCACGTAGACGTTAATGTTAACATTGATGATGATGTTGACGTTCATATTGACGTTCATGTTGATGTTCACATTTATGTTCACGTTGATATTTATGATGATGTTCACGTTCACATTGATGTTAAAGTTGATGTTCAAATTGACATTTAGCTTGACGTTCACATTCACGTTGTTTTTCATATTGATGTTCACATTCACATTAATGTTAATATTCTCGTTCACATTGATGTTTATGTTGATGTTTACATTTATGTTCACGTTGATGTTTACATTAATGTTCACGTTGACATTGACATTGATGTTCATATTGACGCTAATGTTTATATTTATGTTGACGTTGGCGTTGATGTTCACATTGACATTGAAATTTATGTTAATGATGACATTTATGTCTACATCAATGATGACATTGACATTTATGTTCACTTTTACATTGACGTTGATGTTGACCTTCACGTTAACATAGACGTTGACTTTAACATTTATGTTGATGTTTACATTGACATTGACATTTACATTCACGTTGACGTTCACGTTAACGTTGACATTCCATTTAGGTTGATGTTTACATTGACATTTATGTAGATGTTCATATTGTTTTTGATGTTGACAATGACGTTCACACTAACATTTACGTTTACGTTTGTAACACTCCGTAGCCAAAACACACCAAAAAAATAGTTTTTCAGAAAAATCTTCAGGTGCTACCAACGGTGGCATCGACGGACCGTAGCCTGAACCACGGTCTATCCTGCATAACCGTCGATGGAATCAGAAACTCCCAAAAATTCCAGCCTAGAAAAATTGGTTAAGTCTTGGACGACGAACGGACTTATGGTCCGTAGGTCAAACGACGGTCCGTAGTCCGTGACTGTCGATCAAGACTCCCTTCAACCACTCTCCTACAAGAGCTATGGATGACCAACATTGTTCGTACGTGGAACTACGGTCCGTAGTTTGAAAATTTGCAGTTATTTTAGGGGAAATGCAATTGGGTCAATTTAAAATGATCATAACTCTTAGCACAAAATGAATTAGGTCTCCCATGACCTACACACAGATAGATAATTGAATTATCTTTCCATAGACACCGACTTTTGCTAAACTCATACCTCCGAGTAAAAAGTTATGCCCATTTTAGTAAAGGCCTGTCGAACAGGCTATCACGACGGACCCAACAACAGGGCATCGGGCGCACGAACGACCATCAGTTTTGGCCGTCGTGAGGCCTGACAGCAACCTTACCAGGGGTCTTTTTGACCTTTCCCACTCTGTTTAAACCCTAAGTTACGTCATTTTGACCCTAAATTATCAGATTTTAGTCAGTTTAAGCCTAGAAACATAAATAAAACATATCCAAGTCAAATCATTAAATCAAAACTTAGAAAATTAGAAGCAAAAGAGGAGAAAAAAGCTCAAGAACTCTAGTTCAAGAACGCCATAAGCTCCAGCAGTTCCAGCCCCGAAACTTAAGTATCTTTTCATGGATTTCATCACCAAGTATGTGGGATTTCACTAGTGGGTTCCTTTCACCCATTGAGTCCTTAGTTTCAGTCAGTTCTTGATTTTCTTATCATGATTAAACCTAGGGTTTCTCGAACTTGGATATAACTTTATGAATTTATTAAATATATGTTCCAAATCAGAATCATGTTATTACTCAGATTATCGCATGAATTTTAGAACCCTAGCTTTGTATTTCTTTAGTTCTTGAATTACACATGCTAGGTCATATATTTCAGACACTTCAGATATACATGCCTCAATTATAAATGCATAATTACCAGATTAATTGTTGCATTCTCAGTTTGCAAGTTCAGTTTCAAGCTATCTAGTATTTACAGAAATTCAGATATAATCAGTTAATTTACAGAATTCATTGGGAGTAGCATCATACCGAGTTGGACTAGGGTTTAGCGTACCTAATAGTCCATGAACTACTAGCCAAGTAGGTTGTAAGTCCCCTCTGTGGGAAATTAGTTTAGTGATCACGTCAACATGCCTTTATACCTTTGGCCGGGTATATTGAGTCCTCTCGATGGGGCATATACAATGGACTCCACATTTAGCTCATGTGGTTTTATTATCGGTTATTAGTAGCTCACAGAGTTCAGTCAGATTCTCTGCATTGACCATTTATCAAGTATATTCAGTATTCAGTTTCACCATGTTATAAATTGGTCATTGCATCCAATTACCTCAGAAATTAGCATATCACGTTCAAATTATTTTACTTATTTTTGTTCTTCTCCAGTTATGTTTTATTTATGCTTCAATCTATCCTACATGCTTAGTACCTTTCAAGTACTAACGCATACGTGCGCTACATCTTCTCATGATGTAGGTTCAGGTTCTCAACATCCAGATCACGCATAGATAGATTTCCCGATCTCCAGTTCAGCAGATTCATTGGTGGGTCCTCATTCTCCGAGGACAACAGCCATGAGTTTTATTTCAGTCTTTAGTCATTTAGTTTCAATTTTTGCTAGATTTAGCTTGGGCTTGTCCCAGTATTTCTAGTCTAGTTTATAGGCTATTTTCGGACATAGTTTGATTCAGCTTAGTATTGAGTTAATATTTCTTTTGTATTAAACTCATTGTTTTCAAATATCTCAGTTATAGAATATGGGTATTCCCCATCTTTTCATTTTAAGCATGATTTAGCTTTTGCAACAGTTTATTATCTTTAGTATGCTCATGATCTTGCCAACAGAGTTAGCTTGGGATCACTTGTGGACCTAGGTTCTGTGTCTGCGTCTTGGGGGTAGTTCGGGGTGTGACAACGTTGATGCTGATGTTGATGTTGATATGAACGTTCACCTTGACGTTAACGTTGACGTACCCATTTATGTTGACCTTTTTTTCCACGTATACATTCTCGTTTAGACATTCACTTTGACGTTCCCATTGAGATTTATGTTCTCTTAAACATTGACGTTGATGTTGATGTTCACATTCACATTCACACTGACATTTACATTGACGTTCACATTGACATTTAAGTTGATGTTGACATTGATATTCACGTTTAAGTTGACATTGACGTTGACGTTGAGGTTCATATTCATACTAACGTTGACATTGATGTTCATGTTAACGCTAACCTTTACATTTATGTTGACTTTTAGGTTTACATTGATGTTAATAGTGACCTTGATGTTGACGTTCAAATTGTTGTTGACGTTGATGTTGATGATCACACTGACGATTACGTGTACGTTGATGCTGATGCTTACATTGACATTAACGTTCATACTGACATTTACATTGATGTTCATTTTTATGTTGACATTTATGTTTGCATTTATGTTGAAAGTGACGATACGTTTGCGTTTACCAAGACATTATCATTTACATAGACGTTGATGTTAACATTGATATTGACATTCATATTAGCGGTTACATTAACATTGATGTTCATACTAACATTGACATTTACATTGATGTTAACGTTAACGTTGATGTTCACATTGATGTTCATATTTATGTTCATATTCATTATTCACGTTCATGTTGATGTTTACGTTGATGTTCATGTTCATTTTTACGTTGACATTTATGTTTATGTTTACATTGATGTTGATAATCAGGTTAGTGTTTACCATCACGTAGATATTTTACGTGAACGTTGATATTGATGTTGACATTGACATTGATGTTCATGCTGATATAGATGTTTATGTTGATACAGACATTGCCTTTAATGTTCACGTTGATGTTCATTTTGACATTGATATTCTTGTTGATGTTGACGTTTACGTTCACATTTACTTTAATGATCACGTTAATGTTGATGGTGTACATGTGACGTTCACGTTTATGTTGACATTGACGTTTAAGTTGATGTTCACATTGATTTTGATTTTGATGTTCTAACATTGACATAGACATTTACATTGGCGTTCACCTTCACGTTGATATTGACATTCATGTTCACGTTAAAGTTCACATTGACGTCACGTTAACATTGACATTCACGTTAACGTCCATATTAAAATTTATGTTGACATTCACATTTACGTTGATGTTTACATTAACGTTGATGTTGACGTTCACATTGTTGTTGATGTTGATATTTACATTTAAGTTGATGCTGATGTTGACATTAATGTTAATGTTTACTATGACGTTCATGTTGATGTTCACGTTCACGTTCACGTCTGCATTAATGTTGACCTTTTCATTCACATGTACATTCTCGTTTAGACGTTCACATTGAAGTTCATGTTAACATTTATGTTCACGTAGATGTGTATGTTTACGGTGACATTCACATAGACATTTAAGTTTACATTGATGTTAACATTCTAATTTACGGTTACACTGATGTTAATGTTCACATTACGTTGATGTTCATCCTAACATTGACTTTTATGTTAATGTTTACATTGATATTCATATTGAAGTTCACGTTTACGTTGATATTGATGTTTCCGTTCATGTTGACATTTACATTGATGTTCACATTGATAATCACGATAACATTGATGTTCACATTGACGTTCATATTTATGTTGACATTTACAATCACTTGTTTTGCCAACATGTCAAAGTTTATATTGATGTTGACATTGACGTTGACGTTCATGTTGACATTGTTATTTTTGTTGATGCTGATATTGAGGATAACATTCATGTTGACGTTAAAATTGACGATGACATTGACGTTTATGTTGACATTCACATTTATGTTCACGGTGATGTTTACGATGATGTTGACGTTCACATTGATGTTGAAGTTGATGTTCACATATACATTCACGTTGACGTTGACGTTCACAGTGACATTAACGTTGACATTAATATTGACGTTCATGTCCACATTGATGTTATGTTGATGTTCACGTTGATGTTTACGTTGATGTTCACGTTGATATTGACATTGACGTTGATATTCATATTGATGCTAATGTTTATTTTTATGTTGACATTCACGTTTACGCTGATGTTTTCATTGATGTTGGCATTGATGTTGACATTGACGTTGACATTGACATTTACATTGACATTTACATCTATGTTAACAATGATGTAAACATTAACGTTCACTTTGATGTTGACGTTGATGTTGACCTTTACATTCACATAGACGTTGATGTTGACATTTACGTTGACGTTGTAGATGACTTTGAATTTCATGTTGATGTTCACATTGATGTTCACATTGACATTCACGTTGACATTGACATTTAAGTTGATGCTGACATTTACATTTATGTTGACGTTCACATTTATGTTGATATTTACATTGCATTGACATTGACGTTCACATTATTATTGATGTTGACATTGATGTTCATAGTGACGTTTATGTTTACGTTGATGCTAATGTTGACATTGACGTTAACGTTCACATTGACATTCACGTTCACGTTGATGTTCACTTTGACGTCTGCATTTACTTTGAAATTTTTGTTCACGTATACATTCTCGTTTAGACATTCACATTGACGTTCACGTTAACGTTTATGTTAACCTAGACGTTGACATTTATGTTGACGTTCACATTCACGTTCCACCTGAAATTTATGTTGACGTTCACACTGACATTTAAATCTACGTAGACATTGACATTCATTGTTAAGTTTACATTGATGTTTACGTTCACATTTACTTTGACGATCACGTTAACATTGACGTTGGTGTACACGTGAAGTTTACGTTGACATTGACATTGAAATTGATGTTGACATTCACAATCACATATACATTGACATAGGCGTTGACATAGTTGTTCATCTTCTCGTTGATGTTGACATTCATGTTCATGTTAAATTTCACATTGACGTTAACTTTAGCATTGACATTCAAGTTAACGTTCACGTTAAAATTCACGTTGACATTCACATTTATGTTGATGTTTACATTAATATTGATGTTGACGTTCACGTAGTTGTTGACATTGACATTCACACTGACGTTTACATTTAAGTTGATGCTGATGTTGACATTAATGTTAATGTTCATATTGACGTTCACATTAACGTTCGCATTAACATTGACATTTTTGTTCATGTGTACGTTCTCATTTAGAAGTTCACATTGATGTTCACGTTAACATTTATGTTTACCTAGACATTGACATTCATATTCACATTCACGTTGATGTTTATGTTGATGTTCACACTGACATTAAGTTTACATTGATGTTGATATTCATGTTTACGTTGCCACTGACGTTAATTTTCATATTTACGTTGATATTAACGTTGACGTTCATACTAAGGTTGACTTTTATGTTAATGTTAACGTTGATGTTCACATAGAAGTTGACGTTGATATTTACATTGATGTTAATGTTGACATTGATTTTTACATTAATGTTCATGTTCACATTTACATTGACGTTCATGTTGACATTGATTTTTATGTTGACGTTTACATTCACGTTGACGATCACGTTTGTTTATCAAAACATTGACATTAATGTTAAAATTGACATTGACGTTGATGTTTATATTGACATTAATGTTTTTATTGACGCTGACATTAGCGACAACGTTCATGTTGAAGTTGATGTGGACATTGATGTTAACATTGACGATGATGTTTATATTCACGTTGACGTTCACATTTAAGTTTACGTTGATGTTTACGATGATGTTGACGTTCACATTAATATTGAAGGTGATGTTCACATTGACATTCATGTTGACGTTGCTGTTGACATTCACATTCACCTTGATGTTCACAATGACGTTCACATTGATATTAATGTTGACTTCATGTTCTTGTTGATGTTATGTTGACGTTCTCATTTACGTCCACGTTGATATTTACGTTAATGTTCATGCTGACATTAAAATTGATGCTAATGTTTATATATATGTTGACATTCACGTTTACGCTGACATTTGCATTGACGTTTGCATTGATATTCACATTAACATTGACATTTACGTTCACGTTGATATTTACGTCTACGTTCACGATGACATTGACATTGATGTTGACATTGACGTTGATTCACATAGATGTTGACGTTGTCATTTACGTTGATATTGTTGTTGATATTGACATTAATGTTGATGTTCACATTGACGTTCCTATTGATATTTACGTTGACATTGAAATTTACATTAACGCTGATGTTTATATTTATGTTGACTTTCACATTTACGTTGATATTTACAATGATGTTGACGTGGACGTTCACATTGTTGTTGACGTTGATGTTGATGTTCACAATGACAATTACGTTTACATTGATGCTGATGTTGGCATTGAAATTAACGTTTACATTGACGTTAACATTCACGTTGATGTTCACATTGACGTCCACATTTACATTGACATTTTTGTTCGCATATACATTCTTATTTAGACATTCACACTGACATTCACATTAACGTTTATCTCATCTAGACGTTGACGTTGTCATTGACTTTCACATTCACGTTCATGTTGATGTTTACGTTAATGTTCACACTATCATTTAAGTTTACGTTAACGTTGACATTCATGTTTAAGTTGACATTGACGTTAACATTCACATTCACGTTGAAGTTGATGTTGCCCTTCATACTAACATTGACATTTACGTTGAAATTGACATTCATGTTGACACCGGCATTTACGTTTATGTTGACGTTCAGTCTTATGTTGATGTTTACATTGACCTTGACATTCACGTTCACGCTTATATTTAAGTTTACATTGATGTTGAAATTCACATTTATAGTGACACTGACATTGACATTCACATTCACGTTGATTTTGACATTGACGTTCACACTAACGTTAACGTTTATATTAACCTTCTTCTTGATGTTCACATTGACATTCACATTTATGTTGACATTGACGTTCACATTCATATTGAAGTTTACTTTGGCGTTCACGTTGACATTGACGTTCCTGTTAACGTTCATATTTTTGTTGATGTTTACGTTCATGTTGATACATTGACATTACTGTTGATGTTGATATTGACGTTGATGTTCATGTTGACATTGACATTTTTTTGGTGCTGATGTTGATGATAACGTTCACGTTGATATTGACATTAAGACTGAAAATGACATTGACGTTGATGTTGATGTCCATGTTGAAATTCACATTTATGTTCACGTTGATGTTTATGATGATGTTGACTTTCACATTAATGTTGACATTGATGTTCATTTTTATGTTGACATTTACATTTACGTTTACATTGATGTTGATGATCAGGTTTGTGTTTACATACACGTTGATGTTTGTGTGGATGTTGACGTTGATGTTGACATTGACATTGATGTTCATGCTGATATTGACGTTTACATTGATGCTAATGTTGACTTTAACGTTCATGTTGACTTTTACTTTGACGTTGATGTTCTTGTTGATGTTGATGTTTACATTTACGCTCATCTTTACTTTGACAATCACGTTAACATTGACATTGGTGTACACGTGACGTTCACATTTACGGTAACATTAACATCAAAATTGATGTTCACGTTGACATTGATGTTGACGTTTATGATCACATAGACGTTGACATTGACGTTCACCTTTACATTGATGTTGAGATTCATTTTCACGTTGAAATTCACATTAGATTTCATGTTGGCATTCATATTCACATTAACGTTCATGTTAAAATTCAAGTTGACATTCACGTTTAAGTTGATATTGACATTGACGTTGACTTTGATATTCACATTGTTGTTGATGTTGACGTTCACAGAGACATTTACATTTAAGTTGGTTCTGATGTTGACATTGACATTAACGTTCACATTGATTTTAATGTTCATGTTGATGTTAATGTTGACGTCCGCGTTAATGTTAACATTTTCGTTCACATGTACATTCTCGTTTGACGTTCACATTGACATTCACGATAATGTTTATGTTCACGTAGATGTTGACGTTCATATTCACATTAACACTGACGTTTATGTTGACGTTCACACTGAATATTATGTTTACATTGATGTAAACATTCACGTTTACATTGACACTGATGTTGGCGTTCACATTCCATGCACTTCATCACGACAAGTAGACAATTACTACAAAGTCATGAATAAGGAACACATACATAGACATATGCATTAGAACACTTTCCTAGGACTTCCCTCAAGAGCTACTTGTGTAATGTATAGGTGAAGTCTCATACCCCCACCTACACTAAGCAACTACCCTTAGATTATCCATGTTAGGTTCCTTACTTACATTAACCATTTTACATTGGGGGAAACTATCGCCTTAACTGACACTAAGACCATTGGTGCTAAACATGGAATTAGGTATTATAGAGACTTACACCAATGGAACGTGTTCTTACCTAGCCAAGGTAGAACATTTACACATGCTATCATATGAGTGAATTCACTTTCTATATCCTATGTGGTATGCATAGTTTATTGAACTAAGAGATATACATAACCATCTACATGTTCATTGGCATTGGAGCCTCATCTCATGAGAAACCATAGGCAAATATTTATCAAGGAAAGTTAACACCTCATATGGAACGATAGGTGAATTTCCTCCAAGGGAAGTCAAAACCTTATGAGGACCCAAATGGTGAATCTTCCTCCAAGGGAAGACAACACCTATCATTGTCAAGTTCACTCGGTGCTAAGATAAGTTCTCTTTACTGAAAAGTATTTATCACTTTACTTCATAAAACAAAGGCTTAGGATATTGATTCTTATATTCTTATAGCATATTCAAGCACCTATCTAACTTTAGGGTATACATGAGCATGCCTATCAAGGCCCCTCTATTGATTCGATCTTCATACATGTGTGTGTGTACTTGTATGTGAGAAAACATTTCACATAACACATAAATAT
Organism: Solanum lycopersicum; assembly: GCF_036512215.1. Lineage (NCBI taxonomy): Eukaryota > Viridiplantae > Streptophyta > Magnoliopsida > Solanales > Solanaceae > Solanum > Solanum lycopersicum. The sequence continues at coordinate 22,928,073 of NC_090802.1, forward strand.
CACACATGGTCATATATCAATGCACAAGTCCATAGGTATAACTATATGAGCAATCCTTTCATATAAACACACTAAGACACTATGAACATTCATACTTCATCATATCATATACTAAACATCATTTCATATAAGTCATATTCATAACATGTTCATACATTAATTTTCATGTACATAGAAACCAAACCTAGGAACTATCCTATCAAGGTACACATGTGTAATGCATAGACAAGGTCCCATACCCTTGACCATACTAGTACACCTATTAAGTCATCATATTTAATGGAATACATAACATGATTCACATACATATATATTAAATACATAGTAGTAGACATTTAGTGAATATGAGATAAACCCTTTATTAGACACTATGAACCTTTACTACATTATAATCATGCATAATGTGTGAGTGTGTGTGTACATAGGTCAACATGATCACAGAATACCTATCAACAACACATTGAGGCAGCCGCCGTATTTAGACCACAATGCACAACCAAGCATAGACCACACAACAAAATTTAGCATAGGAGACAAGATAATCTTCACATTATATTCAAAACTCCTAACCTTATCTATTCTCAAATTCACAAAGGTCTATATAGGTAAGGGATTATTAAACTTTATAACTCCTCAATGGCAGCACCTACACTTTAACCAAACTATAGATATATACATTCCCATACAATAGCCATACAACCTAGATCACAACAAGAATATAAAAGTAGGCATAAGCTTCACATAGTGTGATCGTCATAAGCACATACTCATATATTCATAAATTTTCCTTCAAGACCATATTCCGCACATATATAATGACGACAAAGTAAACACCACCACCATAAGTGGACAATACCACACAATGCCATACAAGGCTTCATCAACTACAACAATATAGAAAAGTATAGAGGAAGATCTATTCTTATCAATTCATCACCTTTGATAATCATTGATCAATACACCTTTATCATCATGAAAACATTATAGGGAAGTAACTAAATGTATATTCAATCATGAAAAAAACCATCTACAAGTTGCTACAAGATCATAGTACAATCTAATACAATACATCACATACATACTAAAAAGTAGAGAGTTATATATCATCAACCAATTTCCCTTGTCTTTTTCATCGGTTCTATTTTATCAATAATATAAGTTTAGGGCAGAATCTAAAGAGATAGAACATCATAGATAAGTCATGTTTCATCCACCCTAGAATATAGATCTCAACATATACATTACTCTATCAAGTCTATAGGTTATAAGAACCCAAATCAATCTTTGACAATTCATGTTATCTATTCATATTTGATATATTATACATAATTATTATCACATTACACATATAGTCAGTAGCTAAGACAATTCACAATGATCGAGGTACATAACAATTATCCTAACGTCAAGATCACAAGTTACTACATGATAGGCAACCTTATTCAAAATCCTTCAAACTTAACCCTCATGGATCATTCCTCAACAATTTATCATCAATATACATACTAGGTAGTAAGTATAAGCATATTAACATAATTGAATCACAGTTCAATATACATGAGATCAAGATCATCAAGCCATACATACGCTAAAATCGAGTTTGTGAAAGAGCATGAGTTCATCATGCAATTGGATGAAAATCATGTCCAAATCAGTAGATGATCACCAATAAATTAATATTATTCTTTTGAAATTAGTTTAAGAAAGAACCTATGGCTAGATTGAAAATAAAGAGATTTAATCATGGAACTTCTTTGAAAACTTTGAAGAGGACTCTCTAGATGAAAAATTAAGTAGAGATGAAGGATCACCATAACTTTATTAAATGAAGAATCCACTAAAAGTTGGTGAAGAACCCGTGGAGATCCCATCTACAAGCTGACCTTGAACTTTGTCTTCAATGGAGATTTCTAGAGAGAATATTTTGGGAGAGGGAGGTTTTGATTTTGAATGGAGAATTTTGTATGGGCTATTCACGTTTTTAATCAACCTAATATACCCAAAAATAGTTAGATAAACCGCCTAGGTTCAGGTTAGCACGTGGGGTGAATTTTCCATCCACTCCATAATTAGGCAGCGTGCATGGCAATTCTGCAGGCCTGCATCGACGACCTTTCGACGCCCAGTAGGTCCATAGATGGGCCATTCTACTGGACGTCGTTTGGATTTGAGGCTAGTAACCTGCCTTAATCCTACACCAGGATAAGTTTCCATCTATGCATCCCCATAAACGGGACGTTGGTGGACTGACGAGGAGTCATTTAAGCTGGTCGATTGACATTGCCAAGGCAGTGTCTCGACAACCTTTGGGTCCTTCTTGAGGGACTATTGTGGGGCCCTTGAAAAGTTGTACCCATATGTCTCCAACATAAATATACACCTTAAAATGTGGAAGACCTTCCATGCAAGGTTAACCCAAAATTACCACATAAAATGCATCCAAACATGCAAGGCACACTCTAGACACACATGATCGTCTCAAAGGCTATCTTTTGAACGTCTTGGATGTTTGACCTCCAAACTTCTTGAAACTCAAGAAACTGACTATAAAAATCATTATTAAAAATATAAGGACCTCATAAGATCATGAAACATACATAAGCACATAAAAACAAATAAGATCCCTTAGGTGACTAGTCGTCAAACATCTTTGTTGTCTCTTGACGTTTGACTTTCAAATAACTTCAAATGACCCATGCATGCTTTAGAACACTAAATTAACATTTTAACAAGCTTATAGGAATATGTGAGGCTCTATACACCCTAACTAATTTTGGGGGTCCTACAGTTGATGTTTTCGTTGACGTTTCATATTGATGTTCACATTGATAGTGACGTTTACATTGATCTTGACGTTAAAGTTCACATTTACATTGATGTTCACGTTTATGTTTACATGGATATTCACGTTCAGGTTAATGTTTATATTGACATTTATGTTGACGTTCACATTAACATTCACATTGTTGTTCACGTTGACGTTGATTCTCATGGTGACGTTTACATTAACGTTGATGTTTTCATTCACGCTGACATTTACGTTTACATTGATCATTGACATTCACATTGACATTTATGTTGACATTGACATTCACATTGACGTTCATGTTCACATAGACTTTGATGTTTAAATTCACATTGACGTTGTTGTTGATATTGACTTTCACATTGACGTTCATGTTGACATTTAAGTTTATGTTGAAGTTCACGTTGATGCTGCTGTTTACGTTTATATTGACATTTACATTTATGCTGATATTTACAGTGAAATTGATGTTGACATTCATATTTTAGTTGATATTATCGTTGACATTCTCACTGATGTTTGTATTTATGTTGATGCTTATGTTGACTTTGACGTTTGTGTTCACATTGTTGTTCACGTTGATGTTCACATTCACGTTTATGTTCACGTTGACATCCATGTTTACGTTGACATTTTTATTCACGTATACATTCTCGTTTATATGTTCATATTGACATTTATGTTAACATTTATGTTCACCAAGATGTAGACATTGACGTTGGCATTCATATTCACGTTCTCGCTAACATTTACTTTGACATTCACAATGACATGTATGTTTACATTGATGTTGACATTGACGTAATTATTCACATTCACGTTGACGTTAACATTGACGTTCACACTAAAGTTGATATTTAAGTTGATATTGACGTTTAAATTGATGCTAACATTTACGTTTATGTTGATGTTGATGTTTATATTAACCTTGATCTTGACGTTCACATTGTTGTTAACATTGAAGTTGATGTTAACACAAAAGTTTATGTTTACATTGATGCTGATGTTGACGTTGACGTTAACGTTCATACTGACATTTACATTGACGTTCACGTTGACATTCACATTGACGTTCATTTTTATGTTGACATTTATGTTTGTATTTACATTGATGTTGACGGTTACATTTGTGTTTACCAACATATGGTCGACGTTGACGTTGACGTTGATGTTGATGTTGATGTTCATATTAACGTTGACATTACTGATGATATTTATATTGATATTGACATTTACCTTGACATTAACATTTTCATTGACGTACATATTGACTTTCATTTTACGTTCATGTTCTCGTTCACGTTCGCCTTGATGTTGATGTTCAAGTTGATATTGAAGTCAATTTTTACATTGACATTTACGTTTACGTTTACATTGATGTTGACGATCAGGTTCGTGTTTACTAGCATGTTGACGTTTACATGGACGTTGATGTTGATGTTGAATTTGACATTGACATTCATTTTGATATTGACGTTTACGTTGATGCTGATGTTGACTTTAATGTTCATGTTGACGTTCACTTTGATGTGATGTTCTTGTTGATGATGACGTTGACATTGAAATTTACGTTCATATTTACTTTGAAGATCAGGTTAACATTAACATTGGTGTATACATGATTTCACATTTATGTTGATATTGACGTTGATGTTGATGTTCATATTGATATTGAAGTTGATGTACACGATCACATAGACATTGACATAGACGTTGACATTGATGTTTGTAACGACCTGTTTAGTCGTTTTGAGCAGCAGACTTCAATTCTGGAAAAACTGGCAGAAGCGACGGACCCCACGATGGACCGTCATGGGCACGACGGACTGTCGCAGGGTCTCGTTGCAAAACACTTAGAAAATCTGAAATTGGGTACTGAAAATCGACTCTCTGAACTTCGTGACAGAATAGCAGGACGGACCGTCACAGGCGTGACGGACCGTCATAGAGCCTTCAGTGAAAATCCATTCTCTGAACCTTGAGACGACCTGCAGAACGGACCGTCGCAGGCACGACGGGCCGTCACAGGTTGTGTAATCCCAGTCTGGGTCGGATTTCTGTACACGTTTTAAAGGGGCGTTTTGGACTATTCCTGCTATAATTATATATTTCATGGGTTTATATTAATAACTCAATTTCTTGGGGGATAAAAGAGGTAACCTTAAGTTAATTAGTGGGTTATTATTGCCATCTTTTATTCTTAATTATATACTAATTAGGGTAAAAGAAAGAAGGTTTGAATAAAGAAAAATAGAAAGAACAAGAGGGAGAGGGAGAATCAAACGAGGAAGAAAGAACAATACAAGGCTTTGGGAAATTCTTGCTTGGTCACTAGTCTTCGGTGGAGGTAGGTTATGGTTTTCATACTATTTGTAGTAAACTCTTAATAGCGAATGATATGTATTGATAGTATTGTAAACCCTGCTATGTGCTTAATTGTATGCATGCATGAACGTGATTATATAATTGTGATTATATTAAGCATGATGAAGCTATTGAATCCCAAATCTTGATAAAAACCTAATCTCTTTTTAATGATGATGCCTTGTAAGGGAGAAGGCCTGATGAACTAAAGTAATGAGATTGATGATGCCTTGGTAAGAAAAAAGGCTTGATGAATTGATAGAAGGAGATTAGGGGATCGGGTGTCATGAGTCCTCATGTGTGAACTTGATGGTAATTGTTAATGATATAGTACTTGTTGTTGCTACATGTTGAGTATCATAGTTGATTTTATGATATTACTTGGTATATACTGTTTTCTATTTTGAGTTGGCCGATGATATCTACTCAGTACCCGTGTTTTGTACTGACCCCTACTTTTATGTTTTCTTCTTGTTTATTTGTGGAGTGCAGCAAACGTGCCGTCGTCTTCGACTCAACAATAATTCAAGCCAGTCTTACTACATCAGAAATTCAGGGTGAGCTAATGCTTCTAGCTTGGACTGGATCTTCTTCTTCAAGTCTTGATGCCTTGAACTTCCGGCATGGACTAGCTTCTTATGTATTTTTAGCTTTTAGAATACTTTTAGTTTAGTCATTTGATCGTAGATGTTCTTGTTGTGATGACTTCCAGATTTTGGGGATAATAATAGTTATTGATTTTATTAATGAGTTAAGTCTTCCGCATTACTTTATGTTGATATTACATTGAAATGTTAAGGTTTAGATTGGTTGGTTCGCTCACATAGGAGGGTAAGTGTGGGTGCCAGTCGCGGCCCGGGTTTTGGGTCGTGACAAACTTGGTATCAGAGCATTAGGTTCGTTGGTCTCATCACACAAGAACGAGTCTAGTAGAGTTTTAAGGAACGGTAGGGGGACGCCTTTACTTTTCTTTGAGAGGCTATAAGACTTTAGGAAAATTCCATTCTTTCATTCTTTCTTTCGTGCTATTACTTGCGTCCAATTGGTATCTAGGTGATACAAATTGGTATCTGACCATCTTCACTCTATTTCGTAGATGGTTAGAACTAGAGCAACGACTGCGCCAACATCAACATCGGCAAGACAAGAAGCGTCCGAGCCAGCCACTGGGGCTGTAGCTCGAGGAAGAGTAGCGGCAAGAGGCCGTGGTAGAGGTCGTGGGAGGACGTCCTCTAGAGGAAGAGGACGAGAACCTAGCCCGTCTGATACTAGGGTGGTGACTCCTCCACCGACTGAGGAAGTGGTAAGAGAGGGTGAGGAAGGGGAGAATGAACAAGTGAAAAATGAGGAATTGCCACCCCAACCTACCCCAGAGATGATCAATCAGATTCTCGCTTATCTTAGTGGGTTGTCTGATCAGGGTCAGGCCCCTCCAGTGTTTTCTGCACCAACACCTCCAGTTTCAGAGGTACAACATGCAGCCACTATGGCTCCTCGTATGGATGCCTCATTGGACATAGGCACGTTTCCACGTCTGACTACTGGGTCTATAATGACAAATGATCAGCACGAACTTTTCAGTAATTTCTTGAAATTGAAACCTCCAGTCTTCAAGGGTGCTGAATCTGAGGATGCTTACGATTTTCTGGTTGACAGTCATGAGCTACTACAGAAGATGGGTATAGTAGAACGGTTTGGTGTTGAGTTCATGAGTTATCAGTTTCAAGGGAACGCCATAATGTGGTGGCGGCCGCATGTTGAGTGTCAACCAACGGAGGCACCACCTATGACTTGGGCCTCATTCTCTAGCTTGTTTATGGAGAAGTATATCCCCCGGACTTTGAGGGATAGGAAAAGGGATGAGTTCTTGAGCCTAGAGCAAGGTAGGATGTCGGTCAATGCATATGAGGCTACGTTTCGTGCACTATCCAGATATGCCACTCAACTTTGTGTCAGTCCACAAGAGCGGATTCGTCGTTTCGTGAAGGGGTTGAGGTCAGAGTTGCGGATTTCAGCCTTACAGGTAGCGGCTACGGCAAAATCCTTCCAAGAAGTGGTAGATTTCATGGTAGAGGTGGAAGGAGTAAAGCCAGATGAATTCACCATGGCATCGACATCAAAGAGGTTTCGAAAGGGAGGTGAGTTTAATGGTTCTTACTCTAGAGGACATGGTTCAGGAGGTTACTTAGTTCGACCAATTGAGTCTTCGCTACTGACTGTAGTTGGGGGTCCACCTTAGAGCGGTCAACACTTCTCTGAGAGACCTATGCTTGACTCTAGAGAGTGTTATGGATGTGGGAAGACTGGACATATTAGGAGGAATTGTCCCAAACAGAGTTATAGACCCCCAATAGCTAGAGGTAGAGGTGGTCATGGTAGAGGCCGTTATTCTGGAGGACGTGGTGGTCGAGGTAATGGTGGTCACCAAAACAGCCAGGGTGATGGGCAAACTGGAGCCACTACATCACAACATGGTAGGGGTAACAGACAAACAAACGAAAGGGCCCATTGTTATGCTTTCCCTGGGAGATCGGAGGCGGAGACATCTGATGCTGTCATCACAGGTAATCTTCTGGTTTGTGATTGCATGGCTTCTGTATTGTTTGATCGTGGATCCACATTTTCTTATGTATCTTCCTCATTTGCTAATGGTCTAAATTTACATTGTGAATTACTTGATACGCCTATTCGTGTTTCTACTCCGGTGGGTGAGTCTGTGATAGTTGAAAAAGTATATAGGTCTTGTTTGGTGACTTTTGTGGGGAGCAATACTTATGTAGATTTGGTTATCTTAGAAATGGATGATTTTTATGTAATTCTGGGTATGACTTGGCTTTCTCCGCAATTTGCGATCTTGGATTGTAATGCTAAAACGGTGACGTTAGCCAAGCCTGGGACAGATTCGTTAGTGTGGGAGGGTGACTACACTTCCAATCCGGTGCGTATCATCTCCTTTTTTCGTGCTAGGAAAATGGTTAGTAAAGGGTGTTTAGCTTTCTTGGCACATCTCAAGGATGACACTACCCAAGTGCCTCCGATTGAGTCGGTTTTGGTGGTCCGTGAGTTTCTGGATGTGTTCCCTGCAGATCTTCCTGGTATGCCACCAGATAGGGATATTGACTTCTGTATTGATCTCGAACCGGGTACTCGCTTCATTTCTATACCCCCTTATAGAATGGCTCCCGCAGAGTTAAGAGAGTTAAAAGCACAACTTCAAGAGTTGTTGAACAAAGGCTTCATTAGACCAAGTGCATCTCCTTGGGGTGCTCCGGTTTTGTTTGTAAAGAAGAAAGATGGGAGTTTTCGGATGTGCATAGACTACCGGCAGTTGAACAAGGTAACCATAAAGAACAAGTATCCTCTTCCTCGCATTGATGACTTGTTCGATCAGTTACAAGGTGCTTTTGTCTTCTCTAAGATTGAATTGAGATCCGGTTATCATCAGTTGAAAATACGGGTAGCGGATGTGCCAAAGACTGCTTTTAGAACCATGTATTGGCATTACGAATTTGTAGTGATGTCTTTTGGTCTTACGAATGCCCCTGCTGCGTTCATGAGTTTGATGAACGGGATTTTAAGCCATATTTGGATCTCTTTGTGATCGTATTTATTGACGATATACTGATATAATCTAAAAGTAAGGAGGAACATGAGGAGCATTTGAGAATAGTATTGGAAATGTTGAGGGAGAAACAACTTTATGCCAAGTTCTCTAAGTGTGAGTTTTGGCTAGATGCAGTGTCCTTCTTGGGGCATGTAGTTTCTAAGGATGGAGTAATGGTGGATCCTTCTAAGATTGAGACAGTGAAGAATTGGGTAAGACCTACTAATGTGTCAGAAATAAGGAGCTTTGTTGGGTTAGCTAGCTACTATCGTCGATTTGTCAAGGGATTCTCTTCTATTGCTTCCCAATTGACGAACTTGACTAAGCAGAATGTTCCATTTGTATGGTCAGATGATTGTGAAGAAAGCTTTCAGAAGCTCAAGACTTTGTTGACTACCGCCCCCATTCTCACCTTGCCCGTAGAGGGTAAGAACTTCATTGTTTATTGTGATGCATCCTATTCTGGTTTGGGTGCAGTGCTAATGCAAGAGAAGAATGTGATTGCTTATGCTTCAAGACAATTAAAATTGCATGAACGTAACTATCCAACTCATGATTTGGAATTGGCCGCGGTAGTGTTTGCATTAAAGCAACGGAGACACTATTTATATGGGGTTAAGTGTGAGGTCTATACGATCATCGTAGCCTACAGTATGTCTTTACTCAGAAAGATTTGAACTTGAGACAGAGGAGATGGATGGAACTACTGAAGGACTACGACATCACTATTTTGTATCATCCGGGGAAGGCGGATGTTGTAGCGGATGCTTTAAGTAGAAAGGCGGGAAGCATGGGAAGTCTAGCTCACTTGCAAGCTTCTAGACACCCATTGGCTAGAGAAGTTCAGATTCTGGCTAACGACCTTATGAGACTAGAAGTAAATGAGAAGGGAGGATTTTTAGCTTGTGTGGAGGCAAGATCTTCCTTCCTTGAGATGATTAAGGGAAAGCAGTTTAATGATGAAAAATTGATCCGGATCCGAGATAAAGTGTTGCAAGGAGAGGCTAAAGAAGCGACAATCAATGATGAAGGTGTTTTGAGGATTAAGGGAAGGGTATGTGTACCCCGCGTCGATGATTTGATCAACACTATTCTGACAGAGGCTCATAGTTCAAGGTATTCGATACATCCGGGTGCAACCAAGATGTACTGTCACCTAAAGCAACACTTTTGGTGGAGTAGAATGAAGCGTGATATTGTGAACTTTATCGGCAAATGTCCAAACTGTCAACAAGTAAAGTATGAACACCAGAGACCCGGAGGAACACTTAAGAGAATGCCCACTCCTGAATGGAAGTGGGAGAGAATTGCAATGGACTTCGTGGTTGGTCTTCCAAAGACATTGGATAAGTATGACTCTATTTGGGTGATTGTTGATAGGTTAACTAAGTCTGCTCATTTCATTCCGGTCAAGATGACTTACAATGCAGAGAAGTTAGCCAAAATCTATATCTCAGAAATTATTCGGTTGCATGGGGTTCCACTATCCATCATATCAGACAGAGGTACGCAGTTTACTTCTAAGTTTTGGAAGACATTGCATGCGGAATTGGGAACTAGGTTGGACCTTAGTACTGCGTTCCATCCTCAGATCGATGGTCAGTCTAAGCGAACGATTCAAGTGTTGGAGGATATGCTTCGCGCATGTGTGATAGAGTTTGGTGGCCATTGGGATAGCTTCTTACCCTTAGCAGAATTTTCATACAATAATAGCTATCACTCAAGCATTGATATGGCTCCATTTGAAGCATAGTATGGTAGGAGGTGTAGGTCCCCCATTGGTTGGTTCGATGCATTTGAGGTTAGACCTTGGGGTACTGACCTTCTGAGAGAATCGTTAGATAAAGTGAAATCTATTCAAGAAAAGTTGTTAGCGGCTCAAAGTAGACAGCAAGAGTATGCAGATCGGAAGGTTAGAGACTTGGAGTTTATGGAGGGTGAACAAGTCTTACTGAAAGTCTCGCCCATGAATAGGGTGATGCGGTTTGGAAAAAGGGGTAAACTAAGCCCAAGGTATATTGGTCCCTTCGAGGTTCTGAAGAGCATAGGGGAGGTGGCTTATGAGTTAGCCTTGCCCCCAGGGCTGTCCGGAGTGCATCCGGTATTCCATGTGTCTATGTTGAAAAGATACCATGGGGATGGAAACTATATTATTCATTGGGATTCAGTCTTGCTGGACGAAAATTTGACTTATGAGGAGGAGCCTGTTGCCATTCTAGATAGAGAAATTCACAAGTTGAGATCAAGGGAGATTGCATCCATCAAGGTGCAATGGAAGAATCGGCCGGTTGAAGAAGCAACTTGGGAGAAGGAGGTCGATATGCGAGAAAGATACCCACACCTGTTCACAGATTTAGGTACTCCTTTACGCCCTTGTTTTCCTTCTTGTGATCGTTCGGGGAAGAATGATGGGTAAATTGGTATCTATTGTAACGACCTGTTTAGTCGTTTTGAGTAGCAGACTTCAATTCTGGAAAAACTGGCAGAAGCGACGGACCCCACGACGGACCGTCGCAGGGTCTCGTTGCAAAACACTTAGAAAATCTGAAATTGGGTACTGAAAATCGACTCTCTGAACTTCATGATGGAATGGCAGGACGGACCATCACAGGCGTGACGGACCGTCATAGAGCCTTCAGTGAAAATCCATTCTCTGAACCTTGCGACGACCTACAGGACGGGCCGTCGCAGGCACGACGGGCCGTCGCAGGCACGACGGGCCGTTGCAGGCACGACGGGCTGTCGCAGGTTGCGTAATCCCAGTCTGGGTCGGATTTCTGTACACGTTTTAAAGGGGCATTTTGGACTATTCCTGCTATAATTATATATTTCGTGGGTTTATATTAATAACTCAATTTCTTGGGGAATAAAAGAGGTAACCTTAAGTTAATTAGTGGGTTATTATTGCCATCTTTTATTCTTAATTATATACTAATTAGGGTAAAAGAAAGAAGGTTTGAATAAAGAAAAATAGAAAGAACAAGAGGGAGAGGGAGAATCGAACGAGGAAGAAAGAACAACACAAGGCTTTGGGAAATTCTTGCTTGGTCACTAGTCTTCGGTGGAGGTAGGTTATGGTTTTCATACTATTCATAGTAAACTCTTAATAGCGAATGATATGTATTGATAGTATTGTAAACCCTGCTATGTGCTTAATTGTATGCATGCATGAACGTGATTATATAATTGTGATTATATTAAGCATGATGAAGCTATTGAATCCCAAATCTTGATAAAAACCTAATCTCTTTTTAATGATGATGCCTTGGTAAGGGAGAAGGCTTGATGAACTAAAGTAATGAGATTGATGATGCCTTGGTAAGAAAGAAGGCTTGATGAATTGATAGAAGGAGATTAGGGGATCGGGTTTCACAAACCAACACGTAGATTTAGGGGATCGGGTGTCACGAACCGACACGTAGATTTAGGGGATCGGGTGTCACGAACCAACACGTAGATTTAGGGGATCAGGTGTCACGAATCGACACGTAGATTTAGGGGATCGGGTGTCACGAACCGACACGTAGATTTAGGGGATCGGAGTGTCACATACCGACACAAGAGGATTAACGAATATGAGGGAGAGGAGTGTCACGTACCGACACAAGAGAAATAAAGATAATGAATCTTGAAGGATGTTAATATACTCAATCTAATGAACATAATTCCCAAATGATTATGGTATTGAGGCTTGAGTCCTCATGTGTGAACTTGATGGTAATTGTTAATGATATAGTACTTGTTGTTGCTACATGTTGAGTATCATAGTTGATTTTATGATATTACTTGGTATATACTGTTTTCTATTTTGAGTTGGCCGATGATATCTACTCAGTACCCGTGTTTTGTACTGACCCCTACTTTTATGTTTTCTTCTTGTTTATTTGTGGAGTGCAGCAAATGTACCGTCGTCTTCGACTCAACAGTAATTCAAGCCAGTCTTACTACATCGGAAATTCAGGGTGAGCTAATGCTTCTAGCTTGGACTGGATCTTCTTCTTCAAGTCTTGATGCCTTGAACTTCCGGCATGGACTAGCTTCTTATGTATTTTTAGCTTTTAGAATACTCTTAGTTTAGTCATTTGATCGTAGATGTTCTTGTGGTGATGACTTCCAGATTTTGGGGATAATAATAGTTATTGATTCTATTAATGAGTTAAGTCTTCCGCATTACTTTATGTTGATATTACATTGAAATGTTAAGGTTTAGATTGGTTGGTTCGCTCACATAGGAGGGTAAGTGTGGGTGCCAGTCGCGGCCCGGTTTTTGGGTCGTGACAATGTTTCACCTTCACGTTGAAGTTTACATTCACATTGACGTTGATATTTACGTTGAAGCTTACATTGACGTTCATGTTGACATTGACATTCATGTTAATGTTCACGCTAAAATTCAGGTTGACATTCATATTTAGGTTGATGTTTATGTTGACGTGACATTGAGGTTCACGTTGTTGTTGTCATTGACGTTCAAATTGACGTTTACATTTAAGTTGATGCTGATGTTGACATTGACATTAACATTCACATTGATGTTCACATTCACATTGATCTTCACATTGACGTCCATATTAACATTGACGTTTTTGTTGACACATTCATTCTCGTTTAGATGTTTACATTGAAGTTCACGTTAACATTTATGTTAACATTCACTTTCACACTAACGTTTATGTTGACGTTCACGCTGATATATAAGTTTAAATCTTATTTGAGATTAACGTTTACATTGATATTTAAATTAATGTTCACATTCACGTTAACATTGACGTTGACGTTCACACTAACGTTTACGTTTATCTTGACATTTACGTTAACGTTCATATTAATATTCACATTGACTTTCACGTTTGCATTAACATTGACATTCACATTCATGTTGACATTTACGTTGACGTTCACATTGACATTGATGTTCACATTGATGTTCATGTTTACGTTGACGTTTATGTTCATGTTGACAATCACATTTGCATTTACCAGAATGTTCATTTTTATATTGACATTGACGTTGACGATCATATCGACATTGAAGTTTTGGTTGATACTGACATTGTCGATAACATTTACATTGACGTTGACATGGATATTGATGTTAACATTGACGATGTTGTTGACGTTCACATAGACGTTGATGTTAACATTAACGATGCCATTGACGTTCAAATTTATGTTCATATTGATGTTCACGATGATGTTCACGTTCACATTGATGTTGAAGTTGATGTTCACATTGGCATTCAGGTTGACATTCACATTTACGTTGATGTTCACATTGACATTTACATTGACATTAATATTAATGTTCAGATTCACATTGATGTTTATGTTGATTTTTACATTTACGTTCATATTGATATTTACATTGATGTTCACATGGATGTTGACGTTGATGTTGACATTTACATTAATGCTAATGTTTACATTTATGTTGACGTTCACGTGTACGCTGACGTTTGCATGATGTTTACATTGACATTGACATTTATGTTAATGTTGACATTTACTCCTACATTAATGATGACATTGAAATGAACATTCACTTTTACATTGATATTGATGTTGACCTTCACGTTCACATAGACATTGGCGTTCATATTTATATTGCTGTTGTCATTGTCATTAACTTTCACGTTGATATTTATATTGACATTCACGTTGACGTTGACGTTCATGTTGATGCTGATATTTATGTTTATGTTGACATTCACGTTTATGTTGATGTTTACATTGACATTTATGTTGACATTCATATTGTTGTTGATGTTGACAATGACGTTCACACTGACATTTATATTTACGTTGATGCTGATGTTGATCTTGATGTTAACATTCACATTGACATTCACGTGATGTCACGTTCATGTTGATGTTCACATTAACATCCACGTTTACGTTAATATTTTTGTTCGCGTATACATTCTCATTTAGACATTCACTTTGACGTTCACGTTAAGATTTATGTTCTCCTAAGATGTTGATATTGACGTTCACATTCACATTCACGCGAACATTTACACTGACATTTAAGTTTATGTTGACGTTGATATTCACATTTAAGTTGACATTGGTGTTGACATTCATGTTGACGTTGATGTTCACATTCATACTAACATTGATGTTTACGTTGACATTGACGTTCATGTTCACGCTAACCTTTACATTTATGTGGACTTTTAGGTTTATATTGGTGTTTACATTGACCTTGATTTTGATGTTCACATTATTTTTGACGTTGACATTGACCTTCACACTGACATTTATGTTAACGTTGATGCTGATGCTAATGTTGATGTTAACGTTTACATTGACATTTACATTGACATTCATATTGACATTCATTTCTATGTTGACGTTTATGTTTTCCTTTACATTGATGTTGAAGATTACGTTCGTTTACCAACACATTATCATTTACGTAGACATTTACATTGATGTTGACATTCATGTTGACATTAATATCAACATTGACATTATCATTGACGTTCATATTGACGTTGACATTTATGTTGATGTTAATGTTCACATTGATGTTCACATTGACGTTCATATTTATGTTCATGTTCATATTCACGTTTATATTGATGTTGATGTCTACGTTGGTGTTGATGTTTATATTTATGTTGACATTTACGTTTATATTTACATTGATGTTGACGATCAGGTTAGCATTTATCATCACGTAGATGTTTACGTGGACATTAATATTGATGTTGACATTGATATTGACGTTCATGCTGATATAGATGTTAACATTGATACTGACATTAACTTTAACATTCACGTTAATGTGCACTTTGACATTCATGTTCTTTTTAACGTTCACGTTCACATTCACATTTACTTTTACGATCACGTTAATATTGACATTTGTGTACACGTGACATTCACATTTATGTTGACATTAATGTTGAAGTTGATGTTCACGTTGATGTTGAAGTTGATGTTCTGACATTGACATAGACATTGACATTGGCATACACCTTCACGTTGATGTTGACATTCACGTTCATGTTAAAGTTTACATTGACGTTCACATTAACATTGACATTTAACTTAACGTTCATGTTGACATTCACATTTATGTTTATGTTTACATTAACATTGACGTTGACATTCACATTGTTGTTGATGTTGATAGTTACATTTAAGTTGATGCTGATGTTGACATTAACGTTAACATTTACAGTTATGTTCATGTTGATGTTCACGTTCATATTCATGTTGATGTTGACGTCTGCGTTAATATTGACGTTTTCATTCATGTGTATGATGTCGTTTAGACGTTAACATTGATGTTCACGTTAATATTTATGTTCACGTAGACATTTACATTTACATTGACGTTCACGCAGATATTAAAGTTTACATTTATGTTAACATTCACGTTTACGTTGATAATGACATTGATGTTCACATTTACGTTGATGTTGATATTGACGTTCACACCAATTTTGATGTTTATGTTAACGTTCACATTGATATTCACATTGAAGTTCATGTTTACGTTGACATTGATGTTCACATTCACGTTGACATTTACATTGACATTGATGTTTACATTCACGTTGATGATCACATTTGTTTACCAGAATATTGATGTTTATGTTGACGTTAACATTGACGTTGACGTTCATGTTGACATTGACATTGATGATAACGTTCACGTTGACGTTAACTTTGATGATGAAATTGACGTTCATGTTGACATTCACATTTATGTTCACGGTGATGTTTAGAATGATGTTGACGTTCACATTGATGTTGAAGTTGATGTTCACATTGACATTAACATCGACGTTGCTGTTGACATTCAAGTTCACGTTGATTTTCACATTGACGTTCATGTTGACAATAATATTGATGTTTACATTCACATTGATGTTATGTTGACGTTCACATTTACGTTCACGTTGATATTTACGTTCATGTTCACATTTGATGTTGACGTTGACGTTGACGTTCACATTGACCCTAATGTTTATTTTAATGTTGAAGTTCATATTTAAACTGATGTATTCATTGATGTTGGCATTAATGTTTACATTAACGTTGACATTGACTTTCACACTGACATTTACGTCTATGTTAACGATGATGTTGACATTAACGTTCACTTTGATATTGCCTTTGAGGTTGACGTTTACATTCATATAGATATTGACGTTGTCGTTGACATTGACTTTCATGTTGATGTTCACATGGACGTTTCCGTTGACATTCACATTGATGTTGACGTTTAAGTTGATGTTGACGTTTATGTTTATATTGACATTCACGTTTATGTTGATATTTATATTGCATTGACGTTGACTTTTACATTGTTGTTGATGTTGACATTGACATTCACAGTGACGTTTACGTTTACGTTGATGCTAATGTTGATGTTGATGTTCACGTTCACATTGACTTTGATATTGATGTTCATGTTCACGTTGATGTTCACTTTGACGTCCACGTTTACTTTGACATTTTTATTCACGTATACATTCTTGTTTAGACATTCACATTAATGTTAATGTTAAAATTTATGTTAACCTAGACGTTGATGTTGACATTGATATTCACATTCACGTTCATGCTTAAATTTACATTGGTGTTCACACTGACATTTAAGTTTATGTTGATGTTGACATTCATGTTTAAGTTTACATTGACGTTTACATTCCTACTTACTTTTACGATCACATTAACATTGACGTTGGTGTACACATGCTGTTTACGTTGACGTTGACGTTGATGTTCACATTGAAGTTGATGTTGACATTCATAATCACAAAGACTTTGACATAGACGTTGACATTGGCTTTCACCTTCACGTTGATTCCGACATTCACGTTCATGTTAAAGTTCACATTGACGTTAATGTTAACATTGACATTCAAGTTAACATTCACGTTAAAATTCATTTTGACATTCACATTTACATTGATGTGTCACATTAATGTTGACGTTGACGTTCACATAGTTTTTAACATTGACGTTCACACTGATGTTTACATTTAAGTTTATGCTGATGTTGACATTAATATTAACGTTCACATTGACGTTCACGTTGATGTTCACATTGACGTCTGCATTAACATTGAAATTTTCATTCATGTGACGTTCTCGTTTAGACGTTCACATTAACATTTATGTTCACTTAGACATTGACGTTCATATTTACATTCACGCTAATGTTTACGTTGATATTCACGCTCACATTAAGTTTATATTGATGTTTACATTCACGTTTACGTTAACACTAATGTTGATGTTCACATTTATGTTGATGTTGATGTTGACGTTCACACTAGCATTGACGTTTATGTTAATGTTCACGTTGATGTTCACATAGAAGTTCACATTGATGTTTCCATTGATGTTCACGTTGACATTGATTTTTTACATTAAAGTTCACATTGTCATTTACATTGATGTTCACATTGACGTTGATTTTAACGTTGACATTCATGTTTACATTGATGTTTACATTCACGTTGACGATTTGCTTACAAAAACATTGACATTCATGTTGACGTTAAGGTTGACATTGGCATTCATGTTGACATTGATATTTTTGTTGATGCTGACATTGGCGACGACGTTCATGTTGATGTTGAAGTGGACATTGATGTTAACATTGACGATGATGTTTATATTCATGTTGACGTTCACATTTATGTTTATGTTGATGTTTACGATGATGCTCACGTTCACATTGATATTGAAGTTGATGTTCTCATTGACATTCATCTTGATGTTGACGTTGACGTTCACATTCACGTTTATATTCACATTGCATTCACGTTGACATTGATATTGACGTTTATGTTCACGTTGATATTTATGTTGACATTTCCATTTACGTTCACGTTGATATTTAAGTTAATGTTCACGTTGACATTGTCACGACCGAAGTCTAGACCCAAGACAAGACTGACATCCTTGATCTCTTAGACGTTGCAGACAAGCCTACATACGCTATCATTACTTCATCTAGGTTAATTTTAGCAGAAAATTTGAACTTTTTATTTTCTTATTTCATGTGAAACATATTATACTTAACATCATAGGCGTTCACCATCAACCATCTAATATTAAGATCATTAAATGAAAGGAATAGTTCAATACTACATTAAATGTAAACTTTCCAAAACAATGTCTGGAATAATATGGGAAGGAAATGCTAGTGGAACATACTACATTAACTCAAACCTATAAAATATAATGGGCAAGCGTCCTCAAAATCATGAGGGCCTACCATGTCTAGATGAATGCTTCACGTCCGGATAGCTTCAGCGTCAACCTGTAAGCTCTGACATTCACCTGCATCTGCACCTAAAAGTAGATATTGTATGGGATTAGTACACACTTGTTCTATGTATGGGTATATGGAAGAACACACCAAGGACATGCATGAGTAAGAATATCTCTTTCCGAACAACATAATTTATGGAAAATCAAGTCACTAGACTTGGAAAAATTTTGATTAGGAAAGTTAGTGGACCTGCCAAATTTGGATTAGGGAAGTCATGCCATGAGAGTAACATGCATCATCATGAGTATCGTATTGAACACAAAACATAACGTCTTACACATAGCACATAACATATTGCATATAGCACATAACATCTTTCATATCATTCGTTCATATTCCATGAAACTTTGGAATCATGAACTTGACATCAAGACTTCCCAAAAATAAGGGCTCAATACATATGAGACCTCAACTAGGGAGCCTTATTTAGTAAACACATAGTCTACTTCATTCATTCATACATCCTTCACTTCTCACATTTATAAGCTAGTGTTGACACCAGCTATATCTAAGATCTAGTTTAATACATTCATCGGGTTCGCAGTGCAATGATCAAGAATGACCTAGTGTTATTAATCAAGTTTAGCTAACCTCTTGATTATCTTATCCTTACACCTTTGGTATCATTCATTTCTTTATGTGCATCATTTGAGGCTGGCCTCATTCATTCTTTGGGAACTTTAACTTTAACCTACATAGATCATGTGAGCATCATGAAAACCAGTGTCTGTCCTACACCAAAAAGAGGTGGAATCACCGGCCAAAGTGACCCAAAACATGCTAGCGTATATAGGGGATTGAATCCTGCTAGATCCCTATATTGGTAGTATAGGTTCAAAAACTAGGAGATATAAGTAGATCCATACCCGGCATGCCAGATAATCTCAATTCATGAAATTTACGTGAACCTCCAGCCATCCCGAAGGAAGGCATCACCGCTCATAGCTAGCCTATTGGTGCTCAGTGTAAAGTTCCATTACATTCAATTTATACATCCTGGAAGTTGGTTTCTAGCATGAGACACCATAGCTCATTAGATGATTTCTCATCTCATCATTAGTATTAAGGTTGCATTAACTTCAATACTTTCATTAGAGTACTCATAAAGACTAGTCTCTTCATTAACTTTACACTAATAGGTGAGTACGTTTTTGTAACATTTATTTAGGCTCATTTGAGATTGCTCTCATCTTTTACAGTATCCTCTTATCAAGTTGTCACCACATTCATTAACTTTAGCACATTTTATTTTCATGATTTCTCACCCCTTGTTATGTGAATGTTCATTTCATCATATGCCAATGCACTTAGCCATTTATTGTGTTTCACAGTCTTACTTAACCCTTCTAGAGTTTCATCATTTCATTGCATACATCTTAAGTTCACTTACTTTTAAACGTATGCTAGACTTATGGGTCTATACATACAAGCCCTGAGGCTTCATTCATAGTTTGTTTAAGTGATTTATAACTTCCTAAGATTATGTGGTACAAGACTTATGCATCTTATATGTATGCCAAGTTCTCGATTTTGATCTATGTGGGCAACATTACTTTGAACATTTATTCATGTATGACTTATGTATCAATACAGAGTTTGATCAAGGGAACCCGGTTTTGAATCCCTTGGTTAACACTTAAAATCTTTTTTATTTATTTTATTTTGATCCATACAGCTTGGGGACCTGAGATCGAGCCCCAACGCCTTTGTTTCATTTTTCCTTATTTTTCTTTCTTTCTTATTCTCTTGTCTTGGGACTGAGGGGTTGTACGATCGATCCCCCAAAGTCTCATTTCTTTTTATTTTCTTTTTCCTTGTTTTTTCCGAGTTGACTTTGAGGGTATGGGATCGAATCCCTAAGCCTCACTTTATTTTTTCTTTTCAATTCCTTTAATCAGCCTAGAGGTCATAGGTTCGATTCCCACACGCCTCAACCTTTATTTTCTTTTAATTCCTTAAGTCTGACAAAGAGGTTGTGGGTTCGAATCACACTCCTCTCATTTTTTATTTTCACAGTTTCATTTTCAAATCAAAGTTACGGTTCGAATCCACCTTACCACAATCTTTTAACTTACATTATTTTATGAATTTTAACAAGGTGAGGTCACGTGTTCGATCTTGAATGACTTCACTTATTTTTCTTTATTTTTTCATAACATGTTAATTGACATAACTTGATCGAAACTAACATCAATGTGCTGGAATTTTGATCACATTTTTGCAGCCTATTTTCTCACCTCTTTCACGTTAAATGTGTACACATTTGGAGTAGTTTTTAGTGAGTTCTTTAGGTGAATTTTAAAGATCACATTCTATAAAGATTTTACACTCAAATCAGCATTTTTAACTCACTTATCTTGGCCAAAACCCATCAACAAGATGCTGGAAATTTTGTACTTTTTTTAGTTCATTTTCATCAACGTCTACATGTTTTTTTAAGGTCATTAATGGATCATTTAGTACATCTTTAGGTGAATTTTCATAAAAATAATTTACCTAATAATTTCCATTCAAATCAGCCGCATTATACTTCATATGAACATTTTGTGCATGTATGAATACAACCATAACATGTCATTTTCGAACTTCAAACAAAGAGTAGATGTAACGGCTACACATTGCACACACATAAACATATAATTTTGGAAAGCATACTTAACATTCACATAACTCTGAACATACATACATGAACATAATCAACACGAAAACACGTTACATCTCTAATTTCTACCAGCAAACATACCCAACCTATACATTGATGGGAGCTAGTGACAGGGAACATGTAAAGGGGAACAACCCTAGTTTTTGGAGTAGATTCATCTGAGTCCTAAGGTTCTCTAGGTAAAGGGACCAAGAGTAAGAAAACCTATACCTTTTATGTAGTTCACACCTTGAATTGCTTCCCAAAACCTTCTCCAAAAATCATGTACAAATCCCCTCAACTTCAACACCAAATCGACGGAATAATCCTCCCTTTTGCCTAACGTTTTTGATTATCTTGTTTTCCTTATTTTTTGTGTAAGTTCTTCAAATTTGGAGAACTTTAATAAATTTTCTTTTCTTGTAGTTGTTTAGGCAGAGAGAACGTTAAAATAAAAGAGAATGAGAGAGATGATCGTGAATAGGTAGTTTAGGCTTAAGTAATGACTTAGTCAATCTAGGACTCTTTTAACCCTTTAAAAAAATATGATTTTCCTTTTTATTAAATCAGCTAATAAATATTAATTAATTAAGTTAATTTACCAATTTAAATCATTGCTTCCACCTAGGTTCGAACCCGGGTGGAGCAAGACTTCACTCAAAGGCCAATTTTTAACCCTTTCTCCCCAAAATGACCCTTCACTTTATTAATTAATTAATCAATTACATATTTAGGATAATTATGATAACACCCTTATCCTGGAAAAAGATCATTTTACCCCTAGACCCTCCAAACTTAAGATTTCCCCTTTTTAAGTCCAGTAAAGACTTATCCGGGTAAAACTTCATATTCGGGTGCCCTACATGGATGGACCCAACCTTTCCTAGTTGAACTAACTCACCACGTTAGTTGGCTTGACTGTTGCAAGGGTTCAGAAGTCTGGTTCTATGCGCATCAATCCATGTGAAGTCGGTGTAATCATAGGCATTCTAGATACATGAAGCAATACCACATAGTCTTTTTAGGGTTATTACAGACTGACGTTCACATTGACACAAATGCTTATATTTATTTTGACATTCACATTTACGCTGATGTTTTTATTGACGTTGGCATTGATGTTCACATTGACGTTGACGTTTACGTTTACGGTGATATTTATGTCTACGTTAATGATGACATTGACATTAACGTTCACTTTGATATTGACATTGATGTTGACCATTATATACACATAGACGTTGACATTGACATTTACGTGGACATTGTCGTTGACATTGACTTTCATGTTGATGGTCACATTGATATTCCTATTGACATTCACGTTGACATTGACGTTTATATTGATGCTAATGTTTACATTTATACTGAAGTTCACGTTTACATTGATGTTTACATTGATGTTGACGTGGACGTTCACATTGTTGTTGATGTTGACGTTGACATTCACACTAAAGTTTACGTTTACATTGATGCTGATGTTGACATTGACGTTAATATTCATATTGACATTTACATTAATGATCACGTTCACGTTGATGTCCACGTTTATATTGACATTTTTGTTCACGTATACATTCTCATTTAGATATTCACATTGACGTTCACATTAATGTTATGTTCACCTAGATGTTGACGTTGACGTTGACTTTCACATTCACGTTCATGATAATGCTTACTTTAATGATCACACTAACATTTAAGTTTATGTTGACGTTGATATTCAGGTTTAAGTTGACATTCATACTAACGTTGATATTTACGTTGAAATTGATATTCATGTTGAAGCTGACGTTTCATATATGTTGATGTTCAGGATTACGTTAATATTTACATTATGTTCACATTATTGTTGATGTTGACGTTGATGTTCTAACCGAATCTTATATCTATGTTGATGTTGATGTTGACATTGACGTTAACGTTCACATTGACATTTACATTAACATTCACATTGACATTCATTTTTAAGTTGACATTTATGTTTGCGTTTATGTTCATATTGACGTTCATATTTACGTTCATGTTCACATTCACGTTCACATTGATGTTGATGTTCACGTTGACATTGATGTTCATTTTATGTGCATTTACATTTACGTTTACACTGATATAGACAATCAGGTTCGTGTATACATACAGGTTGACGTTTACATAGATATTTACCTAGACATTGACATTGACGTTCACCTTCATGTTGATGTTGACCTTCACGTTGACGTTCACGTTCACGTTGAAGCTCACATTAACATTAACTTTAAAATTTGAATTAACATTAACGTTCATGTTAAAATACACGTTGACATTCACATTTAAGTTGATATTAACATTTATGTTGACATTGACATTCACATTGTTGTTGATATTGACATTCATAGTGACGTTTACGTTAAGTTGATGCTGATGTTGAAGACATTAACGTTCACATTGTCATTCACATTAATGTTCACGTTCATGTTGATGTTTACATTGACGTACACGTTAATGTTGACATTTTCGTTCATGTGTATGTTCTCGTTTAGGCATTCACATTGACATTGACATTAATGTTTATGTTCACAGAGACATTCACGTTCATATTTATGTTCATGCTAACGTTTAAATTGACGTTCACGCTTACATTCATGTTTACATTGATGTGGAAATTCATGTTTACAGTGACACTGACATTGACATTCACATTCACGTTGACGTTGACATTCACGTTCATACTAACATTGACGTTTAAGTTAACATTCACATTGATGTTCACATTGACATTCATGTTTATGTTGACATTGACGTTCACGTTCATATTGACATTTACTTTGACATTCATGTTTATATTGACATTCACATCAATGTTCATGTTTTCATTAACGTTTATATTCACGTTGATGATCATGTTTGCATTTACCAAAACGTTGACATTTATGTTGACGTTGACATTGACGTTCATGTTTACATTGATATTTTTATTGGTGCTGACGTTAACGATAACGTTCACATTGATATTAACATTAACGTACCATGACATTGACGTTCATGTTGACGTTCACATTTATGTTCATGTTGATGTTTATGATGATGCTGATGTTCACATTAATGTTGACATTGATGTTCATTTTTATGTTGACATTTACGTTTACGTTTACATTGATGTTGAAGATCAGGTTTGCATTTACATACACATTGATGTTTACATGGGCGTTGATGTTGATGTTGACATTGACATTAATATTCATGCTAATGTTGACATTTACATTGATGCTAATGTTGACTTTAGCGTTCACTTTGACATTCACTTTGACATTGATGTTCTTGTTAACGTTGACGTTCATATTTACTTTGACAATCACGTTGACTTTGACATTGGTGTACACATAATGTTCACGTTTATGTTACATTAACATTGAAGTTGATTTTCACGTTGATGTTGATGTTGATGTTCATGATCACATAGACGTTGACATTGATGTTCACCTTCACGTTGATGTTGTCATTCACGTTAACGTGAACGTTCACATTGAAGTTCACATTAACATTCACATTGACATTGACATTCACATTAATGTTCCCGTTAAAATTCATGTTGACATTCACATTTAAGTTGATATTGACATTGACGTTGATGTTGATGTTCACATTGTTGTTGATGTTGACGTTCACACTGACATTTATATTTAAGTTGATGCTGATGTTGACATTGACATTAGCATTTACATTGACATTGACATTAATGTTCACGTTCATGTTGATGTTTACATTGACGTCCGCGTTAACGTTTAATGTTTTTATTCATGTGTGTAATCGTTACACGTTCATATTGATATTCACATTAATGTTTCCATTCACGTAGATGTTGACGTTCATATTCACGTTCACACTGACCTTTATGTTGACGTTCACGCTGACATTTATGTTTACATTGATGTTGAAATTCACGTTTACATTGACACTGACGTTGACGTTCACATTACGTTGATGTTGACATTGTCGTTCACACTAACATTGACGTTTAGGTTAACATTCATGTTGATGTTCACATTGATGCTCACGTTCATATTGACGTTTACTTTGATTTTCACGCTCACATTGATGTTCATATAAGATCACACATAGAATTTAATCCACATTTGAGAACATTTTATAGAAACCTTCCTACACTTTACAGTAAGCTTTTCCTCCTCACATTAAACCTCTCCTTTTAACTCATTATCCTCCCAAGTAACCCTCTAGTGATAGTTGGTGCGGTGCATCACCTTAAGGTCATAAGGAAAACTATACATGCAACTTACATAAAAAACACATACCATCATAAAAGTATAATACATTGAATACACACTTAAGCCAATCATATCAATATTACAGCAAGCTACTTCAATTTTACACACCTATTCACTTGACTTCACATAAATGCATTATAAGACCTTACTCACGATCCTACTCTAAGTCTACTAGTGAAATGTATATGTGGAGCCTCATAGCCTCACACATACTCAGTAAACCAATCATAAGACCACAAACCTTAACACACTTTTTCATACATCAACAAGTAGGTGAAAAGAACTTCATTCATGTCAACAAAATGTTCATCATATAGTCATTAAGACCAACATAGTGCATATAAGGACAAAACCATATCACATAGATCCATTAAGACTCATACCATTCACTTCATCACAACAAGTAGACAATTACTACCAAGTCATGCATAAGGAACATATACATAAACATATGCATCATTTCACCATCCTAGTTATTCCCTCAAGATCCACTTGTCCAATGTTTAGGTGAAGTAGCAACTACCCTTAGGTTATACTTTTTAGGGTCCTTACTTTACTTCCATTGTAAATTTTAATTTAGGAAAACTATGGACTATGGTTTCTAAACATGGAATTTTGTGTTGTAGAAACTTATACCATTGGAAGGTTTTCTTACCTATCCAAGGTAGAACATTAACACATGCTAGCATACTAGTGAATTCACTTTCTAGATCCTATGTGGTATCCATAGTTTATGAAACTAAGAGATATATATAACTATCTACATGCTCATTGGCGTTGGAGCCTCATCTCATGAGAAACCATGGGTGAATCTTTCTCAAGGAAAGTAAACACCTAATGTGGTACGATAGGTGAATTTTCCTCACTGGGAAGTCAAAACCTTATGAGAACCCAAATGGTGAATCTTCCTCCAAGGGAAGACAACACCTCTCATTGTCAAGTTACTTCAGTACTAACATAAGTTCCCTTTACTGAAAAGTTTTTATTACTTTACTTTATAAAACATAGGCTTAGGATATTGATTCCTTATATTATTATATCATGTTCAAGCACCTATGTGTGAACTTGCTTTAGGGTACACATGAGCACGCTTTTAAGTCCCTTCTATTGACTAGATCTTCATACATGTGTGTGTTTACTTGTATGTAAAAAAACCTTTCACATAACAAATGAATGTCACAGATGGTCATATATTAATCTACAAGTCCATAGGTATAATTATGCATATTCATACTTCATCATATTGTATACTTAACATCATAGCATATAAGTCATATGCATAACATGTTCATACATTCATTTTCTTGTACATAGAAACCAAACCTAGAAACTATCTTATCAAGGTACACATGTGCAATGCATAGACAAGGTCCCATAACCTTGACCATACTAGTACACCTATTAAGTCATCCTAGTTAATGGAATACATAACATGCTTCACATAAATATATCCTACATACATAGTAGTAGACATTTAGTGAATGTGAGATCAACCCTTCATTAGACACTATGATCCTTTACTACATTATAAGCATGCATAATGTGTGAGTGTGTGTACATAGGTCAACATGATCACATAATGCCTATCAACAACACATTGAGTCAGCAACCCTCTTAAGACCACAATGCACAACAAGGCATAGACCACACAACACAATTTAGCATAAAAGGCAAGATAATCTTCACATTATATTCAAAATTCCGAACCTTAAATTTTCTCACATTCACATAGGGGTATACGTGTAAGGGATTTCACGACGTAAGTCTAGACCCTAGCCGAAACCGGCATCATTGACCTCGCAAATGTTGCAGACAAGTCTACATACGTCATCGTTACATCATCAAGATAAATTTTAGCAGAAAATTTGAACTTTCTGCTTAGTTGAAGTATACTTAGACTTCATAATAGGAAACATCGTATTTGAATAAGATCATCTACATAGTTTCATAATCGTTCACAGCAACCATCTAATACAAAGATACTCAAATGAATGATATAGTTTATAACTGCATTAAACGTATACTTGCAAAAATCGAATCAATACAATGTCTGAATGAAGTGAGAAAGAAATTCTAGTGGAACATACTCTATGAGCTCATGCCTACATTTAATATATAATATAAAAGATAGGAATCCTTGAAAGAAAGAGGGCCTACCAAGTCTGGATGAATGCTCCACGTCTGGATAACTTCAGCGTAGTCTAGTAATGCTCTAGCGTTCACCTGCACCTACAACTAAAAGTAGAGAGTCGTATGGGATTAGTACACACTTGTACTAAGAATGGGTATATTAAAGCACACACCAATGACATCTATGATTAAGAAGAGCTATCTCCTAGAGATATGAGTTATGGAAAGTCAAGACAGTGGACTTGCCAAATCGGATCAGGAAAGTCATGCTATGAGAGTACCATGCATCATCATACATATAGTTCATATCATTTCTTCATATGCCATGAGACCTTGGAATCATGGACTTGACATTAAGACTTCCCAAAATGAGGGTTCAACATATGGGACCTCAACTAGGGAGCCTCCTTTAGAAAACATAGAGTCTGTTTCATTCATTCATACGTACTTGATTTTCATTCATTCATATACTAGTGCAACCACCAATCATACCTAGGATGTAGTTTAAGACTCTCATCGGGTTTGCTATGCAATGAACAAGAATAACCTAGTGTCATTATGTAAGTCTAGCTCACCTCTAGATTATCATATCCTAAGACCTTTGGTATCGTTCATTTCATTATGTGTATTCTTTGAGGCTTGCCTCAAACTTTATTTGGGAAATTTAACCTTAACTGACATAGATCATGTGAGCATCATGAAATCCAGTGTCTTCACCACACCAAAAAGAGGTGGAATTACCGGCCAAAGTGACCCGATCATGCTAGTGTATATAGGAAGTCGAACAATGCTAGATCCCTATATTCGCATTATAGGTTCAAAGACTAGAAGATATAAGGAGACCAATACCCGGCATGCCAGACAGTCTCATCTCATGAGAGTTAGGTAAATCTCCACCCTTCCCGAAGGAAGGCATCACAGCTCATAGCTAGCATATCCGTGCTCATTATAAAGTTCCATTACATTCAACTCATGCATCATGGAAGATGGCTTCTAGCATGAGGATTTCATAGCTCATTAGATGATTTTTCATATCATCATTATTATTAATTATGCACTAACTTCAATACTTTTATTAGAGTGTTCATAGATACTGGTCTCTTCATTAACTTTACACTCTCATATGTGAGTACGTTTTGGAAACATTTACTTAGGCTCATTTGAGATTGCTCTCATCTTTCACATTAGTCTCTTATCATATTGTCACCTCATTCATTAAATTTAGCACATTTTGTTTTTCATAATTACTCACCCCTTCACGTGAATGTTCATTTCATCATATGCCAATGCACTTGGATATTTAGTGTGTTTCACACTTTTCCTTAACCCTTCTAGGGTTACATCATTTTATCACATACATCTTGGGCTCACTTAATTTTAAATGTATGCTAGACTTACGAGTCCACAAATACAAGCCATGAGGCTTCATTCATATTTTGTCTAAGTGATTCATGTTTACCCAAGATTATGTGGTAAAAGACAAAGATATTGATTTCGATCTTTAGAGGCAACATTTTAAATATTTACTTACATATGACTTATGTGTCAATACGGAATTGGGAAAGGGAACCCGATTTCGAATCCTTGGACAACACTTAATCTTATTTTAAACTTGATAAATGCATTTTTTAGATATGGGGGACCCTAGTTCGATCCCCATCAACCCCATAATATTTCCTTTGTGTTTCTCCTCTCCTTTTTTGTCTAAGTCAAGGAGGTTGTGGGTTCAATCCCCCACAAGCTCATTATTTTCCTTTTAATTTATCAATTAGCTTTCTCACTTATCAAAAAATTTGTGGATTCAATCCCCACTCTCCACATTTATTTTCTCCTTTATTTTTCTTCTTACTCTCTCATCCATTTAAGAGATTGTAGGTTCAATCCCCACTCTCCACATTATTTTCTCCTTTATTTTTTCTCCTAAAAATTTTATGAAATTTTTAGTTTGTGAGGTCATGGGTTAAATAACCAATTGCCTCACATATAAAAAAAATTTAAACGAAGTTCATTTTTTTAAAAGTTGTCCGACACTACAATTTTCAGCAAGCTGGAAATTTAGTCTCCTCCAATCCATTTTTTTGTCTTAATCTTTTGTTGACTTTGTTTAGCTTTCATGTAATGATGTATTGGGTTCAATCCTTAGTGATTTCACTTATTTTACATTAATTTTTAATTGAATTTTATACCACTTTGATTGGCTGAACCCAACCTACCAAATGCTGGAAATTTGTTCACTATTTTCAGCTCATTGTTATCATCATTTGTACATTAGATCTTAGGACGTTTCATGAATCATTTGGTGTATATTAAAGTATATTTTTTCATGGTTGTATTAAGCTAAGAATTACCATTTAATCCATCAACGTTACACCATTTTTGCACATCATGATTTACACAAACATATGCACAAACATCACTTTTCACATACTCTCGGTTGACATAAATTAACATGCTTACAATTCCAAACACATTGTCATGAACACATTATCGCAAAAATCAAACTTCATACTTAAACTACCAGAAAACATACAAACAATATGATATCTTACCTATTTCAGATTGAAAAAAGAAGGATACTAGGGACAAGGAGTTTGAGAAGAACGGGAACAACCCTAGTTTCAAAATTCATTGAATTCGTGGAAAGGAAATTCTCTTGGACAAAGGAGTCTAGGAGATAAACATATACATGACTTTAGTTTTGTTCAACACATGAAATTCTGTCCAAAACCCTCTCCAAATTCACGTTGAAGTCCCGAAACTTCAACACAAAACTCGACGGAAAAACCTTCATTTTTCTTTACGTTTTTGGTTAGCTTTTTGTCTATATTTTTTATGTTTAAATTCTTCAAGTATGAAGAACTTTTGGTTGTGTTTTCTGTTCTTTTATTTCTTTAGAAGATAGAATGCAAAAGTGAGAGAATTAATCGTTGAAGAGAGAGGATAAATGTGAGAAGTGAGTGGTTCCTTAGGATTAGGATTGTAGTTTTAGACTTAGTACAAATAAGGTTTTGTTAAATAGTAAAAATCTGATTTATTGAAATCACACGTGAAAGGAATTTATTGCCCTTAAAAGAATCAAATTTTAAACCCCATTTTAATTCACTTGGGCATCGTTTCCGTCGAAGATCGAACCCGTGACGTCCCCATCGCAAAAATGGGTCCCTTCGGGTTGACACGACCCAAACCGCCCCATTAATTAATTAATTAATAATAATAATAATAATCTGATTTTGATTTTTCTTAAATCAAAATATTATATATTAATTGATTAAATTGATCCTCCAATATAAATAATCAAGTTTAATCATTGCTCCCACCTAGATTCGAACCCAGGTGGAGCAAGATTTTGCTCAATGGGAAATTTTGGCCCTTTTTACCCAAAATGCCCCTCCATTTTAATTAAATAATTAATTACATATTTATGGTAAGTACTATACTACCCTTATCCTGAAAAAAAACCATTTTACCCCTAGACCCTCCAAACTTAAGATTTCCCCTTGTTAAGTCCGGTAAAGACTCATCTGGGTAAATCTTCATATTCGGGAGCCCTACATGGCTGGACCCAACCTTTCCTAGATCAACTCAATCCTCAAGTTAGTTGGCTTGGCTTCCGCAAGGGTTCAAAGGTATGTTCTACGTGCATCAATCCGTGTGAACCTGGTCTAGTCATAGGGGGTCTGGTGCTACGTGCATCAATCTGTGTGAACCCGGTCTAGTCATAGGCATTCTAGACACACTAAACATTACTTAGCATATTCATTACACTACTAACTATCTAGAACAATGCCAGTCATAACATAACATAATCACTAGGCACAGTCAAGCAATGGAAACAAGGAATGGAGAGATAAGGAAACTTTGACTTAAAGAGTAGGGAATCATACCTCAAGGACTTAAAAGATGGGGATAGCGGGATCTCATATCAGCCTCGAACTCCCACATAGCAACCTCAACAAGATTGTTCCTCCATAATACCTTTACTGTTGCAATCTCCTTGTTTCTCAGCCGCTTGACCTGTCTGTCTAAGATCTCATCAGGTACTTTCTGATATGACAAGTCTTCATTAACCCCCAAACCTTCCACAGGTAGAATCAATGCTAGATTACATAGGGATTTCATTAACATGGATACATGAAAGACTTGATGGACAGAAGCTAGCTCCACAACAATGCCAATTCGTAGGCCACCTCACCCACACGCTTTAGGATCTCATATGGACCAACCTACCTCACACTCAACTTCCCCTTCCTGCCAAACCTCCTAACTATCTTCATAGGTGATATCTTCAAATAGACTTGGTCACCAACATCAAACTCTAAGGGCCATTTCCCGTTATGTACATATGACTTCTGCCAGTTGTAAGTAGTAGCCAACCTGTCCCTAATAACCCTGACCTTCTATAAGGCCTCATGAATGATCTCTTGACCGAAAATGGATGACTCTCAAATCTAGAACCATCCAACTAGAGACTTACACCTCTACCATATAGTGCCTCAAACAGCGCCATCCCAATGCTGGAGTGACAGTTGTTATTCTATGAAAACTTTATCAAAGGCAGATGGCCATCCCAACTACCCTTGAAATCAATCACACACTCCCTCAGTATGTCCTCCAATGTCTGAATGGTGCGCTCTTCTTGCTCATCGGTCTGAGGATGAAAGGGAGTACTAAGTTTTACCTCCGTGCCGAAGCTCTTCCGTAAGGATCTCAAGAAATGCGAAGTGAATTGAGATCCTCTATCTTAAACGATAGACAAAGGAATCCCATGTTATATCACAATCTCATAAATGTAGAGTCTTGCATAATCCTCAGCTTTGTAGGTAGACTTCACAGGGATAAAGTGGGAAGACTAAGTCATCCTTTCCACAATAACCCATATAAAGTCAAGTTGTCTCCTAGTCTTCAAAAGACCGACTAAGAAGTCCATATTAATGGCCTCCTACTTCCAAGTCAGAACCTCAATAATCTGAGTAAGACCCCAAGGCTTGAAATGTTCTGCCTTAACCTGCTAACAATTAGGACACTTGGCCACATATTCTGCAATGTCTTTCTTTATGCCATACCACCAATAAATCTTCTCAAGATCATGATACATTTTGGTGGAATCTGTATGTATTGAATATCTGAACCATGGGCCTCTGCAACAATCCTGGTTTGCAAATCATCCACATTTGGTACACGTACCTAAGTACGCCGTCACCTCCAAAAGCAAAAGACTCATTCATCTTTATCAACACTTACTCCTTCAGTTCCATCAACACAGGATCGAGATGCTGACCCTGCTTGACTTCAACTACCAAGGATGATTCAAAACTTGGATGAAGTGAAACAACCCCACTAGTAGAGTCAACCAATCGCACACCCAGTCTGTGTACATCTTTCACCAACTGCTTCTTCTCTTCCTCAACGTGGGATGTACTTCCCATGCTCATCTTTCTCAAAGCATCAACTATAACATTAGAGTTATCTAAATGATAGTGGACATTCATATCATAGTCCTTCAACAGCTCCAACCATCTCTGCTGACGTAAATTCAAATCCCTTTTCGTGAACACGTACTAGAGACTCCTTTGATTTGTGAACGTATCCACCTGCACTCCATACAAGTAGTGCCTCCACAGTTTCAGTGCAAACACCAAAAATTCCAACTCCAGGTCATGAGTGGGATAATTCTTCTCATGAACCTTGAGCTGTCAGGACGCATAAGCTATCACCTAACCACCCTGCATAAGAACACAAACTCAAACCAACCTTAGATGCATCACAATAAACAATGTAACTCTCACCACGCTTAGGCAAAGTAAGCACCAGGGCTGAAGTGTGTCTGTCTTTGAGCTCCTGGAAACCCTTCTCAGAAGTCTCCGCCCATTGAAACTTAACTTTTTTCTTCGTCAAGGATGTGTGATGAGCAGCAATGGAAGAAAAACCCTCTATGAACCTGCGATAATAACCGTCCAATCCCAAGAATCTATAGATATCTATAGGAGTAAGAGGTTTTTGCCAGTTCTTAACAACCTCAATCTTCCTGGGATCTACCTCCACACCTTTATCGGAATATTTGAGCAAGAATTCACACTTGCTGAATTTGGCATGCAACTGATGTTGTCTAAGTACTTGCAAGGTTAGTCTCAAATGTTATTTATTCTCTTCCTTGGTCTTAGAGTAGATGAGAATGTCATCAATGAATATGATAATGAAAGAGTCAAGGTATTCACGAAAATCTCTGTTCATGACATCGATAAATGCAGCAGGTGCATTCTGAGACCAAATGACATAAATAGGAACTCATAGTTACCATAATGGGTACGAAAGGTTGTCTTTGGAATATCTCCATCCCTAAACCAAAGCTTATGGTACCTTAAGCGAAGATTAATCTCTGAGAAGAAACTAGACCCCTGGAGTTGATCAAACAAGTCATCTATTTTGGGAAGTGGATACTTATTCTTGATAGTGACTTTGTTGAGCTTCCAATAATCATTACACATTCTAAGGGCTCCATCTTTATTATTGACAAACAAACTAGAGCTCCCCAAGGGGATATGCTCGACCGAATGAAACCCTTATCTGTGAGATCTTTTAACTGCAGTTCAACTCTTTGAGTTCATCTGGAGCCATTATGTATGCAGAAATTGAAATTGGTTTAGTATCGGGTTCTAAGTCGATACAAAAGTCAACCTCTCAAGGTGGAGGAACTCCAGGCAAATCATCACAAAGTACATCTTGGAACTCATTCACTATAGGCACTGAGTCTATGGAAGAAATGTAATAATCTAAGTCACTAACACTCACAAGTTAAACCCAATAAACCCTTAGACATCATTTTATTGGCCTTAAGGTTCAAAATCAAGGGATTAGGACGACTCGAGTTGTACCCCTTCTAGACCAACTCTTCTTTATTAGGGAAACAAAATCTAACAACCCTACTACAACAATCCATACAAGCATAATAGCTATGAAGCCAGTCCATGCTAAGAATAACATCAAAATCATGCATTGGAAACTCAACCAAGTTTGAACACATAGTCTTGCCACATACAACTATTGGGAAATCCTTGTATAATCTATCAACTCTTATATTTTATCCTAAAGGTGTACTAACCACTATAGGATCATGCAGAACTTTAGGCAATATCTTAAAAGTGAGAGCAAGAAAAAGAGTTACAAAGGAAAGCGTAGACCGTGGATCAAGTAAACCATAAATAGAATTTGGAATACTTGCAGCATACTTGTGACCACATTAAGGGACTTCTCCTGCTCCCCCCTGCCCTTTAGGGTGTAGAACCTGTTCATTTAGGAGGCTTGGCTATTGTTGTACCCTATAAATTAGGCCTAGGTTGAGCATTACCTACAGCCTGACCCGTTTTTTTGGGCAGTCCTTAACCATGTGCCCGCTCTTACCACAACCGAAGCAGGCATTAGTGCCCCGTATGCACTCTCCATTGTGAGCACGACCACACTTAACATAGTCCTTTCTAGGGCACTACACATCATCTCCATTGCGCTTCTTGGACTCGGGTCTGCCTCTTCTAGGTGCTGCGTTCCTCTGAAAGTTAGAGTTCCTTGAACTCTTTTGCCCCCTTTTGAACCTTAGCTTCTCACAGACGCCAAGTTATTCCCGTTGCCTCTATTGCTAGGACTTGCCTGATCAGAAGGCTTAGGCCCCTTAGCATCACAAACGCCCCTCTTCTTCCGGCTGTCCTCTACCTGCCGGACATGCACCATCAGCCTAGAGAGGTCCATGTTATTATGGAGCATCGCAGCCCAACACTTTTGCACTAGATCTCTTGTGATTCCTGTGAGGAACCTACTCCTCTCATCCATGATGTTAGATACAAGGGAAGTAGCATACCTGGACATTTTAACAAACTTCAGGGAATACTCCCTGACTATCATGGATCCTTGCTTAAGGTTGATAAATTCCTCATCCTTGGCTTCCCTCATCTCCCTGGGAAAGAATCTCTACATGAAGGTTGTCTTAAACAACTCCCAAGTGACCGGAACTCCGTCCAAAGCTCGGCTATCCTACGACATCTTGCACCAAGTCTGTGCAACATCCTTGAACTTATAGGAAGCCAACTCAACCTTCTTTGTATCTGTGGCCCCCATGGCCACCAAAATCTTGTGTACCTCATCCATGAACTCATGGGGATCATCTGATGTCTTGGACCATGTGAAAATTGGATGATTCATCCTCGTGAAGACTCGTTACCTGTCAGCCATGCTACATACCAGTGGGTTCTTCCTCTGAACATTCTGCTGGTTGACCTGGGCAGTCATGGCTTGGGTCGCATAGTGATGGCCTGTTCCATTTGGGCTAGAGATGCCCGCACCTCTGCATCAGTAAACCTAGCTGGGTTTACCCGGCATAGCCACTCTTTTAGCTGGAGCCTGGGGTGGAACATGATTGCCCCCAACAAATGCTCCTCCTCTTCTATGACCAACGTTCCTCCTAGTATTCATTCTCATAAAACAATAAGAATTTATTTTAGACACACTCATAACACCAAGAAATCAAACATTAGGAGAAGGCACGATAAGATTAGAAGAGGGGAAATTTTCCTACGCACCATACAAACTCTAATTGAGGATAGTGGTGCACTTCACTACCATCACTTAGAAACTACTCAATGTGGTTTATGTGAACTCATTATCCTCGAAATATAACCTAGGGCTCCGATACCAACTTTTTCACGATCAAATTCTAGACCCTCGCCAAACCGGAGTCGTTGACCTCTCAGAGGTCGTAGACAAACCTACATATGTCATCATTACATTATCTAGATAAATTTTAGAAGAAAATTTGAAATTTTTGCTTAGTTGAAGTATACTTAGACTTAAATAATAGGAAACATCATATTCGAATAAGATCATCTACATAATTTCATAATCGTTCACAACAACCATCTATTACTAAGATACTCAAATGAATGAAATAGTTCATAATTGCATTAAATTTATACTTGCCAAAATGGCATCAATACAATGTTTGAAATAGGTGAGAAAGAAATGCTAGTGGAACATCGTCCACTAGCTCATGCCTACATCTAAGATAGAATATAAAAGATAGGCATCCTCAAAAGCAAGAGGGCCTACCAAGTCCAGATGAATGCTCCACGTCCTGATAACTTCAGCGTAATCTAGTAATGCTCTAGTGTTCAACTACACCTGCACCTAAATGTAGAGAGTCGTATGGGATTAGTAAACACTTGTAGTAAGTATGGGTATATGCAAGAACACACTAAAGACATTCATGATTAAGAAGATCTTTTTCCTAACGATATGAGTTATGGAAAGACAAGGCAGTGGATTGGCAAAATCGGATTTAGCTAGTCATGCTATGAGAGTACCATGCATCATCATACATATCATTTTGGAAAAAGCACATACCATATTGAATATATCATATCACATAGTTCATATCATTCCTACATATTCCATGAGACCTTTGAATCATGGACTTGACATTAAGACTTCCCAAAATGATGGCTAAACATATGGGACCTCAACTAGGGATCTTCCTTTAGCAAACACAGAGTCCACTTCATTCATTCATTCATACTTCATTGTTACTCATTAATATAGTAGTAAATCCACCAGCCATACATATGATGTAGTTTAAGACTCTCATCGGGTTCATTGTGCAATAACCAAGAATAACCTAGTGTCATTACTTAAGTCTAGCTCTTATCTTGATTATCCTATCCTAACACTTTTGGTATCATTCATTTAATAATGTGTATTCTTTGAGGATGGCCTCATTCTTTCTTTGAGAACTTTAACCTTAACCGACATAGATCATGTAAGCATCATAAAATCTAGTGTCTGCCCCATACAAAAAAGAATTGGAATCACCGGCCAAAGAGACCCGAACATGCTAGCATATATAAGAAGTCGAACCCTGCTAGATCCCTATATTCGCATTATGGGTTCAAAGACTAGGAGATACAAGGAGATGAATACCCGGCATTCCAGACAGTCTCATCTAATGAGAGTTACGTGAACCTCTGTCCTTCCCGAAGAAAAGCATCCCCGCTCATAGCTTGACTACTGGTGCTCATAATCAAGTTCCATTACATTCAACTCATACATCATGGAAGCTGGCTTCTAGCATGAGGACACCATAGCTCATTAGATGATTTCTCATGTCATCACTAGTATTATGTATGCATTAAATTCAATACTTTCATTATACTTTTCATAGAGACCGGTCTCTTCATTAACTTTACACTCTCATAGGTGAGTACGTTTAGGTAACATTTACTTAGGCTCATTTGAGATTGCTCTCATTTTTTAGATTAGCCTCTTATCATATTGTCACCTCATTCATTAACTTTAACACATTTGATTTTCATTATTACTCACCCTTTCATGTAAATATTCATTTCATCATATGTAAATGCACTTGACCATTAAGTGTGTTTCACACTCTTACTTAACCCTTCTAGGGTAACATCATTTTATTACATACATCTTAGGCTCACTTACTTTTAAACGTATGCTAGAGTTACGAGTCCACACATACAAGCCATGAGGCTTCATTCATTGTTTGTCTAAGTGATTTCTATTTACCTAAGATTATGTGGTACAAGACTTATGCATCTTGTAGATATTCCAAGATATTGATTTCGATCTTTAGAGGTACCATTCATTAAATATTTACTTACGTATGACTTATGTGTCAATACGGAATTGGGTAAGGGAACCTGATTTCGAATCTCTTGGACAACATTTAATCTTCTTTTAAACTTGATAATTGCATTTTTTTAAATTTTGGGGACCCTAGTTCGATCCCCATCAACCCCATAATATTTCCTTTCTATTTATCCTCTCCTTCTTCGTTAAAGTCAAGGAGGTTGTGGGTTCAATCCCCCACAAGTTCATTATTTTTCTTTTAATCTATCCCCTAAATTTTCACCTATCTAAGAGGTTTTGGGTTCAATCTCCACTCTCCACTTTTATTTTCTCCTTTATTTTTCTCCTAACTCTCTCATCCATTAAAGAGGTTGTGGGTTCAATACCCACTCTCCACATTTATTTTCTTTTTTATTTTTTCTCCCAAAATTTTATGAAATTTTCATTTGGTGAGGTCATGGGTTTAATACCCAATAACCTCACATTTCAAAAAAAATTTAAATGAAGTTCATTTTTTTAAAAAGTTGGCCGAGACTACAATTTCCAGCAAGCTGGAAATTTAGTCTCCTCCAATCCATTTCTTTTGTGTTAATCTTTTGTTGATTTTTTTGTAGCTTTCATGTAATGATGTCTTGGGTTAAATACGTAGTGATTTAACTTATTTTACATTCATTTTTATTCCATTTTATACCACTTTGATTGGCTGAACCCAACCTACCAAATTCTAGAAATTTGTTCACTATTTTCAGCTCTTTGTTATCATCATTTGTTCATTAGATCTTATGACGTTTCATGAGTCATTTGGTGCATCTTTATGTATATTTTTTTAATGGTTATATTCAGCCAAGAATTACCATTAAATCCAGCAACATTACACCACTTTTTACATCATGATTTACACAAACATTTGAACAAACATCAGTTTTCACATACTCTCGGTTGGCATATATTAACATGCTTACAATTCCAAACACATAATCATGAACACTTTATCACGGAAATTACACTTCATACTTAAAATACCATCAAACATATCAACAACATGATCTCTAAACTATTCAGATTGAAATAAGAAGGATACTAGGGACAAGGAGTTCGACAAGTAACAGAACAATCCTAGTTTCAAAATTCGTTGAATCCGTGGAAAGGAAACTCTCTTGGTGAAAGGAGTCCAGGAGAGAAACCCATACCTGACTTTAGTGTTGTTCAACACATGAACTGTGTCCAAAACCCTCTACAAATTCACGTCCAAATCCCAAAATTTCAACACAAAACTCGACGCAAAACCCTTCTTTTTTCTTTACATTTTTGTTATCTTTTTGTCTATGTTTTTCACGTGTAAATTCTTCAAGTATGAAGAACTTTTGTTTTTGTTTTCTGTTCTTATATTCATTAGAAGATAGAACGCAAATGTGAGAGATTTGATCGTGAAAGAGGGAGGATAAATGTGAGAAGTGAGTGGTTCCTTAGGATTAGGATTGTCATTTTAGACGTAGTCAAAATAAGGTTTTGTTAAATTGTAAAAATCTGATTTATTTAAATCACACGTGAAAGGACCTTATTTCCCTTAAAAAAATAGATTTAAGCGCCATTTTAATTCACTTGGGCGTTGCTTCAGTCGATGATTGAACCCGTGACGTCCCCATCGCAAAAACGGGACTGTTCAGGTCAACCCGACCCAAACCACCCCATTAATTAATTAATAATAATCTGATTTTATTTTTCTTAAATAAGAATTTAAATATTAATTAATTTAATTAATTCTCCAATATAAATAATCAAGTTAAATCATTGCTCCCACCTAGATTCAAAACCGGGTGGAGAAAATTTTTGCTAATGGGTAATTTCGGACCTTTCTACCCAAAATGCCCCTCAACCATATTAATTACATAATTAATTACATATTTAGGTTAATTACGATACTTCCCTTAGCCTAGAAAAAAACCATTTTACCCATAGACCCTCCAAACTTAAGATTTCTCCTTTTTAAGTCCGGTAAAGACTCGTACGGGCAAATCTTCATATTTAGGATCCCAACATGTATGGAACCAACCATTCCTAGCTCAAGTAAGTCCCCAAGTTAGTTGGATTGGCTCTCAAGGGTTCAGAGGTCTGGTTCTACACGCATAAATCCGTGTGAACCCGATCTAATCGTAGGCATTCGAGACACACTAATCATTACTTAGCATATTCAATTTTATAGTTATTACAAGGGATTATTAACCATTAAAACTCCTCAATGGAAGCACCCACACTTTACCCTAACATATATATACACATGCTTATAGAATAGCCATACTACCTAGATCAGAACTACAATAGGAAAGTAGGCATAAGCTTCACATAGTGTGATCGTCATAACCACACACTCATATATTCATCAATTTGCCTTCAAGCCCATAGTCAACACATATATAATGACAATAAAGTAAACACCGCTACCATAAGTGGACCATACCACACAATTCCATACAAGGCTTCATCAAATACAAAAATATAGAAAAGTAGAGAGGAAGATCCATTCTTACAAATTCATCAACCTTTGCTAATCATTGATCAATACACATTTATATTCATCAATACATTATAGAGAAGTAGCTAAATGTACATTCAATCATGAATGAAACCATCTACAAGTCGCTACAAGATCATACTAAAATCTAATACAATACCTCACATACATACTAAAAAGTAGAGAGTTATATATCATCAATTAATTTACCTTGTCTTGTTCATCGATTATATTTTATCAATAATATACGTTTAGGGTAGAAGCTAAAGAGATAGAACATCATAGCTAAAACATGCTATAAGAACCTAAATCAATTTCTGTCAATTCCATTGTTATCTATTCATATTGGATCAATTCTACCTAATTATCATCACATTACACATATAGGTAGTAGCTAAGACAATTCAGAATGATCAAGTTACATAACAACAATCCTAACGTCAAGATCACAAGTTACTACATGATAGGCTAGCCTTATTCAATATCCTTCAAAATTAACCCTCACGGATCATTCCTCTACAAATTATCATCAATACATATACTAGGCAGTAAGTGTAAGCATATTAACATAATTGAATGACATTTTGATATACATGCGATCAAGATCATCAAGCCATACATAGGATAAAATCTATTTTGTTCCATACATTAATATTATTCTTTTGAAATCAATTTAAGAAAGAACCATGACTAGATTGATGAAGAAGAGATTTTATCATGTAACTTCTTTGAAAACTGTAAAGAGGACTCTCTAGATGAAATATTAACTAGAGAACCATAGCTTTATTAGATGAATAATCCACTAAAAGTTGGTGAAGAACCCGTGGAGATCCCATCTACAAGATGACCTTGAACTTCATCTTCAATGGAGGTTTCTAGAGAAGCTATTTTGGGAAAGGGAGGTTTTGATTTTCAATGGAGGATTTGGTATAGGCTATTCACCTTTTTAATCAACCTAATATAACCAAAAATAGGTAGATAAACCGCCTAGGTTAAGGTTAGCATGTGGGGTGAATTTTCCATTCACCTCATAATTAGGCAGTGTGCATGGCAATTCTGCAGGCCTGTATCGATGGACCCATCGACGCCCAGCAGGTCCATCGACGAGCCGCTCTGCTGGCCATCATTTGGGTCTTAGGATAGTAA
Organism: Solanum lycopersicum; assembly: GCF_036512215.1. Taxonomy (NCBI): domain Eukaryota; kingdom Viridiplantae; phylum Streptophyta; class Magnoliopsida; order Solanales; family Solanaceae; genus Solanum; species Solanum lycopersicum. Next base: position 22,970,476 of record NC_090802.1, read on the forward strand.
ACTGCCTTAAGCCTTCACCAGACTAAGTTTCCATAGACGCCTCCCCATATATGGGGTGTTGGTGGACTGATAAGGCGTCATTTAAGCTCGTTGATTGACATTGCCAAGGCAGTGTCTCGACACCCTTTGGGTCCTTTCTTGAGGGCCTCTTGCGGAGCCCTTGAAAAGTCATACCCGGATGTTTCCAACGTAAATATACACCTTAACATGTTTAAGACCTTCCATGCATGATAAACCCAAAATTACCACATAAAACTCATCCAAACATGCAAGGCACACTCAAGACATACATGAATGTCTCAAGGGCTAACTTTTGAACGTCTTAGATGTTTGACCTCCAAACCTTATGAAACTCAAGGAAATTCCTATAACCATAATTATTAATAATATAAGGACCTCATAATCTCATTACACACACATCTTCACATAGAAACACATAAGGCCCCTAATGTGATAGTCGTCGAACGTCTTCGTCGTCCCTTGACGTTTGACTTCCAAATGACTTTAAATCACCCATGCATACATTAAAACACTAAATTAACATGTTAACAATCTTATAGGAACAAGTTAGTACCTATACACCTTAACACATTTTGGGGGTCTTATAGTTGATGTTTTCATTGACATTCATATTTACGTTCACATTGACATTGACATTTACATTAACGTTGACGTTGAAGTTTACATTCACATTGATGTTCACATTTACTTCACGTGGATATTCACGTTCACCTTGACATTTATATTGGCATTTATGTTTACTTTAACATTAACATTCACGATGATATTCATGTTGACATTGACGTTCATGGTGATGTTTACGTTGATGTTCACATTGACGTTGATGTTTACATTCACACTTACATTTCCATTTAAATTGATCGTTTATGTTCACATTGATATTTACATTGATATTGACGTTCACATTGACGTTTACATTCACATAGACATTGGCGTTAAAATTCACATTGACATATTTGTTGACATTGACATGTTCATATTGTCGTTCATGTTGACATTCAAGTTGATGTTGATGTTCATGTTAATGGTGACGTTTACATTTATGTTGATGTTTATATTGACGTTGACGTTGACGTTCACATTGTTGTTGATGTTGATGTTGACGTTCACAATTACATTTATGTGTACGTCGATGCTCATGTTGACATTGACATTAACGTTCACATTGACGTTCACAATGATGATCACATTCACGCTTATGTTCATGTTGATGTCTATGATTACGTTGAAATTCTTGTTCACGTATACATTTTCGTTAGATATACTGACGTTTACATTAACATTTATGTTCACCTAGATGTTGACATTCACATTTATGTTTATGCTGACATTTACGTTGACATTTCCAATGACATTTACATTTACATTGACATTGACATTCATGTTTACGTTGACATTGATGTTGATGTTCACATTCATGTTGAGGTTGACATTGACATTCACACTAATGTTGATGTTTAAGTTGACATTGACGTTCATATTGACGCTGCTATTAACATTTATGTTGATGTTGATGTTTATATTGACCTTGATGTTGATGTTCACACTGTTTTAATATTGACGTTGACGTTTATACTGAAGTTTATTTTATGTTGATGCTAATGTTGACGTTGATGTTAACGTTCACATTGACATTTACATTAACATTCACATTGACATTCATTTTTACTTTGACATTTATGTTTGCATTTACGTTGATATTGACGATTAGGTTTGTGTTTACCAACATATGATCGACGTAATGTTGACGTTGACGTTGACATTGATGTTGATTTTCACTTTCTTATTAACGTTAACATGAACTTTGACATTCATACTGAAGTTGACATTTACATTAACGTTAACGTTCACATTGACGTACATATTGACGTTCATTTTACGATCATGTTCTCGTTCATGTGCACCTTGATATTGATGTTCACATTGAAGTTGATGTTCATTTTTATGTCGACATTAATGTTTATGTTTACATTGATGTTGACTATCAGGTTTGCGTTTACCATCACTTTGATGTTTACATGGACGTTGACGTTGATGTTGAATTTGACATTGATATTCATGCAGATATTGACATTTACATTGACGTTGACGTTGAGTTTAATGTTCACATTAACGTTCATGGTTATGTTGATATTGACGTTGATGTTAATGTTCACGTTGATATTAAAGTTTATGTTCATGATCACATATACATTGACATAGACGTTGACATAAACGTTCACCTTCATATTGATTTGACATTCACATTGACGTTGATGTTCATATTTGAAGTTTACATTGACGTTCATATTGACATTGGCATTTACGTTAGTGTTCACACTAAAATTTACGTTGACATTCACATTTATGTTGATGTTTACATTGACGTGACATTGAGGTTCAAGTTGTAGTTGACATTAAGATTCAAACTGATATATACGCTTAAGTTGATGCTGATGTTGAGATTGACCTTAACATTCATATTTACGTTTATGTTCATGTTGATTTTCACATTGACATCGATGTTAACATTGACGCTTTCGTTGACACGTACATTCTCCTTTAGACGTTCACATTAACGTTAACATTAACATTTATGTTTACGTAGACGTTGATGTTCACATTAACGTTCACACTGATGTTTACATTGATTTTCACATTGACATTTAAGTTTACATCATTTTCGATATGCACGTTTACATTGACATTAACATTGACATTCACATTCACCTTAATGTTGATGTTGACGTTCACACTAACATTGACGTTTTTGTTGACATTTATGTTAATGTTAATGTTAATGTTCACATTGACATTGACGTTTGCATTGACATTGACGTTCACTTTCACGTTGACGTTTTTATTGACATTGATGTTCATGTTGACGTTCATGTTTACGTTGATGTTTATGTTCATGTTGAGGATCATATTTGCATTTACCAATATGTTGAATTTTATATTAATGTTGATGTTGATGTTTATATGGACATTAATGTTATTTTTGACATTGATTGTGCCGATAACATTCACGTTGACATTGACTGGATGTTGATGTTAACATTGACGACGATGTTGACGTTCACGTAGAGTTTTACCTTAACATTGACAATGATGTTAACATTCATTTTTATGCTCATGTTGATGTTCACATTTATGTTCACGTTGTTTTTTACAATATTTTCACGTTCACATTGATGTTGATGTTGATGTGCACATTGACATTCAGGATGATGTTCACATTCACGTTGATGTTCACATTGATGTTCACCTTGACATTAATATTAATGTTCAGATTCACATTGATGTTTATGTTGACGTTTACATTTACGTTCACATTGATGTTTATGTTAATGTTGATGTTGATATTAACGTTCACATTGACGCAAATATTTACATTTATGTTTACTTTCACATGTATGCTGACGTTTCCATTGACTTTGGCATTGACGTTCACATTGACATTGACATGTATGTTAATGCTTACATTTACGTCTATATTAATAATGACATTAACATTAATATTCTCTTTTATATTGACATTGACCTTCACGTTCACATAGACGTTGACGTTGACATTTATGTTAATATTGTCGTTGTCATTGACTTTCACGTTGATGTTTCCATTGATGTTCTCATTGGCATTCAAGTTGACGTTCACATTCACGTTGACGCTCACATTTACATTTACGTTAACATTCACATGTATGTTGATGTTTACATTGACATTTATGTTGATGTTCATATTGTTGTTGATGTTGACATTGACGTTAATACTGACGTTACATTTACGTTGATGCTAATATTGATGTTGACATTAAAATTCACATTTACGTTCATGTTGATGTTCTTATTCACATTGACATTCACGTTAATTATCACGTTGACGTCCACATTCTTGTTTAAACATTTCACTTTGACGTTCATGTTAACATTTATGTTCACCTAAACGTTGACGTTCACATTCACATTCACACTAACGTTTACATTGACATTCACACTAAGATTTAAGATTATGTTGACATAAACATTCACGTTTAAGTTGACATTGACGTTGATGTTCACATTCAAACAAACGTTGACATTTACATTGACGTTGACGTTTATGTTAACGCTGACCTTTACATTTATGTTGACTTTCAGGTTTACATTGATGTTTACATTGACCTTCACATTGACATTCACATTGTTGTTAATGTTGACCTTCACACCGACGTTTACATTTGCATTGATGCTGATGCTAACGTTGATTTTAACGTTCACATTGACATTCACATAGACATTCAGTTTTATGTTTATGTTTGCGTTAACGTTGATGTTGACGATTGCGTTCACATTTACCAACACTTTGTCGTTTACATTAACATTGATGGTGACGGTGATATTGACGTTCTTATTAACGTTGACATTAATATTGACGTTCATACTGAAGTTGACATTTACGTTGATTTTAACATTCACATTGACGTACAAAGTGATGTTCATATTTACGTGCATGTTCATATTCACATTCATGTTGATGTTGATGTTCTCATTGATATTGATGTTCATTTTTACGCTGACATTCACGTTTACGTTTACATTGATGTTGAAGATCAGTTTGGCATTTACTTTCATTTAGATATTTACGTAGACGTTGACGTTGATGTTGATATTTACATTGACGTTCATGCTAATATTGATGTTTATGTTAATACTGACGATGACTTTAACGTTTGCATTGATTTTCACTATGACGCTGATGTTCTTATTGACGTTTATGTTTACCTTCACATTTACTTTGACAATCACGTTAATGTTGACATTCGTGTACACGTGACGTTCACGTTTATGTTTAAATTGATGTTGAAGTTGATGTTCAGGTTGATGTTGATGTTGATGTTAAGGCATTGATATAGACGTTGACATTGGCGTTCCCCTTTATGTCGATGTTGACATTCACATTCACGGTAAAGTTTACATTGATGTTCTCTTTAACATTGACATTCACGTTAAAACTCACATTGACATTCACATTTACGTTGATGTTTACATTAACATTGACGTTGATGTTCACAATGCTATTGATGTTGATATATACATTTAAGTTGATGCTGTTGTTGACATTGATGTTAATGTTCATATTGATGTTAACGTTGATATTTGCATTAACGTTGTCATTTTTATCCACGTGAACGTTTTCGTTTAGACAATCACATTGATGTTCATATTAGCATTTACGTTCACATTATGTTTACATTGACCTTCATGCTGACATTTACGTTTAGTTGAAGCTGACATTCACATTTAGGTTGACATTGATATTGATGTTCACATTTACGGTGATGTTGATGTTGGCATTCACACTAAAATTGACGCTTATGTTAACATTCACATTGATATTCACATTGATATTCACATTGAAGTTAACGTTTATGTTGAATTGATGTTCACATTGACATTGACATTTACATTGACGTTCATGTTGATATTCACATTAACATTGATGTTTACGTTGACATTTATGTTCGCACTGATGATATGGTTTGTTGGACAAAATGTTGATATTTATGTTGACGTTGACATTGATGTTGACGTTCATGTTGACCTTGATGTTTTTATTGATGCTGACATTGATGATAACGTTGACGTTGACGTTAATATCGGCGATGACATTGACGTTCATGTTGACATTCAAATTTATTTTCACAGTGATGGTTACGATGATGTTGACATTCACATTAATGTTCAAGTTGATGTTCACATTGACATTTACGTTGGCGTTGCCATTGACGTTCACGTTCACATTGATTCACGTTGGCATTAATGTTGATGTTCACATTCAGATTGATGTTATGTTGACGTTCACATTTATGTTCACGTTGATGTTTACGTTGATATTTACGTTGATATTGATGTTGACGTTGAAGTTCGCATTGACCTTAATTTTTTTCATGTTGAGGTTCACATTTACGTTGATGTTTGCTTTGACGTTGGGGTTGACTTTCACATTGACATTGACATTGACGTTCAAGATGACATTGTCTATGTAAACGATGACGTTGACATTAACGTTCATTTTGATGTTGTGTTGAGGTTGACCATTACATTCACATACACATTCGAGTTGAAATTTATGTTGACGTTGTCCTTGACATTGACTTTCATGTTGATGTTCACATTGACATTTCCTTTGACATTCATGTTGACATTGATGTTTAAGTTTATGCTGATGTTTATATTTATGTATACGTGCATTTATGTTGATGTTTACATTGCATTGACGTTAACATTCACATTATTGTTGACATTGACATTGACGTTCACGTTGACATTTACGTTTACGTTGATGCTGATGTTGACATTGATGGTAATGTTCACATTGACATTCACGTTCACGTTGATGTTCACATTGACGTCCACATTTACGTTGATATTTTTTTCACATATACATTCTCATTTAGACATTCACATTAATATTCACGTTAATATTTACATTAACCTAGACGTTAATATTGACGTTGACGTTCACATTCACGTTCATAATGGCATTTATGTTGACGGTCACACTGACATTTAAGTTTACATTTAACATTGACATTAATGTTTAAGTAGACATTGGCGCTTATGTTCATATTTACATTGACGATCACATTAACATTGACATTGTTGTACATGTGACATTTACGTTGACATTGACGTTGATGTTGATATTCACGTTGATGTTGATATTTACGATCACATAGACATCGACATAGATGTTGACATTGACGTTCACCTTCACGTTGATGACATTCATGGTCATGTTCAAGTTCACATTGACGTTAACCTTTAACATTGACATTCAAGTTAACGTTCACGTTAAAATTCAGGTTGATTCACTTTTACGTTGATGTTTACATTGACGTTGATGTTGACGTTCACATAGTTGTTGACATTAACGTTCCCACTGACATTTACATTTAAGTTGATGCTGATGTTGACATTAATATGAATATTTATATTCACGTTCATATTGATGTTCACGTTTACGTCTGCGTTAACATTGACATTATCATTCATGTGTACGTTCTTGTTTAGACGTTCATGTTGATGTTCGCGTTAACTTTTATATTCACCTAGGCATTGATGTTCATATTCATATTTACGCTAATGTTTATGTTGATGTTCATACTGACATTTAAGTTTTCATTGATGTTGACATTCACGTTTAAGTTGACACTAACATTAATGTTGACATTCACATTTAAGTTGATACTAACATTGATGTTCACATTTATGTTGACATTCACACTAACCTTGATGTTTATGTTAACGGTCACGTTGATGTTGACACAGAAGTTCATGTTTATGTTGACAGTGACGTTCACGTTCATGTTGATATTTACATTGGCGTGCACGTTGACATAAATTTTTTACGTTGACATTTCCGTTCACATTAACAATCACATTTTTTACCAACACGTTGACATTTACGTTGACATTGATGTTTTTTTGACATTGACGTTGGCAACAACATTCATGTTATTGTTGACGTTTACATTGATGATGATGTTGACATTCACGTTGCCATTCATGTTAACATTAACATTTATATTCACATTGATGTTTACGATGATGTTGAAGTTCACATTGATGTTGAAGTTGATGTTCACATTGAAATTCACGTTGATGTTGCCATTGATGTTCACGTTCACATTGATGTTCAAATCAACATTAATGTTGACATTCATGTTCATGTTGATATTTATGTTGACATTCACATTCACGTTCATGTTGATATTTACGTTATGTTCACGTTGATATTAATATTGACGTTGACATTCACATGACACTAATGTATATATTTATGTTGGTATTCACGTTGACCATCACATTCACATAGACGTTGACGTTGACATTTACGTTGACATTATCGTTGATATTGACGTTCATGTTGATGTTCACATTAACGTTCCTGTTGACATTCATGTTGATGTTGACCTTTATATTAACGCTGATGTTTATGTTTATGTTGACGTTCACGTTTACGTTGATGTTAACATTAACATTGACGTGAATATTTATAATGTTGTTAACATTGACATTGACGTTCCCACTAATGTTTAAGTTTACATTAATGCTGATGTTGACGTTGACATTGATGTTAGAGTTCGCATTGACGTTCACAATCATGTTGATGTTCACATTGAAGTCCACGTTTATATTGACATTTTTTTCACATATACATTCTTATTTACACATTCATACTAAGGTTCACGTTGACGTTTCTGTTCACCTAGAAATTGATGTTGATGTTGAATTTCACATTCACGTTCATTCTGACATTTACATTGACATTCACACTAACATTTAAGTTTATGTTGACGTTGAAATTCATGTTTAAGTTGACATTGACATTGATGTTCACATTAAATTGATGTTGACGTTGGCATTCATACTGACATTGACATTTACATTGACATTCATATTGACGCTAACATTTTACGTTTATGTTGACGTTCAGTCTTACAGTGATGTTTACATAGACCTAGACAATGATGTTCACATTATTGTTAACATTGACGTTGACGTTCACACTGATGTTTATATTTACGTTGATACTGATGTTGACGTTGAAGTTAATGCTCACATTGACATTTACATTAACGTTAACATTGATATTCATTTTGATGTTGACGTTTATGTTCATGTTGACGATTATGTTCGCGTTTATCAACACATTGTCCTTTACATGAATGTTGACGTTGATGTTGATGTTAACGTTGATGTTGACGTTCATATTAACATTGACATTAATGTTGATGTTCATACTGACGTTGTCATTTATGTTGACATTAACATTCACATTTACATTCATATTTACATTCATGTTCACATTCATGTTCACGTTGATGTTGATGTTCATGTTGACGTTGAAGTTCATTTTTATGTTGACATTTATGTTTACATACACGTTCATATTTACGTGGATCCTGACATTGATGTTGACATTGACATTAATATTCATGCTGATATTGACGTTTATGTTGATGCTTTTGTTGAATATAACGTTCACTTTGACGTTGATGTTATTGATGACGTTGACGTGTACGCTCACATTTACTTTGACAATCACATTAACATTGACGTTGGTGTACGTGTGACGTTCACATTTACAATCACATTAACGTTAAAGTTGGTATTCACATTGATGTTGATTTTGACGTTCACGATCACATAGAAATTGACATTGACGTTCATCTTCATGTTGATGTTGACATTCACTTTGACATTCATGTTCACATTGAAGTTCACATTAACGTTCACATTGACATTCACATTCATATTAACGTTAATGTTAATATTTACGTTGACATTGACATTTATGTTTATATTTACATTTACGTTAACATTAATGTTCACATTGTTGTTGATGATAATGTTCACACCGACGTTTACGTTTAAGTGGATGCTGATGTTAACGTTCACATTGACGTTTAGTTTGATATTCACATTCATATTGATGTTTACATTGATGTCTGCGTTACATTGATGTTTTCGTTCATGTGTACGTTTTCATTTAGACATTCACATTAACGTTTATGTTCATTCAGATATTGACGTTGATATATTCACATTCACGTTAATGTTTATGTTGATGTTCACACTGACATTTATGTTTACATTGATGTTGACATTCACGTTTACATTGATAAAAATGTTGACGTTCACATTCACGCTGACATTGACATTGACGTTCACACTAACATTGTCGTTTATGATAACATTCACGTTGATGTTCACATTGACATTCACGTTTACATTGACATTGGTTTTAACATTCATATTGATGTTTACTTTGATGTTCATGTTGACATGGATGTTCACGTTGACGTTCATGTTTTTGTTGATGCTTACGTTCATATTGATGATCACGTTTGCATTTACCAAAACATTGACATTTATGTTGACGTTCATGTTGACGTTCATATTGACATTGACATTTTTGTTGATAGTGACGTTGACGATTATGGTCACATTGATGTTAACTTTAACATTGACGATGACATTGACATTCATGTTGGCGTTCTCATTTATGTTCATGTTTATGTTTATGATGATGTTTGCGTTCACATTAATGTTAAAGTTAATGTTCACACTGACATTCACGTTGATGTTCACATTGAGATTCACGTTGACATTAATGTTGATGTTAACATTCACATTGATGTTTATGTTGACGTTCACATTTACGTTCTTGTTGATTTTTACGTTAATATTCACATTGATGTTGACGGTGATGTTGACGTTCACATTGATACTATAGTTTGATTTTATATTGACATTCGTGTTTACGCTGATGTTTGCATTGATGTTGGAGTTGACATTCACATTGACATTGACGTTTATGTTCACGCTGACATTTATGTCTATGTTAATAATAACATTGACATTAACATTCACTTTGATATTGACATTAACGTTGACCTTCACGTTCGTATAGACGTTGACGTTGTCATTGACATTGACTTTAATGTTGATGTTCACATTGACATTCATGATTCATGTTGACATTCTCGTTGACACTCATGTTCATGTTGACGCTGACATTTACGTTTATGTTGATATTCACATGTACATTGATGTTTCCATTGACTTTGACGTTCGCATTGAGTTGATGTCGACGTTCAAACTGATGTTTACACTTGCATTGATGCTTATATTGATGTTGACGTTAATCTTCACAATGATGTTCACACTCACGTTGATGTTCACATTGATTTCCACGTTAACTTTGGAATTTTTGTTCACGTATACATTCTCTATTAGACATTCACATTGACGTTCAAATTGACGTTTATGTTCACCTTGATATTGACGTTGACATTGACATTCATATTCGTGTTCACGCTGATATTTACATTGACGTTCCCACTAACGTTTAAGTTGTTCACACTGACATTTAAGTTTATGTTGACTATGATATTCATGTTTAAGTTAACATTGACGTTCACATTCACCTTGACGTTGACATTGACATTCATACTAATGTTTACATTTACGTTGACATTGACGTTCATGTTGACGCTGACATTTACATTTATGTTGACATTCATGTTTACGTTGATGTTTACATTGAGCTTGATATTGACATTTATGTTTATGTTTACTTTGATGTTGACAATTAGGTTTGCGTTTACCAATATTGTCACATCTGGATTCAGGAATCCGAATGCAACCGACGTCGTTAACATCTCAGAGGTCGCAGAGAAGCCTCTTCTTAGCTTCCATCACATGCATATAGTTAAATTTGTAGAAAATTAAAACATTTAAAACATAATGAAGTATACATAGACTTCATATGTTTTATACATAGATTAATATTCGACTAAGCTCAAATTAAAACAACCATCTACAATTGATGTATCAATTCAAATCAAAAGATTAATATATAATGTGATAGTTTTCCAAAATAGAGTTAATACAAAGCTTTGAAATAAACGTCTGAAAACAAACACTAGTGACAAGATCCACTAGCTATATCTAAAGTACCAAGCTAGATAGATAAGTGTAGCATCCTCGAACATGAACAGGACCTACCAAAAAATGAATCGACAATCCAAAAAACATCGATGAGTCTTCAGCCTTCTCCCTGACCGGCACCTATAAATATAATAATAGTATAGGTTAAGTAAACACTTATACTATGCATAGTAAAGGAAAGCTCTTCCTATAACAACATGCCATTTCTGGAAAGTGAAGTCACTAGACTTCATTAATTCATTATATATGAATTATGGTATGAATATGACATATTTTTAATCATTCAAAGAACATAACTCATTTTCTATATGAACATAAGACCTTAGAATCATAAACATAATTTTACAACTCGAGCAAAGATTTTAAATTTTGATCTCCCCTAACCCGAGAGCTCCCTTTTCATACTTAGTTTATTTTTTAGTCTTTTTCTTCTTGTTGTTGTGTAATTCAATGATCTCTTTTGATCCTATTTTTTACTTACAACTACAACGATTTATTGTAGTCCCCTACCTTAAATGAATCAACTAAGTAATCCGAAGGACTAAGTTAGCATGAGATCTTACTAGGCCAATCTTTATTGGTTATGCCTATTTGTGTTTATTTGCATCATGTAAGAAATATTTATAAGCCAATCTTGTTTGGATATGATCATTTTAATAATAAAAGAATTCATTATTGGCTATGCCCATTATTTGCTGAAAACATCATTCTTATCAAACACTGACGATTGATATTCTTAAGCTCTTACTTTCTTAGCTCATATTGAACATACCTCTCTTCTTCTTTCTTTCTTGCTTTCTTAAGGAAATCTTTAGAATTAAGATCATGCGAGTAAACATGAAATTTAGTGTCTTCCCCAAACCGAAAAGGGGTGACTCACCGATCATAGTGAATCTAGATCAATTGAGATAACATGAAATCCAGTGTCTACCCTACATCGAAATGGGCGGGTCACCGGCTAAAGTGAAACCAAGTTCAGTGTTCTCCCTACACGAAAATGAGGTGGTTCCCGACTAAAGTGAACCGAATACTTTCTTTGAGCATTTAAATGGTATAGATCATGTGAGATAAGCATGAAATCCAGTATCTTCCCCACACAAAAAAGGGGTGGTCTCACCGGCCAAAGTGAAACCGCATCATACCTAGCTCGCGTAGGTTGAATCAATTGGCTAGTTCCGATGCTGGCAACATAATTAGAAGACGTAGAGATAAACGGAGACTACTTACCCACCTTGGTGGAATCCTATCTCATGAGGCTTACATTTGCTGGAACAAGCTCATAGCAATCTTTCTGAATTTGCTCCGCCTTACAGCGTTGCTTCCCATTGTAATTGCCATTGTAGCATGTGTGTGGCCCAGCCTGTAAGGGACATTGCTAGTCTATCAATGCTTTGTTAAACTTCTTACTCTTTATATATTTAAGAGTTTACTCAAACATTATGTTTGATAACCGGTCATCCCTTTCTTCACGACCAAAATCTAGACCCCAGACGCGAGCGGTGTTGTTGACCTTAGAGGTCGTAGACAAGCTTGAATACATCATACTTACTTCATCTATGTTAATTTTTGCAGAAAATTTGAAACTTTTTGTTTTTTCACATATATGTATACATACTACTTAACATCGTAGGCGTTTACAAATCAACGATCAAATAAAAGTGGAAAGAAATACTGGTGGAACATGCTCCACTAGATATAGACTACATTAAATCTAGATTATAATGGTTGAAATGCTCGAAATCATGAGGGACTACCAAGTCTGGATGAAATATCTATGTCTGGATAGTTGCAACATCAATCTGTAGGGTCTAGCGTCCACCTGTGCTTGCACCAAAAATAGTAGAATTGTATGAGATTAGTACACACTTGTACTAAGTATGGGTATATGAAAGCACACACCAAGGACATACATGAGTAAGAACAACTCTTTCCTAACAACATGATTGTGGAAAGTCAAGTCAGTGGACTTTTCCAAATGGGATTAAGAAAGTTAGTGAGCTTTCCAAATTTGGATTAGGAAAGTCATGCCATTAGATTAACATGCATCATTATACTTATTATATTGCGCACAACACATAACATCTTGCACATCGCACATAACATATTGCATATAGCATATAAAATCTTTCATTACATTCATTCATAAGACATGAGACCTTGAATGATGGTCTTGACATTAAGACTTTCCCAAAATGAGGGATCAACATATGAGAACTCAACTAGGGAGTCTTTTTTAGAAAACACAGAGTCTAATTCATTCAATCATACGTACTTCACTTCATTTCGTTCATAAGCTAGTGTTAACACCAGTTATACCTATGATGTAGTTTAAGAGTTTCATCGGGTTCGCTGCGGAATGAACAAGATTGACCTAGTGTCATTGCTTAGGTCTAGCTCACCTCATGATTATCCTATCCTAACACATTTGGTATCATTCATTTAATTATGTACATCATTTTGAGGCTGACCTCATTCATTCATGGGGAACTTTAACATTAACCGACATGGATCATGTAAGAATTATGAAATCTAGTGTCTCCCCCACACCTAAAAGAGGTGGAATCACCGGCTAAAGTGACCCAAAACATGCTAGCGTACATGGGAATTGAACCCCTCCAGATCCCTATTTTGGAAGTATAGGTTCAAAGACTAGGAGATATAAAGAGAGCCATATGCGGCATGCCGGACAGTCTCATCTCATGAGAGTTACGTGAACCTCCGCCCTTCCCGAAAGAAGGCATCACCGCTCAAAGCTAGTCTATCGGTGCTCAGTATAAAGTTCCATTAGATTCAACTCATACGTCATGGAAGCTGACTTCTAGTGTGAGGACATTATATCTCAATAGATGATTTCTCATCTCATGATTGGTATTAACTATATTATTCTCAATACTTTCATTAGAGTGTTTATAGAGACTTGTCTCTTATTAACTTTACACTCTCATAGGTGAGTACGTTTTAGGAACATTCACTTAGGCTCATTTGAGATTTCTCTCATCTTTTACATTAGCCTCTTATCATGTTGTCACCACATTCATTAAGTTTAGAACATTTTCTCTTCATAATTATTCACCCCGTATTACGTGAGTGTTCATTTCATCATATGCCAATGCATTTGTCTATTTAGTGTGTTTCACACTATTACTTAACTAGGGTTTCATCATTTCATTGTTCATGTAATCCTTTGCCAAAGTACTTGGCCAAATCGTGTGTTTCACACTCTTACTTAACCCTTTTAGGGTTTCATCATTTCATTACATACACCTTAGGTTCACTTACTTTTAATCGTATGCATACTTATAGGTCTATACATACAATCCCTGAGGCTTCATTCATAGTTCGCTTAATTGATTCATATCTTCCTAAAATTATGTGGTACAAGACTTATGCATCTTGCATGTATGCCAAGATCTCGATTTCGATCTAAGTAGGCTGCACTAATTTTGAACATATAATTCACGAATGGCTTATGTATCATTATTGAATTTGGTCAAGGGAACCCAATTTCGAATTCCTTAGACAACACTTACATTTTCGTTTATTTTAGTTTGATCCACACTGCTTGGGGACCCTAGGTCGAGCCCGAAAGCCATCATTTCATTTTCCCCTTGATTTCTCCCTTTTTTTCG
This sequence comes from Solanum lycopersicum, assembly GCF_036512215.1. NCBI lineage: Eukaryota > Viridiplantae > Streptophyta > Magnoliopsida > Solanales > Solanaceae > Solanum > Solanum lycopersicum. Next base: position 22,985,607 of record NC_090802.1, read on the forward strand.
TTCATTGGGACTGAGAGGATGTGGGATTGAACCCCCACAACCTCATTTTCTTATTATTTCATTCGCTTTAATTTCTCTCCTCTTGGACAAGGGGGTGTGGGTTCGAACCTCCATAGCCCCACTTTAATTTTTCTCCTTCATTTCCCTAGGTTCTGCCTAGAGGTCATGGGTTCGATTCCCACAGCCTCAACCTTTTATTTTTTATTTTTATTTCTTCTTAACTCTGATCGATATGTGGTCGGTTCGAATCCCACTCCTCTCATTTCATATTTTTTTTCATTTTCAGATCAAGGCACATCAGTTCGAATCTCACATGCCACATTCCCCCTTTTTCTCACATTATTTCAATGATCTTTAACATGGTGAGGTCACAGGTTTGATTCTCAGTGGCCTCACATATATTAATTCATTTTACATAGCATCATAATCCCCTTAGCATGGCCGGAACTCATTAACAAGATGCTGAAATTTTTTACAGCCTAGGTTCTCACCTCTTTCACATGAAATGTTTAGACATTTTATGTAATTTTTAGTGAGTTCTTTAGGTGCATTTTCATGGATTCATTTGGCCATTAGTTTGCACTGGAATCAACATTCTTACATCACTTGTGAACAACACTATTTAAACAAGTTTGTGCATATGAAATACAACCATAAACATGTCATTTTTCAAACTTGAATCCAAGAGTGTATATCTCAGCTACACATTGCCCTCACATCATTTAACACTTAATTTATGACAACATGCTAAATTTTCACATAATCCTGAACATACATATATAAAAATAATCATCACGAAAAGACATTACATCCCTAATTTCTACCTGCAAACATACCCAACCAATGATTCGAAGGGATCTAGTGACAAGGACATGCAACGAGGAACAAACCTATTTTTTGGAATAGATTCGTCTTAACCTTAAGGGGTCTATTGGGAAAGCGGCCAAGATATAAGAGACCATACCTTTTTGACGTTCAAAAATCGACTTACTGCCCAATGAACTCCTCAGATACACATCCAAACTGAAATCTCAACACAAAATTTGTTGAAAAACCTTCCATTTTCTCCTAACATTTTTGATTAACTTCTTTGTGTATATTTTTCATGTAACTTCTTCAAGTGTGACGAACTGTAGTAATTTTTCTATTCTTGTAGTCGTTTAGGTAAAGAGTTAATGAATGAGAGAAGAGAGAATGATCGTGTGTTGAGAGATAGATGTGACTAAGGAGAGTTTTCTTAGAATTAGGAGTTTAGTTTAGGACTTAGTCAAATAAGGTTTATTTAACTGGTAAAATCTAATTTCTGTTTTATGTGAAATCAACCAATAAATATTAATTAATTCAATTAATTACCAATTATAATAAAAACAATTTAAATCATTGCTTCCACCTAGGTTCAAAACCAGGTGGAGCAAGACTTCACTTCAAAGGCAAATTTTTGGCCCTCTCTCCCCAAAATACCCCTCCACCTTATTAATTAAATAATTTATTTCATATTCAGGGTAATTACAATACTACCCTTAGCATGGAAAAAGACCATTCTTCCCCTAGACCCTCTAAACTTATTTATTCCCCCTTTTAAATCCAATAAAAACTTATTCGGGTAAATTTTCATATTTGGGAGCCCTACATGGCTCAACTAACTCCCCAAGTTAGTTGGCTTGGCTGTCACAAGGGTTCAGAGTTCTGGTTCTGCGCGCATCAATCCGTGTTAACCCGGTCTAATCGTAGGCATTCTAGAGACATTAAGCATTATTTAGCATATCCATATTTTAGGGTTTGTTACATTACCCCCCCCTTAGGAACATTCATCTGTAAATGACACTACTAACTATTTAGCGTGATGCCATTCAGATAATAACATAAATACTATTAACTAATGCAACATTCCGGAAAATCATATGTCTAATGAAGATCCTAGTATGCCCTTGGTATAACCTATTAAGGGTACATAGGCACTCCAATGCCCAATATTGAGAAATATTGGGCATAGTATAGAAAAAATGGCTAAGGGATATTAGCCAATTTTCCATATACAAATAAGAAATATATTTTTTGGGTTGTCACACCCCAATCCAAGATTGATGTTCAATAAATGTACCTGCAATGAATATCCTAAGCTAAAAGAAAAATCCGTTTAGAATAGCTTCACACAAAGTACTAGGCATCCAAATGTCAAGCCTAGTACCATAGCACATGATCATTTAAAATGATCATGTAAATTAAGTAGTACCCAAGGACATAGTGAGGGTCCTTGGGATAATAAGTAAACATTCCCAAATGAACCATAAATAATAGTTGGTTAGGGAAGTACAACAAACCCATGTTCAAGCACATCTGCAAGACATGTGAAGAAGTGGCCAAGGAGGGGACTACCCTAAGTGAAACTCGGTTAGGGTAGTTAAGGGGAACACTTGCACAAGGGACCCGTCCATGTGGGTCCTAACTTCCTAAATAATTATAGACTCTAAACTACTGTCCTATTTAGATAACTAACTAGGATCGAATGAAAAAAACTAATTAGTGCACCCGACAACCTAGGAGCAAAACCGGGTTGACACTAACCTAGTACTAGCTAAAGAGATAACCTAGTACCTAACATGGGATGGTCCAAAGGGTTAGTTATGGTCCTAAAAACTTCGAGGTACTTTAATATTTACCATAGTTTACTTAATTAATTAATTTATAAAATTAATTAATTAATTTAAAAGAGATAAAACCAAAACTAAAAAGGAAAATTTCTGCTTCCGGTTAAGACAAAAAAGGGACAATTTAGTACCTAACCTAGGATTGTCCAAAGAGTTAGTTATGGTCCTAAAAACCTATATATACTTTATTAATTACCCTAGTCTACTTAATTAGTTAATTTATAAAATTAATTAATTAATTTAAAGGGGCAAAACCAAAATCACAAAGCAATTTCCAGATTACTATTAAAACAAGAAAAGGACAACCTAATACCTAATCTAGGATGGTTCAAAGGATTAGTTATAGTCCTAACAACTTAAGGGTACATTATTAATTAACTTAGCTCACCTGATTGGTAAATTAGAAATTTAATTAATTAGTTTAAATGATCAAAACGAAATTGTTACACTAACCTAGTACAACTCAAGACAAATCCTAGTACTTAACCTAGGATGGTCCAAAAGGGTTAATTTTTGTTCCAATGACTTGAGGGTACTTAAGTACTTAACATAGATACCTAAATTAATTAAATTAAGGATTTAATTGATTAGTATAAAGTAAAAATGTTTACCCAAACAATAGCCAATACCAATTTACAGATTTCACTAAGTGTTATGTTGTCCTATGTTTAGTCAACTTAGGAGGGGCGTTTCGGTAATTCGTTAATTAGTTTATCAAATTAACTTAATAAACCTAAGAATAATTAAAGATAAGTTATTAAACTTAAAAATAACGTTCAAACTCATATAAAAAAGGACGCAAAATAGTAAGCAAGAGAGGGAAATAAAAATAGAAAATTCCATTGATTCTTCTAAGCGATTTCAAGGTTTCTACAAGTTTTTTTTGAAGATGGTCTTATTAGATTAAGTTCTACATAAGGTATGGGTTTATATCCTTGAATTCTTTCTCCGGGATAATTTTTCTTCGAATGATTCTCAAGATCTTGAAAACTAGGGTTTTTCCCATCGTTCTCGTTGAACTTCCCTTCCCTAGTATTCTTTTCGATTTCAATTTTGAATAGGTTAGAGATCATGTTGTTGGTATGTGGTGCTGGCTTCTCTTAACATATATTGTTCTTAAATGATGAGTATGTAATGAACTTATGAACTTGTAATTGCGTAAAGTTAATCTTATCATGATAGGATCGATAATATGCTAAGTAAGTCTGTGATGTGTTAAGTGAATATGTGTCTTTGGCTGAATATTGACTTGATATTGTTGTAATGTTATCAAGATGTTAAATCCATCAAATTTTAATATAATTTTGTTGAATATGTTTGTAAAACGTTTCACTAAAATCCGTAAACCAAGAATTGGCTGAAAGACATCTATGAAATCATATTTTGAATAAATTGGCTATCTGGTTCGAATAAAGTTGGCTAACTCTATTTGGTCAAAATGAATATACACTAATGGCTAGGAACTTCTGTAAAATGATAAAAAGATTGTCTAAGGGTTCATAAATATGGAAATTTAAATATGAACAAACGTAAAAATTGGCTTATCCCAAAAAGAGTGAAATTGCTAGTCTAACATCCCAAATCTTGAGTCAATACTAATCATATGCCAATTCTTGTGTAGTAAGAGTATCAAATATATAATAATATTTTTAATGTAAAATCAATGAATTCATAACCAAGGGCATGACATTCATTGAGACAACTCCCAACATGCCCCATAAGAATGAACTATGAACACATGAAACTCATTGAATGAAGTGCTCATCGTCCATAAACGGTTATATGAAGCTACTACACTAAAGTTAGTAAAATAAGTTATAACATTATTAAAGGGGTCTAAATTAAGTAATAGACCATAAATGGGTGTTAAAGGAAGTGAGACAACTCTTACTTACAACAAAGTCAATGTGTTAAAAGAATACTCACGAATGAAGGTATTAGAATATGTGAAACTAGTCTCATTAACACTTAAGGATGATATTTAAGGACAATTCACATTCATAAATGTAAATTAAGGATGATATGAAAGAAAAATTCACATTTCATCAATGTAAAGTAAGGATGACCAATCCTCAATAGAGTTAGTAGATCTCAATTTAGAAGCAAGCCTCCATAATGGTTGAGTAAACACTAAAAGATGATGAAATGAACAGTCCCACAAAAAGGGATGAGTAACTAATATGTATGTGATGAAATGATGAAACCCTAGAAGGGTTAAGTAAGAGTGTGAAACACACTAAATGGCCAAGTGCATTCGCATATGATGAAATGAACATTCACGTAAAAGGGATGAGTAATTATGAAAATCAAATGTGCTAATCCTAATGAATGTGGTGACAATATGATAAGAGGATAATGTGAAAGATAAGAGCAATCTCAAATCAGCCTAAGTAAATGTTACCAAACATACTCACCTATGAAAGTGTAAAGCCAATGAAGTGACCAGTCTCTATGTACACTCTAATGAAAGTATTGAGACTACTAAATACTTAATACAAATGATGAGATGAGAAATCATCTATTGAGATATGATGTCCTCATACAAGAACTCAACTTCCATTACGTATGAGTTGAATGAAATGGAACTTTATACTAAGCACCGATAGGCTAGCTATGAGCGGTGATGCCTTCTTTCAAAAAGGGTGAATGTTCACATAACTCTCATGAGATGAGACTGTCCGGCATGCCGGGTATGTGTATCCTTATATATCTTAGTCTTTGAACCTATACTACCAATATAGGTATATTGTAGGGTTCGACTCCCTATATATGCTAGCATATTCGAGTCACTTCTGTCGGTGATTCCACCTCTTTTCGGTGTGTGGCAGACACTAGATTTCATGATGCTCACATGATCTATGTTGTTTAAGTATAAAGTTCCCAAAGAAATATTGAGTTATCCTAAAAGGATGAAATATAATGAAATGAACGATACCGAAGGTGTTTGTGCAAGACAATTCGGAGGTGAAATCAGATTCAAGTAATGACATTAGGTCATTCTTGGTCAATGCACTTCATGATCCCGATGAGAGTATGAAAGTTTATACTAGGTATATCTGGTGTTTACATCACCCTAAGTATAAAGGAAATGAATAATGTGAAGTATGAATGAACAAATGAAGCAGACTCTATGTTTGGTAAAAAAGTCCCTTGGGTTGAGGTCACATATGTTGGTCCCTCATTTGAGATGTCTTAAGGCTACATCAACGATTCCAAAATCATGTATATGAAATGTATAATATTTAAAATATGAAAGTAATGAAATAAATTGCATCATCAATAGAGAAATGGTTATGAAAGGTAATGAACATATAGTCTAAAGAAATGATTCTATAAGGTAGGGAAATAATTCCTTATTCCTTGGATTACATACATCAATTCATTGTGGGTATGGGACTACAATGAATCATTGTACTTGTCATTAAAAAATATAACCAAAAGAATTATTGAACTACACAACAAGAAGAAGAAAAATACTGAAAAATAATCTAACTGTACAAAGAGTAGTTCTCAGCCTAAGAGGATCAAAAATCTCAAATCTTTGCCCGAGTTATTCAAAAATTATCTTGATGATACTAATGTTGTGTAATCATATAAAAAATGAGTTTCGTGCTTTGAATGCATTAAAATACATCATATTCATACCACGATTCACAACTAACGAATTTGGAAAGTCTAATGATAGACTTTCCAGAAATGACATGTTGCTTAGGAAGAGCTTTCATTGATCATGCACAGATTTTTGTGTATGTGTGCATAAACCTATACTTAGTACAAGTGGTGTACTAACCCCCTATTATAAAAAGACAGGTTGACGACAATTGCAGCACTTTGGACTTCAGCGTTTCTCCAAACCATTTGGTAGGTCCTCATGATTTTGAGGATGCTACAGATTTAGTCTAGCCTTAGTTTTAGACATACCTAGTGGATGTTGTCCCTAGCGCTTCTTTTGCAAATTCATTTCAATGCTTTGTAATAAGGCCGTATTTGTCTAACTATTTATGATATATTCATCTTCAGTTTCAAATTAATTCTTTATGTTAGATGGTTGTTCTGTTATGTTGAGCTTAGTATATGATGTATCTAGTTAATAATTATGTGAAGTCTATGTATAATTCATACATATAAAAAGTTTTAAATTTTCTGCAAATTTAACTAGATGAATGTTATGAATACAAGACGAGGCTTGTCCGAGACCTCTGAGAGTTCAACGATGCTGGTTGTGATCCGGATTCAAGAATTCGGCTTGTCACAACTAACAATGAATAACAACAAAGAATGGAGAGATAAGGAAACATAGACTTAAGAGTAGTAATTCCAACCTCAATGGATGAAAAAATGTGGATAGAAGGATCTCATATTCTCCTTGACCTCCCACGTAGAACCCTGAACAAGATGATTCCTCCACAATACCTTTATTGTAGCAATCTCCTTGTTCCTTAGCCCCCTTTGTTTGTCTGTCAAAATCTCAACCTGTAATTCCTCATAAGACAAGTCGTCATCGACCCCCAAACCTTTAACAGGTAGAATCGATTCTGGATTACCTAGGAACTTCTTTAACATTGAGACATGATAGACTGGATGAACAGAAGCTAGCTACGCAGGCAATGCCAACCTATAGGCCACCTCACCCACACGCTGTAGGATTTCGGATGGCCCAACATACCTCAGACTCCACTTACTCTTCCTGCCAGACTTCATTACCCCCTTCATAGGTGATGTATTCATATAGACTTGGTCACTGACATCAAACTCTAAGGGCCATTTTATGTTGTCTGCATAAGACTTTTGCCGACTGTAGGCAGTAGCCAACCTGTCCCTAATAACCCTAACCATCTCTAAGGCCTCAGGAATGATATTTTGACCCAAGATGGATGACTCTCAAACCTCAAACCACCAAACTAGATACCTACATCTCTTACCATAATGTGCCGCAAAGGGTGACATCCCAATGATGGAGCGATAACTATTATTATACGAAAACTCTATCAAAAGTAGATGGTCATCCCAGATACTGTAATATCTTAATTATGCGCTTTGCCTTCCCATCAATATGAGGATGATAGGTAGTACTATGCTTCACCTCTGTACCTAAGCTCTTCTGGAAGGATCTCCAGAAATGTGCTGTGAATTAAGCTCCTCTATCTGAAATGATAGAGAAAGGAGTCCCATGCCATATCACAATCTCATCAATGTCCTGTCTCGCATAATCCTCGGCTCTGTAAGTAGACTTCACAGGGATAAAGTGGACAGACTTAGTCACCATATCCACAATAACACATATGGATTCATGCTGTCTCCTAGTCTTTGGAAGAGCAATCACGAAGTCCATATCAATGGCCTACCATTTCAAAGTCAGAACCTCATTAAGTTGAGTAAAACCATCACGCTTAAGATGTTCTTCCTTAACCTGTTGACAATTAGGACACTTGGCCACATTTTCTGCAATGTTCTTCTTCATGCCATCCCATCAATAGATCTGCTTAAGATCATAATACATCTTGCCCAATCCTGGATTTATGGAATATTTGGAACCATGGGCCTCTGCAATTATTCTGGTCCACAAATCTTCCACATCTTGTACACATAGCCTGTCCTGGTACCTAAGTATGTCGTCACCTACCAAAGCAAAAGACTCATTCATCTTAAACAACACTGATTCTTTCAGCTCCATCAACACAGGATCAAGATGTTGACCCTCCTTGACTTCAACTACTAAGGATGATTCAGGATGAACTGAAACACTCCAACTAGTTGAGTCAACTAACTACATACCCAGTCTGTCCAGTCTGTGTATATCTTCAACAACTTCTTCTTCTCATCCTCAATGTGGGCTGTACTTTCCATGCTCATCCTACTCAAAGCATCAACTACAAAATTAGCCGTACTTGGATGGTAGTGGAAATTCATGTCATAGTCCTTCAGCAGGTCCAACCATCTCCGCAGACATAGATTCAACTATCTCTGTGTGAACACATACTGGAGACTCTTGTGATCTATGAACACATCCACATGTACCCCATACAAGTAGTTCCTCTACAGCTTCAATGCGAACACCACAACTGCCAACTCTAAGTCATGAGTGGGATAATTCTTTTCATGGACCTTGACCTGTCTAGATGCATAAGCTATCAGCTTGCTACCCTGCATAAGAATACAACTTAAACCAACCCTAGATGCATCACAGTACACAATGTAATTCTCACCACACATAGGCAAAGTAAGAACTGGGGTTGAAGTGAGTCAATCCTTGAGCTGCTGAAAACTATTCTCACAAGCCTCCGTCCATTGAAACTTGGACTTCTTATTAGTCAAAGCTGTCAGTGAGGTAGTAATGGAAGAAAATCCCTCCACAAAACTACGATAATAACCAACCAATCCCAAGAAGCTACGAATATCTGTGGGAGTAAGAGGTTTTGGCCAGTTCTTAACAGCTTCAGTCTTCCTGGGATTCTCCTCCACCTTTGTCGGACACAACATGACCTAGAAAGGTCATTGATCTAAGCTTGAATTCACACTTGTTGAATTTGGCATACAACTTATGTTGTCTAAGTACCTGGTAGTCTCAATGTTGTTCATGCTCATCCTTGGTCTTTGAGTATATGAGAATTTCATCAATGAATACTATGAAGAAGGAGTCAAGGTATTCACAAAAGACCCTGTTTATAAGATCCATAAATGCAGCATGTGCAATCGTGAGACCAAATGACATAACTAAGAACTCATAATGACCATAACGGGTACGAAAGGATGTCTTTGGGATATATCCACCCCTAACTCTGAGTTGATGGTACCTTGAACGAAGATGAGTCTTTGAGAAGAATCTAGACCCTTGGAGTTGGCCGAACAAGTCATCTATTCTGGCAAGTGGATACTTATTTTTGATAGTGACTTTGTTTAGCTGCCGATAATAGATACACATTCTAAGGGTTCCATCTTTATTCTTGACAAACAACATTGGAGCGTCCCAAGGGGATATGCTCGACTGAATGAAACCCTTATCAGTGAGATCTTTTAATTGCAGCTTCAACTCTTTGAGTTAAGCTAGAGCAATTCTTTAAGGAGGAATTGAAATTGGTTTAGTATCGGTTCTAAGTTGATAGAAAAGTCAATCTCTCGAGGAGGAGGAACTCCAGACAAATTATTAGAAAGTACATATTGGAACTCATTCACTACAGGCACTGAGTCTATGGAAGGAATGTCATGATCTAAATCATTAACACTCAAAAGATGGCACAATACCCCTTGGACATCTTTTGACGGGCCTTAAGGTTTGAAATAAAGAGATTATGACGTATAGAGTTGTACCCCTCCAAGACTAGCTCTTCTTCATTAGGGAAATGTAATCTTAAAACCCTACTATCGCAATCCATACAAGCATAACAACTATGAAGTCATTCCATACAAAGAATAACGTCAAAATCATACATGGGTAACTCAACTAAGTCTGTAAAAATAGTCTTACCACATACAACTATTGGGAAATCCTTGTATAATCTATCAGTTCTTAAATTCTCTCCTAAATGCGTACTAACCACTATAGGATCATGCAGAACTTCAGGCAATATCTCAAAAGTGAGAGCAACAAAAGTAATTACAAAGGAAAGTGTAGAGGATGGATCAAGTAACGCATAAACAGAAGTTGAGAATACTTGCAGCATATCAATGACCACATCAGGGGACTTCTCCTGCTCCTCCCTGCCCTTAAGGGCATAAAACCTATTCCTCTTAGGAGGCTGATATACCGTGGTTTCACGGTATAATTGATACTTTTTCCTTAAGTTCAGTGTGTCCGGAAGACTTGTTTATGCTAATTTTGATATAAGTTTCTCTTTGTTTTGCAGGAAATCTGTCCAAAGCTGAATGCGGAGATTTTGAGCGAAAATTGCAGAAGAGACCACCTGCGGAGCTTATGACGGTCCGTCGTGCTTGTGAAGGTCCGTAGGTGGCAGCGTAGAGAAGCTACTGAAGGAAGATGGGGAAGTCTGACCAAGTGTGGGATTACAAAGCTTGTGACGGTCCGTCATGGCTATGATGGTCCATCCTGCAGGTTCGTCGTGAAGATCAGAGAAATGATCCCAGTACCCAGATTCCAAGAGTTGAAGTATTTTAAAACGAGACCCTCGACGGACTGTTGTGCCTATGACGGTCCGTCACACTTGCCGTCGAGGGGAATGAAGAAAGAAGCAGAAGAATTGCACAAAGTATGGGATGCCGGAGTCCACGACGGTCCCTCATGACCACGACGGTCTGTCGCGTGGTCCGTCGACCCAGCTGTGTTTTGGCAGATTTCCAGTAATTAGAATCCTTGTTTAATTAGGTTTTTATTTTTTATAAATAGTTCGAAAAACCTCGTTTTTGAGGTTAGACTCTGTGAGATTAAACATCATATTATTAGACTTTGTGTTTGGAGTGTTTGATTCTTGGAGATTCTTACAAGAGATTTTTGGTGATTAATCAAGCAATTTTTCGGACTTTATTCTTTCTCATTGAAGTAGGTACATGAATTCTTGTTTAACCTGTTTGAATATTGTGTTTATGTCTATGAGGAACTAAACTCCATAACTAGGGTTGTGGGAACCATAGGCAAATAATGAGATAAACCCTAGCTAAAATAACAATTCTAGAATAGTGTCTTGCATGAATTAATAATTCTTTCGCTTAGAAGTCTTTTTAACGGATGATCAACGTTAGAACTCTCCTTAATGCTACTTGCCGGACCAAGGAGGTAGATAATAGGAAAAGAATTATTAACATAGATTTAGTGTATACTATCTAATAGGCTAGTATTGATTGGTGCGAGGTAATAACTTAGTCAAATATCGAATACGATGCTTAATATGAGGTAAAGATAAGGTTTAGGAAAGCAACACACGCAGCCGGACCAAGGTGCGGAGTGAGATTTTCTAGATGCCGGACCAAGGATTTATAAATACATAACTTATCACTCTGCATGCAAGATACTAGGAAAGAATTGTTATGGTTAGAATTATCAAGTTATGGACCTGTGGGGAACACGTAAACCCTAGTTACTTTGATTAATTGATTAAAACCCAAAATTAAAAGCTGTTAAGTGTCTCTGTCAAGTTCGTTAGTTATTTTTACTTATTAGGAAATACAAACCCCCCTTTATGCTTTTACTTTTTAAGAAAGTCATCAATCGAACAATAGTAATAACAAGTTAAAGTTAAGTCTAGACTATTTTCCTCGTGGGAACGATCCCAACCTCACTAGTTGGGTTATTTACTTGACGCGACCGCTTTACTTCTCATTTGAGAAGTAAGTTTGGGCGTATCAGAGGCTCGACTGCGGCTACATCTTTTTTATTAGGCCTAGGCTGAGCATTAACCCCAGCCTGACCTCTTTTCTGTGGGTAGTCCTCAACCATTTGCCCACTTTTACCGCAACCGAAGCCGGCATTAGTGCCCTGTCTACACTCTCTACTGTGAGAATGACCACACTTAGCACAGTGCTTCCTGGGACACTGCATCTCACCTCCATTGCCCATCTTGGGATCAGGTATGCCTCTTCTAGGTGTTGAACTCCTCTGAAAGTAAGAGTTCCCTGAAGTCTGTTGCCTTTTTTTAAATCTAGGCTGCTCACGGACACCAAAGTTATTCTTGTTTCCCTCATTGCTAGTACCTGCATGATCATGAGGCTTAGGCCTCCTAGCATCAGGAACACCTCTCTTCTTCTTGAAGTCCTCTACCTGCTGGACATGCACCATCAACCTAGAAAGGTCCATGTTATCGTGGAGCATCGTAGACCGACATTCCCCCTCCAAATATCCATTGATTCATGTGAGGAACCTGCTCATCTTATCCCTACTTTTAGATACAAGGGAACTTGCCAACCTGGACAGTTTAACAAACTTCAAGTAATACTCCATGGCTATCATGGATCCCTACTTAAGGTTTATAAACTCCTCAGCCTTGGCCTACCTTATCCCTATGGGAAAGAATCTGTCCAGAAAGGCTATCTTAAACAGCTCCCAAGTTACCGGAACTCCGCCCAAAACTCAGCTATATTTCCACATCTTGCATCAAGTCTATGCAACATCCTTGAGTTGATAGGAAGCCAACTCTGCTTTCTCAGTATCTCTAACCCCCATAGTAACCAAAATCTTATGCACCTCATCCACAAAATCGTGAGGATCCTCCGAAGTCTTAGACCCTGTGAAAAAAGGAGGATTCATCCTCGTAAAGTCTCTCAGCCATACTGCGAACCGGTGGGTTTTCCCTTTGAACATTCTGCCGGTTGACCTGGTCAGTCATGGCCTTGGCCTGCATATTGATGGCATGTGCAATCTAGGCTAGAGAAGTCTGCACCTCTGAATCATTCAACCCATCAGGGTTAACCGACATAGCCACTCCTTCAGATGGAGCCTAGGGTGGAACCTGATTGCGACTAGCAGCTGCTCCTCTCCTTTGACCAATTGTTATCCTAGTATTTATTATATGAAAACAACAAGTATTGATGTTAGACACGCTCCTAAAACCACGAAATTAGACATTAGGAAAGGCATGATGAGATCAGAAGAATGGAATTTTCCTACGCATCATGTAGTCTCTAATCCAGGATAGAGGTGCATTTCACTACCATGACTTAGTAACTACTCTATGTGGTTGATGTGCACTTATTATCTTTGGAATTTAACCTAGTGCTCTGATACAAACTTTGTCATGACCATAATCTAGACCCTAGACAAGACCGATGTCGTTGACCACTTAGAGGTTGCAGACAAGCCTTCATACGTCATCCTTTCTTAATCTAGGTTAATTTTTGCGGAAAATTTAAAACTTTTTGTTTCTTAACATACATGTATACATACTACTTAAAATCATAGGCGTTCACAAATCAATCATCTAATAAAGAGATAATCAAATTAAAGAATGAGTTCATAATTTTACCAAACGTATTTTGGACAAAACGACATCAATACAAAGTCTGAACAAAAGTGGAAAGAAGTACTGATGGAACATACTCCACTAGATATATCCTACATCGAAGCTAGATAATAAAAGTAGACATCCTCGAAAGCATGAGGATCTACTAAGTCCGGATGAAAGCTCTACGTCTAGATACCTGGAACGTCAACCTGTAAGATCTAGGGTCCACCTGTGCCTGCACCTAAAATTATAGAATTGTATGGGATTAGTTCACACTTGTACTTTGTATGGGTATATGCAAGCACACACAAAGGACAAATGTGAGTAATAACAACTCTTTCCTAACAACATGATTATGGAAAGTCATGCCAGTGGACTTGCAAAAATGGGATTAGGAAAGTTAGTGAACTTTCAAAATTTGGATTAGGAAAGTCATGCCATGAGAGTAGCATGCATCATTATATTTGTTATATTTCACACAACACATAACATCTTGAACATAGCACATAACATATTGCATATAACACAAAACATCTTTCATAACATTCATTCATATGCCATGAGACCTTGGAATCATGGTCTTGACATTAATAATTTCCCAAAATGAGGGCTCAACATATGGGACCTCAATTAGGGATCCTTTTTAGCAAATACAAATTCTGTTTCATTAATTCATACCTACTTCACTTCATTTCATTCATAGGCTTGTGTGAACACCAGCTATACCTAGGATGTAGTTGAAGACTTTCATGAGGTTCGTTGTGCAATGATCAAGAATGACCTAGTGTCATTACTTAGGTCTAACTCACCTCTTGATTATCCTATCCTAACACATTTAGTATCAATTATATCATTGTGTACATCGTTTGAGGATGGCCTCATTCATACATTGGGAACATTAATTTTAACCGACATAGATCATGTGAGCATCATGAAATCTACTGTCTCCCCCACACTGAAAAGAGGTGTAATTACCGGCCAAAGTGACCGAAAACATGCTAGCATACATGGGAATTGAACCCCGCCGGATCCCTATATTGGCAATATAGGTTCGAAGACTAGGAGATATAAGGAGACCCATACCTGGAATTTCCAGATAGTCTCATCTCATAAGAGTTACGTGAACATCCTCCTTTCCCAAAATAAGGCATCACCGCTCATATCTAGTGTATCAATACTCAGTATAAAGTTTCATTACATTCAACTCATACGTGATGGAATCTGGCTTCTAGTTAGAGGACATCATAGCTCAATAGATGATTTCTCATCTCATCATTAGTATTAAGTATATTATTCTCAATATTTTCATTAGAGTGTTCATAGAGACTTGTCTCTTCATAATCTTTACACTTTCATAGGTGAGTATGTTTTGGTAACATTTAGTTAGGATCATTTGAGATTGGTCTCATCACTTACATTAGTATATTATCATGTTGTCACTACTTTCATCAACTTTAGCACATTTTGCTCATCATAATTACTCACCCCCTATTACATGAATGTTCATTTCATCATATGCCAACGCACTTGAATATTTAGTGTGTTTCACACTCTTTCTTAACCCTTCAAGGATTTCATCATTTAATTGTTCATTTATCATATGCCAAAGTACTTGGACAATTGGTGTGTTTCACACTCTTACTTAACCCTTCTAGGGTTTTATCATTCATTACATACATCTTAGGTTCACTTACTTTTAAACGTATGCTAGATTTATAGGTCTATACATACAAGCACTGTGGCTTCATTCATAGTTCGTTTAAGTGATTCATATCTTTCTTAGATTATGTGGTACAAGACTTATTCATCTTGTCTATATTCCAAGATGTCGGTCTCGATCTAAGTAGGCAGCATTATTTTTGAACATTTAATTCACATATGGCTTATGTATCAATACAAAATATGGGCAACGGAACCCGTTTCTAATCCCTTGGACAACACTTACATTTTTATTTATTTTTGTGTGATCCACACGGCTTTGGTACCCAACGTCGAGCCCCAGAGCCTTCATTTCATTTTTCCTTGATTTCTCCCTTTATTTTTTTCATTCATTGGGACTGAGAGGATGTGGGATCGAACCCCCATAACCCCATTTTATTTTTATTTCCTTGTCTTTAATTTATCTCCTCTTGTCCAAGGGGGTGCGGGTTGGAACCCCCACAACCCCACTTTAATTTTTCTCCTTAATTTCCCTGGATTCTGCCTAGAGGTCGTGGGTTCGATTCCCAAACGCCACAATGTTTTATTTTCTTTTTATTCCTCCTTAAATCTGATTAAGAGGTGGTGGGTTCAAATCCCACTCCTCTCAATTGTTTTTTCATTTTCGGATCAAGGCACATGTGTTTGAATCCCACATTCCACATTCCCTGTTTCTCACATTATTTCAATGATTTTTAACATGGTGAGGTCATGGGTTCGATTCTTTGTGGCCTCACATATTTTAATTCATTTTTACATAGCATTATAATCCCCTTAGCTTGTCCTAAACTCATCAACAAGATGCTGGAAATTTTTACATCCTAGTTTCTCACCTCTTTCACATTAAATGTTTAGACGTTTTAAGTAGTTTTTAGTGAGTTCTTTAGGTGCATTTTCATTGATTCAAATTGCTATTAATTTGAACTCAAATCATTATTTTTACATCACTTTTTAAACAATATTCTGCACATGAAATACAACCATAAAAATATCATTTTTCGAACTTTAATCCAAGAGTGTATATCACGGCTACACATTGCACACACATCATTTAACACTTAATTTTTGAGAACATGCTAAATATTCACATAATTCTAAACAAACATACATAAACATAATCATCATGAAAAGACATTACATCCCTAATTTCTATTGGCTAACATACCTAACCTATGATTCGATGGGAGCTAGTGACAAGGAAATGCAATGAGGAACTACCCTAGTTTCCGGATTAGATTAAACTGAACCTTAAGGGGTCTCTTGGGAAAGGGACCAAGAGATAAGAGAAAACATACCTTTTTTACATTCAAACCTCGACTTTCTTCCCAAAGAACTCCTCCAAACACACATCCAAACTGAAAGCTCAACACAAAATTCGACGGAACATCTTCCTTTTTTGCCTAAGGTTTTTGATTAACTTGTTTGTGTATATTATTCGTGTAAGTTATTCAAGTGGGAAGAACTTTAGTATTTTTTCTTCTCTTGTAGTTGTTTAGGAAGAGAGAATGTGAATGACAAAAGAGAGAATGATCGTGTGTTGAGAGAAAGACGTGAGTAAGGAGAGTTTTCTTAGGATTAGGAGTTTAATTTAGGACTTAGTATATTAAGGTTTAGTGAAATGGTAAAATCTGATTTCCCTTTTATTTTAAATCAACTAATAAATATTAATTAATTAAATTAATTACTAATTTAAATAAAGAAATTTAAATCATTGCTTCCACCTAGATTCGAACCCAGGTGGAGCAAGACTTCACTTCAAAGGAAAATTTTCGACCCTCTCTCCCAAAATACCCCTCCACCATATAAATTAAATAATTTATTAAATATTTAGAGTAATTAAGATAATAACCTTAGCTTTTAAAAAGACGATTCTACCCCTAGATCCTCCAAACTTATGATTTCCCTTTTTTAAATCCGATAAAGACTCATTCGGGTAAATCTTCATATTTTGGAGCCCTACATGACTGGACCCAACCTTTCCTAGATCAACTAACCAAGTTAGTTGGATTGGGTTTCATAGGGGTTCAGAGGTCTGGTTCTACGCGCATTAATCTATGTAAACCCGGTCTAATCGTAGGCATTCTAGATACATTAAGCATTATTTAGCATATCCATTATTTAGGTTTATTACATGTGTATTTTTAACTTAATTGTAGGGTGTGAGTGAGACTTGTCTCACTTCTTTTAACACCTCATACTGGTCTCTTTCATATTTCTTACACATTTAATTATGTTATTACTCACCTTATATTGTTCAATGTCATTTGGTAGCTTTATACCACTCTTTATGAATGTTATAAAATTTGTTCAATGTACTTACTTATATTCATAGTTCAGTTGGAAAGGGTATGTTTGGACTTTTCCTAATGATAGGCATACCTTTGGTTATGAATTCAATGAGTTACATTGGTCATGCTTAATTTGATATGGCTTAGTCATTGACCAATTGTATTACATATTTTTGAAATAATGTTGTATGCCAATTTATTGGCATAGGCCAAACTTTTAATAAACACTTGAACTCTTAACTTTTGACTAACTTATAAGAACAATTCAATTCTTGGTTTGTCCAAGATATGAAGTTTAATTGGCATTTTAGATTTATTTAATAGAGTTAATTCATTATGAAAGTTAGAAATACTTATTCAATGCTATTACTTTCACAAGTTCATGTGGATAGGGTATGTTGGGACTTGTCCCATTGATTGGCATACCATATTTTATGAGTTCATTGATGTATAGATTGGTATGAATGTACATGATTTGGAAGTAATATGATTGGGCATAGTTTTTCTAGCCAATTTGTTGGCATAAATCTTCACTAGTTACTTGTCATAATATTATCACTAGCCATGCCAATTACGACGTAAATACATTATCATAATCTATCATGCTAAACAATCAAACTTTTAACCATAGATTAGCATATGAGAAAGTTCAATGAATACTTATAACAATTTCATCTTCTCTAACACAAGTAGACATTACACACTTTAACGTTCATGTAGATAACACCCAAAGTATATGGATCTAACATGTAGGTTTCAATGAAAATAAATTCATCAAAACATATACTTAATAATAATTTGACACCACATACCAGTAACATGCTCGAAATTCACATCATATAACTTGCAAGAATCGGAAATTGAGAGAACTAGGGAGATGAACATGTGATTCATTAGGAACAACCCTAATTTCGATATTCTTGATTGCAAAAACGTTTGAAAAAACTCTTGGAGAAATAATTCAAGGAAACAAAACCCATACCATATGTAGAATTGAATCTACAAATATCACCTTGCACAAAGCCCTTGAAAGCATACCTTGAAGTCACCTAATAGAACCTTTATCTTTCAATGTTTTTGCTTGGTGCCTTTGAGTCGCGCTTCTAAGTGAATGATCGTGGGTTTTAGGTATTAGGAACTGATTCTGAATAATTAAACTTTAGACTAATTAAATTAATTAATAAATCAGTCAGCTAATTTACTAAAACGCCCCTCATCGATTGACTTGAATTAGAAGAACACTTAAATGAACCGAAATCTTGAAATTGCTTAGTGATTTTGGCTTTGAACAATTAAATTGATAATTTAATTGATAAGGTAACCTAGGGTAATTAATAAAGTACCCCTAAGTTTTTAGGACCATAACCAACCCTTTGGACCATCCTAGGTTAGGTAAAAGGATATTACTTAGTGAGTTACTTATCTAGTGTAAGGATTTCGGTTATCCCATTTAATTAATTAATTAAGTTTTTAATTTAATTAATTAGGTGAACTATGGTAATTACTAAAGCACACGTCAATCTTTAGGACCATAACTAACCCTTTGGACTATCCTAGGTTAGGTAATAGGATGTTTCTTACGTACTTACTTGTCTACTATAAGGATTTCGGTTTTACCAATTAAATTAATTAATTATGTTTCTAATTTAATCAATTAGGTGACGTAGGGTAATTACTAAAGTACCCTTAAGTCGTTAGACCACAACTAATCCCTTGGACCATTCTAGGTTAGGTACTAGGATGTTTCTTGAACTAGTTACTAGGTTAGTGTAACCCGGTTTTGTCTCAGGTTGTCGGGTCCCTTGGTTAGTTTATTTATGTTAGTAATAGGTTAGTTATCTAGTTTGATAAGTTAGTTAAATCCTAGAGTATTCTAGGAAGCTCAGACCCACATGGCTTGACCCCCACATGTGTGCCTGCCCCTAACCGTCCTAACCACCCTATCGAATTCTTGCACACATGGGTTTCCATTGTGTTTGCACATGTGTTGTTGCTCATTTATTGTTGTGTGAACTTTCCTAACTAACTATTCTTGGGGGTTCATTTGTAATGTTTACTTATTTTCCAAAGGATCCTTACTCTGTATTTGGGCACTGCTTAATATACATGCCATTTTTATTGGTCATGTGCTATTGGGCCTAGGCTTGACACTTAGATGCCTCGCACCTAATGGGAAAATACTAAAAAACATTTGTTTTTAGCATAGGGTCTTCATTGTAGGTACATTTCTTGGAAAAACTTTTTAATACATAGAAAATTGGCTAACACACTTTAAGCCAATATTTTCTAATATGCCCAATATTTCTAAATATTTGGCATTGGGATGTCTATTTACCCCCAATACCTATTCTTTGAAACTTAATAGGATCTTCACAAGACGGGTATATTTTTTGAAAGGTTACAGTATCCCCCACTTAGGAACATTCGTCTTCGAATGACATGATATATCATTTTAAATCAAAGAGGGTAAATTTCGAAAACACATTAACATACTTGAAATTTTACTTTTTGTGAATTCTTATTCACACTTACTCTGGATGATGCATCTTACTCAAGCTTTTCTGAAGCTTCATACTTGAGATTGAGGAATTTCTTTTTCAATCACACTTACCTTAATGCACATCACAACTCATTCAACACAAAAATTATGTTTATGCTATATAAAAATAGCAACAGGAATGCAAACATGAACTCATTTTAAATCATATAGTGCATAAGACACACGATTATGGACTCATAGCATCAAATAAACTAATGCAATAATAACTCAGAGTTTCTTAAACAAAAGTAGGCTTAGGAAGAGTATGTATAACATCAAGAACTGAACAATTGAGGGTAACATGATCTCAATCGACTAGTTAAGATCTCCAGTCTTAACGTGTTTTGCCTTAACCTGTTGGCAATTTGGGCACTCCTCCACAACTTATAAATATCTCACATCAAACATTCAAACCAACAGATCTCCTTGAGATCATGATGCATCTTGAAACTCATTCACTATGGACACAGAGTCTATGGAAGCAACTTCATGTTCTAAGTCATATACTCTGACTAAGTGGTATAAATACCCCTTAGATGACATCTATTGTCTTTAAGATGGGAAACTATTTGTCCTGTTTGGATTTGAACTACGCCCTTCCAATTCCAATTCTAACTCATTAGGAAACAAAAACCTTATTACCCTGTTTCGACAGCCTATGACAGCATAACACCTATGGAGCCAATCCATACCAAAAATTATATCAAAGTCAAGCATGATTTATTCTATTAGGTCAGGATAAGTAACTATATCAAGAACATTTATTGGGAAAATCCCTATTTTTTCTTTCATCTCTAATGTTGTCTCTTATGGGAGTACATACTAGAAAAGGTTCATGCGAGATCTCAGGAAGCAAGCCAAATTTACTAGTTACTAAAGGAGTAAAAAAAGGCAAGGTGAATCCTGGATCTAACAATGCATAACCAGGAAGAGAAAAGACATTCAAGGTACTAGTGACCACATAAGCTGAGTTCTCCTGCTCCTCTCTACCTTTCATAGCATAGATACTAAATCTTGTTCCTTATACCAACTCGCCCCTCTCAACATCCTCGTAAAATCTCTTAGTCTGCTAGCCATGGTGCTAGTATATGGGTTCTCCATGGGAGTACCCTCTGTAGTGGTCTGGGCTGTGATAGCCGTGCCTGAGCAGTGATGGGTTGGGTCATATGAACCAATGTTGCTCTAACTTCTCCATCCTTCAACATAGTTGGGTTGACATACACACTTGCACTCCAGCAGCTGGGGCTTGAGGAGGATCTTGGTTGATGCTAGAATGACACAAAATGTCAAAGCCCTACACAACATGATAAAGATAAGAAGTAGGGAATATTCTTAACATAACTTAGTCTCTATGTCGCACAACCATAAGGTAAAAACAATGTAACGTTGTTTTTTTGAGCTTTAGTTCCTAGGTAATTAACCTCATTCTCTAATACCAAGTTTGTCACACCTGGATTCAAGATTCCGAACACAACTAACATTGTTAACCTCTTAGAATTTGCAGAAAGCCTCTACTTAGCTTTCATCACATTCATATACTTACATTTGCAGAAAATTTAGAACTTTTAAAACAGAAGGAAATATACATAGACTTCATATATTTTATACATAGAATTAATATTCTACTAAGCTCAAATTAAAACAACCATCTACAATTGATGAATCAATTCAAAGCAAAAGATCAATATAAAATGTAATAGTTTGCTGAAACGGCCTTAATACAATGCTTTGAAATAAATGTATAAAAAGAAACACTGCGGACAACATCCACTATCTATGTCGTGTAGCATCCTAGAACATCAAAAGGACCTACAAAAGTCTAGAGATCGACAATCCAAACAACTTCGATAAGTCTTTAACCTTATCTATGACCTGCACCTATAAAGATAATAATAGTATAGGGTTAGTACACAGTTGTAATAACTATGTGTGTATGCACACATACACATAAGGACTATGCATAATCAAGGAAAGCTTTTCTTATAAATACATGTCATTTCTGGAAAGTGAAGTCACTAGACTTACCTGATTCGTTGTATATGGATTATGTTATGAATATGAAATATTTTAGTGCATTCAAACAAGATTACTCAATTTCTATATGAACATAATACATTAGAATCATGAGCATAATTTTAAAACAAGTAGAGTGAAGATTTTAAATTTTGATCTCCCCTAACCCGAGAGCTCCCTTTTCATACTTAGTTTATTTTTTAGTGGTTTTCTTCTTCTTGTTGTGTAATTCAATGATCTTCTTTGATCCTATGTTTTACTTACAAGCGCAATGATTCATTGTAGTTTCATACCTTCGATGAATCAAGTAAGTTAGCTGAAGGACTAAGGAAATGATTTAACTACAAATTGGCATGAGATCTTAATAAGCCAATCTTTATTGGTTATTCCTATATGTGTTTAGTTGCATAATATAAGAAATCATTTTAAGAAAATCTTTTTTCTCTATGATAATTTTCATAATAATAGAAGTTGTTACAAGCGAATCTTATATGGCTTTGATCAATTTTATAAAAAAAGAAGTCATTATTGGCTATTCCCATTATTTACTGAAAACTTCATTCGTATCAAACACTGACGATTGATATTATCAAGGTGTTACTTTCTTAGGTCACTTTGAACATAACTCTCTTCTTCTTTCTTTCTTGTTTTCTTAAGGACATCTTCAAAATTAAGTTCATGCGAGATAACATGACATTTAGTGTCTGCCCCACACCAAAAAAGGGGTGATTGACTGATCAAAATGAATCTAAATCATGTTAGCTAACATGAAATCCAGTGTCTGCCCCACACTGAAAAGGGGGGGTCACCGGCTAAAGTGAAACCAAGTTCAGTGTTCTCCCACACGTAAAAGAGGTGGTTCACAGCTAAAGTGAACCGAATAATTTCTTTGAGCATTTAAACGACATATATCATGTGAGCTAAGCATGAAATCCTGTGTCTGCCCCACACCGAAGAGCGGTCGTCACACCGGCCAAAGTGAAATCGTATCATACCTAGCTTGCTTACGTGGAATCCATTTGCTTGTTCCTATGCTGGAAACATACTTCGAAGACTAGGAGATATGCGGAGACTAGTTATCTTCCTTGGTGGTAGCCTATATCATGAGGCTTACATGTGCTGGAACAAGCTCATTTCTAGTGTATTGGTTCTTTGGTAAACTTCTTATTCTTTACATCTTTAAGAGTTTACTCAAACATTATGTTGGATAAGCGGTCTTCCCTTTCTTTATGTTGATGAAATGTGAATTTAACCTGACATTATCATCTTGGTGTTAATGAGACTTGTATTACAATTATTAACACCCTCTTATGTGAGTATCTTTAACATAATTGTCTAGGTGTGAGAGAGGCTTGTCTCACTTCTTTTAATACCTTATTCTTGTCACTTTCATAATTGTTAAACTTTAAATTATGTTATTACTCACCTTATATTGTTCAATGTCATTTGGTAGCTTTATACCACTCTTTATGAATGTTATAAACTTTGTTCAATGTACTTACTTATATTTGTAGTTCATTTGGAAAGGGTATGTTGGGACTTGTCCTGATAATTGGCATACCCTTGGTTATGAATTCAATGAGTTACATTTGTCATGCTTAATTTAATATGGCTTAGTCATTGACCAATTCTAATACATATTTGTTAAATAATGTTGTAGGCCAATTTATTGGCATAAGCAAAACTTTAACTAAACACTTGAACACTTAACCTTTGAATAACTTATAAGAACAATTAAATTCTTAACTTTTCAAAGCTATGAAGTTTAATTGCCATTGTATATTCATTTACTAGATTTGATTCTTTATGAAAGTGATAACTACTTATTCAATGTTGTTACGATCACAAGTTCGTGTGGATAGGGTATGTTGAGACTTGTATCATTGACAAAAATACCCTATTTTATTATTTAATTGATGTAGATATTAGTATGACTATACATGATTTGGAAGTAATATTATTGGCCATAGTTTTGCTAGGCAATTTGTTGGCATAAATCACAATTTCAGTAGTTACTTGTCATAACTTTATCACTAGCCATGCTAATTCCTTCATAAATACATTTTTAATTATCTATAATGTTAAACAATCCAAATTTTACATTTACATTATCATATGAGACAATTTAATGAAAATTTATAAGAATTTCATCTTTTCGAACAGAAGTAGGCATTACAACACTTTAACGTTCATGTAGATAACACCCTAAGTATGCGGATCTAACATGTAGGTTTCATTGGATAATAAAATAATGGAAACATACACATAATAGTCAGTTAAGACCACGTACAAACAACATGATCTAAATTCACATAATACAACTTGCAAGAATCGAAAATCGGGACAACTAGGGAGATGAACAATCGATTCATTGAGAACAACCCTGATTTCGATATTCCTAATTGCAAGAAGGTTTGAAAAGATTCTTAGAGAAATATTTCGTGGATATAAAACCCATAGCTAATGTAGAATTGAATCTACAAAGATCACCTTGCACGAAGCCCTTGAAGGATACCATGAAATCGCCTCAGAGAACCTTTGTCTTTCTACATTTTTGCTTGCTGCCTTTGAGTTCCGTTTGTAAGTGAATAATCGTGGTTTTAAGTCTAAGGAAATTATGTTAAATAATTCAACTTTATACTAATTAAGTTAATTAATAAACCAATTAGTTAATTTACTTAAACACCCCTCCTAGATTGACTAGAATTAGAAGAACACTTGACTTAACCGAAATCTGGGAATTGCATAGTGGTTTTGGTTTTGACTATTTAAATTAATTAATTAAATTTAGAATTTAATTAATTAGTTAACCTATGGTAATTAATAAAGTATCCCTAAGTTTTTAGGACCATTACCAACCCTTTGGAACATCCTAGGTTAGGTACTAGGATGTTTCTTAGTTATTTACTTGTCTAGTGTAAGGATTTCAACTTTCCCATTTGCATTATTAAGTAAGTTTCTAATTTAATTAATTATGTGACCTACGGTAATTAGTAAAGTACCCTTAAGTGTTTAGGACCATAACTAACCCTTTGGATCATCTTAGGTTAGGTACTACAATGTTTCTTAGTTAGTTACTTGTCTAGTGTAAGGATTTCGTATTGAACATTAAAATTAATTAAATAAGTTGCTAATTTAATTAATTAGGTGACCTAGGGTAATTAATAAAGTACCCTTAAGTCTTTTGTACCATAACTAACTCTTTGGACCATCATAGGTTAGTCACTAGGATGTTTCTTGAACTAGTTACTAGGTTAGTGTAACCCAGTTGTGTATCAGGTTGTCGGGTCCCTTGATTAGTTACATAAGTGAGATCCTAGAGTTTTTATTAGGAATATAATCCCTACATGACTTGGACCCCACATGTGCGCCTTTCCCTAGCCGCATTAACCCCCGTAACCAAATTCTTGCACATGTGTTGTTGCTCATATATTTTTATGTGTACTTCCCTAACTAATTATTCTTTCGGTTTAATTTGGAATTTTTACTTATGGTCCCAAATATCCTCACTATGTCCATGGGAACTTCTTAATCTACATGCCCATTTCAATTGGTCATGTGCTATTTTTCCTAGGCTTGACACTTGGATACCTCGCACCCATTGTGCAAATACTAGAAAATATATGTTTTTAGATTAGGGTCTTTATTGCAAGTACATTTCTTGCAGAAGCTTGTTAATACATATAAAATTGAATAACACCCTTTAAGCCAATATTTTTTAATATGCCCAATATTTCTAAATGTTAGGCATTGGGATGCCTATTTACCCCCAATGCCTATTCTTTAAAAGTTAATAGGCTCTTCACTAGATAAGTATATTTTTCTGGAATGTTACAAACACGTTGATATTTACGTAGACGTTGACATTAACATTGACTTTCATGCTTATATTGACGTTTACATTAATGTTAAAGTTGAATTTAACATTCACATTTACTTTGATAATCATGTTAACATTAATGTTGGAGTACACATGAAGTTCAAGTTTATGTTGACATTGACGTTGAAGTTGATGTTCATGTTGACATTTATATCGATGTGCACGATCACATAGATGTTTACATAGACATTCACATTGAAATTGACCTTCATGTTAATGTTGACATTCACGTTGACGTTCACATTTACGTTGATGTTCACATTTGATGTTCATGTCGACATTGAAATTCACGTTAACATTCACGTTGATGTTCACGTTTGCATTGATGTTTATGTTATCGTTCACATTGTTGTTGACATTGACGTTCACACTGATGTTTACATTTAAATTGATGTTGACGTTCACATTGATATTGACATTCACATTAACGTTTACATTAAGATTCACGTTGACATTCACTTTTATGCTGATGTTGACACTAACTATGAAGTTCATGTTCACGTTTACGTTTATGTTGACATTTATGTTGACATGGATATTAGTGTTGACTTTCATGTTTATATTAACATTTACATTCACATTGACAATCAAGTTTGCGTTTACCAAAATATTGATGTTTATATTGACGTTGACATTAACCTTGACGTTCATGTTGACATTGAAGTTTTTGTTGACACTAACATTAACAATAACGTTAACATTGATGTTGACGTGTACATTGACGTTAACATTGATGATGATGTTGATGTTCACTTTTATGTTCACGTATATGTTATTATGATGTTTATGTTCATATTGATGTTGTAGTTGATGTTCATATTGACATTAAGGTTGACGTTTTCGCTAGCATTCACGTTTACATTGATGTTTGTATTAACATTCACGTTGACATTAATGTTGACGATCACATTCACGTTGATGTTTATGTTGACGTTCACATTTATTTTCATGTTGATGTTTACGTTGATGTTGACGTTTACGTTGACGCTAATGTTTACATTTATGTTGATATTCATATTTATCCTAACATTTGCATTGACGTCTGTGTTAACGTTCACATTGATGTTGACGTTCACATTCACGCTGACATTTATGGCTATGTTATTAATGAGCTTGACATTAACGTTCACTTTGATGTTGGCGTTGACGTTAATATTGATATTCACATTCACATTGATGTCTACGTTGACTTTCACGTTGATTTTCATGTTAACATTCATATTGACGTTCACGTTGACATTAACAGTGACATTGAAATTGACATTGATGTTGACTTTGATGTTAATGTTGATGTCCTTTATATTGTTCACGTTCACATTTACGTTGACATTGACGTTCACACTAACTTTCCAGTTGACATTTACGTTTATATTCCTATTGAAGTTCATACATAAGTTCATGCTTACATTAACGTTAACGTTAATGTTAACATTCACATTAACGTTAATTTTTCTGTTGACATTTATATTTATATTGATGTTGATGATCACATTCACATTTATCATGACATTGACATTTATATGGACGTTGACATTAACATTGACGTTGATGTTCATAATAATGTTTACATTGATATTGACGTTCATACTGACGTTGACATTTATGTTGATGTTGAGATAAACGTTCACGTTAACTTTGATATTGACGTTTACATTTACGTTTATATTCACGTTGATGTTGATGTTCACATTAATATTTATGTTCATGTTGACATTTATTTTTACGTTGTTATTTACGTTGATGATGACGATAAGTTTTGCATTTACCAAATTTTTGACATTACATGGATGTTGATGTTTATGTTGACATTGACATTGCTGTTCATGTTGATATTAACATTTACATTGATGCTGAAGTTGACTTTAGCATTCACGTTTACATTGACGTTATTGTTGAAGTTGATGTTTACATTCACATTTACTTTGACAATCACATTGGAGTGACGTTTGTATACATGTGATATTCACGTTTACGTTGATATTGACATTCACATTCACGTTGATATTTATATAGACGTTCATGTTCATGTTGATGTTAACATTCATGTTCACATAAATATTGACGTAGACGTTGACATTGACGTTCATGTTCATGTTGACATTCACATTGACATTGACATTCACGTTGAAGTTTACATTGACGTTCACGTTGACATTGACATTCATGTTAACTTTCACGTCAATATTCACATTGACATTCACGTTAACATTCATGTTGACGCTAGCGTTCACATTTATGTTGACATTCATATTTACATTGATGTTTACATTAACCTTGACAATAACGTTCACATTGATGTTTATGTTGATGTTTATATTTATATTTGTGTTGATGTTTACGTTGATGTTCACATTGATGGTGATGTATACATTCACGTTAACGTTGATGTCACATTGATGTTTATGTTTACATTGACGTTCATGTTTACATTGACGTTTATATTTACATTGACGTTTACATTCACGTTAACATTGATGTTGAACTTGACATTCATGTTAACGTTTACGTTCAAGTTCACGTTAACATTGATATTGACATTGACATTCATGCTGACATTGACATTGACGTTCATGTTGATGTTGATGTTGATGTCAATGTTGATGTTGACATCAACGTTGATGTTGACGTTCAAATTTAATGTTCACATTGACGTTGATTTTTAACATTTATATTCATATTTACATTGATGACAATTTAGATATTGACATTGTCATTGATGTTGTCATTGACTTTGACATTAACATTGACGTTGGTGATGATGTTAGGTTCACATTAACGTTGACATTAATGTTGATGTTCACATTGATATTGACATTAACATTCACGTTGATGTTTACATTCACGTTTAGTCTGAGGTTTACATTTACATTTTAAGTTCACGTTTAAAATTACAATTGATGTTGACGTTCACACTGATGGTTATATTTATGTTGATACTGATGTTATATTGATGTTCACATTCATGTTACTGTTGACGTTGACATCCATATTTTCATTGATGTTTTTGTTCACGTTTATGTTGACATTGATGACACGTTCACATTTACGTTGACATTGTCATTGATGTTGATGTACACATTGACGTTTATTTTTGCATAAATATTTACATTTTTGTTAATGTTCTCGTTGATGTTGATATTGACGTTGATGTTCATGCTGATGTTCATATTGATCTTGACGATGGCATTGACTTTGGTGATGAGATTGTCATAGACATTGACATTGATGTTCAGTTGACTTTGATGTTTACATTGACGTTTACATTGACGTTGACATTGACGTTCACATTGACATTTGTGTTGATGTTGACGTTTACATTTATTTTGATGTTTACGTTTATGTTGACTTTCAAATTGACGTTGACATTAAAATTTGTGTTAATGTTCACTATAACATTTACGTTTACACTGACGTTGATGTTTATATTGATATTCATATTGACATTCACGGTTACATTGATGTTTAAGTTATCTTTCACATTGACATTAACGTTAATGTTCACGTTGACGTTCACGTTCACATTACGTTCATGTTAATGTTCATATGGACGTTCATGTTCATGTTGACATTCGCGGTGATATTTACTTTGGCGTTCATATTGATGTTGATGTTACTGCTCACGTTGACATTCACTTTGACGTTGCGGTTGATGGTCACGTTCACGCTGATGTTCATATTAACATTCATGTTGACATTGATGTTGAAGTTCACGTTGATGTTTATGTTGACGTTCACATTTACGTTTAATATTTATGTTGACGTTCACGTTTATGCTGAAGTTTATTTTGCTGTTGATATTTACGTTCAGGTTGACATTGACATTAACGTTTATGTTCATGTTGACAGTTACGTTGTTTTTCACATTGACGTTCAGATTAATGTTTATGTTGACGTTCACATTGACATTAACGTTGGCATTGACGTTCACTTTGATGTTGATGTTGAAATTTATGTTGACATTCACGTAGAACATTTCGTTGAAGTTGACATTCACGTTCATATTTACGTTGATGTTGACATTCACATTCACATTCATGTGAACGTTAACATTCGTGTTGACATTGAAATTCACGCTGACATTTTCTTTTATTTTCCCATTGACTTTTAAAAATATGTTCACATTTATGTTAATGTTAAGGTTATACGTTAACATTCAGGTTTATGTTGACGTTCACATTGATGTTAATGTTGACATATAGTATAACGTTCACATTCATATTGAAATTCACACTGATATTGACATTGACGTTGACGTTTATATTTATGTTGATGTTTATGTTTATGTTGACGTTCACTCTAATGTTTACGTGTATGTTGATGTTAACATTTATGTTGACGTTTACGTTGATGTTCATATTAACATTGATATGGATGTGGATGTTTATACTATCATTTATATTTACATTGACGTTACATTAATGTTCATGTTAACGTTCACATTGACATTCATTTTTATGCTGATGTTACATTTACGTTTACATTTATGTTGACAGTCAAATTCATGTTTACCAATATGTTGATGTTTACGTTGACGTTTATGCTGATTGTTGTTTAATTGATACTGATGTTGACTTTAACATTCACGTTAATATTTACGTTCATGTTGATGTTGATGTTTACATTCATATTTACATTGACGATCACGTTGATGTTGACACTCTTGTTGATGTTTACATTTACGTTGGTGTACACATTGACGTTTACATTTACATTGACATTGACATTGATGTTGATGTGTACGTGGATATTGACGTTGATGCTGACGTTCATATTAACGTTTACATTGATGTGGAAATTCATACTAACGTTGAAATTAATATTGACGTTGACGTTCACATTGAAATTCACATTGATGTTCATATTTATATTTATATTCACGTTCACATTCATAATGATGTTGATGTTCACGTTGACATTGATGTTTATGTTGACATTTATGTTTATCTTCGTATTGATGTTGAGAATAACTTTTGCATTTACCAACACGTTAACGTTTACATGGATATTGACGTTGACATTGACATTGATGTTCATGCAGATATTTACACTTATGTTGATGTTGACATTAACTTTAACATTCACGTTGATGTTGACATTGATGTTGATATTCTTGTTGAAGTTGACGTTGACATTTATGTTAATATTTACTTTGATGATCACGTTAATGTTGAGGTTTACATTGAAGTTGGTGTAAACATGACGTTAACGTTCACGTTGATTTTCATGACCGAAGTCTAGACTCTAAATGAGACCAATGTCGTTGAACTCTCAGAGGTTGCAGACAAGCCTACTTACGTCATTCTTACTTCGTTTAGGTTAATTTTAGAGGAAAATTTGAAACTTTTTATTTCTTAAAATACATACTAATCAATATATTAGATTCATAATTGTTCACCATCAACCATCTAACCTTAATATCATTAAATAAAGGAAATAGTTTAATATAGCATTACATGTATACTTACAAAAATGACACCGTTACATGTCTGAACAAAAGCGAAAAGAAACGCTAGTTGAACATACTCCTCTAGATCAATCCTATAACTAAACTAGAATATAATGGGCAAGCATCCTTGAAAGCATGAAGGCCTACCAAGTCCAAAAGAAGGCTCCACGTCCGGATTGTTTCAACGTCAACCAGTAGCTCTAGCGTCCACCTGCACCTAAAATTGCATAGTCGTATAGGGTTAGTAAATACATGTACTAAGTATTGGTATATGCAAGCACACACCAAGGACATGAATGAGTAAGAATAGCTCTTTCCTAACCACATGGTTATGGAAAATCAAGTCAGTAGACTTTCCAAATTGGTATTAGGAAATTTAGTGAGCTTTCTAAATTTGGATTAGGAAAGTGAGGGAACTTTCCAAATTTGGATTAGGAAACTCATGCCATGAGACTAACATGCATAATCATACTTATCATTTTGCACACAGCACACAACATCGTACACATAGAACATATCGTAATTCATATAACACATAACGATGTTCAAATCATTTATTTTTATGTCATGAGACCTTGGAATCATGAACTTGACATTAAGACTTCCCAAAATGAGGGCTCAACATATTGGACCTCACCTAGGACTTCTGCTTTAGCAAACACAAAGTCTGCTTATTTCATTGATATGTACTTCTTTTCATTTCATTCATGGGCCTGTGTAAACACCACCTATACCTACGATGTAGTTTAAGACTTTCATCGAATTTATTGTGCAATAACCTAGAATGACCTTATATCATTACTTGAGTCTAAATCGCTTCTTGATTATCCTATCTTAACACCTTTGGTAACATTATTTATTATGAGCATCATCTGAGATGGCCTTATTTATTCATTGGGAAAATGAACTTTAACCGACATAAATCATGTGAAAATCATGAAATCTAGTTTCATTAAGCCCCACACTGAAAAAGAGGGGGAATCACCGGCCAAAGTTACCCAAAACATGCTAGCATACATGGGAATTGAACCCCGCCAGATCCATATATTGGCAGTATAGGTTATAAGACTAGGAGATATAAGGAGACCCATACCCGACATGCCGGACAATCTCATATCATATGAGTTACGTGAACCTCCGCGCTTCCCGATAAAAGGCATCACCGCTCATACCTAGTCTATCAGTGCTCAGTATAATTTTCCATTACATTCAACTCATACGTCATGGAAGTTGGCTTCTATTATAAGGTCATCATAGATCAATAAATTATTTCTCATATCATCATTAGTATTAAGTGTGTTAATCTAATACTTTCATTAGAGTGTTCATAGAGACTGATCTCTTCATTAAATTTACACTCTCATAGGTGAGTGCATTTTGGTGACATTTTCTTAGGCTCATTTGAGATCACTCTCATATTTTACATAAGCCTTATATCATTTTGTCACCACATTAATAAACATTAACAAATTTGCTCTTCATAATTACTCACCCCTTTTTACGTGACTGTTCATTTCATCATATGCCAATACACATGGCCATTTGTGTGTTTCACATTCATACTTAACCCTTATAGAGTTTCATCATTTCATTACATAATAATAATTTCATCGTATGATAATGCACTTGGCCATTTAGTGTGTTTTACACTCATACTTAACCCTTCTAGGGTTACATCATTTCACTACATACATCTTAGGTTCACTTATTTTTAAACGTATGCTAGACTTATGGGTCTATATATCAAGCCATGAGGCTTCATTAATAGTTTGCTTATGTGATTTATACCTTCCTAAGATTACGTAGTACAAGACTTATGCATCTTGTATGTATGCCAAGATCTCAATTTCGATCTAAGTAAGCAACATTATTCTTGACGATTTGAATCACGTATGACTTATGCATCTATACGGAATTTGGGCAAGGGAACCCAATTTTGAATCCCTTAAACAACACTTACATTTTTTTCATTTATTGTATTTTTGTCAACATGACATTGGGACCCTAGATTGAGCCTCAACATCAACATTACCTCTGTATTTTTTCTCCTTTGAATTACCTCTTACTTAGCCGAGGGGTTCTGGGATCAAACCCCCACAACCCCTTTTATTTTATTTTTTTAATCTATTTCTCCTTGTCTATTTTTATTTGACTATGAGGTTGTGGGATCAAACCCTCACATCCTGTCTTTATTTTTCATTTATTCTTCTCCTTAAATTTGCCTAAGAGGTCGTGGTTTCTGTTCCCAAATGCCTCCCCCTTTATTTTTATTTTATTCTCCTCCTTACATCTTTCTAAGAGGTCGTATGTTCGATTACCACACGCCTCCCCCTTTATTTTTCTTTTATTTACCTCCTTAATCTGCCTAAGAGGTCTTGGGTTCGATTCCCGCATGCCTCCCCCTTTAGTTTTCTTGTATTCTCCTCCCTAATATGCCTAAGAGATCGTGGGTTCCATTGCACACCTCCCCCTTTAGTTTTCTTGTATTCTCCTCCTTAAATATGATTGAGAGGTGGTGTGTTTGAATCCCACTCCTCTCATTTCTTATTTTTTTCTTTTAAGTTACATTTTCCAGCCAATTCCATGGTGCGAATCCCCTTCAACACATTTGTTTTTACTTCTTTAGTTTCATGGTTTTTAACATGGTGAGGTCACGGGTTCAATCCTCCATGACCTGAATTGTTTTGATTCATTTTTTTCATCATTTTGAACCCTCTTTGCGGATCGAAATGCATCACTAGAAGCTGGAAATTTTCTTTTAATTTTTCAGCATTCTTTCATTAAGTTACACCTCAGTTCTTAGGGGAATTTTGTGGTGCATTTAGAACGTTTTAGGTGCATATCAATGGATTCGTTTAGTCAAGATCTTATCTCTCAAATCAGCTACATTTCAACTAATATGAACATCACATTTACATAAACATGTGTACATGAAATATAAAGAACTATCATGTCAGTTTAAGTCCTAAACCATGAACAATAGCCACGACAACATACATACACACGTAGTTACATTTTTGGAAACATCAACATAATTCACATAATTCCAAACATCCATATAAACACATAATCATCACAAAAACACGTTTAATCCCTAGTTTTCTACCAGCAAAAATAACCAACCTATAATTCAATGGGAGCTAGTGAAAGGGACATGCGACAGGGAACAATCCTAATTTTTGGAATAGATTCGTTTGAACCTTAGGGGATCTCTTGGGAATGGGAAATAGAGAAAAGAGAATCCTTATCTTTTTGACATTAAACTCTTGACATTCTGCCCAAAAACTTCAACCAAGAACACGTCTATGCCTCCTCAATATCAACTCCACTTGAATGACAACCTCCCTTAGCCTCATGTGCGATTAACGTTTGTTTTCTTGTGATTTTGTGTGATTTATTCAAGTGTGAATAACTTGGGTTATTTTTCTGCTTTTGTGCCTTATTTTGGCGTAAAAAATATGTGAGAACTAATAAGCGAGATTGAGCGTGCGAGTGGAGTGATAAACGTGAGAGAGTGGGAGGTTTAGCGGGCTTATGAGTCTGGTTTTATGACTTAGTCAATAAGGTTTTGTTTATTTAATAAAAATCAGACTTTTATTTTTTTAAATCAGAAAATTAATATTAATTATTAATTAATAATTAATTATATTAATTCAATAGATTAAAAAAATCACTTTAATTAATTGCTTCAACTTAGGTTCGAACCCGGGTGGAGAAAGACTTCACTTCAAGAGCTTAGTTTCGGCCCTCTATTCCCAAATTACCCATCCACCTTATTAATTTAATAATTAATTATATATTAAGGGTAATTATGATACAACCCTTATCCTGGAAAAAGTCCATTTTACCCCTAGATCCTCCAAACCTAAGATTTTCCCTTTTTAAGTCCGATAAAGAATCATACGAGTAAATATTCATATTCGCGAGCCATAAATGGTTGTAAACAAACTTTCCATGATAAGCTAACTCCCCAAGTTAGTTGTCTTGGATGTAGCAAGGATTTTTTGGTCTGGTTCTACGTGCATCAATTCGTGTGAACCTTGGTCTAATCATAGGCATTCTTGACACATTAAGCATTCTTATCTAATCCTTTTTTAGGGTTGTTACATTATCCCCCCCCCTTAGGAACATTCGTCCCCAAATGACACTAATCTTTACTAATAATAAGTAAGTCATCTATAGAATGTATGCACATAGAGGTACTTCAATACTCCCCATTAGTGAAAATCAGATTCACATATTAACATGATGGTGCATATTCTTGAAACCTACTAGTAGCTTCACATTAATAGACTAAGGAACTCTTTCCTAAACTAGTCTCAATAAATCATACAACATAAGTAAACATGTAACTCATACAAATCAACAACCAACATAATTTCTCAAGCATATTTACCTCATACTAGTGCATAAACTCCAAACATAGTAAAATACCTGAAGGACTAATTAATTCTACTCACCCGAGACTTCACTAGAGGTGCCTTCCCTTGCACCCCTAGACTTGAGTGCGAAGAACCGTTGACTCTTTGGATCCTCTTCACTAGGACCATTAAACATAACCCTCTCCTTCCCTTGTTCTTGACTTATAAAAATCGTATAATCCATCACCATGTGACCTGGTTTGGCACAACTGTAACAAGTGTTAGTTCTCATAATACACCGTCCTCCATATAATTTTCCACACTTCCTTCAAGGTGGTCTCTCCTAAGGTGTATCTACTTCATTGTTTCTCTTAACTCTGGAATCGAAATTACTATTATAGCGACCCTTTGATGAACTTGACTCCCCTTGGTGGGAGAGTCCCTTTATAAACCTGGGCTTATTTCTTATTTCAGTTCTACTCTTCCTTGAAAAATTCTCCTCATCTTGTTTATACATTTTCATTGCCCTAGTGTGATTCCTCTTCCTACTTTTTTTTCCACTTGTTGGACATGTACCATAAGCCTGGAAAGGTCCATGCTATCATGCATCATAGTTTCCCTACACTCCTCCTCGAGATCCTCAATAATCCTAGATCCTGTGTAAATGGGAGGATTCATCCTCATGAAGTCCCTTAATATGTTAGACATGGTGCTGGCAGGTGGGTTCTCCTTGGGAACACCTTGTTGGTCCGCTTGGGCTGTCATAGCCTGAGTTTGTAAAGTGATGGCTTGGGACACCCGTACCAAGGATGTACGCACTTCTCCATTTTCCAATCCAGTTGGGTTAACAGGCATCTCCATTACAACAGCTGGGGCCTAGGGAAGAACTTGATTTACCCTAGTACTTGCTCCTCCAATCACTCCGCCTGTGTTTCTCCTAGTATTCAGGTTTCTGAATATCAAGAGTTAATGTTAGATACTCTCTTAACACCAAGAAATTCAACATTAGAGAAGGCACGATAATATTAGAAGAAGGTAAATTTTCTACGCATCATGTAGTCTCTAATCGAGGATAGTGGTACACTTCACTATCATGACTTAGAAACTACTCAATGTTGTTAATGTAAACTTATTATCCTCAGAATTTAACCTAGCGCTCTGATACAAACTTTGTCACGATCAGAGTCTAGACCCTAGACGAGAGCGGCGTTGTTGACCTCTCAGAGGTCACAGACAAGCCTACTTACACCATTATTATTTCGTCTAGGTTAATTTTATCAGAAAATTTTGAAACTCTTTGTTTCTTAACATACATTCTAATCAATATATTTGATTCATAGTTGTTCACCATCATCCATCTAACATTAATATCATCAAAATGAAATAGTTTAATATAACATTTAATTTATACTTGCAAAAATGGCAGCAATACAATGTCTGAACAAAAGTTGAAAGGAACGCTAGTAGTACATACTCTGCTAGATCAATCCTATAACTAACCTAGAATATAATGGGCAAGCATCCTCGAAAGCATGAGGGCTGATACTATCCAGACGTGGAGCATTCATCCGAACATGGTAGGCCTTCATACTTTTGAGGATGCTTGTCAATTATATTCTAGCTTAGTTATAGGAATGAGCTAGTGGAGTATGATCCACTAGCGTTTATTTCCGCTTTTGTTCAAACACTGTATTGGTACAATTTTGGAAAGTATACATTAAACTCTATGTAAGACTATTTCTTTCGTTTGATGATCTTAATGTTAGATGGTTGATTGTGAACAATAATGAATATAATATAATGATTAGTATGTATGTTAAAGAATAAAAAGTTTCAAATTTTTTTCTAAAATTAACATAGACGAAGTAAGAATGACGTAATTAGGATTGTCTGTGACCTCTGAGAGGTCAACGACACCGGTCTCATCTGGGGTCTAGACTCTTTTCATGACAAAGTGGCACCTAACATTGTAGGGTTGTATAGGGTTAGTACACACTTGTACTAAGTATGGGTATATGCAAGCACACACCAAGTACATACATGAGTAAAAATAGCTCTTTCCTAACAAAATGGTTATGGAAAATCAAGTCAGTGGTCTTGCCAAAATGGTATTAGGAGAGTTAGTGAGCTTTACAAATTTATATTAGAAAAGTGAGTGAAGTTTCCAAATTTGGATTAGGAAATTCATGCCATTAAAGCAACATGCATCATCATACTTATCATGTTACACACAACACATAACATTGTACACATAGCACATATCATAATTCATATAACACAACGTTGTTCATATCATTTATTCGTATGCCATGAGACCTTGGAATCATGGACTTGACATTAAGACTTCCCAAAATGAGGGCTCAACATTTTGGACCTCAATTAGGATGTCTGGTTTAGCAAACACAAAGTCTGCTAATTTCATTCATATGTACTTCTTTTTATTTCATTCATGGGCTAGTGTACACAGCAACTATACCTAGGATGTAGTTTAAGAATTTCATCAAATTTATTGTGCAATGACTAATAATGACCTAATGTAATTACTTGAGTATAACTCACCTCTTGATTATCTTAGCATAACACCTTTGGTATCATTCATTTCATTATGTGTATCATTTGAGGCTGGCCTTATTCATTTATTGGGAATTTTAACTTTAACTGACATATATCATGTGAGCATCATGAAATCCAGTGTCATTTAACCCCATACCGGAGAGAGGTGGAATCATCAGCCAAAGTGACCCAAAATATGCTAGCATACATGGGAATTGAGCCCCGCCAGATCCCTATATTGACAATATAGGTTCGAAGACTAGGAGATATTAGGATACCATACCCGGCTTGCTAGACAGTCCCATCTCATGAGAGTTACGTGAACCTCCACCCTTCCCAAAAGAACCAATCACCTCTTACATCTAGTCTATCAGTGCTAAGTATAAAGCTCGATTACATGCAAATCATATGTCATGGAAGATGGCTTCTAGTATGAGGACATCATAGCTCAATAGATGATTTCTCATTTTATCATAAGTATTAAGTGTGTTAATCTCAATACTTTCATTAGAGTGTTCATAGATACTGGTATCTTCATTAACTTTGCACTGTCATAGGTGAGTACATTTTGGTAACATTTACTTAGGCTCATTTGAGATTGCTCTCATCTTTTACATTAGCCTAATATTATGTTGTCACCACATTCATCAACATTAGCACATTTGTTCTTCATAATTACTCACCCCTTTTTACCTGAATGTTCATTTCATCATATGCGAATGTATTTGGCAATTTTTGTCTTTTACAGTCTTACTTAACCCTTCTAGGTTTTCATCATTTCATTACATAATAATCATTTCATCGTATTCCTATGCACTTGGTCATTTAGTGTTTTTTACACTCGTACTTAACCCTTCTAGGGTAACATCATTCATTACATACATCTTAGGTTCACTTATTTTTACACGTATGCTAGACTTATGGGTCTATACATAAAAGTCATGACGCTTCATTCATAGTTCATTTAAGTGATTCATATCTTCCTAAGATTAAATGGTACAAGCGTTATACATGTTGTATGTATGACAACATCTCGATTTCAATCTTAGTAGGCAGCATTATTATTGAAGATTTAATTAACATATGACTTATCCATCTATACGTAATGTGGGAAAGGGAACCCAATTTTGAATCCCTTAGAGAATATTTACTTTTTTTTAATTTATTGTAGTTTGGTCACCATGACATTGGGACCTAGATCGAGCCCCAACATCAACGTTTCTTCTTTATTTTTTCTCCTTTGAATTACCTCTTACTTGGTTGACGGGTTGTGGGATCAAATTCCCACAACCCTTTTTTTAAATCTATTTCTCCTTGTCTACTTCGAGTTGACTATGAGGATGTGGGATCAAACCCCCACAACCTCTCTTTATTTTTCTTTTATTCTCCTCCTTAAATTTGCCTTAGATGTCGTGTGTTCAATTCCCACACGCCTCCCTCTATTTTTCTTTTATTCTTCTCCTTATTCTTCCTAAGAGGTCATGGGTTCGATTCCCACATGCCTTTCCTTTTATTTTCTTTTATTCAACTCCTTAATCTGCCTAATAGGTCGTGGGTTCGATTCCCCCCACCCCCCTTAGTTTTCTTTTATTCTCTTACTTAATTTTTTTGAAGAGGTCGTGGGTTCAATTTCCACACGCCTCCCCCTTTATTTTTATTTTATTCTCCTACTTAAATCTGATTAAGAGGTGGTGGGTTCGAATCCCACTCCTCTCATTTCTTATTTTTTCTTTTAAGTTACATTTTCCATCAAATACCATGGTTCAAATCCCCTTCACCACATTTGTTTTTATTTCTTTATTTTCATGGTTTTTAACATGGTGAGTTCACGGGTTCAATCCTCCATGACCTCATTTGTTTTAATTCACAGAAATTTATCACTAGAAGCTGGAAATTTTCTTTTAATTTTCCAGCATCCTTTCATCAAGTTACACCTTAGTTCTTAGGGGATTTCGAAGTGCATTTAGAACGTTTCAGGTGCGTCTTATGGATTCGTTTAGACAAGAGATTGATTATCCCTCAAATCAGCCACATTTCAATTTATATGAACATCACATTTACATCAACATGTGTACATGAAAGATAAAAAACTATCATGCCATTTCAAGTCCTAAACCATGAACAATATCCACAACAACACACATACACACGTAGTTATACTTTCGGAAACATCAACATAAGTCACATAATTCCAAACATACATATAAACACACAATCATCATGAAAACACGTTTCATCCCTAGTTTTCTATCAGCAAACATAACAAACCTATGATTCAATGGGAGCTAGTGACAGGGACATGCAATGGGGAACAATCTTAGTTTTTGGAATAGATTCGTCGGAACCTTAAGGGGTCTCTTGGGAAAAGGACCAAGAGAGAAGAGAACCCGTACCTGTTTGACGTTAAAATATTTAATTTCTGCCCTAAAACTTTACCAAAAAACACGTCTAATGCTCCTCAATATCAACTCCACTCGAATGACAACCTCCTTTAGTCTAGTGTGCGATTAACGTTTGTGTTTTTGTGATTTTGTGTGATTTCTTCAAGTGTGAAGGGCTTGGTTTAATTTCTGCCTTTTAATCTTATTTTGTCAGGAAAAATACGTGAGAAATAATAAGAGAGATTAAGCGTGAGAGTGAAGAGATCAATGTGAGAGAGTGGGAGTTGTAGGAGGCTTAGGATTCTAGTTTTAGGACTTAGTCAATATGGTTTTGTTAATTAAATAAAAATCCAATTTTAATTTTATTTTGAATCAGCTAATTAATATTAATTATTACTTTATTACATTAATTCAATAGCTTTAAAAAATCATTTTAATTGATTGCTTGCACCTAAGCTCGAACCCAGGTGGAGCATGACTTCACTTCAAGAACCCAATTTCCCTCCACTCTCCCCTAAATACACATACACCTTATTAATTAAATAATAAATTATATATTTAGGGTAATTACGATACTACCTTTAGCCTGTAAAAAGACCATTTTACCCCGAGACCCTCCAAACCTATGATTTTCCCTTTTTAAGTATGGTAAAGATTCCTTCGAGTAAATCTTCTTATTTGGGAGCCCTACATGGTTGGAACACACCTTTCCAATATCAACTAACTTCCCAAGTTAGTTGTTTTGGCTGTAGCAAGGGTTCCGAGGTCTAGGTTTACGCACATCAATCCGTCTGAATCCTGGTCTAATCATAGGAATTCTTGACATACTAAGAATTTTTTATCTTATCCATTTTTACATTTGTTACATTGATATTGATGTTGATGTTGACATTCATGATAATGTATACATTGATATAGACGTTGACATTGATGTTCACGTTCATGTTGACATCGATAAGTGTCCATCGACGCCTCCCCGTCGATGGTGCATTGGTGGACTGACGAGGCATCATTTGACC
The DNA here is from genome assembly GCF_036512215.1 of Solanum lycopersicum. Taxonomy (NCBI): domain Eukaryota; kingdom Viridiplantae; phylum Streptophyta; class Magnoliopsida; order Solanales; family Solanaceae; genus Solanum; species Solanum lycopersicum. The sequence goes on from NC_090802.1 coordinate 23,027,322, forward strand.
TCGTCGATTGACAGTGCCAATGTAGTGTCTCGATAGCCTTTGGGTCGTTCTTGCGGGCCTCTTTCTTGGCCCTTGGGAATTCATACCCGGACGTTTCCAACATAAATATACACCTTAACATGTTGAATACCTTCCATGCAAGTTACACAAAAAATAACCACATAAAATCCATCAAAACTTGCAAGTTACACTTAAGGACGGTCTTGGAAATTTTTCCTCCAAACTTCATGAAACTAACTATAAAGCCTATAAACATCATTATTAATCATATAAGGACCTCATAAGCTCATGGAATACACATAATCACATAAAAACACATAAGGCCCTTTAGGTGACTAGTCGTCGAATGTCTTGGTCGTCCCTTGACGTTTGACTTCCAAATGACTTCAAATCACCCATGCATACTTTATACAATTAACATGTAAACAATATTATAGTCACAAGTGAGGATATAGACATTCTAACTCATTTTGGGGTCACACAATATCCCCTATTTTGGACTATTTATCCTCGAATGACACTTAGAACACATTAATTACAACAAGGTCTTTAATGAATCCTAGAACATATCGTTATATTCACATAATCATCACATAAAAGTCAATGCACCAAACTTACAAGGAACACAACTTCAAAACATTTAGCACCCAATGCATCACAAACAAGCAAAACTTTTATTCACTCACTCTTTAATGCTTCAACCTCGTAGGCTATTTTCATGTTTCATAGAAGGAAAATCCTCACCCTAATCATAACATGGTCATTATATTCATTTTGTTAAGATTTAATCATTTAAGATCATACATAGGCAGATTCCAACAACACTTAAGAGACTAGTTAGCCACTCATACTTTAATGGACATAGACTTGAGTCAATTGAATCAACAAGGATCTTTATTAGTTAGATCTAGTGCTATGAGGTTTATACTAAACCATACCATGTTTAGTTGTGTCCATAGAGGAATTTCCTTCTCCTCAACACACGTACATGTCTCATGAGTTCATACCCAAGCGATTTCACAAAGGTCAACTTTACTGTAACATGAGAACTTCTCAAATTTTTATCATTGAATGTTCAAGCATCCTTCCTAGTGAAGCAAAAAAGGTAAATTATGTATCACCACAATAGAAAGTCGTTTCAGAACTTTTCAATTTCTAGATTAACATTACCTTTCATAAACATGAATCATTAAGGGAAAATCATACAATTTATAGGAACACAGAAGATCAATAGCTCGACATGCCTTCACTTTTCAAAAGTGGACCTACACTCGTTCTTTCCAAACCATACAAGTCACACATTTTTCAAGAGACTCAACATATTTAATTTTAAAGAGGCTCAATTTTTTCATTAAGGTCTTAAACACCATACATTATAAGTAGCCTAAAACATGCTTCTTACCTTATCTCATGATGTTAAATGCACAACTAATATATCAAGATGCACAATCAACATGAGAGAACCATGAATCTAATCAAAATTCCTTTCAAGTACTTTAAAATCTTCAAATTACTCTCCAGATAGTGCCAATCAATTCATACCAAACATATCGAGGTCATGTAATTCATACTTTATGCAAAGCTCTTATCATGAACAATATAACTAAAAATTATTATATTCAAGATCAAGTAAACATGGAAGAAAAAGATAGAAGTATCTCGAATCTTATTAATCACATCACCATCCCCCACTTAGGGTAAACCCAATAAGAGCAATTTAAACCAACTTCAAGAGGATCATATCTTTTCATTAATAGGAAATTACAATAAGTTAACATAGGCATTCTAAACCTTATCATCTTAGGCAAATTATACCCAAATTATGAAGTTAGCGTAGATTATTCATCCACACAAGGTCATACAACATTGGGGGAAAACAACTAGGATACTAAGCCATAAGGCCTCTCTCTTTTCTTTCAACATTTATAGTAAGGTAACTTCTAGGTCAATCAAATCAACATCATCAGTCTATAAGTACAATCATGCTACCCTTACATCTGAGGCCAAGTCTGTACAAAAGACTCCAATCAATGTAAAGCAATCATGAAGGTTCATACATATAGCCAAAGACAACATTTGAACCATATAATCATATACTTAGGGCAACATGGTTTCATAGGTAGTCTCTAAGCATTTTTAATCTCCAATTATAACATTAGGCTACTCTCATGCAATATCATATAGCAATTCACCATACCAAAAGAGACTTATTTCTAACCGTGTCAACTTTTAACATGATTTAACTATATCATGACACATAGTTATCAACAAAATATGCCATTCCACATAGTTTTCATATATAGAAACAAAGGACATCCTATTGACATAATTTACCATTTCTCATCTGCTAGATACATAGCAAAAATTGACATCACTTAATCAATGCATGTCAAATTCACCTTTACTCATACTCATGAAACCATGAAACCAAGATAAGCATCAAAACTCACCTTTTCTCCATCAAGCATAAAGATACAATCTCATCCAAGCAATCACATCTAAAAGACTACTGGACAAGAAAACATAAGATGAGACCTTATAAAGTTAAGTTCTATGGCACAACATAAGAATGATGAAGAAGGAAAACCGTATTTCCCTATAGCTTCTTGATTATAGATGTGTCGATACACACCAATGATGGAGACTCTACTAGAAGTGGAAATATGAGACTTTTTGGAACCTTAACCACTTTCATAAACCTCATGCTCTGATACAACGTTCTTCATATCCGGGGAGCAACCCCTAGAAGTAACATGGTGTACTTGCCCTCCCGGAGGTCTTATACTAACCCATAGGTATCATTTATCGCATTAACATAGGTATATTAAGCGAAAAGTGTAAAACTTTCTTAGCACATGATATGCTAAAACATTACTTCAGCTATATAAAAAATATCATAATACATAGTTAAAACTCTAGTCTCTTTTATTTTGGCCATCCTATACTTAACATCATAGGAGTAACACGACCCTTACAACATAATGCATAAGTGTAATATTAAATGAATTTATAGTAAACCATATGTAGGGAATCCTTGGAACTTAAGGACCCCTTTCCTTGAGTTTGGGAATCACATATAAAGATCCTAAATCATAGAGACATCATTTAAGCATCCATAACCTACACTTTGTGAAAAAGCATAGAAGAGTATGTGGCTTTAGGATAAACATGAGCACACCTTCCAAGGACCCTCTATTGACTAGATCATCACACATGTGTGTGTGTGTATTTGCATGTGAGCAAACCTTTCACATAACGGATAAATGTAACACATGGTCATATATCAATGCACAAGTCGATAGGTATAACTATATGCATTCCTTTCATATAAACACACCATGACACTATGCACATTCATACTTAATTATCTTATATACTTAAAATCATAACATATAATTCATATTCATAATATATTCATGCATTCATTTTAATGTACATCAAAACCATTCCTACGAAATATTTTATCAAGGTACACATGTGCAATGGATAGACAAGGTCACATACCCTTGACAATACTAATACCTATCAAGTCATCCTAGTTAATGGAAACATAACATGCTTCACAAACATATATCTTACATACATAGTAGTATACATTTAGTAAATATGAGATCACTCTTCATTAGACACTACAAACCTTTACTACATTGTAAGTATGCATAATGTGTGAGATTATGTGTACATAGGTCAACATGACCACATAATGGCTATCAACATTACATTGAGAAACACACCCTCTTAATACCATAAAGCACAAACAAGCATAGACCACACAACACAATTTAGCATAGGAGACAAGATAATCTTCACATAATATTCAGGACTCCTAATCTTAGCTATTATCATATTAACATAGGGATACATATATATATATATATATATGTAAGGGATTATTAAACATTATAACCTCTCAATGGAAGAACCTACACTTTAACCTAACATAGATATACACATGCTTATATAATAGCCATACAACCTAGATCATAACTAGAAAGGAAAGTAGGCATAAACTTCACAAAGTGTAATCATATAACCAAACACTTAAATTTTGATCAATTTGCCTGAAAGGACACATTTAATACGTATATAATGACAATAAATTAAAAACTACCACCATAAGTGGACCATACCACACACTGCCATACAAGGCTTCATCAACTACAATAATATAGAAAAGTATAGAGGAAGAATCATTATTTCCAATTCATCAACCATTGATCATCATTGATCAATAAATATTTATCATCATCAATACGTTATAGGGAGGTATCTAAATATACATTTAATCATGAAAGAAATCATGTACAAGTCTCTACAAGATCATACTACAATGTAATACAATACATCACGTATATACTAAAAAGTAGAGAGTTATAGATCGTCAACCAATTTCCGTAGTATTTTTTTATCAATTATATTTTATCAATAATATAAATATACGTAGTAGCTAAAGGGAGAGATCATCATAGATAAATCATGCTTCATCCACCCTAGAATATCGATCACAACATATAAATTACTCTATCAAGTCTATAGTTTATAAGAACCTAAATCAATCTTTCCCAATTAAATTGTTGTCTATTCATATTGGATCAATTATACCTAATAATCATCATATTAAATAGATAGGCAGTATTTTAGCCAATTCACCATGATCGAGTTGCATAACAACCATCCTAATGTCAAGTAGACGAGCCTTATTAAAATACCTTCAACCTTAACCCTCATGGATAATTCCTCAACAACTAATCATAAATACACATAGTAGGAGGTAGGTATAAGCATATTAACATAATTTAATCACAATTCGATATACATGAGATCAAGATCATAAAGCCATACATAGGCTAAAATTGAGTTAGTGAGAGAACATGAGTTCATCATGAAATTGGATTTGAAATAATGTACAAATCAATAAAAGATCATCAATACATTAGTATTATCCTTTTGGAATCAATTTAAGAACGGACCCATTGTTAGATTGAAGAAGAAGAGATTTAATCAAGAAACTTCTTTGAAAACATTGAAGAGGACTCACTAGATGAATGATTAACTAGAGATAAAGGATGACCATACCTTTATTAGATAAATAATCCACTAAAACATGGTGAAGAACCCATGTAAATCCCATCTACAAGCTGACCTTGAACTTCACCTTCAATTTAGGTTTCTAGAGAGGATATTTTTGGAGAGAGAGGTTTTAATTTTGAATGGAGGATTGGGTATGGGATATTAACGTTTTTAATCAACCTAATATACCAAAAAATAGTTAAATAAACTTCCTATGTTCAATTTAGTACGTTGGGTGAACTACCAATTCACCCCATGATTAGGAAACGTGTATGGCAATTCTACAGGCCTGCATCGGCAGACCCATCGACGCCCAGTACGTCCATTAATAGGTCGTTATGATGGACAACGTTTGGGTATGAGGCTAGTCAACTACCCTAAGCCTTCACCATGATAATTTTCCATCGATGCTTCCCCATTGATAGGGCATTGATGGACACATGAGGCGTCATTTGAGCTCGTCTATTGACACTGCCAAGGCAGTGTCTCGACAACCTTTGGGTACTTGTTGAGGAAAACTTTTGGGTCCCTTGGGAATTAATACCTTCTCTTTTCCAATGAAAAACACCTTAGCATTGTGAAGACCGTCCATGTAAGTTTACCAAAAATTACAACATAAAACTGTAAGACTTTGAAAATCCAAGACGAGTCTTAGAGCCTAACATAGGTGCCATGGGGTAAAAGCACTGTTTTGCGACCTATTCTAATGAATATCAATCATTTAGTAAGTTTAAGAAAAAAAGAGTCCAAGAACGTTCATGACATTCGAAAACGAGTTCTAAGGGGTACTAGTATGCTTTAGCCTATTTGACTAGCTTTTAGGAGTTTGAAATCCATAAAATTAGGTGAAAGGGAATATGAAAAGCGTTAAAGATGATTCGCGGTCGAAACATCCGTGTACGAATCCCAAAGGACCAACCAAGGGCCCTTGAGGAGGATCCTAGCACGTAGGAGGCAACACTGACTTGGGAGTGTGCAACCACGAGGAACAATCAACAGCTCATGTGTTGATCGACGGGGCATCTAAGCCCACCCTCGTACAACACTTAGACATAATGACGGATCCCTCGCCTTCACAAGTCTCTTACCACATCGACCAGTGTAAAGATGGAGCGGGGGAAGTTGTCGACTCACACACGGCCCACCGGCGGGATTTCGTTTGTGAGGGTTAAGTTTTCCTACTTGTTTTTAATGTTGACTCATTAAACTAATTAAGTGTTTTAGGGGTGATTTAGGGATTAAAGGAAGATTAATTAACTAATTTAACCCCTCATATAAAGACCCCAACCCTCATTAATCTAAACCCAACTCAACAAAATAAACTCTCTTCCTTCTCTCTTCTTTCTCGCTTCTTTCTCTCTCTATTTGGAAGCCACCATTGAAGACAAGGTAGGGGGAGTTTTTGGTGGCTGGAAAGAGAAGATTTAACCATAGAATCTTCATCAAACTTTGAGTTGTGGGATCTGATTATTCTTTGAGACTCTTTCCTCAAAGGGTTCCTCCAAAATGGATTTCACAAGTTGTGTTTTGAAGTGGGTTTCACTCAGTTTCGAATTTGATGTTATGAGCTGAGTTGTTTATGGTTTATTTTGGACATAGTGGATAGATTAACATGTATTTCAACTTGATGATACAAATTTGTTATGATTTGACATAAATTGAAGAGCATGATCGTTGACCCTTAACTAGGTTGTGATTGATTCAATAATCTTGATTTTGGGTTAAATCACTATTAGATGACGTTATTACACCAATCATTATCAAATTGGAATGGATTGTTGTCTTTCATGCAAATCTTGATAAATGATCAAGGTTATGGAAATTGGCTTAAGTAGTCTTGCTTTAACCATTTTTTGGTATTGAATTATGGTTTAGTGACTTTTCTAGTATTGTTATCATGTTGATTATTGAATTATGATGTTGAAAATCTAAAATTGATTTAATTGAGGTTTTGTGGTAATGACTAAATGATGAACCACAAAGATTTCCTAATCCTTAAAATCTCTATCTTTACTTCCAATTGTGATTAATTATGGTTAAGTCATGATGTTATGTTGGAGTATGCCTTATATTAGGATTGATAGTGTGGTATGATGTTGAATTTAAATTTCTTGCCTATGTTGTGAGGTGGATTAAGGTGTGTGTGATATAAGGATGATGATGACTATCAATGTGCCTTGATATGCTATGAAATGCTAATGTGTTAACCTCACTTGTATGAATTTTGATGAAAGGACTACACTCATGCAATTATTATTAAGCTTTTGATGATGATAAATATACAAGGGGTAGACCCTATGACCTAAATTAAGATATGATTGATAATTAAAGGCTTAATGACATTTCAATAAGGGGACTTGGCTTAGCCCCAAGTGAAAAAGACAATGGGAGGTGATGATTTCATAAAGAGGAAAATTTTCCCAATAGTTTTATATGAGATGTTGACTTCCCAAAGAGGAATAATCATCCAATAGATTCACATGAGAGGAGGCCCCAACTACCAAGTGGTACGAAGAGGGATTATACTATCTGTTTGTTCTTGAACTATGTTGCCCCCATAGGAAGACTAGTTTGTGGATCTACCTAGATAGATATGATCATAATTGGTTTTACTTTGGCCGGTAGACATCCATCCATCTGATGTAATTGAAGGCCAAGAGGGAAGATTTCGTGAGACTCTGCTTGGTAAACGAGTCTATTATTCAAAATGTTCTGTCACTGTCGTGGGTTCTTCCATTTCATTACATCGATATGTATTGCCTCATGAAATATCAATAGATTTTTTTCAAATATTTGTGATTTGTGGTTTTAATTAGACACATCTGTAACGACCCGTTTAGTCGTTTTGAGCAGCAGACTTTATTTTTGGAAAAACTGGCAGAAGCGACGGACCCCACGACGGACCGTCGCAGGGTCTCATTTCAAAACACTTAGAAAATCTGAAATTGGGTACTAAAAATCGACTCTCTGAACTTTGTGACGGAATGGTAGGATGGACCGTCGCAGGTGTGACGGACCGTCACAGACCCTTGGTGGAAATTTGGGTCTCTGAACTCTACGACGACCTGCAGGACGGACCGTCGCAGGCACGACGGCCCGTCACAGGTTGCGCAAATCCCAGGCAGAGTCGGATTTCTGGTTAAGTTTTAAGGGACGTTTTTGACTATTCTTGCCTTAATTATGAAGTTCGTGGGTTTATATTAATAACTCAAATTCTTGAGGGGTTAAAAGAGGTAACCCTAAGTTAATTAGTGGGGTATTATTGCCATCTTTTATTCTTAATCATATACTAATTAGGGTAAAAGAAAGAGGGTTGGAATAAAGAAAATAGAAAGAACAAGAGAGAGAGGGAGAATCGAACGAGAAGGGAGAAACAAAGCTTGGAGAAAAATTTGCTTGCTTGATCACTAATCTTCGGTGGAGGTAGGTTATGGTTTTCATGCTTTCATAGTAAACTCTTAATAGAGAATGATATGTATTGGTAGTATTGTAAACCCTACTATATGCTTAATTGTATGTTTGCGTGAATATGATTATGTGATTGTGATAAGATAAGCATGATGAAAATATTGAATCCCAAATCTTGAAAGGAAACTTTAATATACATTATTAATGATGATGCCTTGGTATAGAAGAAGACTTGATGAATTAAAGTAATGGGATTGATGATGCCTTGGTATAGAGAGGGCCTAATGATTTACAGAATGATGTAGGGGATCGGGTGTCACGAACCGACACGTAGAATTAGGGTATCGGGTGTCACGAACTGACACGTAGAATTTTGGGATCGGGTGTCACGAACTGACACGTAGAATTTGGGGATCGGGTGTCACGAACCGACACGTAGAATTAGGGGATCGGGTGTCACGAACCGACACGTAGAATTAGGGGATCGGGTGTCACGAACCGACACGTAGATATAGGGGATCGGAGTATCACATACCGACACAAGAGGAATAATGAATATGAGGGATCGGAGTGTCACGTAACGACACAAGAGAATTAAACATAATGAATCTTGAAAGATGTTAATATACTCAATCTAACGAACATAATTCCCAAATGAGTATGGTGTTGAGGCTTGAGACCTCATGGATGAACTTGATGGTACTTATTGATGATTATAATACTTGTTGTGGCTACATGTTGAGTTTTATAGTTGATTTACGATAATATTGATATATACTGTCCCCTATTTTGAGTTGGCCGATGATATCTACTCAGTACCCGTGTTTTGTACTGACCCCTACTTTTATGTTTTCTTCTTGTTTATTTGTGGAGTGCAGCAAACGTGCCATTGTCTTCAACTCAACAGTAATTCAAGCCAGTCTTACTACATCAGAAATTCAGGGTGAGCTAATGCTTCTAGCTTGGACTGGATCTCCTTCTTCAAGTCTTGATGCCTTGTACTTCCGGCATGGACTAGCTTCTTATGTATTTTTAGCTTTTAGAATACTCTTAGTTTAGTCATTTGATCGTAGATGTTCTTGTGATGATGACTTTCAGGTTTTGGGAATAATAGATGTTGAATATTGATAGTTATTGAATTGGTTTTTATTAATGAGTTAACTCTTCCGCATTACTTTCTGTTGTTATTACATAGAAATGTTAAGGTTTAGATTGGTTGCTTCGCTCACATAGGAGGGTAAGTGTGGGTGCCAGTCGCAACCCGGTTTGGGTCGTGACAAACTTGGTATCAGAGCATTAGGTTCGTTGGTCTCATCACACAAGAACAGGTCTAGTAGAGTCTTAAGGAACGGTAGGGGGACGCCTTTACTTTTCTTTGAGAGGCTATAAGACTTTAGGAAAAATTTCACTCTTTCATTCTTTCTTTCGTGCTACTACTTGAGTCCAATTGGTATCTAGGCGATACGAATTGGTATCTGACCATCTTCACTCTCTTTCGCAGATGGTTAGAACTAGAGCAACGACTACGCCGACACAACCACCGGACAGACAAGAAACAATTGAACCAGCAACTGGGGCTGTGGCTTGAGGAAGAACAGCGGCAAGGGGCCGTGGTAGAGGTCGTGGGAGGACGTCCTCTAGGGGAAGAGGACGAGCACCTAGCCCATCTGATACTAGGGCAGTGACTCCTCCACCGACTGAGGAAGTAATAAGAGAAGGGGAGGATGGGGAAACTGAACAAGTGCAAAATGAGGAAATGCCACCCCAACCTACCCCAGAGATGATCAATCAGGTTCTGGCTTATCTTAGCGGGTTATCTAATCAAGGTCAGGCACCTCCAATGTTTTCTGCGCCAACACCTCCGGTTTCAGAAGTACAACATGCGGCTACTATGGCTCCCCGCATGGATGTTCCATTGGAAATAGGCACGTTTCCACGTCTGACTACTGGGCCTATAATGACAAATGATCAGCATGAACTTTTCAGTAAGTTCTTGAAATTGAAACCTCCAGTCTTCTAGGGTGCGGAATCTGAGGATGCTTATGATTTTCTGGTTGAGTGTCACGAGCTATTGCACAAGATGGGTATAGTAGAACGGTTTGGTGTGGAGTTTGTGACTTATAAGTTTCAAGGGAACGCCAAAATGTGGTGGCGGTCACATATCGAGTGTCAACCAATAGAGGAACCACCTATGACTTGGGCCTCATTCTCTTGTTTGTTTATGGAGAAGTATATCCCCCGAACTTTGAGGGATAGGAAAAGGGATGAGTTCTTGAGCCTAGAGCAAGGTAGGATGTCGGTTAATGCTTATGAGGCTAAGTTTCGTGCACTATACAGATATGCCACTCAACTCTGTTTCAGTCCTCAAGAGCGGATTCGCCGGTTTGTGAAGGGGTTGAGGTCAGAATTGCGGATCTCGGCCTTACAGATAGCGACAACGGCAAAATCCTTCCAAGAAGTGGTAGACTTTGTGATAGAAGTGGAAGGAGTGAAGCCAAACGACTTCACCACAACATCGACATCAAAAAGGCTTCGAAAGGGAGGTGAGTTTAATGGTTCTTACACTAGAGGACAGGGTTCGGGAAGTTACTCAGTCCGACCAATTCAGTCTTCAATACAGACTGTAGTTGGGGGACCACCTCAGACCGGTCAACACTTCTCCGAGGGGCATATGATCGACTCCAAAGAATGTTATGGATGTGGAGAGATTGGACATATTAGGAGAAATTGTCCCAGACCAAGTTACAGACCCCCAATAGCTAGAGGTAGAGGTGGTCATGGTAGAGGCCATTTTTCTGGAGGGCGTGGTGGTCGAGGTAATAGTGGTCACCAAAACGGCAGAGGTAATGGGCAAACTGGGGCCACTACATCACAACATGGCAGGGGCAACGGACAGACGAACGATAGGGCCCATTGTTATGCTTTCCCTGGGCGGTCTGAAGCGGAGGCATCTGATGCTGTCATCACAGGTAATCTTCTGGTTTGTGATTGCATGGCTTCTATATTGTTTGATCCTGGATCCACGTTTTCTTATGTATCTTCCTCATTTGCTAATGGTCTAAATTTACATTGTGAATTACTTGATATGCCTATTCGTGTCTCTACTCCGGTGGGTGAGTCTGTGGTAGTTGAAAAGGTATATAGGTCTTGTTTGGTAAACTTTGTGGGGAGCAACACTTATGTAGATTTGGTTATGTTAGAAATGGATGATTTTGACGTGATTCTAGGTATGACTTGGCTTTCTCCGCAATTTGCAATCTTGGATTGTAATGCTAAAACGGTGACGGTAGCCAAGCCTGGGACAGACCCGTTAGTGTGGGAGGGTGACTACACTTCCAATCCGGTCCGCATCGTCTCCTTTCTTCGTGCTAAGAAAATGATTAGTAAAGGGTGTTTAGCTTTCTTGGCACATCTCAAGAATGACACTACCCAAGTACCTTCGATTGAGTCGGTTTCAGTAGTTCGTGAGTTTCTGGATGTGTTCCCTGCAGATCTTCCTGGTATGCCACCGGATAGGGATATTGACTTCTGTATTGATCTTGAACCCGGTACTCGCCCCATTTCTATACCCCCTTATAGAATTGCTCCCGCGGAGTTAAGAGAGTTAAAAGCACAACTTCAAGAGTTATTGAACAAAGGCTTCATTAGACCAAGTGCATCTCCTTGGGGTGCTCCGGTTTTGTTTGTAAAGAAGAAGGATGGGAGTTTTCGAATGTGTATAGACTACAGACAACTAAACAAGGTAACCATAAAGAACAAGTATCCTCTTCCCCGAATTGATGATTTGTTCGATCAGTTACAAGGTGCTTGTATCTTCTCTAAGATTGACTTGAGATCCGGTTATCATCAATTGAAAATACGGGCAACGGATGTGCCAAAGACTGCTTTTCGAACGAGGTATGGGCATTACGAATTTGTAGTGATGTTCTTTGGTCTTACGAATGCCCCTGCTGCGTTCATGAGCTTGATGAACGGGATTTTTAAGCCATATTTGGACCTCTTCGTGATCGTATTTATTAATGATATATTGGTATACTCAAAGAGCAAGAAGGAACATGAAGAGAATTTGAGAATGGTATTGGAAATGTTGAGGGAGAAAAAGCTTTATGCAAAGTTCTCTAAGTGTGAGTTTTGGCTAGATGCAGTGTCCTTCTTGGGGCACGTGGTTTCTAAGGAGGGAGTGATGGTGGATCCTTCTAAGATTGAGACAGTGAAGAATTGGGTAAGACCTACTAATGTATCAGAAATAAGGAGCTTTGTTGGGTTAGCTAGCTACTACCGTCGATTTGTCAAGGGATTCTCTTCTATTGCTTCCCAATTGACGAACTTGACTAAGCAGAATGTCCCATTTGTATGGTCGGATGAATGTGAGGAAAGCTTTCAGAAGCTCAAGACTTTGTTGACTACCGCACCTATCCTTACCTTGCTAGTAGAGGGTAAGAATTTCATTGTTTATTGTGATGCATCCTATTCTGGTTTGGGTGCAGTACTAATGCAAGAGAAGAGTGTGATTGCTTATGCTTCAAGACAATTAAAAGTGCATGAACGTAACTATCCCACTCATGATTTGGAATTGGCCGCGGTAGTGTTTGCATTAAAACAATGGAGACACTATTTATATGGGGTTAAGTGTGAGATCTATACGGATCATCGTAGCCTTCAGTATGTCTTTACTCAGAAAGATTTGAACTTAAGACAGAGGAGATGGATGGAGTTACTAAAGGACTACGATATCACTATCTTGTATCATCCGGGGAAGGCGAATGTTGTAGCGGATGCTTTAAGTAGGAAGGCGGGAAGCATCGGAAGTCTAGCTCACTTGAGAGATTCTAGACACCCATTGGCTAGAGAGGTTCAGACTCTAGCTAATGACTTGATAAGATTAGAAGTAAATGAGAGGGGAGGATTGTTGGCTTCTGTGGAGGCAAGATCTTCCTTTCTTGACAAAATTAAGGGAAGATAGTTTGATGATGAGAAACTGCGCAGAATCCAAGATAAGGTATTGCGAGGAGAGGCTAAGGAAGCACAAATCGATGAGGAAGGTGTTTTGAGAATCAAGGGAAGGGTATGTGTACCCCGCGTCGATGAGTTGATCAATACTATTCTGACAGAGGCTTATAGTTCAAGGTATTCTATACATCCGGGCGCAACCAAGATGTATCGTGACCTAAAGCAACACTTTTGGTGGATTAGAATGAAGCGTGACATTGTGGATTTTATTGCCAAATGTCCAAACTGTCAACAAGTAATGTATGAAAACCAAAGGCCCTGAGGAACACTTCAGAGAATGCCCATTCCGGAATGGAAGTGGGAAAGAATTGCAATGGATTTTGTGGTTGGTCTTCCGAAGACAATGGGTAAGTATGACTCCATTTGGGTGATTGTTGATAGGTTAACTAAATCTGCTCATTTCATTCCGGTCAAGGTGACTTACAATGCAGAAAAGTTAGCCAAACTTTACATCTCGGAAGTGGTGTGATTGCATGGGGTTCCACTATCCATCATATCAGATAGAGGTACGCAGTTTACTTCTATGTTTTGGAAAACATTGCATGCAGAATTGGGTACTAGGTTGGACCTTAGTACTGCGTTCCATCCCCAGACCGATGGTCAGTTTGAGCGAACGATTCAAGTGTTGGAGGATATGCTTCGTGCGTGTGATAGAGTTTGGTGGTCATTGGGATAGCTTCTTACCCTTAGCGGAGTTTTCATACAATAATAGCTATCACTCAAGCATTGATATGGCCCCATTTGAATCATTGTATGGTAGGAGATGTAGGTCTCCCATTGGTTGGTTTGATGCGTTCGAGGTCAGACCTTGGGGTACTGATCTCTTGAGGGATTCGATGGAAAAAGTGAGGTCTATTCAAGAAAAGCTTCTAGCGGTGCAAAGTAGACAAAAAGAATATGTAGATAGAAAGGTTAGAGACTTAGAGTTCATGGAAGGTGAACAAGTCTTGTTGAAAGTTTCACCCATGAAAGGGGTGATGCGGTTTGGTAAAAGGGGTAAACTAAGTCCAAGGTACATTGGACCATTTGATGTACTTAAGCGAGTGGGGAGGTGGCTTATGAGTTAGCCTTGCCTCCAGGGCTGTCCGGAGTGTATCCGGTATTCCATGTGTCGATGTTGAAAAGATACCATGGGGATGGAAACTACATTATCCGTTGGGATTCAGTTTTGCTAGATGAGAACTTGTCTTGTGAGGAGGAGCCGGTTGCTATTTTAGATAGAGAAGTTCGCAAGTTGAGGTCAAGAGAGATTGCATCCATCAAGGTGCAATGGAAGAATCGACCGGTTGAAGAAGCCACTTGGGAGAAGGAGGCGGATATGCGAGAAAGATACCCACATCTGCTTAAAGATTCAGGTACTCCTTTTCGCCCTTGTTTTCCTTCTCTTGATCATTCGGGGACGAACGATGGGTAAATTGGTATCTAATGTAACAACCCGTTTAGTCGTTTTGAGCAGCAAACTTTATTTCTGGAAAAACTGGCAGAAGCGACGGACCCCACGACGGACCGTCATGGGCACGACGGACCGTCGCAAGGTCTCGTTTCAAAACACTTAGAAAATCTGAAATTGGGTACTAAAAATCGACTCTCTGAACTTTGTGACGGAATGGCAGGACGGCGTCACAGGTGTGACGGACCATCACAGACCCTTGGTGGAAATTTGGGTTTCTGAACTCTACGACAACATGCAGGACGGACCATCGCAGGTACGACGGCCCGTCACAGGTTGCACAAATCCCAGGCAGAGTCGGATTTCTGGTTAAGTTTTAAGGGACGTTTTTGACTATTCTTGCCTTAATTATAAAGTTCGTGGGTTTATATTAATAACTCAAATTCTTGAGGGGTTAAAAGAGGTAGCCCTAAGTTAATTAGTGGGGTATTATTGCCATCTTTTATTCTTAATCATATACTAATTAGGGTAAAAGAAAGAGGGTTGGAATAAAGAAAATAGAAAGAACAAGAGAGAGAGGGAGAATCGAACGAGAAGGGAGAAACAAAGCTTGGAGAAAAATTTGCTTGCTTGATCACTAATCTTCGGTGGAGGTAGGTTATGGTTTTCATGCTTTCATAGTAAACTCTTAATAGAGAATGATATGTATTGGTAGTATTGTAAACCCTACTATATGCTTAATTGTATGTTTGCATGAATATGATTATGTGATTGTGATAAGATAAGCATGATGAAAATATTGAATCCCAAATCTTGAAAGGAAACTTTAATATACATTATTAATGATGATGCCTTGGTATAGAAGAAGGCTTGATGAATTAAAGTAATGGGATTGATGATGCCTTGGTATAGAGAAGGCCTGATGATTTATAGAATGATGTAGGGGATCGGGTGTCACGAACCGACACGTAGAATTAGGGGATCGGGTGTCACGAAACGACACGTAGAATTAGGGGATCGGGTGTCACGAACCGACACGTAGAATTAGGGGATCGGGTGTCACGAACCGACACGTAGAATTAGGGGATCGGGTGTCACGAACCGACACGTAGAATTAGGGGATCGGGTGTCACGAACCGACACGTAGAATTAGGGGATCGGGTGTCACAAACCGACACGTAGATATAGGGGATCGGAGTGTCACGTACCGACACAAGAGGAATAATGAATATGAGGGATCGAAGTGTCACGTACCGACACAAGAGAATTAAAGATAATGAATCTTGAAAGATGTTAATATACTCAATCTAACGAACATAATTCCCAAATAAGTATGGTGTTGAGGCTTGAGCCCTCATGGATGAACTTGATGGTACTTATTGATGATTATAATACTTGTTGTGGCTACATGTTGAGTTTTATACTTGATTTACGATAATATTGATATATACTGTCCCCTATTTTGAGTTGGCCGATGATATCTACTCAGTACCCGTGTTTTGTACTGACCCCTACTTTTATGTTTTCTTCTTGTTTATTTGTGGAGTGCAGCAAACGTGCCATCGTCTTCAACTCAACAGTAATTCAAGCCAGTCTTACTACATCGGAAATTCAGGGTGAGCTAATGCTTCTAGCTTGGACTGGATCTCCTTCTTCAAGTCTTGATGCCTTGAACTTCCGGCATGGACTAGCTTCTTATGTATTTTAAGCTTTTAGAATACTCTTAGTTTAGTCATTTAATCGTAGATGTTCTTGTGATGATGACTTCAAGGTTTTGGGAATAATAGATGTTGAATATTGATAGTTATTGAATTGGTTTTTATTAATGAGTTAAGTCTTCCGCATTACTTTCTGTTGTTATTACATAGAAATGTTAAGGTTTAGATTGGTTGGTTCACTCACATAGGAGGGTAAGTGTGGGTGCCAGTCGCAACCCGATTTGGGTCGTGACAACATCTTGCTTCGATTAACGGTCAACAATACCGGATTTCACACTTAGCTCTTGTGGTATATGTCTATTAAGGCAATTGTTCCCTAAATGAAAATAAAGTAATGAAGTATAAACTAACTAAGGTGCTTTGATAGGTTTAACTTAGAATAGGTAGGGGTATGGGACTTTACTTATGCCTTGCACTAGTTGACCTTGATGGAAGCTTTAGGAGGTTGATATTGTGTATGTATATGACAATGATGTATATGATGATTATATTATGATGCGACAATATAAATGATATTATATGATGATGACTAATCCATATCAACATGTAATTTTATTATATTGGTAAAGTTGGACATTGGTCATGGTTTCTTGCCGAGTTTACTTGATTGAGCAAGGTTATGGGATTTGCTTGTGTAAGACCCCGAAAATGAGATAAGGTGTCGAGATTCTAACATGTTTTTATTAAATTTATAATGTACAAAATATTCTTAAAATATAGTATCTAGGCAATATCTATAATATTAGAGGTATTGGAATTCAAACGTTAAGGGACGACTAAAACATTCGATGACTAAGTCACCTTGATGCCTAATATGTAGCTCTATGTGTTTATGGGTGTTTAATGATTTTATAATGTTATAAAATGCCTTAATATATAGTTTAGAGGAAGTGTTCGAAGTTTGAAGTGATTTTGAAGTCGAACTTCAAGGGACGACCACGACGTTCGACGACTAGTCGCTTATGTGCCTCATGTGTCTATGCATTCTTAAGTCTGTATGAAATGACACTAATAAGTCTTAAAGTTATTTAACATTATGTTTAATGTTTTTATGAAGTTTCTTGAAGTTTGGAGGTCAAACGCCCAAGAACGTCCAAGGTGTTCTAAATATATCCCCTTCGACGTTCATCGTATGACATGTTGAAGCAAAGGCTATTTTTACGTTTTGTAGGTGTTTATTTTGGATGAAATTTATGTGGAAGGTTTATAACTTGTTAATTTTAATAATAATATTAGAAATTTCCGGGTATGACTTCTAAAGTACCCCACAAGAGGCCCCAAAAGAAGGACCAAAAGCTGCCTAAGACACTGCCTGGGCAGTGTCCATTGACGGACCCAACGACAGATCATTGGGCCACCAACGGCCCTTCGAGCAGGTATATTCGATGGGAACTTTCCTTGGTCAGGTATCAAGCAAATATTTGTCTAAGTACCAAATGACGGAGGCCTCTGACGGTGTGTCGTGGCTGTGATGCCCCGTCACTTCCTTCGTAACAGGTGGCCTGCAACTGGCAGCCTGCGTAATGTTAATTAAGGGGTGAATGGGAAATTCATCACACGTTATAACCTGACAATAATATGTTTATTTATCTATTTTTGGGTGTATATAAGTCATCAAAAACGTGATCATCCCATTCTAGAATCCTCTCACAAGATTGAAACCTCTCCCTCAAGAAATACTCTTTCTAGAAACCACCATTGTTGGTGATGCTAAAGAATAGATTCAACATATAAATTACTCTATCAAGTCTATAGTTTATAAGAACCTAAATCAATCTTTCCCAATTAAATTGTTGTCTATTCATATTGGATCAATTAGACCTAATAATCATCACATTAAATAGATAGGCAGTATTTTAGCCAATTCACCATGATCGAGTTGCATAACAACCATCCTAATGTCAAGATAGACTAGCCTTATTAAAATACCTTCAAACTTAACCCTCATGGATAATTCCTCAACAAATAATCATAAATACACATACTAGGAAGTAGGTATAAGCATATTAACATAATTTAATCACAATTCGATATACATGAGATCAAGATCATAAAGCCATACATAGGCTAAAATTGAGTTAGTGAGAGAACATGAGTTCATCATGAAATTGGATTTGAAATAATGTACAAATCAATAAAAGATCATCAATACATTAGTATTATCCTTTTGGAATCAATTTAAGAACGGACCCATTGTTAGATTGAAGAAGAAGAGATTTAATCAAGAAACTTCTTTGAAAACATTGAAGAGGACTCACTAGATGAATGATTAACTAGAGATAAAGGATGACCATACCTTTATTAGATAAATAATCCACTAAAACATGGTGAAGAACCCATGTAAATCCCATCTACAAGCTGACCTTGAACTTCACCTTTAATTTAGGTTTCTAGAGAGGATATTTTTGGAGAGAGAGGTTTTAATTTTGAATGGAGGATTGGGTATGGGATATTAACGTTTTTAATCAACCTAATGTACCAAAAAATAGTTAAATAAACTTCCTATGTTCAATTTAGTACGTTGGGTGAACTACCAATTCACCCCATGATTAGGAAACGTGCATGGCAATTCTGCAGGCCTGCATCGGCAGACCCATCGACACCCAGTACGTCCATTAATAGGTCGTTATGATGGACAACGTTTGGGTATGAGGCTAGTCAACTACCCTAAGCCTTCATCATGATAATTTTCCATCGATGCTTCCCCATTGATAGGGCATTGATGGACAAATGAGGCGTCATTTGAGCTCGTCTATTGACACTGCCAAGGCAGTGTCTCGACAACCTTTGGGTACTTGTTGAGGAAAACTTTTGGGTCCCTTGGGAATTAATACCTTCTCTTTTCCAATGAAAAACAGCTTAGCATGTTGAAGACCGTCCATGTAAGTTTACCAAAAATTACAACATAAAACTGTAAGACTTTGAAAATCCAAGACGAGTCTTTGAGCCTAACATAGGTGCCATGGGGTATAAGCACTGTTTTACGACCTATTCTAATGAATATCAATCATTTAGTAAGTTTAAGAAAAAAAGAGTCCAGGAACGTTCATGACATTCGGAAACGAGTTCTAAGGGGTACTAGTATGCTTTAGCCTATTTGACTAGCTTTTAGGAGTTTGAAATCCATAAAATTAGGTGGAAGGTTGTATGAAAAGCGTTAAAGATGATTCGTGGTCGAAACATCCATGTACGAATCCCAAAGGACCATCCAAGGGCCCTTGAGGAGGATCCTAGCACGTAGGAGGCAACACTGACTTGGCAGTGTGCAACCACGAGAAACAATCAACAGCTCGTGTGTTGATCGACGGGGCATCTAAGCCCACCCTCGTACAACACTTAGACATAATGATGGATCCCTCTCCTTCACTAGTCTCTTACCACATCGACGAGTGTAAAGATGGAGTGGGGGAAGTTGTCGACTCACACACGGCCCACCGGCGGGATATCGTCTGTGAGGGTTAAGTTTTCCTACTTGTTTTTAATGTTGACTCATTTAACTAATTAAGTGTTTTAGGGGTGATTTAGGGATTAAAGGAAGATTAATTAACTAATTTAACCCCTCATATAAAGACACCAACCCTCATTAATCTAAACCCAACTCAACAAAATAAACTCTCTTCCTTCTCTCTTCTTTCTCGCTTTTTTCTCTCTCTATTTGGAAGCCACCATTGAAGACAAGGTAGGGGGAGTTTTTGGTGGATGGAAAGAGAAGATTTAACCATAGAATCTTCATCAAACTTTGAGTTGTGGGATCTGATTATTCTTTGAGACTCTTTCCTCAAAGGGTTCCTCCAAAATGGATTTCACAAGTTGTGTTTTGAAGTTGGTTTCACTCAGTTTCGAATTACCTAGTACCTAACCTATGATGGTCCAAAGAGTTAGTTAAGGTCCTAAAAACTTAAAGATACTTTAGTAAATACCCTAGGATACTTAATTAATTTATGTATCAGATTAATTAATTAATTTAAAGGGTAAAAACCAAAATCATAAAGAAGTTTCCATATTTCGGTTGAGATAAGAAAAAGACAACCTAGTATTTAACCTACGATGGTCCAAAGGATTAGTTATGATTATAAACACTTAAAGGTACTGTAGTAATTACCTTAGGTCACTTAATTTGTTAAATTATATATTTAATTAATTAAATTAAAGGGGTCAAACAGAAATTCTTATGGTAACCAAGTAAAATTGAAGAAACATCCTAGTAATTAACCTATGATGGTCTTAAAGGGTTGATTATGGTTCCAATGAATTAGGGGTACTTTACTACTTACCCTAGGTACCTAAATTAATTAAATTAAGGATTTAATTAATTAAAATAAAGTCAAAATGTTTACCTAAACCATAGTCAACACCAAAATTCAGATTTTAGGTCTAGTCAATATTCTCCTATGTTTAGTAAACCTAGGATTTTTTTTTAGTATTTAGTTAACTAATTTATTTAATTAACATATTAAACCCTAAGTTTAATAAGTCAATGTTAGTTACTAAACCTAAAAACAAATTTCAAACTCAATAAAATACAATACTAAAACCAGAAAACAAGTGTTAAAAAAGTAGTGAACAAAACGGAAGAAAAAAACATAAAATTTCTTAGCCGATTTTCAAGGTTTCTTCAAGGTTCATTCAAGGTGTTCTTGGTAGATTAAGTTATAATTAAGGTATGTGTTTCTCTCCTTTAATTCTTTCTCCAAGATTATTTTCCTCCGAACGATTCACAAGGTCTTGAAAACTAGGGTTGTTCCCGTCGTTCTCGTCGAACTTCCCTTCCCTAGTATACTTTTCGACGTCAATGTTGAATAGGTTAGATATCATGTTTTTTGTATGTGGTGTTGGATGTTTTTAAAATTGAGTAGTTCTATAATTATGGGTATTGAATGAACTTGTGAAGTTGTAATTGCGTAAAGTTAATCTTATCATGATAATTAAGGATCGATAATATGGTAAGTTGTGTCTGTGATGTGTTAAGTAAATATGTGTCTTTGTCTGAATATTGACTTGCTGTTGTTGTGATGTTATGAAGATGTTAAAGCCATAATATTTTAATATAATTCTGTCCAATATGTTCTTATAATGTTACACTAAAATCCATAAACTAAGAATTGACTCAAAGACATCTATGAAATCATATCACTAATAAATTGGCTATTTAGTTCCAATAAAGTTGGCTAACTCTATTTGGTCAAAATAAATATATGCTAATGGTTAGGAACTTATTTAAATGATAAAAATATTGGCTAAGGTTTCATACATATGGCAATTTAAACATACGTAAAAATTGGCTTATGCCAAAGAGGATGAATTTGCTAGTCTAACATACCAAATCTTGAGCCAATACTAATCATATGCCAATTATTGTGTAGTAAAAGTATCAAATATATATTAAGCACTTCTAAAGTAATATCAATGAATCCATAACCAAGGGCATGACATTCATTGGGACAACTCCTAACATGCTCCACAAGAATGAACTATGAACACATGAAACTCATTGAATGATGTGTTCATTATCCATAAATGGTGATATGAAGCTACTACACTAAGTATGTAAGAAGCGTGAGTTATAACATAATTAAGGGGGTCTAAATTAAGTAAGTTACCAGAATTTGGTGTTAAAGGAAGTGAGACAAGTCTTATTTACACCAAAGCTAATTTGTTAAAAGAATACTCACGAATGAAGGTGTTAGAATGGGTTAAACTAGTCTCATTAACACGAAAGGATGATATGTAAGGACAATTCATATTCATCAATGTAAATTAAGGATTATATGAAAGAATAATTCACATTTCATCAATGTAAAGTAAGGATGAACAGTCATCAATAGAGTAAGTAAATGTCAATCTTGAAGCAAGCCTCCATAATGCTTGAGTCAACACTAAAAGATGATGAAATGAACATTCACGTAAAAAGGGATGAGTAACTAAGATGTATATAATGAAATGATGAAACCCTCGAAGGGTTAAGAGTGTGAAACAGATTAAATGGCCAAATGCGTTGGCATATGATGAAATGAACATTCACGTAAAAGGGATGAGTAATTATTAAAACCAAATGGCTAATGCTAATGAATGTAGTGACAATATGATAAGAGGATAATGTGAAAGATGAGGGAAATCTCAAATGATCTTGAATAAATGTTACCAAAACGTACTCAACTATGAGAGTGTAAAGATAACGAAGAGACCAGTCTCTATGTACACTCTAATGAAAGTATTAAGACTTATGTATACTTAATAATAATGATGAGATGGGAAATCATCTACTGAGATATGATTTCCTCATACTAGAAGCCAACTTCCATGACGTATGGGTTGAATCAAATGGAACTTCATACCGAGCACCAATAGGCTAGCTACGAGCGGTGATGCCTTCTTTCTGGAAGGGCGGATGTTCAGTAAATCTTATGAGATGAGACTGTCCTACAATGCCGGGTATGGTTCTCTTTATATCTCCTAGTCTTTGAACGTACACTACAAAAATATGGATCTGGCAGAGTTTAATTCCTATGTACGCTAGCATATTTTGGGTCACTTGGGCCGGTGATTCCACCTTTTTTCGGTGTAGGGTAAACACTGGATTTTATGATGCTCGTATGATCTATGTCGGTTAACATTGGATTTCCTCATATTAAGAATGCTAATGAAATGAACGATACCTAAGGTGTTTGTGCAAGAAAATTAGGAGGTGAACCATACTCAAGTAATGACATTAGGCAATTCTTGGTCATTGCACTTCATGATCCCGATGAGAGTCTTATACTTCCTCCTAGGTATAAGTGTTGTTTACATTAGCCTACAAATAAATGAAACGAATAATATGAAGTACGAATAAATGAATGAACCAGAATCTTTTTTTCCTAATGTAGGCCCTCGGG
The DNA here is from genome assembly GCF_036512215.1 of Solanum lycopersicum. Taxonomy (NCBI): domain Eukaryota; kingdom Viridiplantae; phylum Streptophyta; class Magnoliopsida; order Solanales; family Solanaceae; genus Solanum; species Solanum lycopersicum. The sequence continues at coordinate 23,050,793 of NC_090802.1, forward strand.
TTGAGGTCCTATATGTTGGGCCTTCACTTGAGATTTCTTGATGCTACATCTACTATTCCAAGGTCTCGTAAATATGAAATATATAGTATATAAAACATGTTCCTGGTTCACTATAGTTGTGAGCCACTCCTTTCGGTGTGGAGTGAACACCTGAGATGGATTCACGATTACTGGGAATCACCCCTTTTTGGTGTGGAGAAGGCACTCGATTTTATGAGTAGCTCACATGATCTAGATTCATTTTAATCGGTGAATCATCTCTTTTTTTGTTTGGGGAAGACACTGGATTTCATGTTTGTTCACATGATCTTATTCCTAAGCATGACTCTATGAAAGTAAGAAAGAGTTATGATGGAACGTATGTTCTATGTGAGATATGAAGAAGTGCTTAAGAATGTCATTTGCCAATATCACACTCATCAAGTTTCAAAAAATAATCGGCAAAGACAAATAGGAATGGATTATAATGACTTGTTTTATGATGCCAATAAAGAGGAGTAGAAACATAACAACTAAAAACTTTATAACTTACCTAACATGAAAGTAATGAAATAAATGGTATGATTAATAAAGAATTTAATTATGAAATGTAATGAATATACTTCGTAAAGAATGACTCACTATACAGTAGGGAAATTATTCCTAGTCCTTGGATTACTTACATCGATTCATTGTGGGAATGGGACTACAATGAACCATTGCACTTGTAAGTAAAATATAAGACCAAAGGAATTACTGAACTACACAACAATAAGAAGAAAAAAAATAGAAAAATGAAAAATAAACTAACTGTTCAAAGGGGAGCACTGGGCCTAAGAGTATCAAAATCTCAAATTTTTGCCCGAGTTTTCCTAAAATTATATTAATGATACTAATATCTTGTAATGATATAGAAAATTATTTTTTCTCTTTTAATGCATTAAAATACATCATATTCATATAAAAATTTACAACTAATAAATTAGGATAGTCTAGTGACCAGACTTTCCAAAAATGACATGTTATTTAGGAAGAGCTTTCATTGGTCATGCATAGATTTATGTGTATGTATGAATACACCCATACTTATTAAAAGTGGAGTATAATACCTACTATTTACTATTTTACAGATGACGGTAAAAAGTAGAGATTGATGACTCTTGCAACGGTATGGACATCAGCGTTTCTCCAGACAATTTGGTAGGTCCTCTTGATTTCGAGGATGCCACAGTTTTAGTCTAGCCTTAGTTTTAGACATATTTTTTGGATGTTCTCCCTAGTGTTTCTTTAATACTTTCATTTTGAAGCTTTTTTAATAAGGTCGTGGTTGGCGAACTTGTCTATAATATATTCTTATCCTGTTTTGATTTGATTCTTATGATAGTTGGTTGTTACATTAATGTTGAGCTTAGTATATGATATAAATATGAAATAACTATAAAAAGTTTATGTCTACTTCATTCATATAATATTTTTTAAATTTTCCGCTAAAATTAACCATATAAATGTGATGAATGCAAGAAGAGGCTTGCCTGCGACCTCTGAGAGGTCAACAACGTTGGTCTCAATCCAGATTAAAAAATCCGGGTCATGACAATGAGCTACTGCCTAATGAGTATATTTTTCATAAAATATTAATGATTATTAGAGCCTTAGAGAGTTCATAGTATTGGTGAAGTCTTGTATACTCTAGCAAATCGATAAGCCTAAATGCCTATGTTGTAACCTTAATCTTGAGGGTATGTAATCATTATTTAAATATGGTTAAATTTAGGTTTATATACTGACTTACACTCACAATATTTATGAAATATGATCTAAATCAATGCAAGGGAAATTACCTAATGATCTATGTATTCTACTTTCCTAGTATGTTGATGTGTTGTATTATGATATAGTATAATCATGTAGAAACATGTACATGGTTTCTTATATGATAATATTACATTTATCTAGTGCCATATATATGAATTATTTGTAGACAAGATAATATTAATCAATGAGTATCAAAGGTTGAGGAGTTTGTAAGAATGCTTATTTCTTCTACTCTTCTACTTCTCTACTTCTTATAGAAATGTTGATGAAGCCTTGTATGAAACTGTGCGGTATAGTCCACTAATTGTGGCGATGTTTAATTTATTGTAATTATATATGTATTGACCATTTCCTTGAAAGAAAATTGATGAATATATGATTTAGAGATTTGGATGATCACCTTATGATGTAATTGTGCTTATCTTCCTATTTAGTTTTGATCTAGGTTGTGCGGCTATTGTATGAGAATGTGTATATTCATGTGAGTGTATTGTATATGAGATTCCATTGATGTTTTAGAATGGTTAATAGCCCCTACCCATGTACCCCTTATATAAAAGCTTAAATAGCTAAAGTTAGGAGCTTTGGTTATGATATTTATATTGTCTTGCCTCGTATGCTATTATGTGTTGTGTGGTATGTTCTTGGAAGTATAATGTGGTATAAGAGGGTGGATGCCTCAAGGATTAATTTATTTCCATTATTTGATCATGTTGACCAATGTACACACACTCTCACTTACATGCATATTACAAGTAGTATAGGTCATTGTGTCTAAATGAAAGGTAGTTCTCATATTCACTAGTGTTCACTACTGTGCATGTAAATTTTATGTCTATGAAGTATATTATGTATTCCCTACTAGGATAAATTGATCGGTATACTAGTATGGGAAAAGGTATGGGACCTTGTCAATACATTGCACTTATGTATCTTCATAGTATAGTTCCTAGGTTTGAGTTCTATGTATATGAAAGATGAATATATGAAGATAGTACGAATATGATGTATATGAAAGGATGAAGTATGAATGTGCATATTGTCTTAGTGGGCTTATATTAAAGGATTTCTCATATATTTATGCCTATATACTCATGCATTCATGTATAAACTCGTGTCACTTAATGTGTTATGTGAATGGTTTTCTCTCATATATGTATTCACACACACACATGTGTGAAGATCTAGTCAAGAGAGGGGCCTTGAATGGTGTATTCATGTGTACCCAAAAGTACATGATGTTTTACATATGCTATGTTCACGTGAATTGATTCTTTACATGATTTAGGTTGATGAACATTCATCTATGACCTATGAGTTAAGCATATGAGGGGATGAATCTCCTAAACTTATGATTTATAGAGTAAAAATATAATAAAGGTATTCAAAAAAAGGGAACTTAGCTTAGTACCGAGTGAACTTGTAGCTGAGGGGGTGACACTTCCAAAATAGGCAAGGTAGGGTTCACTACGGTCCTCATGTGAGGGAGTGACACTTTCCAAAATAGGGGATGTAGGGTTCACTACGGTCTTCACGGGGTGGATAACCTCATGACCCAATATAGGGTGTAGAGTTGATATTTCCATGAATCCCCCAAGATCCATAAACTGTGTTTCCACCATAGTATACTAGCTAGTGTATCTACCTAGAAAGCTATTATTATAATGGGTTATACTTTGGGCGATAAAACCACTCTTTACCGATGTGGTGTTTCACGACACCAAATTCGATTTTTAGCATCACATGGTCTATGTCGGTTAAGGCTATAGTTTCCCTAAAGTAAAATGGACAATGGAAGTTCTATGACTAGGACCCTAAATAGAATGACTTAAGGGAGGTTACTTAGGATATATGGAAGTAATGAACCCATCTAGACATTGCACAAGTAGCTCCTAAGGAAGTTCAAGGAAGGTGTTCTAACGCATGTCACTATGTATGTGTTCCTTATGCATGACATTGTAGTATTTTTCAACTTGTTATAAAGATAGGAATGATATGAGTCTTTAGGCATTATGTTGATCGTGTTGACTATATGATAAGGGCTTGACTTAACTATGTTATGTGGTATTATACTTCTATGATGGTTGTTTAGTCTTGTGTAGATGATATGTATGATTTTTTCTAGTGGTCTTAAGGTGAGACATTGCACCAAGCATCCCTAAAGGATTACTTGGGAGACTAATGAATTAAAAGGAAGAGTTCACTTTAAAGAGGATTGCGCTCATTGTAAGTAACCTAAAATTTGATTTAAATTCTACATGTGCTTTTGTATGATGTTTGTCCTTTTATTTTATTTCTATAAAGTATGAAAATTATATATATGCTATTGATAAATGTTTAGGATGACTTACTCAAAATGGCATGAAGTATGATTTCAATGAAAAAGTCCCTTTAAAATACATGTTTGTGCATGGTTGCCATGCTTAGTACATTCTTGTGCTTATCCCATTCGTTTCTAGTTTTTACACAACGTGTAGGTTATGGATTCTTAAAGGATGTCGTGAATGATGAGAGCTTGATAGATGATTCCCGAGCTCAATGAAGGGAATCCTTAAGTTCAAGGATATCCTACTTATGTCTCTATTGTGAAGTCTTTAAATATTGTATAGTTTGTAATATGTCTTAAAGGTCATGTCCCTAATGTACTCCTAAGTTATTGAGTCTAAGATGGAAAAGAGTCTTAGAGTTTATAGATGTATTGTGACTTGTATTTTGTATGTATATGAAGTAAAGTTTCTAGCATATGAGGTGCTATTAAAAGTTTTAAATTTTCCGCTAAATTTACTATGTTGATGCGATGAATGATAACTATGGGATTGTATAATACCTTCGAGAGGTCAATTATTCCGTGTTAATTCTAGGGGGTGCTCCCTGGATGTGACATCTTTTTCATTGCACTTGTGGATTTCATTAGGATTCATGAGTACTTGTCTTGCTTATTATGATGTGATTCACTCCTATTCATGCTTGTGAAATTATTTCTAGATGATAGGGTTGTAGTAGATTATGGGTTCATGTATGTTGATATGCATATTACTTGTTTGTGTTAGTAGGGTGATCATATGGGTAATTTGTGGGTGGTATTTCTAACCCTTAAGGATCATCAATTGTTTGCCAAATATAGCAAGTGTGAGATTTGGTTGAGGTCGGTGACATTTCTTTGTCATATCATCTTTAGTGAAGGATTCTAGGTTAATCCAGGGAAAATGGAGGTGGTGAAAAATTGGCCTAGACCTTTGACTCTAATAGATATTCGGAGATTCTTGGGCTTAGCGGGTTGTTATCGGAGGTTCATGGATGGTTTTGCATCCACTGCATATTCGTTGACTACTTTAACCCAAAAGTGTAAGAAAATTGAGTTGTTCGAGGCATGTGAGAGAATTTTTCAAATGTTAAAAGATAGGCTTACTTCCGCTCCGATGTTGACCATACCGGAGGGTACACAAGGTTTTATTATGCATTGTGACGCCTCCCTTGTGGGTCTAGGGTGTGTGCTTATGAAACATGGGAAAGTGATAGCCTACACTTCGAGGCAACTTAAGGTACATGAGGAAACTATTAAACTTGTCAATTCGATGAGAATTCATGATTATTTTTCTTGCTTATTATGATGTGATTAACTCTTATTCAAGCTTGTGATATTATATCTTGATGATTGGGTTATAATAGATTATGGGTTAAAGTATGTTGATGTGCATATTACTTGTTTGAGTTAGTAGGTATATTTTGTTGCTTGGTATGACTTGCTTGGTTATGCATGAGACATTTAAAGGGAAAATTGCATGATTTAACTAAATGTCCCTTTTTAACATGTTTTTCTATTATATGTGCATATGGTCTCATACTTAGTATACGTGTCACACTAACCCTATTTTCTTTCTTTTTCCCAAACATTTTAGGTTCTGGTCGTTGAAGGTTCATTCAAGACGACTTGAAGAAGACTTGGATATTCTCTACCATCAAAGTGGGTATGGGTTCAAGTATGTTGATGAGCATATTACTTGTTTGAGTTAGTAGGTATATTTTGTTGCTTGGTATGACTTGCTTGGTTATGCATGAGATAGTTAAAGGGAAAATTGCTTGATTTAACTAAATGTCCCTTTTTAACATGTTTTTCTATTATATGTGCATATGGTCTCATACATAGAACAAATGTCATACTAACCCCATTTTCATCCTTTTTCCCAAACATTATAGGTTCTGGTTATTCAAGACGACTTGAAGAAGACTTGGATATTCTCTACCATCAAAGTGGGTATGTCCTCACTTTCCGATGGTCCTCACTTTCCGATGGCCCGTCATGGGTTCCGTCGCGTGTGCACTAATTTTGAAAGTAAATGAAAGATGTACCTGGAATGATGGATTCATTCGACGATCTGTCACGTAGCGTGCGTAACGGTCCATTGATGTATCCGTCAGTGAATATTGCGGATTGATTTTCCGTAGAATTTCCTGGTGATGTGCTTGAAAATTTAAAACGCATTAGTAGAAAATGCTACCATTACTAGAAAGAAAACTATACGTATTGGGTTGCCTTCGAACAAACGCCTGATTTAATATTGCGGAACGACTGAAGACACTTGATTACTCAGACTTCATCAAGATGGTATGCCTCGATAACTCTATTCTCCCATTCAGCATGCCTGAAGTAGGTTTTGATCCTTTTCCATTCACCTTAAACTACACACCCTCCTTGGTTTCCAACTCAACTGCTCCATGAGGGATTAGTTGGGTAATCAAGTAAGGGCCAGTTCATTTGGACTTGAGCTTGGCCGGAAACAAGCGCAACTTAGAATTATATAAAAGCACCAAATACCCAACCATAAACTCTCGTTTTTCAAATTTTAGTTCATGGAACTTCTTCCTCATTTCTTTGTAGGATATAGTAGATACCGATTGAAGCTCACCAGTCTACCTCAAGGACCTACAAATGTTGAAGGTCACTTCTTCATTGTTTAACCAAAATTTCATCTGCCTATTTTCCATATCAACTAAGGCTCTACTCGTAGCAAGCAATGACCTTCAAAGAATAATAGGCATTTCAAAATTTACTTCACAATCAAGAATAAAAAAATCTGTTGGAAATATGAACGACTCCAGTTTTACTAGCACATTGTGGAGTATCCCTATAGGACTATTTACTGTTCAATCGACCATCAATAGTCGAATCGCAATGGGCTTTGCATCACCCAAAACCATCATCTTGAAAATTGAGAGGGGCATGAGATTTATTTTTGTCCCCAGATCACATAATGCTTTCGCAAAATGTAATAACCCGACTGTACAAGGAATAGTGAACGCACCTGGATCTTCTTACTTTTGAACTAGAGATCTTGTATCAATACCACTACAATGCTGCATTCTATCATCATCCTCAAAAGTGACTGATCTTTTCTTTAAAACCAGATCTTTCATAAACATGGCATAACCGGGCAGTTATTCTAGAGCTTCTACCAAAGAGACATTGATAGAAAGCTTCTTCAACATTGTAATAAAACGCTAATATTTACCATACTCGATCTTTTTCACTAATCTTTGAGGAATGGGGGGTGGCGGTGTAGGCATACGAGTTACCTTTGTAGCCACTTCAATATCTTTTCCAATGTTATATTCTACTTCACGACCAACCTCTACCACTTTATTATTATCTTTTATAACCTTTTATTTATTAGATGAAATAGGTGGGTCAATGATTTTCTTACCACCCTAAGTAATGATTGTCATACAGTGCCCATCATTTTTTTGATTTTGGACAGTATTGCTAGGAAGAGTGCCCGATTTACATTTGTTAACAGTCGCAGATAATTAGTCCTTTTGCAACTCAAGCTGCTTAATCGATATTGCATGTGTATGGACTCTCTGCCCAATACCCTCTATATAACTCCTTCACTCATCAATATGCTCATCACTAGCATTGAACCTCCTCATCATTTTATGTAATATATTCTCAACTCACGCCATACTACCTCCACCATCCCTAGGAGTAACTGTACGATTTTGAGGAGACACATAGCATATGGCCCATTCCTATCATTTTTGTTATCATAGTTACCCTTGTTGAAGTTGTTGTCGCGATTGTAGTTTCTATCTCGAACATAATGACCTCACAATTATAGTTACCATAGATTCAACCTTGGTTTCCTTGACCTTGGAGACAATTCTCCTTATTTGAGCCTTTGGCACTCAGTCGGAAACCCCCCGTCTACTCATTTACCGCATTGGAATCCTCCTTATAATAACATTCATCATTTTGTTGTGGTGGATTAGACAAGTAGTTAACTGCATTTATCTTTTCTGCACCCCTAGTGACATGTTTTAATACCAACCCAAGCTTAGTACTCATCTAAGCCATCTCTTCACGAATCTCATCTATGGGTGGCTTGTGTGTGGATTGCACTGCGAAGGTTTTCATTCCTCTATCTGACTTTCTATAACATTTCGGCAATCTCGGCTTAAGGACACTCCCCATAAGAACCACCCACAATAGTATCCAATATCGCTTTATTATTATCATCTTTTCTCCGATAGAAGAATTCCTTCAGTGACTCATCATCTATCCGGTGATTGGGGACACTTCTCAAAAATGAAGTGAATCTATCCCGATTATTGCAAAGAAACGTCCCTTAGTTGGTTCCAAGTGAAAATTGAGTTATAAGGGAGCTTAGTGAACAAAATAGCAGCCTCTCCCGTCAGTGAGAGAGGAAATACTCTTAGCCTTATTACATCAAAATCCAAATCAGGCCTCCTTACACAACTTTTACACACTGCCCTTACCTTAGCTATATGGAAATGTGGGTCCTCAGAAGGTATCCTTGAAAATAAACCTCTAGCAGTGAGCATTTGAATCAGAGTACTAGTTACCATAAAGGTGTGGCCTTCTGGTAGAGGGGGAAAGAAAAGTGGCCCATCAGAGTCTGCAATATTATCATAGCCTTTGTAGTATTCTTGAGGACGTGTAGCCGGATTTTGTCTCCTTGGTTGATTTTACAAGGATCATCGGGTAATAACTGACCATGAATATCAACTGGATCTTGGATGTTATGGTTTGGATCATTATCATTAATTCCCAAGTTTCGATTCATATTGCATAGTGTAGGCTATAATTCGTGATCATATGGAAACAAGGGTTCTCTTCCTCTCCGTGTATTTGGCATACAATGAAGATTGTTCTGAAAGAATAAAAAACAAAAAAAAAGTAAAATTAAGAAAATATTGAATAAACTTTAGTAACAAGTGTAAGTTAATCTAAAAGCTACATTCCCCGGCAGCGGCGCCAAAATTTTATACGCTCAAACTTATTTCTCAAATAATAAGTAAAGAAGTCGTATCAAGTAAAGAACACAACTAATGAGGTTGGGATCGTTCCCGCAAGAAAAATAGTTTAGACTTAACTTTATTCAATTGTTACTATTATTTAGTCAATTATTTCCTTAGAAAACAAAAGACAGTAAAGATGGGTTTTTATTTCGAAATTAATGAACATAATTAACAAAATTAAAGTAAACAACTAACATATTTAAGTCTTGGAGCTTAATCAATTAATAATAGTAACTAGGGCTTAAGTTTTCCCTACAGGTTCCTAACATGATAATCCTAACTATGACAATTTTTTCCTAGTATCTTGCATGTAAAGTTATAAGTTATGTATCTATAAATCCATGTTCCGACATATAGGAAATTTCACTCCGCACCTTGGTCCGGCTAGTGTGTTTCTATACTAACCCTTATCTTTACCTCATATTAAATATTGTATTCTATATTTGAGTAAGTAATTATCTTGTACCAATCGACACTAGCTTATTAGATAGTATACACTAAATCTATGTTGATAATTCTTTGTATTATATACCTCCTTGGTCCGACAAATAGCATTAACGCGAGTTCTAACGTTGGCCATCCGTTAAAAAGGCTTCTAAACGAAAGAATTATCAATAAATGCAAGACACCATTCTAGAATTCCTATTTTAGTTAGATTTTACCTCATTATTCACCCATGGTTCCTACAACACTAGTTAAGGAGTTTAGTGACACATAGTCCTAATCACACTATTGAAATATTTAATATAAGAATCCATGCATTTTACTTTAATGAGAAAGAATAAAATCCAGAAATTCACTTGATTAATCAACAAAAGCCCCAACAATAAATTCAAGAAATAGTGTATCAATTACTGCAATTAATCCTTCAATACTTGCACAAGAAAACTTAAACGTATCCAAAAGTCTATCTATTGAAAAGTATCCTATTAAAAAGTCTAACGTCAAAAAGTCTAACTTTAAAAAGTAGGTTTTTCGAACTATTTATAATAAAAACAAAAGCCCAATAAAAAAAGGATTCTAATTACAGAAAATCTGTCAAAATGCGTCTGGGTAGATGCACCATCGTGGTTAGAACGGGCCGTCATGTCCTCCGTCGTCCCATACTTCACAAATATTTCTGTTGCTTTCTTCTTTTCCCTCAACGGCAGGTATGACGGACCGTTCCAAGCACGACGGTCCATCGAGGGTCTCCAATCCATAATACATATACTTTTTGGAATTTGGGTACGGCGACTACTCTCTGATTATCACGATGAACCAGTAAGATGAACCGTCGTGGCTATGACGGTCCGTCATGGTCTTCCGTAATCCCACACTAGGTCACAAATCCCGATCTTCCTTCAGCAGCTTCACTACGATGCCACCTACGGACCATCACAAGCTTGACAGACCGTCACAACCTCCGTAGGTGGTATCTTCTTTATTTCTCGCCCAAAAACTTCCGCGTATATCTAAGGACAGATTTCCTGCAAATAAGGAGAAACTTACATAAAAATCAATATAAAAAGGCTTTTGGACACACACTAAACTTAAGTAAAAAGCATTAAAAATACTGTGAAACCATGGTACATCAACACCCTCAACTTAAATTCGTTTTTTGTCCTCAAGCAACATACTATGACTCACTACAAAATTATTATACAATAGTATCCATATTTTAGCTTTCACAATCATTTTGATATAATCAATCTCATGACGTTTATTCATGTTATCACTATTAGACTTGAATTATGTGGAACCATACCATGACATAGATTCACCACGCACTGACACCTATCCTATTCAATTTCTCACCGAGGTGCTAATATTTCCGGTTTTTCAACTAGTGCCATCACTTAAAAACAACATCCTCATTTTTCACACAATGATTTCAATTTGAGTATCAGGATTACTATTAAACACTAACTCTCAGAACAAATTCACAACTCATTCATACATATTGCCATAAGCTTTCCCTTATTTCACTACTTTAATTTCACCATAGAACTCTTAAGATCACGATAGGACATTCTTAGCTTGTTACATAGGCTAAGGGTCAGGTAGGGTATGTTTAGGTATACTTAAGTGACTTTTTACCATCCTTGAAATAACGACTAAGCGTGCCACTTTGTATCGTTTTATTCTGCTCGATTTCTCATATTCTTTCAGCTTGCTATTTGTCCTTCTTTCTTCATTTGTGTAAGTGACTCTTTTCTTTTCTTGATTGTATTTATTATATTTGTGTTATTTCACTTTTCTTTCAAATTATTCTTGAGTCACTTTACTTTTAATCTTTCTCTCTCTTTTTTCTTTCAACCCCACTTTCCAGAGCATTCCTCATAATAGCCACCCTAAACTCACGGCTTTGCCATGAATCAAAGTACACAATACCCAAAGTTGGGTCAGGGCCACGAAAAGGTTGTTTACAGCATTAGCCACCCTTAGGTTATTTTATTATCATAAGCTGAGGTGCACATTTCCAAGGAGGGACCAAGGCCAACACATTATTCAAAGAAAATATCAGTTGGGGTGAAAAAGAAATGTCTTTTTTAAGCTCAATCATTTGGATCAAAGAAGGATCAATTTCATTCAGCTTTTGTTTATTTAGGCTAAAAATTGGCTTTATTGAACAAGAGCCTATGATCCTTTCCTAATTATCTATTACAACTTACTTTTAGCACGACTAACCAGGCAAGTTCTAGCTCATCACAAATAGTGGACTATTCAAATTTTCCTCACACTCACTTGACATCACATTACTCTATCATATTACCAGACATCTAGTTCGAGTCTTACACATAGGGTCATGCAGTGGTGTATCTCTATGTTATGCTTATAGCCACACATTTATCAATGACTGTGCGTAGTCATGCATCATTTTCATTATATAAGGATATAATTTTTGTTTTAGTCATCATTCTTATGAATCATACTGTGTCCCAAGATATAGACATGCCAGATCAACAATAAATATAATCAGTCTCTTGGGGAAAAAGAACACAGGCAAAAAAACCCCAAAAAAGGATCATGAATTGGGCTACTAAGACTTCACCCTAGAATTCACTTTCCATTTACCCCACCCCAGTAAAAAGATATGAAATTGTCCCCAATGCATAAAAAAACTGAAATACAAGAGTGGTAGGTGAAGCAAAGATGGCGTACAAAGCGTCGGCGATCAGCAAGCTAGTAGGTCCGGTTCCTCGAAACCCACTACCTATGTAGTCTGGACTCCCTAAGTAGTGTCCTCATCTGCAACAACGCTATTAGTAGTGCCTCCTGCTTTCTACATATATGTGGAGCTAGATGCCCCAGCAACTGACTCTACAGTCGTGATCTTGCACGCCTCCTCTTCATCAATCGAGGATCTCCGCATAGCCTTCATCTCACAGCGCTCTTTCTTCCTTACTCTAGCCTCATCCTCCTATCGACCCCTACGCCTCTTGGCATTTTCTCGAGGGTGAGGTGGTGGAATCTCAAAAGTGGTGAATAAGGTCGCCAACACTGTGTTCTCAGCAGGCTATGCAGAAGGGGCCTCAGACTCGGGAACCCTAGCCTCTAGGATCATATCAATATCTGCTCGCAGACTTTCAACTGTAGCCTGAAGGATTGACACATCCACCAGAGGGGCTAGCACCTGCAACTCAAAAGCATCTAAGCATTGATGAACCTCAGCGATCTTCTGCTTTGTGAGCTATGCCATTTTACACTCCAAGCGCTCCTCCGCCTCAGCAATAGACCTCTCCATCCAAGGATAAATGTGATGCAGATGTGTGGCCATTTGAGCCTCTAATTTCTGGAACCTAGCAAGCAAGACTAGAGCGGGGAAAGGGGTTGAGCTAGAGGAGGTAGGGGCAGTGCTACTACCCATGATAGACTCGACTGGGAGAGTGTTAGTGGTCGCTGAAGTAGCCTGCGTAGCCATTCGAGCACGTGCTACCATATCAGCCAGATTTTAACCAACTGGAGGCAACTCTATACGCCCTCTCCGTGGAGCCAACTCATTGGCCTCATCCCTGATGAGGCCGATATAAACAGTGCAGAGTCTTTAGCTGATCAATGTTAAAGAAGGGCACACCTGCGGATGTGCATAAGGAAAATATTATGCACATAAAAGGGTTAAGTAGTGGTGACCTTGAAAGCCTTCTCGTGATTACCACTTATAGAATCAAAGCGAAGTCTACCTCAAACTCGGATATCATCGCCTCCATCTGAACTGCACGATCCCATGTAACTATATTATCAGCAGCCACGAGGGAAAAGCAGTGGCGGACAATCAACCATAAAAACATAGCCGTGAAGGTCAAGTTAGCCTTCCTGATGGCTCTCTTCAGCTCTGTTACCCAGTCAGCACCCTCTCTATCAATAAATAAGTGCAGAGCCATCCACCTTTTGGTGGTCTCTCTTAGAAATGGCTCACGTAAGAATTGGGTGTCTCTAACAATTTGCACCGGTAATCAAACTGGGCAGTGAGACGGGTCCTGTTGGCATAAACATCCTCACCGTACAGATATCGGCGGATGGCTGGTAGGGAGACGTCAACCTGTATGCCACATAATTAAATGTTCTCAAGTGGGGCCTATTTGGCGGGGGCAGCCCGCCTACCAATCTATAATTCGAGAGTAATCAGATAAGAGGCATAAAACTCTAGGACCAACTCCTCACTATAGCAGCCTAAAGAATGAGCAGCCAACTCTAGCCGGTGTCTAGTGAAGATATTGTGGATATCTCGTATGGTATTGCTCATCGACACACCACCGGTTGGGCTATTCGGCAACAGGGTCGAGAGCACTACTCGATGATTCTGCAGTTCAATCAAGATGTCAGCTTCATCAGACGAGGCAAACTGTGCAACTGTGGTGTGTGGAGGGAGTTCTGCAGACGCGAAGGCTTCCTTCGACCATGAAACTCCTATGGAAATAGACGCTTCTTCTTCTTCTGTAGATGTCCCAGAAGGTGTGCCGGTCAGTGTGCGCTCCTCATCAGACTGTGAGGCAGTGATTATGCCGAACACCACCTTTTTGGGCATATTTCTGGTTGCACTTGCATCTCGTGTTGGATTTGCAGTGCCTGGGGGCACGTACTCTGGATCATGCTCATAATCAGAGACTATAACACGTCGGGAAGACGGGGCCACAAAATTTTAACGCCCACCTGCGTAAACTCGATCTTGTTTCGGTGCCATTAGATATGGTACTTATATAGATTCAATATTATTATTAGAAGGAGCAAACAAGACAAGAAAAAACAACACAAAATAAACATAAGAGTAAAGTTTTAATGACATCTCTGTATTAACAGTTAAACACGATGGACAAGGTGACGGCTCGTCGTGAGTATGACGGACCGTCATGGGATTCGTCATGTCTTACTTCAACTATATGTATGTGGAGACCCCTGAAGGAAAGTTTTTGACATTTATGGTGGATAAGAAGGACGGACCATCGTGATAAAGATTGTCCGTCATTGATGTCCGTCGTGGGGCACTTAGAAAAAGTATAGAGACCCTTAGGAAAAGGGGTCTTTGACCGTCATGACGGTTGTGCAGGAAGGACCATTGAGGGTATGACAGTCCGTCGTAGATGTGCGTCAGAGGACAATTGGAAAAAAAATGGAGACCCTTAGGACAAGGGTCTCTATAACCATGAAGATTGAGCAGGACAGACCGTCGTGTTAATGATTGTCCCTCTTAGATGTTCGTCAAAGGACACTTAAAAAAAGTTGGAGACCCTTAGGAATAGGGTCTCTGATAACCAGAATGATTGTTTAGGACAGACCGTCGAGGGTATGACGTTCGGTCGTAGATTTTTGTCAAAGGACACTTGAAAAAAATATAGAACCTTAGGACAAGGGTCTCAGACAACCATGACGGTTGTGGAGGATGTACCGTCGTGGTAATGATGGTCCATCTTAGTGTCCGTCAAAGGACACTTAGAAAAAGTTGCAGACCCTTAGGACAAGGGTCTCTAACAACCATGAGGGTTGTGTAGGATGGACCGTCGTGGGATTGACGGTCCGTTGCATGTGTCCGTTGGTGGACACATAGTGAAAAGGAATAATGGGGTGTTAGAATAGACCCTATGACGGTCCGTCGTGGATACGATGATCTGTTTTTGGGGTCTCGTTCTGTTGTTCAGTGACAAAACTGAGGACGCCACAATCATTCCCTTATGACTCAAACAGATTACGTAGTGTTAACCTATATTTTTCTAACCCAAATACCTAGAAAACGAGCAATGATAAAGCACCAATTTCTCGAGTTTTAATACGGCTATTCGACAATTCTCAACCTAGGTAAGACAAAATTTGATCAAAGAATGAATACCCACCAAAAGGAAATAGGCTAAAGTAATTGAAAAGTGAAATGTAAATGGGTAGAGATCATAGACACATAAGGAGAAAAACAAGCAAGTGAGTCACTTGGTTATCAAGAGCAGAACCACATCAACAGACTTCTACTAGTAGAAAGAAGATTTCCTTTATTGGGGATTTGGGGAAGTGATCAATTGATAGAGAGGTAAGAAGTTGGAAGTTTGAAATGGAGAGAATGGGAGAAAAAGGGAAATAAATTATTCAAATGAAGGGGTGGGAGGTTTAAAAGGTTGAAAATTTTAAAATTTCCCTGCCGAGTCTGGTCGGGTATGCTGGTTAATGATGCAATGAGTCCCCGATGATTGTCCATCGCAGATGTGACGGTCCGTCATGGATTCCATCGCATGTGCCCTAATTTTTAAAATAAATGAAAGACGTACCTTGGACGATGGATTCATGCGACGGTCCATCGCGTGTGTGAAGGTTTGTCAATGTATTTGTCAGTGAATGTTGCGGAGTGATTTTCTGCGGAATTTCCAGGTGATGTGCCTGCAAATTTAAAATCCATTAATATAAAATGCTACCATTACAACAAAGAAAGCTATATGTGTTGGCTTGCCTCCAAACTAGTGCTTGATTTAACGTCGCGGCACGACTGAAGACACTTGATTACTCAGACTTCATCAAGATTTTATGCCTCGATCAGTTTATTCTCCAATTCAGCATGCCCAAAATATGTTTTTATTCGTTGTCCATTCACCTTAAACCGCACACCCTCCTTTGTTTCCAGCTCAACTGCTCCATGAGGGAATAGTTGGGTAATAAAGTAAGGGCCAGTCCATTTGGACTTGAGCTTGCCCGGAAACAAGCGCAACCTAGAACTTTTTAAAAGCACCAAATCCCCAACCATAAACTCTCGTTTTTCAATTTTTAGGTCATAGTACTTCTTCTTCTTTTCTTTATAGGGTAGAGCAGATACCGATTGGAGCTCCCACTCTGCCTCATGGGCCTATAAATGTTGAAGGTCACTTTTTCATTGTTCATCAAAAATTTCATCTGCCCATTTTGCATATCAACTAAGGCTTTACGCGTAGTAAGGAATGACCTTCAACTAATAATAGACACTTCAAAATTGACTTCACAATCACGAATAACAAAATCTGAGAAAATATGAATTACTCCACTTTTACTAGCACAACGTGGAGTATTCTTATAGGCTTTTTTACTGTTCGGTCGGCAATAAGTAGACGCATCGCAGTAGGATTTGGATCACCCAAGCCCAATTTCTTTAAAATCAAGAGGGGCATGAGAATTATGCTTGCTTAGATAACATAATGCTTTCGCAAAATGTAATAACTCGACTGTACAAGGAATAGTGAACGCACGTAGATCTTCTTTCTTTTGTATTACAGATCTTGTAGCAATAGCACTACTATGCTGCATTCTATCATCATCATCAAAAGTGACCGATCATTTCTTTGTAGCCAGATCTTTCATAAACTTTTCATTACCAGAATTTTTTTTTAGAGCTTCTACCAAAGGGACATTGATAGAAAGCAGCTTCAACATTGTTATAAAACGCCGATATTTACCATGCTCGGTCTTTTTCACTAATCCTTGAGGAAAGGGGGTGGTGGTCAAAGCATGGGAGTTACCTTTGTATGCTTTTGAGCATATTTTCAAGTGTTATCTTCTACTTCACCACCAACCTCTACCACTTTATCATTATCTTTTATCACCTTTTCCTCATTAGACGGCATAGGTTGGTTAATGGTTTGCTTACCACCCTGAGTAGTGATTGCCATACAATGTCGATTATTTTTCTGATTTTTGACAGTGTTGCTAGGAAGAGTGCCCGTTTGTTGTGTGTTTACAGTCAAAGATAATTGGGCAGCAACAGTGGAAAATCCCTAAACAAACCTGAGATAATAAATAGCCAAACCCAAGAAACATAAAATATCGGTAGGAGTGAGGGGTCTCGGCAAATTTTTTACTGCCTCAATCTTTTTCGGATCAACCTCTACACCCTTGTCAGACACAAAATTACCAAAGAAGGTCATTTATCTCACCCAAAACTCACATTTGCTGATTTTTGCATACAACTAATGTTCCCTGAGTACTTGCAATGTCATTCTCAAATGTTTTTCATGCTCTTCTCTTGTCTTAGAGTATATGAGTATGTAATCTATTAATACTATGACAAAATAATAAAGGTATTACGTAACAACCTATTCATAATTTCCATAAATGCGGCTGTAGTGTAAGTGAGATAGAAAGGTATGAGAAAAAACTCGTAATGACCATGCCTAGTTTGGAAAGTAGTCTTAGGATTTTCCTCCTGTCTCACTCTAAGCTTGTGATACCCTTAACGGAGATCTATTTTAGAAAATAAATTTGAACCTTGGAATTGATCATCTAGATCATTAATTCTTTGAAGAGGGTATTTATTCCCTATAGTGACTTTGTTGAGTTGTCGATCATTGATACACATTCTAAGGGTTCCATCTTTCTTCTTAACAATCAACACTAGAGCACCCATGGGGATATGCTCGGCTGGATGAAGCCCTTATAAAGTAGATATTTAAAATGCAACTTGAACTCTTTGAGTTGAGCTAGAGCCGTTCTATAAGGAGGAATGGAAATTTGTTTCGTGTTGGGATCTAAATTAACACCAAAATCAATTTCGCGTTCAGGAGAAATTCCTGCTAAATCCTCCAGGAAAACTTGTTGAAACTCATTCTCTATGGACACAGAGTCTATGGAAAGGACCTAATTCTCTGAGTAATTGACTCTTACTAAGTGGTATAAAAAATACCCTTAGCTAGCATCTTATTGGCTTTGAGATTGGAAATTGTTTGGCTTGTTGGATTTTGACTAAGCCCTTCCAATTCCTGCTCTAACTCATTAGGAAACTGAAACATTACTACCTTCCAACTCTCCTGCCTGCGTTTCTTCTAATGTTTATTTTTTACATGGACACACAAGAAGGAAAATTATGCTAGAATGACATAAAATGTCAAAGATCTAAATGACATAATAAAGAGTAGAGGAAGAGAATATTCCTAACATCACTTAGTCTCTAAGTCATGATTGTGGTACACTTCACAACAATAAGTTAGAGATTAAAAGACATGGTTGTTTTAAGCCTTAGTTCTTAGGTATTTTAACATCATGCTCTAATACAAAGTTTTTCACACCGAGATTTTTTAAAAGGAACGCAACAAGCGTCGTTAACCTCTTATAGGTCGTAAACAAGCCTCTCCTTATCTTTCATCACAATCATATAGTTAAATTGCGGAAATATTAAAACATTTAAAACACAGTGAATCAAACATAGACTTAATATAATTACTTTATAGAATGATATTCTAATAATCTCAAACAAAAAACCATTTATGATTGATTAAATAATTCAAATGAAACAACCAATATATAGTAATAGTTTGCCAAATGGACTTAACAAAATGTTTTGAATAAAATGACTAAACGGAAACTACAAGGAAAACATCCACTAGCTATGTCTAATGTATTAATGTAGAATAAATATAGCATTCTCGAAATCTTGAGAACCTACCGAAGTCTTGAGATCGCTAATTCAAACCGCTTCAATGAGTCTTTAATCTGCTTTCTAACCTTCACCTATAAAAAAAGTAATAGTATAGGGTTAGAACACTCTTGTACTAAGCATGGGTGTATGAACATATTCACGTAAGGACTAGCATGATCAAGGAAAGATCTTCCTACAACAATATGCCATTTCCGAAAAGTGAAGTCACTAGACTCTGTTAATTCGTTATTTGTGAATCATGGAATTTATATGACATATTTTAATGCATTGAAAGCACACAAAAAATTTCTATATGAACATAATACCTTGGAATCGTAAACATAATTTTAGAACAACTCGAGAAAAAAATTATAAATTTGCTCCCCTTAGGACAAGAACTCTCTCTCCCAATGCAATGATTTATTATAGTAGAATACCTACAACGAATCAAGTAACTAATTCAAGAGATTACGGAAATAATTTTACTACAATTTGGGTGTGAAATCTTTATAAGACAATCTTTGTTGGCTAGGCCACTTATTTCATCATTTTCATGTTTTGAAAATTATGGGGCATTGATTAACCATTGTGTTTTACTCCCCTTTACTGCAATAATATATGAAGTCACTATAAGCCAACTTTTATTTGGCTATGCCCATTGTTTAATCATTTTCTTAATTTGAAGACACTAAAGCACATATCTTGATTGGGCACAAGCCAATAACTTGTTTAAACTTCATTCTTATCAAGTACAAATAATTTGGTATACTAAAGCTCTTGATTCTTAGCACACATTGAACTTAAATTTCTTCTTCTTTCTTTCTTACTTTCATAAAGAAACCTTTAACATTAAGATTATGTGAGCTAACAGGAAATTCAGTGTCTGCGCCACATTGAAAAAGGGTGGTTCACCAATCAAAGTGAAACTAGATCATGTGAGCTAAACATGAAATCCAGTGTCTGCCCCACACCAAAAAGGGGTGGTTCGCACGCTATTGTTAAACCAAGTCCAGTGTCTTCCCATAACCGAAAAGAGATGGTTCACGGGTAAAGTGAACTGAATACTTTCTTTGAGCATTAATCAACATAGATATTATGAGCTAACCATGAAATCTAGTGTCTATCCCACACTGAAATGGGGTTGTTTCACCGGCCAAAGTGAAATCGCATCATACCTACCTGTCATAGGTGGAATCCACTAGCTAGTTTCTATGATAGTAACACAGTTCAAAGACTAGGAGATATTCGGAGACAATTATCCACCTTGGTGGAGCCTCATCTTATGAGGATTACATATGCTGGCACAAGCTCATTACTAGTCTATCACTGCTTTACTCAACTTCGTTTTCTATATAACTTTAAGAGTTTACTCAAACATTATGGAAGCTTTCTTATAGTTATGAGGTTAATTAACTCTTTGGATAAACGGTCATCCCTTTCTTTACATGATGAAATGTGAATTTAACCTTACATTTTCATCTTGGTGTTAATGAGACTTGTATCATGATTATTCACACCCTCTTATGTTAATATATGTACCGTAACTATCTAGCTGTGAGTGAGACTTGTGTAACTTATTTTAACACCTCATTCTGGTCACTTTCATAATTCTTAAACTGTTAATTATGTAATTACTAACCTTATCTTGTCCATTGACATTTGGTAGCTTTATACCACTCTTTATGAATGTTATAAACTTTGTTCAATGTACTTACTTATATTTATAGTTTATTTGGAAAGGCTATGTTGGGACTTGTCCCAATGATTGACATATGCTTGGTATGAATTCAAAATTGCATTGATCATACTTAATTTTGTATAACTTAAGCATTAGACAATTTTGTATCATATTTTCGAAATATATTATAAGCCAATTTATTGGCCTAAACTAAACTTTTACATATTATGGTTATCTACAATATTGTTTGCCAATTTATTGGCATAAACCAAACTTTCACTAGACAATGGTCATGAGAATATAATTTTCCAATTCAAAAAACATCATGAATATACTATAATGTTTTTATCATTCTAAGAAAGTCGCATTTAACATTGAACTAAACTTCATGACCGATTTATAACACATTCATCATATCGAACACAATTAGGCATTACAACATTTTTAACTCATGTAACTTATACCATAATCATACAAATCAAATATATAGTCCTCATTAGACATAAACAGATCAAGAACCCTACACATAATGATTAATTAGTACCACATACCAAAAACATGTTCGAGATTACATCTACATACTATTAGATTTGAATACAAGGATAACTAGGGAGATGGACGTTCAATAATGCTATTGGTAACAACCGTAGTTTCGATATTCTTGATTCCAAAACATTTAGAGATCCTCTTGCAGAAGGAATTCCAGGAGAGAAAACCCATACCTTATGTACAATTGAATCTACGAAGATCACCTTTCACAAAAAACATGAAGAATACCTTGAAATTGCCTTAGAGAACTTTCCTGTTTTTCTATGTTTTTCTCACTGTTTTTCTCTCGATTGCGTACTGTTTTAAGTCGCGAGTTTTCTAGTGTTTGAAAGTTAGTCAAAGTATTAGGAACTGATATTGACTAATTCAACTTAGGCTAATTAAGTTAATTAAATAAATTAATTGGTTAATTACTAAAACTCACCTCCTAAATTGACTAAAAATGGTTGAGCATTTGACTTAGCCAAATCTGAATTTTTTCTCAAGTGTTTTGGCTAAAATAATGAGTTTTAATTAATTAATTAAGTTAATAATTGAATTAATTAAGGGGAATACGGTAATTACTAAAGTACTCCTTAGTAATTAGGACCATAACTAACTCTTTTTGACCATTCTAGGTTAGGAACTAGGTTGTCTTTTAATTAGTTACATGGTTTGGTGTCACCGAACTAGTTCCTAGGTTGTCGGGTCCCTTAGTTTTTTTATATTAATCCTAGGTTAGTTATTTAGTTAGTTCAATGAGTTAGAGTCTAGAGTTTTTTAGGAAGATAGGCCGCACATGGAGGGACCCGTACGTGTGCGCCTTTAACCACCCCTAACCAAGTTCAGATAGGTTGGTCGCGTGATCCCCCTTGGTCGGTTAAACATGTGCTTGCACTTTTGGAGTTGTACACTTTCCCAACTAACTATTTTGGAAGGTTATTTTGAATGTTTTCATATTATCCCAAGGATCCTCACTATGTCCTTGGTCATATCTTAATCTATATGATAATTTTAAATGATCATGTCCATGGTACCTAGGCTTGACACTTAATGCCTAGTACCTCATTTGTTGGGTTGAGGATTAATATGTGTATTGTTTTGGCTTAGGGTTTTCATTGCAGGTGCATTTCTTGGATAAGATTGGATTTTAATATGGACCCTTGTTTATATATTTAAATTTGCTAACCCTTAAACCAATATTTTCTAATATGCCCAATATTACTCAATATTGGGCATTTGGATGCCTATGTACCCCCAATACCTATCCTTAAAACATAATTGCCTCTTCACTGGACGAGTACATTTTTTGGAATGTACAACATTGAAGACAACAATTCATTCTAATTTGTTAATGATTGATGTAATAACATCATCTAATAGTGATTTAACCCATAATTAAGACAATTTAATCAATCACAACCCATAAAGATCACATTCTTCAAGTTGAATCAAAATATTAGAATTAATAATATTCTAGTTCAATTACATGTTAAGCTATCCATTATATCTTAAAGAATCTATAAACAAATGAATTCACAACATCAATTTCATAATTGGTTGATACCCACATGAAAACTCAACTTTTGAAATCCATTTTGAAGGAACCGTGTGAGGAAAGAGTCTCAAAGGTGAATTAGATTCTACACCTTAATGTTTCAAAACGAATTGATGGTGAATTCTTCCATTTCCATCCATCAAACCCTATTCCACGCTAGTCTTCAATGGTGAGTTCAAGTAGAGAGAGAAAGAAGAGAGAAGGGATAGAGTTTATTTTGTGGGTTATGTTTAGATAAATGAGTGTTGGGGCCTTTATATGGGAGTTAAGTTAGTTAATTAGTCTCCCCTTAATAGCTAACTAACCCGTAAACCACTTAATTAATTAATGGAATTAACATTAAACGAGCAGAAAACTCAAGACCCCCATAGATGGAACCCCGCCAACGGACTGTTTGTGAGTGTACATATAGCCCCCCCTCCATTCTGCACTTCGTAGGTAAGTTGTGAGATTGTGTATGCAAGAGGCTTCCTCAAATTGTATAAGTGTGGGACAACGGTGGCACCAACACCACGTCAGTCCACGCACGGACCATTGCCTTCCTCGTCGATGCACGCTGCTTTGGCAGTGTTGCCTCAAACTACAGGGGTCCTCCTCAAGAGCCCTTGGTTGGTCCTTGGGGAGTCGTACAGAGGTTTAGACCATGAAACAAATAAAACACCTATTAGCAACCCATTTACCATTTTTCATAAATTTCCAACTACCTACAAGCTAGTCAAATGGGGTAAGGCAAACTAGTACCCCTTTGAACCAATTTCTGGACGTAAAAACCGTTTTTGGACGTTTTGGTTATTAAACTTTCTAAATGACCTAAATTCATTCAAATGGACTTAAAAACTGTAGTTAGACCTCATTATACCTATGTAGGATTTATGATACGTCTTGGATTTTAAAAGTGTTACATTATCCCCCACATAGGAACATTGATCCCCGAATGACACTAAAATTCTTTTTGAAAGGAGGAATAGACTCAAGAGTAGCAAACCAACCAATCAACATTATTAAATCAACGTAAATGATATCATTTCGACGAGGCAATTCTAAAACCCAATTACCACAAAAAAGGATCAAAACACTTCATCATGAGGTATTTCCTTCTTACAACACACATGAGCTGAACATACATTACATGAGTCAATTAGCACCAAGGTCAACTCAAGAACATGCTACATATAATTTCATAAAGATTCACTATACCTAAATGCACAACAAAACTCAAATTAACAAAAAAGGAACAAATTCAAGTTTAAAAGGTACTACATCGCTATAATTCAACTCCAAAATACACATTTTTGGAAGACTTCGCCATAAATCAAGAAACTTCAATTTTGAGTCATATTTTCATTATCGAAAAAATGACTAACCTCATATATCAAAAAGATTACGGTAATGGGACTTCATGTCAGCCTCGGCCTCCCATGTTGCACCCTCTACTAAGTGATACTTCCATAACACCTTTATGGAAGCCATCTCTTTATTCCTTAACTTCTTGACTTGCCTATCATGAATTTGACACGAAGACCCTCAATAGGAACAATAGACTTGGGATTACCGATACACTTCTTTAACATAGAACATGGAAAACCGGATGAACCAAAGCCAATTCTTTAGGGAGTTCAAATTCATAGGACACCTTACAAATCCTTTGCAAAATTTCATAGGGACCCACATAACAAGGACTCAATTTCCCTTTCATTCCTAATCTAACTACCCCTTTCATAGGTGAAATTTTGAAACACATCTTATCACTCTTTCAAACTTTAAGTCTCTTCTCCTATGATTGGCATAAGACTTCTTCCTACTTTAGGCCGTTTTCAACTGGTTCCTTATGATATAAACCTTCTCTAAGGTCTTATAAATCAAATCGGGACCAATAAGGGAATGATCACGCACTTCTTCAAACCATCCAATATGAGATGTACACCTCCTACAATACAAGGCTTCGTAGGTAGCGATGGATATGGATGAATGAAAGGTATTATTATAGGGAAACTCTACGAAAGGCAAATGTTTATCCCAATTACCTTTAAAATAAATAATTCAAGATCTAAGCATATCCTCAAGGGTTTGAGTAGTGAATTCCACTTGACCTTCCGTTTGGAGATGAAAAGTTGTACTCAACTTCACCTTAGTGCCCACCCTTTTTGCAAAGACCTCCACAATGTAGATGTAAATGGTGCACCTCAAGAGGATATGATGGATAATGGAATACCATGGCGACACACAATCTCATCTATGAAGATCCTTCATTAATCTTCCGCCTAGTAAGTAGACTTTACTTGAATAAAGCAAGAATACTTAGTCAACCTATCCACAACCACCCATATAGAATCATATGACCTTTGAGTCCGAGGTAAACCCACTACAAATTCCATATTGATGTCTTCCCACTTCAAAGTAGGAATATGGATATCTTGTTGTAAGCCACCCAGTTTTTTATTTTCGGCTTTTACTTGTTGGCAATTTGGACACTTAGCGAAAAGCTCTTCTATGTCCTTTTTCAAACCATCCTACAAATATATTTCCCTTAGGTCATGGTACATTTTTGTCGAACCCGGATGCTTGGAGTAGAGGGACACATGGGATTCATCTAGGATACTATCCCTCAACCCATCTACATCGGGAACACACAATCTCCCTTGGCACCTTAACACACCATCGCCCCTAAGGAGAATGATTCATCTAACTTGCCGGGGAACCAATTATTTCAACTCCATTAATGGTTGATCAAGGTGTTGTTTGGACTTTACCTCAACCACTAGAGATGAATTGGAATTATGATGGACTATGGAACCTCTATTCGGAGAACCTTCCAACCTCAGCTCTAACCTATCCAACATATGTACTTCCTTCACTAGGTCATTCTTGGCTTCGTCAATGTGGGATACACTAACCATAGTCATACGACTTAGGGAATCTGCCACCACATTGGCCTTGCCGCAGAGATAGAGTACACCCATATAATAATATTTCAACAAATCTGACCCCCTCCTTTGCCGGAGGTTCAACTCTTTTTGGGAAAACACATATTGGATACTCTTATTGTTGGTAAAGACATAAACACGAACTTCATACAAGTAATGCCTCTATATTTTCAAAGAAAACACCATGACCGCAAATTCAAGGTCATGAGTGGGATAGTTTTTGTTATGTACATTAAGTTGCCTAGAAGAATAGCCTATAACCTTACATTGTTGTGCAATCACACACCCTAAACCCACACGGGATGCATCACAATACACAAGAAACCCCTTTGTACCCTTCCGTAAGGTTAACAACACAGCGAAAGTAAGCATATCTGTCAACAATTTGAATCTTTTCTCACATGCCTCCGACCACTCTAACTTCTTACACTTTTGGGTAAAAGTAGTAAAGGGAGAATCAAAGGACGCAAATACATCCACGAACCTCTTATAATAACCACCTAAACCCACGAAACTCCTAATGTCGGTTGGATTCAATGGTCTAGGCCAATTTTTTACAGAATCCATTTTCCTTTGATCAACCTCAACTCCTTCACTAGAGATGATACGAACAAAAAATGTCACCGACCTCAACAAAAATTCACACTTTCTACATTTGGAAAATAATTGATGTTCTTTTTAGGGTTTCAAATACATACTCAAATGACCCATGTGATCATACTCATTCTTCGAATATACCAAGATGTCATCAATAAAGACAATGACAAATAAATCTAGGTAATCTCAAAACACTCTATTCATTAGGTCAATAAATGCCACCGGAGCATTAGTGAGACCGAATGCCATTACCAAGAACTCATAGTGCCCATACCTAGTCAAAACGTCTGTCTTTGGTACATCATAACCTCTCACCCTAAGTTGGTGATCACCCGATCTCAAGTCAATTTTTGAGAAGTACTCGTCCTTTTATACCACGATCTCAAGTCAATTTTTGAAAAGTAACTCTCCCTTTGGAGTTGATCAAACAAGTCATCAATCCAAAGGAGATTGAACTTATTATTAATGGTGAGCTTTTTGAGTTGGCGGTATTCAATACACATTCTCAAGGACCCATCCTTCTTCTTTACAAACAAAATCGAAGCACCACATGGAGAAATACTAGGCCTTATAAAAACCCTTATGTAGTAAATCCTTGAGTTGAGCCGTCAACTCTTTCAATTCAGCTAGGTCCATCAAAAAATAAGTAATTGATATGGGATTTGTATCCAGTATCAAATCGATACCAACATAAATTTCCCATTCAATAGAAATACCGGGAACGTCATTAGGAAAAACCTCTGCAAAATTCATTCACTACGAGGACCGACTTAATGGGAGGAATTTTGGAGTGTAGATCTTGAACTCGTACACTATGGTGTAGACAAGTTGTAGAGATAAATTTGTGGGATTTTAGACAATAGATAATACGACCTCTAGGAAAGGAATTTCCCCTTTCCACTCAACAACGGGTTCATTTGGAAAGTTAAACTTCACCACCCTTGTCCTACAAACAGTACAAGCAAAGAAAACATGTTACCTATCCATGCCCAATATAATATCAAAATTTTGCATATCTAGTTGTACTAGATCAACATAAAACTCTATTGGGCAACATTATTAGACAATTTCTATACACCCTTTTTTCAACAATCGACTCACTCACCGGGGTAGATACTGTAAACAGTTCATGCAAATTATTAGGTAGAATATCAAACTTTTTAGCTACTAGAGGGGTAAAAAATGACAAGATAGCACCCGGATCAAGTATAGAATATACATCTATGGTAAATAATTTCAACATACCAGTCACCACCTTCAAAGAAGTCTCTTGCTCACCCCTAGAGCGGAGAGGATAAAAGTAGTTCTTCTAGAATCAATTGCTTAAGCTTGACCACCCCTCTCTTGACCCTTCATGTTTGTACAATCTCTCATCTTGTGACCAGTCTTTCCTCAACTAAATCAATTCCCTGTTCCTGCGAAGAACTTACCAAGATGACCCTTTCCAGACTTGGAACATGTAGACTTCTCATTTGGTGAGTTTCCACTCCTTCCCTTTTTATCTCTCAATTTATTCCCCTTGACATCATGAGACTTTAGGAACTTGGATAAAACTTGATTAGAACCCATTTCTTAAATCTAAAATTGTCTTGTATTTCAAGAGTATTATTTGAAGAATCTGAATCAAATGATCTTGGTCTCTTAGTATCTTTACTCTTTCTCTTGGATCTTGCCTCCTTAACCCTTATGGCATGCACCATATATGGAAATGTTCATGTTGTCATGTAGCATGGACGAATGCCACTCCTCTAGTATGTCCTCTGACACCCACGTCAAAAAAGACTCATTTTGTGTCTAGGATCAGAAACCAAAGAAGAAGCATATTCAGACAATTTAAGGAATGCCAAACAGTATTCATGTATATTTCTTCCTCCTTGAGAAAGTTAATGAACCCCACGAATTTTTCCTCCCTCGTCTACCAAGGATAGAACTGATCTATAAAAGTCCTTTTAAAGATCTCGCAAGTCAATGGAACACCCCTCAATAGCCTATTATCCATCCATTACACATACCATGCTTGTGCCACATGCTTCAGTTGATAAGTAGACAACTCAGCCTTCTCATTTTTGGAAAATCCATAGCAAAAAGTATCATATAGGCTTCATCGTTGAATACTTGGGGGACTTCATTAGACTGATAGGAAATAGGAGGATTCATCCTAGTAAAATCCCTTAGATGGGACGCCATAGTAGTAACTTGTTGTTGAGAACGCTGTATAAGCTCTCGGTTGGCTTAGGCCGTCATCGGTTGGGCTTGGACAGTGCGACTTGATCCAATTAAATGACGACAATCCTTTTATCTCCACCCATCATGGGTGGATGATTGAACATAGTTTTGTCAACATTAGTTTCTTCTTCTAGTGGAGGAACTTGCTCACCACGGGGAGGATCTCCTGCATTGGAAATTTCCTCTTCAAGTCATCGAGCCTCATTCCTTCGAGTGTTCATTATTCCTACCAGCACAACAATAGGATTAGATGCAATAGTGCACCATAAGTATACGCTAACGGCACGATATAGGATCTCCTAGAAAGAGAGTGATTCCGAAGCATCATAAAGGTTCCAACTCATATGTGTGGTGCTCTTCACAATTATGAATACAAGCCTATATCGATTTGGGAGAGAGAGAGACATAACTAAACAATATTCAACCTCATGCCCTGACACAATGTTTTTCATATTGTGGTTTACCCCCTAAATGTAATCGGCGTCGCCGTCCTCTTTGAGGACTAAGATGAACCCCTTAGTCTCATGTCATTACATTCATACGTTGAAAATGCAAAAAAAAGTTTTAAACTTTTTATTACATCTACTTGGAGATTTACACTGACCTCTACATACACATAATATATACATATCGAGTATAGATAGACCCTTGTAATAGGAAGGTTACATAGACTTGCAGTTTTATTGCACATACATACATACATATATATATATATGTATATATATATATATAATAGAAAGATAGTCTCAAAAATTGTCTCATCTCATACCATCTAAACGATCATCACAATATAGGAATAGCCCTACATCAAATTTAAAGAATCCACATATAGGTTTATACATGTCGTACACAATGAAATTGGAATGAACATAAAAGTCTAGGAAAAACAAACGAACTTCATAGGCAAGATGTCTGCATCGCCCTCGAAAATTGAGGACCTACCCACTTTTATGATAGTGAGTATCCAAGACTTCTTCAAGTCATCCCGAATGTGCCTAAAATGATCGAAACCTAAAATATTTGGGAAATGGGAAGCAAATGGGGTTAGTACTCCACATGTAATTAGTTTGAGACTATATGCACATATAATATCAAAACATGCTAACTTTTAGTCAAAACATGCCATTTTACAAGTCTAGAAGTGTCATGCATAACAAAGCAAGTCATACACATCAACCTAACATGCTTACTCACACAAACAAGTAATATGTACCCCAACATACTTGAACCAATGACTTACTACAACCCTACCATCAAGGAATAGTGTCACAAGCCTGGTTAAGAGTCAATTATATCATAATAGCAAGATAACTACTCATGAATCCCTATAATATCAACAAGGACAATGACCAAGGAAACCCTCATAACCTTACTCACTCAAGTAACCTCAACAAAAAACCATAACCAATGATCAACTTCACATAACAAAACTATTAAGGACACCTAACATCATACTTTAATAGTACAACTCAAATACATGTTCAGGAGGATAATCATCATCATATAATAATATTTATATTGTAGAATCAACATGTTATCATCAAATACATCCTTATAATATACATACAAAACATCAACTTCCTAAATCTTAAATCATGGTAAACTAATGCAAGGCATAGGTACAGTCCCATACCCCAACCTAGGCGAAGTTCAACCTCTCAAGTCACCTTAGATAGTTCATACTTCATTAATTTATTTTAATTTAGGGAACACATTCCTTAACTAACATAGACCACAAAAGCTAAGTGTAGAATCAAGTGTTATTAAACCTTACACTGATGGAAGGTGGCCTACTAGTAGAATTAGAACTAAACATAAACATACCTTATAGGTGGATAACTAACTTGTCTTCCTATGCGGGCAACATATTTCAAGAGCTAAGAGATAGTACATTCCCTTGTGGTACCCCTTTGTAGTCGGGGCCTCATCTCGTGGTAATCCATTGGATAAGTATTCCTCTTTGGGAAGTAAACATCTCATATAGATCTATAGGGCGAAACTTCCTCTTTTGAAAGTCATCACCTCCCATTGTAAAGTTTACTCGGTGCTAAGCCAAATCCTTTTATTGAAATGTTTTTAATATTTTAATTATCAATCATAGCTTAGTTTAGGTCATATGGTCTACCACTTGTATAATCATCATCATCATCATCAGTAGCTCAATAATAATTGCATGAGTATAGTCATTTAATCACAATTCATATAAGTGAGGTTTAACACAATAGCATTTCATAGCATATGAAGGCAAATTGTTAGTTATCACCATCCATATATAAAATACACCTTAATCAACCTCATAACATAGTCAAGACATTTCAATTAAACATCATATAACCCTATCATCCAAATATAAGGCATACTCCAATATAAAATCATGACTTAACCACAATTAATAACAATTGGAAGTAAAGATAGGGATTCCAAAGCTTACCAAGTCTCCTTCATGTTTCATAATTTAGGCATTGCCATATAACCTCAATTCTATCCAATTTATATGTTCAACATTATAATTCAATAATCACCATGATAACAACAATAGAAAAGTCACAACACCATAATTCAACATCAATTCAATGCTTAGAAAAAGTTATTTAAGCCAATTTTCGTAACTTAGATCACTTCTGAAGATTAGAATGAAAGACAACAATTAATTCTAATTTGTAAATGATTGGTGTGACGACATCATGTGATTTTTATTTAACCCATAATCCAGATAATTGAATCAATTACACACCAATTTACATCAAGATCAACCTTAGGGTTAGGGGTAGAAGATCACATTCTTTAATTTGAATCAAAACATTACAATTAATCACAATCAAGTTTAATTACATGTTAATATATCCATTATATCCTAATGAATCCATAAAAAATTCAATTCACAACATCTATTTCATAATTGGTTTAAGCCCACATGAAATTCGATTTTTGTAATCCATTTTAAATGAACCCTTTGAGGAAATAGTCTCAAAGGTGAATTAGATCCATCACCTTAAGGTTTGATGAAGAAATGATGGTGAATTCTTCCCTTTCAATCCCTCAAACCACTATCTTCACTTGATGTGTTCAAGTAGAGAGAGAAAGAAGAGAGTTTATTTTGTGAGTTGTGTGTAGATTGACGAGGGTTGGAGCCTTTATATGGGAGTTAAGTTAGTCAAATAATATCCATGTATTCCCTAACTAACCCTTAAACACACTTAATTAATTAAATGAATTAACATTAAAATAAAAAGCAAATTCAAGACCCTCACAGACGGAACCCCGCCAACGGGCCGTCTGTGAGTTGACACACAGCCCTCCCTCCTTCCAGCACTTTGTAGGTAAGTTCAGAGACAATGCAAACGAGGATCTTCCTACAATTGGCTATGTGTGGGACAAATGTGGCACCAATGCCCTGTCAGTCCACACACGGACCATTGCATTCCTTGTAGATGTACACAGCTTAGGCAGTGTTGCCTCAAACTGCAGAGGTCCTTTTCAAGGGCTCTTGGTAGATCCTTGGGGAGTTGTACTTTGACGTTTCAACCATGAAATAACTCAAAAACCTATTATATACCCTTTTACCATTTTTCATAAATTTTTGACTTCTAAAAGTTAGTCAAATAGGATAAGGCACACTAGTACACCTTTGAACCAATTTTTGGACGTCACGAACGTAGTTGGAAACTTTTGGTTCTTAGACCTCATGACACCTATGATAGTCTTTACGACACGTCTTGAATATTTAAAGTGTTACACACCATCAACAAGGACGTTTCTCCATAAAACCTTTAGGGAGGCAACCTACTTATTTCTCAATTTATTAACTTGGTGATCAAAGATCTCAAGAGCGACCTCTTCATAAGAAAGATCCTCTTTTACCCCCAAACCTTCTATAGGAAGAATGGGAAATGGGTCCCTTAGCACTTCTTGAGCATGGAAACATAGAATACTGGATGAATCATAAAAAATTCATTTGGCAACCTCAAGACATAGGAAACACTCCCATTTCACTTCAAAATTTCATAAAGTACAGATACCTAGGACTAATTTTCCCCTTCTTTCCAAACCTCATCATCCCTTTCATGGGTAAAATTTTCAAATAGACCAAATCTCATACTTCGAATTCAAGGTACCTATTTTTATTGTCCGCATAAAATTTTTGTCAATTTTGAGATGCTTTTAGTCTATATTTGACAACTCGAACCTTCTAAAGGGCTTCCTAGACCATGTCAGGACAAAGTAGAGAAAACTCACCTGCCTGATACAACCCAACCGTAGATCTACACCATCTCTCATAAAGTGCCTCGAAGGGTGCCATACAGATAGTTGAGTAGTAGCTACTGTTGTAGGAGAACTCTATTATGGGTAGGTAGTAATCCAATTACCCTTGAAGTCGATGATGCATTACCCAAACATATCCTCGAGAGTTATAATAGTGTGTTCCACTTAACCATCCGTATTGAGATGAAATTTGGTACTAAGATTCACCTTCATACCAATTCCACTTTGGAAAACTTTCCAAAAAATGGGAGGTAAATTAAGTACCTCTATATGAAATGATGGACAAAGGGGCTCCATGTAACTTCAATGTCTCTTTAATGTACAATTTGGCATAATCTTCTGCAGAATATGTGACTTTGAAGGGAATGATATGTGCGCACTGTGTTAGCCTATTCACAATGACCCATATAGAGTCATGTTATCTTCTAGTACATGGAAACCCTACTACAAAGTCCATGTTAAAATCATCCCAATTCCAAGTAGGAATATCTATATTTTGACTCAAGCCACCCAAACCTTTGATTCTCTGCTTTCACTTCTTGGCAATTTGGACACTTAGCAACAAAGTCCTCTATGTATCTTTTCATACCATTCCACAAATATCTTTCTTGTAAGTCGCAGTACATGTTTGTAGCACCTAGGTGAATGGAATATCGGGAGACATGATCCTATTACATGATCAATTCCCTTAAACCATCCACATCAAGTATGCATAACATTCCATGGTGCCTAAGCACCCCTTCTTATCCTTGAGATAAAGACGCATCGGACTTACTAAGGACCGTTTCCTTCAACTCCATTAATAGAGGATGAAGGTGTTAGTTGGATTTACCCAAATCACTAAAGATGACACGGAGTTGTCGTGAACCACGAAACCACCCTATGGAGAGTCTTCTAGTCGAACACCCTAAGGATCCAACCTATGAACCTCTTTTAGTAACTCCTTCATATCATTAACCCATTAGTCACATTACCCATGGACACTCTACTCAAAGCATCTGCTACCACATTAGCCTTTTTGGGATGGTAAAGGACATTCATATCATAGTTCTTTAAATGTTCTAACCATGTTTTTTATGTAGATTCAACTATTTTTGGTTAAACACATATTTTAAGCTCTTATGGTCGGTGAATACATCAATATGTACACCATATAAAATGTCTCCAAATTTTCATTGCAAAAACCACGGAAGCAAGCTTGAGGTCATGAGTTGGGTAATTCTTCTCATGTGGCTTGAGTTATCTAGAGGCATATGCTATGACTTTCCCATGTTGCATGAGTACACACCCTAGACCCACTATGGAGGCATCATAATAAACCACAAACCCTTCGGTACCCTCCGATAAAGTCAATACCTGAGTGGAGGTGAGTCCATCTTTCAATAATTGGAAACTCTTTTCACATGATTCGGATCATTGAAATTTGGACTTCTTTTCTGTTAAGACCAGGGATGTGATTGGCGAGATCCCTAAAAAAACCTCCTAGAGTGACCAGCCAACCTTAGAAATCTTCAGATGTCGATAGGAATCAAAGGTCTAGGCTAACTTTAACCACTTACGTGTTTCTTGGGTCAACCTCTACCCCTTCACTGGAGACAATGTGACCGAGAAACAAAATCGATCTCAACATAAATTCACACTTGCTAAAATTAGCAAAAAGTTGGTTATCTTTGAGAACTTACAATTACTATTCTCAAGTGACTAATGTGATCATCCTTACTCCTCTAGTATATCAAAATATTATCACAAAGATAATCACAAAAAAATCAATGTACTTTCTTAAAACTCGATTCATAATGTCTATGAAGGCCACCGGGGCGTTAGTTAGACCAAATGACATCACTAGAAATTCAAAGTGATCATATCTTATTTTGAATGCCATTTTTGGAATATCAACCTCCCTCGCTCTAAGTTGATGATAACCCGATCTTTATTCAATTTTTTGAAAAGTAACTCTCTCCTTGGAGGTTATCATAGAATTCATCAATCCTAGGGTGCGGGTAGTTATTCTTAATAGTGAAATTGTTTAATTGACGATAGTCGATGCACATTCCCAATGACATATCTTTTTTCATTACAAACTACACTGGAGCACCCCATAGAAATATGCTTGGTTGATAAAGCCCTTATCTAATAAATCTTAGAGTTGAGCCTTAGCTCCTTCAACTCTGTTGGAGACATCCAATAAGGAAGGATCAAAATAGGTAATGTATCTGGCAATAAGTCTATGCCAAAGTCAATCTCCGATTTTGGGAGGAATTCTGTGAAGGTCACTTGGAAAGACCTTCGAAAATTCCCTCACAATGGTACCGACTCTATTTGGGGGACCACAGATTCAATATCCTTAACTCTTACTATTTGGTAGAGACAACCCTTTGTAATCAATTTTCACACTTTTTGACATGATATTATCTTA
This sequence comes from Solanum lycopersicum, assembly GCF_036512215.1. NCBI lineage: Eukaryota > Viridiplantae > Streptophyta > Magnoliopsida > Solanales > Solanaceae > Solanum > Solanum lycopersicum. The sequence goes on from NC_090802.1 coordinate 23,085,932, forward strand.
TTCTTAGGGTTTGAGTTCCTCCATTCAACTCAAAAATGGGTTCATTTCGGACATGAAAGTTCAATATCCTTTTCCTACAACCAATAGAGGCATAGCAACCATGAAATCAATCCGTACCCAAAAAAAATCAAAATCTATCTTATAAAGTTCTATCAAGTCAAAGAATGTAACTCTATTGGTCAAGGATAAAGGAAAATCTTTATAGAATCTATTAACAACCACATAATCACCCACCGGGGTAGAAATTAGACGAGATTCGTCTAATATCTCGGTTAGTATTTCACATTTCATGGCTACAAGAGGGGTCACAAATAACAATGTAGCTTCTAGATCCAACAAAGTATTTACATCAAAGGAGATTAATTTTAACATACCGGTGTCCAGATCCCGTGAGCTCTCTTCATCACTTCGGGATAAGAGAGCATAAAAGCCATTTTTCTTAGGAGCATCCGGATTTGGGGCACTTACTTGAACTTGAGAATTTTCCCTTCCTTGAGTTTTCATCATAGGGAAATATCTCTTCATGTGAACACTCTTGCCACAACCATAGCAATTACCAGTGCCAACCAGGCATACACCATCATGTCTCTTATCACATTGTTCACAAAATTGGCTTCTCAGCATGAGATATGTCACCTTTTACCTATTGAGCTTGGGATTCGGTAACTTACTCTTGTTTAACCTTTGAAAATTAGGAGGGACTTGGTTAAAAAATTTCCTTTTGAACCGTAGTTTGTCTTGAACCTCAAACCTATTCATAGAAGAATTCCCCTCTTCAGTACTCACCTTCTTTAATTCCCTACCAACTTGCTTAAGCTTTAGCCCCTCAATTTGTTTAGCATGAACCATGAGACGAGAGATGTCCATGATAGGAATTATCATATTCGACCTATATTCATTAACCACAAGTTCAGATATCCCCATGACAAATTTGTTCATCTTGGCTCTAGACTCCGCATCCATAGTAGGAGCATAGTTGAGTGAACTTGCGGCTATGCTCATTCAAGCTCATACCCCCTTGACGATGATTGATGAATTCTTGCATCTTCCTCAGTGTTAGTTCCAAGGAAAATAAGCTATCAATGAAAATCATTTTTAAATCTTCCCAAGTAATTTGGTCTTCTATAACCGACCTCCCATCCTTGGAGTGCTCATACCAAACTTGAGCTACATCGTTTGGTTGGTAGGCGGCTAGTTTCACCTTTTCTTTAGAAGAATAACCCATAGCATTAACAACTTTGAACGCTTCATCAATGAACCCTTTTGGGTCCTTCTCCACCTTAGAACCATAGAAAATAGGGGGATTCATCCATGTGAAATCCCTAATCCTTGAAGTGGAAGTGTTAGCATTGGGATTTACTTGCACTCTTGCATCCCTAGAAACTTGGATAGACAACACTTCACTCAAGCAATGAATAGCCGGCCTTATCTCAACATTAGACATAGCCCCTTCTTCAATAGGAACTTGAGGGTTTTGAGAAGTTTGAAGGTGAACCGCCTCATTCAAATTCTCATCTTCGACCCTTCGAGCGATATTCCTCCTTGTACTCATTGCCTATAAGAACAATAAAAAGGATTAGAAGAAAGGACTAGATAGATTTATGACCCTAAGGCACGACTAAGGAATAATAAGATAGTGAAATTTCCTATGCATACATAGTCTCTCATTCATAAGTGTGGAGCTCTTCACAATTATGAATAAGACCCTACATAGACGTGGTTTAGTGGGACATCATTCCTAAGAATACTTAATCTCATGCTCCAATACCAAGTTTGTTATGACCCAAAGTACCCCTTAGGCGTAACTGATGTTGTCATCCTCTCCAAGGACTAAGACAAGCCCTTAGAGTTCCTCATAGCACATCATAGGTAATAAAATATTGGGAAATTTAAAAAGTTTCTTATATAGCAAGGAGGTTTACATAGATCTCTACATAGGAATCATACATAGGCTTCTCTCATAAACAACATACAATATATAAGAATTTAGTTTAATACTTCGTCTCACATTAAACCATCTATAAAGTGAATCATAATAGTTTGGGCATATAATACAATGAAAGTCTCAACATGAGCATTGAACAATTGTCTAAAGCATAGACAAAACTAATAAGGCTTGATGAGTGGCTTTATCCTCAGAACTCATAAGGACTCACCAATTGACTTAGGAAACATCCAAGTCTTATTTTTCAATGACTATGAATCTCCTCAATGTCCAAAACCTAAAATATTTAGGAAAAAGGGGGAAAATATGGGTTAGTACAAACTACATGTACTAAGTATGACTCCTATGCACAAAATCATCAATGCATGACATAAAGATAATTTAGTAAAAATCATGCTTTCTATAAATTTAACTCAACATACAATATATAAGAAGTATAATAAGTCCATTTCAACATAATAGTAACCCAACATAAGAATTACACTAGTAATACTTTTGTAATGCCAAAGATAGAACCCCATAATCCCATCAAAGGCTAAGTATCGTATTAAGCGACCTACATCATATATACAACGTATTTTCATAACATGCTTATAAGTCAATGCTTACTCATATATTATTAATCATAACTATAATCATAATGTAATAATAAAACAACACTAGTTAGAACTATTCCTTAGGATCCCATCTGTGCAATGAGTAAGAGAAGTCCAAAACTCTCCCTTGCCCTATGTAGTAGTGTTCAGGAAAACCCCAATAAGAGGTCACATAATTAATTTATTAATTTAATTTACATTAGGGAAAGAAATGTGATAACCAAAATGAAACAATGTGAGCTATATGGAATCCGGTGTTCTACTCCCACACCGAATAGAGAGGGTTAGCACTTGCCTAACGTGCAACCATTCGTACGTAGCTATATAAGTGGATCAACTAAGCTATAGTTCTACGTGGGCTCATAGTTAAGGGTCAAAGATATTGTTGCTAGAAACCTTGACTTACTAACGTGGACGTTTTCATCTCATGAGAAAACATATTATTAGGGAATGTGGACTTACTAACGTGAGAAAACCCATGTAGGAGAACGAACTTACTAACGTGTGACCTCCATCTCATTTATATCCCCTTTCTGTGCTAAGCAATTTTTCCCTTTAGTAATCATCATATAACATCATACAAGTTCACAATAATCTCTTTTATACCTTTAACAAAACAGATTATCATAACAGCTCATAGGTTACCACAAGCGATAACTATCCTTTCAATTTAGACACAATATTATAATCATAATGAACTACTTTCAATCATATAATGATCACATCCTAATAAAATTACATACTTCATAGCCAATTCATTGATCTAGAGTTAGGAATGGGGAATGCTTGTAACAAACATCACAAGAACACAATTAACTATAGCATCTTTTTCACATAAGTAGATTTCCCCTTGCAAAATTGAGATCAATGGAGAATGAAAACCATACCTCATTTCTCTCACAACCGGGGAAAAACCCCTTGAAGTAACATGGCTTATTAGACCTCTCGGAGGTCTTATACAAACCCATAGTTATCAAACATCGCATCGACCAAGTAAATTTAGCGAAAATTTTAAAACTTTTCATAGCACCTCATATGCTAGAAGCTTTACTTCATTTACATATTAATTATAATTTATAATACATATATAGACTTTAAGTCTCTTTTCCATTTTAGACTTAATAACATTAGAATACATTAGGGACACGACCCATAAGATACGTTATATAGCTATACAGTATTTAAAGACTTTACAATAAATAAAAATTAGGACATCCTTGGACTTAAGGATTCCTTTCCTTGAGCTTGGGTATCACCTATCAAGATCTTTACCATTTAAGACATCCTTTAAGCATCCATAACCTATCCTTGTGTAGAAAGTAGAGAATAATGGGATTTGTACAAAAATGTGTTAAGTATGGCAACCATGCAAAAACAAGTATTTAAGAGGGACCTTTTCATATTTCATAGAAACACAACAAAAGGCCAAACGTCATAGAAAAACACCTATAGAATTTGAGTCCAATTTTAGGTCACTTTATAGTGTGCTCATTCCTCTTTATAGTGAACTATTTCTTTAAATTCATTAGTCTCCCAAGAAATACTTTAGGGATACTTGGTACAATGTATAACCTTAGGACCACAATAAAAATTATACATATAATCTACAAAAGATAACACATACCATCATTGAGGTATAATACAACATAGACATAGTGAAGCCAAGACCCTAATCATATAGTCAACAAGATCAACATTATGCATAAAGACTCATATCATGCACATCTTCATAATAAGTAGACAATTACTACAATGTTCTGCATAGGGAATACATACATAGTGTCATGCTTTAGAACATCTTCCTAGAACATCCTAAGGATCTACTTGTGCAATGTCTAGATGGGTTCATTACTTCCACCTATCCTAATTAACCTCTCTTAAGTCATTATTTTTAGGGTCCTAGTCATTTAACTTCCACTATCAATTTTACATTAGGAAATTTATAGCCTTATCTGACATAGACTATGTGATTCGAAAAATAGAATCCGGTGTCATAGAACCCCACACCGAGAAGAGGTGGTCTACTGGCCAAAGTAGAACCAAATGTTACATACCTTTCTAAGTAAATCCACTAGCTAGTATCCTATGGTGGCATCTTAGTTATGGAACTTGGAGGTACTTGTGAAATCCCTCTTTATGCAAAGATTAGGCATTTTAGTTTTTCACTTATGGAAACCCTATTTATGCCCATTGAGTCATTGTAGTTATCCACCTCATGAGATTTATGGTGACCTACCTTCCTACCATTGGAGGGGACATACACTAATATTCAAGTTTAGTCGGTGCTAAGCTAGGTTACTTCCTTGAAAACCTTTATTATATCATTACTTTATAAATCATTGTTTTAGTAGATTCATTCTCTCATATTCTCAACTCATAGGTCATAGATGGATGTTCATCAACCCACATTATGTAAAGAATCCATCACATGAACATAGCATGTGTAAATCATCATCTAGTTTAGGGAACACATGAATTCACCATTCAAGGAACCTCCCTTGACTAGATCTTCATACATGTGTTTGTGTTTATACACATATGTGAGCAAAACATTCACATAACACATTTATTCACACAAGTTTATACATATATATTCATACATATAGAAACCAAAACTACATCTATCCTAACAATGTAGATATGTCTAATGCGTCAGGCAACGTCCCATACCCTTTCACATACTAGTACACCCATAAAGTCATCATAGTAAGGAATACATAACATACTTCACATATATACACTTTACATGCATAGTGGTAGACATTAGTGAATATGGGAACAACCTTTCATTTAGACAGCATGATCTATACTACTTATAACATGCATGTGAGTGAGTGTGTGTGTACATTGGTCAACATGATCACATAATGGCTATCAACAACATATTGAGTCAGCCACCCTCTTAGACCATAATATACCTTCAAGCATAAAGCACACAATACATAATAGAAAAGGAGACAAGCCAACTTCATATTACACTTAAGACTCCTTACCTGTTCTATTCATGCATTCACATAGGGCTACATAGATAAGGGATTATTAATCATTTTTAAATCATCAATGGAAGCACCTATACTTCACCCTAACATGAATATACACATGCTTACATAATAGCCATACAACCTAAATCACAACTAGAATAGGAAAATAGGCATAAGCTTCACATAGTATCATCATAAGCACATGCTCATATATGCATAAATTTGCATTCATGGACATTGTCAACACATATATAATGAAGATAAAGTAAACACCGCCACCATAAGTGGACCATATCACACAATGCCATACAAGGCTTCATCAACTACAATACTTTAAGGATTGTGGAAGAGATAAGCATTCTTACCAATTTCCCACCCTTTTATCATCACTGATCAATACACCTTTTTCATAAACAATTCATACATAGGGAAGTATCTAAATGTAATTTAATCATAAAAGAAACCATGGACAAGTCGCTACAAGATTATACTATAACATAATACAAGACATCTCACATGTTCGAGAAAGTAAAGAGTCCGAAAGCATCATGTAACCTCCCTAGTTTATTACATCAAAAATTCTCATATATAAAAAATATACATTTTGGGATGTATCTAAATAGATTTAAATCAAATCTAAATGATGCTTCATCTACCCTAGAATTTAGATCACATAAGGTTCATTACAAAATTCAAATTGTAGACTAGAAGAACCTAGATGAATTTATGCCAATATTCCTTTTATTTTATCATAAAGAATTCATACCCACAATCCATTAATATCATCAATATAAGGCAATTATTAAGGGAAGCATGCTCAATACGAAATCCTACCGCCATTGCTATAACCTTGGATCATAGTAAAAATACTATTGAAGACATCAATGTAAAGTATAAGAATAAAAGGTAATCAACATTGATCAATATGTATATTTGATAACAGTTTAACCAATTTATTAACCTAAGGCAGTAGCTACATGAACCACAACATAGTTGAATTACACATTTATATCTTAAATGGTCAACATAACAGTGAACCATGGGAAAAACTAGACCAAACATGTTCAAATCTTCACACATTGATCCACATGGATTTTCAACGTCAACTCAACATAAACTCACGTAAATAACAGTAGATATAAGCACTTCAAGTAATAAAATCATACCTCAATCGATAACAACTCAAGATCACAAAGCCCATGCAAGACTAAATCATTTTGGTGATGAAGCATTGGTTGACCATGCAATTAGATCATTATAAAGTCATCAAGACATTCATGTTAGGAATTTTAAATTATTTTAATAAAGAATCCATGGCAGATTAATGAATAAGGACTACGATCATATTTTTTTTCTTTGAAATCTTTGAGAATGGTTGTCTAGATGAAAAGATAACTAGAGATGAAGATCACCATACCTTTGTATAGTTGAAAACCTATATAACTTGTTGATTCATCCATATAAAAACCCAGCTTAAGTTTGTTCTTGAGCTTCACCAACAATGGTTGTTTTAGAGAGAACATTTTTCTAGGGAATAGCTCAAAACATGTGAGTTGATTATTGAATGGGTTGTTAACGTTTTAGATGACTTATGTACACCTTAAATTAACTAAATAAACCTATAATAGTAAGTTTAGGGTGTGGGGTGAATTTACCGTTCACTCCTTAAATGAAACAGACGTAACATGCAACTTACAGTGCACTAACGACGGAGGCAATGACGAGCAGTAATGCTCTCGATGATCCGTGCCTGGCATACACCACTTGTTAATTCTCCAAATGTGACCTTCCCTCTGAAAGTTCCAGTCTACAAGACTTTCTCGATGGGCCGTTAGTAGAAAAACGATCCATCGTTGGGTCCGTCAATGGACACTGTCTGGAGAGGCTTGGGTCCTTCTTTTGGGGCCTGTTGAGGGTCCCTTTAGAAACCGTGCCTGGAAGTTTCCAACGTTAATACAAACCTTAACAAGTTATAGACCTTCCACATTAATTTTATCCAAAAATAACTCTTACAAGACGTCCAAACAGGCCAAGCCCCATCATGCCACACGTTCAACATCTTAAGGGCTATCTTCTGAACGCTTTGGACGTTCTTTGTCGTTTGACCTCCAAACTTCATGAACCTACATATAAAATCATTTATCATAATTATAAAACATTTAAATACTTTTTAATCTCATTTCATAAAAATTTATATATGCATAGACACATGAGGCATATTAGCGACTAGTCGTCGAATGTCTTGGTCATCCCTTCACATTCAACTACCAAATCACTTCAAACATTACACACCTCCTCTAAAACATATAATAAGACATTTAAGGACCTTATAACCTTAAGAAAAACATTTTAGGATCTAGAAACTCTATCTCATTTTGGGGTCTTACAATATCCCCCACTTGTGAACATTCGTCATCGAATGACACTTAGGGCTCTTTAATCACAACAAGGACTTCAAGGCAACATAAAGCAGTTCATAACATTTATAACAACATCAAATCATGTTAACACTTAATGCTCACAGGAATACAAAACCAATACTCATTAACTCTTTAATGCATCAAACGCATACGCTGTTATAATGTTCATAGGAGACACAACATTCTCCTAATCATAACATGGTCATTACACATTAACTAATTAAGAAATCATTTTTCAAGGACACACAGAGGTAGATTTCAACAATACTCAAAACAAGTAGGAACTCATACTTCAATGCACATAGAATTGAAATAATTAAATCAACAAAGACCTTCATTAATTAGACCTAGTGCCACTAAGGTCATATTCAATAAAAACATGCTTAGTGGTGTCCATGGAGGAAAGTCCTTCTGCTCAACACACTTATATGTATCATGAGTTCACACCTAAGGAAGGTACAAGGTCAATTTACTTTTAAAATGAGCAATTTTCAACTTTTAAACAAAGATTTGCTTATGTTTCCTTCCTAGTGAAGTCTAAGTAATAAGTCACACCAAGCACATCACAAAAAATAGGAAATAATTTAACAAAATTTCATTTTCTAACATAGTACTCACCCTTACAGTAAGCCTCATTTTAGAAAAATACCACAATTTATAGGCACACACATGATCACTTAGCTGAACATACTTTCACTTTTCAATAATGAGCCTACAATTATATATTCCAAATCACAAAATTCACATAGTTTTCAAGAGATTCAACATAAAACATTTGAAAGAGACTCAATTTCCATTATAAGGCTAAACAATTTACCTCACAAGTGACTATTACTAAATTCCTTGTCTTATCTCATAAAGTAAAATGCACAACTAGCATATCAAGATGTAATTCAACATGAGAAAATGAATTTTCATCAAAAATCTTATTTCGTGCACTTGTAACATTCATAATTTTATCAAGGTAATCTCAATCAGGACATACCAAACATGTAGAGGTCATTCAATATTTAAGTTATGCAAAACTCTATTCATGAAAAAACATACTAAAATTTCAAGAGAATCAAGCTCAAGTAAGAATATAATGTCAATGGTAGAAAATATCTACAACCTTAATACTCAATCACCATCCCCCACTTAGGGTAAACACAATTAGGGGCACCTTAACCCAACTCAATAGAATTTTAACTAAACAATCTTCATGTGTCATCACTTAAAAAGTGATTACCATTTAGAAGAACTTTATAGTAAGTGAAGCAAGGCAATCTAAACTTCATCTCATAGGAAAATATCCCGAATTATCAAGTTAGGCATATTTTTCCACCACATAAGGTTTGTATACAATACAATTGACACCAAGGTCATACATCATTAGGATTTCAGTTTTGTCTTTTTAAAATAAAAAATTAATCTTATAAATTAATTAATTAAGTAACCTAGTGTAATTACCAAAGTTTCCCAATGTTTTTAGGACCATAACCAACCCTTTGGACAATCGTAGGTTAGGTACTAGGTTGTGTCTTTGACTAGTTACTAGGTTAATGTCAACCCGGTTTAGTCCGTGGTTGTCGGATGCACTAATGGGTCAATTTCGGTTAGTCCTATGTAAGTTATCTAGTTTGTACAACTAGTTAGAGCCTATAAATAGTTAGGTAGTTAGTCACCACATGGAGGGACCCGTCCGCACATGCTGCCCCTTATCTATTCTAACAGAATGCAATTAGTGTGGTCTCCTCCTTCGACCGATTCCCACACTTGTTGTCATGTGCTTGCACATGGGTTAGTTGTACTTCCATAACTAATTATTATTTATGGCTCATTTGTGAATGTTTACTTATTGTCGCAAATACCCTCACTATGTCCGGCACTGCTTAATTTGCATGATCATTTTTGGTTATATTCTATAGTGTTAGTCTGGACACTTCGATGCCTTGTACTTAATTAATTTGGTTGAAAATCTATATATGATAAAATCATAATGTTAGCCAAGGGTTTTAATTGCAGGTACACTTCTAAAAAAGCTTCGATCATGTTATGCTTATTTGAGTATATATAGAAATTGACTAATACCCTTAGCCAATTTTCTATACTATGCCCACTATTTCTCAATATCGGGCATTGGGATGTCAATGTACAGCCAATACACATTCTTAAAGACCTATTGGGCTCTTCACTAGACATGTAATTTTTCGAAATGTTACATTATTCCCCCCTTTCCCCTAATGACAGTACATATCATTTTTAAAATAAAGAGGATGATTTTCGAAAACACATAAACATGCTTGAAACCTTACTCTTTGTGAATATCTTATTCACACTTAATCTTGATGGTGCATATTACTAAAATCTTATCTAAAACTTCATATTTGAGGTTGAAGAACTTCCTTCTCAATCACAATTAACATAATGCATATCATAAATCATGCAACACAAAATCATGTGTACACTATACAAAGACAGCAATATGTATGCAAACATAAACTCATCTTAACTCATATAGTGCAAGTAATAAAAACACGATTATGGAATTACAACACCAAAATCTACTGATGCACTGAAACATTGACTTTCTTAACAAAACCAGATTTTTCAAGAGTATATCTAACCTTAAGAATTGAAAAAATGAAGGTAGCGGAATCTCATATCGACCATGGCCTCCAATGTTGATCCCTCAACAAGGAGGTTCCTCCATAGTAACTTTACGGTGAAAACATCCTTGTTCCTCAGTTGCTTAACTTGGCGATCTAATATTTGACTAGAGTCTCAACATAAGAATGGTTCTCATCAACTCCTAACCCCTCAACAAGAAAGATGGATATTGGATCGCCTAACCACTTCTTTAGCATTGAACGTGAAACACCGGATGTATAGAAGCAAAGTCTTGAGGAAACTTCAGTTTGTAGGCAACATTTCCTACTCACAGCAAGTTCTAATAAGGACCTATATAACTCGATCTCAACTTACCCTTATTAGAAGACCTCATAACCCCTTTCATGGGCTATATCTTCAAGTAAGCTTGATAATTCACCTATAATTCAAGGGCTTTCTTTCTTCTGCCTTCATAGATTTTTGATGACTGTATGTCACGACCCAAATCTGGGCCGCGACTGGCACCCACACTTACCCTCCTATGTGAGCGAACCAAAAAATCTAAACCTTAACATTTCAATGTAACATCAACAGAAAATAATGCGGAAGACTTAAACTCATTAATAAAAACCAATTTAATAACTATCAATATTGAACATCTATTATTCCCAAAACTTGGAAGTCATCATCACAAGAACATCTACTTTAAACTACTAATTCCAAGAGTATCTAAAAGCTAAAAATACATAAGAAGCTAGTCCATGCCGGAGGTTCAAGGCATCAAGACATGAAGGAGAAGATCCAGTCCAAGCTAGATGCGTTAGCTCAACCTGAAGATCTGGTGTGACGATGACTGGCTTGAGTTACTGTTGAGTCGAAGATGACGACACGTTTGCTGCACTCCACAAATAACAAGAAGAACAACATAAAAGTAGGGGTCAGTACAAACCACGGGTACTGAGCAGATATCATCGGCCAACTCAAAATAGGGAACAATATGTATTAAGCAATATCATAAAATCAACTAATATCCTTAACATGCAGCATTTATAGTTACCATAACCCTTGGTTACAACACCAAGCACATCAATGAGGACTCACACCTCCTCATCATACTTATTTGGGAATTTAGTTCATTAGATTGGATATATTATCATATTTCAAGATTCATTATCTTTATTCCCCTCGTGTCGGTACGTGACACTCCGCTCCTGAATATACTTTCCTGGTACCGGAACGTGGCACCCGATCCATATTCTATCCTAGTGTCGGAACATGACACTCCGATCCTCATATACTATCCTGGTACCAGAACGTGGCACCCGATCCATATTCTATCCCGGTGTCGGAACGTGACACCCGATCCATATTCTATCCTGGTACCGAAATGTGGCACCCGATCCCCTAATCTCACTACTTTCATTCATCAAGACTTCTTTCATACCAAGGCATCTTCATTATCAAAGTAGATTACGATTTCTTTTCAAGATTTGGGATTCAATAGCTTCATCATGCTTATTTATTCACAATTACATAATCACAGCATTCATGCAAGCATACAATTAAGCATATTAAAGGTTTACAATACTACTAACACATATCATTCGCTATTAAGAGTTTACTATGAATATCATGAAATAACAATAACCTACCTCCACCGAAGAATTGAAATCATAAAGCTATCTTCTCAGAATCCTTGCTATCCTCTTCGTTTCTCTCTCTTTCTACTCGTTCTCTTTCTTTTTCTGTCTCTTTTTGTTCTTTCTTATTTTTTTATTCAAACCCTCTTTCTTTTACCCTAATTAGTATATAATTAAGAATAAAAGATGGAGATAATACCCCACTAATTAACATAGGGTTACCTCTTTTAACCCCCAAGAATTTGAGTTATTAATATAAACCCACGAAATCTATAATTAAGGAAAGAATAGTCCAAAAACGTCCCTTAAAACGTGTAAGGAAATCTGATTCTGCCTGGGATTTTCGCAACCTGTGACGGGCCGTCATGCCTGCGACGGTCCGTCCTGCAGGTCGTCGCAAAGTTCAGAGAATGGATTTTCACTGAAGTCTCCGTGACGGTTCATCACGCCCGTGACGGTCCGTCCTGCCATTCCGTCACGAAGTTCAGAGAGTCGATTTTCAGTACCCAATTTCAGATTTTGTAAGTGTTTTAAAACGAGACCCTGCGACGGTCCGTCGTGCCCTTGACGGTCCGTCGTGGGGTTCGTCGCTTCTGCAAGTTTTTCCAGAATTAAAGTCTGTTGCTCAAGACGACTAAACGAGTCATTACATTAGATACCAATTTACCCATCGTTCGTCCCCGAACGATCAAAAGAAGGAAAACAAGGGAGAAAAGGAGTACCTGAATCTGTAAACAGATGTGGGTATTTTTCTTGCATATACGCCTCCTTCTCCCAAGTGGCTTCTTCAACCGGTCGATTCTTCCATTGCACCTTGATGGACGCAATCTCTCTTGACCTCAACTTGCGAACTTCTCTATCTAAAATAGCAACAGGCTCCTCCTCATAAGACAAGTTCTCATCAAGCAAAACTGAATCCCATCGGATAATGTAATTCCCATCCCCATGGTATCTTTTCAACATCGACACATGGAATACCGGGTGTATTCCGGACAGCCCTAGAGGCATAGCTAACTCATAAGCCACCTCTCCTACTCGCTTAATTACTTCAAATGGTCCAATGTACCTCGGACTTAGTTTACCCCTTTTTCCGAACCGCATCACCCCTTTCATGGGCGAAACCTTCAACAAGACTTGTTCACCTTCCATGAACTCTAAGTCCCTAACCTTTCGATCTGCATATTCTTTTTGTCTACTTTGCGCCGCTAGAAGCTTTTGTTGAATAGACTTCACTTTCTCTATCGAATCTCTCAAAAGGTCAGTACCCCAAGGCCTAACCTCAAATGCATCAAACCAACCAATGGGAGACCTACATCTCCTACCATACAAGGCTTCGAATGGAGCCATGTCAATGCTTGAGTGATAGCTATTATTGTATGAAAACTCCACTAAGGGTAGGAAGCTATCCCAATGACCACCAAACTCTATCGCACACGCACGAAGCATATCTTCCAACACTTGAATCGTTCGCTCAGACTGACCATTGGTCTGAGGATGGAACGCGGTACTAAGGTGCAACCTAGTACCCAATTCCGCATGCAATGTTTTCCAAAACTTAGAAGTAAACTGCGTACCTCTATCTGATATGATGGATAGTGGAACCCCATGCAATCGCACCACTTCCGAGATGTAAAGTTTGGCTAACTTTTCTGCATTGTAAGTCACCTTCACCGGAATGAAATGAGCAGATTTAGTTAACCTATCAACAATCACCCAAATGGAGTCATACTTACCCATTGTCCTTGGAAGACCAACCACAAAGTCCATTGCAATTCTTTCCCACATCCATTCCGGAATGGGCATTCTCTGAAGTGTTCCTCCGGGCCTTTGGTTTTCATACTTTACTTGTTGACAGTTTGGACATTTGGCAATAAAATCCACAATGTCACGCTTAATTCTACTCCACCAAAAGTGTTGTTTTAGGTCACGATACATCTTGGTTGCACCCGGATGTATAGATTACCTTGAACTATGAGCCTCTATCAAAATAGTGTTAATCAAATCATCGACGCGGGGTACGCATACCCTTCCCTTGATTCTCAAAACACCTTCCTCATCGATTGGTGCTTCCTTAGCCTCTCCTCGCAATACTTTATCTTGAATTCTGCGCAGTTTCTCATCATCAAACTGTTTTCCCTTAATTTTGTCAAGAAAAGAAGATCTTGACTCCACACAAGTCAACAATCCTCCCTTCTCATTTACTTCTAATCTCATAAAGTCGTTAGCTAGAGTTTGAACCTCTCTAGCCAATGGGCGTCTAGAAGCTTGCAAGTGAGCTAGGCTTCCCATGCTTCCCGCCTTTCTACTTAAAGCATCCACTACAACATTCGCCTTTCCCGGATGATACAAGATAGTGATATCGTAGTCCTTTAGTAACTCCATCCATCTCCTCTGTCTTAAGTTCAAATCTTTCTGAGTAAAGACATACTATAGGCTACGATGATCCGTATAGATCTCACACTTAACCCCATACAAATAGTGTCTCCATTGCTTTAATGCAAACACCACCGCAGCCAATTCCAAGTCGTGGGTCGGATAGTTACGTTCATGCACCTTTAGTTGCCTTGATGCATAAGCAATCACACTCTTCTCTTGCATTAGTACTGCACCCAAACAAGAATAGGATGCATCACAATAAACAATGAAGTTCTTACCCTCTACTGGCAAGGTAAGGATAGGTGTGGTAGTCAACAAAGTCTTGAGCTTCTGAAAGCTTTCCTCACACTCATTCGACCATACAAATGGAACATTCTGCTTAGTCAAGTTCGTCAATTGGGAAGCAATAGAAGAGAATCCCTTGACAAATCGGCGGTAGTAGTTAGCTAACCCAACAAAGC
Organism: Solanum lycopersicum; assembly: GCF_036512215.1. Taxonomy (NCBI): domain Eukaryota; kingdom Viridiplantae; phylum Streptophyta; class Magnoliopsida; order Solanales; family Solanaceae; genus Solanum; species Solanum lycopersicum. The sequence continues at coordinate 23,100,940 of NC_090802.1, forward strand.
TCCTTATTTCTGACACATTAGTAGGTCTCACCCAATTCTTCACTGTCTCAATCTTAGAAGGATCCACCATCACTCCATCCTTAGAAACCACGTGCCCCAAGAAGGACACTGCATCTAGCCAAAACTCACACTTAGAGAACTTGGCATAAAGCTTTTTCTCCCTCAACATTTCCAATACCATTCTCAAATGCTCTTCATGTTCCTTCTTGCTCTTTGAGTATACTAATATATCATCAATAAATAAGATCACGAAGAGGTCCAAATATGGCTTAAAAATCCCGTTCATCAAGCTCATGAATGCAGCAGGGGCATTCGTTAGACCAAAAGACATCACTACAAATTCGTAATGCCCATACCTCGTTCGAAAAGCAGTCTTTGGCACATCCGTTGCCCGTATTTTCAATTGATGATAATCGGATCTCAAATCAATCTTAGAGAAGACACAAGCACCTTGTAACTGATCAAACAAGTCATCAATGCGGGGAAGAGGATACTTGTTCTTTATGGTTACCTTATTTAGTTGTCCGTAGTCTATACACATTCGAAAACTCCCATCTTTCTTCTTTACAAACAAAACCGGAGCACCCCAAGGAGATGCACTTGGTCTAATAAAGCCTTTGTTCAATAATTCTTGAAGTTGTGCTTTTAACTCTCTTAACTCCGCAGGAGCCATTCTATAAGGGGGTATAGAAATGGGGCGTGTGCCCGGTTCGAGATCAATACAGAAGTCAATATCCCTATCCGGTGGCATACCAGGAAGATTTGCAGGGAACACATCCAGAAACTCATGAACTACTGAAACCGACTCAATCGAAGGTACTTGGGTAGTGTCATCCTTGAGATGTGCCAAGAAAGCTAAACACCCTTTACTAATCATTTTCTTAGCACGAAGAAAGGAGACGATGCGGACCGGATTGGAAGTGTAGTCACCCTCCCACACTAACGGGTCTGTCGCAGGCTTGGCTAACGTCACCGTTTTAGCATTACAATCCAAGATTGCAAATTGCTTAGAAAGCCAAGTCATACCCAGAATCACATCAAAATCATCCATTTCTAAGATAACCAAATCTACATAAGTGTTGCTCCCCACAAAGTTTACCAAACAAGACCTATATACCTTTTCAACTACCACGGAATCACCCACCGGAGTAGAGACACGAATAGGCATATCAAGTAATTCACAATGTAAATTTAGACCATTAGCAAATGAGGAAGATACATAAGAAAACGTGGATCCAGGATCAAACAATACAGAAGCCATGCAATCACAAACCAGAAGATTACATGTGATGACAGCATCAGATGCCTCCGCTTCAGACCGCCCAGGGAAAGCATAACAATGGGCCCTATCGTTTGTCTGTCTGTTGCCCCTACCATGTTGTGATGTAGTGGCTCCAGGTTGCCCATCACCTCGGCCATTCTGGTGACCACCATTACCTCGACCACCACGTCCTCCAGAATAATGGCCTCTGCCATGACCACCTCTACCTCTAACATTTGGAGGTCTGTAACTCTGTTTTGGACAATATCTCTTAATATGTCCAATCTCCCCACATCCATAGCACTCTCTGGGTTCATGCATAGGTCTCTCAGAGAAGTGTTGACCGGTCGGAGGTGGACCCCCAACTACAGTCTGTAGTGAAGACTGAATTGGTCGGACTGAGTAACTTCCCGAACCCTGTCCTCTAGTGTAAGTACCGTTAAACTCACCTCCCTTTCAAAACCTTTTTGATGTTGATGTCGTAGTGAAGTCGTCTAGCTTCACTCCTTCCACTTCTATCACAAAGTCTACCACCTCTTGGAAGCATTTTGTCGTTGCCGCTATCTGTAAGGCCGAAATCCATAATTCTGACCTCAACCCCTTCACAAACCGGCGAATTCGCTCTTGGGGACTGAAACATAATTGGGTGGAATATCTAGATAGTGCGCGAAACCTAGCCTCGTAAGCATTTACTGACATCCTACCTTGCTCTAGGCTCAAGAACTCATCCCTTTTCCTATCCCTCAAAGTTCGGGGGATATACTTCTTCATAAACAAGCTAGAGAAGGAGGCCCAAGTTTTGGCGTTCCCTTGAAACTGATAACTCACGAACTCAACACCAAACCGTTCTACTATACCCATCTTGTGTAGTAGCTCATGACAGTCAACCAGAAAATCGTAAGCATCCTCAGATTCCGCACCCTTAAAGACTGGAGGTTTCAATTTCAAGAACTTACTGAAAAGTTCATGCTGATCATTTGTCATTATAGGCACAGTAGTCAGACGTGGAAACGTGCCTATTTCCAATGGAACATCCATGCGGGGAGCCATAGTAGCCGCATGTTGTACCTCCGGAGCCTAAGTTGCTGGTGCAAAAAACACTGGGGGTGTCTGGTCCTGATCAGACAACCCGCTAAGATAAGCCAGAACCTGATTGATCATCTCTGGGGTAGGTTGGGGTGGCATTTCCTCATTTTGCACTTGTTCATTCACCCCATCCTCCCCCTCTCTTATCACTTCCTCAGTCGGTGGGGGAGTCACTGCCCTAGTATCAGATGGGATATGTGATCGTCCTCTCCCTCTAGAGGACGTCCTCCCACGACCTCAACCACGGCCTCTTGCCGCTGCTCTTCCTCGTGCTACAGCCCCAGTGGCTGGCTCAGACGCACCCTGTCTCGCCGGTGCTGGTGTTGGTGTTGGTGTAGTCGTTGCTCTAGTTCTAACCATCTGCGAAAGAGAGTGAAGATGTTCAGATACCAATTCGTATCGCCTAGATACCAATTGGACTCAAGTAGTAGCACGAAAGAAAGAATGAAAGAGTGAAATTTTCCTAAAGTCTTATAGCCTCTCAAGGAAAAGTAAAGGCGTCCCCCTACCGTTCCTTAAGACTCTACTAGACCTGTTCTTGTGTGATGAGACCAACGAACCTAATGCTTTGATACCAAGTTTGTCACGACCCAAATCCGGCCGCGACTGGCACCCACACTTACCCTCCTATGTGAGCGAACCAACCAATCTAAACCTTAACATTTCAATGTAACATCAACAGAAAATAATGCGGAAGACTTAAACTCATTAATAAAAACCAATTCAATAACTATCAATATTGAACATCTATTATTCCCTAAACCTGGAAGTCATCATCACAAGAACATCTACTTTAAACTACTAATTCTAAGAGTTTCTAAAAGCTAAAAATACATAAGAAGCTAGTCCATGCCGGAGGTTCAAGGCATCAAGACATGAAGGAGAAGATCCAGTCCAAGCTAGACGCGTTAGCTCACCCTGAAGATCCGGTGTGACGAAGACTGGCTTGAGTTACTGTCGAGTCGAAGATGACGGCACGTTTGCTGCACTGCACAAATAACAAGAAGAACAACATTAAAGTAGGGGTCAGTACAAACCACGGGTACTGAGTAGATATCATCGGCCAACTCAAAATAGGGAACAGTATGTATTAAGCAATATAATAAAATCAACTAATATCCTTAACATGCAGCATTTATAGTTACCATAACCCTTGGTTACAACACCAAGCACATCAATGAGGACTCACACCTCCTCAACATACTCATTTGGGAATTTAGTTCATTAGATTGGATATATTATCATATTTCAAGATTCATTATCTTTATTCCCCTCGTGTCGGTACGTGACACTCCGCTCCTCAATATACTATCCTGGTACCGAAACGTGGCACCCGATCCATATTCTATCCTAGTGTTGGAACGTGACACTCAAATTCTCATATACTATCCTGGTACCGGAACGTGGCACCCAATCCATATTCTATCCTGGTGTCGGAACGTGACACCCGATCCATATTCTATCCTGGTATCGGAATGTGGCACCCGATCCATATTCTATCCTGGTGTCGGAACGTGACACCCGATCCATATTGTATCCTGGTACCGGAACGTGGCACCCGATCCGCTAATCTCACTACTTTCATTCATCAAGCCATCTTTCATACCAAGGCATCTTCATTATCAAAGTAGATTAGGGTTTCTTTTCAAGATTTGGGATTCAATAGCTTCATCATGCTTATTTATTCACAATTACATAATCACAGCATTCATGCAAGCATACAATTAAGCATATAGAAGGTTTACAATACTACTAACACATATCATTCGCTATTAAGAGTTTACTACGAATAGCATGAAATAACCATAACCTACCTCCACCGAAGAATTGAAATCAACAAGCTATCTTCTCAGAATCCTTGCTATCCTCTTCGTTTCTCTCTCTTTCTACTCGTTCTCTTTCTTTTTCTGTCTCTTTTTGTTCTTTCTTATTTTTCTTATTCAAACCCTCTTTCTTTTACCCTAATTAGTATATAATTAAGAATAAAAGATGGCGATAATACCCCACTAATTAACTTAGGGTTACCTCTTTTAACCCCCAAGAATTTGAGTTATTAATATAAACCGACGAAATCTATAATTAAGGAAAGAATAGTCCAAAAACGTCCCTTAAAACGTGTAAGGAAATCCGATTCTGCCTGGGATTTGTGCAACCTGTGACGGGCCGTCGTGCCTGCGACGCTCCATCCTGCAGGTCGTCGCAAAGTTCAGAGAATGGATTTTCACTGAAGTCTCCGTGAGGGTCCGTCATGCCATTCCATCACAAAGTTCAGAGAGTCAATTTTCAGTACCCAATTTCAGATTTTCTAAGTGTTATGAAACGAGACCCTGCGACGGTCTGTCGTGCCCTTGACGGTCCGTCGTGGGGTCCGTCGCTTCTGCCAGTTTTTCCAGAATTGAAGTTTGTTGCTCAAGACGACTAAACGGGTCGTTACACTGTAAACAGTAGCCAATCTATCTATGATCCTCCTCACCTTATTCAAGTCCTCATGTATGATCTCAGGACCAAGGGTGGCAGATTCTACTGCCTCAAACCACTTAAGCGGAGACTTACAGCTTCTGCTATATAATGCTTCAAAACGTGCCATCCTAATACTGGAATGGTAACTTTTATTGTAAGAGAACTCTATCAGCAACAAGTAATTTTCCCAACTTTCCTTGAAGTCAATAAAACATGCTCTCAACATGTATTCAAGGGTCTGAACGGTACACCCTGCTATTCAATCCGTCCGCGAATTAAAAGAAGTACTGAGCTTCACCTATGTACCCAAGATCTTTTGGAAAGATCTCCAAAAATGAGAAGTAAATTGGGTTCCCCTATCCGAGATAATAGACAGAGGAATCCCATGACATATGACAATCTCATCAAGTATTCATTAATACTTCATAAACAACTCACAACAACTTCATCTTTCCCGAATACAAAACTAAGCATTATGTCATTCCTTAATCCGTGTAATTAATCAATCAATCATTCGAATCCAATCTACAAACCTCATTACTATTAATAAATTATGAAATTATAGAATTATTAAGCATCATCAATCATCCCAGATCCATGTTATCATGCAACATGGCTTCCCGACAATCTTCCATTAGATAATCCGACACACTAGTCACAAACTTTCTCATTTCATCCCTGATATTTTCCACAAGAGAAAAAACATACCTTGAAAGTTAAACGAATTTCAAGGAATAATCCTTGACTTACATACCTCCTTGTCTCAAGTTGATGAACTCTTGAACCTGGGTTTCTCGTTACTCTCTTGGAAAGAATCTCTCCAGAAAGGCAGTCTTGAGAATATCCCAAGTGATGGGGAAATATGCTGGTGCTCGGCCATCTGCCCACATCTTTTACCATACCTATGCCACATCATTGAAGTGATATGTAGTCAAATCAGCATTTGCCTCTTCATCAACACGCATGGCTCAAAGAATATTATGGACCTCATCCACGATCTTTTGGGGATCCTCATTAGTCTTGCACGTGTAGTACACTGGAGAATTCATTCTGGTGAAGTCCCTCATTCATCTAGCCATGGTTCTAGCATGCGGGTTCTCCCTGGGAGTACCCTCTCTTGCGGCTTAAGCCGTGATGACATGCATCTGAGTAGTGATGGCTTGAGGTTGCTGCAACAATTCTTCCTTATTTCACCATCAGTCAACCCAGCTGGGTTGACAGTCACTTGAACTCCATCACCTGGGGCTTGAGGAAGAACTTGGTTTCCTCTAGCAGCTGCTTTACCAACTCTCCTACCTGAATTACTACTCGTATTAATTTTATACACACATATACAAAAAGGGATTTAGATACTAAAAATTACATAAGATTTCACAACTCTACATAGCACGATAAAGAGTAGAAGAAGGGAATTTTTCTAACATTATATAATCTGTAAGTCTTGATTGTTTCACTCTTCATAACCATAAGTTAGAAAATACGTAATGTGGTTGTTTTGATCATTAGTCCTAGGTAATTAAACCTCATGCTCTGATACCAAGTTTGTCATGACACAAATTATGAAATCTGAGTCGCAACTGGCGTCGTTGACCTCTTAGGGGTCGCAAACAAGCCTCTTCTTGCATTAATCACATTCATCTAGTTAAATTTGTGAAAAATTTAAAACTTTTTATAAGTATGAAGTTTACATAGACTTCATATAGGTTATACTTATTTTCATCATAAACTAATCTCAACATAAATGAAATAACCATCTATCATAATAATCAATTCCAAATAAAAAAAATATATCATAAATACATTTGCCAAACACAACCTTATTATCAAAAGCTTCAAAATAAACTGTGAAGGAAACACTAGGGACAACATCCACTAGATATGTCTATATCTATATACTAGAAACTGTATCATCCTTGAAATTAAGAGGACCTACCAAATGGTCTGGAGAAACGCAGAAGTGCAAACCCCTGCAAGTTTCGTCAATCTGTCCTTTGACCTGCACCTATAAAATAGTAAATTGTATAGTGTAAGTACACCACTTGTACTAAGCATGGGTTTATGCATAAATCCGCATAAATATATGCATGATCAAGGAAAGATCTTCCTAAACAATATGCTATTTCTAGAAAGTCTAGTCGATAAACTTTCCTTATTTGTTAGTTGTAAATTGGGGTATGAATATGATGTATTTTAATGAATTAAAAACACACAACTCATTTTTTATATGATTACCAGCTATTAGTGTCATCAACATAATTATAAAACCACTCGGGCGAGAATTCGAAAATTTGATAACCCCCAACCTAAGAGCTCCCATTCCTATACTTAATACTATTCTCAATCTTTTTCTTCTTGTTGTTGTGTAGTTCGATAATTCCCTTAGACTTATGTTTTACATAAAAGTGCAATGATTAAATGCAGTCCCATACCCATAATGAATCAACTAAGTAATCCAAGGGCTGATGAAAGATTTCACTATATCACAATGAGTCATTCATTACTCTATCTATTCATTAACATTTCACAAGCCAGTTTCTATTGGCTATTCCATCTGTTTCATTACTTTCATGTTATTGAAGTTATGAGGTTTTTAGTATTCATTATGTTTCTACTTCCCTTTATTGGCATTATGTAAGAAGTCATTATAAGCCAATCTTATTTGACTTTGCCCATTATTTGCTGAAACTTCATAAATTTGATATTGTCAATTGACATTCTTAAGATCTTCTTCATATCATACTTTGAACATACGTTCCATCATCATTCATTCTCACCTTAATGGGGAGATCCTTAGAAATAACAACATCCAAGCTAACATGAAATCCAGTGTCTTCCCCACACCAAAAAGAGGTGATTCACCGATTAAAATGAATCTAGATCATGTGAGCTACTCATGAAATCTAGTTTCTGCCCCACACCGGAAAGGGGTGATTCCACTAAGGCGAATCCATATCGAGTGTTCACTCAACATTAAAAAGGAGTGGCTCATGGATATAGTTAACTAAGAACATATTTTGAGCATTAATCGACATAGATCATGTGAGATACACATGAAATACAATGTCTACCCCACACTGAATAGAGGTGATCTCACTTGCCAAGGTGAAATCGAAACACAACTAGATCGCTTAGGTGGAAGTCACTGGCTACTTCCTATGTTATCTAGACATAGTTATAAGGCTAGGGACTTAAGGAGACAACCTATCAACCTCGTCTCATGAGACTTACACGTTGAAGAACATGCTCATATCTAGTTTATCAGTGCTTTACTCACCATCATTATCTTCTTTCTCTTTTAGAGTTGGCTCAACATTTATGGAAGCTTGCTTCTAGATTGAGATTTACATACTGTATTGATGACTTGTCATTATTACTTTACATTGATGAATTGTGAATTGTACTTAACACCCTATTAATGTAACTTTATTAACGTATACCCCTTTAATTATGTTATTACTCATGTTACATACTTACTTTAGTATAGTAGCTTCATATCATCGTTCATGGATGATGAACACTTTATTTAATGAGTCTCGTGAGCTCATATAAGATCTTTTATAGGATGTTGGGTGTTTTCCCAATGAGTTTCATGTCATTGGATATGGTTTTGATTGAATTAGATTAGAAGTTCTCATATTTTAATTTGATTATTCTAACTACACAAGATTGACATATGCTTCGTTTTGTCCTAAAAACTTGTTTATTAAACTACATAACCACTTTGTTGTCATAGGCTAATTATTATGTATGTTCATATTTAAATTTAATATGTATGAAACATTAGAAAATATTTTTAGTCATTCAATCATTATTTTATAGCCATTTGCATGCATCTTTTTTGCCAAGGTACTTTTAAAAATTTCATTGACATAAGATAGGCATTTCATTCAACTTTCGTTTCATGGAGAAGATTCAAGCCATTTTTAGTTCATGACTTTTGGAATCAAATATTTAAACATCTTGGACAACATCATATTAACATTTGATGAATTTAGCTTCTTCGCAGCGTCTCAATAACAAGTCAACATTTGAACAAACACATCAACACTTAACAATTTACGGGCATGACAAATATGTCATCGATTCTTAATTCACGTTTAAAACATTACTCTTCATAAAAATACAATTTCATAGATTATTTGTCATTCATAATTCAATAATAATACCCGTTTAGATCTACCAGCACGACATACCAAAAACATGATCTCTAATAAATTTAATATTGGTGTCATAACAAGGATACTAGGGAAGGGAGTTCGACAAGAACAACGGGATGTGTTTAATAAGCCTATACGGTCCTAAGATGAATAAAAATAGCGTTAAAAGTCTACATATAGAGTTTGGCAGAGTTTGGATGTCAAACCTCCAAGAACGTCAACGACGTAGGAATGTTAGCCTTTATATTTCATTTTTACTTAATTTCATTTAAAATATTAGTCTTTAAAAGACACACTAACAAAACATACTAAATAATGTAAAGTTCATCTAATAAACACCGCCACCAAGAAGGTGGACCATACCACTCAAGAATAATTTACAATAAGAACCATACAATATAAACAACTTACCAATTAATCAAGCCATCACAACCTATAACCAATTTATCAATATTTCATCATACTAAGGCCCTTAAGTCAGTAACTAAACGAAAATAACAACATAAGAAAAAGAAAGTTCTCACCCTACACAAAACATGCTCATTTAACCCATTTCTTACCAAATTTTTGAAGTATGCATATACATGAATTCATTAGTGTATTAACATCAAAATAATCAATTCATAATATAATAAATACATTTAAATAATTAGAAAACTTTTACAAGAAGACCCATGCTTAAAATTAAAGATAGAAGGAAACAGAGTCTGAAAACCCTTTTTAAAATCTATTGGAAATGACTCCTTGAATGGAAGAGGTTTCAAGTATAAATACTATACCTTATATAAGAGAAACACAAAGGATTTGGTGAATAAATCGACCTCTAACAGACATCCTAGTACTTCTTGACTTCTAGTTTCCGAAGAGACTTGAGAGAGAATTCTAGAGGAGAGGGGTTTTAAGTTTTAGGAAATGATGTCTAAAATTAGGTCTTGGGGTTTGAAATACTTTAATATATATAAATAACCCTAAAATAAATTTCCAATTTCCTTAAAAGACTTGGGGGTGAATTTACCAAACAGCCCAAGACAAGGCAGTCCCTTTAACAAATTTTGCAGGAAGCATCCATGACCCACAAACAACGCGTCGTTTGTCAACCAACGCCCCGTCGATGTGGTGTGGTTTGTTGGGAATGTAACTATCAAACATGAAGTATTTTATGTACAAATGATGTACAGGGTAGATGGGACATCGCATGGTCGACTGGCCATCGATTGGCTCGTCGATTGGTAAGTGCTTTTGGTACTTTTTAACCAAAGTCTTGGTCCTCCTCTAGGTCCCTTTCTGGGTCCTAGGTGGGGTCATTCCTAGAAGTTAAACCCCGAAACATAGTCTTCTAGTTAATAGGAACATCCCACATATATTTTTTATCAAAACGAAAATGTAAAACTCACTCAAATACATCAAGACACATAAGAGCTATATAAGGCACACCTTTCGAACGTCATGGATGTTCTAAGACGTTTGACCATAAATCTTACCCAAACATCACACACTGCCTAAGAACACTAAATTAAATTGTTTTAAAACAAAATAAACTCAAGAAACACTCACGAGTTTCTAGTTCAGCTCTGTTCATTTTTGGGCATTACAACATTCACATTAACGCTTAAGTTTACGTTTATGTTGACTTTCCTGTTTGCATTGATGTTTAAATTCATATTCACATTGACATTGAAATTGACATTGATGATTACATTGACGTTTCCTATGATGTTTATGTAGACATTGATGTTGATGTTGACGTTCACATTGACATTGACATATATGTTTATGTTAAAGGTTACTTTAACATTAACGTTTATATTTTTGTTGACGTTCATATCCACGTTCACATTGACATTGACATTTATGGTGACATTGATGTTGAAGTTCACATTCACATTGACATTAACATTACATTCACATGGACGTTTGCGTGCGCATTGACCTTTACATTGACATTTATCTTGACATTCACATTAATATTTAAATTGATGTTCGCTTTCACATTGACATTCATGGTGACATTTATGTTGACATTGATGTTTGTATTCACGCTAAAATTTATGTTCACATTGATAATTGACGTTTACATTAACATTAACATGACGTTCATGTTGACAATGATGTTTACCTTCACGTTCACATAGACGTTGATATAGAAATTAATATTGACTTTAACATTAACATTGACATTGACGTTGTAATTGACACTGACTTTCATATTGATTTTCACATTGACGCTCACGTTGACGTTCACGTTAATATTGATGTTCATGTTCATATTTACGTTCACATTTATGTTAATGTTCATTCTTACATTCATGTTTGAATTGATGTTGACGTTGACGTTCACATTGTTGTTAATGTTCACACTGAAGTTTATGTTTAAGTTGATGTTGATGTTGAAATTGAGATTAACATTCACATTAACGTTCATGTTCATGCTACGTTACTCTTTAGGTTGATGTTCACATTGACGTCCACCTTTATGTTGACATTTTTTTCATGTATAATTCTCGTTTAGATTCTCACATTGACGTTCAATGTAACATTTATATTTTCGTATATGTTAATGGTTATGTTGACATGACGATCGTATTCACATTTACAAAAATCTGAACATTGACGTTGATGTTCATGTTGACATTGACGTTTTTATTGACGTTGATAGTGAAGTTAGCGTTTATGCTAACTTTGATGATGATGTTGACGTTCATGATTACATTCATATTTATGTTCAAGCTTATGTTTTTTATTGATGTTCACGTTCACAATGACGTTGAAGTTCATGTTCATATTGACTTTTCGGTTGAAATTGGCGTTGACGTTCAGGTTCATGTTTATGTTTACATGTACGTTCATGTTGACGTTAATATTGATATTCACATTCACATTGATGTTTATGTTTACGTTGACGTTTATATTCATGTTGATATTTATGTTGACTTTCACATTGGCATTCATATTGACGTTGGCGTTCACAATGATGCCAATATTTAGATTTATGCTGACATTCATGTTTATGCTGACGTTTGCATTGATATTGGTCTTGACATTAACATTGACATTTACATCTATGTTCATGATAGGGTTGATGTTAACATTTACATTTATATTCACTTGATGTTGATATTTACCTTAAAGTTGACGTTAACGTTGTAGTTTATGTTGACTTTCACGTTCATATTCATGTTAAAGTTCATGTTGAATTTCACATTGATATTGATATTGACGTTGACATTAAAATTGACAATGACATTGAATTTGATGTTGATGTTTATGTTGACAGTGTCATTGATGTTCAGTTAACCTTTCTGTTGATGTTGAAGTTCAAGTCACATTTACGTTGATGTTGACGTCAATATTAACATTGATGTTGGCATTGATGTTCACGTTAACGTTCACACAGTATTTTAGGTTGACATTTACGTTAACCATCCCATTGATGTTCATACATACATTCACGCTTACATTGAAGTTAACGTTAACGTTAACATTATGGCTTATGTTGACATTCACATTTCACGTTAATATTGACATTCACACTAACGTTTATGTTGACATAGATATTGATGTTTACGTTGACGTTCACAATGATGTTTACATGTACATTGACGTTAAAATTTACGTTGACGATGACATTGATGTTCATATTAAGGTAACATTGACGTGGAGGTTCATACTAACTGTTATATTTACATCGATGTTGACCTTAACGTTCACATTGACATTTATTTTTATGTTGACGTTTACATTGATGTTGACGATCATGTTTTCATTTACTAAGACGTAGACATTTTTGTGGATATTGAGGTTGACATTGATTTTGATGTTAGCATTTATATTAATGTTGACATGGACGTTGACGTCCATACTGACATTGACATTCACCTTTACATTGACATTCATTCACGTTGACATTCGTGTTGACATTCATACTGATGTTCATATTTATGTTCATGTTCATATTCACATTCATATTGATGTTGATGTTCACGTTAAGATTCATTTTTACGTTGACATTGACGTTGATGTATAAAACTAGGCTCGTGTTTACTAACACATTGATATTTACGTAGATATTCACATTGACATTGACGTTCATATTGTTATTGACATTTTCGTTGATGTTGACGTTGAATTTAATGTTCACATTGATGTTCACATTCTTGTTGATGTTTACGTTCATATTTACTTTGATTGTCATTTTGACGTTTACATTAACGTACACGTGGAATTCACGTTTACGTTTAAGTTGATGTTAATGTTGACATTAACGTTCACGTTTACATTGATGTTGACGTTTACATTCACGTTGATGTTAACTTGTATATTCACATAAACATTGACGTAGACATTGACGCTCAGGTTCACGTTCATATTGAAATTTACATTCGCGTTCTTGTTGAAGTTGATATTGACATTCACATTGACATTGACGTTCATATTAACATTCTCATTGACATTGACATGGACGTTAATATTGACGGTGAAGTTTAAATTTATGTTGATGTTCACATTTACATTGACATAAACATTTACGTTCACATTAACATTGATGTTGAAATTTATGTTGAAGGTGATGTCTACGTTTATGTCAGTCATATTTATGTTCACATTGATGTTGATGTTTACATTCATGTATATATTGACGATGACATAGATATTTTAATTGATGTTGATGTTGATGTTGAAATTGACGTTGACATTGGCGTACACGTTGACATTGACGATGTTCACACTAATGATTGTAATACCTCGCAAATAACTTATATGAATATAGAGACTAATATGGGTTTCATGATGGTAAAAGCTCCTAAAATTGTCTATAATGTGGTATTGAGGCAGTGCATAGAGTTTAAGGTGATTTAAAGGTAAAGCATCAAGGGACGTCCAAGACGTTTGACGACTAAGTCACTTGTGTGCCTCATATGTGTTTTAAGTGTTTATGTGTATTTCCAGATATTTAGAGTCCATAATTGAGTTAATATAATGTTCATAGCAAGTGTGTCAGGTTGCGTGAATTTTGGAGGTCAAACGTTCAAGAATGTCCATGATGTTTGAAAGGTTTGCCTTGAAATGACCTTGTGTGTCTATGCATGTTTCGTGGACTTTTACGTGTTTGTTTTGGATGAATTCATGTCAGAGGTCCTAAACACATATAAAAACAAATTTGGGTTGTAAATGTCCGATCAAACATCCCCAAAGATAATCTATGGGTCCTTGAGGAAGGACCCATGTTGGTGGCCGAAACAACATAAGACAATTCCACCTATGGATGGGAAATGACAGTGAGTGGTTTGGTCGAAGCCCCGCAGGTTGAGTGATCTATTAGAGACTTAGACTAGGGATCTAAGCTCCCATTTTCCAGCCTCTGAACCCATCGATGGAGGACAGGACAGTTCATTTGTGGACTAATGCCTCGTCGATGGTCAAGTCGTTGATTGCACTCACTGTTAAGTTACGGATGAAGTTGTAAATTCACCTATGTCCAAATAAGATAATGGTGGTTAATTTGGGGTCTTTTCGGTAAGTTAAATATGTTTATAAGTCTTTAACAGTTTAGAAAAATTTATTCTTCAAAATAAAATCTCATATTCTCTAAGAAATTGTCTAGAACTCCATTGGAGACAAAATTGAAGGAAGGGTTTTGAATGGAGATTTTAGTGGTGAGTTTTAATCAAATTGGAGGATTAGCTTTATTTAGGTATTGATATTTTTTGTTGAATCTCTATTTATCAAGGATCCAACATTCAAAGAAGTTTCCTAAAGTTATCAAAGATGAATTGTAAAATTTTATGATCTATACATGGGTTCTTGCATTAATGGTTTTTAAGCATTGAATATTTATTGAATTTTTATTAATTAGATTATTTTAACTCAATTAACCTATGAACCCATGTAACTGATGAACCCTAGTTTTTGACTACTTTATAGGTTATGTGATTTAGACTTAATACTGATGGATTCTGCTTTAGTTTTCTATGGTCTATTGAAGGATATACGAATTGTATTCAATTCATGTTTAGGTTGTCTTAAATTTGTAAATATATATTGTGTTGACCTAGTTTCATTCAGTATCACAGTTTATATATTGCATTGATGTTCATGGCCATGGGTAAGGTCCTTATGGTATTGAATTGAATGATTTAGGCATGGATTGAAGTGGAGAGAATGGATTAGTTGTACTCAACCCTAAGTCTCTTTATGTTATGTCAATTCGACTTTAATTATGTTGTGATTTGTATGGTCCACTTAAGGTGGTGGTGTTATATGCTTTGCTTGCTATTAATATGGTCTTGTCGGCATTACTTTATGTATTATAATAATCATGGCCTTGTCGACACTACTTCAAGTATTATGATGATTTATGTATTTGATTTATGTGAAGTGTGAGCATATCTATCTAAATGTAAAGTAATGTGAAATTATATGTTCTTCTATGTATAATATGAGATCATGTTTGACTATAACTATGTGATTACATGTGTAGTCTTAGATTTGATGCATGATTGTTCCAAAACTATATTAGTCGATGATGATTATATTGATGATGTTATAGAAAGGTATATGATTACACAAAGATTATAAGGGTCATTCCTAAGAGATTTAAAGAATGACATGTTCTATGTTATAAATTAAATTATGATGTATTTTGTTTTGGTATACTTGTGTGCCTTACTTGATACATGTATGAATGATATGTGAATATGAGATGTCTTGACTAGGTAGAATGAGTGTACCCTTGTCATGTATGAATAAATGATATGTGACATGCAGATAATATTAAGAAGTTCATGTACCTGAAACATTTAATGTAGTTGTAAGGTTATGAATGTTGAAGTCGACACCCGTAATGGTATCCTCCATGTAATGGAATGGTAGACTTAGGGTTTATTGACTAGAATGACTTCATATAATCCTTAGGAAATTCATAATAAGCTATCATAGTCGCCATTGAAAAGTATCCCCAGTGTACCTCTTTGGAAAGGTGAATGTGATTGGGTTATGAACTAGATATGTAACCCCTTGGTATGAACCTTTAATGTCAATTACTACATGAGAACAAAGGGTAGCGGCAACACTTTGAAAATCAAAGACGTGTTCTAGATCCTAACATAAGTTTCATGAGGTTTAGACACTATTTTAAGGACAATTTTAATGAATATAAGTCATTTAGAAAGTCTAGAAATCAAAAAGTCAAAGAATGTTCATGACGTTCAGAAACTAGTTCAAGGTGGTACTTGTGTGCCTTAGCCAATTTGAAAAGGTTTTTGAAGTCAGAAAATTATGAAAATAGGTGGAAGGGTGTTTAAAATGTGTTTAAGTTGAATCACGGTCGAAACATCTAGGTATGAATCTCTAAGTACCAACTACGGGCCCTTGAGGATGAGCCTAGCAAGAGTGGGCAAAAACTGTCAGAAGACAGTGCCAACAACGGATGCCACATATAGGCCGACAGTGAATCGTCAGGGCCTCAATGACACCGTTGATGGAAATTTTCCAACATACTTTAGCGGTCATGTTTCATAGTCTCTGCCCAAGAGAACGGATATGCAGCACAAAAGGTAATACTTGCCGTCGATTGACCCAAGATACGTTGATCGTGGTGTCGTCTATGGTCACTCTAATTTACTACACGTTTTTAATTAGTTTGAATTAATTAATTGAGGGGATAGGTCTTTAGTAAGGGTATTATGAAAGCCTAATAAAGTTAATTAACCCCCATATAAAGAACCCAACCCCATTGGACTAATCACAACTCACTAAAACAAAACTCTCTCCATTTTCTCTCTACTGGAAAACACCATTAAGAACCAAGATATGAGAGGGATTAAGGGCAGTAAAGGGTCAATTTCCTCCATAAATCTTCATAAATTACAAGGTATGGTGTCTAATTCACCTTTGAGACCTCAATCCTCATAGGGTTCGAGCAAATTGATTTTCAAAGTTGAGTTTTCATCCAATACAAAATTGATGTTATGAATTGATTTGTTTATGATTTATTTTGGATATAATGAATATATTAACATGTATTACAACCTAATTATGATATATCTTGATGGTTTGGTCTAATTTTTAGAAGATGACCATTACACCTTAACACTAGGTTTTGATTTTGATATGTATTATGTTGTATTGGTTCAGTTAGCTTTATTATTGGTAGAATTCTTACTAGATTGTGTGTTTATACTAATTATGAATGAATTAGGGTTAATTGTAGTCCTATGATGCTAGTCCTTGAGAATTTTATCTAGGTTATGAAGTACGTTATGAATTAACCTATGTATCTTGTCATATGCTATGATGTAGTATTGAATTGTTATGTAGTGATTCTTTTAGCCTTGTTATCATGTTTGTTACTGATTTATGATGATGTATACCCAAATTGGGTTGAATTGAGGGTTTGTGGTAAGACCTTGATGATGAACTATGAAGGAGACTTTGTAAGTCTTCTGATCTCTATCCTTTAATTCAAATTGTGGTTAATTGTGCTTAAGTGATGATATTGTATTGGAGTATGCCTTTTGTTAGGATTTATAGGGTGGTATAATTCTTCATTGAAATTTCTTTATTATTATTGTAAGGTGTTTGCTCAAAATATAATTGTTATATGGAGGGTGAACGATATACAAATGTGTGTTATCGTGATATGAAGATGTTAATGTGTTAACCACACCTATATCAAGTGTAATGAAAACGCAATTACTCATGCAATTCTTATTTAGCTATAATGATGATGTAAATACAAGGGTAAGAACTTACGAACTACAATAAGCTATGATGATTAATAAATATATTTCAAAATGGAACTCTAGATTAGCACAAAGTGAACTAGAGTAAGGAGTGTCCCTTCCCAGATAGGGAAGGTAGGATCATTTATGTACTCTTGAGATGGGAGACTACAATTCATGTAGCATAAAGAGGGTACAAATTATATCTCATATTTCTTGAAGCATGTTGCCCCATAGGATTACTAGTTAGTGGATCCATGTAGTTGCTATGTTCATATTTTGGTAGTACCTTGGCAAGAAGTCCACCTTCTTTTTGTGTCAGGTTCCATGACACCGGATTAAATATCAACTCATGTGGTCTATATCTCTTAGGGAAAGATTTTCCCAAAGGTAAAATGAACTATAGTAGTGAAGTCTAACTAACATGGTCGAAGGGGTTGGGTTAGTCTAGGTAAGGACATGGGACTCTGTTCAAACATTACACTAGGTATCTTTGAAGGGAGCCTTAGGAGGATGTTCTTATGTATTAAAATACTTATAATGATATATGACATGTATATGATGAACTTGTACAAAGTTGATACTATATGTTGATTGGTGTCACTTATGAAAATGTTTTTGTCTAGACTGTTTAAGTATGATGCTATGTACGCTTTAATGTTATGATATGTGAAGTAGGATGTTAGTCATGATTCTTTACGGGACTTTGCTTGGTCATTGCATTTGTTGACATAATAGGGGTTCATCGGTAATGGTCTTGGTTTGGTTATGATAAAATATGCTCATATTCATGCTTTTTATTACTATGGCTTTATGATAGAGTTACTTTGTAATGTATTAAACTACATGCTATGCATGCTGACTTGACTAGACTTGATGTTGTTGTTCTTGTGATGTACATGCATATGACTAAATGAATGTGCCTAACTGATTTGGTATGGGCGTTTTGAATGTGCATAAAGGGTTTTAATGAAAAATGCATGCTATATGAGATATCCCATTTTCTTAGCATGTTTTAAAAGTATGTTAGCATATGGTGTCATACTTAGTATAACTGTTGTACTAACCCCATTTCTACCTTTTCCCCAACATTTTAGGTTCTGGTCGTTAAAGTGCTTTTGAAGACGAATTGAAGAAGATTTGGAACTCTTGATCATCCATCTATGGTAGGTCCTCACTTTCCGAGGGCGATGCCACTATCTAGATAATGGAGTTGTTTTGAGTTTAAGACATCTCTGTTTCTCTCTTTTTCATTTAGTGTGAAACATTGAATAACCCATGTGAGGCATTCTTTATTTTTATGTATGGGTAATGCCCATGTTCTTGTAATATTATAAGATGGTCATGAGTTTAGACGACTATAATTTCTATGTTATATTTCTGATTCTTATGTGCCACAAAAGTAAAAGACTAAGTAATCTTCCTATACGAAGGGTCTATGCATACTCTATATATATGCACTATGTGTATGTAGAGGTCTATGTAAATCTATGACTAGATGTAAAGAAAAGTTTTAATTTTTTCGTTAAAATTTGTCATATGAATATAATGATGTAAGCTAAAAGGCTAGTCTTAGTCGTCAAGGTGGACTATCAAGATGATTACGTCTAGGGGCTATTCCTAGATGTGACAAACTTTTTATCACAGCATGAGGTATAATATCTTTGAGTAGATGTCTCTCTCAACCACGTCAATGTAGGTTTATATTTGTAATTGTTAAGCGCTCTACACTTATGAATAGGAATCTATGAGATTCTTAGGAAACTCTCACCTTTTTGGAAGTACAATATCGTTCCTTTGGAGTGTTAACTCTATGTGCTTTTGCATCTTATCCTCTAATTGTGATTATATGCAATTAATACTCGAAGGAATGGGAAATTAAGACTTTAAGAGAGATTAACAATGCGGTAGTTCCTCCCCATGGTGAATCAAGTTCCTCGTCTTAAGGATGATGTGAATGATGACCAAGCCCCGGTGAATCTCCTCCTTTAATAGATGCGAACGTAAGGGACACTCTCTTTTGAATGTCCCAAGCTATTGCCACCCAAGCACAACATGCCACTACTCAAGCCCAAGCCATGATGGCCTAAGATAATCGGGAGGTTGTACCCCGAGCTCATAAATAAATTGCCACCACGGCCTCCCGTATAAGGGATTTCACTAAGATGAACCCTCCTACTTTTTATGGGTCTAAAATTGAAGAAGATTCTCAAAGCTCATCGATGAAATCTACAAGATACTCTATGCTATGGGGTTGTCTACTACTGTAAAGTACGAGTTGGCTACCTATCAACTAAAGGATATGGATGAATCATTGTATGTATAATTGAGGGACAATTGGCCTTTAAGAGGTGGACCAGTTATTTGAGAAGTTTTCAAAAATGCTTTTCTTGAAAGGTTATTTCCTAGGGAAAAGAGGGAAAATACAGTTGTGGAGTTCCTCAACCTTCGTCAAGGAGGTACGAGTGTTCATGAATACTACTTTGAAATTCACTAAATTGTCAAAATATGATCCTTCTTTGGTTTACGATCCAAGATATGAAACGAGCCATTTTGTGTCGGGGGTGTCAAATGATTTGCAATAGGAATTTCATTTGTCTATGATAAGTGACATCATCAACATTTCTCGTCTTATGGTTCATGCTAAAAATGTAGAAGAGTCAAGGGCTTATAGTAAAAGTAGAGGGTCTAAGAGGGCAAGGTCTTTTGATGGAGGTCCTCAAAGGGAAGGCTTGAGATACAAGATAAGACTAGGTTAAAGATATGGGTTTCTAATAAAGTTCCTTCTAATTTTCCTAAGGAAAGGGATGATAGGTATGTATACCTAAGATTAAGAAGGGAAAGGGTACTAGTTCACTAACCGAAAAGCCAACTTGCGGAATGAGTGGCAAGAAGCACTATGGTGATTGTCTTAAGGGGACAGAAAAATGTGTTTGTTGTGGTTAAAGTGGGCACAAGGTTAGGTATTTCCCTAATGTGAGGGGTCAAGACAAGGGTAGTTCTCAATATCATGCAAGTGGTTCAAATGATGCTCAAAAAAAGAATCACTTATATGCTCTCCGCTCTAGGGGTGAGAAAGAGACTTCTCCCGACATGGTATTATGTTGAATGTTTTCTCTATAGATGTATATGACTTACTTGATCCCGGTTCAACTTTATCATTTGTTACCCCTGTAGTAGCTAAAAAGTTAAATATTTTTTCCCGAAATCTTGCATGAACCTGATATAGTGTCTACCCCGGTGGGTGAGTTGTTTATTGCAAAAAGGGTGTAAAGAAATTGCCCTATTATGTCTCCCTATTGAATTTCATATGTTTAGCTTGTAAAGCATGATATGCTTGATTTTTATTTCATTTCGGGTATGGATTAGTTGAATGCTTGTTTTGCCTCTATAGGTTGTAGAACAAGGGTGGTGAAATTTAACTTTCTAAATTTTCCAATCTTAGTGTAGAAGTTGGGAAATTCTATTCTTAGAGGTCGTATTTTCTTTTGTTTTAAAGCATGAAAATTGATCTCTATAGAGTGTTTAGATTATATAGTAAGAGTCCAAGATCTAGACTTCGAAATTACTCCCATTGAGCCGGTCCCCATAGTGAGGGAATTTCCCGAGGTCTTTCCTAATCATCTTCCTAGTTTCCTCCCGAGCGGAAAATTGATTTTTGTATTGACTTGTGACCAGATAAAAATCACATTTTGATTCCTCGTTATCGGATGGATCCGATCGAATTGAAACATTTGAAGGATTAACTCAAAGATTTACTTAACAAAGGCTTCATTAGACCTAGTATTTAATCATGGGGTGCACCGGTTTTCTTTGTGATGAAGAAGGATAGTCCCTTTTGGATGTGCATGGATTACCGCCAAATCAAAAAAGTCACAATCAAGATCAAGTATCCTCTCCCTCGGACTGATGACTTGTTTGATCAAATCTAAGGGGCAAGCTACTTTTCTAAGATTGACTTGAGATTTGGGTATCACAAACTTAGGATTAAAGGTGAGGATATACCAACTAGACTAGATATGGTAACTATGAGTTCTAAGTAATGTTATTTGGTCTCATAAATTCATCTGCGGAATTCATGCATATCATGAATAGAGTATTTTGAAGTTACCTAGATTCATTTGTCATTTTCTTCATTGAAGATATCTTGGTGTATTCGAAAAATCAGGGTTATCACATGAACTATTTGATATTGGTGTTACAAGTGCTTAAGGAGAACTAATATTTTGCAAAGTATAGCAAATTTGAGTTTTGGTGAACGTCGGTAGCATTTCTTGGTCATATCTTCTTTAGTTAGGGAGTTGAGGTTGATCCAAGGAAAATTGAGGTGGTGAAATATTGGCCTAGACTATTGACTCCAACCGACACTAGGAGTTTATTTGTTATAGAAGGTTATTATCGGAGGTTTATGGATGGTTTTGCATCCAACGCATCTCCCTTGAATACTTTGATCCAAAAGAGTGAGAAATTTAAGTGTTCATAGGCACGTGAGAAAAGCTTCTAATTCTTTAAGATAGGCTTATTTCGGCTCAAGTGATGAATTTATTGGAGGGTACAAAATGGTTTCGTTGTGTATTGTGACACATCCCGAGTAGGTTTAGGGTGTGTGCTTATTCAACATGGGAAGGTAATATCATGCTTCTAGGCGACATAAAATGTATGAGAGAAACTATCTAACTCATCCCCTTGAATTAGAGGCCGTGGTATTTTCCTTAAAATTTTAAAGGATTTCTTGTATAGTTTTCATGTTGATATATATACCGACGATATAATTATCCAATTTATTTTTTCCAAAAAGGAGTTGAATCTTTGACAAAGAAGGTTTTTAGAATTGTTGTAAGATTACGACATGAGTGTCCTCTATCACCCCGGCATGGCCAATGTGGTTGCAGATGCTCTATGTCGTATGACCGTGGGTAGTAGGTCTCATGTAGAGGAAGACAGGAAAGGCCTAGTCACATATTTTCACAGGTTTGATAGAGTGGGTGTTAGGTTGGAATATTCTCCATGTCAAACCAAGAATCTAGACTTCGGATGCGACCAGCGCCGTTAGCCTCTCAGAGGTCGCAAACAAGCCTTGTATTAGATTTCATCCCAATCATACAGTCAATTTGCAGAAATATTTAAAACTTTTCACATACTAATGAAGTATACTTAAACTTCATAATTAAGATTTATAAAAACATACGATAATCTAAAATTACCTCACAAAAATAGATATCATCTAAGAGTGCAAATCTTGACTTAGTAAATAAATAGTATCCAAAGAATATAATGGAAATAGTGTACTCTTAACACTACTAAAAATCTATGTAAGCTAGACTATGAAAGATAACATACCCGAAAATGAGGACGTACAAAGACTTGGAGAAAGAGTTCCAATCTTCTTCGAATCGACCTACTTAAGCTTCAATAGCCGGAACCTACATTGTAGTAATGCAAATTACTGGGTTTAGTAGGCCACATGTAATAAGTATGGGTATATGCACATAACACATAAGGACATTCATGAAAAAGAATCAATCATCATATCTTTAGAAAACATGCTAAGCTATGTAAAAATCATCAATGCACATACCATATAAATTATACAAGTTAAGGATTTCATTGACATCAAACATGATCATAATTAAAGACATATTATCATAGTCATGTCAACTTTTCGTATTCAATAAATCCCATAACTCAACATGCAAACCACTTACCAATTATCCCATCCCAAATCTACAAGTGCAATGTGTGAAGCCCAATAATCCCACACAACCAAGTAGATAAGATAGGAGACCAAAAGTAAAACATTGCTTCGTATAACTTTTAACATATTTAGTTATCACTTCCTATATCAATATAACCAAATAACATATTCAACATAACAAACAACATTCAATTAAGAGTAACATCATATATAATAAACATATATCTTTCATATATCATCATATAATAAAGAACAATCTCCTAGGACTTCCCTTAGATTCAACTCGTGCAATGTCTAGGTAGCGTCCCATACCACTACCTATATTAAAAAAACTTCTCAAGTCACCCTAGTCGACGTTCACTTACTTGTCTTTTGTTTTACATATGGGAACATACGCCTAACCGACATAGATCATGTGATACAAACATGGAATCCAGTCTTCTCCACACCAAAAAGAGGTGTTCTACCGGCCAAAGTTAAACCTAATATGACATAGCTTTCTAGGTGGATCCACTAGCTAGTATCCTATGGTGGCAACATAGTTCAAGCACTAATATTTGTATTAGATACCATAGTTCCACATTGCATGTCAGCCTCAAGGTAATGAGAATCAATATGAACCTACCTTCCCCTAGGGAAGGGACACTTTCCATATCTAGTTCATCAGTTCTTAGCTTAAGTCCTTTTTCTTGATATAACCTTTTGTTTTTCATAATAAACATTCAAAGGTCATAGGAAATTATCTCCTTGTAACATTTTCATGAGCTCTTTTAGATAAGATGAGAATTTTCCTTCAATCGTAACCTTTCTTTGTGAGATTAACAAAATATAATAAACTTGTGTATAACATACATGGAATATCATAAACTTGCATATTCGTGTTCTCATAATGATCTCATAATTTACAAATTCATATCCAGCAAATTCACATAGCAACATCATACATACTTTTCATAACATAGCATCACAACTTATAGGCTAACATAAATATCTTAGAGTATCACAATTATAGAAGACTTACATCATGTTTCCAAGAACATTATTCATCATAGGCTATTCATAATAGTACTTCGTAAAATACTCAATGGCATAATAAAAAGCAACTCATATAATCATGTACAAGATCAATAAATAGCGTAGGAGAGGGTAAACGGATCATTAAAGGGTTCATTGAAACCTTAAATTCTAACCCTAATGTTTTCACGTTATCAAACACTACAACTAACCCATTTGAAACTATCACACAGATAAAGGTCATGTTTCACAGGACATTCTAAAATTATCAATCAATTACTCACAAGTGAAATTAGAGATGAAAAACGTTTACTTTTCATTAAAATCATAAATCTAGGATTACGAAGAAAAACCGTTTTATAGAATAAAAACACTAGCATTTGAAGTTCTTGAAAACTTATCATAAAAGAACCTCCTTGGGAATGGATCTCTTGAGTGAAAACCCTTACCTTATATATGAAGAATCCACGAAAATCTTGTTGGAACTTGGAAACCTTTGTCTTCTTCATTAAGCTTTTCTTGTTCTTCAATGGAGTTAGGAAAAAGATAGTGTTTCTTAAGAAATAATGTAATTCCATTTGATTCTGATTTAGGACGTGTGAAATTTGTCTAAAACTGACCTAATATCAATATACAGACATTTCAAGAATTACCCAAAAGACACTCCACTTAAATTATGTAAAACGCCCCTCCTAGATTAACTACAACTAGGAGAGACTTAGGGTCTCGGGTTTTTACTAGGATTTAAATAAATTAATCAACATGATAATTTAATTAATTTAGTGACCTATGGTATTTACTAAAGTACCCCAAAGTCGTTAGGACCATAACCAACCTCTTTGTATCATTCTAGGTTAGGTTCTAGGATGTTTGTTTAGCTAGTTACTCGGCTAGCCGTTTAGGTCTTAGGTTGTCGGGTGCGCTTGTTAGTTTATTTTTGTTTGTGCTAGGTTATTTATATAGTTAGGTTAGTTAGTTATATAATAGATTTTTTTTGCAAGATAGGCCCCAAATGGCTTTACCCATTCGTGCGCCTGCCGCCTAGCCGCCCTAAAAAAATATGATTGGGCGTGTCTTTTGGCCGGCAATTACATGTGCTTGCACATGTATTGCTGCACATTTCTTGTCTTCTCGTCCCCTTCTGGTCCAAGGACCCTCATTATGTTCTTGGTCACTACTTAAAATGATCATGTGCCATGGTACCTAGGTTGACACTTGGATGCCTCGTATATGTAGCCAAAAATTTTAGCTTAGGGTCTTCATTGCATGTACAATTCCTAAACAAGCTTGGGTTGGGGCATTTGAACCAAAGTGTATTTTATGTTATTGATTAATCCATAGAGATTAGCTAACAACCTAAAGATAATATTCTCTAACATGCCCACATTACTAAATATTAAACAATGGGATGCCTATGCACATTAATACATATTTTTAAAACCTAATAGGCTCTTCACTGGAAAATTATATCATCTGGGGACATCAATTTAAGCATTATTAAATATATTAAGCACTATCTAAGTCATGGAATTTCCAAAGTGTTACACTCCAAATGGTGTTTGTATGGCCATAATAACTCAGAGTCATCCATGGAGGTTGAGGTTAAATCAAAATAATACCTTGATCAAACATTGACGGAGTTGAAATAATTGGTTCTTGGTAAGCATTATGAGGCATTCTTCTTGGGGGAGGGCGAGCGATGGTGTATGGAGGTTCCAAGGAAGATTGTGTGTTCCCAAGGTATATGGGTTGAGGAACCATATCCTTGAGTAAGCCCATCGGTCCCTTTACTCCATTCATTCTGGTTTGACAAAAATGTACCATGATCTTAGGAAAGTGTGTTTGGTGGGAAGGTTTGAAAAATGATATAGCAGAATTTTTCGCAAACAGTACAAATTGCCAACAAGTAAAAACCGAGCATCAAAAGTCGGGTGTCTTGCCACAAGAAATCTAAGTTCCTACTTGGAAGTGAGAAAACATCAATATTGACATTGTAGTAGGTTTGCCTCGGACTCAAAGGCAATATGAGTCTCTATGGGTAGTTGTAGATAGGTTGATCAATTCCGCTCATTTTTTTCCTGTCAAGTCTGCTTATTCAGTGGTTGATTATGCAAGGATCATTATAGATGAGATTGTGTGTCTCCATTGTATTTTGTTATCAATCATATCAAATCGGGGTGCACGATTAAAATATAGGTTTTACAAGTCATTTCAAGTATCGCTTTTCATCCACAAACGGATGGTCAAGCGGAGCGTACTATTCAAACCCTTGAATATATACTTAGAAGTTCTATTATTATTTTCAAGGGAAATCGGGATAAGCATTTCCCTTTGGTAGAGTTTTCTTACAAAAATAGTTTTTATTTATCCATATCCATGGCTCCTTATGAAGCCTTGTATGGTAGGAGGCGTAGGTCTCCTATTGGATTGTTTGAAGTGGGTGAATCTTCACTTCTTGGTCCTTATTTAATTTATAAGACTTTGGAGAAAATTCATATCATAACGAATCGCTTCAAAACGGCCTATAGTCGGCCAAAGTCTTATGCTGGAGCGAGTCCGACATGAACTTTTGTTACCCTCTTCTATTTGATAACTAAGGTTAGTAGTTCTTACTAATAATGAAAATAATGATTAAAATTAAAGTTGCTTTAATTTTTAGTGAAGTTTTGCAAAAGGTGACTTTTTTTTTGTAGTTAGAGTGAATTACAATGAATGTGCATATTGACATGAAGTTTTTCTCTTTCGCTTGTTTTGAGTCATGTTGTACATTTTGGCATGGTGAGTATATATGAAATTACATGTAGCATGTTGGTTAGTAGTGTGCCATAGTCTATTTGAATGCTTTTAGAAGCAAGAAAATGATGAAGATTGGTGGAAGGGTGTCTTACATGTGTTTAAGTTTATTCATGGTTGAAACGTACGGGTCATCTCTCCAACGACAAATCAAGGGTCCTTGAGGAGGACGCTTGCAAGAATGGGAAAAAGTTTTCAAAAGGCATTCTCAACAACAGATGCCACACATGAGCCAATGGTGAATTTATGGGGCTTCAATGCCACCGGTTATAGTCACTTATCAAAAATCCTGGAGGGGTCATTTTGCATATTCTCTTACCAGGACGTTGAATATGCAGCACGAAAAGGCACAGTGCCCGTTGAAGACCATGTTAGGGGAGGGCTTACGGGCTGCAACGTGTCAATTTTGATCCAACGATATTCCTAAATTAATAAGGTATGAGATCTAATTATTCTTTGAGACCTCCTTATATCAACGGTTCCATCAAATTGATTTCAAAATTTGAGTTTTGAAGTGGGTTTTCATCCAATAAGAAATTGATGTTATGAAGTGATTTGTTTATGATTTTTTTAATCTTATGAATTAATTAACATGATTATAACCTAATTATGATACATCTTGATGGTTTTGTCTTTTTTTGTAGAAGATGATCTTTACCCCTTAATATTAGGTTTTGATATTGATATGAATTAGGTTGTATTGTTCCAATTGGCTTGATTATTTGTTGAATTACTACTAGATGATGTGCTTATGATAATATTAATGAATTAGTATTGATTGTATTCCTTCATTCTAGTTCTTAAGAAGTTGATCTAGGTTATGAAGTATGTTGTGAACTGACCTAAGTATCTTGTTGTAAGGTATCATCTAGTTTTGAATTGTGATCTAGTAATTCTTCAAGACTTGTGATCATGATGGTTATTTATTTATGGTTATGTATACCAAAAATGTGGTTTAATTGAGGGTTTCTGGTAAGACCTTGATGATGAACTATGAAGGTGACTTGGTATGTCTTATGATCCCTATCCTTTACTTCAAATTGTGGTTAATTGTTATTAATTTATGATGTTTTATTGGAGTATTTCTTGTACTAAGATTGATAGGGTGGTATGATGTTAAATTTAGATATTTAGATTATGATTGTGAAGTGTTGGCTTAAGATGTAATGTTATAAGGAGGGTGAATGATATAACAATGTGCCTTATAACGAAATGAAGATGTTAATGTCATAACTTCACAAATATGAATTGCAATGAAAGTAAAATACTCATTCAATGCTTATTTAGATATGATGATGATGTTTATACAAGGGTTAGACCCTATGACCTACAATTATCAACGATAATTAATAAATACATTAAAAATATTTTTAAAAAGGGACTCTAGCTTAGAAACAAATGAACTAGGGTATAGAGTGTCCCTTCCCACATAGGGAAGGTAGTATCACTAATGTACTCTTGAAATTGGAGACCAAAATTCATGTAGAATAAAGATGGTCCCTATTATATCTCCAAGTTCTTGAACTATGTTGCCTTTGTAGGAATACTAGCTACTGGATCCATGTAGTTGATATGTTCCATGACAACGAATTCAATATTAGCAAGTGTGGTCTATGTTAGTTAGGGCATGATGTCTCCAAAAAGTAAATTGAACTAAAGGATTGAACTCCAACTAAGATTATCTAAGGGGTTTAGCTTAGCCTAGGTAGGGTTATGGTATTCTACTTAAACGTTGCACTAGTTAGCCTTGAATAAAGTCTTAGGAGGATGTTCTTCTGTATGAAAATGCTTATAATTCTGTAGGACATGTATATAATACGCTTGCACAATGTTGATACTATATGTTTATTGGTGTCACTTATGAATATATGTTGGTCAATATTGTTAAAATAAGAAGCTATATACTCTTAAATGTTACGATATGTGAAGTATGATGTTAGTCATGATTCTTGTTGGGTAACCTTATTTAGTAAGGCTATGGGTCTTTCTTGGCCATTGCACTTGTTGACTTGATAGGGGTTCATAGGTAATGTTCTTGCTTCGGTTATGTTTAAAGGTGATCTTGTTCATTCTTGTTATTACTATGACTAGATGATATTGGTTATGTATTCAACTGTATGCTATGCATGTTGACTTGGCTAGACTTGATGCTGTTGTTCTTGTGTTGTACATGCCTATGAGTTAAATGAATATGACTAAGTGATTTGGTATGGTTGGTGTTGAATGTGCATAAAGGTTCTTAATAAAAAATGCATTCTTTATGAAATATCCCTTTTTCTTAGCATGTTTTTAAAGTATGTGCATATGGTCTCATACCTAGTACAAATGGTGTACTAACCCCATTTCTTCCTTTTTCCCAATATTTTAGGTTCCGTTCATTTGAGGTGTTTTTGAAGACCACTTAAAGAAGACTTTGATCGATTGATCATCCAAGTAGGGTAGGTCCATACTTTCCTAGGGCGATGCCACTATCTAGATATTTGAGTTATTTTGTGTTTATGACTTCTATGTTTCTTTCTTTTCCATATAGTATGAAACATTGCAATGTGAGGCATTCTTATTTGGATTTATGGGTTATGCCCAAGTTCTTTACCCTGATAAGATGGTTATGAGATGAGACGACTATTATGACTATTTTATATTTTATATACTTATGTGCAACAACGTAGAAGACTAAGTAATATTCCTATACAAAGGGTCTATGCATCCTTGATATATATATACGATGTGTATGTAGAGGTCGATGTAAACCTCCGAGTAGACGCAATGAAAAGTTTTAAATTTTCCGCTGAATTTGACCTATGAGTTTAATGATGTAAGCTATAAGGCTAATCTTATTTCTTAAAAAAGACGATGACACCGGTTATATCTAAGGGGTATTCTTGGATGTTACACTAGAACCGAGTGATTATATCAGTGGAAGTAGCTCTACTTGAGATGGAGACTGTAGTACAATGTAGCTCTACTTGAGAATGATATTAGAGTGCATAAAGACCCTTAATATTCTTCAACCATGTGCTTATATGGGATGTGTTTTAGTTCTACCCTTGCCAAGTAGAACACCCTCATCGAAGTAGGTTAAAACTCCAGATTCCAAATCTATCTTTCATGGTCTATGTCGTTTATTGCATATTTTCATCATGTGGGATGACTATTATCCTTAGATAAGTTCTATGAAGTTTAGGATATGGTATGGAACGCTATCTAGACGTTGCACAATAGACTTTGAAGGTGTTAGTGAGAGTCCCTAGGTCTAAGACCATTACTAAAATGTCTTTATGTGATAGATAAGTCTTAAATGATTTGATGAATGTAATTACTTACGTTAAGAAATCATGTTAAATTAATAAGTACTTACTTAGAGTAGTTAAGGGTTTTCTAGTTAAGGTGTGAAGGGGGCATCTGAATTCACTTCATAACTTACCTAGATTTGTCTTAAGAATGATTCTAGTTAGGGAAGATGGTTGATTATGTGGACATGATATAAGCCTTAGGTAGCCTTAAGGATTATTTAGGTAATCTTGAAGATTTAAATCATGAAAGTTATCTTCTTGATTTACTTAAGTATGTCTTTTTATAGCCTTTGGAAGGATAATGTAATATTATCTATGTGTTGATGTATAGAGTGAGAATGATTCTATCATAGGTAATCTATAGGATCTCTTAAGTGTGTGTAAGGGATTTTATGAGCGGTCGCTTCAAAACTCACTTAAGTGAGACTTAGAATCACCTTTTGTAGAATCATCTCATGTTCATGTGATTGGTGTCTTGTAACTATGTGTTGATCTCATTATAGATAGTCTTAAGGATCATTTAGGTGTGCCTAGAGAGGCTATATGGGCGGTCTTACTTTGTCTTACTTAAGTTAGTCTTAGGACAACTTTTAATAAGGAAATATATGCTAGGAAGTTGCTAAAGTAAAGTGTATGGAATTTATTACAACTGTGAAGAAGTTCATTGTAATAGATGTACTTCATGGTAATGTTTTCCAGAAAATGTACGAAATTGCTTAAATGTTATCTATGTGATTCTAAGGTGTTGAATGTTATTATTATAATTATGATATAATATGTAAATGAAAAATATGCATATTTGCAATAAATGTCTGTTTTAACAATTTTATGCATTATGCCATACTTAGTACATTTGTTTGTACTAATTCCATGCTTTTATCTCTCTCTATGCTTGTTTGTAGGTGAGAAGCATTTGTGAAGCAAGACTTGGATCGTAGTATCATTTAAGTGAAGTTGAATTATGTCCTTATTTGACTCGAGGGAATATATGTCTTTTACTTCTTTTGAAGTATTGTAATAGACTAAGTAATTCTATATTTGTATTGTATGGGTTGTGTCCCAAAGTATTCTCGGGTCTGAGATTTAATGAAATGAGTCTTAGTATTCCCTAGGAGTTTTATATGAAACAAATTTTAAGGACCTGTATACTATTTATGGAAAGTATTAATTTCACACTACTTTTCATATGTTTTATATGCGATGAACTATATGAAAGGGTTTCCACAAGACCTCTGAGAGGTCATGTACGCAAGTTGCACTCCGAGAGTGCCATATCTTCTAGGGTGGGTCTCGGGATGTTAAAAGCTTTGTATCGGATCATAGGTTTTGAAAGTAGTCTTAGGAATCAAAAAGTCTCACCAAGTAAAGTCTATTAGATTCTTGAACATCGGTGTAAGTCAAAACAAATCATGGGCAATAGGCTGTAAAACTATAGAGATTCCCCTAATTTTTAATCATATTGTGTCGTAGAGTAAAAGTTGTAAATACTCTTCTTTATGGCTTTCCTTGCGTTTATAGGAATATAAATACGAGGAGGACACCGGATAGAGGGGTTGAGAAGAATGATGTCAAAGAGGATATTCCTCCTCAAGTTGAGCAAGTTTAGTGTAACACCTTGCAAATTCAAGACACATTGTAAATTCCTAACATAGTAGTCATAAGGTCTAAGTAGTGTTTCTAAGTTTTATTTTTAATAAATATAGGTCATTAAGGATGTTTAAGAACAAAAACGTCCAAGAACGTCCATGACATCTAGGAAGGTGGTTCAAAGGGGGTGTTAGTGTTCCTTAGCTTATTCGACTAATTTTTAGGAGTAAAAAATGTACGAAATTTTTTGTAAAGGTAGATAATAGGTGTTTGAGATGTTTCATGGTTGACACATCCGAATACGACTCCCCAAGGACGAACCAAGAGCCCTTGAAGAGGACCCTTGTAGTTTGATGCAACACTGCCTGGTAGTGTGCATTTACAGGACCAAAAATGTCCAATGTGTGGATCAATGGGACGTCGACGACAACATCGACCGATATTTAGTCTGGTTGAGAAGGTCCCTTCACCCGCACAACCTCTGAACTCATCGACAGAGTACTGAGGTGCAGGCTAGAGCCGTTGTTTGGATCAACGGGGAATCGATGCCACCGTCATCCCACATTTATCCAATTCATTGAATCCCCACGCATGACCAGTCTATGAACTCATCAACGGAGTGCAATATGGAGGGGTGATGCAACGTCTACTCACGGATGGCCCGTTAATTAGTGTTTCGTCTGTGAGGGTCGAGTTTTCTTCCTAATTTAAGTTAGTATCACATAATTAGTTAGGGGGTTAGGTGGTTTAGTTAGGGATTAACAGAGTCTAATTACTTTTATTAAATATAAAATGTAAATACTCCCAACCCTCATTAATGTAAAGACAACTAACAAATAAACTCTCTTCTTTCTCTCTTCTTTCTCTCTCTACTTGAACTCACCATTGACAACAAACAAAGATAAGGTCTTAGGATCTGGAAAGGAAAAAATTCACCATCAAATTGTTGTCAAACATTAATGTATGGGATCTAATTAACCTTTGAGACTCATTATTCAAAGGGTTCGTTCAAAATAGATTTGAAAAGCTGAATTTTCTTATGGGTTTCATTAAATTACGAAATTAAAGTTATGAAATGAGTTGGTAATGATTTCATTAGATTATATTTAGTATATTAACATATAATTCAACTTGTTTATGGTAATTTTTGATGGTTTGTTCTAAATTGAAAAATATGAACCTCCATCCCTAAACCTAGATTGTGATCTTGACTTATAAGTTATTATAATCATTCAATTTATTTGGTTGTTGATTATATTACTATACTATGGTATTATTTTTATTGAATTAAGATGAATAATAGGCCTATAACACTAGTTGTGGAGATGTGAATTAGGTTATGAATTGTAATATGAAATTAGCCTATGTATCTTGTGTCAAATTGCGATCTAGAGTTGAATTGTGTTATAGATATGCACTTGACCATGTTATTTTATTGATTACCACTGTGTAATGATGTTACTCCCCAAATTGGGTTGAGCTATGGGTTGATGGTAAGACCTTGATGATAGATTATGAGGAAGACTTGGTAAGTCTTAGAATCTCTATCATTACCTCTTTTGGTAATTAATTGTTGTTAAGACATTATATTACATTGGAATATGCCTTATACTAGGATTATAGAGTGGTATGATGTTGAATTGAAATGTCTTGACTATGTCTAAGCTTGATTAAATTGTATGTGATATAAGGATGGTGATAACTTTCAGTGTACCTTAATATGCTATGAAATTTTAATTTGTTAACCTTACTTAAATTAATTGTGATGAAAGAACTTCATACTCATACAATTCCTATTTATCTATTAATGATTATGATTATACAAGGCTTAGACCTTCTGACCTAAATTAAGCTATGATTGATAACTAAAGTCTTAAAGACATTTCAAAAAGGGACACTAGCTTAGCACCGTGTGAACTAGATTGAGGAGTGTCCCTACCCACATAGGGATGGTCGGAAAACTAAATTACTCTTGAGATTGGAGACTATAATGCATTGCGCATAAAGAGGGTCCCAACTATACCTCCTAGCTCTTGAACTATGTTGTCCCCATAGGAATACTAGCTAGGGGATCCACATAGTTTCTATGTTTCATGTTTTGGTACTACCTTGGAAAGTAGTCCTCCTTCTTTCGGTGTAGGTTTTTATGACACCATATTCCAAATTATCTCATGTGGTCTATGTCGGTTAGGGCAAGATGTTCTAAAAAGGTAAAACGAATTAAAGGACTTGAACACTACTTTTTATAACCTACGACGTCTAGCTTAATCTAGGTAGGGTTATGGGACTCTACCCAAATGTTTATGTTATGATAATATATGATGTATATGTGATGAACATGGCACATAGTTGAAACTAAATGTTGATTAGTTCATTTATGAATATGCCTTGTGTTATAATGTTAATATATGATGAAATGTAAACCTAAATGCCATGATATGTAATGTTGTACATTGGTCATGTTTTCTTATTGATGATACTTGATTGAGTAAGGTTATGGTGCTTTGCTTTGTTATTGCACTTGTTGACTTGATACGGACTTGTTAGTAGATTGTCTTGCTCTGCATGATATGATTGACTCTTATTCGTTCTTGTGATGTTCTTCTTTGATGTTAGGGTGGTAGTGAATAATGGTTTTCATGTATGTTAGAATTGGTAATACTTGCTGAGTTACTAAGCATGTTTGGTTGATTGATATGACTTGCCTGGGTTTGCACTAGGTCCCTAAAGGGCCAAAATGGAATGTTTTGACTAACAAGATTTTTTAAGCATGTTTTTCTTGTATATATGCATAAGGTCTCATACTTAGTACATGTGGGACTAACCACATTTTCTTTCCTTTTCAAAAACAGTTTAGGTTTCTATCGATGAAGAGTTTTGAAGGTTACATTATTAAAGGCTTGGGTTCTTCGTTTCATCTAAGTGGGATAAGTCCTCAACTTTCAAGGGAAATGTCATCCTTTAGCTTACGGATTTTTTTATGAGCTTAATGACTCATTCATTTATGTCCTTTTTAATTGAGTATTGTACTTTCATATGACCTATATGTGGTCTTTTTGGATTGATGCAAGGGTTGTGCCCGTATTGTGATAATTGTTCAGATTGTATGAGATGAGACAATCGTTGAGAATATTACTATATTTTACATATATGTATGTGCAATAAAAGTAGAAGGCTATGTAACCTTTCTATATGAAGAGTCTATGTATACTTGATATAAATATATGTTATGAGTATGCAGAGGTCTATGTTGACCTCCAAGTTGTTATGATGAAAATTTTAAATTTTTCCGCACTTTTAACCTGTGAATGTGATGACATGAGACTAAGAGGCTAGTCATAGTTTTTGAAAAGGAGGACCCGCCGGTTATGTCTAGGGGGTAAACTCAGATGTGACATTGAGCAAGTTGCTCAAGGTTCTCAAGGTGATAAAGTCCCTATTGTGGATGGAGGTAATAATGTTCTTGTGGTTCCCCCTAAATTAACTAATAGAAAGATTAATGTGGCTTTTCTTTCCTTAGCCTGAGCCGTGACTACTCATGAATTTAAGTATGGAGCCTAGAGTGAATGTTGTGGAGAGAATTATGACATCTAGATTGAGATATTTTGCGAAGATGAATCCTCATATATTTCTTGGGTCTAAGGTTGGAGAGGATCCCCAAGAGTTTATTGATGAGGTGTGAAAGGTAGTGCATGCTATGGGAGTGAATTATAGAGAGATAGTGAAGTTCCCTTCCTATAAATTTAAATATGTTTATCAAGTGTAGTACACAAAATGGGAACGCACCAGGACAGTTGAGTCGGTTCCTATTTGAGTTGGAAGAATTGAAGGAAGCTTTTATTTGAAAGTACATTCCCCGTTAGAGGAGGGAGGTTAAGGTAGATGAGTTTATCAATCTCAAGCATGGCAATATGAGTGTTGAGGAATACTCTTTGAAGTTCTCTATGTTGTCTAAATATTCTCCGACCCTTTTGTCTAACCCTAGGTATGAGATTACTAGGTTCGTGACGGGTGTCGCCGATCTAGTGAGGGAAAAATGTCGTACTACCATGATACATGATGACACATCCTTAGCTAGACTCACGGTGTATGCTCAATCCATAGAAGAGTCAAAACATAAAAAATTATGAGAAACTTGAAAAAGAGTGCTTCTAGTGATCAAGATCAACCTAGTTGTTGGAATGATGATCATAAGGTGGGAGATTGTCCTACCATTGCGGATAGAGGAAGAGAGGGTAAACAAATTTCTCCAAATGTTCCAAAAGATTATGCTCCTAATAAGAGGCGTTTCTATGAACTCCGGACAAGAGGATCAAAGCCGGATGATGATGGTTATTTCTTCTGTTTCATTATATATATGATATCCTTATAAGTCGGGGAGTACGGTTAGTAAAGGAGTTTTGATTAATTGTTTCATATCTTCTATTCAACTCAAGTTTGAGAGTGCAAAGTCATAGAAGCATGTCACATGTCCATTGTGTTTTGGGGTCTTGTTGAAATTGAATTTCATTAAATCCTTGCATTATGCATTCTATCATGTTATGATTATGTTATAAGTTGTTTCTATGTGATTTGATTTTGCATATTAGCATGTTTCCATCATGAATTGCCTAAAAGTAGCATATTTGAAAAAGTTGCATAAATCACACTAAAGGGTTGCCTACTTACTGTAAAAATTTTGCAAAATTGTCTAATGCATTCTTTCGTCTAAAATTCTTGTAATATTGTTAGAACTGATTTATATGAGAATGATATTCAATATAAAATGACTTTTTCCTATTTGGAATGAAGGATGTGAGTTTTATGGCATAATAAGTTTTAGGATTTATTCTAGTCTCTTGTTGTGTTGTGATCCTCTTGATATGTGAAATTTATGTTTCTCCTTTATTAATTGTTGTATATGGTGTTATACGGTATGTTCATGAGATGTAAAGTGTAGTTTCTATTCTTGAAAGTGTTCGATGAGTGCCAAAGTGTCATTCGAGGATGAATGTTGTCCAAGAGGGGGAGATTGTAATACTTCAAAAATGACATAGGTGAATCTAGAGGCTAAATGTCACAGTCTGAAGCCACACCCTAGATGTTAGGGTGCAATCTGGTATTGCGACACGGTTTTGTCGACCTTTCAGAGGTCTAAGACAAGCCGTTTTGTACCATTGATTGCATACATGTATGAAAAGTAGTGTGAAATAAACTTTTCATACTAAATAATATTAATTCAAAATATCACTTTTATTGAAAAACATAATGAAAGAGTAAGTCTCAAAGTCGCCATCTTAGACATACGAAGATAGGAAATAGCTAAGTATATCAAAATACTTCAATAAGGAAAACTAAAAACTAAGATGACCTCGGATCAAGTTAGGAAATACCAAACTCTTTGCTTGAATAAACACTAATCCAAGCTTCAACTTTGAGACTCCTTTCAAACACTGCCTACACCTTCAAAGATAAACAAAATGTAAGGGTACAAACACTTGTACTAAGTATGGCGTATACATAAAATCATGAAAAATGGAAATTCGTATAAATCATGCTCTTTTTGATTAAGACTTCATAGTATAAGTGTAAGAACAAAATTTAACACCTTATAAATACAGAAGATATCACATAAGCAGTTTATCAATATTGAAGGATATTAGCATGATTTGAGTTTAACCTTACCGTAACCTCTTTTAACTTTCATTGTTATCACGAAAGGTTATCTTAAGATAAAATCATTCTATTTTTCATTTAATTAACTCCCCACCTATGTTTACTCTATGATTCACATAGTTACAACAAGAAGGGACCACCCATACACCCTCTTCATGCTTACCTAAGAAACCATCAAAGCTACCTTAGATAGAGCACGTTCTATTTTACATACGTTACCTAAATACGTGAATGTTCATTAAGTCACTTAGATGACATATAATTCATTAAAGACTTCACATAATTGACTTGGAAAGATGTAGTGTCTCACATACTAATATCTTCAAAGTCTAGTCGTGCAATGTTCAGATAGCGTCCCATTCCTTTACCTAAACATCGTAGAACTTATACAACACTAGAATGAAAACCACATGATGAGAATAAGCAATATGTGACATAGATTATTCTTTCTAGGAATGGAATTTTGAGTTCCAACCTACTCATTTGAGGGTGTTCTACTTGCCAAGGGTTAAACAAGGACATATGCCATGTAGGCACATAGTTAAGGAATAGGATGGTATTTTGTGTTCATTAATCTCATTCTCAAGTATATCTACATTGCACTCTAGTCTCATTCTCAAGTAGAGTTGCAAACCATAACATATTTGCTCGGTGCTAGCCTTTGTTCTCATAGAGTAAGTTCAATCTAAGGGACATATGAAAAGGTACCATTTCTTAGTCGTTACTTTGTCATAATGTACCTACCAAATATGGGTCCACTAGAGCTTCCATTCGATGGTCTCTAAGTATAGCTCATTGTTAACCTTCATTCTATAGAAGATTCCCCGTATTACTCATGCTTAGAAGGGCCTGGAATTTCATTAAACATTCTTCCATACACATAAAAGACAAAGGTGCATAAGTCTTGTAAGTCAAAATATTCATATTCATCATATACATGTATCAATTAAGGGACACTAGTCTACCAAAACAACACCCAACGTACTTTACTTTATTTCATATACATATACATCTTTGAAGAACATAGGAATTACCCTTTTCGTCATCATGTCACCCTATATATTACTAAAACATTATAAATATAATCATCGTAGACTCATATAATCTGGTAGGAACAATCACTTACCAATTTTAAGGCTACACACATAAAAATATAGTCATAGTCTAACATGATCACCTAATATCCATAGGAGATAACATGCTTTCACGTAACTAGCATGTAGATAGATATGATCATACTTCACACAATCAATTAGACAAATTATCATAATGCTTCAGAAGTGACGACAAGGTCATGATCATCAATTCCAAGTATAAATTGTAATACTAGATGTAAATAGGTCAATTGAACATAGACATATAAATCTAGGACCAACTAGAAATCAATTGCATATAACCTTTACATTATTAGAAAACCCATAAGAAACTTCTCATTACTTCATAAGTAAAGAGATATGGCTACTTAATCCATAAAATAGTCAAAATACGAATTTGAATGGCTTGCATGGGTTCATATGAATTATATATTTATCACATAGAATAACATACATTTCATTCTAAAACATTGATTAAATAACATTTTATGCAAGAGCTCATGGCTAGAAATATAAAATTTGAAAAATCATATTTTTTTATCATATTTGAAAATCATTGGAATTTACTCCTTGAAGAAAGAGATTTCAAGGATGAATAACCATACCTTATATATGAATAATCCACAAAATATTAGTTGGAAACTTCAAAAACTTAGTCTAATTACATAAGCTTTGTCTAGTTCTTCAATGGAGTTTTGAAAAGAGCGCGTTCTTTATAGATTAAAAGAATTTCGTGTGGTTCTGCTTTGGGACGTGTAATTATGTTCTAAAACTGACTTAATATCTATATGTATACGTCCCATAGGTTACCTTAAATACCTCAAACTAAAATTACCTAAAATGCGCCTCCTAATTCGACAACAAATAGGAGAAGATTTGACCTAGCCTTATTCGGGTTTGACCATGATTTTTAATCAATTAAGTTTCCAATTTAATTAATTAAGTGACCTAGGGTAAAAAATAAAGTACCCTATGTATGTAATACCATAACCGACCCTGTGCACCATCCTAGGTTAAGTATGGTTGTCTCTTACTTGACTTAACCGAATTCTGGAAATTGCTTGGTCGTTTCGGTTTTGTCCATTTAAATTTATTAATTAAGTTTTAATTCAATTAATTAAGTAACATAGGGAAATTACTAAAGTACCACTATGTTTTTAGGCATAACCTACCCTTTTGGACCATCCTAGGTTTGGAACTAGGATGTTTCTTTAGTTAGTTATTCGTTTAGGTCACTCGGTAAGGTCTTAAGATTGAGAACACCCTAGTTAGTTCTTTTTCATTGGTTCTAAGTTAGTTAGTTAGTTAGTTAGTTAGGGACGTTAGTTAGAACCTAGAATCAGGTTGGGATCTTGGCTCTATGTGATCCTACATGCCTGTCCTCTAACCACCCTGACCGATTTTGTTGGGGCTAGTCTCTTGGTCGTTGGTAGCACATGTGCTTGCACATTTGTTGACATGTAGTTTATCCAACCTTGCACTTTGGAATGTTCGCTACTTATCTAAGGATTCTCACTATGTCATTGGACACTGCTTAATCTACATGGTCATTTTAAATAATATGTGCTATGGTACCTAGTCTTGACACTTGGATGCCTCGTACGTAATGTGTGTGATCTATAAAGGAAGAAATTTTATCTTAGGGTTTTCATTGAAGGTAAAAAAAAATTGGATTGTGGATTTTTAACATCAAGGTGGATTCTAAATTTGGTTAATTTATAGAAATTGGCTAACACCCTTAAGCCAATTGTCACGACCTATAAGTACTCCCCAGAAGTTAGGAGGAAATTTCATTTCGTGGCCGGGCTTACTTGACCCTTTTGTTTCTTGTACATGTCACGACTTGAGTCTAGTCCCCAGACGAGACCGGCATATTTGACCTCTCAGAGGTCGCAGACAAGCCTACATACATACTCGTTACTTCATCTAGGTTAATTTTAGCAAAAATATTGAACTTTTTGTTACTTAACATTCATATAAGACATTCTACTTAAACTCATAAACTTTCACAATCAACCATCTAACATTAAGATCATCAAATGAAAAAAATAGGTCAATACTGCATTAAGTGTGTACTTGCAAAAATGGCACCAATACAATGTCTGAAATCAAATGAGAAAGAAATTCTAGTGGAGCATACTCTATTAACACAAACTTAGATCTAAACTAGATGTAATGGGCAAGCGTTCTCGAAAGCAAGAGGGCCTACCAAGTCCGGATGAATGGTTCAAATCCGGATAGCTTCAGCGTCGACCTGTAAGCTCTTACGTCCAGCTGTGCCTGCACCTACAAATGTAGATTTGTATGGGATTAGTACACACTTATAGTAAGTATGGGTATATGCAAGCACACAACAAATACATGCATGATAAAGAAGAGCTCTTTCCTAACTATATGGATTATAGAAAGTCAAGTCTATGGACTTGCCAAATTCGGATTAGAAAAGTCATGCCATGAGAGTAACATGCATCATCATACTTATCATTTTTCAAACATCACATAACATATTGCACATATCATATCACATAGTTCATATCATTCTTTAATATTCCATGAGACCTTGTAATCATGGACTTTACATTAGGACTTCCCAAAATGAGGGCTCAACATATGAAACCTCAACTAGGGAGCCTTCTCTATCAAACACAAAATCTGCTTCATTCATTCATACGTACTTCATTTTTATTCTTTTGTATACTAGTGCAACCACCAGTCATACCTTGGATGTAGTTTAAGACTCTCATTGGGTTTGCTGTTCAATGACCAAGAATAACCTGGTGTCATTACTTAAGTCTAGCTCACATCTTGATTATCCTAGACTAATACCTTTGGTATCGTTCATTTCATCAAAGTATTTTTGTAGGTTGGCCTTATTCTTTGGTTTGGAACTTTAACCTTAACCAACATAGATCATGTAAGCATTATGAGATCATGTGCAAGCCCACATCGAAAAGCGGTGGAATCACCGTGCATGGTGACCCAAACATGCTAGCGTATACAGGGAATCGAACCCTTCTAGATCCTTATATTGGCGGTATAGGTTCAAAGACTAGGAGATATAAGGAGACTCATACCCGGCATGCCGGATAGTCTCATCTAATGAGATTTACGTGAACCCTGCCCATCCCGAATGAAGGCATCTCCTCTCATACTTAGTCTATCAGTTCTTAGTATATAGTTCAATTACATTCAACTCATACATCATGGAATCTGGTTTCTCAAATGAGGACATCATAGCACGTTAGATGATTTATCATTTCAACATTACTATTCAGTATGCATTAACTTTAATTCTTTAATTAGAGTGTTCATAGAGACAGGTTTCTTCATTAACTTTACATTCTCATATATGAGTACGTTTTAGTAACATTTAGTTAGACTCATTTTAGATTTCTCTCATCTTTCACATTAGCCTCTTATCATGTTGTCACC
The DNA here is from genome assembly GCF_036512215.1 of Solanum lycopersicum. Taxonomy (NCBI): domain Eukaryota; kingdom Viridiplantae; phylum Streptophyta; class Magnoliopsida; order Solanales; family Solanaceae; genus Solanum; species Solanum lycopersicum. Next base: position 23,143,187 of record NC_090802.1, read on the forward strand.
ACGTTCATTATATTTAGCACATTTGCTCTTCATAATTACTCACCCCTTTTACCTGAATGTTCAATTCATCATATGCCAATACACTTTGACCTTTAGTATGTTTCATACTCTTACTTAACCCTTTTAGGGTTATATCATTTCATCACATACATTTTAGGTTCAATTACTTTTATACATATGCTAGACCTATGAGTCTAAAAGTAGAAGCCATGAGGCTCCATTTATAACTCGTTTAAGTGATTCATATCTTCCTAAGATAATGTGGTAGAAGACTTATGCATCTTATATGTATGCCAAGATATCAATTTCTAACCATATGTATAGCATTTATTTAAACATTTATTCACGTACAACTTATGTGTCAATACAGAATTTGTTCAAGGGAAACTGATTTCGAATTCATTCGACAACAATTAGTTTTTCCACTTAATTTTTTATTTAAATTTTCGCTTGGGGCGACTCAAGATTGAATCCCCACACCACACATTCCTTCTTTCCCTTTTTTCCTTCACTTTTCCTTAGATGTTTAGATTAAGGAGATCCGAGATCAAATTACACAACCACATTTATTTTTTATTTGTTTTTTGTTTATGTTAGGAGGGATTCGGCTACGGGCACCCGAGTTCGAATCCCATGCCCCTCACTCCTTTTATTTATTTTCTTTTTGCAGCTTTCTTGTAGTGAGGTTTTGGGTTCAATCCCTACTTACCTCACATGTTTTAATTCATTTTTAAACTCTCTAAAACTTTAAGCATCTTGGTGAAACAAAATTTCTAGAAAGCTGGAAATCTGGCACATTTCGCAGCCCATTCTCTACACCTTTTTTACATTAGATTTAGGACAATATTTTTAGAATGGTTTGTACATAATTAATGGCATCTTTAGATTACTTTTAGTAAAGAGTTCTTTACTCAAAAACAGAAATAACATCTTCACATGAACATCACGGTTTTACGCAGTTATTCACATAAAATACAAGTGATGTTTATGCCATTAACATGAACAACCCGAAACTCAAAGTCACAATCCATACTTGAACACATACACACATGCCTACATTCATATTTCCAAAAGACATAAACATAAGTACATAATCATGAAGACATACTAAAAATTAGATTATCACATAAAACACAGTACCCCTAGTTTCTATCAGCAACCATACCAAACATATGATCATAGGGAGCTAGTGACAGGGAGCATGAAATAGGGGGGACATACCTACTTTTTGGAGTAGATTCATCTGATAATTTAGGGTATCTTGGGAAAGGACCAAGAGTAAGAAAACCCATATCTGATTTCACGTCGTTCAACACTTCAAATTGCTGACAAATACATCCCAAACCAAACGTCACCAACGAATCTCATACGTTACACGACGAGAATATAATGTTTTGCTTTACGTTTTCGAATAGCGTTGCCTTTTATCTAAGTTCTTCATAATATCTTCAAGTATGAAAAACTTTTAATATTGTTATTATTTTATTTTTTTGATAAGCAGAGAGAACATGAAGGATAGAGTTGATGATAGGGAGATAAACGTGAGAGTGGATAGATGTGCGAGAGAGTGTTTCCTTAGGGCAAGGACTTTCGCAAAGACTTAGTCAAATAAGGTTAAATAATTAATAAATAACAATTAATAGTAATAATATGATTTTTCTTTTTCTTAAATCAGCAATTAATTATTATTTTATTAAATTAATTCACCAAATTAAATAATTATATTACATCATTGCTCCCACATAGGTTCGAACCCGAGTAAAGCAATATTTTTACTGACATGCAAATTTCGGCACTTTCTCCACAAAATGTCCATCCAGCAAATTAATTAAATAATTAACTAAATATTTATATTATTAACTATACTACCCTTAACCTAGAAAAAGACCATTTTACCCCTAGACCCTCCAAAGAGAAGATTTCCCATTTTATATCTGGTAAAGACTCATCCGGGTAAATCTTCATATTCAGGTGCCCTACATGGCTGGAACCAACCTTTCCTAGCCCAACTAACTCAATAAGTTAGTTGGTTTGGATGTTGTAGAAGTTCAGAGGTCTGGTTCTACGAGCATCAATCCGTGTGAAGCCGGTCTAATCGTAGGCAGTCTAGACACATTAAACATTATTTAGCATATCAATTTTTAGGGTTGTTACATTATCCCCCCTTACGAACATTCGTCCCCTAATGAATGTTCTTATAATCTAGAACAACGTCAGTCATATTATAACATAATCACTATGTACAATAAAGCAATAACAAAAAAGAATAGATAGATAAGGAAACTTTGACTTAAAAGTAGGAAGTCTAACATCACGTACTTAAAAGATGAGGATAGGGGGATCTCTTATCATACATGGCCTTCCATGTAACACCCTCAACAAGATGGTTCCTCAACAATACCTTCACTATGGAAACCTCCTTACTTCTCAGCAGCTTGACCTATCTGTCTAAAATCTCAATAGGTACCTCCTCATAGGACAAGTATTCACCAACCCCCAAACCTTCAACAAGTAGAATCGATACTAGATTACCTACGCACTGTTTTAACATAGATACATGAATGCCATAATGAAGAGAAGCTAGATACGCAAGCAAAGCAAACTCATAGGCCACCTCACCCACACTTTGTAGGATCTCATATTGCCCAACATATCTCAGGCTCAACTACCCTTCCTACCAAACTTCATCACGTCACCAACATCAAACTCTAAGGTTCGTTTTCAGTTTTCTAGATATGACTTCTTACGATTGTAAGCGGTAGCCAACCTGTTCCTAATCACCCTGACCTTCTCTAAGGCCTCTTGAATGATATATGGACCAAGAATGGATTACTCTCGAAACTCGAACCACCCAACTAGAGTCCTACACCTTCTACTATATAGTGACACAAACGGTGCCATCTCAATGATGGAATGATAATTGTTATAATACGAAAACTCTATTAAAGGCAGATGGTCATCCCAACTACCTCTGAAGTCAATTACACACACCCTCAATATGTATTCGAATGTCTGAATGGTGCGCTCTGCTTGCCCATTTGTCTGAGGATGAAACACAACATTGTGCTTTACTTGCATACCTAATCTCTTCTTGAAGGATCTCTAGAAATGTGAAGTGAACTGAGCTCCTCTATTTTAAACGATAGACAAAGGAATACCACGCCATCTTAAAATATCTTCAATGTAGAGTCAGGCATAATCCTCGGCTCGGTAAGTAGACTTCACAAGTATAAAATGGGCAGACTTAGTCATCCTGTCCACAATAACCCATATGGAGTCATTTTGTCTCCTATTCTTCAGAAGACCATCCAAGAAGTCCATATTAGTGGCCTCCCACTTCTACGTCGGAACCTTGGTAATCAGAGTAAGACTGCAGGCTTAAGAGGTTCTGCCTTAACCTGATGACAATAAGGACACATGGCCACATATTCAACAATGTCCTCTTCATTCCATCCCACAAATAGATCTGCTTATGATCATGATACATCTTGGTGGAACCTGGATGTAGGCATATATGGAACATGGGCCTCAACAACAATTTTAGTCTGCAAATTCACATCTTGTACACATAGGCTATCCTAGTACCTATGTATGACGTTACCTCCAAAAGCAAAAGAATTATTCATCTTAACAAACACTCTTCAGCTCCATTAACATAGGATAAAGATGCTGACCCTTCTTTACTTCAAATGCTTAGGATGATTCAAAACTAGGATGAACTGAGACACCCCTACTAGAAGAGTCAACTAAGCGCACACCCAGTCTGGCCAACATGTGTACATCTTTCACCAACTCCTTCTTCTAATCTTCAATGTGGGTTGTGCTTCCCATTCTCATCCTGGTCAAAGCATCAGCTACAACATTAGCCTTTACAGGATAGTAGTGGACATTCATGTCATAGTCCTTCAACACCTCCAACTAACTTTGCTGGCGTAGATTCAACTCCCGCTGCGTGAACACAGACTGGAGACTCTTGTGGTCTATGAACACATCCACATGCACACCATAAAAGTAGTGCCTCCACAGATTCAGTACAAACACCACATCTTCCAACTCCGGGACATTAGTGAGATAGCTCCTTTCATGAATCTTGAGTTGCCTGGACACATGACCTATAACCTTACAACCTTGCGTAAGATCACAACCCAAACTAACCCTAGATGCATCAGAGTAAACAATGTAATTCACACCACACTTAGGCAAAGTATGCACCGGGGTAGAAGTGAGTCTGTCCTTGAGCTCCTACAAACTCTTCTCACAAGTCTCTGCATATTAAAACTTGAATTTCATCTTTGCCAAAACTGTAAATGGACCGGAAACAGAAGCTAAACCCTCCACAAACCTTCTATAATAACCAGCCAATCCCAAGAAGCTAAAGATATCACTCGGAGTATGAGGTTATTTCCAGTTCTTAACAACCTCAATTTTCCTGGGATCTACCTTCACACCCTGTAGGGAAACAACATGACCTAGGAAGTTTACTGATCTAAGCCAGAATTCACACTTGCAGAATTTGGCATAAAATTGATGTTGTCTAAGTACCTACAAGGTTGGTGTGAAATGATATTTTCGCTCTTCCTTGGTAATAGAGTCGATGCGAATGTCATCAATGAATACTATTACATAAATGTAAAGGTACTCACAGAAGACCCTATTCATGAGATCCATAAATGCAGCAGGTGCATCAGTGAACCAAATGACATAATTAGAGACTCATGATGACCATAATGTGTACGAAATATTGTATTTGGGATATGTCAATCCCAAACCCTAAGCTGGTGGTACCCAAAACGAAGATCAATCTTCCAGAAGAAAGTAGATCCTTGTAATTGGTCGAAAAAATCATCTATTTAGGGTAGTGGATACTTATTCTTGATAGTGACTTTATTGAGCGGCCGATAATCGATACACATTTTAAGGGTTCCATCTTTATTCTTCACAAAAAATACTGGATTACCCCAAGCGGGTATGCTTGATTTACCGCTGTTTCACAGTATTTTCAATGTCTTTTCCTTAAGTTTATTGTGTATCTAAAGGCTTTTTGTATTGATTATGGATTTAGATTTCTCTTTATTTGCAAGAAATTTGTCAAAAGGAGAACACAATGAATTTGAGCAGGAATTGCAGAAATGACCTCCAACGGAACCTACGACGATTCATTATAACTGTGAAGGTCCATAGGTAGAAAAATAGTAAAAAGAAAACAGCTGCTGAAGGAAGTTGGGAAAGTCTGACCAAGTTTTGGACTACGAAAGCTCATGACGGACCTTCATAGCCATGATGGTCCTTCCATGATATTCTTCATGGTTATCAGAGAGTAGTCCCAGTACCCAATTTAAAGAAGTTTCTAAGTGTTATGGAACGGAAGTCGTCGACGGAGCGTCGTGCTTGCAACGGTCTATCATATCTGTCCGTTGAGGGTAACAGAGAGTTGATGAAGAAAGAAGCAAAAAATTATGTGATATATGGAATGACGGAGCCCACGACCGTCTATTGTGTCCATGACGGTCCGTCGTAGGGATTTTCGATTCAGACGCATTTTTGAATGATTTGCCTTAAATATATTCCTTCTTTTATTAGGTTTTAATTTATTATATATAGTTTATAAAACCTTGTTCATGGGGTTAGAATTTTGGATATTTTTTAGTTCTCTTCTTTATGTATTGAACTCTTGATTTTGGTATTTGATCGTACTTGTTTTGAATCAATTATTGGTGTTTTTTTAATCATTCAAGTGAATTTCTGCATTTTCTTTATTCTCATAAAAGTAAGTGCATAAATTTTTATATGATCAACATGAATTGTGTGATTAATAGCATGGGTAACTAAACTCCATACCTAGGGTTGCGGGAACAATGGGTATATAACAAGGTAAAATCTAGCTAAAATAACAATTCTTAAATAGTGTATTGCATGAATTTCTTATTCTTTCCCTTAAATGTGTTTTTAACGGATGACCTACATTAGTAATCGCCTTATTGCTACTTGCCGGACAAAGGGGGTAGATAATAGGAAAAAAATTATTAACATAGATTTAGAATATTCTATCTAATAGGCTAGTGTCGGTTGGTACGAGGTAACAATTTAGTCAAATATCGAATATGATTCTCAATATGAGGTAAAGATAAGGTTTAATAAGCAACACACGTTGTCGAACCAAGGTGCGGAGTGAAATTCTCTAGATGCCGGACCAAGGATTTAGAGATACCTAACTTATCATTGTGTATGCAATATTCTAGGAAAGGACTTTTACAGCTAGAATTGTCAAGTTAGGAGCTTGTGGGTAACACTTACGTTATAGTTACTCTCATTGCTTGATTAAACTCCAATACTTGAACATGTCACTTTTTTACTTTAATTTAGCTAACTGCATTTATTAGTCAAAATCCTCTTTAGTTATTTGTTTTCGGGAAATAATTGACTAAATAGAAGTAATTATAGAATAAAGTTAAATCTGAACCATTTTCGTTGTGGAAACAATCCCAACCTCTCTACTTGTGTTCTTAACATAATGCGACAACTTTTACTACCATTCGAAAAGTAATTACGATCGTATCAAATTTTGGCGCCGTTGCCAGGGAAATTTGGTTTTAGATTAACTTTAAGCTTATTACCGAAATCTAGTCAACATTTTCCTAATTTTACTTATTCTTTTTTTTGTATCTTTAGGTATCACTTCCTTATATGCCAAACACACGGAGTACAGGAATACCTGTTATTGAACTTCACCCCAAACTAGAGCGTACTTTATGAAGAATGAATAAGAATTTGTGCAGCCAAAGTGATGAGGTTGACCCACAAATTCCACTATTATTCGACGCTCGTGACCATGTAATACCTGATTTTCTTGGGGAAGGTGAAATACTGATATAACACCCTGCTCCACTCCCTCAAGAGTACTATAGGGGCTATGAAAATATCACAGACTTTGAAGGGCAATTCGTCTTGCCTCCTCTACCACACGGCCACACTTTAGTGGTAACTAGTAGTGAGATGCTAATGCTCACTGCCAGAGGTTTATTTTCAGGGCTAGGTTCTAAGGATCCACATGACCACATCGCTAAGGCAAGGGCAGTGTGCAAAAGTTTTTTAGGGAGGACCTATTTGAGTTTAAATGTAAACGGGCTAAGAGTTTTTCCTCTCTCACTAACGGAAGAGGTTGCAATCTGGTTTACTTAGGTCCCCTATAACTCAATTTTCACTTGGAATCAACTGAGAGATGCTTTCTTAGCACGCTACAATGCGGTGTCTAAGAAACTAAACCACAAAAACAGAGTGAACAACTTTGTGACACTACTAGGTGAGTTAATTAGCAGTTATTGGGATAGGTACACTTCATTTTTGCGAAGTGTTCAAAATCACCACATAGGTGATGCGTCTCGGAAAGAGTATTTCTATCGGGGACAAGATGATAATATCAAAGTGGTGTTGAATACAATAGTGTGTTTTTCTTATGGGGAGTGTCCTTTTGCCTACATTGTTGAAAAGGTATTGAAAATCTCTCTAAATAATAAAGGTAGGAGTATTAGGAAGTCAGATACTGGGAGAAACACCTTAGTAGTCAGATCCGCACACAACTCAGTTGCAGATGATCTTCGTGAAGAGATAGCTAAAATGAGAACTGAGCTTGGGTTGGTGTTAAAACATGTTTTTGGGGGTGTGTAAAAGGTAATGCGGTGAACTACTTATCTAAACCACCACCGCCAAATGAGGAATATTAGTATGAGGAGGACTCCTATGTAGTGAATGATAAAACGAGGGGTTTTCGACCGAATGCCAAAGGCTCCAATCAGCAGATTTGGCGCCAAGGTCAAGGAAACCAAGGTCAGAACTATGCTAATTGTAACCGCAAGGGGCATTATTTCAAAGATGGGAATTAAAACCCCAAAAACAACTTCAACCTGGATAACTATGGTAAAATAAATTATAGGGATAGACCCTATGTTCCACCTTAAAATTATGAAGTTTCTCCTAGGAACGGTGGAGGTAGTATGGCGCGATTTTAGGATATGATGCAGAAAATGATGAGGAGGTTCGGTGATAGTGATGATCACACTAAAGAGTTAAGGAATGACTTACCAGGTATAGGGAAGAAAGTTGATACACCTGCAATCTCTATTAAGCATCTTGAGTTGCAAATGACCCAATTGTCTTCAACTGTGAACACACGGCAACCGGGCACTCTTTCTAGCAACACTGTCCAAAATTCAAAAAATGATGGGCATTATAAGTCAATCACTACATGGGGTGGTAACAAAACCATTAATCAACCCATGTCATCTGGTGTAGAAAAGGTGATAAGAGATGATGATACAGCGGTGGAGATTAATTGGTGAGTTATAAGATAAAATGGTAAATTCTATTTAGGTGCCCCAAAAGGTGACCCCCAGTCATAGACCACCACCTCCTTTCCCACAAAGGTTATTAAAAAAGACTGAGGATGGTAAATACCAGCGGTTTATAATGATGTTGAAACACCTTTTATCAGTGTCCCTCTAGTAGAAGCTCTTGAATAAATGCCCGGTCATTCGAAGTTCATGAATGATTTGGTTACAAAGAAAAGATCAGTCACTTTTGAGGATGATGATAGAATGCCACATTGTAGTGCCATTGCTACAAGATCTCTAGTTCAAAATAAAGAAGATCCGGGTGCTTTCAGTTATCCTTGTACAATTGGGTTATTACATTTTGCGAAAGCATTATGTGATCTTGGGGCAAGTATTAATCTCATGCCCCTCTAGATTTACAAGAAGTTGGGTTTGGGTGACTTAAATCCCACCGCAATGCCGCTACTGACGGCCGATCGATCGATAAAAAGGCCCATTTGTATATTCCACGATATGCTAGTAAAAGTGGAGTCGTTCATATTTGTGGTCAATTTTGTGATTCTTGATTGTGAAGCCAATTTTATAAAGGTGCCTATTATTCTTGGAAGGTCATTCCTTGCTACAGGTAGAGCCTTGGTTGATATGGAAAAGGGGAAGATGAAATTCTTGTTGAACAATGAAGAAGTGACCTTCAATATTTGTAGGTCCATGAGGCAGAGGGTGAGATCCAATTTGTATCTGCTATATCCTTCAAAGTTAAAGAATCATTTGAGGTACAAATTAAAGAGCATCTGGGAGTAGAAGCATTGGCTGCAGTGATTATGAATTTTGATAGTGATGGCATTGAAGAGTATGGGTCATTGGTCGTGGTACTTGATCGAGGTAATGTTTTTTTAAACCAAATTATTTTAGTTAGATACGCTATATAGCGAATCTCAACCCGCAAAACCGTCTATTGAAAAAGCTCCAAAATAAGAACTAAGCCTCTACCACCTCATCTGAGGTATGTATTCTTGGAAAAAGATGACACTTTGTCGGTTATTATTGAATCAGATTTTAATGTGCCACAAGTTGAGAGTTTAGTGAAAGTGTTAAAAAGGTTCAAAAGCTCTATTGGGTGGGCTATTGTGGATATAATTGGGATCCCCCACGGTATTTGTTCTCATAAAATCCAACTCATGCCCGATCATAAGGCAAGTATTGAGAATCAAATACATCTAAATCCACGTATACTAGAGGTTGTAAAAAAGGATATTATAAAGAGGTTGGATGCCGGAGCGATATATCCAATCATTTATAGTAGTTGGGTATGCCCTGTTTAGTTTTTACCTAAGAAAGGGGGAATGACTGTGGTACACAATGTGAAATATGAGCTTGTTCAAATGAGATTGGTGACTTGTTAGAGGGTGTGTATGGATTACCGGAAATTAAACGCATGGACTGAAAAAGACCATTTTCCTATGCCCTTTAGGGATCAGATTTTTGATGGACTTGCTGGAAAAAGGGTGGCACTATTTTCTTGATGGTTATTCGAGGAATAATGAGATTTCTATTGCACCGGAAGATCAAGAGAAAAACACATTTAGTTGTCCATATGGGACCTATGCGTTCAAGAGAACGAAGCTTGGGTTGTGCAATGCACCAGCCATATTTCAGATCTATATTATTTCGATTTTCTCATCTATGGTATAGAACACTATTGAGGTGTTTATGGATGACTTTTTTTGGTTGGTGACTCTTTTGAGCGGTGTTTGAGTAACTTGTATGAGGTTCTTAAGGGTTGTGAAGACTGTAATGTAGTACTAAATTGGGAAAAATTTCACTTCATAGTGAAAGAGTGTATTTTATTTGGTCATCACATTTCAGAGAACGGTATAGAGGTTGATCGAGCTAAGTCGAGGTAATAGAGAGAGTTCCCCCGCCTATGTCTGTCAAAGGTGTGAGAAGCTTTCTTTGGCATGTATGTTTTGACCGGAGACACATCAAGGACTTTTCAAAACATGTGCATCCTCTGTGCAAGTTGCTTGAGATAGAGTGTAAATTTTATTTTAATGAATTCTGTCTTAAGACATTTTGTGAGTTTAAAGAAATGTTGGTGTTTGCACCTATAGTTATTTCGTCGGATTGGAGAAAGCCATTTGAGGTGATGTGTGATGCTAGTGGGGTTGCTCTTTATGTAATATTGGGTCAAAAAGGGACAAATATCTCACCCATTTACTATTCGAGTAAAGCCCTAAATAAAGCTAAAAAGAACTACACTATGACTGAGCAAGAGATCCTTGTAGTGGTCTTTGCTTTTGAGAAATTTTACTCCTACTTGTTTGTAACTATGGTTATAGTGCATACTAATCATTCTACTTGAGGTATTTTATGGGAAAAAAGGATGCAACAGTGAGGTTAATTCGTTGGGTATTACTATTGCAAGAATTTGACTTTCAGGTGATTGATAGAAAAGGGAACTAAAATCAAGTTGTTGATTACTTGTCCAGCTTAGAAGATGAAGCAATGAGAGAGTTGGGGATAAAAATGATTATTTATGTCACCCTATATATTACTATAACATTATCTATATAATCATCATAGACTCATATAGTCAAGAAGGAATAATTATGTATCACTTTTAGGGTATACACATTAACACATAGTCATACTCCAACATGATCACCTAATATCAATAGGAGATAACATACTTTCACTTAACTAGCACGTAGATATATATGATCATACTTCACATATTCCATTAGACAAATCATCGTAATACACTAAATAGAGCCGACAAGGCCATGATCATCAATTCCAAGTTTAAATCATAATACTAGATGTAACTAGAACAATTCAACATAGACTTAAGAATCTAAGACCAATTAGAAATAAATTGCATGTAATCTTTCAATCATTACAAATCACATAAGAAACTACTCGTAATTCATAAGTATAGAGACATGATTTCTTGGCTAGAATCATAAAATTTGACAAATCATATTTTTGATAATCTTTGAAAATCATTGGATTTTACTCCTTCAATAAAGATATTTCAAGTATGAGTAAACATACATTATATATTAAGAAACAACTAAATCTCGGTGGAAAACATCAAAACCTTAGTCTTCTTCCTTAAGCTTTTTCAAGTTTTTCAATTAAGTTTGGAAAAGAGAGCATTAATGAGAGATTAAGAGAATTTCGTGTGGTTCAAGTTTTGTACATAAAGTTATTGTCTAAAACTGACTTAATATCTTTATATAGACGTCCCATAGGTTACCCTAAAGACCTTCAACTTAAATTACCTAAAACGTCCCTCCTAATTCGATAACCAATAGGAGAACATTTAATTTAGTCTAATTCGGGTTTGACCATTATTTTTAATTAATTAAATTGCCAATTTAATTAAATAATTGATCAAGGGTAATTATTAAAGTACCCCTAAGTTGTTAGGACCATAACTAATCCTTTGCACCATCCTAGGATATTAAATTTCTTGGTGGTTTCGGTTTCTCCAACTAAATAAATTAATTAACTTTTTAATTTAATAAATTAAGTAACATAGGGTAATTACTAAATTAACCCTAAGTTATTAGGACCATAACCAACCATTTTGGACCATCCTAGGTTAGGTACTAGGATATTTCTTTAGTTAGTTATGTGTTTAGGTCACCCGGTTAGGCCTTAGAATTTCGGGCACCATAGTTAATTTTAGTTCGTACTAGGATAGTTAGATAGTTAGGGACGTTAGTTAGGACTTATAATCGGTTAGGGAGCTTGTCCGCACGTGATCCTACATGCCTGCCCCCTAACCACCCTAACTAATTCGGTTGGGGCTTGTTTCTGGCTGTTGGTAGCACATGTGCTTGCATATGTTTTGCCGTGTACTTTCCCCAAAATTGTATTGTTAAAGTTCACTACTTTTCCAAGGATTCTCACTATGTCCTTTGCCACTACATAATCCAAATGGTCATTTTAAATGATTATATGATATGGTACCTAGGCTTGACACTTTGATGACTCGTACTTAATCTATCTGAGCTATAAATGAAAAAAATTATCTTAGGGTCTTCATTGCAGGTAAAACAAGTTTAGATTGGGGAATCTTAACATCAACTTGTATTCTAAATTTTTTTAATTCATAGAAGTTGGCCAACACAATTAAGCCAATATTCTCCAATATGCATAATATTAATCAATATTGGGCATTGAGATGCCTATGTACCCCATTACCTATTCTAAAAATCTATTAGGATCTTTAATAGAAAAGTTTATTTTCTATAATGTTACACTAAAATAGTTTTCATGATGGTATAAGGTCCTAAAATTTTCTGTATTGTGGAATTGAGGTACTGTATATAGTTTTAGGGGAATTGAAAGTAAAATGTCAATAAACGTCCAAGACGTTCGACGACTAACTCACCTATGTTCCTGATATGTGTTTTATGTCTTTATATGTGTTTTACAAGTTAATAAGGTCCATAAATGAGTTATTATAGTGTTTATAGGTAGTGTGTCAATTATCTTGAAGTTTGGAGGTCAAATATCTAAGAACGCTCATGACGTTTGAAAGGTTTGCCTTTAAATAACATTACGTGTCTACGCACGTTTTATTGAGTTTTACGTGTCTTTTTTTATGAAGTTTGTATTAGAGGTCCTAAACTCGTATACAAACATATTTGGGTTGGAAATGTCTGGGCAAACATCGCCAAGGACCATCCAAGGGTCATTGAGAAAGGACACATGTTGGTGGGCAAAACTGCCAAAGGCAGTCAAACCTACGGATGGCGAATGATTGACAGTGACCTGGTAGACACCTCATAGGTAGAGAGTGTTATTAAGGACTTATACTAGGGAGACAAGCTCCAAATTTCAGTCTCTAAACCGAATGACGAAGGAAAGGACGTTCCGTAAGTTGACTGACTCCCCGTCGATGGTCAAGTCGTCGATTGGGTGTATCTCTTGCGTGTAGTCACTTTTAAGTTAGGGGTTAAAATTATGAATTCTACCCACTTCCAAATAAGAGAACGGGGGGGGGGGGGTTACATAGGTGTCTTTTAGGTATTTTAAATGTTCTTATAAGTCTTTAACACTTAGAAGAATTCATTCTTCAAAATCAAATCAAAAATTCTCTAAGAAATTCTCTTGAACTCCATTAGAGCCAAAACTAAAGGAAGAGCTTGAATTGGAGGTTTAAGTGGTTATTCTTCATTGAATTGGAGGATTAGATTTATTGAGGTTTCAATTTTTATCCTTGAAACTCTTTTATTCAAGGAACCAACATTCAAAGAAGTTTTCAAAAGTTTTCAAAGATGAAATATCCAATTTTATGATTTATCCAAGGATTTGCATTAATGATTTTTAAGCACTAAATATTGACTGAATTGTTGTTAATTAGATTATTTTAACTCAATAAAACTATGAACCCGTGTAATTGATTAACCCTAGTTTTTGACTACTTTATGGGTTAAGTGATTTGGACTTAATGCTTATGAATTCTAGTGTAGTTTTCTATGGAATGTTGAAATATATAAGAATTGTATTAAATTCATGTATAATTTGTGTTGCATTGATAAATCTATATGGAATTGACCTAGTTTCATAGATTATCATAGTTTTGATATTGAATTGATTTTCATGGCCATGGGTAAGGGCATTATGGTATTGAATTGGACAATTTATACATGGATTGAAGTGAAGTGTATTGATTGGGGGTACGCTGCTGTCACATCCAAATACTGTACCCTAGAAGATATGGTGCTCTCAAAGAGAAACCAGCGTACTAGACCTCACGAAGGTCATATAGAAGCCCTTACATATTGTTCATCACATATAAATAGTAAAAAGTACTGCTGAATTAAAAAATTTCACTAAAAATTTAATAGTCTTTAAAAAACTAATATATAAAATTAAAGTAAATAGTCTCAATCTCATCAAACTTAAACACGAGACTAGTTTGTGACACGACCAATAAAATACGAATTTATAAATACTTAATCTAATGCATTTCTTCAAAGGAAATAAAAGACATCTATATATGCCCTCAATCAATTCAGGACATACTTCAACTTTTCTTGAACGACTCTAGAATCCAAGCTCTTCTTCATGATCCTTCTCTCCTTCACCTACCACTTTATAGATAAACAAAACTACGTATGTAGTACAAACAATTGTACTAACTATACCATTATGCATAAAATCATGAAAACAAACATTATTAGAAGTATGAATCTTTTAACTTAAAATATCATATTATAATCATAAGAATAACATTTATAAACTTTGAAACTCATAAGAAGACATTTAAGAAATTTGTCACATTTTTAGAAAATCTTTACAATAAGCTATGTCACATTATAGTGACCATTTTCCAATGTTACAGTGAAGTCTCTTACTTCACAGTAACACTTTCCAAGCATGCAACTCCATCACTAAAAACGATCCTAAGATTCAGCAATGTAAGACAAAGAAAGACCGCCATACAATCCCTTACACACAAACAGAAGAGATCCTATATACTACCTATGATAGAATCATTCTCACTTAACACGACAACATATAGATATTATGACATTGTCTTTCAAAAGGCTGTCAAAAGACTTACTTATATAAATCAAAAAGATAAAGTCCATGATTGACCTCTTCAAGACTACCTGAATAATCTTTAAGACTACCTAAAGGCTAGATCATGTCCACATAATCAAAATCTTCCCTAACTAGAGTCATTCTTAAGAATTATGTAGGTAAGATACAAAGTGACCATTCCTATGCCCCCTTCACACTTTAACTAGAAAAACCCTTAACTACTCTAGATAAGTACTTATTAATTCAACAGACTTTCTCAACCTATGTCATTACCTTCATTAGTTCATCTAACACTCATTCATCACATATATACATTCAAGCAATGGTCTTTATAAAGACCTAGGGACTCTAACTAAAACTTTCAAATCCTATTGTGCAATGTCTGGATTGAGTCTCATACCACCACCTAAACATCATAGAACTTCTATAATGATAGTAGGTATACCATATGATGAGAATAGGTAATAATGTCATAAACATGATAGATAGACATGGAATTTGGATTTCTAACCTACTCCGATGATGGTGGTTTACTTCCCAATGGTAGAACTTGCACACATCACATGTAGGCACATGGTTAAGGAATATGAATTGTGTGCTTTGTACTTTAGTCCCATTATTTAAATACAACTACTTCCCTTCCATACTCACTCGGTTCTATTCTTTGTTATCATAGAGTAATTTGCATTAAAGGTTCATATAAAGGGGTTCCATATAATGTTCATAACCCAATCACATTTACCTTACAAAAGAGGTCCTCTAGGGATACCTTACAATAGCGACAAGAATCTCATAATGTCTTTCTTAGGGTTTGATAAGATTTCATTCCATCCAATCAACCTTATGTCTATCATTTCTTTACTTGAAGGATACCATTACGACATTCGACTTCCACATTCATAAACTTACCACTAGGGTTAAGGTTTCACATAAAGGACCCTCTTAACATCATATCATGGTATCCTTCATGTAAAGGAATGTTAATTTGCTGGAACGACATCATATAATCCTTAGGAAATTCATAATTATCTATATTAGTCTCCATTGAAAGGTAGCCCTAGTGGAACTCTTTGGTAGGGGGAATGTTATTGGGTTATGAACTAGATATGGAACCCCTTGTTATGAAACTTTAATGACAATTTCTCTATGAGAACAAAAGCAAGCACCGAGTGATTATGTCATAGGAAGTAAATCTACTTGATAATAAGACTATAGCACAATGAAGCTCTACTTGAGAATGAAACTACAGTGCGTAAATCCCCTTCATATTCCTTAACTAGTTGGCTATATATGATGTGTCTTTGTTCTACCCTTGGAAAGTAGTACACCCTAATCTGAGTAGGTTAAAACTCTGGATTCCATGTCTAACTATCCTGGTCTATGTTGGTTATTGCCTATTCTCATCATATGAGATACCTATTAGCATTATATAATTTTTATGAAGTTTGGTTGGTAGTGTGGGACACTATCTAGACATTGCACAATAGGCTTTGAAGGTGTTAGTGTAAGTCCCTACGTCTTGTCCAAGACCATTACTTTAATGTGTTTATGTGATGAATGAGTCTTAAATGAACTGATGAATGTAATGACATCAGCTAAGAAAGAATGTTAAATGAATAAGTACTTATCTAGAGTAGTTAAGGGTTTTCTAATTATGGTGTGAATGAGGTATAGGAATGGTCACTTCATATCATACCTAAATAAGTCTTAAAATTACTCTAGTTAGGGAAGATGGTTGATTATGCTGACATGATCTAATCCTTAGGTACTCTTATGGATTATCTAGGTAATCTTGAATAGGTCAATCATGTATGTTAAATTATTGATTTAGTTAATACGTCATTTAATAGCCTTTAGAAAGAGAATGTCATACTATCCTTGTGTTGATGAACTAAGTGAGAGTTTTTCTTTATTAGGTAGTCTATAGGATCTCTTAAGTGTGTGTTTAAGGTATTATATGTGAGGTCGGTTCAAAACTCACTCATGTGAGACTTGGAATCACATTTGGTAGAAGGATCTCATGTTCATGTGATTGGTGTCTTTTAACTACGTGTTGATCTTATTATAGATGGTCTTAAGGATCATTTAGGTGTGCCTAGAGAGGTTCTATGGAGGTCTCTCTTTATTTTACTTAAGTGAGTCTTAGAAGAGCTTTTAATGAGAAACTATATGATAGGAAGTGGATGAAGTGAAGTGAATGGAGTAACATTGAAGAAGTTCACTGTAACAGTGATGTACTTCACTGTTACGTTTTCCAAAAAATGTACTAAATTTCTTAAATCTTATGTTATGTGATTTTAAGGTGTTATATGTTATTATTATGATTATGATAGAATATTTAAATTAAAAAGTTACATATTTATAATAAATGTCTGTTTTCATGATTTTATGTGTTATGTCATACTTAGTACATGTGCTTTTACTAATTCCTTAATGGTTGGTAGGTTTGGCGCATTTGGGAAACAAGAATTTGATCATAGAGTCATTCAAGTGAAGTTGAATTATGACCTCATTTGATTCGAGGGCATAGATGTCTTATATTTCATTTGAAGTGTTTTAATAGACTAAGTAATTCTATATTCATAATGTACGGGTCGTGTCCCAAAGTATTCTTCTGTCTAAGATTTGATGAAATGAGACTTAGCATTCCCTATGAGTTTTACATAAAGATATTGTAAATACTTATAGAATGTATATTAAAATTTTTAATTCCATGATACTTTTCACACATTTTATATGCGATGAACAATATAAAAGAGTTTGTACTAGACCTCCGAGAGGTCAAGTACGTCGGTTGCACTCCGAGTGTGCCATATCTTATAGGGTGTAGTCTCGAGATATGACAAGCCTTGTATTAGAGAATAGGTTATGAATATAGTCTTACGAATCAAAAAGTCTCATTAAGTCACGTCTAGTAGAGTATTGATAATCGGTGTGAGTCGCAATACATCTATAGACGAGAGGCTATGCGATGCCGTAGATTAAAAGTTATGAGTATTTTTTTTCTTGTCATGATAGGGTGTCACGATCCAGAACGAGTTGTGAGTGACACCCACACTTAACCCCCAAGGTGGAAGAATCAACAAATTTAACCCCAACTTACAAACTACAAGCATAATGGGGAAGCTCAAAACTTACCAATTATCTTTTCCCAAAACATGAAACCCATCATTTAAAGGACAAATAAGATCTAATTACTCAGTCTAAGACTATCAAAGACAAAAAATAAATGAAGGAAATAAGGACATCAGGTAATAATTGAGAGAATCTGACCCAAGTTCAAATGAATAGCTCACCCTTGAACCTTATATGCATAGCCTTGATTGAGCTGAGGGCGTCTAAAATTCATTCGTACACCTAATGCACTCCATATAAGGAAAACAAAGAAAAATGCATGTAGGGCTTAGTACGAGGCAACATGTACTGAGTAAGTATAATCGGCCAACCAAAAATAGTAACTAATATACAAAGACTAAACTTAAAAATCAACTATAGTACTTAATAGGTGATAAGAAACAAACAACATAAACAAGTGTCAACAA
This sequence comes from Solanum lycopersicum, assembly GCF_036512215.1. Lineage (NCBI taxonomy): Eukaryota > Viridiplantae > Streptophyta > Magnoliopsida > Solanales > Solanaceae > Solanum > Solanum lycopersicum. The sequence continues at coordinate 23,161,620 of NC_090802.1, forward strand.
CATTATAATAGGTACATAATAAGTCAACTAGTACATAATATGTAAACTATATAAAGATAACACATTAGGACTCATGCCTCTAAATAAACCATTTTGGACTTGAGTTCTTTGAGATTGAGTACCTTCCGTTAATTTAGCATATTTTCATTTAATATTATCGTGTTGGAACGTGACTCTCCAGTCCAAACATACCGTGTCAGTATGTGACACTCTGATCCAAGAATATTTTCCGGTCTAAAAAATCATGCTGGAACGTGACACTCCGATCAAAGAATATTGTGTTGGAATGTGACACTCCAATCTTATAATATCATTAGTTTAACATTTAGTATCACCACTTTTCCATTCGTATATAATATTTCATCGATTTTTTTTCTCTAAGGCATCACTTTGATAAAAAGGGTCAAGAATATAAATTCCACGGTCTGAGGATTTAAGAGCAATCACAAAACACACAACAAAGAAACACAATCACACAATAAAGTATATAGAAAACTTCACAATATCATTCAATACATTTCAATCACTAGTAAGAGTTATCTATCAAATAGCGTAAACCATAACCTACATCTACTGAAAAACCAAAGTCAAGCAACCTAATTCTGCTATTCTTTTCTTTTCCTCAATGTGTCTGAACCTTTCCAATATATATAGAATATATGCATAATTTATAAGTTATCTAGTCCATAAACACTCATATTCTTTTATGTACAGCCTAAATCCAACAAGTCATATAATATATAATCACTTTTTCTGACGTTCAAACCTAAGGATAACTCCTAACTCCTCCAATTAACATAACTTTAATGGAATTTAAATAACACAAATACACTTATATTTAATTACCTATCTTAATATATCAAAATATAATTTATAATGTGAGAACAAAATACTAACATATAAAGATGGAAGCCAATGATTAGGAAACCAGTGGCAGACAAACAAACAATAATCCCACCATATTGATAAACAAATTAGTAACCATATTCTGTTACATTCATATATAACAATATAAATAATTAACCCTCATTCCTTTTACTCCATAACTCTCCACTATTCTTTGTCCAGAATAAATAAATAAGTAATCATACATTAACCACGACTATAGACAACCCAATTATGACCTAATAAAATATAAGTATTATAATAATAATTTCTGCATGTATACTCTTGATCAAATTCATATATAAATATATCTTTTACCTTGACTATCATTTCATCACTCTCGAGATTGTGCCTCCTTTTGAAGTCTTCTTCTGGGAATATATTTCTTAAAATACCTCGTCAATTCATCATTTACAAATATTAAACCCTATTTTTTGTAAATATCGTTCAAGAGAAATAGGTTACTATATAAATTATTAAAAATACCCCCATTAATTTTAGAATTATACTCACGAATAGTCTAAACTATCCATTTAGAATCTATAGGAATGTATTTATTAAAATAAAAAATCTAGTATTAAAAACAACCCAATGGGTTGTTACATTATATACCAATATTACCATTGTTCACCCTCGAACAATCAAAAGAAGGAGAGGGTAAGAAAGGGTACAAGAATTGACAAAAAATTTGTGTGAATATATTTTGTGCATATCATGCTCATGCATCAATCAATCAATGGGACAACAAAATCTCCTCTCATAATATGTCTCAAATAGGGTCATATCACTACTCAAGTGGTAACGATTGTTGTATGTAATCTCAACCAACAACAAAATCTATCCTCAATAGCTGTGAAAGATAATCGTACACACATATGAAACATGTTCTCAAGGTCCTTTACACAACAATCTTGTAGAATCTTTTTCACAAAACCCCAATAAAATATTGATTCAATATTGATTCCAATCAAAACTCAACCTAAACCAACAACCACACACTCGTTTATCGAGTCTCGAATCCACTGAAGTCAACACTTTAATACTCACAAAATATCATACCCACAACAATAATCCCAACCCATCATTAGAATCGAAGTATTCTTATAAAATACATGTTCAAACTATGTCTATATCTCTTTCTATTTGAGCATTTAATGAAAAATACGAGTCTCAAATAAGGATAATAGCACAAATTTCAAATTTGGTTGTACCTTTTAATCGACATAAAACTATTAAATAAAACTCAAAGTGAACTCCACACCACTTCCACATACCATGATTTAGATACAATTTTAAGGCATAGCATACCTCATGTCAACACTTAGGGAAATTTATGATCACTCAAATTATTGTGTATACAATAACCTCATAACCTCTATTCACCATCAAATATCTATCTAACACATCATAACCTTCTATGTAGTCCCATCAATAGAGTAGTATTAATTCAACTCTAAATGTTTTATAACCATGTAGAATTATATCTCACCTCGCGCGTCATTCTTCAATCATCTATCTCAATTTAAACAATCTAAACCCATGTAAAATTTTAATTTTTCATACCTCACAGTTTGTCAACCAAATCAAAATTCAATCTTCATAAAAGTCGATGACAAATTTCTAGTAAGTCTCTACTACACTAGTTGCACAACTCACAATCATATAAAAACTCATAGAAAATAAAAATAAAAATATAATCAATACAACCTTCAAATTCACCCCAAGGATTTATACGAGAGGTCTTATTCATTTGACTTTTTTCAAATCTTTTCATGGTTCATGATTTTAAATATCGCTACCCTTCAATATATAAGAATTTTGTCTCTCTAACTTGCTTCCTCATCTCATTCTTTACCCGACAAACCATGACATTTTACTTCACACTATAAATAAAAAATCCAAGGAGAACTCTTCCTTATCTCCTTTAACAATCATAGTAACAAACTTTACAACTCAAAACGCACACAGATTCTTCCGATTACCAATTGCACCACACGATTAATTATTTATTACCTAACTAATTCATACCTTGACTAAATCTACTACATTGAATATCGACTTCAAATAAGGAACTTGAACTTTGATTTAAACAGTATAATCGAATTCCCTTATCTATCAACATTAGCTCATACGTTGAAGATTTTTAGGAATTCATGTATCTTAACTTATCATTGATCGCCTCTTCATAGATTTTACCTTATACTTTTCTAAAAAGTGAATAGTACTCATTACTAAACTAAAAAACACAACAGAACTTATCGTCGCATTCGACATAAATATATTTACACTCTTTTCTCAAGTCTTTTCCAATCATTTTTGACCAATATGATGAACATTTGACACTATTATCATAACCAAAGAAAAACAGATAAAATAACGCATCACTAAATTAAATTTTCAAATCCTTTGAAGATACGTCTTTACCCCTTACAATTTGCGAAAGAATTTTTTTTTTCTCTGACTTCTAACTGAAGGTTACCCTACAATTCCATTAATTTTATTTTATTTTTATTATGGCTCTAGCTTCTTCAAATTCAATTCGAGTGGTGCCCTAACATCTCCTAAATTTGTCATACGACCACATTACTTACTAAATAATAGAATCTCAACCTTAGATACTCGCAAGTTTTTATCAGCATAAAAAATTTAGTTGACCAACAATTTTTATTCTATAATTACATCTCCGTCACCATTCATCACTTACTCCTATTACCATCATGATATGTAAGACCTTTTCATCACCACAAAGTCAATTTTTTTCCTCGACATCACACCTTAAACTCAGATATAGTAATAAAAATCAAGGGACTAAAAAATTATATACGCTCTTTATTACTAAAATCTTAAATTTAAGTCAGTTTAAGTATACTCACTAGCACTTTCTTCCCCTATAAGTTTGTCATTCCAGTATCAATCTATCCCTTGAAACTTAATATTAGATCACCACACCTCATTCGGAACCCTCAAGATGCATTTCACAACCTAAATGTATCAATATTGTACAAAAAATCAACCACAAAAATTTTCCTTAAAAATAATGTTCAATCCAAGTGCCCATAGTTATAAACTAGTTGGTTTCTCAAATGTGAATGCAACAGTGAATCTTATTATCTGACTATGTGATACAACTGGTTACTCCTTAAGTAGTTATTATTCTCAATTGATAATCGACATATCCATTTTCATATACATATAATACCACACAATGAAAATCCATTGATTCCACCACTAGAATGTATCATACCCTCCAAAAAAATTTACTCAAATAATTTTTTATCCATTTAGTAACTACAATACGCCATCTAATCTGTTTGGTCTCTAATCCAAAGCAATATACATTCTTTCGTAGCGTAGGTTGACCAAAAACTATATCACACTCTGTAACTTTTACCATGTGAACACTGATTGCATTAGTATTATTTTTGTAGTTAGTCATGTCCCTTTTTTATTTACACACAACCTATGAAATCATAAAAAGATTATGCCTCATTTTCCTTAGCATAATTTCATCATTCGCTATACAACCCATATATGTTAGGAAAACTCTACTAACTGAATTTTCTAAGCTAATGATATTCATTATCTAGTTTTTACTTAGGAAACTTCTTGTCTGTTGTCAAATATCTAGATAAAGTACAAAATTTTTAAGTAATGGGCTAGAAGACATATCTTCAGGCTCTCTATTTTCACGAAACCATCACTCTTCCCATCGCTCAAATTTTGGGATATATAATTGGATGAAGAAGCGAGAAAATGTTCTCTTAAGTCATAAGTAGTGCCTTTACTAATAAACACTCAACATGAGACTATCGTCACATTTTACGTCTCTCCGAAACTAATATTTCCAAACTCTAAACTAACCATCCCCATAATATTCTTAAAATAACCGAAAATAATGAACAATGAAAGCATAGCAATCTTCACAATCAACATCCATCAAGAGTGAGACTTTCAACTTTGACTTCATAAAGAAAAACCATGTTGGTGACTAGGCATTACAAATCCTATAGTAATTTGAGATTATATACCTATTTTGAAGAGCACATTTTCTTTTTTTCTATGTTGTTGTTTGAACTCATCATACTCTAGTCCTAACCATACGTGAAATAGATGAACAAGTAAAGATACCGATTTGTATCACGTAGATACCAATTGGATTCAAGAAGTAGTACGAAAGAAAGAAGGAATCAAGTTTTCCTTAATTCCTATAGCCTCTCGAAGAAAAGTAAAGGTGTCCCCATACAATTCAACAAGACTCTACTAGACTCGTCATTGTGTGATGAGATCACTTAATCTAATGCTCTAATAAAAAGTTTGTCACGATCCAAATGAGTCGTGAGTGGCACCCACACTTACCCCCCTAGGTGGAAAAACCAACGAATTTAACCCCAACTTCAAAAACTACAAGCTTAATGCGGAAACTCAAAACATACTAAATATCTTTTCCCAAAACCTGAAGGTCATCAGAACAACGACATCTAATCTATAATTACTATGTCTAAGAGTATCAAAGACACTAAAACAAATGAAATAAAGTAATTTTTGTCCACAAACTAAGTACATCATGTATGACTGAGAGAATCCAACCCAAGCTCAAATGAATAGCTCACCCTTGAACCTGGTATGCCTAGACTTGATGGAGTTGAGGGTCATTAAAATTCATCGGTACAGTTGTTGCACTCCATCTAACGAAAAAAAAGAAAAATACAAGTAGGAATCTGTATGAGGCAACATGTATTGAGTTAGTATCATCAGCCAACCAAAAATAGTAATTAATATAGAAAGAATAATAGTATAAGATCAACTATAGTACTTAATAGGTGATAAGCAAGAAACAACATGAACAAGTGTCACCAACATTAAAGTAAGTACAGAATAAGTCAACTAGTACATAATAAGTAAATTATATCAAGATCACACATGTGGACTCATGCCTCCAAAACAAACCATTTTCGGACTTGAGTTCTTTGAGATTGAGTATCTGCCATTAATTTAACATGTTTTCCTTTAATATTAGTGTGTTGTAACGTGATACTCTGATCCTAGAATACCGTGTCGGTACGTTACACACCGATCCAAGAATATTGTGTCGCAACGTGATACTCCGGTCCAAAAATACCATGTCAAAATGTGACACTCCAATCAAAGAATATTGTCTCGAAATGTGACACTCCCATCCTATAATATCATTTTTTATCAATTAGTATCACTACTTTTCCATTTGTTAATAATATTTCATTAAGCCTTTTTTATTCAATGCATCACTTTGATAAAGTGGGTTTAAGAATATAAATTCCACGGTCTTAGGATTTCATACCAATCACAAAACACACAACAAAGCCACACAATCACACAATCAAGTACATAGAAATCTGCACAATATCATTCAATACATATTAATAACTAATAACAGTTAACTATGAAATAGAATAGACCATAACCTACCTCCACCGAAGAACCAATGTCAAGAAAGCTACTTCTCCAATACCTTTCCTATCCTTAATGTCTTCGAACCTTTCCAATCTATAGAATATATATGCATAATTTATAAGTTATCGAGTATATAAACACTCATATTATTTTATGTCCAGCCTAAGCCCAACCACTCACCATAATCAATTTTTCTAACGTTCAAACTAAGGATAAGCCTTAATTCCTCCAATTAGCATAACTTTAATGGAATTCAAATGACACAATACACCTATATTTAATTACATATCATAATATATTAAAAATTAATTTATAATGTGAGAACAAAATATAAACATATAAAGATGGAAGCCACTGGTTAGGAAGTGGCAGACAAACTAACAACAATCCTACTATATTGATAAAAAAATTAGTAACCATATAGTAACCGTTCAGTTACATACATATAAAAATAATATATATAATTAACCCTCATTCCTTTTACTCCATAACTCTCCACTATTCTTTGTCCACAGTAAGTAAATAAATAATCATGCATTAACCACGACTATAGACAACACAATTATGCCCAAATAAAATATAATTATTATAATAATAATTTCTACAAGTACACTATTCATCAAATTCACATGTACATATATCTTTTACCTTTATTATCATGTTGTCTCTCTCGAGATTGTGGCACCTTGTGAAGTCTTCTTTTGGGAGTGTATTTCTTAATATTCCTTGTCAATTCATCATTACAAATATTAAATCCTAGAGATTTTAAAATCTGGTTCAAGAGGAATAGTTTACTAAATAAATTATTAAAACTACCCCCATTGACATTTTTTTATAGTCACAAATAGTCCAAACTATCCATTTAGAATCAATTGGAAAGTATTTTCTGAAATAAAAAGTTCTTGTATTCAAAACAACCTAATGGGTTGTTACACATGGATTTTGGAATCCGAATCGCAACTCACGTCGTTGACTTCTTAGAGGTCCAGGGAAGCTTCATCGTGAATTCATCACATTAATATGACTAATCTTAGCGGAAAATTTTAAACTTTTCATAAGTATGAAGTTTACATAGACTTCACATAGTTAATACTTTATTGCATCATATACTAAGCTCAACATAAATGAAACACCCATCTATCATTAGAATCAGTTAAAAAGAAAATATGAACTTATCATAAATACGTTTACAAAAAACAGCCTTATTACAAAAAGCTTCGAAATAAATTATGAAGGAAACACTACGGACAACATTCTCTAGCTATAACTATATCTAACGCTAGACTAAGTTGTTGCATCCTCAAAATCAAGAGAACCTACCAAATGGTCTGGAGAAATGCTGAAGCCCAAACTGCTGCAAGTGTCATCAATTTGTCCTCTGACCTACACATATAAAAATACTAAATGGTATAGGGTTATTCCACTAATTGTACTAAGTATGGCTGTATGCACGCATACATATATAGTTATGCATGATCAATGAACACTCTTCCTAAGCAACTTGCAATCTCTAGAGAGTCTATTCATTACACTTCCCTAATTTGTTAGTTGTGAATGTTGGTATGAATATGATGTATTTTTATACATTCAAAGCACACAACTCATTTTCTATGTGATCACAATATATTGGTATCATTAACATAATTTTAGAACTACTCGGGCGAGGATTTGAAAATTTTATTGCCCAAATCCAAGAGCTCCTCTTTGGGTACCTTGTTTGTTTTTTAGTCTCATTATTCTTCTTGTTGTGTAGTTCAATAATTACTTTGGTCCTATATTTTACTTACAAGTGCAATGATTAATTATAGTCCCATACCCACAATGAATCGATGTAAGTGATCAAAGGTCTAAGGAATGATTTCCCTACCTTATATTGAGTCATTCTTTACATTTTGTATTCATTTACATTTCATAAGCCATTCTCTATTGTCTATGCTATCTATTTAATTAGTTTCATATTAGGGACGTTATGAGGTATTTAGTTAACATTATGTTTCTACCTCCCACTATTGGCAACATATAAGAAGTTATTATAGGCCAATCTTAATTGGCTTTGCCTATTATTCTTTTAAACTTCATGAGTGTGATATTGGCATTTGACGTCCGTAAGCTCTTCTTCATTGCTCACATTGAACACCGTTCAATCATCATCGTTTGTTCTCGCTTTCATACTGACATCATTAGGAATAAGATCATGCGAGCTTAACATGAAATCCAGTGTCTTGCCCACACCTAAAAAGGGTTATTCCCTGCTACGGTGAATCAATCTCAAGTGTTCACTCCACATCGAAAGGAGTGGATCACTTCTATAGTGAGTGAAGAACACGTCATGAGCATTGACCGACATATATCGTGTGAGCTAAACATTACATTTGGTTTCTTCCCAACAACAAAAAGAGGTGGAATCACCGGCGAATGTGAAACCGAACAGACCTAGCTTGTTTAGGTTGAAAGCACGGGCTAGTTCCTATGATTGCTAGACATTGTTCGAAGACTATGGACCTAAGGATACTTATTATCCACCTTGATGGTAGCCTCTTCTCATGAGACTTACACGTGCAAGCACATGCTCATAACTAATCTATCAATGCTATGCTCACTTTCATTATCTTCGTTATCTTTTAGAGTTGACTCAATCATTATGGAAGTTTACTTCTAGATTTATATTTACTTACTCTCTTTATTACTTGTCATCCTTACTTTACATTGATGAAATGTTAATTGTTCTAACATATCATCCTTACTTTACATTGATTAAATATGAATTGTCATTACATATAATCTGTAGTGTTAATGAGAGTAGTCTCACACATTTGTAATACCTTCATTCGTGAGTATTCTTTTAATATAGAAGCTTAGATGTAAGTAAGAATTATCTCACTTTCTTTAACACTCCATTATGGTCACTTAATTTAGACCCCTTTAATTATGTTATAACTCACGTTACTTCTTTATCTTTAGAGTAGTAGCTTCATTTCATTGTTTATGGACGATGAGCATTTCTTTTAATTAGTTACATATGTTCACAGTTCATTCTTTTTGAGCACGTTGGGAGTTTTCCCAATGAATGGCATGCCCTTGTTTATGGATTCATTGAATTACTTTAGAAGAGCTTATAAAATATTTTATACTCTTACTTCACAAGATTGGCATACGATTAGTATTGGCCTCAGCATTTGCGATATTAAACTACATAACCACCTTTGTTGGCATAAGCAAATTTAACCCATATTCATATTTTAATTGAATATGTTCGAAAAATTAGCCAATCTTTCAATCATTTACATAAACTCATAGCCATTTTCATGCATTCTTTTTGATAAAGTACTGCAAGCCAATATGTTGGCATAAGATAGGCAATTCATTCAAGATATAATTTCATATATTTCTTTTATGACAATCTTAGTTTATGGCTTTAGTGATGATGTTTTTGAACCTATTGTACAACATCATATTAAAATTTTATGACTTCAGCATCTTCATAACGTCACAATAATAGCAAGGCAAGATTTGTACAAACACATCAACACATAAACAACTACAGACATGACTAGCACATCATCAATTTTTAATTCACATAATACGGTTTTACTTCATACGATTATAGGTTTATATGTTCATTCCACATTCATTATTAAAGAACATTACACACAATATCATCCATTACCACATACCAACAACATGATCTCTAACCTATTCAACATTAAATCAAAAAAAATACTAGGGACAAGGGTGTTAGAAAAGAACACGGGAACGACCTTAGTTTTAAAGATCTTTGAATCATTGGAAAAAAAGTTCTTTTGGAGAGAAACCCATACATTATGTATAATTTAATCTATGAAGGTCACCTTGCACGAAACCTTGAAGAAAACCTTTAATTCGCCTAAGAAATATTTAGCGTTCCACGTTTTCTTGCGGTTTGTCGCCTACTCCTTTAGCGTCGTGAGTTTCAACATTATGAACCTGATTTTACGTTTAGGAACTGAACTTGAATTATACAACTTATGTTTAATAAGTTAATTTAATAAAATAATTTTTCAATTACTAAAATGCCCTCCTGAGATGACAAAACATAGGACAGTGTTGAATTGACTAAAAATCTAAAAATTGGAGTTGACTATGGTTTATGTCAACATTTTGACTTTATATTAATTATTAAATCCTTAATTTAAATAATTTAGGGACCTAGGGTAAGTACTAAAGTACACCTAAGCCTTTTGAACCAAAATCAACCCTTTAGGACCATCCTAGGTTAAGTACTATGATGTTTCTTGAATTATACTATGTTAGTGTAAGGATTTCATTTAGACAATCTAATCTAATTAAAGAAATTGCTAATTTTATTAATTCTGTGACCTAACGTATTTACTAAAGTATCCTTAAGTTGTGAGGATCATAATCAATCCTTTGAACCTTCCTAGGTTAGGTACTACGTTACTTTTTTCTTGTTTTAACCGAAATTAGGAAATTGCTTTGTATGAGTTCGGTTTCTCCCCTTAAAATTAATTAATTAAGTTGATAAATTTATTAATTATTTAGTCTAGGGTAATTACAAATGTATCCCTAGGTTTTTATGACCGTATATAACTTTTTGGACCATCCTCGGTTAGCTACTAGGTTGTCTCTTCAACTAGTACTTGGTTACTGTCAACCCGGTTTAGTCCTAGGTTTTAAAATGCACTAGTGGGTCCATTTCGGTTAGTCCTATGTTATTTATCTAAGTAGGATAGGTACTTAGAGCCTAGAGATTTTTAGGTGGTTAGGCCCCACACTGGGGGACCGGTCCGCACATGTTGCGCCTTAACTATTATAATCGAATTCGGTTAGGGTAGTCCCTAACATATGGCCGATTCCCACAAGCATTGCCCATGTTCTCGAGCATGGGTTTGTTGTACTTTCCTAATTAACTATTCTTGATGTACTCTTTGAAATATTTACTTATTGTCCCAAGAACCCTCACCATGTCCTTGGGCACTGCTTAATTTAGATGATTAAATGATCATGTTTTATGGTACTAGGCTTGCCACATGGGTGCCTAGTGATTTGTGTGCTAAGACTGTAAAGAAATATTTTAGCTTAGCTTCTTCCTTGAAGGTACATTTCTAAGCAAGCTTGGATTATATTATGCTTATATATATATATATATGTATGTATGTATGTATATATGTATGTATATATATATATGTATGTATATATATACATGTATGTATATATACATATATATATATATATATATATATTTATATATAAACATACATACATACATACACACATACATATATATCTAAATATTGGGCATTAGGATACTTATTAAATCAATGTGATTATATATGAAGGATATTGTTATTTTATTTACTTTTGCATATATAGAAATTGGCTAACACTCCTTAGCCAGTATTGTATAATATGCCCAATATATCTCAATATTGGGTATAGGGATGCCTATGTACCCCAATACGCATTCTAAAGGACTTACTGAGCTCTTCATTAGACATATGATTTTATAGAATGTCACATTTCTTATAGTTTTCCTTGTGTTTCTATGAAGATTAATATGAGAAGGACACCATCTAGGAGTTTTGAGGAGAATGATCTGAATTAGGAGATTCCTCTTCAAGTTGAGCAAGTTCCTCAAGGTTCTCAAGGTGTTAAAGGTGATCAAGTCCCTACTGGGTGGAGGTAATGATGTTCTGGTGGTTCCCTCGAAATTGACTAATCAAGAAATTAGAGAGGCTTTGTTTGCCTTAGCCCGAGCCGTGACTACTCAAGTTAATTTGAGATTGTACTCTAGATTGAATGTTGTGCAGAGTACTATGACATCTAGATTGAGATATTTTGTTAGGATGAATCCTGCTATCTTTCTTGTTTCTAAGGTGTGAAAGAAACCACAACAGTTTATTAAATAGGTGTATAAGATAGTGCATTCTATGGGAGTGACTTTTAGGGCCAAGGGGGAGTTGGCTTCGTATCAATTGAAAGATGTTGCTAAAGTTTGCTACAGACAATGGGAAGGTAATAAGCCGGTTGAGTAAGTTCCTTTTGAGTTGGATGAATTTAAGGAAGCTTTTCTTGGAAAGTTCTTTCCCCATGAGAGGGGAGATATTAAGGTAGATTATTTTATCAATCTCAAGCAAGCAATTATGAGTGTTGAGGAATACTCTTTGAAGTTATCTATATTTTCTTAATATGCTTCATCATTTGTGTCTAACCCTTGGGATGAGATGAGTAGGTTCGTGATGGGTGTTGCTGATCTAGTTATGGTAGAATGTCGTATGACCATGCTACATGATGATATGACCTTAGCTAGACTCATGGTGTATTATCAATCCTCTGATAAGTCCAAACGTAAGAGGATGACTAGGAACTTGAAAATGAGTGGTTCTAGTGATCAAGATCTACCTAGGTTAAAAAACAGGGTTCAAACTCAAGAAGAACCTAGGAGTGCTACGGTGTAATTTGAGAAGGGAGGAGATTCACAATGAAAAACCTACATGTGTCACTTGTGAAAAGAGGAACTACAGGAAACTTCTACACGGTATTAGTGGTTGCTTTTGTTTTGGGAAGGTTCATAATAAGATGACAGATTGTCCTACCATTCGGCATAATGGAATACAAGGGAATAAAATTGCTCCAAAAGTTCCAAATGATTATGCTCCAAATAAGAGGCATTTCTATGCACTACGGACTAGAGGATCAAAGCCGGATGATGATGATGATGATGATAATGGTGCGTTCTTATTATTCATTATTGATATGAGTCCCTTCTAAGTGGGGATGTATGGTGACTAAAGGTGTTTCGATTGATTGTTTCATCTTTTCTATTAAACTTATGTTTGAGAGTAGAAATTCATAGAACCATATTGTATGTGCATTGTATTTCGGGGTATTGTTGAAATCGAATTTCATTGATTCCTGGCATTGTGATGAATTTATGAATTTGTTATAAGATGTGTCTATGTTATTTTTTTTCCATATTAGCATGTTTCCATCATGAATTGCCGAAAAGTAGCATTGTTGGAAAAATTGCATAAATCATTGTAAAGAATTTCCTACTCAGTGTATAATTTTTACAAATTTGGTGTAAAATTGTTTCAATATGGTTATACCTGATTTATAAGAACATGATATCGAATATAAAATGAGTTGTTGGTATTTGGGTTGAAGGATATAAGTTTTATGGCATAATGAGTTATAGGATTTATTCTTGTTTCTTGTTGTGTTATGATCCTCTTGACTATGCAATATTGATGTTATTTTCTTATTGTGTGTTGTATAAGGTGGTACATGGTATGGTCAAGAGATTTTAGGTTGAGTCTCTACAATTTAAAGTGTTTCAGAGAGTGGCAAAGTGTCATTCGAGGACAAAGGTTGTACAAGTGGGGGAGATTTTAATACCTTGAAAATGAATTAGGTGAAGCTATAGCCTAATATGGTTTTAATTATAGTATAAGTTCCAAGTCTATCATGTTGTATCGAGGCAGTGTATAGAATTTTAGGTGATTTGGAAGCATCAACTGACGTCCAAGATGTTCGACGACTATGTCACCTATGAGCCTCATATGTGTTTTATGTGTTGATGCGTTTTTCATTAGGTTATAAGGTATTTAATTGAGTTATTATAGTGTTTATAGTCTGTATGTTATGTTTCGTGATGTTTTGAGAATAAACGTCCAAGAACGTCCATTAGATTCGACATGCTTTCCTTGAAATGACTTTACGTTTCTAGGCATGTTTTGTTGAGTTGTACTTGTTTGTTTTTGATGAAATTCATGTGATAGGTCCTAAACTCGTATAAAAACATATTTGGGTTTGAAACGTCAGGGCATAGATCCCCAAGGACCATCAAAGGGTCCTTGAGGAAGGACCCATGTTGGTGGAAAAAACTACCTAAGACAGTCCAACCTGCGGATGGCAAACACGTCCAGAGGCCTGGTCACCGCCCCGTAGGTGGAGGGCGTCGTAAGGGACTTATCCTAGGGATCTAAGATCCCATTTTCCAGCCTTTGAACCCATCTATGGAGGATAGGATGGTCTGTTTGTGGACTAACGCCCCGTTGATGGTCAAGTCATCGATTGGGTGTGTCTCCTGCGTTTATTTACTATTATGTTTGGGGTGAAATTGTAAATTAACCCAACGTCTTAAGAAGAGAAAAGGTGGTTACTTAGGGGTATTCTTGGTGTTTTGAACATTTGTAAGTCTTTAATACTTAGGAAAATTCATTCTTCCAAATCTAAACTCAAATTTTCATCGAAATTCTCTAGAACTCAATTCGACCCAAAAATCAAAGAAGGGCTTGGATTGGAGGTTTGAGTGGTGATTCTTCATTAATTTGAAGGATTATATTTATTGAAGTATGTTTTTTTATACTTGAAACTCTATTCATCAAGGAGCTAACTTTCAAAGAAGTTTTATAATGTTTTCAAAGATGAATTTTCCAATTTCATGATCTATCCATGGGTTCTTGCATTAATGATTTTAAAGCATTTAATATTTATTAAATTGTTGTTAATTAGATTATTTTAACTAAAATAAACTCTAAACCCATGTAATTGACGAACCCTAGGTTTTGACTACTTTATGGGTTAAGTGATTTGGACTTGATATTTATGAATTCTAGTGTAGTTTTCTAATTGAGATTCAATGATATAAGAATTGTATCCAATTCATGTATAGGTTGTCTTAGATTAATAAATCTATATTGAATTGATCTAGTTTCATTGAGTACTATAGTTCTTATATTGAATTGATGTTCATGGCCATGGTTAAGGATCTTATCGTGTTGAATTGGATGATTTAGACATGAATTGAACTAGAGAGTATGGATTCGTAGTACGCTTCCCTAATTCTCTTTATTTTATGTTAATTAGACATCAATTATGTTGTGATTGGTATGGTCTAATTATGGTGGCGGTGTCATGTGCTTTACTTGCAATTCATGTGGCTTTGTCGTGTTACTTTATGTATGTATTATGATGATCATGGCCTTGTCATCACTACTTGAACTATTTTAATGATTTTTGTAGTCGATTTTTTTAAAGTAAGAGCATATCTATCAAGAAGTGAATTAAAGTGAAAGAATGTGTTGTTTCTATGCATAGTAGCAGATCATGTTAGACTATGCCTACATGCTTATATGCGTAGTCTTAGAGTTGATGCATGATTGTACCTAGTTTACATTATTAGTCTATGATAGTTATATTCATGATGTTATATTAAGGTATAGGATGACATAAAGATGATAATGGTCATTGCTAAGCGATTTAAAGAATTATATGGTATATGTTACTAAAGTAAAGTATGATGTGTGAATATGAGATGTCTTGACAAGGTAGGCTTAGTGCACGCTTGTCGTGTATTAATGAACGATATTTGGGACTTTAGATTACAATAAGAAGGTCATGTACGTGGAACATTAAACGGAATGGTAAATTTATGAAATCTTAAGTCAAGAGTCCTAATGGTATCCTTTATGTAAAGGAATGGTGGAATTAGGGTTTATGGGATGGAACGACATCATATAATCCTTATGAAAGTAACAATGATATATCTAACTGTAACAAAAGCTAGTTGTAACACTTCGAATGTCCAAGATGTTTTTAGAGCCTAAGATAAGTGTCATAAGGTTTATAGATTGTTTTAATATCTATATTAATTAATATAAGTCATTTAGTAAGTCTAGAAACCAAAACGTCCAAGAACGTGCAAGACGTCCTTAAATTAGTTCAAGGAGGGACTAGCGTACCTTAGCTTATTTGACAAGATTTTAGAAGTTGAAAAATGATGAATATTTGTGGAAGGGTGTCTAAGATGTGCTCAAATCAATTCCTAGCAAAACAACTGCGTACGACTCCCCAAGGACAAACCAAGGGCCCTTGAGGAGGACCCTTGCAAGAGTGGGCAAAAGTTGTCAAAAGACAGTGTCACAAACGGACGCCATAGATGGGCCATTGGTCAATCAAGGGGACTTTGATGCAACTGTTGATTGTAACTTATACAAAATCCTGGAAGGTTCATTTTGCATAGTCTTTGAACAAGAAGACGGATGTGCATCCCGAAAGGACACAGTAGCTGTCGATTGACCAACGATTCGCCGATCGTGGCGTCGTTTATGGTCATTGTAATTTTCTGCATGTTTTTAATTATTTCCAATTAAATAATTAAGGGGTTAGGTTGTTAGTTGCAGGATTATGGAAGCCTTATTATGTTAGTTAACCACCAATATCAAGGCCCCAACCCCATTAGACCAATGACAACTCACAAAATAAACTTTGTTCCTTTTGTCTTTATTCTCTGTCTTGTTGAAAGATCCATTGAAGACCAAGCTAGGGGAGCGTTTAAGGGATGAAAAGGGTCGATTTCATCCCTCAATATTTATTATTTAATAAGGTATGAGTTCTAATTCACCTTTGATAACTCTTTCTTTCAAGGTTTCCATCAAATTGATTTCCAAAATTGAGTTTTCAAGTGGATTTTCATCCAATACGAAAATGATGTTATAAATTAATTTGATTATAATTTATTTTGGATATTACGAGTATATGACCATGTATTCTAACTTAATTATAATATATCATGATGGTTTGGTCTTGTTTGTAGAAGATGACCTTTACCCTTGAATCCTTGATTTTGATCTTGATTTGAATTAGGTTGAATTGGTTCAATTGGCTTAGTTATTGGTTGAATTACTACTAAATGATGTTTATAATTTACCTAAGTACCTTGTATAAATTTGTGATCTAGTATTGAATTGTGATATAGTGATTCTTCTTGCCTTGTTATCATATTAATTATTGATTTATGACGATGCATACCCAAATTGGGTTGAACTGAGTGTTTCGGGTAAGACCTTGATGATGAACTATGAAGGAGACTTTGTAAGTCTTATGATTCCTATAATTCACTTCAAACATTTTTTAATTGTAATTAAGTCATAATGTTGTATTGGAGTATACCTTTTATTCGGATTAATAAAACGGTATGATGTTTAATTGAAATGTCTTAATTATGATTGTGAGGTGTTGACATAAGATGTAATGTTATAGGAGTGTTAATGATTTACCAATTCTCCTTATCATGATATGAAGATGTTAATGTGCTAACCCCACCCATACGAATCATAATGAAATGACAATACTCATGCAATTATTATTGGGCTAAGATGACGATGTTTATACAATGGTTAGACCCTATGACCTACAATAAGCTAATAATTAATAAAGACATTAAATACATTTAAAAAGGGAATGTAGGTTAGCAGGGAGTGAACTAGAGTTAGAAGTTTCCCTTGTTACATAGTGAAGTTATGATCACTAATGTACTGTTGAGATTGAAGACTACAATGCATGTAGCATAAAGAGGGTCCCAACTGTATCTCCTACTTCTTGGACTATGTTGCCCCCATAGAAATGCAAGCTGTTATATCCACGTAGTTGCTATGTTCATGTTTTTTTACTACCTTGGCAAGTAGTCCACCTTCTTTAGGTGTAGGGTTCCATGACACCGAATTCCACATTAACTCATGTGGTCTATGTCGTTTAGGGCAAGATGTTCTCAAATGGTAAAATGAACCAAAGGATTGAACTCTAATTAAGATTATCTAAGGTTTTTAGCTTAGTTTAGGTAGGGGTATGGACTATACCTAAACAATTCACTAGTTAGACTTGAAGGATACATAATAGGATATTCTTATGTATGAAAATTCTTATAAAATGTTATATGACATGTATATGATGAACTTGCACAGTGTTGATACTATGTGTTGATTGGTGTCACTTATGAATATGTGTTACTCTATATTGTTAAGGTATGAGGCTATGTACTCTTAAATGTTATGATATGTGAAGTAGGATGTTAGTTATGATTATTGTTGGGTTACTTGATTAAGTAAGGTTATGGGACTTTGCATGGTCATTGCACTTGTTGACTTTATAGGGTTCATGGGTAATGGTGTTGCTTTAGTTTTGTTGAAAGATGTTTTTATTCATGCTTGTTATTACTATCACTTTATGATAGAGTTACTTGGTTATGTATTCAACTATTTACTATGAATGGTGACTTGAATAGACTTAATGTTGTTGTGCTTGTGATGTACATGCCTATGACTTAATGAATATGCCTAAGTTATTTTGTATGGTCGTGCTTAATGTGCATAAAAGTTTTTAATGAAAGGTGCATGCTTTATGAAATATCCCTTTTTTTTAGCATGTTATAAAAGTATGTTTGCATATTGTCTCATACTTAGTACAAGTGGTGTACTAAAAACTTTTTCTTCCTTTTTCCCTAATATTTTAGTTTCTGGTAGTTTAAGTGCTTTTGAAGATGACTTGGATATATTGATCATCCAAGAAGGGTAGGTCCTCACATTGCGAGGGAGATGCAACTATCTAGCTAATTGTGTTTTTTTTAGTTTATCACTTCTATGTTTCTTTATTTTTTATTTAGTTAAAAACATTGTATAGCCCATGTGAGGCATTCTTATTTTGATTTATAGGTTGTGCCCAAGTACTTGTACTGTTATTTCATGGTTATGAGATGAGACTACTATTGTGACTATGTTATATTTATATATTTATGTGCAATAAAAGTAGAAGACTAAGTAATCCTCCAATACGAAGGGTCTATGTATACTAGATATTTGTTATTCGAGTAGTTGTAATGAAAAGTTTTTTAAATTTTCCGCTAAAATTGATGTATGTATGTAATGATATAAGCTAAGAGACTAGTCTTAGTACTCAAAGAGGACGATGACGCGGGTTACGTCTAGGGGCTATTCGTGGATGTTACAAACTTGGTATTAGAGTATGATGTTTATTATCTTTGAGTTGATGTCTTTCTCAACAATGTCTATGTAGGTTCATATTCATAATTGTGAAGAGCGCCGCATTTATGAATAAGAATCTATGATACGCATAGGAAACTAACTTTCATGGAAGTCTAATATCGTGCCTTTGTAGTGTTACTCTATGTTATTTTGCATCTAATCCTCTTATTGTGATTAAAGGCAACGAATACTCGAAGGAATGTAGTACAAAGACTTGAATAAGAGGTTGCCAATGTGGGAGTTCCTTCCCGTAGTGATACACTTCCTCCTCTTGAGGAAAATGCTAATACTGACCAAGCCGCGGTGAATACTCCTCCTTTGACCGATGAGAACATAAAGGAATCTCTCTTTTAAATGGCCCAAACCATTACCACCCACGCACAAGCCGCCACTACTCAAGACAAAGCCATGACAGCCCAAGCTAATCGGGATGTTGTACCACTAGCTCATCAAAAAAATTTTACAATGGCCTCGCGTGTAAGGGATTTCACTAGGATGAAATCTCCTTCTTATATGAGACACAGGTTTAAGAAGACCCCCTAGAGTACATCTATAAAATCTACAACATCCTCTATGCTATGGAGTTGTCTACTAAAGAGAAGGCTGAGTTGGCCACCTATCAACTCAGAGATGTGGTTCAACCATGGACGTCCAATGGGGACAATAGGCCTTTAAGAGGTGGACCCACGACATGGGAAGTGTTCAAGAAGTCTTTTCTTGATCGTTTCTTTACTAGGGAGAAGAGGGAAGATAAAGTGGTGGATTTCATCAACTTTCACCAAGTAGGTTCACTAAATTATCAAAATATGATCCTTTTTAGGTTTTCATTTGTAGAGATAAAATGAGTTTTTTTTATGGGGTGTCAGATAATTTGCAATAGGACTGTAATTCGCCTATTCTATATGACAATATGAACATTGCTCATCTTATGGTTCATGCTCAAAATATAGAAGAGGCAAGGTCTAAGAGGAGGAGTAGAGATGCCAAGAGGGCAAGATATTTTGATGGAGGTCCTTCAAAGGAAAGGCTTTAGATACGAGAAAAACCTAGGATTAAGAACTGGGTTTCTCATAATATTCCTTCTAACTTTACATAGGCTAGGGATGATTGGGTGTCTAACCCTGATCCTTATAAGGGAAGGGTAATAGTTCACCAACCGAAAAGCCAATATATGGAAACTATGGCAAGAAGTACTATGATGATTGTCTTAAAGGGATGGACGATTGTTACATTGGTGGTAAAAGAGTGCACAACGTTAGGGTTTCCCTAATGTGAGGGGTTAAGGCAAAGGTACGGGTAAATCTCAAGCAGATGGTTAAAATGAGGCTCCAAAAAAGAATCTCTTCTATTCTCTCCGCTCTAGGGGTGAGAAAGAGACTTTTTCCAATGTGGTGACCGGTATGTACTTTATCATCTTTTACCCCTCTAGAAGATAAAAAGTTGACATTTTGCCCGATATCTTTCATGAATCTTTTTATCTACCTTGGTGGGTGAATTAGTGGTTGCAAAAAGGGTGTATTAAAATTATCCTATAATTTGTCCCAATTGAGTTTCTTATTTTGAGCTAGTGGTACTTGATATGCTTGATTTTAATGTAAGTTTTTGTATGGATCACTTGCATGCTTTCTTTGCCTCTATAGATTGTAGAACAAGGGTGGTGAAGTTTAACTTTCCTGATGAGACCGTTTTTGAGTAGAAGTGGGGAAATTCTATTCTTAGAGGTTGTAACATCTGTTGTTTAAAATCATGATAAATGATCTCTAAAGGGTATTTATATCGTATAGTAAGAGTCCATGATGTAGAATAAAAAATTCCGACCATTGAGTGGGTACCCGTATTGAGGGAATTCCCCCAGGTCTTTCCTAATGATCTTCCCCATAAGAGTTGAAGGCTAAACTAAAAGATTTACTAGACAAACACTTCATTAGACCTAGTATTTCTCCACGGGATGCCCCATTTATTTTTGTGAAGAAGAAGGATGGATCCCTTAGGATGTGCATAGATTACCGCTTACTCAATAAAATCACAATCAAGAACATGTATCCTTTCCTTTGGATTGACGACTTATTTCATCAACACCAAGGGGTAAGATACTTTTCAAATATTGTATTGAGATTGGGGTATCAACAACTTAGTGTGAACGGAAAGAAAATACCAAAGACGGCATTTCATACTAGACATGTTCACTATGAGTTCTTATTAATGTCCTTTGGTATCACGAATTCCCCGACGACATTTACAGATCTCATGAATAGAGTGTTTCAAAGTTATGTAGGTCATTTGTCATTGTCTTCATTGATGACATCTTGTCTATTCATAAAATGAGGGTGATGACATGAACCATTTGAGAGTGGTGTTACAAGTGCTTAAGCAGAATCAATTATTTGCCAAGCATAGAAAATATGAGTTTTGGTTAAGGTCAGTAGAATGTTTTGGTCATATCATCTGTAGTGACGGAGTTGAGGTTTATACAAGGAAAATGGAGACCTTGGAAAATTGGTCTAGTCCATTGACACAAACTGACATTAAGAGGTTATCTTGTCTAGCATGGTGTTATCGGAGGTTTGTGTCTGGTTTTGCATCTATTGCATCTCCCTTGACTATGTTTACCCAAAATAGTAAGAAATTTGAGTGGTCGGAGGCATTTATGAGAAGCTTCCAAATTTTGAAAGATAGGCTTACTTTTGCTTCGGTGTTAACTATACCTGAGAGTACATAAGGGTTTTGTTGTGTATTGTGATGCATCTCGAGTAAGTTTAGGGTGTGTGCTTATGAAACATAGAAAGGTAATAGCCTATCCTTCTAAGAAACTTAAAGTGCGTCAGAGAAACTATACAACTCATGACCTTGAATTAGTGGCCCTGGTAATTTCCTTGAAAATATGGAGTTATTACTTGTATGGTATTCATGTTGATGTCTATACCGACCATTACAATCTACAATATATGTTTTACTTAAAAGGAGTTGAATATCCTACAAAGAAGTTTGTTAGAATTTTTAAAAGATTACCATATGAGTGTCATCTATCACCCTGACAAGGCCCATGCGATTGGGTGTGAGGTTGGAAGATTCATTAAATGGTGGTTTTATAGTCCATAATAACTCCGAGTCATCCTTAGTGGTTGAAGTGAAGTCCAAACAACAACTTGATGAAACATTGATTTAGTTGAAGGAATCGATTCTTGGTAATCTTTATGAGGCATTCTACTTAGGTATGGAAGGTGTCATGAGGTACCGACGAAGACTGTGTGTTCCAAAGATAGATGGGTTGAGGAACCGGATCCTTAAGCAATCCCATAAGTCTTATTACTCCATTCATCCGGGTTCGACAAAAATGTATTATGACCTTAGGGAAGTGTTTTCGTGGGAAGGATTTAAAAAGGACATAGCGGAGTTTGTTTCTAAGTGTCAAAATTTTCAAAAAGTGAAAGTGGAGAATCAAAAGTCGGGTGGCTTGCTACAAGAAATACAAGTTCCCACTTTCATGTGGGATGACATCAATATGGATTTTATAGTAGTTTTATGTCACTTCCCGAAACCACACCCTAGAAGTTAGGGGCAATCTCGGATTGCAACCGGCGTACTTTACCTCTCTGAGATCTATAACAAGCCCTAACATATCATTCATCGCATAAACATAATGAAAAGTAGTGTGGAATTAAAAAATTTCACAAAAACATATCATAGTCTTTAAGAACTCTTTCATGTAAACTCATAGGAAATACTAAGTCTCATTCTCATCAAACGTAAGACAACATAATACTTTTGGGACATGGCCCATACACTATACTAATATAGAAATACATAGTCGATTACATTACTTAAAATTGAAACGTAAGAGACATCTATGACCTCGAGTCAAATGAGGACATACTTTGACTTCTCTTGAATGAAGATACGGTCCAAACATTAACTTCCCAAATTCTCCTCACAAACCAACAACTATAGAGATAGATGAAATCATCGATTAGTACAACCACATGTACTAAGCATTACATAATGCATGAAAATATTGAAAACCGACATTGATTAGAAATATGCATCTTTTTATGTAAAAATCATATTATAATCATAAGAAAAACATTTAACAACTAAGAAACACATAAGATAACATTTAAAAGATTAATCACATTTTTAATGTCACTTTACAGTAAATCCTTTTCACTGTACAGTTAAATGATTTCTTTTCCATTTAACACTTCTTAGCACATAGTATCCTCCCTAAATGTTTTCCTAAGACCCACTTAAGCAAATCAAAGAGAGACCGCCGATACAACCTCTCTAAGAATAACTGTATGACCCTTAAGAATACTTATAATAAGTCACATACACAGTGTAAGACATCAAAGCATCAACTCATTGATAATATGACATTCTCCTTCCAAAGGCTATCAAAATATTAAGTAAATCAAGACGATAACGTCCATGGTTGACCTCTTTAGGACTACCTAAATAATGATTACACTACCTAAGGCTTAGATCATGTTAAAATAAACAACATCTTCCATAACAAGAGTCATTTTTAAGACTCATCTAGGTAAGATATGAAGTGACCATTCCTATGCCCCCTTCACACTATAACTAGACAACCCTTAACTACTCTAGATAAGTATTTATTTAATTAACATACATTATAACAGAAGTCATTAGTTCATTGAGACTCATACATCACATAAAGGACATTCAAGTATTGTTCTTGGACAAGACCTAGGGACTCTAACTAACACTTTCAAAGCCTATTGTGCAATATCTAGATAGCGTCCCATACCACCACCTAAACTTCATAGAACTTCTCTAATTCTAGTGCGTGTCCCATATGATGAAAATAGGCAATAACAGACATAGACCATGATAGCTATACATTGAATCAAGAGTTGTAACCTACTTCAATGAGGGTATTTTACTTTGAAGGGTAGAATAATGGAACATCCCATGTAGGCACATGGTGAATGTATATGAAGAGATTTTATGCACTCTAGTCTCAATCTCAAGTAGAGAGGCATTGTACTCTAGTATCATGCTAAAGTAGATCTACTTCCCATAACATAATAAATTGGTGCTAGCATTGGTTATCCTAGAGTAACTGACGTTATAGGATCACATGAAGAAATTTCTTATCTAGTTCGTAACCTAATCAAATTCACCCTACCAAAGAGGTCCACTAGGGTTACCTTGAAATGGCATGAAATATAACTAATTATGAATTTAATAAGGATTATATGATATAATTACATTCAATCAACCCTAAGTCCACATTCCTTTACACGAAGGATACCATTACCGCTCTCGACTTCAACATTCATAACCTTACCACTAGGTTTAAGGTTCCACGTACATGACCTTCTTAAAATCTTCTAAGGTCTCACATATATTTCTTTCATACATGACAAGGGTGAACTAAGCCTACCTAGTCAATACATCTCATATTAGCATAACATTCATACGTACATCAAGTAAGGGACACAAGTCAACCAAACAAGACACAACATTCTTTTACCTTATCACATTTAGAATATAATTCTTTAAAGCAGTTGGGATGACCATTCTCATCTTTATGTATCCATATACATTACTAAAAAATCATCAATATAACCATTATACACTCATATAGTTAAATAGAGACCATCATGCATTAATTCTATGACTACACATATAAGCACATAGTCATAGTCTAACATGATCTCCTAATATACATCAAACATTCACATTACTATCATATAGGTATATATGATCAGACTTCACATAACCAACTACACTATTAATCATAATACTTCAAGTAGTTCCGAAAAGGACATGATCATCATAATACATAAAATAAAACCGACAAGGCTAAATCAAATGCAATTAAAGTACATAACACAACCACCATAAGTGGACCATACAAATCACAACACAATTGAAGTCTAATTAACATCAAAATAAAGGAAATAGGTAAGATTACCACCATATCATAGTCAACACCTCAATTTGATGCTAAATCATCCAATTCAATACCATAAGGCCCTTACAAATGGCCATGAAAAATAATTCAATATAGAAACGATCAGAAACAATGAAACTAGGTAGGTTCAATAAATATTCATCAATCTAAGACAACATATATATTATATTATTAGAAATATTATATCATTACACATCCCATAGAAATCTACACCATAATTCATCAACATTAGATCAATATAAAGTAACCCATCATAGACATAATCAAGAGTACATCCAATTCAGGGGTTCATAGGTAATATAGGTTAAAATCATTAATAAAATAAAAAATTAATCCATGATTAACGTTTGAAAACAACAAATGCAAGAACACATTGTAGAATCATGAAGTTTGACAATTCAACTTTTAAAAATTTCGAAAACATCTTAGAGTATGGGTCTTTGATGAAAGAGTTTTAAGGATAATAATTCCTAGATTAATGATGATAATTATTCACTTTTATAAAGAAACTTGACTATATTCAACAATCCAAGATCTTACTTGACTATGGACTTCAATTAAGTATTAAGGAATTTCTAAGGGATTTTGGGGTATTGATTTGGAAGAATGAAATCTACATAGTGTTAAACACTTATATAAACATTTAAAATACCCAAAAAAACCTTAAGTAACCGGCAATAATATTATTTGTAAGTGGGTTGAAATTACAAGTTTATCCCTCACTTGGTAGTGAACTGCACGCAGGAACAAACTCCCATCGAAGGTTACCCATCGACGGGGCGTCGGTCCACACAAGAACTCTCCTATCCTCCATTGATGGGTTCAAATATTGGAAAATTGCAGATTTTCTCCATAGTCTATGTACCATACAATGCACACCACCTACGAGGCGTCGACCAGGCAACTGGCTGTTGTTTGCCATTGGTAGGTGGGACTGCCTTGGGTAGTTTTGTCCACGAAAATGAGTCCTTACTGAAGTAAAATTGAATGGTCCTTGAGTATGTTTTCTTGGGCATTTCAAAACCTAACATGCGCGTATACAATTTTATCACATCTACATGAATTTCACCCAAAAATAATATGTAAAACTCGACGAAACATGCGTAGACACCGAAGGTCATTTCAAGGCACATCTTTCGAACGTCATGGACATTCTTGGATATTTTACCTACAAACTCCACGAAAATTGATGCACTGCCTATACCTTTCAATATAGAAAAGTAAGACAATTATCCATAAACCTCTATCAAGTCAACAAGCGCAATATAAGCAAAGCCCCATAACCTTACTCAATCAAGTAACCCATGAAGAACCATGACTAACACCCTACTTAATATAACATGACATTTTGATATACATTTCATCTTGCATTAATAATATAAACCAATACGTACTCATAAGTGAACTAGTCAACATTTAGTATAAATAATGTGGAAGTCCTTCATTTACATATCATAAAACCTCATATACATAAATATATATAAGAACATCCATTTAAGGATCCACTCAAGGTTAACTAGTGTAATGTTCAGGTATAATACCATACCCCTACCTAGACTAAGCTACATCCTTTAGGTTATCCTAGTTAGAGTTTGATTCTTTAATTCATTTTACCTTTTGGGAACATCTTGCCTTAACCTACATAGACCACATGAGCCTTTGTGGAATGCGGTGTCATAAGACCCTACACCGAAAGAAAGCGGACTACTATTCAAGGTACTACCGAAACATTAAACATAGCAACTATGTGGATCCACTAGCAAGTATTCCTATGGGGGCAACATAGTTCAAGAACTAGAATATATAGTTGGGAATCTCTTTATGCTTCATGCATTGTAGTCTCCAATGTCAAGATTTCTTTAGTCCTCCTGCTTTCCGTATGTGGGAAGGGATAATCCTAAATCTAGTTCAATCGTTGTTAAGCTCGAGTCCCTTATTGAAATGTGTTTAAGCCTTTAATATTCAATCATAGCTTAGTTAGTTCATAGGGTCTACACCATGTATAATCATCATCATCAATATCTCAATAAGAATTGTATGAGTATAAGTCCTTCCATTATAATTTATATAAATGAGGTTAAGACATTAGCATTTCATATAACAATAATGCACATTGATAGTCCTCACCATCCTTATAACACATACACTTCAATAAACCTCAAAATATATACTCAAGAAATTTCAATTAAACATTATACAATCCTATTGAACTTAATACAGGTCATATTCCATTATAACATCATTACTTAACAACAATTGATCACAATTGGAAGTAAAGATAGAGATCTTGAGACTTACAAAGTCTCCTTCATAGTTCATCTTTTCGGCCTTACCATTCACCCTTAATTCAATCCAATTTAGATATTTAAGAATATAATTCAATAATAAAAATGATAATGACACTAGGAGACTCATGATACTATAATTCAATACAAAATAAAATCTTATATCAAGATACTTGGGTCAAATTTTATAAACTAGATAACCTCTGAAGATTTAGTATCAAAGACTACAATACATCTTAATTTTTTCATTTTTAGTGTAACAACATTATTTAATAGTTTTTAACCAATAATAAAGTCAATTGAATCAATCACAACCTAATTTACATCAAGACAAACCTAGGTTTAAAGGTTATGAATCATGCTTTTCAATTTAGACAAAACCATCACATATAATCATAATCAATTTAAAATACATGTTAATATATTCCTTATATCCTAAAGAAATCATAAAAATGAGTTCATAATAGCAAATTCGTAATTGGATGAAACCCACTTCAAAACATAACTTTTAGAAATACATTGAAGGAGCCCTTTTAGAAATAGTTTGTAGACCTCAAGACAACTATGTTAGGCTTTAAGAATCGTCTTAGATTTTTAAAATGTTACAATGATGTACTATGAAAACACCGTTTGGAGAATCTTCTAACTTCACACCTAAACTAGGCAACCTATAAACATCTTTCATATGATCTTTTTTTCTCTTCTTCCACACGAGACACACTACCCATAGTCATACTAATCAAAGCATGACCATCCACATTGGCCTCAGAAGGGTGGTAAAGGACACTCATGTCGTAATCCTTCAAATGTTCTAATAATCTTATCTGTAAGAGATTCAACTCCTTTTGTGTAAAAACATATTGAAGACTTTTTTGGTTTGTAACTACATCAACATGCACACTATACAAGTAGTGTCTCCAAATTTCCAAGGAAAAAAATACAACAGCTAATTCAAGATTATGAGTTGGATAATTCTTCTCATGAATTTTGAGTTTCCTAAAAGAATAAGCTATAACTTTTCCTTGTTGCATGAGGACACATCCCAATCTCACTCGGGAAAAATACCATATACTACAGATCCTTCATTAACCTCTACTAATGTCCACACTGGGCAGAGTTAAGCTTATCTTTCAACTATTGAAAACCTTTCTCAAAAGATTGTGACGACTAAAACGTCACTATTTTTTGGTCAATGTTGTCAAAGGAGAAGCAATGGACGAAAATCCATCAACAGACCATCTATAATACCCGGCTAGACCCAAGAAACTTCTTATGTTTGAGTGAGTCAAAGGTCTAGGGAAATTTCTGGCTGCATCAATCTTCTTCGGATCAACCTCTACACCATCACCTGAGATAATATAGCTAAGAAAAGAAACTGACCTCAACAAATATTCACACGTACTACATTTGGCATAGAGATGGTTTTCTTTGAAGACTTACATGGCCAACTTTAAATGACCCTTGTGCTCATTTTAATTCTTGGAGTGTATCAACATATCATAAATGAGCACAATAAAGAATGCGTCGAGGTAATCTAGCAAAACATTACTCATTAGGTCCATAAATGCAGTCGGGGCATTTGTTAACCCAAAAGACATATGTAGAAATTTATAGTGACCTTATCTAGTTTTAAAAACTAGTTTGGGAACATCGTACCTCCCATCCTAAGTTGGTGATATACCGAACCGAAGTCAATCTTGGAAAAGTGGCTAGCACATTCTGGTTGATCAAATATAGAATCTATCAGAAGAAAAGGATACTTGTTCTTTATGGTGACCTTATTAACTTGGCAATTATCAATACACATTGTAAGAGACCTATCTTATCAAACCCGCAGAATACACCCCAGATGAGACCGACGTTGTTAATCTCTCAGAGGTTGGAGACAAGCCTCTTCTTAGATTTCATCACAAAATTAAAAATTTTAACAGACTATTGAAGTATATATAGACTTTACCTTTAATATATATATATATATATATATTAAACAATCTAAGAGTTCAAATCTAGACACCAACCAATAAATAGTCAATATGACATACAGGCTTACATAAAAAAGAATCCAAAGAAATCATGATGGAAATAGATAATCCTAATATCTACTAATGTCTTCATAAGCTGAAAAATATATGATAGCATCCCTAACATAAGAACCTAGAAAGAATTGGAGAAAGAGTTCCAAGCTTATTCAAATCACCTCCTAAATCTTATATGGCCAGAACCTCTAGTTATAGTAATATAAAGTAATGGGGTTTTACGCCACATGTAGTAAGTGTGGGTAGATGCATATAACACATAAGGACATGCATGAAAAAATATCATTTATCATTTCATTTGAAAACATGTTATGTCATATAAAAGTCGTCAATGCATATACCAGATAACCTATACAAGTTAAGAATTCCATCAACATAATTCATGATCATAATAAAAAACACATAAAAGTAGATTCATATTAGCTTTTCACATTTAATGGATCATATAGAGAGGCATACAAAACACACCCAATGATCCCATCCCCAACCTACAAGTGAAATGGTAATGTTAAGTCCCATAACAACAAACAACCAAGTAGATAAGATAGGAGACCAGAAGTAAAGCTTTTCTTTATATAACTTGTAACATAAGTAGTCATCACTTCATATAGCAAGATAAACTATTAACATGTTCACCATAATAACTAACATCATATAAGAGTAACATCACTTATCATAAAAATATATCTTTTATGTCATCATATTACATAAGAATAATCTCCTAGGACTTCCCTTAAAGTAAACTTGTGCAATGTCTAGGTAGTGTCCCATATCCCTACCTATACTAATTAAACTCTTGAAGACACCCTAGTCAATGTATTTTTACTTGCCTTTGATTTTACATTAGGTAACATTCTCCGTAACCGACATAAACCATGTGAGCTAAAAATTGAATCCAGTGTCATCCCCACACCGAAAAGAGGTGGCTTATCGGAAAAATTAGAACCTACGTGATATTGCTTTCTAGGTTGATCCACTTGCTAGTATCCAATGGTAGCAACATATTTCAAGAACTACGAGATGCATTAGAGACCCATAGTTACAATTACATGGCAGCCTAAATATTTTGAGAATCATTGTGCACCTAACTTCTAATAGGGCAGGGAAACTTCTCATATCTAGTCCATCGGTGCTTAGCTTTAGTCCCTTTTCTTGAAATAACCTTTAATTTTTCTTTTATCATAAACTTATCATAGGTTATAGGTGTTTAAATCCCTGTATAAACATGATCATGATCTCTTTTACTATTAGAAGTGATTTTCTTTTCATCGCAACCCTTCATATGTGAGATTAACATAAAATAGGCATCTTTTGTAAAGCATAAAAGAGATTATCATAGATTTCATTTTCGTAGTCTTATCATGATCACACATTTAACGTGTTCATATTCCAGCATATACACATAAAAACATCATACATACTTTCTTAACATGACATCATGATTCATAGGCTATGATAAACATTGTAGATTAATTACAACATTAGAAGACTTACCTCTTGCTTCCAAGAACCTTATTCATCTTAGACATTTCATAATCATACTTAGTCAAAAACTCCATAACATAATAAATAAAAACACATCAAATCATGTAAAAGATTAATACAAAGCGTACGAGAAGGGAAATGGACTGTTAAATGGTTCATTCAAGTCTTAATCCCAATCCTAACGCTTTCACGTTAATTGAAGTTGTTGAAAACATATCTTCAAAAGACCCCTTGGGTAAAAGAATCACAAGAGTGAAAAACTCATACCTTATATATGATGAATCCACGAAAATCTGATTGGAAACTTCGAAACCTTAGTCTTCTTCCTTAAGCTTTTCTTGTTCTTCAATGGAGTTTGGAAAAGAGAGCCTTCTTGAGAGATTGAGAGAATTTATGTTTTATTTAATTTGGGATGTCTAAAAGTGGTCGAAAACTAACCTAATATAGATGTAGAGTCGTCCCATGAAATTATCCAAAAGGCCTTCAACTTAAATTACCACAACCCCTCTCTTAAATTGACTAAAAATAGGAGAGCATTTGACTTAGCCAAATCTGAACAATTAAATAATAAAGTTGCTTATTTAATTTATTAAGTGACCTGGGTTAATTACTAAAGTACCCCTAAGTTAGTGATACCATAACCAACCCTTTTGGACCATCCTAGGTTATATACTAGGATGTTTCTTAGTTAGTTACTCGACTAGTCTCACCCGGTTAGGTTTTAATATTTTTGTTATACTATTTAGTTTATTTTAGTTAATCCTAGGTAATTTAGTTAGGTAGGTAAGTTACTTAGATCCTAGGACTGGTTAGGAATCTCGACTCCATGTGGATTTACCCGCACGTGTGCCTTCTTCCTCACCGCCCTAACCGAATCTGGTTGGGTCTTGGTCGCTTGGTCTCTTGCACATTTGTTGCTGCACATTTTTTGTCCAAATAAATGCACTATGTCCTTGCGAACTGCTTAATCTACATGATCATTTTAAATGATCATGTGCTATGGTACCTAGTCTTGACACTTGGATGTCTTGTACCTAATGTATACAACTAAGAAATTAATATTTTAGCTTAGGGTCATCATTGCAAGTACAATTCCTAAACAATCTTGGATTGGAGCATTTGAATATCAATGTATGTCTTAGTACTTAGAAATTGGATAACATCAAAGTGTATTTTAAGTTACTTGTTAATACAGAGAAATTGGATAACACCCTAAAGCCAATATTCTCTAACATGTCCAATGTTAATCAATATTGGGCATTGTGATATCAATGTACCCCAATACAAATTATAAAAAGCTAATAGACTCTTCACTAGACAAGTACATTTTCTGGAATAGTACATTATCCTGCCTTTAGGAACATTCATCCCCGAATGACACTAATATCTTTTGGTGGTAAGGAAATTAATTCAATACTAGTAGCACAACAAGCACATAATGTATCATTACACTTAGAACTCAATTCATGATGCACAATCATATAAGAGCTACATATTCATAACACATATTGAGGAAATTCCTTCTCACCTTATCATAAGCTCAAAATGCATCAAAGAGATACCATGCTATCATTCCTATCAATACAACAACAAAATTTTCAAAAAATCATATACATACATGTTTCACATAAGTGCAAGAATAGAGTTTGAAGGAATTTTAATTGCCTTGGGGAGTAGCTCCCGCATTCGCAATATCTTCTCCTACAATTCTCGTGGCTGTTCATATTTTGTTCATCACCAATATACACAATAAATTTATTGGATGCTAAAAAACACAATGTCAAAACTGTAAAGGCACGACATAAGAGTATCAAGAAATATACCTTTCCTAGTGATCACATACACTCTCATCCACAATTGTGTCTCGATTCACAACCATGAACAAGACACTAGGTAATGTTGTTTTGCGAGACATTGATCCTAATGAAATTTCACCTGATGTTCTGATACAAAGTTTGTCACACCAGGAGAATACACCCAAGATGAGACCAGAGTCGTTAACCTCTAAGAGTTCATAGACAAGCCTATTCTTAGCGTTTATCTCAATCATATAATTATATTTAACGGAAAAATTTAAACTTTTAGCTTAATAATTAAGTAAATTTACACTTCATATTCATAATTCATAAGCCATACGATATTCTAGGGAATTATCTCTTATATATATGTATACATAAAACTATCTAAGAGTTCAAATCTACACATAGACAATAAATAGTTAATATGTCATATAGGCCTTAATACAAAAGAATCTAAAGAAAACATGATGGAAATAGATAATCCTAATATATACTGATGTCTTCATAAGCTTATAAATAAATGATAAGATCCCGAACAGAAGGACCTACCAAAACAAGGAGAAAGAGTTCCAAGCTTCTTCCGATTGGCCTCCTTAAAAATCAATGGATGGAACATACAGTTATAGTAATATAAAGTAATGGGGTTAGTACACCACATGTACTAAGTATGGGTATATGCAGATAACACATAAGTACATGCATGAAAAATAATTATTTTCATTTAATTAGAAAACATGCTACGTCATATAAAATTCTTCAATGCACATACCATATAACGTAAACAAATGAAGGATTCTATCAACTTAAGTCATGATCACAATCGAAGAAACATTAACATAGAGTCATATTATCTTTTCACATTCAATGGATCATACATCGTAGAATACAAAACACACACCAATGATCCCATTCCTAACCTACTAGTGCAATGGTCATGGGAATCCCCATAACCCCACACAACCAAGTAGATAAGATGGGAGACGATAAAACAAGTTTTTCTTCGTATAACTTATGACATAAGTAGTCATCACTTCATATAGCAATATAAAACAATAACATATTCATCATAATAACTAACATCATATAAGAGTAACATTATGTATCATAAGATATATCTTTCATGTCATCATATTACATAATAACAATCTCCTAAGACTTCTATTAGAGTGAACTTGTGCAATGTCTTGGTAGAGTCCTATACCCCTATCTATACTAAGCAATATCCTCAAGTCACCCTAGTCAATGTTCATTTATGTGCCTTTCATTTTACACGAGGGAACATTCTCCTTAATCGACATAGACCATGTGAGCTAAAAATGAAATCCGGTGTATTCCCCACCCCGAAAAGAGGTGGTCTATTGGCGAAGTAAAACCTACAAGACATAGCTTTCTAGGTTGATCCACTAACTAGTGTCCTATGGTTGCAACATTGTTCAAGAAATAGGAGATATAGAGACTCATAGTTCCACATTACATGGCAACATTAATCTCATAAAAATCATTATTAACCTACCTTCCACTAGGGAAGGCACAATTCTCATATCAAGTCTGCCGGTGCTTAGCTTAAGTCCCTTTTCTTGAAATAACCTTTATGTTTTCTTTCATCATAAACTTAGCATATGTCATTGGAGTTTAACTCTTTGTATGAACATTATCATGAGCTCTTTTAGTATTAGATTAGAATTTCCTTCATTTCAACCCTTCATATGTGAGATTTACATAACATAGTAATCTTGTGTAAGGCATACAAGAGAGTATTATCATAGCTTGTATTGTTTTAGTCTTATCATGATGTCACATTTAACATGTTCATATCCCATAATATACATATAAAAATATCATAAAAACTTTCATTAAATAACATCGTGATTCATAGGCTAACATAAACATTGTAGAGTGATCACAACTTCAGAAGACTTACCTCTTACATCCAAGAACCTTATTAGTATTACAATATTCATAATCATACTTAGTGAAATACTCAATAAAATAATCAAGAAAAATTCATAAAATAATGTACAAGATCAATGTGTAGCGTAGTAGAAAGGAAACGGGTCGTTAGAGCATTCATTAAAGTCTTAATACCAAGCCTAACATTTACACGTTATCACATACCATAAACTGCAAATACGAAACCATAAATTATATAAGCATCATGTTTTACACGTCATTCAAATATTATAAATCAAATACTCAGCAATTTGTGTGAAATTACCTTTGGAGAACATTTACTTTTCGTTCGAAATCATAAATCTGTTTTTAGGAAGAAAATCATTTTTGTAGAGTAAAACACCTAGTATTGATGTTCTTGAAAACTCTTTAAAGGAACTATTGGGGTAAGGAATACCAAGAGTGAAAAAACCATTCCATATGGATGTAGAATTCACAAAAATCTGATTGGAAATTTTCAAACCTTCGCCGTCTTCCTTAAGCTTTTCTTGTTCTTCAATGGAGTTTGGAAAAGAGAGTGTTCTTGAGAGATTGAGAGAATTTAAATTTGATTTGATTTGGTAATTGTAAAAGTGGTCTAAACTTACCAAATATATATATATATATATATATATATATATATAGTCTTCGTAGGAATTACCCAAATTACCCTCTACATAAAATACCAAAATGCCCCTCCTAAATTGACTAAAAATGTTAGAATTTGACTTGGCCAAATCTGAATTTTTTAAGGATTTTGGCTTTGACTAGGATTTCGAAGTAATTAATTATGTTTCTAATTTACTTAATTAAATTACCTAGGGTAATAACTAAAGTACCCCTATGTTACTAGGACAATAACAAAACCCTTTGGACCATCTTAGGTTAGGTACTACGATGTTTCTTTAGTTATTACCCGACTAGTGTCACCCGGTTAGGTTTTTGGATTTCAGGTACACTAGTTAGTTTATTTTAATTAATCCTAGGTTAGTTAATTAGTTCGGTAAGTTAGTTAGAGCCTAGGACTGGTTAGGAAACTATGCCTCATGTGGCTTTAAAAGGACGCGCCACTTCTCCCTAACCGCCATAACCGAATTCGGTTGGGGCTTGGTCGCTTGTTTACTTACACATGTGCTTGCACATGTTTTGCACATGTATTTAAAATGTGTTGGTGCAAATTTCTTGTACAAGGACCCTTACTATGTACTTGGGCACTACTTAATCTACATGATCATTTTAATTGATCAAATGCTATGGTACCTAGGCTTGACATTTGGATGCTTCGTACCTAATGTGTACTACTAAGAGATTAATTAATTATTTTTCTTAGGGACTTGTTTGCAGGTAAAATTCCAAAAAAATCATTGATTGGAGCGTTTGAACATCAAAGTATATCTTACTACATGGAATTTGGCTAAACATAAAAGTGTATTTTATGTTTTTTATTAATACATTGAAATTTCGCTAACACCCTTAAACAAATATTCTCTAACATGACCATGATAACTCAATATTGGGCACTTGGATGTCTATGTACCCCAATAAATTTTTTAAAAAAACATTAAAGACTCTTCACTAGACAAGTTCATTTTTTTGAATGTTACATACGTTATTCTTAACTAACAAGACCGGAGCATCATATGGAGAAATATTAGGCTGAATAAAACTCTTTTCTACTAATTCCTTGAGTTTAAGCTTCAACTTTTTCATTTTAGGTGGAGCTATCCTATATGGAGGAGAATAAATAGGGTACGTATCCGACAATAAATTAATGCCAAAGTCAATTTCCCATTTGGGAGGAACTCCTGGAAGTTCATTAGGAAAAACCAAAGGGAATTCCATCATAACTGGGACTTCCTCAATCGAAGGAGTTTCACATTCTAGGTCCTTAACACTCACAACATGGTATACAAAACCCTTGGCTATCATCTTACAAACCTTTAAGAAAGAAATTACTTGACCCCTTGGCATAAAATTTTCCCCCTTTCACTATAGAATGGGTTCATTTTAGAAATAAAACTTTACTACCGTTGTTCTACAATCTAAGGAAGCAAAACATGCATGAAGAAAATCCATACCCAAGATGATATCAAGACCAAACATGTCAAGTCCTACCAAATCTATAAGAATAACTCTATTGGGATGCATTACAGGACATCTATTATAGACTCTTTTCGCAATCATAGAGTTACCCATTGGGGTACAAATTGAAAAGGGTTCAATCAAAACAACGATAAGTACATCAAACTTCTACGACAAAAGAAAGAGTAGCACATTATCAATCAATGCATAAACATTGATAGACAAAACTTGTAACATACCGTTACAATGTTGGGAGAGTTATGTTTTTCACCCCTAGTCTTGAATGCATAGAAACAATTCCTTTTTGGAGGTTCAGAACAAGGACGTGTTGGTTGATCTTTGCAATTCTCTTTGCCTTGGATTCTCACATTAGGACAATCTTTCACCCTATGGCCACCCTTGCCACAACCATAGGAACTATTCATCCGAACAAGACATTCACCCACATGTTTTTTACCACACTTACTATAAGTCGGTTTCGCTTTTGGTGGATCAACATTTCTCCCCTTTTGAAGTTTAGAATTAGAACCTCTATGATTGTGATTCTCTGATAAATTTTAAGAGACTTGATTCGAAAACCTCTTTTTGAAATTAGGCTTGTCTGAAACATCAAGTCTATTCTTAGAAGAACTACTTTCGAAAGACCTTGCCTTCTTAGCTTCTCTTTTTCTCTTCCTTAGAATACTATATTCAACTTGTATAGCATAAACCATCAATATATAAAGATCCATATTTTCATGAAGCATGGATACGCCACATTCTTCTTCAAGCTATTTAGACACGACAGTTACATAACGACTCATTTCATCCCTAGCATTTGAAACCAAAGAAGAGGCATATTTGGACATCTTTATGAACTTTAAGGAGTATTCTTTAACACTGATACCTCCTTGAAAAAGTGTAATGAACTCCTCCACATTATCTTCCCTTTGCTCCTTTTGAAAGAATTTGTCAAAAAAGAACTTTATGAAGATCTCCCAAGTCACGGGACCATCTCCTAAAGCCTTACTATCCTTCTACTGATTTTACCATTTCTTATCCACATTCTTGAGTTGAAAGGCAGAAAGCTCAATCTACATATTATAACTCACCCCCATACAAAACAAGATTTTATAGACCTCATCAATAAAATCTTGGGGGTATGATCAACTATTGATCCAAAGAAAATGGAACGATTCAACCTCGTGAAATATCTTAGACAGCTTGCCATAGTACTAGCATATTGATTCTCTCGAGGAACAACCTCTCTGTTAGCTTGTGTCGTAATGACATGAGCTTGAGTGGTGATGGCTTGAGCCATTTAAAACAGGGCTTCCCTAACCTCACCATGCGTCACGGCCGTACGATTGATCAGAAGTTGATCATTCGCCGCAGCTTGCACTTGAGAAAGAATTTTTTTACCTTTGGGATTAGCTCCCGCATTCACAATATCATCTCCTACTCTTGTAGCGGATGTCCTTCTTGTGTTCATTGCCTATAACAACAAGAAAGGTATTAGCTTCCAAATGACACATAGTATCAAAACTATAGAGACACGATATAGGATTAGAAAGAAAAGAAAAGTTTTCTAGTCATCTTATAGCCTCTCATCCATAATTGTGGTGTCCTTCACAACCATGAAAAACAAACTAGGTAATGTGGTTTTATTAGATATTGATCATAAGGATATTTAACCTAATTCTGTGCTACCAAGTCAGTGACACCCATAGAGCATCCCAAGATGCGACCGGCGTCTGCGTCCTCTCAGAGAACTCATATAATGCCTTAGCATTCGTAAAAACATCTCACCAATTAAAATTGCAGAAAAAATAAAATTGTTAATACTATGTGAAGTTTATTTAGACTTCATACTTAACATTCAGAATAACATATAATATTCAAAACAAATTGTCTCACGTGTATAAAACCATCTAAAAAGTAAGAATTTGCACTTAGCCAATAAATAGTCAATGTGCCATACAAGACTGAATACAAAAGAATCCAAAGAAAATAAGTGGGAAAAGAATTTTTTTAAAACTACTAAAGTCTTCGTAAGATAGAATAATAAAAAAATAGCATCCCCGCAAATGACGCCCTACCAACACTTGGAGAATGAGTTTCAAGATTCTTCAATCGACTTTCTTAATCTTCAATGTACGGACCCTACATTTTTACCAGTATAAAGAAATGGGGTTAGTATGCCACACGAACTAAGTATGAGTATAGGAACATAACATTTAATGACACGCATGAAAAAGGATCATTTATAAGTTCTTTGGAAATCATGCTAAGCCATATGAAAGTCTTCAGTGTATGTGCCATACATTAAGTATTCCATCATTATAAAGCATGATCATAATCAAAGACATATAATCATAGAGTCATGTTATCAATTCTTACTCAAAAGATCTTATACAAATAACATACTAAACATTTACCAATGATCCCATCACCAATCTACAAATGCAATGGTCATATGAAGCCCCATGACCCCAAAAAACCAAATATATAAGATAGGAGACCATAAGTAAAGGTTTGATTCATGTAACTTGTAACTTAAGTATTCATCACCTAATAAATAAAAATATGGACCAATAACATGTTCATTGACGCAACAAACTTCATATTAGTGTAACAACGTATATCATAATTACCATATCTTTCATATCATCATATTACATAAGAACAATCTTCTAGAACATTCTTAAGAGTTAGATTGTGCAATATCTAAGTAGAGTCTTATACACCTACCTATACTAAGTCGATTCTTCAAGTCACCCTAGTCAATATCCATTACTTGTCTTTAATTTTACATGAGGGAACATATGCCTCAACCGATATAGACCATGTGTGCCGATTACTTTCTTGCTTAAGGACTTGGTAAGCCCGATACTAGGTCACTGTAATTCCAGTAAGACCCATAGGAGCAAGCAACCGATCTTTTAGTGTTCCATCCTACAATAAGACTTGCCAAAGACTTGTAATATCCAATATGCGTGATATCAGTTGAGTATTATCCAATGCCATGTTAATTATTAATTCATTGTCATTTATATTACTTTTTTGATAATCTTTGCTATAACATGAAGATTATTATAAAAAAAATTAATTAGAATATAAACGAGTTAATAAAACAATAAATTATCCTCGTTACTTAAATAAATCACATGATTCCTAACAGCCCAGAAAACCTAAGAATTTAGATATTCATGCTACCTATTTTGTGCCATAAACATGACTCTGATACCATTAAGAGGATCGAATTTTCCGAAATAATCGAAAGTGCGGAGAAAATAAAAGACTTCCAAAATAGGCAAACTTGTTTATTGATCTTCAAACATTTTACAGCAAGAGAAATATATAGATCATTCAAGAAAAATTTATGTTCGTGAATCTTCTAAGGCTTTAAATAATTTATACATTGCCTTATATAGACGAAAGAGGATAAGGAAAATCGTAAAGCTTATTTTCTTATTGGCTATTCGTTTTCCTCCATTACTTTTGCTTTTGATAAAACAAGATAACTTCTTTAATTTTCTCCACTACTTTTTCTTTGGAGAAGGCATCTTTTCCTTTCGACTTTATCTTTAGTAAAGTCCTTGTCTGCCACCATTATTGGCTGTTGTTAATGTTAAGGTCCTGGTTGGCCATGCTTTGTAGGTGCTGACTGGGTCCACTGATTTTTGATGATGAAATTCATTATTCCATTTTGATTATCTTAAAAATGATTCCATATCTTTGAAACTCCTTTGTTTCTTTCTTTATAATTCCGATCTTTTAGATCTCTATTAGAAATAATTATTCCAGTCTTAATGCCTCAATAAGAATTTAATCAAATGATTTAAATATGAATTTTCTAAAAGGCTTTGGATTTAGCATGTCACCATTGTCATCGCATAGAGAGGAGGCTTCTTCAAGAAGTAGATTAATTAAAACTTCATCTGCATTATCATCTAACTCATATAGAGCTTTTTCATGTCTCTTCTTCAATTCACTCTTTGAGGGAAAAACCATTGATAATGTCTTCTTACTTGAAGATGGTGACATATCTTTATTGTCTAGGGACAAAACTTTGACTCGGATTTCATTAGAAAGGAACTTAATCCTATGAAATTTTTCAATAAAAAACATCCAACTTATAATATACGATAAACGGTTTTGAAGGATAAACTTACACACCTTTATATTCTCTAGTAGTGTTGATATGCCTTCATCGATCTGGAACTGAGGGTATTTCTCAGCAAATTGTCGACGCATTACTTGGTTATTTCCACCAAAGCAGCTCCACCATTTGTAGAACCATCTTGAGATAGTAGAAGCTGCAACCTCTGGACAATATTTCAAACACTAGGTGTGGGTTGTAGGTCTAACATACAGGAAGATTATCCATGCATTCTTATAGTCATACCAATTATAGGTTTGTGGGTTAAATATCTTAGAGCGATTAATAGGAGTTGGCAAATGGTCTATAGTCTAATTGTAAGGAGATAAATTCCTTTTAATTGTGAACTTAGAGTAACCAATACTATCGGGGTCAGATTTGTCTGCTAACTAATGTTCAATCTCAACGAATCGTGTATCGACAAGGATGAATTTAAAATATCTTCTAGCTGTCAAGCAATTATGTGTTTCTACATAATTCATGTTTGTATTAATTGGTTTTAAGAGATGTTTAATCTCATACCCTTCATATTTCTTGTCTAAAGCAAGAATAGGAAAAACATATAGAGAAACCATTTCAAATTTGTCTTAATCTTTGTGAGTAGTTTTGACACTACTTGGAGAGACTGCTTCTCCAAAACTTTGGGGATTTTTTCATAGCGTTACAATCACTTGTTTGCTGTTGGGAAAATCTATGTTCTCCACTTGGTGATGAAGATGAGCTGGTCTCTTCTTCCTTTACTAAAGGCTTCTTCAAGATCAATAATTTTTACAAAATATTCTAGGAAAGTTGAGGAGAAATGATTGGAGGAAGTTGGGCTAAAGCGGAATACCGGTTTAAATCAGGCCTTGTATGATTTATTTCAGACCTTATTGCAAATGGGCCTGATGCTCTTGTTAGGCTTCTTGTATTGGGCCTGGCTGGTTGTATACCGGCTATGGGCCTAATATGTGGTCTGCTCATGTTGACCTTGCAAGAATTCTCTAGTTAGAAAATATGGTAAACAATTATTTTCACCTTTAATAAATTCGATTTGGAAATCGAAGCTGGCTAATAAGGCTTGCCATCTGGCAAAAATTTATTTAGAAACAATATTCTTAAAATCCTTTTGGAGGATATCTTTAGCAGATTTACGATCTAGTCTATGCAAGAATTCTTTATTGATTAAATAATCTTGAAACTTAGTACTGGAAAAAACAATAACAAGAATTTCTTTCTTAATCATGCTATAATTTTTCTGAGAAAAATTCTAGATTCCTGAGGTATAGAGAACCAATTGCTTGGAAGAATTTGGGTTTTTTCTTCTTTTAAAAATACCACCATATCCTATGTCATATGTATTAGCCTCAAGTATCATAAAAAATTATGGATTAGAGATACCAAGATAAGGGAGATGCTTAACCAAAGTCGAGTATGATAAATGCATTGGTGTGATTGTCACTCCAAGGAGACGTGTTTTTTTTAACCTGTCAAAAAGAGGTTTGCAAATATGTCTCACTTTTGGAATAAAGTCAGCAACATAATTGATACTTCCTACAGGTATCTGTAGCTGAGTTTTATCCAAAATGACATTTGGAAACCTATCAAAAAACTCAATTGTTCTTGAAATTGGATTATAGGTACCTTGATAAAGATC
This sequence comes from Solanum lycopersicum, assembly GCF_036512215.1. Taxonomy (NCBI): domain Eukaryota; kingdom Viridiplantae; phylum Streptophyta; class Magnoliopsida; order Solanales; family Solanaceae; genus Solanum; species Solanum lycopersicum. The sequence continues at coordinate 23,204,090 of NC_090802.1, forward strand.
ATGTCCTAAAAATCTGTTTTTTGTTTGAAATAATTTAACATTTTTAGCACTAATGACCGAACCATTGTTCTTCATAATATTAAAGATAACCTATAAATGTTTCAAATGAGAATCTATGTCTTCGGTGAAGATTAAAACATCATCAATGTGGAGAATTGAAATATTGCTATATGATTAAAAATTGAATTCATTATATTATAAAATTCATATGGGGCATTCTTAAGCCCAAAAGGAATGACATTCCATTCATATTGTCCAAACGGGACATTAAAGCAGTTTTATATTTATCCTTTTTAGCAATTTGAATTTTCCAGAAAACTGATTTTAAATCAAATTTGTTGTAAACATTGGCTTTAAAAGTTCTCTTTAAAAGATCCCTTTTGTTAGGAATTGGATAGCGAATCAATTTTAAAACTCAGTTTAAATGGTTTTTTTACTAATTACAGGTCTTGGAGAACCTCGTTTTTGTTCAGCAACATTGTTAACATAAAAGCTAAACAACTCCAAGGTGATTTTGAAGGATGAATAATTTTATCATTCAAAGGGGTTTTTATTTCTTCCTTGAAGATTTCCATTAATTCATGGTTCATCTGAATAGGCCTAGATTTTGTAGAAATGGCCTTTTCATCAAATCCATCCTGTATGAAAAATCTATAATGTGGGTCTTTCGATCCCAAAATGTGTTAGGAAATTCTTAGCGAATTTCACTTTCAAATTTCTTTTAAAGATTAGTAATTTTAGCAACCATTCCCGGGGTTTTTTAAATTGTTCAATTTTTTTTTATGTTACTATCTTCTTTGAGAAAACAAATTTTATTGATTTTAAATGCAGTTTGTTTATGAAAAATTTACTTTCTTCAAGAAAAATTGTCTTGATAAAAGGAAACGAAATTTATTTTCCTAAATTTTTTATTTTGATTGAATCAAAATCAGAAATATAAGGTTTTATCTGAGTGATGAAAGGTATACCCAAAATAATTTCTTTATTAATGTTTTTTGTTACGACAAAATCATTAGTAAGGCAAATGCCGTCATTGCAGATATGAGCATTAGAAAGTTTATAATTTATACAGATACGCTCACCAGTCGCGCTGTATAGCTTAGTAGTTCCCTTCTAAAGGTACTTAGATTGAATTAAACCTTAAACAATGCAATTTCTATCTGCATTACTTTCTAACAGAGCAATTTTGTTAAGTAGAAAATTAGAATTAACAACTAGTTTAATCATAATGTGAGAACTTTGAGGTCTCACTTTTGTAATCATACTAATAGCTGAATGAGTATTTTTAGTATCAGTTTCATCTCCAGGTGATGAAGGAGTAGACTGAGGGTCTTCAGAATTTTTTTCTTCATTATCAGAATGAACTGATTATTTTCCTTTAAGTGATACTTTAGCTTCTTGTAAGAATTTTGGTGCTAAAGCATCAATTTCAATCATGATAAGTCCTCACTTAACTTCTTTAACTTCTTTCTTGAGAAAGTTAACTTCTGCTTGCAATTCATTAAATAGAAGGTTCTTCATTCTTATATGAATACCTTTGCATGATTTTCTTCATGCTGAAAGGAGTTACATTCCTTGTAACTTCTTTCTCCTTTTGTGTAGTGAAAATATTTTAAAGCTCCGAAAGATACCTTCTTCTTGCATCATCATCTTTGATATGCTCAATAATTGCAAATAATATTTCTGCAGAATCTTCTGAGAGTACTTTGATAGATTGGCGGTCACAATGACAAAATGATCCTTGGGAATTGCATTCTTGTCCACTGTCTTCTTAAACTTGAGCAACATTAAGGAATTCTTCATCCTCAGTTTCTTCTTCTGAAGAGGAACTCGAATCTGATTCTTCTTCGTTTAATATAGACATAAACTTTTCCTTAGTTTCTTCATCTACTTCAAGAATATTGATTTTCTTCTTTTGTATTTTGGACAATTAGCATACTTGTGTCCAGACTTTCCACATGTCAATCATTTGTCATCGTTAGATGTGTTGTGAGAGGTTTTCTTTCATTTAAAATATCTTTTCCTTTTTGAGGAGTTTTTTAGGTGATTCTTTTTTTGATCGATCTTTCTTCGAAACCTTTCTTGCTGAAGGGGGATTGACACTTGGGAATCCAAAGTCTTGACAAAAGCTTCCAAGTTCATTACATGAGATTTTTTTATCTTACTTAATTTGTTTGTTTATCTTCAGATCAGTACATAGCTCCTTTGCTACAAGAAGAATTAAGCTGGTAAGATCTCCATAGGTCATTTCTTAGTAAGTAATTTTACATTCACATCGATCTCTAATTTTGGTTAGAACCTTTTTTGTAAAATGAGGAGGTAATCCACTAAGGAATCACTCATTTAAATAATCATTATTGCAGTCACCTCTTAAAATGACCTATGTATTAAACATATCGTTATACCACCTGAAATCTGTCAATTTCATGCAATAAAGATTGTTTAGAATCTTTAAAATACAATCTTTAAATAGTCGTGGTTCTCCCACAAACTGTTGAACAATGCTACAAATTACAGTCGCAGTCGCGTCCTCAACTACCTCTACCGATGTAGTGGTTTGTCTACCTTCAGTAATTACAATATTCTTGTTTGTCATACATTAAGAATTACATTTGTATTTTGTTCTGTGAGATAATCGTCCTACAAATTTCTGAGAGTACCTGTAAACCCTGCAACTATCCATTTAGCTGCTTGGTTATCGGTAGCTTTTTTCCATTTATAGGTTGTGATGTTTATACCTATCTCTTGGAGTTTATTGTAGATTTGTCCATCAGCCTTTCCATCAATATTAAATTCTGTTGTACCTGTGCCATCTGCAACACTCTGGGGATGCATATTATTTTCCTCACACTAGATGTAAGGAAAAAGGGTGTAGGATAAATGTGTTTGGAGTGAGGAAGCCCCTATTTGAAGGAACAAACCTTATCTCCCCAAGTAATTTTAATTATTTTAAGCTGATCATTAATCCTTTGTAGGATTTCTAGAGAGTTTTTGAATTCACTAGCTGGTTTGGGAAAATCTTCTGGAGAGAATTTATGGATTTTAAAAATGGGGTGGGTATCTAAATTGAAACAGGATTTTGAAGAACTTGGTTTGTTACCAATCATGATGGTACCACTTTAATTATACTTTGAATCTTCAATCTGTTTAGAAACAATAAGAAGAACTTGATTAGTATATTTATTTTGTTCAAATACCTTTTTGATATCTTCAACTGTTACAATGGTTGTTCCTTTACTTTCAGAAGGCTTTTTTAAAGGAGTTTCCTTTATAACATCCGTTGTGTAAGGAATGTTTAATCCTTCAAAAGGAGGAGCACTACTTTTGACAACCTTGTCTTTTGTATGCCACCTGTTTACCAAAACCTGAAGCGATGAATTGGTTTCATCAATTTACCATGAACATTCAAACCACTTGAAGAATTCAATTTCTTTTTTTGAATCTCTTCATATCCTTAAAACTTTTGTTTTTCAAAAAGACTCTTTGTTCTCTTGTTTATGTATCAACATACATGCTTTCTGTAAAGCATGTTTGGAACTCATCCACCACTTATTGATCTTCTTCATATCAGGAGTAAAGTTATTAACTGATTAGATAACTCTTATAGAATCCGTTTTCTTATGAGAAGGGGTTTTAATTTCGCTTTAGTAAAACATCCTTCAAAAGAAGAATTATAATAAACCTTGGATATGGTTTTGGTTAAATCCACCCCATTGAATTTACCCTGTTCTGAAACCTCTATAGTGTCATAAAGGTCATCTTCTTCCTGAGTTTTTGAATTAGAAGGTCTAGCCATAGACATTCTTTGGCTTGAAGAGGCTTGTCTGAAAGAGTTGAATCTTAAAATCATAAGGTTAATAGATCCATCGGCAAATTGGACAACACATTCTACGGATGATCTAGAAGGTTGAATAGGAAGAGGTTTGGTAATAGATTAAAATTTCCATCTGTCATCGGAGAGAATCTCATAGCATTATAATATTATTGGAATAGAAGTAGTGTTATGCTCTTGGTTAGATTCCATAAACATAGAAGCACCTTTGGTACTAGAGTTAATAGCCTTTGCGGCAATAATTTTTTTCATTAGCTTGTCATATACTCCATAAATTACAGCTAAATCTCTTGTTCCTAATTTTCTATTCATGCGTTAAGCGTCAAAGTGTCAAGAACATTGCGGTCTTCTAATTCGATAGAGAAATTGGGATAACAATTAAAGTAAATTGGCCCCTTAACTAGATTAATTTCTATGATTCCTAATAGCTAATCATCAAAATTGAGAAGTCTAGCATCTCTAAGAAGTAAACTAACATGGATATTCAAACCTTTACAGAATAGAGGTTTAAGCTACTTGCACAATACCAATATGAAGGAATTTAAAATAATTCTTATATCTGTGTATGTCAGCAAAAATCAACAATTTAATAGTCTCGAAAGAGTGATTAATTCAACAAGTTGATTCACAAGTTTTTATATAAAAAGTTTTGAACAAATTAAAATTACAGAGGTTTTAGAACAGGGTAATTTCCGTGGGTGGATTTCACCCAAATCGTACCGAAGGTTTATTATGATTCTTCTTCTGTAGGAAGTCCTACTCCAAGCTAAATGAATTTAATAACTTTAATCCTGATATGAAGAAGATCAATAAGTGGTTCATGAGTTCCAAACATGCTTTAATGAAATTATGGTATGCTAGTACATGCACGAGAGAACAAAGAATCTGGTTCAAAAACAAATGGTTTAAGGATATGAAGATATTCAAAATAGAAATTGAATTCTTCAACTGGTTTGAATGTTGTGGATAAAATATAAAACCAATTCATCGCTTCAGGGTTTGTTTGGTAAACTTGTGGCATACAAAAATAAGGTTGTCGAAAGTATTACTCCTCCTCTTGAAGGATAAAACATTCCTTACAGATAGGATGTTTTAAAGGAAGCTCCTTTCAACAAGCCTTCTGAATGTAAAGGAACAACCATTATAACAGTTGAAGATATCAACTAGGTATTTGAACAAAATAATTATACTAATCAAATTCTTCATGTTGTTTCTAAACAAATAGAAGATTCAAACTATAATTAAAGTGGTACCAGTAAAATTGGTAACAAACCAAGTTATGCAAAATCTTGTTTCAGTTTAGATACCAACCCCATTTTTAAAATTCATAAATTCTCTCCAAAAGATTTTCCAATACCAGCTAGTGAATTCAACAACTCTCCTGAAATCCTATAAAGGATTAATGATCAGCTTAAATGAATTAAAATTACTCAGGGAGGTAAGGGGGGTGCTTTAAAAGAAAGACTTCCTTAATCAAAAAACTTTAATCCGAGACCCTCTTTTCCAGACATCGAGTTTGAGGAAAACAATATGCATCCCCTGAGTGTTGCAGATGGCACTGGTATAAAAGAATGGAATACTGATGGAATGGCTGATATCCAAATTTACAATAAACTCCAAGAGATGGGCATGATGTCACGACCCAAACCGGGTTGCGACTGGCACCCACACTTACCCTCCTATGTGAGCGAACCAACCAATCTAACCTTAACATTTGAATATAATATCAACAGAAAGTAATGCGGAAGACTTAAACTCATTAAATAAAGACCAATTCATTAACTTCTAAAATTCAACATCTATTATTCCCCAAAATCTTGAAGTCATCATCACAAGAACATCTACGATCAAACGACTAAACTAAGAGTATTCTAAAAGCTAAAAATATATAAGAAGCTAGTCCATGCCGGAAGTTCAAGGCATCAAGACTTGAAGAAGAAGATCCAGTCCAAGCTAGAAGCATTAGCTCACCCTGAATTTCCGATGTAGTAAGACTGGCTTGAATTACTATTGAGTTGAGGACGATGGCACGTTTGCTGCACTCCACAAATAAACAAGAAGAGAAAATAAAAGTAGGGGTCAGTACAAAACACGGGTACTGAGTAGATATCATCGGCCAACTCAAAATAGAAATCAATATATACCAAGTAACATCATAAAATAAACTATGATACTCAACATGTAGCAACAACAAATACTATATCATTAACAATTACCGTCAAGTTCACACATGAGGACTCAAGCCTCGATACCATACTCATTTAGGAATCATGTTCATTAGATTGAGTATATTAACATCTTTCAAGATTCATTATCTTTATTTCTCTTGTGTCGGCACATGACACTCCGCTCCCTCAATGTTCATTAATGCTCTTGTGTCGGTACGTGACACTCCGATCCCCTAAATCTATGTGTCAGTTCGTGACACCCGATCCCCTAAATCTATGTGTCAGTTCGTGACACCCGATCCCCTAAATCTACGTGTTGGTTCGTGACACCCGATCCCCTAATACTACGTGTCGGTTCGTGACACCCGATCCCCTAATACTACGTGTCGGTTCGTGACACCCGATCCCCTAAACCTATGTGTCGGTTCGTGGCACCCGATCCCCTAATACTACGTGTCGGTTTGTGACACCCGATCCCCTAATTCTACGTGTCGGTTCGTGACACCCGATCCCCTAATCTCCTTCCATCAATTCATCAAGCCTTCTTTCTTACCAAGGCATCATCAATCTCATTACTTTAGTTCATCAAGCCTTCTCCCTTACCAAGGCATCATCATTAAAAAGAGATTAGGTTTTTATCAAGATTTGGGATTCAATAACTTCATCATGCTTAATATAATCACAATTATATAATCACGTTCATGCATGCATACAATTAAGCACATAGCAGGGTTTACAATACTACCAATACATATCATTCTCTATTAAGAGTTTACTATGAAAGCATGAAAACCATAACCTACCTCCACCGAAGATTCGTGATCAAGCAAGTGATTTCCCAAGCTTTGTGTTTTTTCCTCTCGTTCGATCCTCTTTCTCGTTCGACTTTCTCTCTCTTTCTCTTGTTCTGTCTGTTTTCTTTATTCAAACCCTCTTTCTTTTACCCTAATTAGTATATAATTAAGAATAAAAGATGACAATAATAACCCACTAATTAACTTAAGGTTACCTCTTTTAACCCCCAAGTAATTAGACTTATTAACATTAACCCACAAATCTTATAATTAAAGTAGGAATAGTCAAAAACGTCCCTTAAAACGTATAATGAAATCCGACCCGGACTGGGAATGTGCAACCTGTGACGGGCCGTCGTGCCTACGACGGTCCGTCCTGCAGGTCGTTGCAAAGTTCAGAGACCCAAATTTCCACCAAGGGTTTGTGACGGTCCGTCACACCTGTGACGGTCCGTCTTGCCATTTCATTACGAAGTTCAGAGAGTCGATTTTCAGTACCCAATTTCAGATTTTCTAAGTGTTTTGAAACGAGACCCTTCGACGGTCCGTCGTGCCCATGACGTTCCGTCGTGGGGTCTGTCGCTTCTGCCAGTTTTTCCAGAAATAAAATCTGCTGCTCAAAACGACTAAACAGGTTGTTACACATGAACATCACAACCTATAAATGGAAAAATGCTACCGATAAAAAAGCAGCTAACATGATAGTTTTAGTGTTTGCAGGTACTCTCTGAAATTGGTGGGACAATTATCTCTTAGAACAAAAAAGAAATGAAATTCTTAATGCTATGGCAAACAAAAATATTATGAAGACTGAAGGTTGACACACCACTTTGTCGGTAGAGGTATTTGAGGACACGACTACGACTCTACTTTATGGCATTGCTAAACATTTCGTGGGAGAACCATGACTATTTTAAGAGAAAAGATTAGAGATTCTAAATAATCTTTACTTCAAAAAATTGACAAATTTCAGGTGGTATAAAGAAATGTATTACAAAGGTCATGCTAAGAGAGAAGTATAATAATGATTATTGGAAAGAGCGATTCCTTAGTGGATTACCTCCTCATTTTGGAGAAAAGTTTCGATCCAAAATTAGAGATTGATGTGAAGGTAAAATTCCTTATTATGAAATGACCTATGGAGATCTTACCAGCTTAATTCATTTTGTAGCAATGGAGCTATGTACTGATCTGAAGCTAAAGGAACAAAAATTCTGAAGTTATGAACATGGAAGCTTTTGTCAAGACTTTGGATTCCCAAGTCTAAAACCCCCTTCAGCAAAAAAGGTTTTGAAGAAAAATCAATAAAAAAAATCATCACCTATAAAATTATCCTAAAAAAGGAAAGGATATTTTAAAGGAAAGAAACGCTCTCACAGCACATATAACGAAGACAAGTGTTGGACATGTGGAATGTATGGACACAAGTCTCCTTTTGTCCAAAAAACAAATGAAAAAAGAAGAAAATCAATATTCTTGAAGTTGATGAAGAAACTAAAACAAAAGAAAAAAAAGAAAATCAGTATTCTTGAAGTTGACGAAGAAACTAAAAAAAGTTTCAGTCTATATTAAACGAAGAAGAATCAAATTCAGATTCCTCTTCAAAAGAAGAAACTGAGGATGAAGAATTCCATCATGTTGCTCAAGATTTAGAAGATAGTTGAGAAGAATGCAATTGTGAAGGATCATTTTGTCATTGTGATAGACAATATATCAGCGTACTCTTAGAAGATTCTGCAGAAATCTTATGTGCAACTATTGAGCATATAAAAGATAATGATGCTAGAAGAAGCTATTTTTGGGTCTTAAAAAACTTATCACTAAAAAAATGATAAAAAAGTTACAAGGAATATAACTCCATTCAGCATGAAGAAAATCACGCAAAGATGTACAGATATGAAGGAAGAATCTTCTATTTAATGAACTTCAAGCAGAAGTCAACTTTCTCAAGGAAGAAGTTAAACAAGTTAAGTGATGACTCATCACGATTGAAATTGATGCTTTAGCACAACAATTCAATAAAGAAGATAAAGTTTCACTTAAAGGAAAAGAATCAGTTCATTCTGATAATGAACATAGAAATTCCGAAGACCCTCAGTCTTCTCCTTCATCACCTAGAGATGAAACTGATACAGAAAATACGGATTCATTTATTAGTATGATTACAAAAGTGATACCTCTAAGTTCTCACATTATGATTAAACTAGTTGTTAATTCTAATTTGTACTTAACAAAATAGCTCCGTTAGACAGTGGTGTAGATAGAAATTGCATTGCTGAAGATTTAATTCCAATTAAGGACCATTAGAAGGGAACTACTAAGCTATACAGCGCGATTGGTGAGCGTATCTTTATAAATTATAAACTTTCGAATGCTCATATCTGCAATGAGGACATTTGCCTTACTAATGATTTTGTCATAGCAAAAAATATTTATGAAGAAATTATTTTGGGTATACCTTTCAACACTCAGATAAAAGTTTATATTTATGATTTTGATTCAATAAAAATAAATAATTTATGAAAAGAAATTTCGTTTCTTTTTATCAATACACGTTCTCCTGAAGAAAGTAAAATTTTCATAAACAAACTGCATTTAAAATCAATCAGATTTGTTTTCTCAAAGAAGATATTAAAATGAAAAAAATTGAACAATTTAAAAAACCCCGGGAATTGTTGCTAAAATTACTAATATTCAAAAGAAATTTGAAAGTGAAATTTGCTCAAAATTTCCTAACACATTTTGGGATCGAAAGACCCACATTATAGATTTTTTCATACATTGATGGATTTGATGAAAAGGCCATTTCTATGAAAGATAGGCCTATTCAGATGAACCATGAATCAATGGAAATCTTCAAGGAAGAAACAAAAACCCGTTTGAATAATAAAATTATTCATCCTTCAAAATTACGTTGGAGTTCTTTAGCTTTTATGTTAACAATGTTGCTGAACAAGAACCAGGTACTCCAAGACTTGTAATTAATTGCAACCCTTTAAATTGAGTTTTAAAATTGAATCGCTTTCCAATTCCTTACAAAAGGGATCTTTTAAAGAGAACTTTTATAGCAAATGTTTACAACAAATTTGATTTAAAATAAGTTTTCTAGCAAATTCAAATTGCTGAAAAGGATAAATATAAAACTTCTTTAATGTCCCGTTTGGACAATATGAATGGAATGCCATGCCTTTTGGGCTTAAGAATTCCCCATATGAATTTCAAAATATAATGAATTCAATTTTTAATCATATAGCATTATTTCAATTGTCTACTTTGATAATGTGCTAATCTTCTCCGAAGACATAGATTCTAATTTCAAACATTTAAAGATTTTCTTTAATATTATTAAGAACAATGGTTTGGTCATTAGTGCTAAAAATATTAAATTATTTCAAATAAAAATCAGATTTTTAGAACATGATCTTTATCAAGGTACCTATAATCCAATTTGAAGAACAATTGAGTTTTCAAATAAGTTTCCAAATGTCATTTTGGATAAAACTAAGCTGCAGAGATCTGTAGGAAGTCTCAATTATGTTGCTGACTTTATTCACAAAGATAGACATATTTGCAAACCTCTTTTTGACAGGTTAAAAAAAGAACCTGTCTTCTTGGAGTGACAATCACACCAATGCAGTTATCTTACTCAAGACTATGGTTAAGCATCTCCCTTGTCTTGGCATCTCTAATCTATAATTTTTTATGATAGTTGAGGCTTATACATCTGACATTGGATATGGTAGTATTCATAAACAAAGAAAAAACCCCAATTCTTTAGATCAATTGGTTAGCTATACCTCAGGAATTTGGAATTTTGCTTAGAAAAATTATAGCACGATTACGAAAGAAATTCTTGTTATTATTATTTCCATTACTAAGTTTCAATATGATTTAATCAATAAAGAATTCTTGCTTAAAGTAGATTGTAAAACTTATAAAGAAATCCTCCTAAAGGATGTTAAGAATGTTGTTTCTAAATAAATTTTTGCCAGATGGCAAGCCTTATTAGCGAGCTTCGCTTTCCAAATCGAATTTATTAAAGGTGAAAATAATTCTTTACAAGACTTTCTAACTATTGAATTCTTGCTGGGTAAACATGAGCAGACCACAGATTAGGCCCATAGCGGGTAAAAAACCAGCGAGGCCCAATATAAGTGGCCCAATAAGAGCATCACGACCATTTCAAATAAGGTATGAAATAAATCATACAAGGCCTTACTTAAGCAAGTATTCGGCTTTAGCCCAACGGTCTCCAATCGTTCCTCCTAAATTTCCTCATAATAGTTCATCAAAATTGTTGATCTTGAAGAAGCCTTTTCTAAAGGAAAGAGATCCCAAATCATCTTCATCACCAAGCGGAGAACTTAGATTTTCTCAAAAGCAATCAAGTGACTGTTAATGTTTTGCAGAATCAGTCTCTCCAATTAGTGTCAAAACTACTCACAAAGAGAAAGAGAAATTTGCAATGGTTTCTCATTAGGTTTTTCCTATCCATGATTTAGACAATAAATATGAAGGGTATTAGATAAAAAAATCTACTAAAACCAATTTATACAAACAAGAATTATATAGAAACAGATAATTCGTTGAAAACCAGAAGATAATTTCAATTTATCCTTTTCTATCTAGGATCAATTGAGATTGGACATTAGTTAGCAGACAAATCTGACCCAGATAGCGTTGCTTACTCTAAGTTCACAAATAAAAATATTTTTTCTCCTTTCAATTGGCCTGTAAACCATTTCGAAACTTCTATTAATCTCTCTATGAGATTTAACCCACAAAACTATATTTGGTATGACTATAAGATTGCCTAGATAAAGTCCACGTATCTTAGATTTACAACCCACACATGGTTTATGATATATTGTGCAGAAGTTACAGCTTCTACTATCTTAAGATGGTTCTACGAATGGTGGAGCTGCTTTGGTGGAAAATAAAAAGTAATGTATCGACTATTTTCTGATAAATATACTCAGTTTAAGATCTACGAAGGCATATAAACACGACAATAGAATATAAAGCTTTGTATGTTTTTCATTAAAAATGTTTATCTTATATTATCAGTTTGACGTTTGTTATTGCAGATTTTGACAGGATTAAGTTTCTTTCTTAAGATTTCCATTCAAAGGTTGGTCTCCAGCCAAAAAGATACACCTCCATCTTCAAGTAAGAAGACATTATCAAAAGTTTCACCCTCAAAGAGTGAATTGAAGAAGAGACTTGAAAAATCTCTATTTGAGTTAGATGATAATTCAGATGAAGTTGCAATTAATGTACTTCTTGAAGAAGCATCCTCTCAAAGCGATGACAACGGTTATATTATAAATCCAAAGGATTTAGAAATTTCATATTTAAATCCATTTGATTAAATTCTAATTGAGGTATTATGACCGGACTAATTAGTCTTTCTAATAGAGATCTAAACGATCAAAATTATTAAGAAAGAAACAAAGGAGTCTCAAAGAGATGGAATCTTTGTTAAGATAATTAAAATGGAATAAAGAATTTCATCATCAAAAATCAGAGGACCCAGTCAACACCTACAAAGCATGGCCAAGTAGGAGCTTATCATCAACAATAGGCAATAAAGGTTCTAGACAAGGACTTTACTAAAGATAAATTAGAAAGGAAAAGATGCCTTCTCACAAGAAAAAGTAGTGGAGGAAAATAAAGAAGTTATCTTTCTTTATAAAAAGCAAAAGCAGTGGAGCAAAACGAAGAGCCAATAAGAAAATAAGCTTTACGATTTTCCTTACCCTCTTTCGATTATATAAGGCGATGTAATAAATTATTGAAAGCATCAGAAAATTCACGAACATAAATTTTTCTTGAATCCTCTATCTATTTCTCTTGCTGTAAAATGTTTGAAGATCAACAAAGAAGTTTTCCTATTTTGTAAGTCTTTGATTATCTCTGCACTTTTTACTATTTCCGCAATTTCGATGCAAACTTTGTAATAATTGTCTACTTGTTGTGATGAAGAGCATGGTATGAGTCCTAATGGAATTATGCGATGTGGTCATGTACTTATATTAACTAGATTGGTCTTAATGACTACATGATCAAGGTTGTATACAGGAATGAAATTTTCCTCACATACTATATTGATGTATGAATTGGATCTTAAGGCTTGTAGTCTTATGATAGGTTTACTAAGTGTTATGTTGTTATGGGTCTTTACATATACATTGCACTAGTAGGTATAGAGTAGTATTTTCACTAAGGGCTTACATTGTATTAATGTGAAATGAAGTATGAATATGTGCAAGTTGATGTAGCTTCCTTTAATATGGTTATACTATTGACTTAAATGTAACTTTGATGTATTAAACTTCTATGATGGTATGTGTGGACTGTGTAAGTTCTAGGTTTTATTTTCCTTGTGGCCTTCAGGTGATTCATTGCACCAAGTATTAATAGAGCATAACATGGGAAGTTATGAAGTTAAAGTAAACATGTTAACTATTAAAAAAGAATATGCTTACCGTAAACGGAAAGTTGGTTACTGTAATGTGACCTTAAATATGGCTTAAATTTTATGTGTCATTTTATATGATATTTGTCCTTTAAATATTTATATATGAAGTATGTGCATGATGCAAATGCTATTACATAAAGGTCTTATGAAAATTTACTCAAAAGACATGAAGTATGATTTCAAGAAAATGTCCATTTTAATGCATGTTTTTGGATGGATTCCATACTTAGTGTATTCTTGTACTAACTCCATTCTTCTATACTCTTTACACAAAGTGTAGGTTAAGGATGCCAAAATGATGTTCTCTTTAAATGAGCTTAATATGTGATCCACAAGCTCAAGGAAAGGAATCCTTAAGACCAAGGATGTCCTAACGTCTAGTTTACTATAGAGTTATGAATAAGTCTACTTATGTATTATGTTGTACGAGTCGTGTCCCTAAAGTACTCTTATGATATTGAGTCTAGGATGGCAAAAAGAGACTACAATCTTTAACTAAGTATGATGATATTCTGTAAATATGATGTAATATTTCTCGCATATGATGCGCTGAGAAGTTTTATATTTTCCTCTAAATTTACATATAATAATGCGATGAATGATAACTATGGGCTTTTATAAGTTCTACGAGAAGTCAGGTACGCCATGTTACTTCTATGGAGAGCTCCACGGATGTGATGAAATTTCACGGTTAACGTCAATGTGAATGATGATGTGAAAGTCAATGTTAACGTGAATGTCAACGTAAACATCAACATCAACATGAACGTTACGTTAACGTGAACATCATTGTGAATATTAATATCAACGTCAATGTGAACATCAACGTAAACTTAAATGTTAACATTGACACAAACATCAACAAAAATGTAAACATCTATATAAATATAAACGTCAACAATAACATCAACATCAACATCAATGACAACGTCAACATCGATGTCAACAGCGTAGTCAATTTAACATTAATGTTGTCATCAACATTAATGTCATCATCAACCTAAACATCAATATGAACATCAACATCAATATTAACATCATCGTGAATATCAACGATAATGTAAAATTTAATGTAAACGTAAACGTCAATGTTTATGTCGACATCACGTAAATGTTAACGTGATCATCAATGTCAAGGTAAATATTGATGAAAACTTCAATGTAAACATAGACGTTAACGTCAATGTGATATCAGCCTCAACAAAAATGAAAATGTAAATGTGAACGTCAATGTCAATGTTAATGTAAACATCAATGTAAATATAAATGTAAATGTCAGCATCATTATGAACATAAATATAAAAATTAATGTCAACGTCAATGTCAATGTTAATGTCAATGATAACATCAACGTGAACATCAATATTAAAGTTAATGTCAACATCAACATAATACTCAACATCTATATCAACGTCAACGTGAACATCAACGTCAATATGAATGCCAACTTTAACGTCAACGTCAACGTCAATGTCCACTTCGACATGAACATCAAAGTGCACGTTAATCTCAATATTAATATCAACGTAGACGTAAATGTCAGCATGAACGTAAATGTTAATGTCAATGTGAACATTACCCTAAACATCGATGTGAACATCAATGGAAACATAAATGTGAACATGAATGCCAACATGAATGTTAACGTGAATGTCAACATAAACATCAAAGTCAACGTGAACATCAATATGATTATCAACACAAACATTAACTTCAATGTAAACGTTAACTTTAACGTGAACATGAACGTGAATGTTAATGTGAACGTCAACTTAAATGTAAATGTCAATGTCAACGTTAACACCAACATAAACGTATACATCAACATCAACATAAACGTCAATGTTAACTCCAACATCAATGTCAATATTAACATCGACGTCAACATCAAAGTCAATTAAATGTCAACATAAAAATCAAAGTGAACATCATGATCAACGTAAACATCAATATGAACATCAATGCGAGCATGAAAAAAATGTGAATGTCAATGTAAACATAAACATCAATGTCAATATCAACATAAACGTTAATGTGAACATGTTCGTCAACATCAATGTAAAATGAAAGAAAACTTCAATGTAAACTTGGACAGGAACACTAACTTGAACGTGAATATCAATGGAATATAGACATCAACATAAATGTAAATGTTAGTGTGAACTTCCATGTGAATATTAATGTAAATGAGAATGTAAATATAAATAAAAATGTAAATGTAAACAAAAATGTGAATATCCACATCAACGTGAATAAGAATATTAACATGAATGTAAAAATCAATATTGATGTTAACGTCAATGTGCCCATCACGTGAACATCACGTCAATGTTAATGTGAACGTCAACGTGAACCTTAACATCTACATCAAGATTAATGTGATCGTGTATGCGAACGTCATCGTCATCATTAATGTCAACATCAATATCAACATCTACTTGATTGTTAACGTAAATGTGAACGTAAACTTCAACGTCACCGTAAACATAAAATATGAAAGTCAACGTCAATATCACTATCAATGTCAGCATGAATGTCAACGTCAATATCAATGTTAACGTTAACATCAACCTCAACATAAACATTAAACATCAATGTCAATGTAAACATTATTATGAACGTCAACGTAAAGATAAACATATGTGTGAACGTCAAAGTTAACGTAAACATCAACGTGAACATCTTGTCAACGTTAAGGTTAATGTCAACATAAATGCAAGAGTCAACGTCAATTTAAAGATCAAAATAAATATAAAAGTTAATATCAACATTAATGTCAACGTCAACATTAATGTCACTATCAATGTAAACGTCAACTTAACGGTGAATGTTAACATAAATGTAAACCATAGCATGAACATGTATGTCAACTTTAACATCAACGTGAATGTTAATGTGAGCGTCAATGTAAACGTTAAAGTCAATGTGAACTTCAACATGAACATCAACGTCAATGTGAATGTCAACATCAATGTGAACCTCAACGTCAATGTCTAGTGAGCGTGAGCTTAAATATAATGTGAACGTGAATGTCAACATCGATGTGAACATGAATGTCAACATCAACATAAGTGTGAAGGTCACATGTACACTAACGTCAACATATAAATCAACGTCAAAGTGATCATCAAAGTAAATGTAAACGTCAACATCAAAACAAATGTAAAAGTCAATGTCAACTTTAAAGTTAAAGTCAATGTCAGCATCAATGTAAACGTCAATATATTCATGCACGTCAATTTTAATATTAATGTAAATGTCAACTTGTTTGTATATTGAATCCTTATTGTCAAAATCTTTGTAAACGTCAATGTAAAAATGAATGTCAATGTGAACATCAACATCAACGTGTACGTGAACGGGAACATGAACGTAAATATGAATGTCAATGTGAATATCAATGTGAATATTAAAGTCAACATAAATAAAAATGTAAACGTAAATGTCAACGTTAAAGTGAACGTCAACATCAATGTAAAGGTAAATATGAATGTCAACGTACATAAACATCAACATGAATGTCAACGTAAATATCAACATCAACGCAAACGTAAATGTAAGTGTGAATGTTAACGTAAACATTAACATTAATGTGAAAGTCAATTCTGAACGTCAACATAAACCTTAATGTTGGTGTTAACGTTAACATCAACATAAGCGTGAACTCATATATGAACTTCAATGGGAACATAAATGTGAACGTCAACTTGAAAGTTAGCATGAACGTCAAAGTTAATGTTAATGTCAATGTCAATGTAATGTGAAGTCAACATCAATATAATGTGAATGTCAACGTCAACATCAACGTAAAGGTCCATGTAAACATCAACATTAATTTTAACATCAACATCAACATCAAAGACAAAGTCAATGTCAACTTCAATGTCAACGTCAATGTCAACGTCAACATCAACGTCAATGTTAACCTCAACATGAATGTCAACATGGACATTAACATGAACGTCAACATGAAAGTCAACATAAACTTTTACAAGAACATCAATGTCAACGTTAACTTGAATGTAAACGTTAATGTGAATGTGAATGTAAAGGCCAACGTCATTGTAAATGTTAGCACAAATATGCACGTCAACATAAATATAAACATTCGTGTTAATGTGAATGCCAACGTCAACGGTAATGTAAATGTCAATGTAAACATCAATGTGAACATCAATATAAACATTAATATGAACGTGAATCTCAACATTAATGTCAATGTAAATTTGAATTTCAGCGGTAATTTCAATTTAAATGTCAATGTGAACATCAACTTCAATGCCAATATAATCGTAAACATCAACATGAACATAAATATGAATGGCAATATAAACAGCAACTTGAAAATCAATGTAATATTCAATGTAAACAATAATGTCCAAGTCAATGTGAATGTTAACGTCAGTGTAAACGTGAACAAAAACGTCTATTTCAACATGAACGTGAATGTCAACATGAGCATAAATATCAATATTTTGATAAATGCGAGCATCATCATCAACGTGAATGTAAAAGTCAATGTAAACATGAACGTCAATGTGAACATCAACGTCATCGTGAACGTCAATGTAAATGAAAATCTGAATGTGAACGTCAATGTCAACATAAATGTGAATGTCAATGTGAACATTAACGTGAACGTTAACATAAACATGAATATTAACATCAATGTGAATGTGAACGTCAACGTCAATGTCAACATCAACATAAACTTAAATGCCAGTCTGAACATTAATGTAAATATCAGCGTGAATGCCAATGTAAACGTCAACATCAATATCAATGCCTATCGTCCATTTAGACGTCTTTGTGTTGGTAAACACAAACGTGGTCATCAAAATCAATGTAAACGTGAATGTAAAATTGAACATCAATGTCAACATAAACGTGAATGTAAAATTGAAAATCAATGTAATATTCATATTCAACTTTAATATGAATATCAACATCAATGTTAATGCAAATTTGAATGTCAACATACACGTAAATATCAGCGTAAAAGTCAATGCAAACATTAGCATCAACGCCAACGTAAATGTTAGTATAAATGTCAATGCGAACGTGAACATCAATGTGAATGTCAACATTATCGTCAATGTGAACGTCAATATAAACCACATATATTCACATGTCATAAGCACATCATAAATATCAACTTCACATAAAAACCATCACCTAACACAACTCCTAAGTCAAACTAGTGCAATGTGTTGGTATCATCAGGTGTACCTAAGAAGTCAACTTAGACTAGGCATAACATATTTAAAAAGTCAAAAGTCATAACACTTTGATTTATAACAAAACATAAAGCCACATACTTCATAGCATCATATAAGGACTCTTTTCTTTACAACAACCTTTGTCATAAATCATTTAGTTCATATCATAGGTAAACCACCCTCATAGGCCTTTCACAAGCTTACGTGTGCAATGTAAACATAGAGTCCCGTACCTTCACATGTACTAAGTAAAATCACATAGAAGCCATCAGTGAAGTTCACATTCATGTTCACAATTCATATCCTTACATAGCAAAGTCACTTAACATGAATTCAAACAATTCATAAATAATATAAGTCTTTACTTCATTAGAGACTCCAATCCTATCCATTCTTGAAGTCATATACTAAAATGCATAGATATGGTCCATAGTCCTACATATGCTAAGTAAACTCCTAAAGGAATTTAGACTAGAAATCATATTCTTATCTAGGTTTATTTATTAACCTTCGGGAGACATATCCATAAGCGATATAGACCATGTGAGCTACATGGAATCCGATGTTATACTCCCACACCGAAAAGGGAGAGTTAATAGTTTCCTAAGGTGAAACTAATCATACATAGCTATATAAGTTGTATACACAAGTTATAACCTATGATGTAACATAGTTATGGAACATGGAGATTTCTTCTAGAAACCTTGACTTACTAGCGTGGAGGTTTCCATCTCATGAGACAACATCAATGTTAGGAACCTGAACTTGCTAAACGCAAAGGTTCCCATGTTGGATGTAGGACTTACTAACGTGAAGCTCCCACTCTCATTTGTCAATTTCACTCGGTGATAGGTTCTTTCTCTCTTTTAAACATATATAAGCCTTTAGGGCATTAATTCATAAAAAAGGCTTTGGATCTTTCTCCTTAATACATCATATAGCTCAAAGGATTCTAAGAAGAGAATGCCCTTTCATCATAGATTCTAATTCATCAGAAAATGCCCTTGCACATAATCATGCATCATGTGCGTATGCATATAATGTTAGATCTACCTTCACATAAACATCTCTATTAACATATACTCATAACTTTATCAATCCTATACTTACATGCATAAAAATAGGAAATGATGAATAGGAGAACTAGTCTTTCCTTAGTCGTCACAAAATCTACCCTACTCATAGACATGCATGAAGTATTGTGAATGTTTCTAAGCGTCAAAAGAAGTCCAAAGCTTGTGACAATACCTTATATAGTTAGTGTGTAGTATAAAGGTTCCAAACATCCGGTAAAGGCAACACAAGGACCACCCGAAGGGTCCTTGGGAGGAACCCAACATTAGTAGGCAGGATGCAAAAGTAGCCTGCGCGAACAAGAAAGCGAGGTGAGGCTGATACGCACATCACTGTCTCAACCGAAAAATTCAGAAAAATAACGGAAATTGGCCCCTCGATGCGCAGCCATATCTCAGATTAATTAATGTTGTATTTATGGTAATTTAACTTCATAAAAAAATATCTTTATAAGTGAAGGGTCTCTTAGGTATTCCATAGGAAGACTATATATGGTAACTAGGTAACTATTAGACTACTTTTTACACGTCACCAAAAAAGATTCAAATGCAATTACGTATCTCTCACGAAACACTCTATTTTCGGAACTCCATTGAAGAACAAGAAGATCTTATCAATACAAAGACTTCAAGGTTTCTAATAAAGTTTCATGGATTATTCATCTATAAGGTATGGGTTTTTCACACTTGGGATTCCTTTACCGATGAGGTCCTTCAGAAGTTTGTTTTCAAGAAATCAAATTGTAGGGTTTTTACTCTACAAAACGAGTTTTCTTCCTAACTATAGATTTATGACATCTAGTGAAAAAAAAGATTTTATATGGTTTATTTCATGAAAATTTTTGAGAATTTGATAATTAATGTTTGAATTTCGTGTGATGCATCATCTTTCTCAACTTTATGGTTTCAAATGGGATGTTTCTACTACTTGATTACATGTAAAGGTTAGGCCTTGAAAAAATACCTGAAATAAATATTTAATGACCCTTTCCCTAATTCTACCTTAGGAATTTATCTTGTATATCAATATATGAGTTGGTATTAACTATGTTGTAGAGTAATTCAGTATGTTATTGTTATGATTATTGAAAATGGAACGTAAGTAGTTGAATAAGGTACTTGGAAGCATGAGGTAAGTCTTCTAATGTTGTGATTTCTCTATGATATTTACATTAGACTACGAATGATTATAATATGCTAATGATTTATTCTTGATGTTGCTATCAACATATTTTGGGCTGTGAACATGATAAATGTGAGAACATTATAAGAATACGAAAATGAAAGTTTACGACCTCCTCTTGTATGCTTTACGCAAGGTGATTATGTTATATTAAGCTCACATACAAACGGTTATGATGAAAGGAAATTCTCATCTGATCCTAAATAGTTCATGATCATGTTTATAGAAGGAGTTAATCTCCTATTACCTATGATAAGTTTATGGTATAAGACAACTTAAAGGTTAATCAATAAAGGTTTAGAGCCACTTGTGTGATGCATAGGTTAAGTCCCATACCCCCACTTACACTAAGCAACTAACCCTAGTTTATCCTATTTAGGGTCCTTACTTAATTCCACCGTTCAATTTACTTTACGGAAACTATTGCCTTAAGTTACACTAAGACCATATGTGCTAAGCAATGAATTTGGTGTTGTAGATCCTTATATTAATGGAAGGTTCTCCTACATATCCAAGGTATAAGATTAACACATGCTAGAATACTAGTTGATTCACTTTCTAGATCCTATGTGGCAAGCATAGTTATGGAACTTGGAGGCATATATGTGAAAATAATCTTTATGAAAAATGGGACATTATGACTAATCTCTTTTGAAAACCCTCTCTATTCATATTAAGGCGTTGTAGTTATCCACCACATAACGATTATGGTGAGCTACACTCCTACAATGGGAAGGGACATCCCTCACTTCATTTCATGTAGGAGATAAGCTAAGTTTGGTTTATTGAAAAGTCTTTTATTAACTTTACCTTATAAAATTATGCTTAGGAGAGTCATCCCGTTATATGCTTAGGTCATAGGTAATAGATGAGAATTAATCAATCTATATCATGTGAGAAACACTTTTACATGGACCTAGAATATGTAAGCACCTATCTAGTTCAGGATACAGTTGAACACGCCTTTCAAGCCTCCTCTATTGCTTAGATCTTCATACATGTGTGTATACTTATCTGTGAGCAAACCTTTCACATAACACTTTAAAGACACATATGTTCATACCTCATTTTATTCATGCATAACGGTACAAGCGTAACTATATGAGCCATTTTTTCATATGAACATATTTAGCCACTAAGTATAATCATACATCATCATACCACATACTCCACATATAGCATATAAAACATATTCATAACATCTTCATACATTCATTTTCATGTACATAGAACCTAAATATAGGAACTATCCTTTCAAGGTACAGATGTGCAATGGATATAAAGGGTACCATACCCATGCCCATACTAGTAAACCTAACAATTCATCACAGTTAATCAATACCTATTATAATTCACATACATTTATTTTACATGCATAGTAGAAGATATTCAATAAATATGAGAATTACCTTTTATTAGACACTATGACTTTTTACTACATTGCAAGAATGAATAATGATTGAGTGTGTCTGTACATTAATTAACATGATCAAGATATGTATATCAACCAACACATTGAGGAAGTTATCCTCTTAGGACTATATTACCCTTTCAGGCCTATACCATACATCACAATTTAGCATAGGAGACAAGGAAATCTTCACATTACATTCAGGACTCCTAACCTTAGGTGTTCACACACTCATATAGGGTACATGGTAAAGGGACTATTAACCCTTTATACTCATCGAAGGAAGAACCTAATGAAGCCCCAAAATATTCATACAGTTGCATATGCAATAGCCATACAACCTAGATTAGACTAAAATAGAAAAGTAGGCATATGATCCACATAGTGTGGTCATGAAAACCACACACTCATGTATTCATCAACACATATATAATGACAATAAAGTAAACACCTTCACCATAAGTGGACCATACCACACATTACCATACAAAGGTTCATTGACAATACTATAGATAATTAGCTAAGTAGAAGACAGAGCAATTCTTACCAATCTTTTAGCCTTTGGTCGTCCTCGCCATCACTACTCTTTCACCAACAATTAATGTATAAGGTAGTAGCTATAGTATATTAAACATATATGAAGTCATGCATAAGCTACTACAAGAGCTTGCAAGAAGGTAGAAGAACAAAGAAACTAGAAGGTCATAGAGCATTAACTAATTTCAGTTGCATGGATCATAAATCAGATTTGATCAAAACTATAAATCTATGACAACAGCTAAATATTCCCTTATCATAACAAAATCATTCTTAAATCCCTAAAAGATCAACATACCAATGTACATACTAAACTATTCATTCAATAGAGAGCAGAGGAAATAGGTGTCACGACCCGCAAATACACCCTAGAAGTTAGGGAATCCTTGTGTCATCACACGACAAACGAGATTTCAAGTGGATTCATCTAAGCCTCTCTTATCATTCATTGCATAAGAATCATACTAAAATAGGTAAGAATTTAAAATTTTCTTCACATACAAATAACTCTTTCATAAACATTAAACAAGTGGAAGAGTTTTATTTAAAACATTAAATCTTTATAACATCTACGTGACATATCTAAACTTTGCAGTATACAACACTTGGGACTAATCTCATTCAAGAAACTAAAACGAACTCTATGACATCAGGGACATGTGGATATTGTCCTCGAATCGATGAGGACTCACTAATACTTTGTCTTCAAGCCTTACATACCTATCTATCCTCCATGGAACATCAAGACTTCTAATTCGCTTAACTTTAATCGAAAAAGGAAAAGAAGGGGTTAGCACATTAGATGTACTAAGTATGGAAGCCATTCAAAAACAACGAAAAAGGATGATTTTGTAAATAATACGATTTTCATGAATTTTGATTTAATCATACTATAATCATAAGGACAACATTTATCAACTAAAAAACCACATATAAATCATATAAGAAAAATGTCACATTTTAGGAGCACTTTCCAGAGAACTCGCTTCAGTGTACAGTGAACTAAATTCACTATTACAGTGAAGTTCTTCCACTTTACTTTACACATCTTCTAGCATTATATTTTCGCACTTAAATCTATCCTCAGACAAATTTAATTCACACAAAGAGAGACCTCCCATGCAACCTCTCTAGGAATGCCTAAATGATCCTAAAGACTACTTATGATGAGTCACATAAACACTTACGAGACACCAACATAAGAACATGAGAGTCTCCTACCAAAGGTACTTCAAAGTGTAACTTGAGTGAGTTGTAAAGCAACCGCTCATACGATACCTTACACACGAAATTAAGGGATCCTATAGACTACCTAATATAGAATCATGCATACTTAATA
Organism: Solanum lycopersicum; assembly: GCF_036512215.1. NCBI lineage: Eukaryota > Viridiplantae > Streptophyta > Magnoliopsida > Solanales > Solanaceae > Solanum > Solanum lycopersicum. Next base: position 23,228,127 of record NC_090802.1, read on the forward strand.
CATCAACATAAAGATGATATGACATTTCCTTATCAAAGGCTATTAAAAGACTTACTTAACTAGATCAAGAAGATACCATCCATGATTGACCTCTTCAAGACTACTTAAATAATCCTTAATACTTCCTAAGTTTGTATCATGTCGACATAAACAGTCATATTCCCTAACTAGAGTCATGCTTAAAGCTTATTTGGGTAAGATAACAAGTGACCATTCCTATGCCCCCTTCATGCCATTACAAGACAACCCTTAATTACTCTAGATAAGTAATCATTCATTCAACATACATTCTTAACTTAAATAATTACTTTGATTAGTTCATTTAAGACTCATTCATCACATAAATGACATTAAGTAATGGTCTTAGACAAGATCTAGGGACTCTAACTAACCGCTTGAAAGCCTATTATGCAATGCCTAGATAGCGTCCCATATAACAACCTAAACTTCATAGAACTTATCTAATGCTAGTAAGTATCCCACGAGATGAGAATAGGCAATAACCGACATAGACCATGATAGTTGAACTTGAATCTGGAGTTCTATCCTACTACAATGAGGGTGTTCTACTTGCCAAGGGTAAAATACATATCCATTGTATGCACATGGTTAATGAATATGAAGGGCTTTTATGCACTCTTGTCTAATTCTAAAGTAGAGCTACATTTTACTCTAGTCTCATTCTCAAGTAGCGCTACTTCCCATAACATAATCACTTGGTGCTAGCCTTGGTTCTCATAGAGTAATTGAAATTAAAGGATCACATGAAGTGGGTTCCTTATCTAGTTCATAACCCAATAACATTCAACCTACCAAAGAGGTAGGGCTACCCTTAAATGGACACTAACATAGCTTATTATGACTTTCCTATGGATTATATGATGTCATTCCATCCAATCAACCCTATGTACATCATCCCTTTAAATGAAGGATACCATTACTACTCTAAATTTTAACATTCATCACATAACTTTTCCAAGTACATGTCCTTCTTAACATCCTCTAAGGTAAAAATATATCATTCATTCATCATAACAAAGGCATACTAATTCTACCTAGTCAAGACATCTCAAATTCATATGTCATTCGTACATGTATCAAGTAAGGTACGCAAGTCTACCAAACAAGACACAACATTCTTTCACCTTATCACATATAGCATATAATTCTTTAAAGAACTTAGAAACGACCCTTATCATCATTATGTCATCCTATACAGTATCATATAATCATCATTATAACCATCACAACTCTTATAGTCAAGTAGGAACAATCATGTATCAACATCTAAGACTACACATATAAGAAAAAAGTCATTGTCAACAAGATCTCCAAACATACATAGAAGCACACATACTTTCACATTAATTCACATGTAGATAGATATGCTCATACTTCACATAATCAACTGCACAAATCATCATAATAATTAAAGTAGTGTTGACAAGGACATGATCATCATATTGAATAATGTAACACCGACAAGGCCACATTAATCCACATAGCACTGCCACTGTAATTGGACCAGACCAGTCATAACATATTTGAAGTAAAATTAATATAAAAAATAAAAGAATTATGTCAGCATACCCCCACTCCATCTTACCACTTCTATTTTAACGCTAAATCATCCAATTTAATACCATAAGGCCCTTAACCATGGCCATGAACATCAATTCAATATATAAACAAAAAAATTCAATGAATCTAATTCAATTCAATATATATTTATAAATATAAGGACAATTAGAAATCAATTGAATACAATCCTTACTTTATGCATTAGCCTATAGAAAACTACATTATAATCGTACACATTAAGTCAATATTAATTCAATAGGCTTAAGAGTCAAAAAATCTAAGAATATTTAATACTTAATTTATCAAATTGAAAAATCTTATAAACCAATTAATAATAATCCATGCATGAATCAAAAGCACAAAACAATCTACACATGAATTCATCAATCTCAATACATGATCACATAACCCATATTTTAACCAAATTCGAGAGATTTGTGAATATGAAGGGTTCATGTATAATTCATTGGAATACATCAATTAAACATCTATAACATATTATATTAACGTTTGAAAACCATTTATGCAAGAAACCAAGACTTAGAGTAGAAATTGGGCTTTTCCTCTTTTTGAAATCATGGAATATCATCTTTGAAATTGTCTTTAAGGTTATAGAAATCCATATATGAATAACTCACATACCTTACCAATTAAAATAGATGAATAAAATCCATTAAAGAACAACCTTCAAGCTCTATCTTCACTTTGAACTCACATGGATGTTTATGAAAAACTTTTGGAGGGAATATGTTTATATTCTGGTGTTACGGTTATAATGATAGTTTAATGACTTATATACTCTTAAAATATCCATAAATATTCAAAACAACCGTCCTCAAACATAATAAGACTTGTGGTGAATTTACAACTTCACCCCTCAACTTAACCAAAAGCTGGAAGGAAAACAGGCAGCCCATCGACATCCACATCCATGGTCCGTGGTCTCACCCACGAACCGTCAACGGGGTCTTATCACACCCGGATTCTTGAATCCGAATGCAAGTAGCATCGTTTACCTATAAGAGGTTGCAAACAAGCCTCTTCTTAGCGTTCATCATAATCATATAGTTAAATTTGCGGAAAATTTAAAAATATTAAAATATAGTGAAGTATACATAGACTTCATATGATTAATAGATATAATAATATTCTAATAGATAAAAATAAACAACCATATTCAATCAAATAAGCGATTCAATGAAGAAATCAATATATCGTAATAGTTTGCCAAACAACCTTAATACAAAGATTTGAATAAAATGCTGACATGAAATGCTAGGGACAACACCACCAGCTAAGTCTAAAGTACTAATATATAATGATAGGTGTAGCATCCTCGAAATCAACAAAACCTACAAAAGTCTAGAGATCGCTTATCCAAACCGCTTCGATGAGTCTTCAATCTACTCTCTAACCTGCGCCTATAAAATAGTAATAGTATAGGGTTAGTACATACTTTTAATTAGTATGGTTCTATGCACACATACACATAAGCACTATGCATGATCAAGGAAATCTCTTCTTATTACAACATGCCATTTCTGGAATGTGGCATCACTAGACATTCCTAATTTCTTATTTGTGAATTATGGTACGAATATTACATATTTTAATGCATTAAAAGCACACAACTAATTTTATATACGAACAAAAGACCTTATAATCATGAACATTATTTTAGAACAACTCTATAAAAAACTGTAAATTTGATACTCTCTAACCCGAGAGCTTCCTTTTTTATTCTTATTTTTTTCAGTGTTTTTCTTCTTGTTGTTATGTAATTAAATGATCTCCTTCGATGCTTTGTTTTACCTACAAGTGCAATTATTCATTATAGTACCACACCTACAATGAATCAAGTAAGTAATCCAAAAGACTAAGGAAATGATTTGGCATACATTGGGCATAGAATCTTTATAAGTCAATCTTTATTGGCTAGGCCACTCATTTCATCATTTGTATATTATGGAGATTATGGGGTATTGATTTGCTAATATATTTTACTCCAATTAATTAGTATAATATAAGAAGTCATTATAAGCCAATTTTATTTGGCTATGCCCATTTTCAAATACTGACGATTGATATTTTTAGGCTCTTACATTCTTATCTCACTTTAAACATACATATGTTCTTCTTTCTTTCTTTCTTTATTAAGTATATCTTTAGAATTAAGATCGTGAGAGCTAACATGAATTGCAGTGTCAACCCTACACCGAAAAAGTGTGATTCAACGATCAAAGTGAATCTAGATCATGTAAGCTAACATGAAACCCAGTGTTTGTTCCACCTTACAAAATGGTGTGTCACCGGATAAAGTGAAAGCAAGTTAATTGTTTTCCCCTTAATTAAAAGAGGTTGAATCATCTGCCAAACTAAAAACCCATCATACCTAGCTCACTTAGGTGGAATCCTTTGGCAAGATCCTATGCTGATTACATAGCTCGAAGACTAGGAGACATAGAGAGACTACTTGTCGCACCTTTGTGGAAGACTAATTTCATGTGGCTTACTGCGCTTGCACAAGCTCATTGGTCATCTATCGGTGCTTTGCTCAACTTCTTTTTCTTTACATCTTTAAGAGTTGACTCAAACATTATGCAAAGTTGCATTTAGTTATGAGGTTTACTTATCTCTTTGGATAACCAGTCATCCCTTTCTTTGCTTGATGAGTATTAACTTAAGCCTTACATTATCATCATGGTGTGACTGAGATTTGTCTCACAGACTATCACACCATTTTATGTGGGTATTTTTGACATAATAGAATAAGTTTAATTGAGTTTTGTCTCCCTCCTATTAACACTCTATATTAGGTCAATTTTATATCTTAAGCTTTTAATTACTTCTTTACTCACCTTAACATGTTTTATGTCTTATGGTAGCTTTATACCATTCTTTATAAACGTTAAGAACTTTGTTCAATGTAGTTACTATGTTCATAGCTCATTTGCAAAGGGTATGTTGGGACTTGTCCCAATTTTTGCATACCCTTGGTTATGAATTCAAAGTGACATTAGTATGCTTAATTGTGTTTACATTAACCATTATTCAATGTTCCCATCATAAGTTGAAAGTAATATTGTAAGACAATTTCATTTAACTTTTTGGGCAAGACATTGTTAGCCATTTTATTGGCATAAACCAAACTTTCCCTTAAACAACTTTCATTTTATTATAACTGACCAAATAAATTAATCCCGTAAATGTATTATAATGATCCCCTCAATAGGAAGCAACTCGAATTCAACATTAGCTAACATCGTAATTGAGCTTTAAGACACTTCATATTCTTGAACACAATTAGGCATTACATCATTCTTTATTTCATATGACCAATACCCTAATCATATGAAACAAGTATATATATGCCACATTAGTCATTAACTAATCAAGAATAAATATTATAGGGTTAGTATACACTATTACTAAGTCTGGGTGTATGCACACATACACATAAGGACTATGCATGATATAGGAAAGCTCTTGTTATAACAACATGCCATTTCTTGAAAGTTACATCACTAGACTTTCCTAATTTATTATTTGTGAATTATGGTACGAATATTACATATTTTAATGCTGTCAAACCATATAACTAATTTTCTATATTAACACAAGACTTTATAATCATGAACATTATTTTAGAACAACTCTAGCAAAAATTTTAAAATTTTATACTCCCCAACATGAGAACTACCTTTTTTTATTCTTTTTTTTCCTATCTTTTTCTTCTTGTTGTTGTGTAATTCAGTGATCTCCTTTGATCCTACGTTTTACTTACAAGTGCAACGATTCATTGTTGTAACACATCTATAATTAATCAATTAAGTTAAACAAATGACTAAGAAAATTAATTGGCATAGATCGGGCATCGTTGATTGGCTACGCCACTCATTTCATTATTTTTATATTATGGAGATTATGGGGAACTGATTTGCTATTAAATTTCACTCCAATTTATTTGTATAATATATGAAATCATTATAGGCCAATTTTATTTGGCTATGCCCATTTTCAAACACTGACGATTAATAGTTTTAGACTCTTACATTCTTATCTCACTTTCAACATACATCTCTTCTTCTTTCTTTGTTGCTATATTAAGTATATCGTTAGAAATAAGATAATGTGAGCTAACGTTAAATCGAGTGTCTGTCCCATACTAAAAAAGGGTGATTCACCAAACAAAGTTAATCTAGATCACATCCAGTGTCTGTCCCACCATAAAAAATGGTGTTTCACCGGATAAACTTATACGAAGTTCAATGTTTTTCCCACAATGAAAATAGTGCTTTACAGCTAAAGTGAACCGAATACTCTATTTGAGCATTTAACCACCATAGATCATGTGAGCTAAAATCAAATCCGATTCCTTCCACACACCAAAAAAAGGTTGAATCATCCGCCAAACTAAAACCGGCTCATACCTAGCTCGCTTAGGTGGAATTCTTTGTCTAGTTCCTATGTTGATTACATAGTGTGAAGACAAGGAGTCATACAGAGACTACTTATCCCACATTTATGGTAGACTAATCTCATGTGGCTTATTGTGCTGGCACAAGCTCATTGGTCATCTATCGATGCTTTCCTCAGCTTCTTTTTCGTTACACCTTTTAAAGTTGACTCAAACATTATGCAAAGTTGCATCAAGTTATGAGGTTTAATTACCTCTTTGGATAACCAGTCGTCCCTTTGTTTGCTTGATGAATATTAACTTAAACCTTACAATATAATCATGGTGCAACTGAGACTTGTCTCACTAACTCTCACACCCTTTTATGTGAGTATTTTTGACGTAATAGATTATGTTTAATTGAGTTTTGTCTCCCTCCTATTAACACTCCATATTAGGTCAATTTCATATCTTATGCTTTTAGTTACTTATTTACTAACCTTAATTTGTTTTATGTCTTTTGATAGCTTTTTAACATTCTTTATAAACGTTAAGAACTTTGTTCGATGTAGTTACTATATTCATAGCTCATTTGCAAAGGTTATATTGGGACTTGTCCCAATGATTGGCATACCCTTGGTTACGAATTCAAAGTTACATTAGTCATGCTTAATTGGGTTTACATTAACCATCAGCCAATCTTCCAATAATACTTTGAAAGTAATATTGTAAGCCAATTTCATTCACATTTTTTGGCAAGACATTGTTAGCCATTTTATTGGCATAAACCAAACATTCCTTTACACAACTTTCAATATGTTATAACTTTATACAATTCTTTATAAACGTTAAGAACTTTGTTCAATGTAGTTACGATGTTCATAGCTCATTTGCAAAGGGTATATTGGGACTTGTTCCAATGACAGGCATACCTTTGTTTATGAATTTAAAGTTACATTAGTCATGCTTAATTGGGTTTAAATTAACCATTAGAGAATCTTCAAATCAGACATTGAAAGTTATATTGTAAGCCAATTTCATTCAGTTTTTTGGTCAAGACATTGTTAGCCATTTTAATGGCATAAATCAATATTTTTCTTATACAACTTTATTATTTTATAACTAACTAAATCAATTAATCCAATAAATGTATTATAATGATCCCCTAAATATAAAGCAAGTTGAATTCAAAATTAGCTAACTTCATAATCGAGTTTTAAGATACTTGATATTCTCGAACACAATTAAGCATTACATCATTCTTTATTTCGTATGACTAATACCCTAATCATATGATTCAAGTATAAATATACCGAATTAATCATTAACTAATCAATAACCTATACATAATGATCAGTTAGCACTACATACCAACAAAATGTTCTATATTACATCTATATACTTAAACAATGGAAAACAAGGATAACCAGGGAGATGGATGTTCAAGAATATCATTGGGGAACAACCTTTGTTTAAAAATTCATGAACTCAAACATTTAGAAAGTCTCTTGGCGAAATAATTCCATGAGACAAAACCTATACTTTATTTAGAATTAAATCTATGAATATGCCACGACCCAAATCGAGCCGTGAGTGGCACCCACATTTACCCGCCTATGTGAGCGAACCAACAAATCTAAACCCCAACATTTCGAACATAATAAATATAAAACAATGCGGAAGACTTAAAACTCATTAACAAAATCAATAATCAACTTCTATAACTCAAAACTTATCATTATTCCCAAAATCTGAAAGTCATCATCACAAGAACATCTATCCTCAAATTACTAAGACTAAGAGTATCTAAGAAACTAAACATAAATAAAAAGCTAGTCCATGCCGGAACTTCAAGGCATCAAGACATGAAGAAGAAGATCCAGTCCAAGCTAGAAGCATTAGCTCACCCTGAAATCCGGTGTAATGAAGACTGGCTAGAGTTGCGGTTGAGTTGAAGACGTCAGTACGTTTGCTGTACTCCACAAATAACAAAGAAAGAAACATACAAGTAGGGGTCAGTACAAACACAAGTACTGAGTAGATATCATAAGCCAACTAAAAATAGAAAATAGTATATATCAGATCATATCATAAATCATCTACCATACTCAATCTGTAGCAACAACATGTACAAGAATCTTTGATAAATAACGTCAAGTACACCCATGTGGACTCAAGCCTCCATATCATACTCATTTGGGAATTAGGTTCATTAAATTGAGTATATTAACATCTTTCAAGATTCATTATCTTTATTCCTCTCGTGTCGGTATGTACACTCCGATCCTCATCATATTATCCTGGTGTCGGAACGTGACACTCCAATCAACTAATACTATGTGTCGGAACATGACAATCCGATCCCCTAATTCTACGTGTCAGTTCGTGACACCCGATCCCCTAATTCTACGTGTCTGTTAGTGACACCCGATCCCCTAATTCTACGTGTCGGTTCGTGACACCCGATCCCCTAATTCTACGTGTCGGTTCGTGACACCCGATCCCCTAATTTTACGTGTTGGTTCGTGACACCAGCTCCACTAATCTCATTCTGTTAATTCATTAAGCCTTCTTTCGTACTAACGCATCATCAATCTCATTACTTTAGTTCATCAAGCCTTCTTTCATACTAAGGCATCATCTCTCTCATTACTTTAGTTCATCAAGCCTTCTTTCATACTAAGGCATCATCATTAACAAGAGGTTTTTCAGCATTTAGGAATCAATAGCCTCATCATGCTTATTTTATCACAATTACATAATCACATTCATGCAAGCATAAAATTAAGCATATAGAAGGGTTTACAACACTACCTAATACATATCATTCGCTATTAAGAGTTTACTACGAATAGCATAAAAACCATAACCTACATCCATCGAACAATTTTGATCAAGCAAGCAATTTCCCAAAGCTTTGTTCTTCTTCTCATTTCTCCTCTTTCTCGTTCGATCCCCTCTCTCTCTTTGTTCTTTCTATTTTTCTTATTCAAACCCTCTTTATTTTACCCTAATTATCATATAACTAGGTATAAAAGATGAGGAATTAACTCACTAATTAACTGAAGGTTATCTCTTTTAACCCCCAAGTAATTAAACTATTAACATCAACCCACTAACTTTATAATTAAAGTAGGAATAGTCCAAAACGCCCCTTAAAATATTTACAGAAATCCGACCCAGCCTGGGATTACGTAGCCTGTGACGGGCCGTCGTGCCTGCGATGGTCCGTCCTAGTGAGTCCTCACAGAGTTTAGAGACTCACTTTCTATTTATGACCCTGTGAGAACCTGTCATGCCTTTGACGGTCCGTCCTGCCACTTCGTTACGAAGTTCAGAGATTCGATTTCAGTACCAAAATTTCAGAATTCTAAGTGTTTTGGAATGAGACCCCCTCGACGGGCCGTTGTGCCCATGACGGTCCGCCGTGGGATCCGTCGACCAAGACAGTTTTTCCAAAAATAAAATCTGCTGCTCAAAATGACTAAACATGTCATTACAATAGATACCAATTTACCCATCGTTCGTCCTCGAACAATCATAAGAAGAAAAACAATGGTGAAAAGGAGTACCTGAATCTGTGAACAGGTGTGGGTATCTTTCTTGCATATCAGTCTTTTTCTCCCAAGTGGCTTCTTCAACGGGTCAATTCTTCTATTGAACTTTGATGGATGCAATCTCCCTTGACCTCAGCTTGCGGACTTCTTTATCTAAAATAGCAACAGGCTCCTCCTCATAAGACAAATTCTCATCAAGCAAAACTGAATCCCAACGGATAATGTAGTTTCCATCCCCATGGTATCTTTTCAACATAGACACATGAAACACCGGATGCACTCCTGACAGTCCTGGAGGAAAGGCTAATTCATAAGCCACCTCCCCTACTCTCTTAATTACTTCAAATGGTCCAATATACCTTGGGCTTAGCTTACCTCTTTTACCAAACTGCATCACCCCTTTCATGGGTGAAATCTTCAGCAAGACTTGCTCACCTTCCATAAACTCGAAGTCTCTATCCTTCCGATCTGCATATTCCTTCTGCCTACTTTGAGCCGCTAAAAGCTTTTCTTAAATGCATTTCACTTTGTCTAAGGATTCCCTCAGAAGGTCAGTACCCCAAGGTCTAACCTCAAATGCATCAAACCACCCAATGGGAGACCTACATCTTCTCCCATACAGTGCCTCAAATGGGGCCATATCGATACTTGAGTGATAGTTATTGTTGTATGAGAACTCCGCTAAGGGTAAGAACTTATCCCAATGGCCTCTAAATTCTATAACACATTCACGAAGCATATCTTCCAACACTTGGATCGTTCGCTCAGACTGACCATCGGTCTGAGGGTGAAATGCAGTAGTAAGTTCCAACCTAGTACCCAATTTCGCATGGAATGTTTTCCAAAACATAGATGTAAACTGCGTACCTCTATCTGATATAATGGAAAGTGGAACCCCATGCAATCGAACAACTTCTGAGATGTAATGTTTGGCTAACTTCTCTGCATTGTAAGTCACCTTGACCGGAATGAAGTGATCAGACATAGTTAACCTATCAACAATTACTCAAATGTAATCATACTTACCCATTGTCTTGGGAAGACCAACCACGAAGTCCATTGCAATTCTTTCCCACTTCCATTCAGGAATGGGCATTCTCTGAAGTGTGCCTCCAGACCTCTGGTGTTCATACTTTACTTGCTGAAAATTTTGAAATTTGGCAACAAACTCCATGATGTCACGCATCATTCTACTCCACCAAAAATTTTACTTTAGGTCGCGGTACATCTTGGTTGCACCAGAATGTATAGAGTACCTTGAACTATGAGCCTCTGTCAGAATAGTGTTTGTCAAATCATCAATGCGGGGTACACATACCCTTCCCTTGATTCTCAAAACACCTTCCTCATCGATTGTTGCTTCTTTAGCCTCTCCTGACAACACTTTATCTCGAATACGGATCAATTTCTCATCATTAAACTGCTTTCCCTTAATCTTGTCAAGAAAGGAAGATCTTGCCTCCATACAAGCTAACAATCCTCCTTTCTCATTTACTTCTAACGTCATAAAGTCGTTAGCCAGAGTCTGAACCTCTCTAGCCAATGGGCGTCTAGAAACTTGTAAGTGGGCTAAACTACCCATGCTCCCTGCTTTTCTACTAAAGGCATCTGCCACAACATTAGCCTTTCCCGGATGATACAAAATAGTGATGTCGTAGTCCTTCAGTAGTTCCATCCATCTCCTCTTTCTCAAGTTCAAATCTCTCTGAGTAAAGACGTAATGTAGGCTACGATGATCCATGTAGACTTCACACTTAACCCCATATAAATAATGTCTCCATTGCTTTAATGCAAACACTACTGCAGCCAACTCCAAATCATGGGTCACATAGTTACGTTCATGCACCTTTAATTGCCTCGAAGCATAAGCAATTACATTCTTCTCTTGCATTAGTACTGCACCAAAACCCGAATCGGATGCATCACAATAGACAATGAAATTCTTACATTCCACGGGCAAGGTGAGAATTGGTTCAGTGGTCAACAAAGTCTTGAGATTCTGCAAGCTTTTTTCACACTCGTCCGACCATATGAATGGAACATTCTGTTTAGTCAAGCTTGTCAATTGCAAAGCAATAGAAGAGAACCCCTTGATAAATCGGTGATAGTAGCTAGCTAAACAAACAAAGCTCCTTACTTCTGACACATTAGTAGGTCTTACCCAATTCCTCACTGTTTCAATGTTAGATGGATCCACCATCACTGCATCCTTAGAAACCACGTGTCCCAAGAAGGACACTGAATCTAGTCAAAACTCACACTTGGAGAATTTGGCATAAAGCTTTTTCTCCCTCAACATTTCCAATACCATTCTCAAGTGCTCCTCGTGTTCCTTCTTGCTCTTTGAGTATACCAATATATCATCGATGAATACGAAGACAAAGAGATCCAGATATGGCTTAAAAATCCTATTCATCAAGCTCATGAAGGTAGCAGGGGCATTCGTAAGCCCAAAAGACATTACTAAGAACTCATAATGCCCATACCTGGTCCGAAAAGCAGTCTTGGGCACATCCGTTGCCCGTATTTTCAATTAATGGTAACCAGATCTCAAGTCGATTTTTGAGAAAGTACAAGCACCTTGTAACTTATCGAACAAATCATCGATGCGAGGAAGAGGATACTTGTTCTTACCTGTTACCTTATTCAGTTGTCTGTAGTCTATGCACATCCGAAAGCTTCCATCTTTCTTCTTCACAAATAATATAGGAGCACCCCAAGGAGATGCTATTGGTCTAATGAAGCCCTTTCGTAACAATTCTTGAAGTTGAGCCTTTAACTCTCTCAACTCCGCAGGAGCCATTCTATAAGGGGGTATAGAAATGGGGCGAGTACCCTGTTCAAGATCAATGAAGAAGTCAATATCTCTATCCGGTGGCACACCAGGAAGATCTGCAGGTAACACATCCAGAAACTCACGGACTACCAAAACTGAATCAATTGAAGGTACTTGGGTAGTGTCATCCCTGAGATGTGCCAAGAAACCTAAACACCCCTTACTAACCATCCTCTTAGCACGAACAAAGGAGATGATATGAACCGGAGTGGAAGTGTAGTCGCCCTCACACACTAACGGATCTGTTCCAGGCTTGGTTAACGTCACAGTTTTTGCATTACAATCTAAGATTGCAAAGTTTGGAGAAATCCAAGTCATAACCAGAATTACATCGAAGTCAACCATTTCTAAGATAACCAAGTCTACATGAGTATTGCTCCCCACAAAAGTCACCAGACAAGACCTATATACTTTTTCAACTATCACAGACTCACCTATCGGAGTAGAAACACGAATAGGCATGTCAAGCAATTCACAATTTTAATTAAGACCATTAGCAAATGAGGATGATACATAAGAAAATGTGGATCCTGGATCAAACAATACAGAAGCCATACAATCACAAACCAAAAGATTACCTCTGATAACTGCATTTGATGTCTTCGCTTCCGACCGCCTAGGAAAAGCATAACAATGGGCCCTATCACCTGTCTGCCCGTTGCCCCTACCATGTTGTGCTGTAGTGGCTCCAGTTTGCCTGTTACCCCAGCCGTTTTGGTGACCACCATTACCTCGGCCACCGCGTTCTCCAGAATAACGGCCTCTACCATGACCACCTCTACCCCTAGCTATTGGGGGTCTATAACTCTGTTTTGGACAATTCCTCCTAATATGTCCATTCTCCCCACATCCATAACACTCCATAGAGTCAAGCATAGGTCTCTCAGAGAAGTTTTGACTAGTTTGAGGTAGACCCCAACTATAGTCTGTAGTGAAGACTGAATTGGTCGGACTAAGTAACCTCCCGAACCCTGTCCTCTCATTAAACTCACCTCCCTTTCGAAACCTTTTTGATGTCGATGTCGTGGTGAAGTCGTTTGTCTTCACTCCTTCCACCTCTATCACGAAATCTACCACTTCTTGAAAGGATTTTACCGTGCCCGCTACCTGTAAAGCTGAAATTTGCAGTTCTGACCTCAACCCCTTCACAAAACGACAAATCCCTCTTGTGGACTGAAACAAAGTTGTGTGGCATACCGGGATAATGCACGAAACTTAGCCTCATATGCAGTAACCGACATCCTACCTTGATCTAGGCTCAAAAACTCATCTCTTTTTTTATCCCTCCATGTTCAGGGGATATACTTCTCCATAAACAAGCTAGAGAATGATGCCCAAGTGATAGGTGGTGCCTCTGTTGGTTGACACTCAACATGTGACCGCCACCACATTTTGGTGTTCCCTTGAAACTGATAAGTAACAAACTCAACACCAAACCATTCTACTATACCCATCTTGTGTAGTAGCTCTTGACAGTCAACCAGAAAATCGTAGGCATCCTTAGATTCAGCACCGTTGAAGACTGGAGGTTTCAGTTTCAAGAACTTACTAAAAAGTTCATGCTGATCATTTGTCCTTATAGGCCCAATAGTCAGACAAGGAAACATGCCTATTTACAATTAGGCATCCATGCAGGGAGCCACAGTAGCCGCATGTTGTACCTCCAGAGCCTGAGGTGCTGGTGCAGAAAACACTGGAGGCGCTTGGCCTTGATCAGATAACCCGCTAAGATAAGCAAGAACCTGATTGATCATCTCTGGGGTAGGTTGGGGTTGCAATTCCTCATTCTACACTTGTTCATTCTCCCCATCCTCATCCTCTCTTACCACTTCCTCAGTTGGTGGAGGAGTCACCGCCCTAGTACCAGATGGGCTAGGTGCTTGTCCTCTTCCTATAGAGGAAGCCCTCCCACGACCTCTTCCATAGCCTCTTGCCACTACTCCTCTTCGAGCTATAGCCCAGTGGCAGGCTCAGACGCTTCTTGTCTTACCGGTGTTGGTGTTGGCGCAGTCGTTGCTCTAGTTCTAACCATCTGCGAAATAGAGTGAACAAGGTCATATACCAATTTGTATCACCTAGATACCAATTTGACCCAAGTAATAGCACGAAAGAAAGAAAGAAAGAATGGAATTTTCCGAAAGTCTTATAGCCTCTCAATGAAAAGTAAAGGCGTCCCCCTACCGTTCCTTAAGACTCTACTAGGCTCGTTCTTGTGTGATGAGACCAATGAACCTAATGCTCTGATACCAAGTTTGTCACGACCCAAATCGAGCCGTGAGTGGCACCCACATTTACCCTCCTATGTGAGCGAACCAACCAAACTAAACCCCAACATTTTGAACATAATAAATAGAAAACAATGCGAAAGACTTAAAACTCATTAACAAAATCAATAATCAACTTCTATAACTCAAAACTTATCATTATTCCCAAAATCTGAAAGTCATCATCACAAGAACATCTATCCTCAAATTACTAAGACTAAGAGTATCTAAGAAACTAAACATAAATAAAAAGCTAGTCCATGTCGGAACTTCAAGGCATCAAGACATGAAGAAGAAGATCCAGTCCAAGCTAGAAGCTTTAGCTCACTCTGAAATCCGGTGTAATGAAGACTGGCTGGAGTTGCGGTTGAGTTGAAGACATCGGTACGTTTGCTGTACTCCACAAATAACAAAGAAAGAAACATACTAGTAGGGGTCAGTACAAACACAAGTACTGAGTAGATATCATCGGCCAACTCAAAATAGAAAATAGTATATATCAGATCATATCATAAATCATCTATCATACTCAATCTATAGCAACAACATGTACAAGAATCTTTGATAAATAACGTCAAGTACACACATGAGGACTCAAGCCTCCATATCATACTCATTTAGGAATTAGGTTCATTAAATTGAGTATATTAACATCTTTCAGGATTCATTATCTTTATTCCTCTCGTGTCTGTACGTGACACTCCGGTCCTCATCATATTATCCTGGTGTCGGAACGTGATACTCCGATCCCCTAATATTATATGTCGGAACGTGACACTCCGATCCCCTAATTCTACGTGTCGGTTTGTGACACCCGATCCCCTAATTCTACGTGTCGATTCGTGACATCCGATCCACTAATTCTAATTGTTGGTTCGTGACACCCGATCCCCTAATTCTACTTATCAATTCGTGACGACTGATCCCCTAATTCTACGTGTTGGTTCGTGACAGCCGCACCACTAATGTAATTCTGTTAATTCATTAAGCCTTCTTTCGTACTAAGGCATCATCAATCTCATTACTTTAGTGCATCAAGCCTTCTTTCATACTAAGGCATCATCCATCTCATTACTTTAGTTCATCAAGCATTCTTTCATACTAAGGCATCATCATTAACAAGAGGTTTTTCAAGATTTAGGATTCAATAGCCTCATCATGCTTATGTTATCACAATTACATAATCACATTCATGCATGCATACAATTAAGCATTTAGAAGGGTTTACAACACTACCCAATACATATCATTCGTCATTAAGAGTTTACTACGAATAGCATAAAAACCATAACCTACCTCCACTGAAGAATTTTGATCAAGCAAGCAATTTCCCAAAGCTTTGTTCTTCTTCTCGTTTCTCTTCTTTCTCGTTCGATCCTCTCTCTCTCTTTGTTCTTTCTATTTTTTTTATTCAAACCCTCTTTCTTTTACTCTAATTATCATATAAATAAGTATAAAAGATGAGGAATCAACCCACTAATTAACGCAAGGTTATCTTTTTTAACCCCCAAGTTATTAAACTATTAACATCAACCCACTAACTTTATAATTAAAGCAGGAATAGTCCAAAACGCCCCTTAAAATATTTACAGAAATCCGACCCAGCCTGCGATTACGTAGCCTGTGACGGGCCGTCGTGCTTGCGACGGTCCGTCCTGCTGAGTCGTCACAGAGTTCAGAGACTCACTTTTTAATTAAGACCCTGTGACGGCCTGTTATGCCTGTGACGGTCCGTCCGGCCACTTCGCCACGAAGTTCAGAGAGTCCATTTCAGTACCCAAATTTTAGAATTCTAAGTATTTTGGAACGAGACCCCCTCGACGGTCCGTCGTGCCCATGATGGTCTGTCGTGGGATCCGTCGACCAAGACAGTTTTTCCAGAAATAAAATCTGCTACTCAAAACGACTAAACGGGTCGTTATAGAATATCACCTTGCATGAAATGCTGAAGAAAAACTTGAAATCGCCTAAGGAAAATCGAGAGAAACTTTTCTTTTTTTTCTTCCGTTCGTTTACTATTTTGAATTTTGAATTTCATAGTATTTGAACATGAATATAAGTCTTAGGAACTGATCTTCCCACATTCAACCAAGGATAACTAAGTAAATAAAGTAAATTAATTATTAATTACTAAAAAGCCCCTTCTAGATTGACTTAAAATTGGAAAACACTTGACTTAATAAAAAGTCTGGAAATGGGCTAGGGTCTCCCCAAATTTGGAAAAATTTATTAATTTATTAAATCATTAAATTAATTAAGGGACCTATGACAATTTATAAAGTGTCCCTAAGTCATTGGGACCATAACTAACCCATTTCGACCATCCTAGATTAAGTACTAGGTTGTCTCTTTAACTTGTTACTAGGTTAGTGTCACCCGGATATATCTTAGATTGTTAGAGTGCATTAATTGGTTTATTTCGGTTAGTACTAGGTTAGTTATCTAGTTAGGTAAATTATGTAGACTATAGAGTTCATTAGGGAGTTAGGCTCCACATGGAAGGAACCGTGCACACTCCTTCCCCCTAACTACCTTAATCGAATTCGGTTAGGGTGGTCCTCTCTTTTGGTGGCTTCTTCACATGTGCTTGAAAATAAGTTGCTTTAACCTTCGTAACTAACTATTCATGATGGTTCATTTGTAATGTTTACTTATTTTTCAAAGGATCCCCACTATGTCCTTGGGCACTACTTAATCTACATGCCCATTTTTATTGGTCACGTGTTATGGTGTCTAGGCTTAACACATGGATATCTTATCTATATTATGCAAATACTATGAAATATATGTTTCTTTATTAGGGTCTTTATTGCAGGTATATTTCTTAACCAAGCTGATTAATGTTAGTAAATAGGCCAACACCCTTTAAGAGAATATTTTCTAATATGCCCAATATTTTTGTTATTTGGATAATATATAGATATTGTCTAATACTCCTTAGTTAACTCTCTATATTATGCCTAATATTTCTCTTTAATGGGTATTAGGATGCCTATGTACTCCCAATACACATTCTTAAAGTCCTATTGGGCTCTTCACTACATATGTAATTTTTCCTGAATGTTACATTATCCCTCTCATAGGAACATTCATCCCCGGATTACACTACATATTACTTTGAATCAAATAGAGTCATCTAGAAAATACATTAAAATACTTGAAACTTTACTCTTTGTGATTTTCTGATTCACACTTACTCTAAATGATGCATATTACTTAAGCTTATCTGAAGCTTCATATTTGAGATTGAGGAACTTCCATCTTTATCACACTTAACTTAATGCACATCACAACTCATGCCACAAAAAAATCATGTATACAATATACATAAACAACAACATGAATGCAAGCATGAAATCATTTTCACTCTTTTAATGGAAGTGTAATACACAAAATTATGGACTTAAAACATCCAATTTGACTAATGCATTAATAACTCTGAGTTTTATAAACAAAACAAGACTTCAGAAGAGTATATTTAACCTCAAAAACTGAACAAGTGAGGGTAATAGGATATAATATCGGCCTCGGCCTCCCATGTTGCTCCCTCAGCAAGGTGGTTCCTTCAGAAAACCTTTCCGGTGGCAACTTCTTTGTTTCTCAACCGTTTCATTTGGCGATATAATATTTCAATAGAAACATCTTTGTAAGAAAGGTTATCATCGGATCCTAACCCCTTAGATAACATCTTGTTGCCTCTAATATTGGAAACTATTTGGCTTTTTGGATTTGAACCACGCCCTTCCCATTTAAACTATAACTGATTTAGCAACTGAAACCTTACTACCCTATTTCAGTAGTCTATGGTAGCATAATTATTATGAACCCAGTCAATATCCAAAATTATATCAAAATCAAGCATGTTTAATTCTATTGGATCTTCATGAGTAAATTTATTGAGAACATTTATTGGGAAATATCTATATACTCTTTCAGCCCAAACATTTTCTCCTATGGGAGTACTTAAAAGAAAAGGTGCATGCAAGATCTCAGGAAGAAAGTCAAATTTACTAGATACTAATGGAGTATAAAGAGACAAGGTTGATCCTATATCTAACAAGGCATACACAGGAAAAGAAAATACATGCAAGGTACAATTGACAACATCAACTGACTTCTCCTACTCCCCTCTACCTTTCAATGTGTAGAGCCTTAATATGTCTCCTTAGACCAACTTGGCCATCTTAACTCTTTTCGTACTATACTTGAGCCACATACTTGAGCTAGTATGTAGGCAACTCAATTTTTTATTTTTCATTAACACCCATGGCACAAAAATTTTGTAGACCTCATCCATAAAATCCTAGGGATCCTGATTAGTTTTGGATCCGCAGTAGACGGGAGGATTTAACCTGGTGAAATCTCTTAGTTTATAGCCATGGTTCTTGCATGTGGGTTCTCTCTAGAAGTACCATCTCTAGTGGCTTGGGCTTTGATAGCATGTGCCTAAGTAGTGATGGCTTGGGCCATTTGGACCAATGTTGCTCTCACATCTTCATCTGTAAATGCAACTGGGTTGACAGTCACTTGCACTCCAGTAGTTGCGGCTTGTCATGATTATGGCGCGCTTCACAACCTTAAGTTAAAAACTACTTAACATAATAGTTTTGAATCTTAGGTACTATGTAATTTAATCTCATGCTCTGATACCAAGTTTGTCATACCCATATTCTTTAATCAAAATGCAACAAGCGTCATTAATCTCTCAAAGGTCGCACACAAGCCTCTTCTTATCTTTTATAACTAACATATAGTTAAATTTTGTGAAAAATTCAAAACTTTTAAAACATAGTGAAGTATACATAGACTTCATATGATTACTATATAGAATAATATTCTAATAGCTCAAATTAAACAACCATCTAGAATCGATTAAGTAGTTCAACGAAGAAATCAATAAATCGTAATAGTTTGCCAAACGGCCTTAATAAAAAGCTTTGAATAGAAATTTGAAATGAAATACTAGGGACAACATCAACTAGATATGTTTATATAACTAAGATATAATAATAGGTGTAGCATCATTGAACTCAAGAGGACCTACAAAATTCTGGTGATCGCTAATCCAAACCGCTTCGATGAGTCTTCAATCTACTCTCTGACATGTGTCTTTAAAATAGTAACAGTATAAGGTTAGTACATACTTGTACTAAGTAATTGTCTATGCACACATACATATAAGTATTATGCATGATCAAGGAAATCTCTTTCTATAACAACATGCAATTTCTGGAAACTGACTTCACTAGACTTTCCTAATTCGTTATTTGTGAATTGTGGTATGAAAATTACATATTTTAATAAATTAAAATCAAACAACTCATTTTAATTATGAACACAATACCTTAGAATCATTAACATAATTTTAGAACAACTCGAGCGAATATTTTGAAATTTGATACTCCCTAACTCGTAAGCACTCTTTGTTATACTTACGTTTTTCCAGTCTTTTTCTTCTTGGTGTTGTGTAATTAATGATGACTTTTTTTTCTAGTCTTTTTCTTCTTGTTGCTGTGAAATTAAATTATCTCCTTTGATCCTATGTTTTACTTACAAGTGAAATGATTCATTGTAGTCCCATACCTACAATAAATCAAGTAAGTAATCCAAAAGACTAAGGAAATTATTTTACTTACAACAAGTTATTTTTTCCATTCTTGTTAGATTGGCCATTGAATCTTTCTAAGACAATAATTATTGGCTTAGCCATTTATTTCATCATTTTCATACTATGGAGATCACGGGGCATTGATTTGCCATTACATTTTACTCCCCTTTATTTGCATAACATAAGAAGTCATTATAAGCAAATTTTATTTGGCTATGCCTAATTTTATGAAGAAAGAAGTCATTATTTGCTATGCCCATTATTTGCTAAAAAGTTAATTCTTATCAAACATTAAAGATTGATATTCTTAGGCTCTTACTTTCATATCTCACTTTGAACATACATCCCTTCTTCTTTATTTCTTGATTTCTTAAGGACATCTTTAGAATTAAGATCATGAGAGATAACATGAAATCCAGTGTCTGTTATGCACTTAAAATGGATTGATTCAATGATGAAAGTTACTCTATATCATTTGATCTAACATGAAATCAAGTGTATGACTCACACCGAAAAGGGGTAGTTCACCGGATAAAGTGAAACCAAGTTCAATGTTCTTCCCACATCGAAAAGAGGTGGTTCACGGCTAAAGTTAACCGAATACTCTCTTTGAGAATTTAAACTGAATAGATCATGTGATCTAAGCATGAAATCCGATGTATTACAGACACCGAATAAAGGTGGAATCATCGGCAAAATTAAAACCGCATCATACCTAGCTCGCTTAGGTGGAATCCATTAGCTAGTTCCTATGTTGATTACATAGTTCGAAGACTAGGAGACATACATAGACTACTTATCCACCTTTGTGGTAGACTAATCTCATGTGGATTACTGTGCAGGCACAAGCTCATTTGTGATCTATTTTTGTTTTCCTAAACTTCTTTTTCTTTACATCTTGTAGAGTTGAATCCAACATTATGGAAACTGGCAACTAGTAATGAGATTTACTTATCTCTTTGGATAACAAGTAATCCCTTTCTTTTTTTGATGAATATAAACTTAAACCTTACATTATCATCATGGTGCGACTGAGACTTGTCTCACGGACTCTCACACCCCTTTATGTGAGTATTTTTGACGTAATAGATAAAGTTTAATTGAGACTTGTCTCCCTTCTATTAACACTCCATATTAGGTCAACTTCATATCTTATTCTTTTAGTTACTTCTTTACTGACCTTAATTTGTTTATGTCTTTTGGTAGCTTTATACCATTCTTTATAAACGTTAAGAACTTTATTCAATGCAGTTACTATGTGCATAGCTCATTTGGAAAGGGTAGATTGGGACTTCTCCATATGATTGACATACCCTTGGTTATGAATTAAAAGTAACATCAGTCATGCTTAATTGGGTTTACATTAACCATTACCGTATCTTCCCATCATACTTTTAAAGTAATATTGTAATCAAATTTTATTTATCTTTTTGGGCAAGACATTGTTAGCCATTTTATTGGCATAAACAAAACTTTCACTTAAACAACTTTCATTATGTTATAACTAAAAAAATAAATTAATCCCGTAAATGTATTATAATGATCCCTTCAATAAGAATCAAGTAGAATTCAATATTACCTAACTTGATAATCGATTTTTAACACACTTCATATTGTCGAACACAATTAAGCATTACATCATTTTTAATTTCATATGACTAATACCCTAATCATACGAATAAAGTATATGTATGCCTCATTAATCATTAATTAATCAAGAACCCATACTTAATGGTCATTTAGCACCACATACCAACAACATGTTCAATATTACATCTATATACTTAAAGAATGGAAAACAAGGATAACAATATCATTGGGGAACAACCGCAGTTTAAAAATTCATGAGCTAAAAAGTTTAAGAAGTCTCTTGGAGAAATAATTACATGAGATTAATACCCATAATTTATGTAGAATTAAATCTATGAATATCACCTTGCACGAAAGGTTGAAGAAAATCGTGAAATCGTCAAAGAGAAATTGAGAGATACTTTTCTGTGTTTCGTTTGTTTGTTTACCATTTTGCATTGTGAATTTCATAATGTTTGAATGTGAGTATAAGTCTAGGGGAAAGATCATGACTAAATAAACTTATGCTATAAATTAATTATTTAAATACTAAAAATCCCCTCCTAGATTGACAAAAAATGGGAAAACACTTTCCTTAGAAAGAAATCTTAAATTTTCTACGGTCTTAATCATATTTGGAAATTTTTATTAATTAGTTAAATTGTTAATTTAATTTATTAAGGGACCTGGGGCAATTACTAATGTGCCTCTAGGTATTTGAGATCATAACTAACCCTTTTGGACCATCATAGGTTAGGTACTACATTGTTCGTTTAACTAGTTACTAGGTTAGTGACACCCGGTTAAATCTTAGGTTGTCGGGTGCAATAATTGTTTTATTTTTGTTTATTATTTAGCTAGTTAGGTCAGTTAGTTAGAGTCTAAACTTTTTTAGGGATTCAGGCCCCACATGGAATGACTCTTGCACACTCCTGATCCCTAACTACCCTAACCGAATTCGGTTAGAGTAGTCCCCTCCCTTGGCCGCTTCTTCACAGGTGCTTGAACATGTGTTTCTTGTACTTTCCAACCTAACTATTCATGATGGTTCATTTGTAATGTTTACCTATTGTCCCAAGGATCTTCACAATGTCCTTGGGAATTGTTTAATCTACATGCCCATTTTAATTGGTCCTGTGCTATGGTGCCTAGGCTTGACATATGGATACCTCATATTTATTATGCAAATTCTATGAAATATATTTTTCTAGTTTAGCGTCCTTATTGAAAGTACATTTCTTAAGCAAGCTCATTAATAATATAAAATTTTCTAACACCCTTTAAGATAATATTTTCTAATATGCCCAATATTATGCTTATTTTATGTATTATATAGAAATTGGCTACAACCCGTTAGACAATTTTCTATATTATGCCCAATAATTTTCAATATTGCGCATTGGGATGCCTATATACCCCTAATACACATTCTTGAAGACCTAGTAGGCTCTTCACTAAGCATGTAATTTTTCCAGAATGTTATAGGTCTTGTGGGTTGCACCTGTAACTCCTCAACCTGAAGGCTTTCAATCCCTATTGTCGCCACCAAACGACGGGCTGTCTCCTTGTCGACTGGCCATCGTTTGTGTCCTCGATTGACACTGCCTGGTAGTGTTGAGTGTTAACGTTGCATAAACCTTTAGGGCACCTTTGAGGTTCCTATGTGTAGTCATACTCGGACGTTTCCAACCCAAATATGATTGTATACGAGTTTAGGATCTACCCCATTAGTTTCATTGAAAAAGAACACGTAAAACTTGACGAAACATGCATAGACACACATGGTCGTCTCAAGGCAAGCCTTTCATTTGTCATAAGAGTTTCTTGGACGTTTGAATTTTAAACTTCACAAAACTAAATGCATGTCCTATATACACTATAATAACGCATTTCAGAACCTTATGACAACATGAATCACACGTAAACACATAAAACCACATATGAGGAACATAGTCACTTAGTCATTGAACGTCTTCGTCATCCCTTGACGTTTAACTTTCAATGCACCCAAACTCATAGAAACTGCCTCAAAACCACATTATTGGCCATTTTACGACCTTAGACCATCACGACAACCATGTTAGGCTCAAGATTCACCCATGTCATTTCCAAGGTCCTACAATAGGCAATGCTACTAATTGCCTAAGGTCTTATTCATCAATCATATTTAACAATAATATACATGTTAGGCAGTATCTAAAGAGATTATTACCCAAAAGGAATCATTCTTCATCTAACATAAAATCACGACCACAACACATAAATAGTATTATAAATCTATAGACTAGAAGAACTTATATCAATTCATATCAACACTTTTTTACTTTGATCATACAAGATTCAATCCCACAAATCCATCATTATATTAACCTAAGGCAGCAGCTACAGGCATCCCATCATAATCAAATTCATATTTTATACATTACAAGATCAATGCTATAGTGAACACATGGATATCTAAGATAGGCATGTTCAAATCATCATACATTTATCTACATGGATCCTTCATCATCAGTTGATCACCAATAAACGTAAATAACACTTCACATAAGCTATTAAACGTAATACAATCACAAATCATCTTATAACAAGCCACAATAAAAATGCCTATGCAAGGGCTAAATCGGGTTTGGTAATGGAGATGGGTTGATCATGCAATTGAATTGAAATACATATTAGAACCAATACATTATAATCAATTCATCATGATTAGAATTTTGAAAACGTTTTGACAAAGGACACATGGCTAGATTGAAAGATTGAAAGTTTGATCATGAAATCTCTTTGAAAACATTGAGATTTACTCTCTACCTTTAAGGATAACTAGAAATGAAGGATCACCATACATTAATATAGAAGAAAACCTCAAAAATGTTAGGAATAATCCAAAGAAATCCATGATGAAAGTTGTTCTTGAGCTTCACCTTCAATGGAGGTTCTACAGAATATTTATAGAGGGAAAATCTTATTTATGTAAAAGGATTGGGAATGGGTTGATCATGTTTTTGATCACTTAAATATGCCCAATAATAATCAATTAAACATATTAGGGTCAGGTTAGGATGTGGGGTGAATTTCCCATTCACCCTTTTAATGAAACAGTCATCATGAATCTTCGAACAGCCTGCACCAGCCACCACAATGAACGCTCAATAGGTCCTTCGATGGTTTGTCTGTGGCTTCATCGATTGTTTTCTTGGGTTATTCCTTGTCTTAGCCCAATGTAATCTAATTTACATAAACTACAACACCATTGAAGGGTCATTTATCAATAAACGGGGTAACGTTTGGTTTATTCGATAGACTATGTCAAGGTAGTGTCTCGACAACCCTTGGGTCCTTCTAAAGGGCCCTTTAGCAGGGCCCTTGGGAAGTCATACTCGCACATTCCAACGTAAATATACGCCTTAAAATTTTTAGGACGTTACAAATTAGTTTCACCCAAAAAAATTAAACACAACACGTCCAAAAATGCTTCGCATCAACAAGACTCACGCATGTGTGTCTGAAGGCTAGCTTTCGAACGTCTTGAACTATCTTGGATATTTGGCCTCCAAACTATGAAACTGCATATAATGACTATAAAAACCATTATAACTCATTGTAAGACTTTATAAGTTCATGAAATATTCAAAAACACATAAAAGCATGTAAGGCCCCTAAGGCGACTTGTCGTCGAACTTGTTGGTTGTCCCTTGACGTTTGACTTCCAAATGACCTTAAAATTTATACACTACCTTAATACCACATAATACACATTTTTAGGACCTTATACCCTATGATGAACATTTTAGGCTATAAAAACCCGAACTCATTTTGGGATTCTTAAAATATCCCCTAGTTGGGAACATTCGTCCTCGAATAACACTCAGAACACTCAAATCACAATAAGGACTTCAATAAATCGAGAGAATCTTACAACACTCATAACATAATCATACAGAAGTTAATGCACCATACTACAAGGAACATAAGTTCCAACAGTTTTGCACTCAATGTAACACAAGCAAGCAAAAATGTCATTCATTCACTCTTTAATGCATCAAACACATAGACTTTTATTGTGTTCATAGGAGGATCATCCTTCTCCTAAAAATAACATGGTGATAAAACCTCATTTCATTAAGAGCTTATTATTTATATCACACATAGGTAGAGTCAATATTACTCAAGATCAAGCAGGCACTCATACTTCAATGCACATAGACTTTAGTAGGATAGGTCGGCAATAGATTCTTATTAGTTAAACCTAGTGTCTTGAGGGTCATACTAAACCATACAATTCTTAGTTATGTCTATGTAGGAATGTCCTTCTCCTGAACAAACATACATGGCTCATGACTTCACACCCAAGAAATGCACAAAATGTCATCATTATTGTAACTTGAGAAATCCTCAACTTTTAAACCAAGGAATGCTCATGTTTTCTTCCTAGTGAAGTCTAAATGGTATGTCACACCAAGCATATCACAACAAATAGAAAGCTATTTCACAAAATGTCAATTTCTAACATAGTAATGGCCTTCACAGTAAGCATCATTTGGGAAAAAGTCATGCAATTTATAGGCACACACAAGGACAATAACTAATCATGCCTTCACTTTTAAAAACTGAGCTTACAAACAATGTTTCCAAATCATAAAATACACATAGTTATTAAGACTACACATATTTTATTTTAAAGAGGCTCAATTTCTCATTACAAATTAAAACCTTATATATAAAAAGTTACTTCAGGCATGGTTCTTACCTTAACTCATGAAGTCAAATGTACCACAACCATATCAAGATTAAAAATAAACATGAGAAAATCATTAATTTAATTAAAATTTCTTTTCAAGTACTTCAAAATACGATTAAGATAGTGTAAATAAAGACATACCAAACATGTGAAGGTGATTCAATTAATACTTTAATGCAAAACTCTTATCATGTACTAGTTTACTAAGAATTCATTTGTTTCAATTTAAAGTAAGAATAGAAGGAAAAGGTAGAAAATATCTGCAACCTCATACTCCATCACTATCCCCAACTTAGGGAAAACTCAATTAATAGCAATTTAACC
Source organism: Solanum lycopersicum (assembly GCF_036512215.1). Lineage (NCBI taxonomy): Eukaryota > Viridiplantae > Streptophyta > Magnoliopsida > Solanales > Solanaceae > Solanum > Solanum lycopersicum. The sequence goes on from NC_090802.1 coordinate 23,255,003, forward strand.
CAACCTCAAGAGATCTTAACTTAATAACCTTCATTTCATCATTTAAAAGTGATTACCACTTTAAAAGGAGTTACAATAAATCAAACAAGGCATTCTAAACCTCATCATCTATGAATATTATCCCCCAATTTTCAAGTTAGATTATAATACCAAACTACATAAGGTTTTTCAATAATACAATAGACAACAAGGTCATACAACATTAGGGGAAACAATAGAGGAGTCTTAACCATAAAGGCTCATTCTATTCATTCAACATTACTATAAAGTGACTTCTAGGTCAATCAAACCCACATCATCACCCTACTATTACAAAATTCTACCATTTCTTCTAAGACCAATCCTATACAAAAACTTCAATCCATGTAAAACAATCATTAAGGGTAATTGCTATGGATTCTAATGAAAGATGTCATCAAAGATATTCTAATTATTTGTGAAAATTTTTTAATCCGCACTACTATTCATTATTGATATGCGATGAACGTTACGATAAGGGATTGTATATGACCCTGAGAGGTCAAGAAAGACGGTTGCAATCCATGATTGGACCTAACTACTAGGGTGTGGTTTAAGGTCGTGACAATTAAGAAATCCAAGACTTTTTCAATGTCATCCAAAAGCCCTTCAACGATCGGAACCTAAATGGGGATAAGTAATAAATGGGGTTAGTACACCACATGTACTAAGTATGAGACCTTATGCACACATATCCTGAAAACATGCTAAAAGAGACATTTCATTAAGTATGAAATTTACTTTGAAAACCTTTATGCAGATTCAACAAGACTATAACAAATCACTTAAGCATATTCATTAAGTCATAGGCACATACATAACAACGTCTAATCTACTCAATTCAACATGCATATCATGTAATTGAATACATACTGAAGTAACTCTATCATCAAGTCATAAATAACCACAAGCATGAATAAGAGTACATTTCATCATAACCAAAGTAAGACAATCACCCATTAGAACCTATCAATTCAAAAACTGCGTGTAACATTCCAGAATATGAACTAGCCTAGTGATGAGCCAAATAAGTTTTATGAATTGGTATTAAGGGTACATTGGACTCCAAATTCCCAATATTTAGAATTATTGGGCATAGTAGAAAATATTGGCTTAAAGGGTGTTAGACAAATTTCTATGTATTAATGAGTTTGTTTAAAAAATGCACCTGCAATAAAGACCCCAAGCTAAAAACATATGTTTCATAGTATTGGCATATTAGATATGAGGCATCCATGTTTCAAGCCTAGGCACCATAGCACATGACCAATTAAAAAGAGTATGTAGATTAAGTAGTGCCCAAGGACATATTGAGGATCCTTGAAAAAATAAGTAAGCAATCCAAATGAACCATAAAAATTGGTTAGTTAGGAAATGACAATCAACACATGTGCAAGCACATTTCAAGAAACGGCCAAGGGAGGGGACCATCCTAACTGAATTCGATTATGGTAGTTAGGGGCAGGCATGCACAAGGGTCCAACCATTTGGAGCCTAACTCTCTTAAGAACTTTAGACTCTAACTAACTGACCATACTAAATAAATAACCTATGACAAACAAAAATAAGCCATCTAGTGGACCCAACAATCTAAGACTTAATTGGGTGACAATAACCTAGTAACTAGTTCAAGAAACATCCTAGTACCTAACCTAGGATGGTCCAATAGGGTTAATTATGGTCCCAATGACTTAAGAGTATTTTATTAATTACCCTAGGTTCCTCAATTTATAAAATTAAGGTATTAATTAATTAAGGAAAACTCCCAAACAAGGTCGAAATTCTTAAGAAAAAATTTCAGATTTGAGTAATTAAATTTTTTCTTATTTTTAGTCAATCTAGGAGGGCGTTTTAGGAATTAACTAATTAATTTATTTAATTTACTTAATTAACCTAAGTTGAATGAGTGAAGATCAATTCCTAAGACTTAGACCCTAACACAAGAATAATTCATGACGCAAAACAGTAAGCGAATGAACGAAAAATAGAAAAGTTTCTATCAGTTCTCTTACGCGTTTTCAAGGTTTTCTTCAAGGTTTCGTGCAAGGTGATGTTCGTAGGTTAAATTCTTCATAAGCTATGGGTTTTTTCTCCTAGAATTCTTTCTCTAAGAGAACTTTCAAACATTTTGAATTCGTGAATGTCGAAAGTAGGGTTGTTCCCCAATGATATTGTTGAACGTCCACCTCCCTAGTTATCCTTGTTTTCGATTATCTAGGTATATAGATGTAATCTTGAACATATTTTTGGTATGTTATTGGTTACTGTTCATTATGTGTAAGTTCATGATTTTTTAATGACTAATGAGGACTATATACTTGATTCATATGACTAGGTTATTAGTATATGAAGTAAAGAATAATGTAATTCTTAGTTATGTTTCGAGAGTTGTAAGTTTGATTACAAGTCGATTATGATGTTTAGTTACTGTTAAATGTTAAACCGTCCACTTGTTTTTGTTGAGGAGATCACTACAGTACTCTTATTAAACTAATTTGGTTGGTGATAACATATTGAAAATGGTTTGAGTAATGTTTGGTTTATGCCAATAAAATTGTCTAGCAATACATTGTCCAAAAAGTTGAATGGAATTGGCTTACAATGTTGTTCAAAGATATGATGAAAAAAGTGGCTTATGACCAATGGAAACCGAATTAAACATGAGCAATGTAACTTGCAATTCATAACCAAGGGTATGCAAATCATTGGGACAGGTCCCAATATACTCTTTCCATATGAACTATAAACATAGTAATTATATGGAACAAAGTTCTTAACTTTTATAATGAATCGTATAAAGCTACCAAAAGACATGAAACGAGTTAAGATAAGTAATAAAATAATTAAAAGTCTTTGAATTATAAATATATCAAAATGGGGTGTTAAAAGTAGTGAGTAATGTCTCACTAACACCTAAGACAATTATATTAAAGATACACACATAAGATGGTGTTAATAATCATGAGAAAAGTCTCATTAATACCAAGATGATAATGTAAAGTTAAATTCACATTTCATCAAGTAAAGAAATGGATGACCAATATCCAAAGATTCAAGTAAACCTCATAACTAGAGTCAAGATTTCGTAATGTTTGAGTCAACTCTTAAAGATGTAAGGAAAATGAAGTTGAACATAGCACCGATAGACTAGCAATAAGATTGTGCCAGCAACCATAAGCCTTATGATATAAAGCTTCCATAAAGATGGATAAGTAGTCTCCATATATCTCCTAGTCTTCGAATTATGTTACCTGCATAGGAACTAGCTAGTGGATTCAACCTAAGAGAGCTAGTAATAAGCTAGTGTATTTCACAAATGCTTAAACAATGTATTCGGTTTACTTTAGCCGTGAACCTCCTCTTAACTTTGTGGTGAGAACAGTGGACTTTGTTTCACTTTAAACAGTGAACCACTCATTTTCAGTGTGGGGAGAACACTGAACTTGGTTTCACTTTAGCAAGTGAACCACCCATTTCGGTGTGGGGCAAACACTGTATTTCATCTTAGATCACATGATCTACATTATCTTTTATTGGTGAATAACCCCTTTTCGGTGTAGGTCAGACACTGGGTTTCATGTTAGCTCGCATGATATCAATTCTAAAGATTACGTTAATAAAATAATAAAGAAAGAGGAATGAATGTAAATTCAAAGCGATCTAATGAATAAAGTGGTTACGAATATTAACCATTAGTGATTGATAAGAATAATGTTTTAACCAATCATCTGTATCCTAACAGTTCTTAGTATAAGGTTCCATTACATTCAACTCATACATCATGAAAGCCGACTTTTAGCATGAGGACGTCATAGTTCATTAGATGATTTCTCATCTCATCATTAATATTGAGTATGCATTAACATCAATACTTTCATTAGAGTGTTCATAGAGACTAGTCTTTTCATTGGCTTTACACTATCATAGATGAGTACATTTTTGTAACATTTTATTAGGCTCATTTGGGATTGCACTCATCTTTCACATTATCCTCTTATCATATTGTAACCTCAGTCCTTAACTTTAACATATTTTGTTTTCATAATAACTCACCCCTTCACGTGAATGTTCATGTAATCATATGCCAACGCACTTGGCCATTTAGCGTGTTTCAGACTCGTACTTAACACTTCTAGGGTTACATAATTTTATCACATACATCTTAGGCTTATTTTATTTTTGATTGTATGCTATACTTATGAGTCCACACATACAAGCCATGAGGCTTCATTCATTGTTTGTCTATGTTATTCATGTTTACCCAAGATTATGTGGTACAAGACTTATGCATCTTGTAGATATGCCAAGGTATTGATTTCGATCTTTCGAGGCATTATTCATTAAATATTTTTTTGCGTATGACTTATGTGTTGATATAGAATTCGGAAAGGAACCCGATTTCCAATCTGTTGAACAACACTTAATCTGATTTTAAGCTTGATAATTGCATTTTTATATTTTTGAGACCCTAGTTCGATTCCCATAAACCCTATAATATTTCTTTTTTGTTTGCCTCTCCTCTTTCATTTTAAGGCAAGGAGGTTGTGCGTTCAATCCTCCACAAGCTCATTGTTTTTCTTTCAATTTATCTCTTAATTTCTCATCTATCCAAGAGGTTGTTGATTCAATCTCCACTCTTCACATTTATTTTCTCCTTTATTTTTCTCCTAACTCTCTCATCCATTCAAGATGTTGTGGGTTCAATCCCCACCCACCACATCTATTTTTCCTTTCATTTTTCTCATGATATTTTTTATGTAATTTTCATTTGGTGCGGTCATGGGTTCAATCCCGAATGACCTCATATTTAATTTTTTTTTAAAAAACATAGCTAATTTTCTTCATCCTTGGCCGAGACTCCACTCTTCCAATCCATTTTCCTCTAAATTTGTTGATTTTTTTTTGTAGCTTTCATGTAATGATATCTTAATTTCAATCCTTAGTGGTCTCACATATTTAACATTCATTTTTCATTGCAGTTTTCACCACTTTGCTTGGCCGAACCAAAACAACGAAATGTTTGAAATTTGTTCACTTTTTTCAGCTTCTTTTTATCATTATTCATACATTAATTCTTAATACATTTCGTGGATCAATTGGCGCATCTTTAAGTGTAACCCTTTTATGATTAGATCCAGCTAATAATTAACATTATATACAGCAACATTTCACCACTTTTACACCTCATTATTTACAGAAGGATTTGCACATAGAATTCGACCATAATAACATTTCATTTTAAAGGCTTAAAACCGAAAATTAGGTCATGGCATACACTTATATTTTTCCTGAAATTTTCTCAGACATACATTATCGTTCATACTATTCCGATCACATAATCATAAAAATTACACTTCATACCTAATCTACCAGCAAACATACAAACCTATGATCGCTGATAGGAGCTAGTCACAGGGAACATGTATTGGGAAACTATTTTAGTTTAGGAATTGAATTATGTGATCCTTATGGTCTCTAGGGAAAGAGGCCTAGATTAAGAAAACCCATACCTGATTTTACCGTTGTGCAACACTTGAACTTGCTTCCTAAAACATCTTCAAAATTCATGTCCAATCCAGAAAGTCACACCTTTACCGAGTAGAGTATTACATTTTGCTTAACATTTTCGGATTGTTTTCTCGTTTATTTTTTCCGTTCAAGTTCTACAAGTATAAAGAGATTTTGTTATCTGATTTTTTTCTCACGTTTGTCAGCAAGAAATAAAGTGTAAATGAGAGAGATATATATGTGATGGGGAGAGAGATAAACGTGATAAAGGTGAGTGGCTTAGTATTAGGTGAAGTAGTTTAGACGTAGTCAACTAGGAGTCTTTCAAACTTTGGAAATCTGATATAATTATTTCAGTGAAATTACAATAATGCCCTTACAAAATAAGATCATAAACCTCAATTTAATGCAAATAAATGTTGCTTCCTTCAAGGTTCGAACCCGTGACATCCCCATCTTGAAAATGGGTCCCCAAGGTCGACCCGACCCAAACCGCCCCATTATTTAATTAATTAACAATAATAATCTTATTTTCCTTTTCCATAAATCAGTATTTAAATATTGATTGATTAAATTAATTCACCAATATAAAAAATTAAGTTAAATCATTACTTCCACCTAGGTTCGAACCCGGTGGAAAAAGATTTTGCATGATGGGCAAATTGGGACTTTTATACCCAAAATGCCCCCTCAACCTTATTAATTAAATAATTAATTACATATTCAGGTTAATTACGATACTACCCTTAGCCTGGAAAAATACCATTTTACTCCTAGACACTACAAACTTATGTTTCCCCTTTTTATGTTTGGTAAGACTTATCCGAGTAAATCGTCATATTTGGGAGCCCTACATTGCTAAACCCAACCTTTCCTACATAAAATAACTCCCCTTTAGTTGGATTGACTGACGCAAGGGTTAAGAGGTCTTGTTTTACACGCATCAATCCGTGTGAACACAGTCTTATCCTAGGCATTGTAGACACATTAAGAATTACTTGGCATATCGATTTTTAGGGTTGTTACATTATCCCCCCTTTAGAAACATTCGCCGCTGAATGAATTTTTTTAAAATATAGTACAATGCCAGTCATATCATAACATACGTATTATAAAAAGTCGGGCAATAACAACAAGAAATGGAGGAGTTAAAGAACTTAGACTTAGGAGTAGAAAATCTAACCTCAAGAGCTGAAGAGATAAGGTTAGTGGGATGTCATATTTTCCTCGGCCTCCCACGTAGCACCCTAAACAAGATGGTTCCTCCATAATACCTTCACTATGGAAACATGCTTGTTTCTCAGCCGCTTAACCTTCAACTCTATAATCTAAACATGAGCCTCCTCATGGGAAAAGTTTTCATCAACTCCCAAACCTTCAACAGGTAGAATCGATGCTAGATCTCCAAGGCAAATCTTTAACACAGTGACATGAGAATTAGATGAAAATAAGCTAGCTCCTCAGGCCATGATAACTCATAGGCCAGCTCACCCACATACTATAGGATCTTATAAGTACCAACATACCTCAAACTCATCTTCCACTTCCTGCCAAATATCATGACCCCCTTCATATGTAATATCTTGAAATAGTCCTGGTCACCAACATCAAACTCTAAGGGCTATTTGCTGTTGTTTGCATATGACGTTTGCCAAATGTACGTAGTAGCCAACCTATCCCTTATCACCCTGACTTTCTCTAAGTCGTCATAAATGATCTTTGTTTCCAAAATGGATCACTCTACTATCTCAAAACACCCAGCTGGAGACCTACACATTCTACCATACCCTGCCTCAAACGGAGCCATCCCAATACTGGAGTTATAACTATTATCACATGAGAACTCTATTAAAGGCAAATAGTCAACCCAATAACCATTGAAGTCAATTACACACTTACACACGCTCTCAACATGTCCTTCAATGTCTGAATGGTTAGCTCAACCGCTTAATACTTTGAGGATGAAAGGCAATACAAACCTTTACCTGCGTGCCTATATTCTTCTGGAATGATGTCTACAAACGTGAAGTGAATTGAGCTCATCTATTTGAAATGATAGACAAAGGAATCACATGCCATATCGAAATCTCAACAATGTAGAGTTTCACATAATCCTCGACTCTGTAAGTAGACTTCACAGTGATAAAGTAGGAAAACCTAGTCATCCTGTCCACATTAACCCATATGGAGTCATGTTGTCTCCTATTTTTCAGAAGACCAACCATGAAGTCCATATTAATGGCCTCCAACTTCCAACTCGAAACCTCGATCATCTTACTAAGACCTCCAGTCTTAAGATGTTCTGCCTTAACCATTTGACAATTAGGACACGTGGAGACATATTCAACAATGTCCTTCTTCATGCCATCCCACCAACAGATATGTTGAAGGTCAAGATACATCTTGGTGAAACCTTGGTGTATCAAATATTTAAAACCATGGGCCTCTATAACAATTTTGGTGCGCAAATCATCCACATCTGGTACACAGAGCTAGTCCTAAAACATAAGTATGTCGTCACCTCCCAAAACAAAAGACTACTTCATCTTTACCAACATTGAGTCCTCCTACTCCATCACAACCAGATCAAGATGTTGACCCTTCTTGACTTCAACTATGAAGGATGATTCGGAACAAACGTTAACTATAATACCCCAATTAGTAGAGTGAACAAACCACACACCCAGTCTAGACTATTTGTGTACATCTTTCACCAACTCATTCTTCTAATCCTCAACGTGGGTTGTACTTTCCATGTATCATCCTTCTCAAAGCATCAATTGCAATATTAGCCTTACCCGGATGGTAGTGGACATTAATGTCATGGTCCTTCAACAGCCCCAACCACCTCAGCGGATGTAGATTCAACTCCCTCTGTGTGAACATATAGTGGAGACTTTTGTGGTTTGTGAACACATCCACATGCACTCCATACCATTAGTGCCACAATGGTTTTAGTGCAAACACTACAGCTTCCAACTGCAGGTCATGAGTGGGATAACTTTATTCTTGAACCATGAGCTATATAGACTCATAAGTTATCACCTTACTACCCTACATGAAAACCAAACCCAAACCAAGACGAGATGCATCACAATAAATACAGTAATTCTCACCACACTTAGGCAAAGTAAGCACCAGGGCTAAAATGAGTCTTTCCTTGAGCTCCTGGAAACTCTTCTCACAGGTCTTTGCCCATTCAAACTTGAGTTTCTTCTTTGTCAAAGCTGTGAGTGGGGTAGCAATGGAAGAAAAGCCATTCACGAACCTAAAAACCATCCAATCCCAATAATCTATGGATGTCTATGGAAGTAATAGGTTTTGGACAATTCATAATAGCCTTAGTCTTCTTGGGGTCTCCTCTACACCACTGTCAGAAACAACATGTCCCAGGAAGGTCACTAATCTAAGCAAGAATTCACACTTGCTTAATTTGGCATATAGCTGATGTTGTCTAAGTACCTGTAAGGTTAGTCGCAAATGATGTTCATGATCTTCTTTTGCATTAGATTAGATGAGAAAGTATTTAATGAATACTATGACGATAGAGTCAAGGTATTAATAGAAGACTCTGTTCATGAGATTCATAAATGTTGCAGGTGTATTAGTGACACTAAACGACATAACTAGAAACTCAAAATGACTATAACGAGTACGAAAGGCTATCTTTGGGATATCACCATCCTTAACCCTAAGATGATGCTACCCTGAAAGAAGATCAATCTTCGAGAAGTAACTAGACCCTTGGATGAACTTGAATCCCCTTGGTAGGAGAGTCCTTTCTAAAACCTTGTCTTATTCCTGATTGAAGTACTACTATTCCTTGAAAAATTCTTCTCAACATGAGTTGGCTTGTTCCCCAACCTAATATGCTACCCCTTCCTGCTTTCCTCCACTTGTAGGACATGGATCATAATCCTGGAAAGGTCCATGCTATCATGCAGCATAAATGCCCTACACTCGTCCTCAAGATCCTTAGAAATATTACATCCAGTGTAAACTGGAGGATTCACCCTTGTGAAGTCCCTTAACCTTCTATCCATGGTGGTGGAAGGTGGGTTCTCCCCGGGAACACCATATTGCTCCACCTGGGCTGTCATAACCTAAGCTTAGAAAGTGATGGCTTTGGCCATCTATACTAAGGTTCTCCTCACATCTCCATTGTCAACCGAATTGGGTTAATAGGCATCTCCATTTCAATTGAAAGAGCATGGAGAGGAACTTGATTTACTCCTTCAGATACAAGAATACATGGAAAACAATCCATACTTCAACATATTGAAATACTTAGTCTATTGCAATACTTCAAAGGAAATAAATGGCATCTATATATTCCCTCGAGTGAATTGAGGACATACTTCAGTTTACTTGAATGATGATATGATCCAAGTCTTGCTTCTTATATGTTCCTCGACTACCAACCAATATAGAGACATATAAAAGTATGGAATTAGTACAAAAGATTGTACTAAGTGTGGCATTATGCATAAAATCATGATAAGGGAAATTTTTGGGAAATATGAATTTTTTAATTTAAAATATCATATTATAATCAAAAGAGTAACATTGATCAACTTAGAAACGGATTTGATATCATTTAGTAATTTATAGCAAATCTGAAGCAAATTTACAGTTACTTGAACTCATTGTACAGTGAATTCCTTCATTGTTACAGTGATGTTGCTTACCTTCACCTAAGACACCTTCTATCGTGTAATTATCCCACGAAAAGATATTCTAACACTCACTTAAGCAACAGAAAGAGACAACACCCTTACAATCTCTACAGGCACACTTAAATGTCCCTTAAGACCATATATAATGATATCAACATACACTTATAAGATATCAAATATATGAACATGAGATCATTCTATCAAAGGTAATTCTAAGTCTCAGTTGAGTGAGTTGTTAAGTGACCGCCCATACAATCCCTTACACACACACTTAAGAGATCCTCTAAACTAACTAAGATAGAATTATTCTCACTTAACACAACAACATATTGATAATGTTACATGCTCCTTCCAAAGGCTATCAAAATACTTACTTGAGTAAATCAAGAATATAACATCCATGATTGACCTCTTCAACACTACATAAATAATTCTTATTACTACCTATGGCATATATCATGTCTACACCATCAACATATTACCTAAGTAGAGTTACTCTTAAGGCTTATCCAGGTAAGATACGAAGTGACCATTCCTATGCCCCCTTCACACCTTAACTATACAACCCATAAATACACATGTTAAGTTCTTATTCACTTAACATGATTTTTTAACTTAAGTCATTACATTAATTAGTTCATTTAAGAGTCATTCATCACATAAGGACATTCAATTAATGCTCATGGACAAGTCCTAGGGACTCTAACAAACACCTTTAAAGCCAATTGTGCAATGTCTAGATAGGGTCTCACACAACCACCTAAACTTCATATAACTTTTCTAGTGTTACTAGTCATGCCATGTTATGAGAATAGGAAATAACCAAAATAGACCATGATAGCTAAACATGGAATCCGGAGTTCTAACCTACTCCAATGAGGGTGTTTTACTTGCCAATTGTAAAACTTGGACACATCCCATGTATGCACGTAGTTAATGAGTATGAAGGACATGATTTGTAATCTTGTGTCATCCTTTAACTAGAGCTACTTCCCTTACCACACTCACATGGTTCTAGTCTTTTTTCTCATAGAGTAATTTACATTAAAGGTTAGTATTAAGGGGTTCCATATCAAATTCATAACCCAATTACATTTTCCCTACAAAAGAGGTAAACTTGGGTTACCATTTACAATGGAGACAAGAAGCTCAAAATGACTTTCATAAGGATTGATATGATGTTGTTCCAAACAACCAACCTTATGTCTATCATTCCTTTACTTGAAGGATACCATTATGTCTTTCTACTTCAACATTCATAACCTTACCACTATTTTCAAGGTTTCACATAAAGGACTCTCTTACCATCATTGAAGGTCTTATGTCATTGATACATACAAGACTAAGAGGCTTTATAATCTTAAGTCAAGAAATTTCATATTTACAATCATACATGCATCAAGTAAGGGGAACAAGTCAAACAAGAAAAGAGACACCATGCTTCACTTTAACACATATTACATGTCATTCTTGAAGCATATCGAAATAAGCATTATAATGTTTAAGTCATTGTATACACTAAAATATCATCATAAATATGACCATCATAGACGCATATAGTCAAGTAGGAAATAACCACGCATCAACCCTAAGACTATACACCTAAAGACATAGTCATAGTCTAACATGATCACATAAATAACATCCAAAGAAGAACACATATACTTTTACACTACTTATCATGTAGATAAATATTATCCAACTTCACATAATCAATTACACAAATCATCAAAATACTTTATGTACTTGCCGACAATACCATGATCATCATATTACATAAAGGTACCAAACAGGGCCACATCAATTCTAAATAAAGCACATAACACCACAACCATAAGTGGAACATATCAATAACAACATAATTGAAGTCTAATTAAAATAAATAAATGGAGTAAGGGCAGCGTACCACCACTCCATCCTCAACACTTCAATCCAATGCTAAACCATCCAATTCAATACCATAAGGCCCTTACCCATGGCAATGAACATCAATTAAACATACAAACTATAATACTCAATGAAACTAGGTCAATTCAATATAGATTCATCAATCTAAGAAAACCTAGATATAATTTCACTAAAATTATTACATGAATCAATATCCTATAAAGAACTGCAGCAGAATTCATAAGTATTAAGTGCAAATCACTTTAACCATAAAGTAGTCAAAAACTAAGGTTCATCATTACATGGGTTCATAGGTTGATTAATTTAAAATTATCTAATTAATAACAATTCAATCTATATACAATGCTTCAAAAACTTTAATGCAAGAACCCTTGCATAGATCATGAAATTGGACAATTCATCATTGAAAACTTTAGAGAGCATCTTTGGAAGTTGGCCTACTTGACTAATAGAGTTTCAAGGATAAAAACCATAACTCAATAGAGCTAATCCTTCAATTTTATAAATAATTTCCACTGTATTCTCCAATCCAAGTCCTTCATTGAGTGTTTGGCTCCAATGGAGTTGTAGGGAAATTCTATGGGATTTTGAATTTTGATTTTTAAGAATGAAATCTTCTAAGTGTTTTAGTCTTATAAACATATTTAAAATAAGAAAAAAACCCTTGAAGAACACACTAAATTCGTATTTGGTCGTTGGGTGAATTTGCAACTTTACCCCTTAAACTTATTGTGAGCTAAGTGACAGACCCATCGATGACCTGTCCCTTGACCAACGGACCGTCCTATTTGTCCGTGGTCTGGGACTGAGGGTGGTGTGTATCCTCTCCTTACATACGTTTAAATCTCCATCAATGACCACTCACCAACGGGGCATCGAGTGACCCCCTGGGCGTATATTGCCTTAGTGGTTTGGGATGTCTTTGGCAGCTTGGACACTCATGAAAGGTCCTTCCTCAAGGACATTTGGATGGTCCTTGGGGATGTTTACCCAAACGTTTCCAACAAAAACATGCTCGTATAAAATTTTAGGACCTCTCACATGACGTTTATCCAAAAAAAACAAGTAAAACTCAACAAAACATACATAGAAACACAAGGTTGTTTCATGGCAAACCCTTATAATGTCATCAACATTCTTAGACGTTTTACCTTCAAACTTCACAAAACATGACACACTACCTATATATAGCATAGTAAATTATTTAAAGACCTTATAAAATCATGAATAACACATAAACACATAAAACTACGTATGAGGCACATAGGTGAGTTAGTCGTCGAATGTGTTGTTCGTTCTTTGACGTTTGACTTCGAATTAACCTAAAACTATAGACACTGCCACAATACAACATTATACACCATTTTATGACCTTAGAATATCATGAAAACCATGTTAGGCTCTAGTTAACCTATGCCATTTTTGGAATCATACATCTCCCCCGCATGGACAACATTCGTTCTCGAATGATAGTTGCCACTCTCCGAAGACTTCCAAAAATAGATATTAAACTTAAAATCCCATGACCATACCTTATAAAATGTCATACAATGAAAACATCTAAGAGAACATCAATTTTACATAATCAAGAGGATCACAACACAATAATAAACTAGAATAAACTATATAACTCATTATCTTATCAGACTCACATCCATCATTCCTTATAGAAGAGGCTCACTTTATATTTAGTGTCATGCATATACATCATATCTAGCCACATTACATCAATTTTAGACTAAAGAATGAATTGGTAATTTTTCTAAAATCTTCACATTTCGAAGGTAGTCCTTTACAGTGAGCTATTAATTTTTTTTCTCAAAAATGCAACTTCTACGAAATTCATGGTCGAAACATGATACTATGAAATGTAGAACCACATAAACACATCTTAAGACATAATCATAACTTTATAAAATTCACAATACAAGGAATCAATGAATTTGATTTTAAACAAGACCCCTAAATACAATGCAACAAGCAACATACTTCTATTGCTTTCTACTCTCTAGCTTGAGTTTAATTGAAAAGATAAAACAGTCAACAAAAACTCCGTTACTCAACATACTTCCCCACATAGAAGGAACTCATACCACTAAAGAGATACAAGGACATACCATCATTCCTCATGCACATCCGTCTTTGATCCTTTAGACATTAAAGGATCATATGATGAGATTCAATATGCAGTTCATAACCCATTTACATTCACCCTCCTAAAGAGGTACATTAGGGTTTCCATACAATGGCGACAAAGATAAATCAACATGACTTTTCTTAGGATGATATGATGTCGTTCAAGCCCCTAAACCTTATACCCATCACTCATACAAGAACTATAACATTATGGCTCTCGACTACGAGGTTCATGACCTTACCACTAGGTTTAAGGTTCCGCGTACATAACGTTCTTAACAACTTTTAAGGTCTCACGTATCATTCATTTATGCATAAAAAGGGTTCACTAAGGTTACCTAGTAAATAAATCTCATATTCACATATCAGTCATACATGCATCATGTAAGGAACACAAGGCTAACAAAATAAAACAAAACATACTTAATTTTATTATATAAAGTATATCATTTTTTCAAGCACTTGGGAATAACCATTCTAATCTTTATGTAACCCTATATATAACCATAACATCATAAATATAACTATTATAGACTCATATAGTAATGTAGGAACAATCATGCATCAACTATAACACTAGTCAATTCTACAAAGTGTTTGAGGCTTATAGCCATATTTAAACTACAAAAGTTAACCTTAAGTAACAGCCCGAATTATTATTTGGACGTGGTATGAATTATCTTTTTACACGTAGTTTTAACAATAAGTTGCGGAACAAAGAAGACAAAACCATGTCTGGCCGTCGATGGCCCGTTTCACAACCAACGGACCATTCTGTTCATCCGTGGTTTGGGAATGAGGCTGGTACCTTGATTAGACTTTTACCACTCATAAGTTATGAACCACGACACCCATAGAGAGGGCGCCAACTTGACCACGATTTGTCTACTGCCTCCGTCATTTGGGACCGTATTGGGAAGTCTTGGCTCATAGAACAGGTCCTTTATCAAGGACCCTTGGATGGTCCTTGGGGAATATTTACCAACCTTTTCGAACCCTAATATGTTTGTATAGGAGTGTAGAACATCCCACATCAATTTCCTCCAAAACAAATATGAAAACTCAAAGAAACATGCGAAGACACATAAAGTCGTTCCAAGGTTAACCTTTTGAATGTCATGGACGTTCTTAGATGTTTGACCTCAAAACCTCATGAAACTCAACACACTGACTATAAACACTATAATAAATCCATTAAAAACCTCATAGTCTCGTTAAACACACATTTAGTCACATAACCACACTTTAGACACATAGATGACTTAGTCGTCGAACATTTTGGTTGTCCCTTTACGTTTCACTTCCAATTCAACTAATCCACTAGAGGTTGTCTCAATACGTTGTTATAGAATAATTTAGTATATTATAATCTCATGACAAACAATTTAAGCTCTAGCTTCACTTATGTAATTTTTAAGGTATTAAAAATGTTAGGGATAAAGTTAGGGATTAGGGTTTTATTAGGTTTTAGTGTTTAAGTTTAACGATTTGAGGAATAATTTCTATGGTTTAGTGTTTAATGTTAGGATTCTAGTATTTTGGGATTTTTTTTTTTTTGGGATTTGAGTTTTAGGATTAGGCTTTAGGGTTAGGCATAGGGCTAGGGTTAGGATGCAGGTTAGGTTTTAGGTTGTTTTTTTTTAAATCTATGGTTTATTGTTTAGTGTTTATGTTTTTGTACTTTGGTCTTGGGGTTTCTTATTTACGGTTTAAGTTAGGGTTAGGGTCATGGTTAGGGTTAGGTTTAGGTTAGGTTTTAGGGTGATATTTATGTTTAAGTATTTATGGTATAGGATTTAATGTTTAAAATCTATGTCTAATATCACAAAAATGACATAGATGAACTCACCTAACATTGTTTTCATGGTGGTATAAGGTCATAAACATGTCTAAAAATAGGGTTGAGGTAGTGCCTAAGAGTGCATTGGAAGTTTATCATATGTGGTTTTATGCGTTATTAATTAGGTTATATGGTCCTTAAATGAGTTATTATTGTATATATAGGTAGTGTGTCATGTTTCGTTAAGTTTGGAGGTTAAACGTCCAAGAACGTTCACGACGTTGAAAAAGTTTTCCTTGAAACGACCTTGTGTGTCTAAGCATGCTTTGTCAAGTGCTACGTGTTCGTTTTGGATGAAATTTATGTGGTAAATCTTAAATCATATACAAGAATTTTTTTGTTTTGAAACGTAAGGGAAAAAATCCCCAAGGACCATCCAAGGGTCTTTGAGGAAGGACCCATTGTTTGTGCCGAAACTGTCCAAGACTACTTAACCAACGGATGGCAATCAATGCCAAATTAGTCACTAGATGCCCCTATGTTGATGATCAATCAATGGAAACATAGGTGTGTAAGGGAGGAATCCAAGTTTAAGCCTCAGTACCAGACCATGGACCAAAATAATGGTCGATTGTTTAAGGGATGGACCATCGACAGGCAACGTTCAATGGGTCTTTGTCCTTGTAAGAATTTCACTGCCCAGTGAGGGTTGATCATGTAAATTCACCCACTTCAAAATAAGAGTATTGGAGGTTCCTTAAGGATATTTTGGGTGTTTTAAATATGTTTATAACCTAAAAACACTTAGAAGATTTCATTCTTCAAAATCAAAACCAAAATTCCCTTAATAATTCTCAAGCACTCCATTGGAGCCATAACTCAAGGAAAGGCTTGGATTTGAAGTTTGAGATAAGATTCTTCATAGAATTTAGGAATTAGCTTTATTCAGGTATGATTTTTGAACCTTGAAACTCTATTCATAACGGATCCCAACATTCAAATATATTATCTAAAATTCACATAGTTCAATTGTCCAATTTCAAGATCTATGCAAGGTTTCTTACATTAAACGTTTTTCAGCATTTATTAATGATAGAAATGTTATCAAATTTATGATTTTAACTTAATTAATGTACGAACTCAATTAATTGATGAACCCTCGTTTTTGACTAAGTAATGGGTTACTTGATATTGACTTAATGTTCATGAATTCTAGTGTAGTTTTCTATGAGCTCTCTAATAATGTAAGAATTGTGTTCAATTGATATATAGGTTTTATTATATTGATGAATCTCTATTGAGTTGATCTAATTTCATTGTGTATTGTTAAAATTGTATTGAATTGATGTTCATGGCCATTGGTAAGGGCCTTGTGGTGTTTAATTGGTTGATTTAGCATTGAATTGAAGTATTGAGGATGGAGTGGTGGTAGGCTGCTCTATCCCCTTATTTTATAATAATTATACTTTAATTATAATTTGATTGGTATGGTCCATTTGTGGTGGCAGTTTTATGTGCCTTACTTGCAATTGATGTGGCCTTATCTATGTTATTTTATATAACATGATGATCATGGACTTTTCGGCAATTACTTTAAGTACTTTGATGATTATGTGCTGTTGAATAATGTCTATCTACATGATAAGTAATGTAAATGTATATGTGTTCTTCTATTGATGTTATTTAGGTGATAATGTAAGACTATGAGTGTGGCTTTAGGTCTATATTCATTGGGTTGACGTATAATAATCCCTACTTGTCTATATGATTCTATGATGGTCATATTCACGTTGATATGATAGTGTATAGGATAAATTAAAGAGGATATAGTTTTCTGTGTGTTTCTAGAATGATATGTAAAATGTGTCAATAAGAAATATGTTGGTCTTGTCTTTTTTGGCTGGTGTCCCTTACTTGATGCATATATGTTTGTGAATATGTTATGTCTTCACTTAGGATGCTAATGTCTCATCTTATGGAATGTATTAATGATGTGTGACAGTAAGTGATGTTAAGATGGCCTTTTATGTTAAACCTTGAACCTAGTGGTAAGGTCATGAATTTTCAATTCAAAAGCCATAATGGTATCCTTCAAGTAAAGGAATGATAAACTTAAGGTTGATTGGCATGAACGGCACCATATCAATCCTTATGATAGTCATGATAAGCTTCATGTCTCCATTTTAAGGTATCCCTACTGGACCTTTTTTTGATAGGGTCAATGTGATTGGGTTATAAACTTGATATAGAACCTTTTTCTATGAACCTTTAATGTAAATTACTGTAAGAAAACAATGGCTAGCACTGAGTGAGTATGGTAAAGGAAGTAGTTCTAATTAAAGGATTAATCTATAATGCAAAACACGTCCTTTATATTCGATAATGATGTGCCTACATGGCATGCGTCCATATTCTACCATAAACAAAAAGAACACATTCATAGAAGAAGGTTAGAACTTTGGATTCCATGGTTTGCTACAATGGTCTATGTCAGTTATTGCCTATTCTCATAATATAGGATAACTACTAGCATTAGAGAAGTTGTATGATGTTTAGGTGGTGATATGGGACTCTATCTAGACATTGCACAACAGGCTTCGAATGTTTTAGTGAGAGTCCCCAGTTCTTGTCCAAGACCATTATTGAATGTCCTTATGTGATGAATGAGTTTTAAATAAACTAATTAAAGTAATGAATTAATTTAAGAATGTATTTTAAATGAATAAGTACTTACCTAGAGTAGTTAAGGGTTGTCTAGTTAAGGTGTGAAGGGGGCATAGGAATGGTCACTTTGTAACTTACCGAGATAATTCTTAAAACTTGCTTTAGTTAGGGAAGATGTTGATTATGTGGACATGATCTAAGACTTAGGTATTCTTAAGGATTATGTAGATAGTCTTGAAGAGGTCAATCATGGACGTTATTTTCTTGATTCACTTAAGTTAGTCTTTTGTTACCCTTTGTAAGGAAAATGTCATATTAACTATCTGTTGTATTAAGTGAGAATGATCTATCTTAGGTAGTCTACGGGATCTCTTAAGTATTTTTGTAAGGGATTGTATGGGCGGTCGCTTCATAAAAATCTCAAGTAAGACATAGAATCACCTTTGTTAGTGGAAATCTCATGTTCATATGTTTGATGTCTTGTCGGTTTTATGTGTCTTATTATTAGTAGTCTTGCGTGTCATTTAGGTGTGCCTAGGGAGGTTTTACGGGCGATATCTCTTTGTGTTTGTTAAGTGGATATTAGGATAGCTTTTAGTGAGAAGAGTACATGCGAGGAAGTGACAAAAGGGAAGAGAAAGCATTTCACTGTAAAAGTGAAGAAACTCAATGTACAATTAATGTAGCTCAATGTTATGTTTGCTAATAACCGTCACTAATTGTTTAAATGTTATCTTATGTTTTTATAAGTTGACAAATGTTATTCTTATAATTATTAAATAATTTTCAAATGAAAAGAAGCGTATTTCTAATAAATGTTCATTTTCATGATTTTATGCATTATGTCATACTTACTACCTGTGGTTGTACAAATTCCATGCTTTGATCTATCTATATAGTGATTGGTAGGTTAAGAGCATTTGGGAAGCAAGACTTTAATCGTAGCATAATTCAAGGGAAGTTGAAGTATGTCCTCAATTGACTCGAGGGCATATATTGATGATTTTTATTTCGAAGTGTAATAAACTCAGTATTTCTATATTTTAAAGTATGGGCCTTGTCCCAAACATTCTCGGGTATTATGTTTATGAGATTGAGACTTAGTATTTCCTATGATTTTATATGAATGTGTTTGTAAAGACTTATAGATTGTTTTGTGAAAAGTTTTAATTTCGCACTACTTTTCATTATGTATATGTGATAAAAGATATGTAAGGGTTTGTATAAGACTTCTAAGAGGTCGAGTACGAGTGTAAAAATCCGAGATTCACCATATCTTCTAGGGTATGGTTTCGGGTATTGACAATCTTGGTATCAGACTATATGTTGTGAAAGTAGTCTTACGAATCAAAAAGTCTCATCAAGTAACATGAAGCAGAGTGTTGAAAATCAGTGGGAGTCGCGACACATCTATGGGAGAGAGGCTATAAGAAGATAGAGTTTCCCTTTTTTGTACTGTTATGTCATGTTATCGAGTAAAATTTATAAATACTCTTTTCTTATTGTTTTCCTTGTGGTTCTAGGAAACAGAATACGAGGAGGACACAGGCTAGGAGAGCTGAAGAGAATGATGTTCAAGAGGAGACTCCTCATTAAGTTGAGGAAGTTGAGGAAGTTGAGAAAATTCCTCAAAGTGATCAAGTGGTTCCTTCATAGTTGAGTAATATTAGGGAGGTTTTGCTTGCTTTAGCCCGGGCTATGACTACTCAACCAAATTGAGTATGGTGCCGAGGTTGAATGTTGTGGAGAGAACTATGACGTCTAGGTTGAGAGATTTTGTGATGATGAATCCTCCTATATTTCATGGCTCTAAGGTCGGAGAGGATCCCCAAATGTTTATTAATGAGGAGTACAAGATAGTGAATGTTATGGGAGTGACTTCAAGGGATAAGGCAGAGTAGGATTCGTATCAATTGAAAGATGTTGCTCAAGTGTGGTACACACAATGAAAAGGCAATAGGCCGGTTGAGTCAGGTCCTATTGAGTGAGAAGAATTTAAGGAAGCTTTTCTTGGGAAGTACTTTCCCCATAATAGGAGGGAAGTTGAAGAAGAGGAGTTTACCAATCTCAAGCAAGGATATATGCGTGTAGAGGAATACTCTCTGAAGTTTACTATGCTTTCCAAAAATGTACCATACCTTGTGTCTAATCAAAGGAATGAGATGAGTAGATAGGGAGGAATGTCGTATGGCAATGTTACATTATGATATGACCCTATCCAGACTCATTATGTATGCACAATAAATTGAAGAGTCCAAATTTAAGAAAAGGGATTAAAAATTTGAAAGGAGTGGTTCAAGTGACAAAGACAAACATAGGTCCAAGAAGAAGGATCATACACATGAAGATCGTAGGGTGCTAATGTTAAGGTTGAGAGTAGAGGCGATTCGCAAAATGAAAAGCCTACATCGAAAACTTTTGAAAAAAGGCACTATGGGAAGTTTTTTTCCGTTACTAGTAGTTGGCTTGGGTGTGGGAAGGATGATCATAATGTGATAGATTGTCGTTGCATAAAAATTGGATTTTTTAAAAACGACCTAAATCACTTTAATGTTTTTCCTGCTCACTGTTAATTTTTTCAAAATATGACTATTTCATTATTTGTTATAAAATTTTTGTAATGTTGTTAGAGCTGATGTATTTGAGTATGGTTTTTGTAATTTGGAATGAAGCATGTGAGTTTTGTAGCATGATGAGTTATAAAATTTCTTTGTGGTTCTTGTTGTTTTGTGAATCTCTAGATTTTGTGAAATTGATGTGTAATTTTTCATATTTGTTATATGTTTCGGTCATTAGCTGCTATTTTGATCTATATACTTTGAAGTGTTTGGAGAGTGGCAAGTGTAATTCGAGGATGAATGTTGTCCAAGTGGAGGAAGAATATAAGGTCCCGAAAAAAACTTAGGTGACTAGAGCCTAAAAGGTTGTAATGATAGTATAAAATTCTAAAGTGCTATAAAATATACTATTGAAGAAGTGTCTAAGCGTTAAGATGCATTGGAAGTCAATCGCCAAGCAACGGCCATGACGTTCGACGACTAAGACACCTATGTCCCTCATATGTGGTTTTATGTGTTATATGTTATCCATGATGTTATAAGGTCCTTAAATAATTTTTTATAGTATATTTAGCCTGTTCATGAAGTTTGAAGTTCAAACGTCCAAGAACAGTCATGAATATCGAAAGGTTTGCCTTAAAATGATCTTGTGTGTCTATGCATGTTTTGTCGAGTTTTACGTGTTTGTTTTTTATGCAATTCATGTGGTAGATACACACATGTAAATGATCATGTATGGGTTTGAAACATCCGGGAAAACATCCCCAAGGACTATCCAAGGGTCATACAGGAAGGACCCAAAGTTTGTGCCAAGATTGCCAAAGACAGCACAACCAACGGATGGCAATCGACGCCAAGTGTGTTTGTCCACACCCTGTTGGTGGTCCTACGTTGATTTAAACTTAGGCGTGTGCGCGAGAAATCTAATTACAAGACTCTGTCCCATACCAAGGACCAACAGCACGGCCGATGATGGGCAACCGTCGATGGGTTTGTGTCCCTGAATGCAGTTCACTGCCAAGTGAGGGGTGAACTCTTATATTCACCCCACTTCAAAATAAGAGTATTGGAGGTTACTTCAGGGTATTATGGGTATTTTACTATGTGTATAAGCTTATCATACTTAGAAGATTTCATTATTCAAAATAAAAACATAAATTCTGTTAGAAATTATCTAGAACCCCATAGGAGCCAAAGCTCAATAAAGGGCTTCGATTGGAGGTTTTATTCAAGATTATTCATCAAATTGAATTATAGATTCATTGAGGTATGGTTTTTGATCCTTTAAACTTTATTCATCAAGGATCCCCACATTCAAAGATATTTTCTGAAGTTTTCAAATTTAAATTTGCCAAATTCATGATATATGGATGGGTTCTTGCACTTAACATTTTTAAGCATTGATTAGTGATTGAATTGTTATTAATCTGATGATATTAACTTAATTAATCTATTAACTCATGTAATTAATGAACCCTAGTTTTTAACTATGTTATGAGTTACTTGATATTGACTTAATGTCTAGTGTAGTTTTATATGTTCTCTCTAATGATGTAAGAATTGTGTTCAATGGATAAGTAGGTCGTATTATAATGATAAATATCTATTGAATTGACCTTGTTTCATTGAGTATTGCTATAATTGTATTCAATTGATGTTCATGGCCCTTGGTAAGGGTCTTATGTTGTTAAATTGGTGTATTTAGCATCGAATTGAGGTGTTGAGGATTTAGAGGTGGTACACTATCCTATTTCAATTTATTTTATGTTAATTAGACTTTAATTATATTGTTATTTGTATGGTATACATATAGTAACAGTGTTATGTGCCTTACTTACAATTGATGAGGCCTTGTCGACATTATATTTTGAATAATATGATGATCATCGCCTTGTCACCAATTACATAAAGTATTTTGATGATTATGTGAAGTTGGATAATGTATATATACAATATTAGTAATGTAAAAGTATATGCGTTTTTCTATATATGTCATTCAGGTGATCATGTTAAACTATGACTTTTGCATTAGGTATATAGTCTTAGTGTTGATGTATACTTATCCCTACTTGACTGACTTAGGATGCTAAAGTCTCTTAGTCTTGTATGCATTAATGATTTGTGACCTTAAATGATTTTAAGAAGGTGTTTAATGTGATACCTTGAACCTAGTGGTAAGGTTATGAATGTTGAAGTTGAAAGTCGTAACAGTATCCTTCAAGTAAAGGAATGATAGACTTGAGGTTGATTAGCTAGAAAGGAATCATATCGATCCCTAGGAAAGTCATGTTGAGATTCTTGTCTCCATCGTAAGGTATCCCCGAAGGACATTTTTTTGTAGGGTAAATGTTATTGGGTTATGAACTTGATAAGTTACCCCTTTATACGAACCTTTAATGTAAATTACTCTATGAGAACAAGGCTAGCACTGAGTAAGTATGGTAAGGGGAGTAGTTTAAGTTAAAGGGTGATACTAGAATACAAAGCATGCCTTTTATATTCCATAACCATGTGCCAATATGTAATGTATCCAAGTTCCACCATTGGCAAGTAGAACACCCTCAGCGGAGTAGGTTTCAACTTTAGATTCCATGATTTGCTACCATGGTCTATGTCGGTTATTACATATTCTAATAATGTGGATTACCTACTAGCATTAGAGAAGTTTTATGACCTTTATGTTGTTCTATGGGATGCTATCTAGACATTTCACAATTGTCTTTGAAGTTGTTAGTGAGAGTCCCTAGGTCTTGTTCAATACCATTATATGAATGTCCTTATCTATTGAATGAGTTTTAAATGAACTAATAAAAGTAAATATTTAAGTTAAGAATGTTTGTTAAATGAATAAGTTCTTACCTAGAGTAGTTAAGGGTTATCTAGTTAAGGAATAAGGGGGGTATACGAATGGTCACTTTGTATATTACCTAGATAACTCTTAAGAATGACTCCATTTACGGAAGACATTGGTTATGTGTACCTGATCTAAGCCTTAGGTAGTCTGAAGGATTATTAAGGTAGTCCTAAAGAGGTTAATCATGGACGTTATCTTTGTGATTTACTTAAGTATGTCTTTTGATAACCTTGGGTAAGGAAAATGTCATATTACCTATGTGTTGTTGTATTAAGTGGGAACGATTCTATCTTAGGTAGTCTATAAGATATCTTAAGTGTGTGTGTGTAAGGGATTTTATGGGTGGTCTCTTCACAACTCATTAAAGTAAGACATAGAATCACCTTTTGTAGAGGAAATCTCATGTTCATATGTTTGATGTCTCGCAAGTGTGTATGTGTCTTATTATTAGTAGTCTTGAGAGTCATTTAGGCGTGCTTAGGGAATTTGTATGGGTGGTATCTCTTTGTGTTGCTTAAGTGGGGCATAGGATAGATTTTAGTTATAGGACACATCCTAGGAAATGTCAAAAGAGAATAGAAAGCATTTCACCGTATCAGTGAAGTAACTCACTGTACAGTGAATGTAGCTCACTATTTAGTTGGCTCAAAAATGTGAATAATTGCTTAAATATTATATTATGTGTTTCTAAGTTGATAAATTTTATTATTATGATTATTATATGATTTTTAAATAAAAATATTCATATTTCTAATAAATGTCCGTTTTCATTATTATATGCATTATGAAATACTTAGTACATATGGTTGTACTAATTCCATGTTTTATATATCTATATAGTAGTTGGTTGGTTAGGAGGATTTGGGAAGAAAGAATTGGATCATAGAATCATTCAACGGAAGTTGAAGTATGTCCTCAAATGACATGAGGGAATATATGGATATCTTTTAAATCTTTTATTTCGAAGTATAGTAATAGACTCAGTATTTATACACTTTTATGTATGGGTTGTGTCCCATGTATTCTCGTGTCTTAAATTTGATAGGACGGAGACATAGTTTTTCTTATGATTTTATATGAAACAGTTTCTATAGACTTATAGAATGTTTTGTGAATATTTTTAAATCCGCACTACTTTTCATTATGTATATGCGATGAACGATACGTCAGTACTTGTATAAGACCTCCGAGCGGTCAAGTATGTCAGTTGCACTCCGAGAGTGTCATATCTTCTGGGTGTTTTCTCAGTATGCGATACTATGTTTTAGTATTTAATATTTTGTTTTTCGTATTTTAGACTTAGGGTTTAGGGTATAGGGTTAGAGTTAAGGTTAGGATTAGGGTGTAGGTGTAGGTGGTTTTTAGCTTTTTAAAGGTTTTTTGGTTTATGTTATAGCATTTCTTGGGTAGATTATCTACTTCTCCATTTCATGCAACTCTTGTTGTTGATCCTTTTACTTAATAGCTTCGAATCCATTTCAAAGATAAGAGTTTTGTATCCATTTAATTCACATGAATTAATTCCATGCAAGTCTGCCTTGAAATCTGCAATAATATTAGTACTAAAACAAAGAGGAGCAGCAAAAGCATAAACCTTGGAGATCTCGTAAAATTCCACCCCCTTATTTTACCTACATTATGTATGAAAATTCCATCCATGTTCAATTTTAATATACATAATACAGGTTTTTCTCATACATAAGTCACCATAGATTGATATTGGCTGTGATAATCAAGATGATCATCCTTTCCCAGTTTGGTGGCCATTGTATATTAGGTAAGGCTATTGTTAGCACCTATGTGATATCTCTAAATAAGTCATAATTTACTCTTGTGTGCATGATTTTTCGGCCCCATATTTCACTGCACACATGTTCTTCCACAAGTTCCAACAAAATACAATAAGGAAAAATTCGCAATAAAATCTTTTGACCTCATTATGAAAATGTAAACATCTCCATTGCATTAAAATACTCCTAAAATTGGTATTGGAATAATGTGTTCCCACTACTGCAGCATGCTTTTGCCACACATAATTTGCAAGATTTCTAGTCACGAAAATATGATCAATGTCATCCTTACATGGCCTGTGACAACAATTATAGTCAACAACTTCTTTTTAAATAGTAAGAAGTTTTTTGTTAGTTGGAAGTTTACTACTTAAAGCTCTCCAAATAAAGAATGTCACTTTTAAAATTAAATTTTTATGCCATATTAATTGGTTGATAAGGTGTTTAGTGTGTTTTTCCTAATAGAATCCCAGCCAGAAGCTAATGAAAAATAAACATTCACAGATGGGATCCAATGTGCAGAATCAAGCATGTCTTACTTATATTTAATGATGATATTAAAACTAATAGGAACTAATAATTGAGGAGGATGTTGTCTAATTTCCCTCTCGTTCAACTAACCAACTTATAAAAAATCGAAAACCTTACTATTGTTCCTCTAGAAATGTTATCACATAATTAGCTAGAGCACCATCTCCAAGTCAATATTCAAACAACAATCAACAAGTGCCTATGTGAATAGTCCCGCTAATATGTAATTCTACATTATGTCTATTTCTAGTAAGATACCTCCAAGCTAGAGACTGCGCTATATCATATTTCATAGCCACCAGATTAGATCTTAGACGATATTTGTATTTTAAAAATTGCCCCCAATGAGATTTTTTGGTCCTAAATTCCTACCATTGTGTTTATTGGAAAGCCATACAAATATCTTCCAAGAGTCTCACCCCTATACCTACCTCATCAGTAAGGTACGAAAATTTTTTCCATGATGCCCAATGGTTATTTCTTTCCTTGTCACTTCCCCAAAAAAATAGTCTTAATACTTTTAATATATTTTAGTGTAGTCTTTGGAGTAGAGATTGCGGAATAGATTGTAACACATGTTTCACTAAAGTTATTTTACCCACAAAGCTCAATAATTTTGATTGCCAATTTGTAACTCTGTGTTTATGTATATTGGACTTGGGGTTATGGTTTAGGGTTTAAGATTAGGATTAGGGTTAGGGTAAGGGTTACGGTTACGGTTAGGATTTAGTTTTTTCAAGTTTTAGGATTTGGAATTTAGGAATTGAGGTTAAATGTGTATGGTTTAGTGTTTAATGTTTCTTATTTGTTATTTTATGTTTAGGGTTTTAGGTTAGTGTTAGGGTTAAGGTTAGTGTGTGTTTTTACGTTTTAGGGCATGGGTTTGGTATTTAAGGTGTAATATATGTGGTTTAATGTTTAATGTTTGGATTTTTGTAGTTTGTGATTGGGGTTTAGGGTTTAGGGTTAGGGTTTAGGATACTTCTAGGTTTTAGGGTTTGGGGTTTATGATTTGAGGTTGAATAGCTATGGTTTACTATTAAATGTTTAGGTTTTTATTTTGTTCTTGGGGATTAGAGTTAGGGGTTAGTTCTTTTTATAGGTTTTATGCTTTTGGGGTTTAGAATTTGAGGTTTAATATCTATATTCTAGTGGTAAATGTATGAGTTTTTGTATTTGGGGCTTGGGAGCTTAGGGTTTAGGGTTAGGGTTTGGGTGAGGTAAGGGTTTAGGTTTTTTTAGGGCATAGGTTTTGGGGTTTAGGATTTTAGGTATAATGTCTATGGTTTAGTTTTTAGTGCTTGGGGTTTGGTATTTTGGAATTGGGGTTTAGGGTTTAGGGTTAATATCACGACCAGAGAGAACTCGTAAGTCGCGATGCGGCATATTCGATGTCTTAGAGGTCTCATACAATACCTTATAATTCATTCATCACATAGGTATTAAAAGTACTGAAGAATTAAAAAACTATTCACAATACAGCTAACAAGTGAAATCTCTTTTATAAAATTAAAGAGTAACATCTCAACACTTGCCATCTTAGAGACGTCTCAATATCATAGGGAGATGACCCTATGCACTCAAAAGAATTCTAATAGAGTTTATTATAAGAGTTCATTTTGGACATACCCGAGGGTTGAAGGTAGTAATTCCAAACTCTTTAATCTACCAATGAGCCTATCGTCACAACCACATACATATTGTAGTAAAAATATAGAGAAATGGTGTTAGTACAAAGATGTACCAAGTATGATGACCATTCAAAATTTATGAGAAAGGGACATTTATTGGAGATATGCTTTTCGTGCTATACTTTGTTGAAATCTCACAAGACAAGTATAAGAAACATCTTTCAAGAAAATATTCACATATAGGATATAAACACAGAATAAGGTATAAACATACTCATTTCAAAATCCACTACATCATAATAGACCCTCCATCTAAGGCTAAGTTGTGACAACCTAAATATGACATGAAGAGACCATCCACACAACCTCTTCAATACACACCTTAGTGTTCGCTTACACTACCGAGGATAAGTGGTTAGGTTAGGGGTAGAGGGTTTAGGGTTAGTGTGAGGGTTACGGTTAGGGTTTAGGTACTTTGTAGGTTTTAGGGTTTTTAGTTTAGGATTTTATTAAATATGAATGATTTATAGTTTAATTCTTAGTATTTTGTATTTTGGGCATGGGTTTAAGAGAATAAAATTAAGGGTTAGGGTTAGGTTTAGGGTTTAGTAGTTTTTCCATGTTTTAGGGTTTGGGGTTTGGGATTTGAGGCTTAATATTTGTAGTGTAGTGTTTATTGTTCAGGTTTTGGTTTTTTAGCGTTCGAGTTTAGGGTTAGGGTTAGGTTCATGATTTTGGTATTTTTTAGGGTTTGAGGTTTATGATTTGATGCTTAAGACATTTAGTTTACTGTTTTATGTTTTTGTTTTTATATTTTTAACTTATGGTTTAGGGTTAGGGTTTCGATTTATGTTTTAGGGTTTAGGGTTTAGCATTTGTGGTTAATATCTATGGTTTAGTGTTTACCGTTTGGGTTTTGTATTTTATGCTTGTGTTTTAGTGTTCAGGGTTAGGGTTTAGTTTTTTTATGATCTAGGTTTTGAGGTTTAATATATATGGATTAGTGTAGAATGTTTGGGTTGTTTTATTTTGTACTTGGGGTTTAGGATTTAAGTTTAAGTATAGGATTAGATTTAGTGTTAGGTTTTAGGTCTCATATAGGTTTGATGGTTTGGGGTTTAGGAATTGAAGTGAAATATGTATTGTTTAGTGTTTATTGTTTTATGAATTGGTATTTTGGATTTTAGGGTTTAGGGTTAGAGCTGTTTATAGTTTAGTGTTTTCTATGTTTAATTGTTGGAGTTTGAGGATTTGAGATTTAATATGTATGGTTTAGTGTTTAATGTTTAGGTTTTTGTATTTTGGGATTGGGGTTTAGCGTGTAAGGTAATCATTAGGGTTTAGGAATTTTTTAGGTTTTAGGGTTTGAGATTTAGGATTTGATGTTTAATATTTATGGTTAACTATTTCATTTTTGTATTTTTGTATTTTTGACTTGGGTGTTTGGGTTTAGGGTTTTGTTTTTTTAAAAAGGTTAAATGGTTTGGGTTTTAGAATTTATAGTTATATATCTACGGTTTAGTGGTAAATGTCTGTGTTTTTTTTATTTAGAGATTGACGTTTAGGGTTTAGGGTTTAAGGTAAGGGTTAGGATTTGGGTTTTTGTTTTTTATGTTATAGGGTTTAGGTTTAGGATTTAAGGTATTATA
Organism: Solanum lycopersicum; assembly: GCF_036512215.1. Classification (NCBI taxonomy): domain Eukaryota; kingdom Viridiplantae; phylum Streptophyta; class Magnoliopsida; order Solanales; family Solanaceae; genus Solanum; species Solanum lycopersicum. Next base: position 23,284,706 of record NC_090802.1, read on the forward strand.
TCTATGGTTTAGTGTTTAATTCATGGGGTTTGGTATTTTAGTGTTGGGGTTTAGGGTTTAGAGTTAGTGCCATGACTCGGAAGCACCCGCAAATCGTGATGCGGCATATTTGACTTTTTGGAGGTCTCATACAAGCCCTTAGTGTCACGACCCAAACTGGGCCGCGACTGGCACCCACACTTACCCTCCTATGTGAGAGAACCAACCAATCTAAACCTTAACAATTCAATATAATATCAACATAAAGTAATGCGGAAGACTTAAACTCATTAATAAAATCAATAACTATTATTATCCTCAAAATCTGGAAGTCATCATCACAAGAATATCTACGATCAAACGACTAAACTAAGAGTATTCTAAAAGCTAAAAATACATAAGAAGCTAGTCCATGCCGGAAGTTCAAGGCATCAAGACTTGAAGAAGAAGATCCAGTCCAAGCTAGAAGCATTAGCTCACCCTGAATTTCCGATGTAGTAAGACTGGCTTGAATTACTGTTGAGTTGAAGACGATGGCACGTTTGCTGCACTCCACAAATAAACAAGAAGAGAACATAAAAGTAGGGGTCAGTACAAAACACGGGTACTGAGTAGATATCATCGGCCAAATCAAAATAGAAATCAATATATACCAAGTAATATCATAAAATCAACTATGATACTCAACATGTAGCAACAACAAATACTATATCATTAACAATTACCGTCAAGTTCACACATGAGGACTCAAGCCTCGATACCATACTCATTTGGGAATCATGTTCATTAGATTGAGTATATTAACATCTTTCAAGATTCATTATCTTTATTTCTCTTTTGTCCGTACGTGACACTCCGCTCCCTCAATATTCATTAATCCTCTTGTGTTGGTACGTGACACTCCGATCCCCTAAATCTATGTGTTGGTTCATGACACCCGATTCCCTAAATCTATGTGTCGGTTCGTGACACCCGATCCCCTAAATCTACGTGTCGGTTCGTGACACCCGATACCCTAATACTACGTGTCGGTTTGTGACACCCGATCCCCTAAAACTACGTGTCAGTTCGTGACACCCGATCCCCTAATACTACGTGTCGGTTCGTGACACCCGATCCCCTAATTCTACGTGTCGGTTCGTGACACCTTATCCCCTAAATCTACGTGTCGGTTCTTTACACCCGAACCCCTAATATTACGTGTCGGTTCGTGACACCCGATCCCCTAATGCTACGTGTCGGTCCGTGACACCCGATCCCCTAATCTCCTTCCATCAATTCATCAAGCCTTCTTTCTTACCAAGGCATCATCAATCTCATTACTTTATTTCATCAAGCCTTCTCCCTTACCAAGGCATCATCATTAAAAAGAGATTAGGTTTTTATCAAGATTTGGGATTCAATAACTTCATCATGCTTAATATAATCACAACTATATAATCACGTTCATGCATGCATACAATTAAGCACATAGCAGGGTTTACAATACTACCAATACATATCATTCTCTATTAAGAGTTTACTATGAAAGCATGAAAACTATAACCTACCTCCACCGAAGATTCGTGATCAAGCAAGCAAATTTTCCCAAAACTTTGTGTTTTTCCCCTTCTCGATCGTCTCTCTCTATCGATTCACTTCTCTCTCTTTCTCTTGTTCTTTCTATTTTCTTTATTCAAACCCTCTTTCTTTTACCCTAATTAGTATATAATTAAGAATAAAAGATGGCAATAATACCCCACTAATTAACTTAAGGTTACCTCTTTTAACCCCCAAGAATTTGAGTTATTAATATAAACCCACGAACTTTATAATTTAGGCAAGAATAGTCAAAAACGTCCGTTAAAACTTAACCAGAATTCCGACTTCAACTGGGATTACGCAACCTGTGACGTCCCGTCGCGCTTGCGATGGTCCGTTATGCAGGTTCATCAGAGACTCAATTTCCTTAATGAGTCTGTGACGGCCCGTCGTACCTACGACAGTCCGTCCTACACTTCCGTCACGACGTTTAGAGAATTGTGTCCTGTACCAAATTCTTAAGAGTTGAAGTGTTTTGAAACGGTGGATCAAGACAGTTCGTCGTGCCTGTGTCGGTCCGTCCTGCAGGTCTGTCACAGGGTTTAGAGAGTCGATTTCAGCACCCAAATTTCTAAATTTCGAATTGTTTTAGGACGAGACACCCTCGACGGTCCGTCGTGCCCATGACGTTCCGTCGTGGGTTTCGTCGTCTCAGCCTGTTTTTTCAGAAATAAAATCTGCTGCTCAAAACGACTAAACAGGTAGTTACACTTAGCATTCATTAATCATATATGTATTAAAAGTAATGCTAAATTTAAAAGTTTTCAAAATATAGCCAAGAAGTGGAATCTCTTTTATAAAGATAAAAAATAACATCTGAACACATTTTATCTTAGAGTTGTTTGAATTTCATAAGGAGACGTCCCTTTACTTTTAAAATAAATCTACTATAGTCTATTACAAGAACTTAAACAAAAATATCTAAGATATGTGTGCTAGAATCATTGAGGACATACCCAAGGCTGGAAGGTAAAAATGCCAAGCTCTTTAATCTAACAATGAACCTCTAGTCACCACCATATACAGATTGTAATAATAACATGGAGAAATTGTGTTAGTACAAAGATGCACTAAGTATGATGACCATGAAAAAATGATGAGTGAGTGACATTTATTTGAGATATGATTTTCCTGCTATTCTTGGTTAAGATATCATAAGACAAGTATAAGAAACATCTCTAAAGTCAATGATCACATATAGGAAAAACCACAATATTAGATATAACCACATTCATTTCACAACCTATTACATTAGAATAGACCCTCCATTTAAGGTTATCTTGAGATCAACCTATGTAATACATGAAGACCCCGCCCATAGACCTTCTTTAATGCACACCTAAGTGTTCCTTAAGACTACAAAGGATAAGGGTTTAGGGCTAAGGTTATAAGATTAGGGTTTTAGGTATTTTTTTAGGTTTTAGGGATTTGGGTTTAGGAATTGAGATTAAAAATGAATGGTTTAGTGTTTAATGTTTAATAATTGATATTTTGGGCTTGCGGTTTGGATTTAGAGCCTTAGGGTTATGGTTAGGGTTATTGTTTAGATGTTTTTTATGTTTTAGGTTGTGGATTTAAGATTTGAGGTTTAATATCTATAGTCTAGTGTTAAAAGTTTTGTCTTGTATTTTGGTCATGGGGTTTAGGGTATAGGGTTAGGGTTAAGGTTTGGGTTAGCATTTAGGACATTTTAGATATTAGGGTTTGGGTTTAGATTTTTGTCCAATGTCTATGTTTATTTTTTAATGTTTGGGTTTTGGTTAATTTTGTCTAGAGGTTTAGGAATTAGGGTTAGGAATTTGGGTTTTTTAGGTTTTATAGTTTGGTGCTTAGGATTTGAGGTTTAATATCTATGGCTTAGTTTTAAATGATTTGGTTTTGGTATTTTGGGCTTTGCATTTAGGGTTATGGTTAGGGTTGGGGATTAGTTTTTTTAGGTTTTAGGGTTTGTAGTTTAGGGTTTAAGGTTGAATAACAATGATTTAGTGTTTAATGTTTGGATTTTTGTATTTTAGGCTTCGGGTTTAGGTTAAAGGGATTATCCTAGAGTGTTAGTGTTGAAAGGTTTTTTTTTTATGTTTGAAGGTTTTAGTTTTAGGACTCAAGCTTTAATATCAATAGTTGAATGTTTAATTTTTTGGTTTAGGTATTTTTTTCTTAGGGTTTATAATTTATGTTCTAGGGTTATAGTTAGGGTTTAGTGTTTTTTCATGTTATAGAATTTTGGGGTTAAAATTTGGGATTTAATATCTATAGTTTAGTTTTTTGGTATTTTGGGCCTTTTTTTAGGTTGAACGACCATTGTGGTTGGTCAGGATCTGAGTAAATCCCCCAGGCCGTATCATTTCTCAAAACAAAAAGTACATGAAGGGGGCATAAATCATAACTCCTATCCAAAGGTGGGTAACGATTCAACCAACCTACTAAGGTTTGTCATCTCCACCCTATACATCATGTTGCATTAAAAAGAATCAAAGCACCAATACAGGACACCTTCTTATTGCATAATTTCCTAAGTATACATAACCGAGGGAGACTCTCCCCTTTACAAGAAAAGTCTACAAAAATAAAAGAACCTATTCTAATAAACTAGACATAGTTTAGTTTTCATCACAATCATATAGTTATATTTGCGAAAAATTTGAAATTTTAAAACATTGTGAAGTATACATAGACTTCATATGATCATCACATATAATAATACTCTAATGAGCTCAAAGACTAAACAATCATCTACATTTTATGAAACAATAAAAATGGAAAGATCAATATATAATGTAATAGTTTGCTAAACCAACCTTAATACAAAGTTTCGAATAAAACACCTGGAATGAAATTCTAGGGACAACATCCACAAGCTATTTCTAAAGTACTAAGCTAGAAATGTAAATGTAGCATCCTCATAATCAAGAAGACCTACCAAAGTATGGATATCGCTAAACCAAACAGCTTCGATGAGTCTTAAAACTTTACTCTTACATGTACCTATAAAGATAATAATAGTATTGGATAAGTACAAGATTGTAATAATTATGGGTATATGAACACATACATATAAGGACTATGAATAATTAAGGAAAGTTGTTCCTATAACAACATGCCATTTTGGAAAGTGACATCACTAGACTTTCCTAATTCGTCATTCATGAATTATAGTATGTTTATAACATATTTTAATGCATCAAAAGATTATAACTCATTTTCTATATGAACATAAGACCTTATGATCATGAACATAATTTTAGAACAAATCGAGAAAAAATTTTGAATTTTGATCCTCCCTAACTCGAGAGCTTCCTTTTCAACGCTTAGTTTACTTTTTAATCTTTTTCTTCTTGTTGTTGTTTAATTCAATGATCTCCTTTGATCATGTGTTTTACTTACAAGAACCATTTTTCAATGTAGTCCCATACCTACAATGAATCAAGTAATGAATCTGAAGGACAAAAGAAATTATTTAACTACAATTTGGCATGAAATCATATTAAGCCAATCATTATCGGTTATGCCTATTACGTGATATTTTACATAATATAAGAAATCATTATAAAACAATATTCTTTGGATATGATCATGTTCATACTATAATGAGTCATTATAACTGAATCTTATTTGTCATTAATCATTTTTTATAAGAAAAGAAGTCATTATTAGTTATGCCCATTATTTGCTTAAAACATTATTCTTATCAATCACTAATGGTTAATATTCTTAACCGCTTTATTCCTTAGATCGGTTTGAATTTCTATTAATTCTTCTTTCTTTATTATTTTATTAAATAAATCTTTAGAATTGATATCATGCGAGCTAACATGAAACCCAGTGTCTGACCTACACAGAAAAGGGGTTATTCACCAATTAAAGATAATAGAGATCATGTGATCTAAGATGAAATACGGTGTCTTCCCCTCACCGAAATGGGTGGTTCACTTGCTAAAGTGAAACCAAGTCCAGTGTTCTCCCCACAATGAAAAGGAGTGGTTCACTGTTTAAAGTGAAACAAAGTCCACTGTTCTCACCACAAGGATAAGAGGAGGTTCACGGCTAAAGTAAACTGAATACATTGTTTAAGCATTTGTGAAATCCACTAGCTTATTACTAGCTCTCTTAGGTTGAATCCACTAGCTAGTTCCTATGCAGGTAACATAATTTGAAGACTAGGAGATATATGGAGACTACTTATCGAACATTGTGGAAGCTTTATATCATAAGGTTTATGGGTACTGGCACAATCTCATTGCTAGTCTATCGGTGCTTTGTTCAAATTCATTTTCCTTACATCTTTAAGAGTTGACTCAAACATTACGGATACTTGACTCTAGTTATGAGGTTTACTTGAATCTTTGGATATTGGTCATCCATTTCTTTACTTGATGAAATGTGAATTTACCCTTACATTATTATCTTGGTGTTAATGAGACATTTCTTATGATTATTAACACCATCTTATGTGAGTATCTTTAATATAATTGTCTTAGGTGTTAGTGAGACATGACTCACTACTTTTAACACCACATTTTGATAAATTTATAATTCAAAGACTTTTAATTATTTTATTACTTATCTTAACTCGTTTCATGTCTTTTGGTAGCTTTAAACCATTCATTATAAAAGTAAGAACTTTGTTCCATATATTTACTATGTTTATAGTTCATATGGAAAGAGTATATTGGGACTTGTCCCATTTGCAGACCCTTGGTTATGAATTGCAAGTTACATTGCTCATGTTTAATTCGGTTTCCATTGGTCATAAGCCACTTTTTTCATCATATCTTTGAACAACATTGTAGGCCAATTCCATTCAACTTTTTGGACAATGTATTGCTAGCCAATTTTATTGGCATAAACCAAACATTACTCAAACCATTTTCAATATGTTATCACCAACCAAATTAGTTTAATAAGAGTACTGTAGTGATCTCCGCAACAAAAACAAGTGGACACTTTAACATTTAACAGTAACTAAACATCATAATCGACTTGTAATCAAACTTACAACTCTCGACACATAAACTAAGCATTACATTATTCTTTACTTCATATACTAATAACCTGGTCATATGAATCAAGTACATAGTCCTCATTAATCATTAACAAATCATGAACTTACACTTAATGAACAGTAAGCATAACATACCAACAATATGTTCAAGATTACATCTATATACTTAGATAATTGAAAGCAAGGATAACTAGGGAGGTGGATGTTCAACAATATCATTGGGGAACAACCCTACTTTCAACGTTCACGAATTCAAAATGTTTGAAAGTTCTCTTTGAGACAGAATTCTAGTAGAAAAAACCCATACCTTATGCAGAATTTAACCTACGAAGATCACCTTGCACGAAACCTTGAAGAAAACCTTGAAAACGCGTAAGAGAATTGATAGAAACTTTTCTGTTTTTCGTTCTTTTGCTTACTGTTTTGCGTCATGAATTATTCTTGTGTTTTGGTCTAAGTCTGAGGAATTGATCTTGACTCATTCAACTTAGGTTAATTAAGTAAATTAAATAAATTAATTAGTTAATTCCTAAAACGCCCCTCCCAGATTAACTAAAAATTAGAAAAAATTAAATTACTCAAATCTGAAATTTTTTCTGAAGAATTTCGACCTTGTTTGGGAGTTTTCCTTGATTAATTAATACCTTAATTTTATAAATTAAGGAACCTAGGGTAATTAATAAAATACCCCTAAGTCATTAGGACCATAATTAACCCTTTTGGACCATCATAGGTTAGGTACTAGGATGTTTCTTGAACTAGTTACCAGGTTAATGTCAGCCAATTAAGTCTTAGATTGTTGGGTCCACTAGATGGATTATTTTTGTTTATCATAGGTTATTTATTTAGTAAGGTCAGTTAGTTAGAGTCTAAAGTTTGTTAGAGAGTTAGGCTCCAAATGGTTGGACCCTTGTGCATGCCTGCCCCTAACTACCATAATCGAATACAGTTAGGATGGTCCCCTCCCTTGGCCGTTTCTTGACATGTGCTTGCACATGTGTTTATTGTCATTTCCTAACTAACTAATTTTTATGGTTCATTTGGAATGATTACTTATTGTTTCAAGAATCCTCACTATGTCCTTGGGCACTACTTAATCTACATACTCTTTTTAATTGGTCATGTGCTATGGTGCCTAGGCTTGAAACATGGATGCCTCATATCTATTATGCCAATACTATGAAACATATCTTTTTAGCTTAGGGTCTTTATTGCAGGTGCATTTTTTAAACAAACTCATTAATACATAGAAATTTGTATAACACCCTTTAAGCCAATATTTTCTACTATGCCCAATAATTCTAAATATTGGGAATTTGGAGTCAAATGTACCCTTAATACCAATTCTTAAAACTTATTTGGCTCATCACTAGGCTAGTACATATTCTGGAATGTTACACGCAGTTGTTGAATTTATAGGTTCTAATGGGTGATTGTCTTACTTTGGTTATGATGAAATGTACTCTTATTCATGCTTGTGGTTATTTATGACTTGATGATAGAGTTACTTCAGTATGTATTCAATTACATGATATGCATGTTGAATTGAGTAGATTTGACGTTGTAACATATGTGCCTATGACTTAATGAACATGCTTAAGTGATTTGTTATAGTCTTGTTGAATCTGCATAAAGATTTTCAAAGTAAATTTCATACTTAATGAAATGTCTCTTTTAGCATGTTTTAAGGATATGTGTGCATAAGGTCTCATACTTAGTACATGTGGTGTACTAACCCCATGTATTACTTATCCCCATTTAGGTTCCGATCGTTGAAGGGCTTTTGGATGACATTGAAAAAGACTTGGATTTCTTAATTGTCACGACCTTAAACCACACCCTAGTAGTTAGGTCCAATCATGGATTGCAATTGGCTTTCTTGACCTCTCGGGGTCATATACAATCCCTTTTCGTAACGTTCATCGCATATCAATAATGAATAGTACTGCGGATTTAAAAATTTTCACAAATAATTAGAATATCTTTGATGACATCTTTCATTAGAAACCATAGCAATTACAAAATCTCAATCTCATCAAACATAGATACGAGAATACTTGGAAAACGACCCATACTTCAATATATTGATATACTTAGTCTATTGCAATACATCAAAGGAAATAAATGGCATCGATATATTCCCTCGAGTGAATTGAGGACATACATCACTTTACTTGAATGATGATATGATCCATGTCTTGCTTCTTAAATGTTCCTCGCCTTCCAACCAATATAGAGACATATAAAAGTATGGAATTAGTACAAAAAATTGTACTTAGTGTGGCATTATGCATAAAATCATGATAAGGGAAATTTATGGGAAATATGAATCTTTTATTTTAAAATATCATATTATAATTAAAAGAGTAACATTGATCAACTTAGAAATAGATTTGATAACATTTAGTCATTTATAGCAAATCGGAAGCAACATTACAGTGACTTCAACTCATTGTACAGTGAATTCCGTCATTGTTACAGTGATGTTGCTTACCTTCACCTAAGACACCTTCTATCGTGTAATTATCCCACGAAAAGATATTCTAACAATCACTTAAGCAACAGAAAGAGACAAAACCCTTACAATCTCTGTAGGCACACTTAAATGTCCCTTAAGACCATATATAATGATATCAACATACACTTATAAGATATCAAAAATATGAACATGAGATCATTCTATCAAAGATAATTCTAAGTCTCAGTTGAGTGAGTTGTTAGGTGACCGCCCATACAATCCCTTACACACACACTTAAGAGATCCTATAAACTACCTAAGATAGAATTATTCTCACTTAACACAACAACATATAGATAATGTTACATCCTCCTTCCAAAGGCTATCAAAATACTTACTTGAGTAAATCAAGAATATAACATCCATGACTGACCTCTTCAACACTACATAAATAATTCTTATTACTACATATGGCATATATCATGTCTACACCATCAGCATATTCCCTAAGTAGAGTTACTCTTAAAACTTATCTAGGTAAGATACGAAGTGACCATTCCTATGCCCCCTTCACACCTTAACTATACAACCCATAAATATACATGTTAAGTTCTTATTCACTTAAAATGTTTTTTTAACTTAAGTCATTATATTCATTAGTTCATTTAAGAGTCATTCATCACATAAGGACATTCAATTAATGGTCATGGACATGTCCTAGGGACTCTAACAAACACCTTTAAAGCCAATTGTGCAATGTCTAGATAGGGTCTCATAGAACCACCTAAACTTTATATAACTTTTCTAGTGTTAGTAGTCATTCCATGTGATGAGAATAGGAAATAACCAAAATAGACCATGATAGCTAAACATGGAATCCGGAGTTCTAACCTACTCCAATGAGGGTGTTTTACTTGCCAATGGTAAAACTTGGACACATCCCATGTAGGTACATAGTTAATGAGTATGAAGGACATGCTTTGTAATCTTGTGTCATCCTTCAAATAGAGCTACTTCCCTTACCACACTCACTTAGTTCTAGTCTTTTTTCTCATAGAGTAATTTACATTAAAGGTTCGTATTAAGGGGTTCCATATCAATTTCATAACCCAATTACATTTACCCTACAAAAAAGGTAAACTTGGGTTACCATTTACAATGGAGACAAGAAGTTCAAACTGACTTTCATAAGGATTGATATGATGTTGTTCCAATCAACCAACCTTATGTCTATCATTCCTTTACTTGAAGGATACCATTATGTCTTTCTACTTCAACATTTATAACCTTACCACTATTTTAAAGGTTTCACATAAAGGACTCTCTTACCATCATTGAAGTTCTCATATCATTGATACATACAAGACTAAGAGGCTTTATAATCTTAAGTCAAGAAATTACATATTTACAATCATACATGCATCAAGTAAGGGGCACAAGTCAAACAAGAAAAGAGACGACATGCTGCACTTTAACACATATTACATGTCATTCTTAAAGCATATCGAAATAAGAATTATAATGTTTAAGTCATTGTATACACTAAAATATCATCATAAATATGACCATCATAGATGCATATAGTCAAGTAGGAAATAACCACGCATCAACCCTAAGACTATACACCTAAAGACATAATCATAGTCTAACATGATCACATAAATAACATTCAAAGAAGAACACATATACTTTTACACTACTTATCATGTAGATAGATATTATCAAACTTCACATAATCAATTACACAAATTATCAAAATACTTTATGTACTTGCCGACAATACCATGATCATGATATTACATAAAGGTACGCCAACAGGACCACATCAATTCTAAATAAAGCACATAACACCACAACCATAAGTGGAACATATCAATAACAACATAATTGAAGTCTAATTAAAATAAAATAAATGGATTTAGCGAAGCGTACCACCACTCCATCCTCAACACTTCAATCTAATGCTAAACCATCCAATTCAATAGCATAAGGCCCTTACCCATGGCAATGAACATCAAATAAACATACAAACTATAATACTCAATGAAACTAGGTCAATTCTATATAGATTCATCAATCTAAGAAAACCTAGATATAATTTAACTAAAATTATTATATGAATCAATATTCCATAAAGAACTGCAGCAGCATTCATAAGCATTAAGTGCAAATCACTTTACCCATAAAGTAGTCAAAAACTAAGGTTCATCATTACATGGGTTCATAGGTTGATTAACTTAAAATTATCTAATTAATAACAATTCAATCTATATACAATGCTTCAAAAACCTTAATGCAACAACCCTTGCATAGATCATGAAATTGGACAATTCATCATTGAAAACTTTAGAGAACATCTTTGGAAGTTGGCCTACTTGACTAATAGAGTTTCAAGGATGAAAGTCATAACTCAATAAATCTAATCCTTCAATTTTATAAATAATTTCCACTGTATTCTCCAATCCAAGTCCTTCATTGAGTGTTTGGCTCCAATGGAGTTGTAGGGAAATTCTAAGGGATTTTGAATTTTGATTTTTAAGAATAAAATCTTTAAAGTGTTTTAGTCTTATAAACATATTTAAAATAAGAAAAAAACCCTTTAAGAACATACTAAATTCGTATTTGGTCGTGGGGTGAATTTGCAAATTTACCCCTTAAAGTTATTGTGAGCTAAGAGACAGACCCATTGACGACCCGTCCCTTGACCAACGGACCGTCCTGTTTGTCCGTGGTCTTGGACTGAGGGTGGTGTTTGTCCTCTCCTTCCCTATGACTAAATCTCCATCAATGATCACTCCCCTACGGGGCATCGAGTGACCCCCTTGGCGTATATTGCCTCAGTGGTTTGGGATGTCTTTGGCAGCTTGGACACTGATGAAGGGTCCTTCCTCAAGGACATTTGGATGGTCCTTGGGGATGTTTGCCCGAACGTTTCAAACAAAAACATGCTCGTATAAAATTTTAGGACCTCTCACATGACTTTTATCCAAAAATACAAGTAAAACTCAACAAAACATACATAGAAACACAAGGTTGTTTCATGGCAAACCCTTATAATGTCATTAACGTTCTTGGACGTTTTACCTTCAAAATTCACAAAACCTTACACACTACCTATATACAACATAGTAAATCATTTAAGGACCTTATAAACTTATGAATAACACATAAACACATAAAACTACATATGAGGCACATAGGTGAGTTGGTCGTCGAACGTGTTGTTCATTCTTTGACGTTTGACTTCGAACTAACCTAAAACTAGAGATACTGCCACAATACAATATTATACACCATTTTATGACCTTAGAATATCATGAAAACAATGTTAGGCTCTAGTTCACCTATGACATTTTGGGAATCTTACATCTCCCCCGCATGGACAACATTCGTTCTCGAATGATAGTTTCCACTCTCTGAAGACTTCCAAAAATAGATATTAAACTTAAAATCCCATGAACATACCATATAAAATATCATACAATGAAAACATCTAAGAGAACATCAATTTTACATAATCAAGGGGATCAGAACACAATAATAAACTAAAATAAACTATATAACTCATTATCTTATCAGAGTCACATCCATCATTCCTTATAGAAGAGGCTCATTTTATATTTAGTGTCATGAATATACATCATATCTAGCCACATTACATCAATTTTAGACTAAAGAATGAATTGGTATTTTTTCTAAAATCTTCACATTTCTAAGGTAGTCCTTTACAGTGAACTATTCATTTTTTTCTCAAAAATACAACTTCTAGGAAATTCATGGTTGAAACATGATACTAGGAAATGTAGAACCACATAAACACATCTTAAGACATAATCATAACTTTATAAAATTCACAATAAAAGGAATCAATGAATTTGATTTTAAACAAGACCCCTAAATACAATGCAACAAGCAACATACTTCTATGACTTTATACTCTCTAGCTTGAGTTTAATTGAAAAGATAAAACAGTCAACCAAAACTCCGTTACTAAACATACTTCCCCACTTAGAAGGAACTCATACCACTAAAGAGATACAAGGACTTACCATCATTCCTCATGCACATCCGTCTTTGATCCTTTAGACATTAAAGGATCATATGATGAGATTCCATATGAAGTTCATAACCCATTCACATTCACCCTCCTAAAGAGTTACATTAGGGTTGCCATACAATGGCGACAAAGATAAATCAACATGACTTTTCTTAGGAATATGATGTCGTTCCAGCCCCTAAACCTTATGTCCATCACTCATACAAGAACTATAACATTATGGCTCTCGACTACGAGGTTCATGACCTTACCACTAGGTTTAAGGTTCCACGTACATAACCTTCTTAACAACTTTTAAGGTCTCACGTATCATTCATTTATGCATAAAAAGGGTTCACTAAGGTTACCTATTAAATAAATCTCATATTCACATATCATTCATTCATGCATCATGTAAGGAAAACAAGGCTAACAAAACAAAACACAACATACTTAATTTTATTACATAAAGTATATCATTTTTTGAAGCACTTGGGAATAACCATTGTCATATATATGTCACCCTATATATGACTATAAAATCATTAATATAACTATTATAGACTCATATAGTAAAGTAGGAACAATCATGCATCAACTATAACACTAGTCATACAATGGAAGTCATAATCTATCATGATCACCTATCATCTTGAACAGAAGAACACATATTTCCACATTACTGACATATAGGTAGATATGATAATACTTCACATAATCAAGTACACAAATCATCATAATAATTCAAGTAGTTTGGAAAAAAGGTCGTGATCATCATTATACATAACGTAACGCCGACAAGGCCACATCAATTGCAAATAAAGCTCATAGCACCGCCACCATAAGTGGACCATACAAATCATAACATAATTCAAGTTTTATTAACATAAAATATAAATAATTAGTGAAGGGTACCACCAATCCGTTGTTACCACCTCAATCCATAGCTAATTCATCAAATTCAATATCATAAGGTCCTTAGCAATGACCATGAAAATCAATTCAGTAAAATTATCACAATGCTCATTGAATCTATGTCAATTCAATATATATTTATAAATATAAAACAAATTAGAGATCAATTGATTTCAATTATTAGATAAGTCAATAGCCTATAGAAAACTACACTATAATTCATAAGCATTAGGACAATATCACTTAACATATAAAGTAGTCAAAAACAAGGTTTCGTCAATTTCATGGGTTCATAGGTTATTGAGTTAAAATCATCAAATTAACAATAATTCAATATTCGATTCCTTAAAACATGTAATTCAAAAACGCATGTATAGATTTTTAATTTACAAAACTCATCTTTTAAGAACACTCTGAAAATCGCTTTGAAGATTCGCTCCTTGATGAATAGAGTTTCAAGTATCAAAAACCATACCTTATTGTTTATATTCCCCCAATTTGATGAAAATTCACCAACAAAATCTCCAATCTAATCTCTTCTTTGAGTTTTAGCTTCGATGGAGTTCTAGAGAATTTATAGGATATTTTGGGTTTTTATTTGGAAGAATGGATTCTACAAAGTGTTTGAGGCTTATAACCATATTGAAACTACAAAAGATCACCTTAAGTAACAGCCCAAATTACTATTTGGACGTGGTATGAAATTATCTTTTTACACGTAGTTTTAACAATAAGTTGCGCAACAAAGAAGACAAAACCATGTATGGCCGTCGATGGCCCGTTTCACAACCAACGGACCATTGCGTTCATCCGTGGTTTGGGAATGAGGATGGTACCTTGATTAGAATTTTACCAATCATAAGTTATGAAGCACGACACCCATAGAGAGGGCGTAGACTGGACCACGAGTTGTCTACTGCCTCCGTCATTTGGGATCGTATTGGGAAGTCTTGGCTCATAGAATGGGTCCTTTCTCAAGGACCCTTGGATGGTTCTTGGGTAATTTTTACCAACCTATTACAACCCTAATATGTTTGTATAGGAGTGTAGAACCTCCCACATCAATTTCCTCCAAAACAAATATGAAAACTCAACGAAACATGCGAAGACACATAAGGTCGTTCCAAGGTTAAACTTTTGAATGTCATGGACGTTCTTAGAGTTAGGGATTAGGGTTTTATTAGGTTTTAGTGTTTAAGTTTAACGATTTGAGGAATAATTTCTATGGTTTAGTGTTTAATGTTAGCATTCTAATATTTTGGGAATTTTTTTTTGGGATTTGAGTTTTAGGATTAGGCTTTAGGGTTAGGGATAGGGCTAGGGTTAGGATGCAGGTTAGGGCTTAGGGTGTTTAAGGTTTTAGGTTTGGGGGTTTAGGATTTGTATTTAGTGTTTATGTTTTTGTACTTTGGTCTTGGGGTTTCTTATTTACGGTTTAAGTTAGGGTTAGGGTCATGGTTAGGGTTAGGTTTAGGTTAGGTTTTTTTCACGACCCAAAACCTAGCCACGACTGGCACCCACACTTACTCTCCTATGTGAGCTAACCAACAAATCTAAACCTTAACATTTCAATGTAATATCATCATGAAATAATGCGGAAGACTTAAACTCATTA
Organism: Solanum lycopersicum; assembly: GCF_036512215.1. Taxonomy (NCBI): domain Eukaryota; kingdom Viridiplantae; phylum Streptophyta; class Magnoliopsida; order Solanales; family Solanaceae; genus Solanum; species Solanum lycopersicum. The sequence goes on from NC_090802.1 coordinate 23,300,292, forward strand.
ATAAAAACCAATTCAATAACTATTATTTCCCCAAAATCTGGAAGTCATCATCACAAGAACATCTACTTCAAGTTACTAAATCTAAGAGTTTCTAAGAAGATAAAAATATATAAAAGCTAGTCCATGCCGGAACTTCAAGGCATCATGACATTAAGAGGAAGATCCAGTCCAAGCTAGAAGCATTAGCTCACCATAATATCCGGAGTAATGAAGACTGACTAGAGTTACTGTTGAGTCAAAGATAATGGCACGTTTGCTGCACTCCACAAATAAACAAGAAGAAAACATAAAAGTAGGAGTCAGTACAAAACACGGGTTGGATAGTTACGTTCATGCACTATTAATTGTCTTGAAGCATAAGCAATAACATTCTTCTCTTGCATTAGCACTGCACCCATACCTGAATAAGATGCATCACAATAGACAATGAAATTCTTACCTTCCACTGGCAAGGTGACAATGGGTGCGGTAGTCAACAAAGTCTTGAGCTTCTGAAAGCCTTCCTCACAGTCATCCGACCATACAAATGGAATATTTTGCTTAGTCAACTTCGTCAGTTGGGAAACAATAGAAGAGAATCCCTTGACAAATCGGCGGTAGTAGCTAGCTAACCCAACAAAGCTCCTTATTTCAGACACATTAGTAGGTCTTACCCAATTCTTTACTGTCTCAATTTTAGAAGGATCCACCATCACTCCATCCTTAGAAAACCACGTGCCCCATGAATGACACTGCATCTAGCCAAAACTCAGGCTTAAAGAACTTGGCATAAATCTTTTTCTCCCTCAACATTTCCAATACCATTCTCAAATGCTCCTCATGTTCTTTCTTGCTCTTTGAGTATATCAGTATATCATCAATAAATACGATTACAATGATATCCAAATATGGCTTAAAAATCCCGTTCATCAAACTCATGAACGCAACAGGGGCATTCGTAAGACCAAAAGACATCACTACAAATTCGTAATGCCCATACCTGGTTTTAAAAGCGGTCTTTGGCGCATCCGTTGCCTGTATTTTCAATTGATGATAACCGGATCTCAAGTCAATCTTAGAGAAGACACAAGAACCTTGTAACTGATCGAACAAGTCATCAATGCGAGGAAGAGGATACTTGTTCTTTATGGTTACCTTGTTCAACTGCCGGTAGTCTATGCACATCCGAAAACTCCCATCCTTCTTCTTCACAAATAACACCGGAGCACCCCAAGGGGATGCACTTGGTCTAATGAAGCCTTTGCTCAACAACTCTTGAAGTTGGGCTTTTACCTCTCTTAACTCCGCGGGAGCCATTCTATAAGGGGGTATAGAAATGGGGCGAGTACCCGGTTCAAGATCAATACATAAGTCAATATCCCTATCTGGTGGCATACCAGGAAGATCTGCAGGGAACACATCCAGAAACACACGGACCACCGAAACCGACTCAATCGAGGGTACTTGGGTAGTGTCATCCTTGAGATGTGCCAAGAAATCTAAACACCGTTTACTAACCATTTTCTTAGCATGAATAAAGGAGATGATACACACCGGATTGGAAGTGTAGTCACCCTCCCACACTAACGGATCTGTCCCAGGCTTGGCTAACGTCACCATTTTAGCATTACAATCCAAAATCCCAAATTGCGGAGAAAGCCAAGTCATACCGAGGATTACATCAAAATCATCCATTCCTAAGATAACCAAATCTACATAATTGTTGCTCCCCACAAAGTTCACCAAACAAGACCTATATACCTTTTCAACTACCACAGACTCACCCACCGGAGTAGAAACACGAATAGGCATATCAAGTAATTCACAATGTAAATTTACACCATTAGCAAATGAGGAAGATACATAAGAAAATGTGGATCCAGCATCAAACAATACAGAAGCCATGCAATCACAAACCAGAAGATTACCTGTGATGACAGCATCAGATGCCTCCGCTTCAGACCGCCCAGGGAAAGCGTAACAATGGGCCCTATCGTTTGTCTGTCCATTTCCCCTACCATGTTGTGATGTAGCGGCTCCAGTTTTCCCATCACCTCGGCCATTTTGGTGACGACCATTACCTCGACCACCACGTCCTCCAGAATAACGACCTCTACCATGACCACCTCTACCTCTAGCCATTGGGGGTCTATAACTCTGTTTTGGACAATTCCTCCTAATATTTCCAGTCTCCCACATCCATAATACTCTCTAGAGTCAAACATAGGTCTCTCAAAGAAGTGTTGGCCTGTCTGAGGTGGACCCCAACTACAGTATGTCGTGAAGACTGAATGGGTCGGACTGAGTAACCTCCGGAACCCTGTCCTCTAGAGTAAGAACCATTAAACTCACCTCCTTTTTGAAACCTCTTTGATGTCGATGCCATGGTGAATTCATCTGGCTTCACTCCTTCAACCTCTACCACGAAATCTACCACATCTTGGAAGGATTTTGCCGTAGCTGCTACCTGTAAGGCTGAAATCCGCAACTCTGACCTCAACCCCTTCACAAAACGACGAATCCGCTCTTGTGGACTAAAACAAAGTTGAGTGGCATATCTGAATAGTGCACGAAACTTAGCCTCATATGCATTGACCGACATCCTACCTTGCTCTAGGCTCAAAAACTCATCCCTTTTCCTATCCCTCAAAGTCCAGGGGATATACTTCTTCATAAAAAACTATAGAATGAGGCCCAAGTCATAGGTGGTGCCTTTGTTAGTTGACACTCAACATGTGACCGCCACCACATTTTGGCGTTCCCTTGAAACTAATAACTCACGAACTCAACACCGAACAGTTCTACTATACTCATCTTGTGTAGTAGCTCATGACAGTCAACCAGAAAATTGTAAGCATCCTCAGATTCCACACCCTTGAAGACTAGAGGTTTCAATTTCAAGAACATACTGAAAAGTTCATGCTGATCATTTCTAATTATAGGCCTAGTAGTAAGATGTGGAAACGTGCCTATGTCCAATGAGGCATCCATACGAGGAGCCATAGTGGCAGCATGTTGTACCTCTGAAACCGGAGGTGTTGGTGAAGAAAACACTTGAGGTGCCTGACCCTGATTAGACAACCCACTAAGATAAGCGAGCACCTTTTTTATCATCTCTAGGGTAGGCTGGGGTGGCAATCCCTCATTCTGCACTTGTTTATTTTCCCCAACCTCCCCTTCTCTTATTACCTCCTCAGTCGGTGGAGGAGTCACTGCCCTAGTATCAGATGGACTAGGTGCTCGTCCTCTTCCTCTAGAGGACGTCCTCCCACGACCTCTACCACGGCCTCTTGCCGCTACTCTCCCTCGACCCACAACCCCAGTGGCTGGCTCAGACGTTTCTTGTCTTGCCGGTGTTGGTGTTGGCGCAGTCGTTGTTCTAGTTCTAACCATCTGCGGAATAGAGTGAAGATGGTCAGATACCAATTTGTATCACCTAGATACCAATTGGATCCAAGTAATAGCAAGAAAGAAAGAATGAAAGAAGGGAATTTTCCTAAAGTCTTATAGCCTCTCAAAGAAAAGTAAAGGCGTCCCCCTACCGTTCCTTAAGACTCTACTAGACTCGTTCTTGTGTGATGAGACCAACGAACCTAATGCTCTTATACCAAGTTTGTCACGACCCAAAACCGAGCCGCGACTGGCATCCACACTTACTCTCCTATGTGAGCGAACCAACCAATCTAAACCTTAACATTTCAATGTAATATCATCATAAAATAATGCAGAAGACTTAAACTCATTGATAAAAACCAATTCAATAACTATTATTTCCCCAAAATCTGGAAGTCATCATGACAAGAACATCTACTTCAAGTTACTAAATATAATAGTTTCTATGAAGCTAAAAATATATAAAAGCTAGTCCATGCCGGAACTTCAAGGCATCCAGACATGAAGAGGAAGATCCAGTCCAAGCTAGAAGTATTAGCTCACCCTGATATCCGGAGTAATGAAGACTGGCTAGAGTTACTGTTGAGTCGAAGATGACGGCACGTTTGCTGCACTCCACAAATAAACAAGAAGAAAACATAAAAGTAGGAGTCAGTACAAAACACGGGTACTGAGTAGATATCGGTCAACTCAAAATAGAAATCAATATATACAAAGTAATATCATAAAATAAACTATGATACTCAACATGTAGCAACAGCAAGTACTATATCATTAACAATTACCATCAAGTTCACACACGAGGACTCAAGCCTCAATACTATACTCATTTGGGAATTATGTTCATTCGATTGAGTATATTAACATCTTTCAAGATTTATTATCTTTATTTCTCTTGTGTCGGTACGTGACACTCCGCTCCCTCATATTCATTAATCCTCTTGTGTCGGTACGTGACACTCCGATCCCCTAAATCTACGTGTCGGTTCGTGAAATCCGATCCCCTAAATCTACGTGTCGGTTCGTGACACCCGATCCCCTTAATCTATGTGTCGGTTTGTGACACCCGATCCCCTACATCTACGTGTCAGTTCGTGACACCCGATCCCCTAAATCTACGTGTCAGTTGGTGACACCCGATCCCCTAAATCTACATGTCAGTTCGTGACACCCGGTCCCCTAAATCTACGTGTCGGTTCGTGACACCCGATCCTCTAAATCTACGTGTCGGTTCGTGACACCCGTTCCCCCAATCTCCTTCTATCAATCCATCAAGCCTTTTTTCTTGCCAAGGCATCATCAATGTCATTATTTTAGTTCATCACGCCTTGTTTTATACCAAGGCCTCATCATTAACAGAGAAATTAGGGTTTTGTAAGATTTTGGGATTCAATAACTTCATCATGGATATATAATCACAATTACATAATTAGATTCATGCAAGCATACAATTAAGCACATAGCAGGGTTTACAATATTATCAATACATATCATTCGCTATTAAGAGTTTACTACGAATATCGTAAGAGAAACCATAACCTACCTCCACCGAAGATTCGTGATCAAGCAAGAAAATTTTCCCAAAGCTTTGTGTTTTTCCCCTTCTCGATCGTCTCTCTCTCTATCGATTCCCTTCTCTCTCTTTCTCATGTTCTTTCTATTTTCTTTATTCAAACCTTCTTTCTTTTACCCTAATTAGTATATAATTAAGAATAAAAGATGGCAATAATAACCCACTAATTAACTTAAGGTTGCCTCTTTTAACCCCCAAGTAATTAGACTTATTAACATTAACCCACTAACTTTATAATAAATGCAGGAAAAGTCAAAAACGTCCCTTTAAAATTAACCAGAATTCCGACTTCAACTGGGATTACGCTACTTGTGACAGCCTGTCGCGCTTGCGACGATCCTTCAAGCAGATTCGTCAGAAACTCGATTTCCTTAAGGAGTCTGTGGCGGCTCGTCGTACCTACGACGGTCCGTCCTGCACTTTCGTCACGGCGTTCAGAGAATCGTTCCCTGTACCAAATCCTCAAAAGTTGAAGTGTTTTGAAACGGTGGATCACGATGGTTCGTCGTGCCTGTGACAGTCCGTCCTGCAGGTCCGTCACAGAGTTCAGAGAGTCGATTTCAGCACCCAAATTTTAGAATTTCTAAGTGTTTTGGGATGAGACACCCTCGACGGTCCGTCATGCCCATGACGTTCTGTTGTGGGTTCCGTCGTCTCTGCCTGTTTTTCCAAAAATAAAATCTGCTGCTCAAAACGACTAAACAGGTCGCTACAGTTTTAGGGTGATATTTATGTTTAAGTGTTTATGGTATAGGATTTAATGTTTAAAATCTATGTCTAATATCCCAAAAATGAAATAGATGAACTCACCTAACATTGTTTTCATGGTGGTATAAGGTCATAAACTGGTCGAAAAGTAGGGTTGAGGTTGTGTCTAAGAGTGCATTGGAAGTTTCTCATATGTGGTTTTATGCGTTATTAATTAGGTTATATGGTCCTTAAATGAGTTATTATTATATATATAGGTAGTGTGTCATGTTTCGTTAAGTTTGGAGGTTAAACGTCCAAGAACGTTCATGACGGTCAAAAAGTTTTCCTTGAAACGACCTTATGTGTCTAAGCATGTTTTGTCAAGTGTTACGTGTTCGTTTTGGATGAAATTTATGCGGTAAATCTTAAATCATGTACAAGAATTTTTTTGTTTTGAAACGTAAGGGAAAAAATCTCCAAGGACCATCCAAGGGTCGTTGAGGAAGGACCCAAAGTTGGTGCCGAAACTGTCAAAGACTACTTAACCAACGGATGGCAATAAATGCCAAATTAGTCACTAGATGCCCCTACGTGGATGATCCATCAATGGAAAATTAGGCGTGTAAGGGAGGAATCCATGTTTAAGCCTCAGTAGCAGACCATGGACCAACATAATGGTCGATTGGTTAAGGGATGGACCATCGACAGGCAACGGTCAATGGGTCTGTCTCCTTGTAAGCATTTCACTGTTCAGTGAGGGGTGATCTTGTAAATTCACCCTACTTCAAAATAAGAGTATTGGAGGTTCCTTAAGGATATTTTGGGTGTTTTAAATATGTTTATAACCTCAAAACACTTAGAAGATTCCATTCTTCAAAATTAAAACCCAAATTCCCTTAATAATTCTCAAGAACTCCATTGGAGCCATAACTCTAGAAAAGGCTTGGATTTGAAGTTTGAGATAAGATTCTTCATAGAATTTAGGAATTAGCTTCATTGAGGTATGATTTTTGAACCTTGAAACTCTATTCATAACGGAGCCCAACATTGAAATATATTATCTAAAATTTTCATAGTTCAATTGTCCAATTTCAAGATCTATGCAAGGGTTCTTGCATTAAACGTCTTTCAGCATTTATTAGTGATTGAAATGTTATCAAATTTATGATTTTAACTTAATTAATCTATGAACTCAATTAACTGATGAACCCTCGTTTTTGACTAGGTAATGGGTTACTTGATATTGACTTAATGTTCATGAATTCTAGTGTAGTTTTCTATGAGATCTCTATTAATGTAAGAATTGTGTTCAATTGATATATAGGTTATATTATATTGATGAATATCTATTGATTTTACCTAATTTCATTGTGTATTGTTAAAATTGTATTGAATTGATATTCATGGCCATTTGTAAGGGGCCTTATGGTGTTTAATTGGTTGATTTAGCATTGAATTGAAGTATTGAGGATGGAGTGGTGGTAGGCTGCTCTATCCCCTTGTTTTTTGATAGTTATACTTTAATTATATTGTGATTGGTATGGTCCATTTGTGGTGGCAGTGTTATGTTCCTTACTTGCAATTGATGTGGCCTTATCTGTGTTATTTTATGTAACATGATGATCATGGACTTTTCGGCAACTACTTTAAGTTCTTTGATGATTATGTGCTGTTGAATAATGTCTATTTACATGATAAGTAATTTAAATGTATATGTGTTCTTCTATTGATGTTATTTAGGTGATAATGTAAGACTATGAGTGTGGCTTTAAGTGTATATTCATTGGGTTGATGTATAATAATCCCTACTTGACTATATGATTCTATGATGGTCATATTCACGATGATATGATAGTGTATAGGATGAATTAAAGAGGATATAGTTTTCTGTGTGTTTCTAGAATGACATGTAAAATATGTCAATAAGAAATATGTTGGGTCTTGTCTATTTTGGCTGGTGTCCCTTACTTGATGCATGTATGTTTGTGAATATGTGATGTCTTCACTTAGGATGATAATGTCTCATCTTATTGAATGTATTAATGATGTGTGACAGTAAGTGATGTTAAGATGGCCTTTTATGTTAAACCTTGAACCTAGTGGTAAGGTCATTAATGTTCAATTCAAAAGCCATAATGGTATCCTTCAAGTAAAGAAATGATAAACTTAAGGTTGATTGCCTAAAACAGCACCATATCAATCCTTATGATAGTCATGATGAGCTTCTTGTCTCCATTTTAAGGTATCCCTATTGGACCTTTTTTTGATAGGGTCAATGTGATTGGGTTATAAACTTGATATAGAACCCTTTTCTGTGGACCTTTAATGTAAATTACTGTAAGAAAACAATGGCTAGCACTGAGTGAGTATAATAAAGGAAGTAGTTCTAATTAAAGGATGAATCTATAATACAAAGCACGCCCTTTATATTCGATAATGATGTGCCTACATGGCATGCGTCCATGTTCTACCATAAACAAATAGAACACATTCATAGAAGAAGGTTAGAACTTTGGATTCCATGGTTTGCTACAATGGTCTATGTAAGTTATTGCCTATTCTCATAATATAGGATAACTACTTGCATTAGAGAAGTTGTATGATGTTTAGGTGGTGATATGGGACTCTATCTAGACATTGCACAATAGGCTTTGAATGTTTCAGTGAGAGTCCCCAGTTCTTGTCCAAGACCATTATTTGAATGTCCTTATGTGATGAATGAGTTTTAAATAAACTAATTAAAGTAATGAATTAATTTAAGAAAGTATTTTAAATGAATAAGTACTTACCTAGAGTAGTTAAGGGTTGTCTAATTAAGGTGTGAAGGGGGCATAGGAATGGTCACTTTGTAACTTACCGAGATAATTCTTAAGACTTGCTTTAGTTAGGGAAAATGTTGATTATGTGGACATGATCTAAGACTTAGGTATTCTTAAAGATTATGTAGATAATCTTGAAGAGGTCAACCATGGACGTTATTTTCTTGATTCACTTAAGTTAGTCTTTTGTTACCCCTTGTAAGGAAAATGTCATATTAACTATGTGTTGTTGTAATAAGTGAGAATGATCTAGCTTAGGTAGTCTACGGGATCTCTTAAGTGTTTTTGTAAGGGATTGTATGGGCGGTCGCTTCATAGATCTCCCAAGTGAGACATAGAATCACCTTTGGTAGTAGAAATCTCATGTTCATATATTTGATGTCTTGTCGGTTTTATGTGTCTTATTATAAGTAGTCTTGAGTGTCATTTAGGTGTGCTTAGGGAGGTTGCACGGGCGATATCTCTTTGTGTTTGTTAAGTGGATTTTAGGATAGCTTTTAGTGAGAAGAGTACATGCTAGGAAGTGACAAAAGGGAAGACAAAGCACTTCACTGTAAAAGTGAAGAAAGTCAATGTACAATTAATGTAGCTCAATGTTATGTTTGCTAATAACCGTCACTAATTGTTTAAATGTTATCTTATGTTTTTATAAGTTGACAAATGTTATTCTTATAATTATTATATAATTTTTAAATGAAAAGATGCATATTTCTAATAAATGTTCATTTTCATGATTTTATGCAATATGTCATACTACCTGTGGTTGTACAAACTCCATGCTTTGATCTATCTATATAGTGATTGGTAGGTTAAGATCATTTGGGAAGCAAGACATTAATCGTAGCATAATTCAAGGGAAGTTGAAGTTTGTCCTCAATTGACTCGAGGGCATATATTGATGATTTTTATTTCGAAGTGTTGTAATAAACTCAGTATTTCTATATTTTAAAGTATGGGTCGTGTCCCAAACATTCTCGAGTATTATGTTTATGAGATTGAGACTTAGTATTTCCTATGATTTTATATGAATGTTTTTGTAAAGACTTATAGATTATTTTGTGAAAATTTTTAATTTCGCACTACTTTTCATTATGTATATGTGATAAAAGATATGTAAGGGTTTGTATAAGACCTCTGAGAGGTCGAGTACGAGTGCAAAAATCCGAGATTCACCATATCTTGTAGGGTATGTTTTCGGGTATTGACAATCTTGGTATCAGACAATATGTTGTGAAAGTAGTCTTACGAATCAAAAAGTCTCATCAAGTCACATGAAGCAGAGTGTTGAACATCAGTGTGAGTCGCGACACATCTATGGGGAAGAGGCTATAAGAAGATAGAGTTTTCCTTTTTTGTATTGTTATGTCATTTCATCGAGTAAAAGTTATAAGTACTCTTTTCTTATGGTTTTCCTTGTGGTTCTACGAAACAAAATACGAGGAGGACACAGGATAGGAGAGCTGAAGAAAATGATGTTCAAGAGGAGACTCCTCATTAAGTTGAGGAAGTTAAGGAAGTTGAGAAAATTCCTCAAAGTGATCATGTGGTTCCTTCATAGTTGAGTAATATTAGGGAGGTTTTGCTTGCTTTAGCCCGGGCTATGACTACTCAACCACATTGAGTATGGTGCCGAGGTTGAATGTTGTGGAGAGAACTATGACGTCTAGGTTGAGAGTTTTTGTGACGATGAATCCTCCTATATTTCTTGGCTCTAAGGTGGGAGAGGATCCCCAAGAGCTTATTAATGAGGAATAGAAGATAGTGCATGTTATGGGAGTGACTTCAAGGCATAAGGAATAGTAGGATTCGTATCAATTGAAAGATGTTGCTCAACTGTGGTATACACAATGAAAAGGCAATAGGCCGGTTAAGTCGGGTCCTATTGTGTTAGAAGAATTTATGGAAGCTTTTCTTGGGCAGTACTTTTCCCATAATAGGAGGGAAGTTAAAGCAGAGAAGTTTACCAATCTCAAGCAAGGATATATGAGTGTAGAGGAATACTCTCTGAAGTTTACTATTCTTTCCAAAAATGTACCATAGCTTGTGTCTAATCAATGGAATGAGATGAGTAGATAGGGAGGAATGTCGTATGGCAATGTTACATGATGATATGACCCTATCGAGACTCATTATGTATGCACAATCAATTGAAGAGTCCAAATTTAAGAAAAGGGATTAAAAATTTGAAAGGAGTGGTTCAAGTTACCAAGACCAACATAGGTCCAAGAAGAGGGATCATACACATGAAGATCGTAGGGTGCTAATGTGAAGGTTGAGAGTAGAGGCGATTTGCAAAATGAAAAGCCTACATCGACAACTTTTGAAAAAAGGCACTATGGGAAGTGTTTTTCCGTTACTAGTGGTTGGCTTGGGTGTAGGAAGGATGATCATAATGTGATAGATTGTCGTTGCATAAAAATTGGATTTTTTAAAAACGACTTTAATCACTGTAATGTTTTTCCTGCACATTGTTAATTTTTTCAAAATCTGACTATTTCATTATTTGGTATAAAATTTTTGTAATGTGGTTAGAGCTGATGTATTTGAGTATGGGTTTTGTAATTTGGAATGAAGCATGTGAGTTTTGTAGCATGATGAGTTATAAAATTTCTTTGTGGTTCTTGTTGTTTTGTGAATCTCTAGACTATGTGAAATCGATGTGTTATTTTTTATTATTTTTTATATGTTTTGGTCATTAGCTTCTAGTTTTATCTATATACTTTGAAGTGTTCGGAGAGTGGCAAGTGTAATTCGAGGATGAATGTTGTCCAAGTGGAGGAAGAATATAAGGTCCCGAAAAAAACTTAGGTGACTAGAGCCTAAAAGGTTGTAATGATAGTCTAAAATTCTAAAGTACTATAAAATATACTATTGAAGTAGTATATAAGCGTTAAGATGCATTGAAAGTAAAACGCCAAGGGACGACCATGACGTTCGACGACTAAGACACCTATGTCCCTCATATGTGGTTTGATGTGTTATGTGTCATCCATGATGTTATAAGGTCCTTAAATAATTTTTTATAGTATATTTAGCCAGTTAATCAAGTTTGAAGTTCAAACGTCCAAGAACAGTCATGAAAATCGAAAGGTTTGCCTTAAAACGATCTTGTGTGTCTATGCATGTTTTGTAAAGTTTTACGTTCTTGTTTTTTATGCAATTCATGTAGTAGGTAAACACATGTATATGATCATGTTTGGGTTTTAAAAATCCGAGAAAACATCCCCAAGGACTATCCAAGGGTCATTCAGGAAGGACCCAAAGTTTGTGCCAAGATTGCCGAAGACAGCACAACCAACGGATGGCAATCGACGCCAAGTGTGTTTGTCCACACCCTGTTGGTGGTTCTACGTTGATGTAAACATAGGCGTGTGCGCGAGAAATCTAATTACAAGACTCTGTCCCATACCAAGGACAAACAGCACGGTCGATAATGGGCAACCGTCGATTGGTTTGTGTCCCTGAATGCAGTTCACTGCCAAGTGAGGGGTGAACTCTTAAATTCACCCCACATCAAAATCAGAGTATTGGCAGTTACTTCAGGGTATTTTGGGTATTTTACTATGTGTATAAGCTTATAATACTTAGAAGATTTCATTATTCAAAATAAAAACATAAATTCTGTTAGAAATTATCTAGAACCCCATAGGAGCCAAAGCTCAATGAAGGGCTTCGATTGGAGTTTTTATTAAGGATTATTAATAAAATTGAATTATAGATTCATTGAGGTATGGTTTTTGATCCTTTAAACTCTATTCATCAAGGATCCCCACATTCTAAGATACTTTCTAAAGTTTTAAAATTTAAATTTGCCAATTTCATGATCTATGGATGGGTTTATTGCACTAAATGTTTTTAAGCATTGATTACTGATTGAACTGTTATTAATCTGATGGTAAGGGCCTTATGTTGTTAAATTGGTGTATTTAGCATCGAATTGAGGTGTTGAGGATTTAGTGGTGGTATGCTGACCTATTTCCATTTATTTTATGTTAATTAGACTTTAATTATATTGTTATTTGTATGGTATACATATAGTGACAGTGTTATGTGCCTTACTTACAATTGATGAGGCCTTGTCGGCATTATATTTTAAATAATATGATGATCATGGCCTTGTCGCCAATTACATGAAGTATTTTGATGATTATGTGAAGTCGGATAATGTATATATACAATATTAGTAATGTAAAAGTATATGTGTTTTTCTATATATGTTATTAAGGTGATCATGTTAAACTATGACTTTTGCATTGGGTGTATAGTCTTAGTGTTGATGTATGCTTATCCCTACTTGACTGACTTAGGATGCTAAAGTCTCTTAGTCTTGTATGTATTAATGATGTGTGACCTTAAATGATTTTAAGAAGATGCTTAATGTGAAACCTTGAACCTAGTGGTAAGGTTATGAATGTTGAAGTTGAAAGTCGTAACAGTATCCTTCAAGTAAAGGAATGATAGACTTGAGGTTGATTAGCTAGAACAGAATGATATCGATCCCTAGGAAAGTCATGTTGAGATTCTTGTCTCAATCGTAAGGTATCCCCGAAGGACATTTTTTTGTAGGGTAAATGTGATTCGGTTATGAACTTGATAAGTAACCCCTTTATACGAACCTTTAATGTAAATTACTCTATGAGAACAAGGCTAGCACCGAGTAAGTATGGTAAGGGGAGTAGTTCAAGTTAAAGGGTGATACTAGAATACAAAGCATGCCTTTTATATTCCATAACCATGTGCCAATATGTAATGTGTCCAAGTTCTACCATTGGCAAGTAGAACACCCTCAGCGTAGTAGGTTTCAACTTTAGATTCCATGATTTGCTACCATGGTCTATGTCGGTTATTACCTATTCTAATAATGTGGGGTACCTACTAGCATTAGAGAAGTTTTATGAACATTATGTTGTTCTATGGGACGCTATCTAGACATTTCACAATTGTCTTTGAAAGTGTTAGTGAGAGTCCCTAGGTCTTGTTCAATACCATTATTTGAATGTCCTTATCTATTGAATGAGTTTTAAAGGAACTAATAAAAGTAATCTTTTAAGTTAAGAATGTTTGTTAAATGAATAAGTTCTTACCTAGAGTAGTTAAGGGTTGTCTAGTTAAAGAATAAGGGGGGTATACGAATGGTCACTTTGTATATTACCTAGATAACTCTTAAGAATGACTCCATTTAGGGAAGACATTGGTTATGTGCACATGATCTAAGCCTTAGGTAGTCTTAAGGATTATTTAGGTAGTCCTAAAGAGGTCAATCATGGACGTTATCTTCGTGATTTACTTAAGTATGTCTTTTGATAACCTTGGGTAAGGAAAATGTCATATTACCTATGTGTTGTTGTATTAAGTGGGAACGATTCTATCTTACGTAGTCTATAAGATATCTTAAGTGTGTGTGTGTGTAAGGGATTTTATGGGTGGTCTCTTCACAACTCATTCAAGTAAGACATAGAATCACCTTTTGTAGAGGAAATCTCATGTTCATATGTTTGATGTCTCGCAAGTGTGTATGTGTCTTATTATTAGTAGTCTTGAGAGTCATTTAGGCGTGCTTAGGGAATTTGTATGGGTGTTATCTCTTTGTGTTGCTTAAGTGGGGCATAGGATAGCTTTTAGTTAGAGGACACATCCTAGGAAATGTCAAAAGAGAAGAGAAAGCATTTCACCGTATCAGTGAAGTAACTAACTGTACAGTGAATGTAGCTCACTATTTATTTGGCTCAAAAATGAGAATAATTGCTTAAATATTATATTATGTGTTTCTAAGTTGATAAATTTTATTCTTATGATTATTATATGATTTTGAAATTAAAAGATTCATATTTCTAATAAATGTCCATTTTCATTATTATATGCATTATGAAATACTTAGTACATATGGTTGTACTAATTCCATGTTTTATATATCTATATAGTGGTTGGTTGGTGAGGAGGATTTGGGAAGAAAGACTTGGATCGTAGAATCATTCAACTGAATTTGAAGTATGTCCTCAAATGAGTTGAGGGAATATATGGATATCTTTTAAATCTTTTATTTCGAAGTATAGTAATAGACTCAGTATTTATACACTTTTATGTATGGGTTGTGTCCCAAGTATTCTCGTGTCTTAAATTTAATAGGACGGAGACATAGTTTTTCTTATGATTTTATATGAAAGAATTTCCACGGACTTATAGAATGTTTTGTGAATATTTTTAAATCCGTACTACTTTTCATTATGTTTATGCGATGAACGATACATCAGTACATGTATAAGACCTCCGAGAGGTCAAGTATGTCAGTTGCACTCCGAGAGTGTCATATCTTCTAGGGTGTTGTCTCAGTATGCGATACTATATTTTAGTGTTTAATATTTTGTTTTTCGTATTTTAGACTTAGGGTTTAGGGTATAAGAGTTAAGGTTAGGATTAGGGTGTAGGTGTAGGTGGTTTATAGCTTTTTTAAGGTTTTTTGGTTTATGTTTTAGCATTTCTTGGGTAGAATATCTACTTCTCCAATGCATGCAACTCTTGTTGTTAATCCTTTTACTTAATAGCTTCGAATCCACTTCAAAGATAAGACTTTTGTATCCATTTAATTCACATGAATTAATTCCGTGCAAGTCTTCCTTGAAATCTACAATAGTATTAGTACTAAAACAAAGAGGAGCAGCAAAAGCATAAACCTTGGAGATCTCGTAAAATTCCACCCCCTTATTTTACCTGCATTATGTATGAAAATTCCATCCATGTTCAATTTTCATATACACATTACAGGTTTTTCTCATACATAAATCACCTTAGACTGATGCTGGCTGTGATAATCAAGATGATCATCCTTTCCCAGTTTGGTGGCTATTGTATATTAGGTAAGTCTATTGTTAGCACCTATGTGATACCTCTATATAAGTCATATTTTACTCTTGTATGCTTGATTTTTAGGCCCCATATTTCACCGCACACATGTTTTTCCACAAGTTCCAACAAAATAAAATAAGGAAAAATTTGCAATAAAATCTTTTTTACCTCATTATGAAAATGTAAACTTCTCCATTGCATTAACATACTCCTCAAATTGGTATTGGAATAATGTGATCCCAATACTGCTGCATGCTTTTGCCACACATAATTTGCATGATTTCTAGTCACAAAAATATGATCAATGTCATCCTTACCTGGCTTGTGACAACAATTACAGTCAATAACTTCTTTACAAATAGTAAGAAGTTTTTTTTTAGTTGGAAGTTTACTCCTTAATGCTCTCCAAATAAACAATTTCACTTTTAAAATTAAATTTTTATGCCATATTAATTGGTTGATAAGGTTTTTAGTGTGTTATTCCTAATTGAATCCCAGCCAGAAGCTAATGAAAAATAATCATTCGCAGCTGGGATCCAATGTGCAGAATCAAGCATGTCTTACTTATATTTAATGCTGATATTAAAACTAATTGGAACTAATAATTGAGGAGGATGTTGTCTAATTTCCCTCTCGTTCCACTTACGAACTTATAAAAAATCGAAAACCTTAATATTGTTCCTCTAGAAATGTTATCACATAATTAGCTAGAGCACTATCTCCAAGTAAATTTTCCAACAACAATCTACAAGTGCCTATGTGAATAGTCCAGCTAATATGTAACTTTACATTATGTCTATTTCTAGTAAGATACCTCCAAGCTAGAGACTGCGCTATATCATATTTCATAGCCACCGGATTAGATCTTAGACGATATTTGGATTTTAAAAATTGGCCCCAATGAGATTGTTTGGTCCTAAATTCCCACCATTGTGTTTATTGGAAAGCCATACAAATATCTTCCAAGAGTCTCACCCCTATACCTACCTCATCAGTAAGGTAAGAAAATTTTTTTCCAGGATGCCCAATGGTTATTTCATTCCTTGTCACTTCCCCAAAAAAATAGTCTTAATACTTTTAATATATTTTAGTGTAGTCTTTGGAGTAGATATTGCAACCACATTATGAATAGGAATAGATTATAACACATGTTTCACTAAAGTAATTTTACCCACAAAGCTCAATAATTTTGATTGCCAACTTGTAACTCTGTGTTTTTGTATATTGGACTTGAGGTTTAGGGTTTAGGGTTTAAGATTAGGATTAGGGTTAGGTTAAGGGTTACAATTAGGGGTAGGATTTAGTTTTTTCAGGTTTTACGATTTGGAATTAATGAATTGAGGTTAAATATGTATGGTTTAGTGTTTAATGTTTCATTTGTTATTTTATGTTTATGGTTTTAGGTTAGGGTTAGGGTTAAGGTTAGTGTGTGTTTTTATGTTTTAGGGCATGGGTTTTGTATTTAAGGTGTAATATATGTGGTTTAATGTTTAATGTTTGGATTTTGGTACTTTGTTATTGGGGTTTAGGGTTTTGGGTTAGGGTTTAGAATACTTCTGGGTTTTAGGGTTTGGGGTTTATGATTTGAGGTTGAATATCTATGGTTTACTATTCAATGTTTTGGTTTTGATTTTGTTCTTGGGGATTAAAGTTAGGGGTTAGTTCTTTTTATAGGTTTTATGGTTTTGGGGTTTAGAATTTGAGGTTTAATATTTATATTTTAGTGGTAAATGTATGGGTTTTTGTATTTGGGGCTTGGGAGTTTAGGGTTTAGGGTTAGGGTTTGGGTTAGGTAAGGGTTTAGGTTTTTTTAGGCCATAGGGTTTGGGGTTTAGGATTTGAGGTATAATGTCTATGGTTTAGTTTTTAGTGCTTGGGGTTTGGTATTTTGGAATTGGGGTTTACGGTTTAGGGTTAATATCACGACCAGAGAGAACTCGTAAGTCGCGATGCGGCATATTCGATGTCTTAGAGGTCTCATACAATACCTTATAATTCATTCATCACATCGGTATTAAAAATACTAAAGAATTAAAAAACTATTCACAATACAGCTAACAAGTGAAATCTCTTTTATAAAATTAAAGAGTAACATCTCAACACTTGCCATCTTAGAGACGTCTCAATATCATAGGGAGACGACCCTGTGCACTCAAAAGGATTCTAATAGACTTTATTATAAGAGTTCATTTTGGACATACCCGAGGCTTAAAGGTAAGAATTCCAACCTCTTGAATCTACCAATGAGCCTATCATCACAACCACATACATATTGTATTAAAAATATAGAGAAATGGTGTTAGTACAAATATGTTCCAAGTATGATGACCATTCAAAATTTATGAGAAAGGGACATTTATTGGAGATATGTTTTTCGTGCTATACTTTGTTTAAATCTCACAAGACAAGTATAAGAAATATCTTTCAAGGAAATATTAACATATAGGATATAACCACAGTATAAGGTATAAACATACTCATTTCAAAATCCACTACATCATAATAGACCCTCCATCTAAGTCTAAGTTGTGACCACCTAAACATGACATGAAGAGACCGTCCACACAACCTCTTCAATACACACCTTAGTGTTCGCTTACACTACCGAGGATAAGGGTTTAGGGTTAGGGGTATAGGGTTTAGGGTTAGTGTGAGGGTTACGGTTAGGGTTTAGGTACTTTGTAGGTTTTAGGGTTATTAGTTTCGGATTTTATTAAATATGAATGATTTAAAGTTTAATTTTTAGTGTTTTGTATTTTGTGCTTGGATTTTAGAGATTCAAATTAAGGGTTAGGGTTAGGTTTAGGGTTTAGTATTTTTTCCATGTTTTAGGGTTTGGGGTTTGGGATTTGAGGCTTAATATTTGTGGTCTAGTGTTTATTGTTAAGATTTTTGTTTTTTAGCGTTCGAGTTTAGGGTTAGGGTTAGGGTCATGATTTTGGTGGTTTTTTAGGGTTTGAGGTTTATGATTTGATTCTTAAAATATTTTGTTTACTGTTTTATGTTTTGGTTTTTATATTTTTAACTATAATTTAGGGTTTAGGGTTTCGGTTTATGTTTTAGGGTTTAGGGTTTAGCATTTGGGGTTAATATCTATGGTTTAGTGTTTACCGTTTGGGTTTGTATTTTATGCTTGTGTTTTTGGGTTCAGGGTTAGGGTTTAGTTTTTTTAGGATCTAGGTTTTGAGGTTTAATATATATGGATTAGTGTAGAATGTTTGGGTTGTGTTATTTTGTACTTGGGGTTTAGGGTTTAAGTTTAAGTATAGGATTAGATTTAGTGTTAGGGTTTAGGTCTCATATAGGTTTGATGGATTGGGGTTTAGGAATTGAAGTGAAATATGTATTGTTTAGTGTTTAATGTTTTATGAATTGGTATTTTGGATTTTAGGGTTTAGGGTTAGAGCTGATTAGAGTTTAGTCTTTTCTATGTTTAATTGTTGGAGTTTGTGGATTTCAAGTTTAATATGTATGGTTTAGTTTTTAATGTTTAGGTTTCGGTATTTTGGGATTGGGGTTTAGCGTGTAAGGTCATCATTAGGGTTTAGGAATTTTTTAGGTTTTAGGGTTTGAGATTTTGGATTTGATGTTTAATATTTATTGTTAACTATTTCATTTTTGTATTTTTGTATTTTTGACTTGGGTGTTTGGGTTTAGGGTTTTTTTTTTAAAAAAAGGTTAAATGGTTTGGGATTTCGAATTTATAGTTATATATCTACGGTTTAGTGGTAAATGTCTGTGTTTTTGTATTTAGAGATTGGGGTTTCGGGTTTAGGGTTTAAGGTTAGGGTTAGGATTTGGGGTTTTGATTTTTATGTTATAGGGTTTCGGTTTAGGATTTAAGGTATTATATCTATGGTTTAGTGTTTAATTCATGGGGTATGGTATTTTAGTGTTGGGGTTTAGGGTTTAGATTTAGTGCCATGACTCGGAAGCACCCGCAAGTCGCGATGCGGCATATTTGACTTTTCGGAGGTTTCATACAAGCCCTTAGCATTCATTAATCATATATGTATTAAAAGTAATTCACAATTTCAAAGTTATCATAATATAGCCAACAAGTGGAATCTCTTTTATAAAATTAAAAAATAACATCTGAACACATTTTATCTTAGAGATGTTTGAATTTCATAGGGAGACGTCCCTTTACTTTTAAAATAAATCTACTATAGTCTATTACAATAACATAAACAAAAATATCTAAGATATGTGTCCTAGAATCATTGAGGACATACCCAAGGCTGGAAGGTAAAAATGCCATGCTCTTTAATCTACCAATGAACCTCTAGTCACCACCATATACTGATTGTAATAATAACATGGAGAAATTGTGTTAGTACAAAGAAGCACTAAGTATGATGACCATGCAAAAATGATGAGTGAGGGACATTTATTTGAGATATGCTTTTCTTGCTATTCTTGGTTAAGATATCATAAGACAAGTATAAGAAACATCTCTAAAGTCAATGATCACATATAGGAAAAACCACAATATTAGATATAACCACATTCATTTCACAACCTATTACATTAGAATAGACCCTCCATTTAAGGTTATCTTGAGATCAACCTAAGTAATACATGAAGACCCCGCCCATCGACCTTCTTTAATGCACACCTAAGTGTTCCTTTAGACTACAAAGAATAAGGGTTTAGGGCTAAGGTTATAAGATTAGGGTTTTAGGTATTTTTTTAGGTTTTAGGGTTTTGGGTTTAGCAATTGAGATTAAAAATGAATGGTTTAGCGTTTAATGTTTAATAATTGATATTTTGGGCTTGTGGTTTGGATTTAGGGCCTTAGGGTTAGGGTTAGGGTTATTGTTTAGTTGTTTTTTTATATTTTAGGTTGTGGATTTAAGATTTGAGGTTTAATATCTATAGTCTAGTGTTAAAAGTTTTGTCTTGTATTTTGGGCATGGGGTTTAGGGTATAGGGTTAGGGTTAAGGTTTGGGTTAGAATTTAGGACATTTTAGATATTAGGGTTTGGGTTTAGATTTTTGTCCAATGTCTATGTTTATTGTTTAATGTTTGGGTTTTTGTTAATTTTATCTAGAGGTTTAGGATTTAGGGTTTTTTAGGTTTTATAGTTTGGTGTTTAGGATTTGAGGTTTAATATCTATGGCTTAGTTTTAAATGATTTGGTTTTGGTATTTTGGGCTTTGCATTTAGGGTTAGGGTTAGGGTTGGGGATTAGTTTTTTTAGGTTTTAGGGTTTGTTGTTTAGGATTTAAGGCTTAATAACAATGGTTTAGTGTTTAATGTTTGGATTTTCGTATTTTAGGCTTCGGGTTTAGGTTAAAGGGATTATGCTAGAGCGTTTGTGTTGAAAGGTTTTTTTTTATGTTTGAAGGTTTTAGGTTTAGGACTCAATCTTTAATTTCAATAGTTGAATGTTTAATTTTTTGTTTTAGGTATTCTTTTCTTAGGGTTTATAATTTATGTTCTAGGGTTATAGTTAGGGTTTAGTGTTTTTTCATGTTATAGAATTTTGGGGTTAAAATTTGGGATTTAATATCTATAGTTTAGTTTTTTTTGGTATTTTGGGCCTTTTTTTAGGTTGAACGACCATTGTGGTTTGTCAGGGTCTGAGCAACACCCCCAGGCCATATCATTTCTCAAAAGAAAAAGTACATAAAGGGGGCATAAATCATAACTCCTATCCAAAGGTGGGTAACGATTCAACCAACCTACTAAGGTTTGTCAACTCCACCCTATACATCATGTTGCACTAAAAAGAATCTAAGCACCAATACAGGACTCCTCCTTATTGCATAATTTCCTAAGTATACATAACCGAGGGAGACTCTCCCCTTTACAAGAAAAGTCTACAAAAATAAAAGAACCTATTCTAATAACTAGACATAGTTATTATTAGTAGGATTAAAAAGTATGTAGCATTAACATTATACAACATGGAAAACTTATATTAAGTACTTCAATGCTTTACATGAGTATTATCGTAAGTCTCTACTTCTAGCCCTTGGGATTGGCCTCCTATTGTTCGCTAAACTATGATTAATTCTTGTTGTCTTCACTCTTCTTGGTAACAACCTTTGTTTATCTTTAACATGTCGTATTTCTTCATCATATTCAGTGTGGAAGGTGGATTTAACCTCCTTTTAATCTTCATTATTGTCAAACGATTGAGTATCTTCTTCATACTCATCCTTAGACGCTATATGGCTATACGCATCCACTTCTTCAACTTGTTCTTGTTGTCTCTGTCGTTCATTTCCTTGTCTTTTTTATGGCATATCTTCATTTTACTCAGCCTATTCTTTGATTTGTTTATACTATTCTTAGGAGAGTGTGAATCTTGTTTTGAATCCTTACAATCTTGTTGAATTTTTTGGTTTGTTACAAGAGATTGTTCTGCACTTTAAACATTAGTAGAAGAGTATGTTTTACCTTATGTTTGAAATCATCAATAGGTTGGAGAGGAGATATGCTTCTATTTTCACTGGGAAATTATTTAGTTTTTAATCTTTAAGTTTTGGTATTTTGGACTTGGATTTTCGGCTTACGTTTTAATGGTTTATGTGTGAAGGTTGGGATAGTATTAGAGAAGGTTTAGATTTTTTTCGGTTTTAGATTTTGGTATTTAGGATTTGAAGTTTAATATCTCCGATTTAGTGTTTAATGTTAAGGAGTCGGTATTTTTGGCTTGAGGTCTAGAATTTAGGGTTTCGGTTGGGGTTAGGGTTAGGGTTTAGGTTTTTATTTGGTTTTAGGGTTTGACGTTGGATATTTGGGATTCAGTATCTATGATTTAGTGTTTATTTTTTGGCCTTTTTAATTTTTTAATAAGGTTTAGGTTTAGGGTTAATGTTAGGTTTAGCGTTTAGGGGTTTTATAGGTTTTAGGGTTTGAGGTTAAGAATTTGAGTTGTAACATCTATAGTTTAGTCTTTAATGTTAGGTTATTGATATTTTGGGCTTTGGGCGTAAAGATTTAGGATTTAGGGTTAGGGTTATGTTGGGGATAGGGTTAGGGTTAGGTTGGGGATAGGGTTACGGTTAGGATTCGGGTTAGAAAGAGGGTTAGGGCTATAGTTTAGTTTTTTTGAAGGTTTAAGGTTTTTGGGCTTAGGATTTATGGTTTAAAATTTGCGGTTTAGTGTTTAATATTAGTGTTTTGGTATTTTGGGCTTGAGGTTTCATGATTATGGTTTAGGTTTAGCGTTAGGGTTTAAATTAGGGTTAGGGTTTAGGTTTTATTTTCGGTTTAAAGTTGTTGTTTAGGATTTAGATTTAAAATCTATAGTTTAGTGTCTAATGTTTGAGTTTTTGTATTTTGGACTTAGGATTTAGTTTAGGGTTTATAGTTAGGATTAGGGGTTAGTGTTAGGGTTAGTTTGTAATTTTTTTTGGGTTTTAGGTTTTAGCATTTGGGTTTAATATCTATGGTTTGGCGTTTAATGTTTTGTTTTTGGAATTTTGGGCTTGGGGTTTAAAGTTTAGGGTTTAGAGGTTAGGGTTAGGGTTAGGTTTAGGGTTTAGTTTTTACTACTTTTTAGTGCATAGGTTTTGGGGTTTGAGATTGATTTTTAATATCTATGGTTTAGTGTTTGATGTTTAGTTTTTTGTAGTTTGGGCCCGGGGTTTAGGGTATAGGGTATAGGGGTAGGGGTAGGGGTAGGGTTAAGGGGGTTAGGATAGAGTTTAGGATTTTTATCTGTTTTACTGTTTAATGTTTGGGTCATTTATTTTCTATAGGTTAATAGATAACTATTGAACACCCCATCTCAAGTCAAGAATGGTATCCAACCTCCAAGATCATCTGGAATAGTTAGGTTGCTATTGAAGACTTCATCTAAACTCACAAAGTGTATTCCCCCCAAAATCTCCCTTTTCATACTTAGGAATAGTAGGTATTGTCTAGACACTTCATCTCTACTAACGAAGAGTTTCCACCGTACCATTCCCCATTTTCATTCATTAAGTTCATTCATACATTCAAGTGTGTTTGACTACATGTGAGGACACCTTCCACAAAATAGCTATTATTCATAGCATCGACTTCAACACATGCTCAGATCAACATTTATCACAATTTGTATGAGTATGAACTTCAGCGTGAAGTGGTCGGGTTCACTCCTTCTAGAAGAACGGATTCGTGGGGTCACGAACGGGAGAAGAATAAGGCAGGCTGTCCTTTAACTAGTTTGTTGTTTTTCTGGGGAATTTGCTTGTCAAAGAAATTCAACTCATAAGTAGGTTCACATCATGATGTTAGTTCCATTTCCCATCGAGAGGTTATGATACTGGTAAAGAGTCCTATTCTTCTCCTTGAGTTATGAAGTAATTCAATATCTCCGGGCTCCCAAACTACATTCCAAGCAAGCTCCTATTAGATCCTACTATTCCTTATATTAACACATACCATACATATACATATTAAAATCATCACTTCACATCACATGTCATACATTAAACGCCATTTCATAATAAACATATAACTTCATAAACTTAAACTAAACACCACCGCCATAGGTGGACCGTAACATTCAAGAGTTACTTCAACATAATTTAACCAAGTAAGAACAACTTACCCTTCATCCAATACTTTACCACCTATTCAAAATTTATCCAATAATTTATCATAAAATATCCATGAGAATAGTATCTAAAACTCAATAAAACCACCAAGAAACAGTAACTTTAACTAATTCTAATCATTCTCATTAAACCCATTTGATAAACAAAAAAATTATAAAAAGTATAGACATGATTCTGTTGGGGTTTTGACATTAAAATCATTATTTAATACTAACAACTCATTTTAATCGTTAAAACTTTTTAATGCAAAAACTCATACATAGAGTCAAGAAATAAAGAAGTTTGAAGTTGAAACCCTTTATGAAATCTCTTTGAAATTGATCCTTGAATGAAATAAGGTTCAAGTATGACTAAAATACCTTAATATGAAAAAATCCACGAATTTTGGTGAAGAAATTGTGAGGAAATTGATCTTCTTCTTCGTAGCTTGAAGCTTCTTGAAAATGAAGGTTTTTGGAGAAATTTGATTTAATCTTAGGGATTGAATTGGTGAGTGAAATGAGGTTCAAAAATGAACTAAATCAGTCCACCAATGATCCAAAAAGATCCATAAATACCCCTACACTCTATGGACCCTTTTGAAACTTCTAATTAGACTTAAAAACGAAGCGTCTAAATCTAGGACTTGGCTGTGCGTCGCGAGGTCATTATAAAATTTTGGTTCTGAAAAATATTTTTGGACAATAGGGTGCATATTGGCCCCGCGTCGAAGGGAAAAAAATGCCCATCAAGGTTTTGCTGCACGTTATGCAGAAACATCACAATTTAGGCTGCCAGACAACATGGATTGCCCGTGTTTGGGTCCTCGTCGTGGACCCATAGAGTGGTCCCGTGTGCGTCCTTATTGAACGTTTTTACCCAAACATGTCAATCTATGCATAATAACAATCAATACACAATTTAACTATCAAAACATCCCCCAAAATTCATCACAAAATACTACTAAACACAAGTTAAACTTCCACTAGTTCCCGGAAGTCTAGGACGTTTTAATTCCAAACACTCCAAACTATAGAAACTGATACTTAATGCTAAAATACACTATTTTAGTACATCATTATTAACTCGTCAAAAACATGTTAAGATCTACTTTGAACTATTTCATTTTTAGGGTCGTTACACCCATGTTGTATAAGAAGACAACCCAAACCCACTCTGGATGCATCACAATATACCACATAACCGTTGACCCTCCGGTAAAGTCAAAACTAGAGCGGAGGTAGGACTATTTTTCAAATTTGTAAAGATTCTTTCACATTTGTCTGACCACTGAAATTTCACACTATTTTGGTTCAAGGTAGTCAAAGGATAAGCGAAGGACGCAAATTTATCCACAAACCTCCTATAGTGCCCGATTAAAACAAGAAACTTCTTATGTAGGTTGGAGTCAATAGCCTAGGAAGATTCTTAACCGCATCAGTTTTCCTTAGATCGACCTCTATACACTCACCTGAGATAATATGACCAAGAAACGCCACTGATCTAAACTAAAAGTCACATTTGATATACTTAGTAAGGAAGTTGGTGTTCCTTAAGGAATTGTAATACCACCAACAATTGGTCCATGTCTTTACCCTCATTTTTTTAATACAACAAGATATCGTCAATGAAGAGAATCATAATGGAATCTAGGTAATTAGAGAACACCTTATTAATAAGTTCCATAAACGTCTCCTAGGTATTAGTGAGTCCAAAGACATCATAAGGAACTCATAGAACTCATACAATGTTCGAAACTCCTCTTTAAGTACATCCTCCCCTCTCACCTTATGTTGATAATACACCGACCTTAAGTCAATCTTGGAAAAGTAGCTAGCCCCTTGGAGTAGATCAAACAAGTTATCAGTCCGAGGGAGAGGATACTTGTTCTTAATAGTGACCTGATTGAATTGGCGATTATCAACACACATCCTAAGGGACCCATCCTTCTTCTAAACAAACAACACTGAAGCTCCCCATGATGGAATACTAGGTTGTGTGAAATCCTTATCTATCAAGTCTTTCAGTTGAAGCTTTAATTCTTTCAATTACACTAAATCCATTCGGTAAGGAAAGATAGAATGGGATTTGTATCCAGTAACAAGTCATCGGGAAAGACATCGGGAATGTCTTTTAACTATGGGGACCGACTCAATAGGAGGGATGTCAGACTCAAGATCTTTGAATCTTACGATATTGTAAAGACACCCTTTAGATATCATTTTATTAGCATTCAGAAAAGAAATCATACAACCTCTAGGAATTGAATTACCCCTCCCCCTCTCCACTCTAAGACGGATTCATTAGGAAAATTTAACTTAAAAAATATTATTCGACAATCTATGGAAGCAAAAAAAGAATGAAAACAATCCATTCCCAAAATGACATCAAAATCAACCATATGAGGTTCTACCAAATCCACGCATGTAGCTCTATTGAGAAAAGATATAGGACAACTCCCAACGACTCTCTTAGCCACAATGGAGTCACCTTCCGGGTTGTAAGCGAAAATGGTTCAATCAAAATATCATGTAAATCATCAAACTTATTATATACTAGAGGAGTTAAAAATAATAATGTAGCACTAAAATCAAGTAAAGCATAAACATCAATAGATAAGACATGAAACATACCGGTGACCACATCGGGAGACTCTTCTTGTTCACCCCTAGAAAAGAGATCATAAAAGTAGTTCCTCTTTGGCGCATCAGAAGTAGGACGACTTGATTGATCTTGAACACTCCCCATATATTTACTCCCACAGTAGGGCAATCCCTAACCTTACCGCCACTCTTTCTACAACCAATGAAACTTCTCTTTCCCATCAAGCATTCGCCTCTATGCTTTTAACCACACTTTACACAAGTTAGTTTGTCACTTGGTGAATTTGTACTTTTATCCTTAGTAAAATGGGAAGGAATTTTATTGGAAACCCTCTTCTTGAACTTATGCTTGTCTTGAATCTCAATGCTACCTTTTGAAGTACCTGCTTCATAAGCCTTGGCTTTCTTAAACTTTCTATTATTCTTCTTGATTCGAGTCTCTTCAACTGGTTGAGTATGTACCATCACCATAGACATAAATATGTTGTCATGGAGGATCTTCAGAAGACAATCTTCAACCATATTATTAGACACTCTCGTCACAAGCCGATTCATCTCATCCCTTGGGTTTGAAACTAAGGAGGGAGCATACTTGGACAATTTTTTAAATTTCAAGGAGTACTCTTGCACACTCGTATGCGCCACATAGCCTATCATTCATAAGTGTTTCGCGCTTTCCACAAATGAATAAGACTCTACGTAAATATGGTTCGATGAGACATCAATCAGAAGATTTCTTTAACCTCTCTAATGCCAAGTTTGTCAAAATGGGGGACCACCCCAAGACGTAACCGACATCATCGTCCTCGTGGAGAACTAAGAATAGCCTCTTAGCATTCATCATTATGTTTCATAGGTTAAAAAGTGCGAAAAATTATAACCTTTCATTTTTTTCTATATAGTGATGTTTACGTAGACCTCTCGTATGCTACATAGCTAGTTTACTTTGATTTATTGCATATGAAGCTTACATAGTCTTCTTATTTAGACAACATAATCAATACTTAGGAATTAGTCTAATACTTCGTCTCATATTGAACCATCTAAGTGAGTACAAATGTTGGACATAGTCAATATGTCATTATTGGCTTGCATCAATATTCTAACGATAAAGGAATGAATAATGTCTTCATGACAATTCAACTTCAACTCTAGAGCATAGAGAAGGTAACATCTTTGGACATAAGGACTAACCAATACTTCGAGAAAAGAGTCCATGTGTTCTTCAATCAGCCTCCTAGGAACTCAATGGCTGAAACCTACATATTTTCTTGAAAAAATTAATTTGAAAAACCATTATGCACAATAAAGAACACATATCGGCCAATGATCACATATTCAATACGACAAGGCCATATACAATACAAGACCAACATAATTAAGTCAAGTCAAGTCAACATGTGTAGTATCATATTAGAGAACATACCAAAGTAACTCCAACATAATACCATAACAACAAAGCCTGAATAAGAGTTCCTAACATTACAACATATTCAAAACCATTACTCAAAACGCATTACCAAGATTACAAGTACAATGATCAAGTGAAGTCTCATAAATCTACACAACCATTTAAACCCAACAAAGGGATCACAAGCAATGTTTAAGTTTATATAAAATAGCATCATGAGTAGTCATAATCATATTTAGCAATATAGAAAAATAACATGTTCATAAGTGAGATCAACATTATACAGGTCATCGACATTTGCATATCTTTAGAGTCATAAAAACAAAGGAACATCTTTCTGAGATTTCCCTCACGACCAACTAGTGAAATGCATAGGTAGTGTTTCATACCCCTACCTAAACTAGAATGTAACGACCCAAAGTACCCCATAGAAGTTATGGAAATCTTGAGTCGATATACGGAATGGTTGACCCCTCAAAGGCCTTTCACAATCCCTTTTACATCATTCATTGCATACATGTAAAAAAATTAGTGAGGAATTAAAACTTTTCACACAAAATATCTCTAAAAAACTTTCATATTAAAAATCATTGAAAACTCTAAGTCTCAACATATGATTATTACAATACTTCCAATTTAAACTGTTCTAAGGACAATTACCCCCTCTAGTCAAGTGAGGACATACTTAAACTTATCTGGAACAAAAACTAGATTCAAAGTTTTCCTTCCCGGTTCTTCTCAACATTAATCTACACATTTACATATGACAAAATGAGTGGAATTAATACAAACACTTGTACTAAGTATGGCTTAATACTATATCATGAAAATTGACACTTATGATAAATATGCTCTTTTCATTAAAACATTATTTTAAAAGAATAAGGACCGCATTTAAGTATCAATCATCACAAATAGTATCAAGCTTACCTCAAAACATATAGACATGAGATCGTCCTACTTAGGTGATTCTAAGTGTCACTTAAGTGAGTTATGAAGCGATTGCCCATAAAATCCCTTCACATATACAGAGGAGATCCTTTAGACTACCTAAGATAAGATCATTCTCACTAAACACGATTGTATACATACACACAAACAAATATATATATAAACAAATGTATATATATATATATATATATATATATATATAACATTCTCTTCCCAATCCTTATCAAAAGATATACTTAGTAATGCAAGAAGAGACTAACCATACACCCTTTCCAAGCTTACCTAAATAATCCTTAAGAGTACCTATGTTTAGATCAGGTCTACTTTTTAGAGTTACTTTCCCTATCTTGAGTTATTCTTAGGACTTCCATAGATAAAACATGAAGTAACCATTCCTCTGCCCGACCTTCATACGTTAACTGAGAAACCCGTAAAACTACTCTAGGTAAGGACTTAGTCAGTTACATACTTTCCATGTTAAGTCATTATCTTCATTAGCTCGTTAAAAAAAATTCAACATTTAAGGACATTTTAGTAATGCTCTTGGAGAAGACCTAGGGCACTCACAAACTAATATCTTCAAATCCTAGTAGTGCAATGTCTAGATACTGTATCATTCAACTACCTAAATTTCATTGTACTTATTGGACAGTAGTATGTATCCAACATGATGAGAATACAAAATAACAGACATAGACAACGGTAGCTAAGCATGGAATATGGAGTCTACTCTACTCCGATATAGGGTGTTCTACTTGACAATAGTAGAACTAGGACACATCCCATGTAAGCACATCGTCAAGGAATATCAAGGGTTCCTTTGTACTCTAGTCTCATACTTAACTAGAGTTACTACGCATGCATACTTACTTGATTCTATCCTTTGTTCTCAGAGAGTAATTTACATATAGGATCACATGAGAGGTTCCATATCTAGTTTATGAATTAATTACATTTCACCTTACTAATGATGGTCCACTAAGGCTACCTACAATGGTAAAAAGGATAACTCAATGACTTTCCTAAGGATGATTTCATGTTGTTCCAACCAATCAACCCTATGTCCACCATTCACACAAGAAGGATACCATTATGACATTCGACTTCAAGCATATCTTAACCTTCGAACTAGGATGAAGGTTCCACATAAAGGAACTTCTTAGCAATATTCAAGGTCACATGTTATTCAAACATACAAGACTAAGAAGCTCTAGCATCCTGATTCAAGAACTCATATTCTAAATATGCATGTATCAAGTAAGGGACACAAGTCTAACAAGACAAGACACAATGTACTTCACATATAACATGTCATTCTTGAAGCACATAGGCATTACCAATATCATCTATAGGTCACCCTATTCAATATTATAGTATAATATATATAAGTATCACAAGTATCATATAATCTATTAAGAAACATCATACTTCAACATCAAGTAATCCACATAATGACTACACTATCGTCTACCAGAGACACACATCATCAACTAGAACAACTCATGCTTTGAATCCACATAAACACATAAGACATCTTGACATTCATAATATCTAGATAATAGAGTTATAGCATGATAAAGCCATAATAATTGAAGTAATGTCGACGCGGCCATGTCATTCACAATTCATAAAGTAACACCGACAAGGAAACATTAATCACAAGTACAACACATAAGCACCACAACCATAAGTGGACCATACCAAGCATCATTATAATCTAAGAACTACACAACACAATATAGAGAAATTTAGGTCAACATACAATTTTTCCAACCTCAAAACTTCAATCCATAGCCAACTCATCAAACACAATATTCAAAGGCCCTTACACATGGCCATGATAACCAATTCAATTTAGTACTTACAATAGACAATGAATAAAAGATATTTCAACATAGATTTATGAAACTAGGGCAGAATACTAACAATCTAGGATGAATCTATCATAATTAATAGCCCTAATCAATCTACACAATAATTCAATAGTATTAAGACATAATCAATTCACCTAGAAAGTAGTCAAAACTATAAGTGTATGGTTTGCATGAGTATGAAGAGTTTATAGGTTAAAATCATTAAATTTACATCAATTCAATCATTATACAATGTTTCAAAACATTTAGTGCGAGAACCCATGGCAAGATTATAAAATCAGACATATTATGTTGTTGATCATCATAGAAAATTAATGGAATTCATTCCTTGAAGAAAGATATTTAAAGGATTAATAACCATGTATTAATTGTGATCAAATGCCGAAAAGTTGTACTGAGATAATTAGTCTTCTTCCTTTGATACTCAAAGTTTCAACAATGGAGGTTTTTTGAGTGAAGAATGAAGAGATTTTGTTTTGAGTTGAAGGTTTAGCTTTAATTGGTGTATTTAGTTGTTTAAATAGGTCATTCAACTCGCCTGTCAATTACCCAAAATACCCTTACAATTATTGGAAAAATTAACCAACTATAATTTAACTTTAAAATGACGCGATGGAATCTGAGACTTTACTGTGCATCGCGGAGGGACATCCAAATATTATTTTTTGAAATTCTTGGAGAGAATGGTTTGTTAAATCCCCGTGTCATAGGGAAAGAATTTCCCCACTGTGTTACAGCTGCGCGACGCGCATCCAATGCCTAAAACAAGCTGGCGTGGCAACTTTGCAGTCCATGTTTTTGTCTTCCTTAGGGACCCTTTTGATGGTCCCCTGGGTATTTTTCTCGGACTTTTCAACCCTTTACATGTGATGCTATGAGTATGAACCATAAATACTCCATTTCACCATTAAATAATAAACCAAAACTCCTCTACAAAACAGTACGACACACTAGTTTAAATTGGACTAGTCTCCGGATGACTTAGATGTTTGACCTCCAAACACTTAAAAATTTTGCCTACTTCCTACAAACACTAGTACTAAATATTTTAATAATTTAAACCTCATCACACACATGTGAGGCTCTAGTTAAACCTAGTTCATTTTTAGAGGCGTTACAATCTCCCCCACTTGGACAACGTCCGTCCTCGTATGACACTTGCTTCTTTTCAAAGACTTTCAAGAGATAATAAATTCAACACTAGAAGCACATAACTATGCAACACCAAAAACAATACACAACTTGAACAAACACCAATTTCACATACTTAAGTGACTCAAAACACAACAAGAAGATAAAAACAATCTACGACTCATATGCAATAAGACTCACATTCTTTATTCAAAATAGAAGGAAGTCCTTTTATGTATTTATTATAATTCTCATATAAATCAATTATATACACATTAAAATAGTCAAATTTTCCAAAATCTTACAGTGAGTTGTCTACTTACAGTGAACATGCTTCAAAATTTTAAAAATGCAATGCTTATTCAATTTATGATAAAAGCGTGATAATATAAGCGATATAACCATAAAACCTCTATTTAAAACATAATAATAACTTCATGAAATTCACAATGCAAGAAATCATTGAAATTCAATTCCAGAAAGACTCCTTCACACCATGCAACATTCAACAAGCTATTGTAACATTCTACTCTTAAGCTTGAGTTTAATAGAAGAGATGAGACAATCAATCAAAACTCAACTACCCATCATATTCCACTACATAGAAGGAACTCATAACTACTAAAGAAAGAAGCTATACCTTACCAAAATCAATCATCATAGTCCAACTTTGTTCTTCTTTCCCAGAGTGCATGGAAACTATCCTTCCCCTTTACATCACCACCTTCCAAACACTAGGAGGATCTTGATTACCGTCCTTTCATCAAACCGCGATAGTTGGATAATATCTCACGTTATGTCCATACTTACCACAACCAAAGAAATTCCCGGTACAAACTAAACATTTCCCGTAGTGCTTCTCCCCACAACAAGCAAAAGTAGGCTTACAACTTTGTGTACCACTTCCTTTTTCTAGTATGACCTTAGTATCTCTAGGTTCATGTTGACTTTGAGACCTCTTCTTGATCCTGGGTTGGATTTGATCACTTTTCCCACTGCTCTTCAAGTTTCTAGCAATTCTACAAAGCTTACACTCCTCTATGGATTCAGCATACACTATGAGTCTAGCAAAGTTCATGTCAGCGTGAAGAATCATCGTACGACACTCATATTTCACAAGGTCAGCAACACTAGTCACAAACCTACTCATATCATCCCTAGGGATAGACACCAAAGATGGAGCATACCTAGACAACATAATGAATTTCATAAAATACTACTCAACACTCATATTTCCTTGCATGAGATAATAAACTCCTCAACCTTCACCTCCATCCTATCATAGGGAAAATACTTTTCTATAAAATCATCCTTAAACTCTTCCAACTATAATGTTACTGACTCAATGATCCTATTATCTTTCCACTGAGTGTATCAGACCTGAGAAACCTCTTCAATTGATAAAATGATAACTCCGCCTTTTCACTAGAAGTCACCCCTATGACATTCAACACTTTGTGCACACCATTAATAAACTCTTGGCAATCCTCTACCACCTTAGAACAAAGAAAACTAGGATGATTCATCCTCACAAAGTCTCTTAATCTTGAGGTCATAGTTCTCTCCACAACATTCACTGTAGCTTTAACACCCCCATTCAGAGGGGCAGTCATGAAACATTTTTACCTTGACCTCCAACAGGGACTTCAACACCTTGTGGAAAAATTTAAGTATCTTGATAACCTTGAGCACCTTCAAAGACTTGCTCAACTTGAGGAGGAACTTCTTCATCCACCCTCCCTTCTTTGACTAGTAGCCATGGTTCTAGTATTCATCTCCTATAAACACAAGAGAAGAGATTAGGAATAGACACTTAAAACCTTAACTCTATAGGCACGATACAACATTGATGAAGAAAGAGAAATTCTATCATCCTATAGCCACTCTCTTATAGATGTATCGCAACTCACACAGATGATCAAGATTCTAATAGACGTTGATTTATGAGGCTTTTGATTCCTAAGACCACTTCCATAACCTATGCTTTGATATTAAGTTTTTACGGACCAAAATACCTTTTAAAATTGTTGGAACTCTTAAGTAGATACATGGCATACTTGACCTCTCAGAGGTCTTGTACAGGCCTTTTGACATCATTCATTTCATATATGTATGAAAAGTAGTAAGGAACTAAAACTTTTCACATGACATATCTAAAAACATATTTCATATTAAAAATCATAGAAAAAACTCTAAATCTCAATATACGACATTCATAGACTCAAGAATACATGGGACATGGCCCATACAATTCGAATATAGAAATACTTAGTCTATTCCAATATTTTGAATTAAAAGAATTCTAAAGAAAATTATGTACAATTATGTACTCTAGTCAAGTGAGGACATACTTCAACTTTGCTTGAACGATAACTAGATTCCATGATTTCCCTCAAGACGCTTCTCACCTTTAACGTACACCTTTAGATATAAATGAATGTATGGAATTAGTTCAAACACTTGAACTAAGTATGGCTTAAGGCATAAAATCATGAAAATGACATTTATGGTAAATATTATCTTTTTCATTAAAACATCATAATAAAATTATAAGGACCGCATTTAAGTATCAAAGATCACAAATAGCATTAAGTGTACCTCAAAACATATAGACATGAGATCCTCTCCCCCAAGGTGATTCTGAGTCTCACATAAGTGAGTTTTGAAGAGGCCGCCCATACAATCCTTTTACTCACAACTCATAGATGCTTTAGACTACCTAAGATAACATCATTATCACTACACACTATGTTATATATGTAAATATAACATTATCTTCCCAAAGGTTAACAAAAGACTTAAGTAATGAAAGAAGAGACCGACAATACACCGTCTCGAAGCTTACCTAAATAATCCTTAAGACTACCAAATTTATATAGAGTCTACATTTTCAAGTTACTTTACCTATCTAGAGTCATTCTTACGACTTCCCTAGAAAAGACATGAAGTGACCATTCATATGACCCATTCATACCTTAACTAAGAAACTCTTTATCTACACTAGGTAAGTACATAGTCATGTAAATACTTTTCAACTTAAGTCATTATCTTCATTTGTTAGCTAAAAGACATTCGACATAGAAGGAAATTCATGTAATGGTATTGGAGAAGACCTAGGCCACTCAAAATCTAACATCTTCAAAGCCTAGTAGTGAAATTTATAGATAGCGTCCCATTGCACTAGCTAAACTTCATTGTACTTATCTGACACAAGTATGTATCCCACATGACAAGAATAGAAAATAACCGACAAAGACCATCGTAGCTAAGCTTGGAATCCGGAGTCTACCCTTCTCCGATAAAAGTTGTTATACTTGCCAATGGTAGAAGTAGGACTCATCCCATGTCGGATCATGGTTATGGAATTTCCAGGGTTCCTTTGTACTCTAGTGCTATACATACCTAGAGCTACTACCCATGCATACTCACTCGGTGGTAACCTTTATTGTCATAGATTAATTTACATACAAGATCACATGAAGAAGTTCTATATCTAGTTCATAACCATATCTCTTTTCACCTTACCAATAATGGGTCCATTCTGTCTACCTATAATGGTTAAGAGGATAGCTAAATGACTTTCCTAAGGATTATTTCATGTCATTCCATCCAATCAACTATATGTCCATCAATCACAAAATAAGGATGTCGTTACAAATTTCGAATTCAAGGTTAAGATAAGCTTCAAACGAGGATGAAGGTTCTACATAAAAGCCCTTCTTAAAAACATTAAGGGTCACATGCCATTCAGACATACAAGACGAAAAATCTCTAGCATCCTAAGTGGAGAAAATATATTCTCGTTATACATGTATTAAGTTAGTGACACAAGTCTACAAAGACAAGACACAATGTAATTCAAATATAACATATAATTTTAGAAGCACATAGGCATAACCAATATCATCTATAGGTCACCCCATTCACATCTATAATATCATCTCTGGAATTATCACAAGAATCATATAATATATCAGGAAACATCATACTCGACCATAAAGTAATCCACATTATGATTACACTATAGTTCACTAGAGACACACATCATCAATTAGAACAATTCACGCTTTGACTCAACATACGCACATAAGTCATCTTGACATTCATAATATCAACATAATCAAATTATAACATGATAAATCCATTATAACTGAAGTAATGCCAGCGAGGCCACATCATTCACAATCCATATAGTAACACCGACAAGGCTATATTTATCACAAGTAAAGAACATAAGCACCTCACCATTAGTGGACCATACCAAGCATCATTATCATATGAGAAGTAGACTACACAATACAGAGAAATTTAGGTCAACATACCATTAATCCAACTTCATAACTTTACTCCATGGACAACTCATCCAACACAACATTCAAAGGCTCTTATACATGACCATGATCACCAATTCAATTCAATACTTTCAAGAGACAACGAATCACAGATAATTCAACATAGATTAATGAAATTAGTGAATCATACTAACAATTCTATTATGAATTATCAGAATTCAATAGCCCTAATCAATCTACACAATAATTCAATAGAATTAAGATATAATCAATTCACCCATAAACTAGTCAAAACTAGAAGTGCATGGGTTGATAATGTGTTTAGGTTAAAATCATGAAATTAACATCAATTAAATGTAATACAAGGTTTCAAAAACTTTAATGCAAGAACCCATGGTTAGATTACAAAATTGGATAATTCATGTTTTTGATCATCTTTTAAAATTATTGGAATTGAATCTTTGAAGAAAGAGATTAAAATAATGAACAACCATACCTTAATTGTGATGAAAATCCCACAAGATTGATGTAGAAAACTTGAGAAGAAATAGTCTTTTTCCTTAGAGGTTCAAAGCATAAAAAATGGAGGATTTTGGAGACAAGAATGGCGAGATTTTGTTTTGAGTTGAATGATTAGGTTTTATTGATGTGTTTAGGGGCTTTAATAGATCCTAGACGGTCTATAATTAACCCCTAAATTACAGAAAAGATGCCTACCCTTATTGGATAAATTAACCAACATAAATATGACTTTAAAACATGCAAAGAAATGAGGGACTTTACTGTGCATTTGGAGGGACTTCCAAATCATATTTTGAAAACATTCTTGGACGGAATTTTTTGTGACAGCCCCATGTAGCAGGGGAAGACTTTGACCTACTGCGTTACATCTAAATGATGTGCAGCCACTGCATAAAACAGGCTGGCGCGGAAGCTTTCCAGTCCATGTTTGGGTCCTCCTTGGGGACCCTTTTGATGGTCCCCGGGGCATCGTTCTCAGACTTTTTGACCCTTAACATGTTAGGATATGCTTAAAAACCATGAACTCTCAATTTAACCTTTAAAACATCCACCAAAACTTCTCTACCAAACATTGAACAAACTATTTTAACTTCGACTAGTTTAGGAACGTCTTGGACGTTCGATCTCCAAACGCTTACAAACTTTATGTACTACCTACAAACAATATTATTAATCTTTTATGACTTTAAAAACTCATGAAACATATGTTAGGCTCTAGTTCAACCTATCTTATTTATAGAGGCGTTACAAAGAAGAACTCCTTAAGCTGTCCTAGTTAGAGTTCATATTGTTACGTTCAATTTACTTTCAGGAACAATTTCCTTAATCGACATAGAACACATGAGCTAAATATGAAATTCGGTGTAGTGAAATCCTACACCGAAATAATTAGATCCACTAGTTAGTCCTCCTATGGGGGAAACATAGTTCCTTAACTAGGAGATATACTTGGGACACTCTTTATGCATAATTGCATTGTAATATCTATCTCATTAGAACCATTATGAACATATCATCCCACATTTTGAAGGGACACATATAATAACTAGTTCATTCACTACTAAGCTAAAGTTCCTTTCTGAAATGTCTTTATTCAGCCTTATTCATAATAGCTCAATATAGTTCTTAGGAGATTAACCCTTGTATATCTGATATACCGTGGTTTCACGGTATAATTAATACTTTTTCCTTAAGTTTAGTGTGTCCAAAAGCCCTTTTTGTGCTAATTTTGATATAAGTTTCTCATTGTTTTGCAGGAAATCTGTCCAAAGCAAAATGCGGAGATTTTGAGCGAAAAATGCAGAAGAGACCACCTACGGAGCTTATGACGCTCCGTCGTGCCTGTGACGGTCCGTATGTGGAAGCGTAGAGAAGCTGCTGAAGGAAGATGGGGAAGTCTGACCAAGTGTGGGATTACGAAGCTTGTGACGGTCCGTCATGGCTATGACGGTCCGTCCTGCAGGTTCTTCGTGAATATCAGAGAAGTGATCCCAGTACCCAGATTCCAAGAGTTGAAGTATTTTGAAACGAGACCCTCAACGAACCATTGTGCTTATGACGGTCCGTCACACTTGCCGTCGAGGGGAATGAAGAAAGCAGCAGAAGAATTGCACCATGTATGGGACGACAGAGTCCACGACGGTCCGTCATGACCACGATGGTCCGTCGCATGGTCTGTCGACCCAGCCGCGTTTTGGCAGATTTCCAGTAATTAGAATCCTTGTTTAATTAGGTTTTTATTTTTTTATAAATAGTTCAAAAAACCTCGTTTTTGAGGTTAGAGTTTGTGATATTAAACATTATATTGTTAGACTTTGTGTTTTGAGTGTTTGATGTTTAGTGATTCTTACAAGTGATTTTTGGTGATTAATCAAGCAAATTTTCGGACTTTATTCTTTCTCAT
Organism: Solanum lycopersicum; assembly: GCF_036512215.1. Lineage (NCBI taxonomy): Eukaryota > Viridiplantae > Streptophyta > Magnoliopsida > Solanales > Solanaceae > Solanum > Solanum lycopersicum. The sequence continues at coordinate 23,338,814 of NC_090802.1, forward strand.
TGAAGTAAGTACATGAATTCTTGTTTACCATTTTTGAATATTGTGTTTATGGCTATGAGGAACTAAACTCCATAACTGGGGTTGTGGGAACCATAGGCAAATAATGAGATAAACCCTAGCTAAAATAACAATTCTAGAATCGTGTCTTGCATGTATTAATAATTCTTTCACTTAAAAGTCTTTTTAACGGATGATCAACGTTAGAACTCGCCTTAAATCTACCTGCCGGACCAAGGAGGTAGATAATAGGAAAAGAATTATTAACATAGATTTAGTGTATACTATCTAATAGGCTAGTATTTATTGGTATGAGGTAATAACTTAGTCAAATATCAAAAAAGATGCTTAATATGAGGTAAGGATAAGGGTTAGGAAAGCAACACACGTAGCCTGACCAAGGTGCGGAGTGAGATTTTCTAGATGCCAGAACATGGATTTAGAAATACATAACTTATCACTTTGCATGCAAGATACTAGGAAAGAATTGTTATAGTTAAAATTATCAAGTTATGAACCTGTGGGGAATACGTAAACCCTAGTTACTTTGATTACTTGATTAAAACTCAACATTAAAAGCTGTTAAGTGTCTTTTTCAAGTTCGTTAGTTATTTTTGCTCATTAGGAAATACAAACCCCCCTTTTGTGCTTTTACTTTCTAAGGAAGTCATCAATCGAACAATAGTAATAACAAGTTGAAGTTAAGTCTAGACTATTTTCCTCGTGTGAACGATCCCAACCTCACTAGTTGGGTTATTTACTTGACGCGACCGCTTTATTTCTCATTTGAGAAGTAAGTTTGAGCGTATAAAATTTTGGCACCGCTGTCGGAGAATTTATCTTTTTGATTAACTTGAACTTCTTACTATAGTTTAGTTGATATTTTCTTGATTTTACATTGTTTTATTGTTTTTCATTTCTTTTCAGAACTATCCTCCTTGTATGCCAAATACACGGAGAGGAAGAGAACCGTTGTTCCCCTACGATCACGAGCTAGAGCGTACACTGCGAAACATGAATCGTAATTTGAGAATCAATGATGAGGATCCAAACCAGAACATCCCAGCTCCGGCTGATGTTCATGGTTGGATGTTACCCGAAGATCCGGGTGAACATCAACAGAGGGTATAGAATCCCGCTCCACGGCCCCAAGCATACTACAGAGGCTATGATAACATAGTAGATTCGGATGGACCACTGGTTTTGCCTCCTCTACCCACAGGCCACACTTTTGTGGTAACTAGTAGTCTGATACAAATGCTCACTGCCAGAGGTTTGTTTTCAGGGCTACCTTCTAAGGATCAACAAACCCATATAGCTAAGGTAAGGGCAGTGTGTAAAAGTTGTGTGGGGAGGCCTGATTTGGATCTAGATGTAATAGGACTCAGAGTGTTTCCTCTCTCACTGACGGGAGAGGCTTCTATGTGGTTTAATGAGCTCCCATACAACTCCATTTTAAATATGAACCAACTACGTGATGTCTTGTTAGCACTCTACTATCCGGTCTCCAACAAATTAAACCACAAAGACAGGGTGAATAACTTTGTGGCACTACCAGGAGAGTCAGTTAGTAGTTCTTGGGATAGATTCAACTCATTATTGAGAAGTTTGCCAAATTACCGTATTGATGATGTGTCACTAAAGGAATACTTCTATAGGGGAAAGGATGATAACAATAAAGCGGTGTTGGACACTATAGCAGGTGGATCTTATGGAGAATTCCCTTATGCTGAGATTGCTGATAAATTAGAGAAAATCTCCCGTAACAACAAAGCTTGGAGTAATAGGAAGTCCGATACAGGGAGAAACACCTTCGCAGTGTAGTCCACTCACAACCCAGCCACAGATGATATTCGTGAAGAAATGGCTCAGATGAGAACTGAGCTTGGGTTGGTACTAAAACATGTCACTGGGGTGTAGAAAAGGTTAATGCAGTCAACTACTTGGCTAAACCACCACCTCCAATCGGTGAGTGTTATTATGAGGAGGATTCCTATGCAGTAAATGAACAGATGGGGGGGTTTCCGACCAAGTGCCCAAGGCTCTAATAAGGAAAATTGGCGCCAAGGTCAAGGGAACCAAGGTCGGAACTATGGTAACTACAATCGTGAGGGTCATTATGTCCGAGATGGAAACTATAATCGCGACAACAACTTCAACAGGGGTAGCTATGGTGACAGAAACGACAGAAATGGACCTTATGTTCCTCCTCAAAATCGTGAAGTTACTCATAGGGATGGTGGAGGTACTATGTCGCGAGGTTAGGATTTGTTGCATAAAATGATGAGGAGGTTCGATGCTAGTGATGAGCAAAATAAAGAGTTGATGAATGATCTAGCGGGTATTGGGCAAAAAGTTGATACACATGCAATATCGATTAAGCAACTTGAGTTAAAATTGGCCCAATTATCTGCAACTGTGAACACACGGCAACCGGGCACTCTTCCTAGCAACACTGTCCAAAATCCAAAAAATGATGGACATTGTATGACAATCACTACTCGTGGTGGCAAGTGAACCATTGACCCACCTATGCCATCTAATGAGAATGAGGTGACAAAAGACTCTGATACAGTGGTAAATGTTGATGCTAATTTAGAAGATAACAGTGCAGAAGATGCTGAGGTGCCTAAAAAGGTAACTCCCATGCCTAGGCCACCACCCCCATTTCCTCAAATATTAGTGAAAAAGACCGAGGATGGCAAATTTCAGCGTTTTATAACAATGTTGAAGCAACTTTCTATCAATGTCCCTTTGGTAGAAGCTTTAGAACAAATGCCCGGTTACGCCAAGTTTATGAAAGATTTTGTCACAAAGAAGAGATTGGTTACTTTTGAGGATGATGATAGAACACAGCATTGTAGTGCTATTGCTACAAGATCTCTGGTCCAAAAGAAAGAAGATCCGGGTGCATTCACTATTCCTTGTACAATCGGGGCTATTACATTTTGCGAAAGCATTATTTGATCTGGGGGCAAGCATAAATCTCACGCCCCTCCCGATTTACAAGAAGTTGGGTTTGCGTGACCCAAAGCCCACTGCGATGCGGCTACTGATGACTGATCGAACAGTAAAACGGCCCATAGGGATACTTCATGACGTGCTAGTAAAAGTGGAGTCATTCATCTTTCCAGCCGATTTTGTTATTCTTGATTGTGAGGTTGATTTTGAAGTGTCTATTGTCCTTGGGAGACCATTCCAAGCTACGGGAAGAGCCTTAGTAGACATCGAAAAGGGGCAGATGAAATATCGGTTGAAAAGTGAGGAAGTGACATTTAATATTTGTAGGTCCATGAGGAAGAGTGGTGAGCCCCAATCGGCATCTGCTATATCCTACAACATGGGTGAGACCTTTGAGACACAAATAGAAGAACGTCTAGGTGTCGAAGCATTAGCGGCAGTGATAATGAACTTTGATAGCAATTGCATTGAAGAGTATGAGTCATTAGTCGCGGATCTTGACCGAGGTGATGTTCGGTTTAAACTGAAGAAATTTGAGCTTGATATGAAGAAGCGCGAGTCCCCACCCACTAAACCATCTGTAGAGGAAACTCCAAAAGTTGAATTAAAAGCTCTCCCACCTCAACTTAGGTATGAATTCTTAGGAAATGGTGACACTTTGCCGGTAATCATTGCATCAGACCTAGATGAACAACAGGTTCAGAGTTTGGTGAAGGTACTAAAAAGGTTCAAAAGAGCTATTGGGTGGACCATTGCGGACATTATTGGGATCCCTCCTGGTATTTGCTCTCATAAAATCCAACTCATGCCTGATCATAAGCCGAGTATTGCCAACCAGAGACGTTTGAATCCTCCTATGCAAGAGGTTTTGAAGAAGGAAATTATCAAGTGGTTGGATGCTGGAGTAATCTATCCAATCACCGATAGTAGTTGGGTATGCCCGGTTCAGTGTGTACCTAAGAAAGGGGGAATGACTGTGGTCCCCAACGAAAAGAATGAACTTGTTCCAATGAGACCGGTTACTGGATGGAGGGTGTGTATGGATTAGCGTAAACTGAACTCATGGACTGAAAAAGACCATTTTCCTATGCCCTTCATGGATCAGATGTTGGATAGACTTGCCGGAAAAGGGTGGTATTGTTTTCTTGATGGGTATTCGGGGTATAATCAGATTTCTATCGCACCAGAAGATCAAGAGAAAACCACTTTCACTTTTCCATATGGGATTTTTGCATTCAGAAGAATGTCGTTTGGGTTGTGCAATGCACCCGCAACCTTTCAGAGATGTATGATGTCCATATTTTCTGACATGATGGAGGATATTATAGAGGTTTTTATGGACGATTTTTCTGTGGTTGGTGATTCATTTGAGCGATGCTTGACCAATTTATCTAAGGTTCTTAAGAGATGTGAAGACTGCAATTTGGTACTAAACTGGGAAAAGTGTCATTTCATGGTGAAATAGGGTATTGTGTTGGGTCATTTCATTTCAGAAAACGGCATAGAGGTTGATCGAGCTAAAGTTGGGGTAATAGAGAGACTTCCCCCGCCGATCTCTGTTAAAGGTGTGAGAAGCTTTCTTAGGCATGCAGGTTTTTATCGGAGAGATTCAAAGACTTTTCAAAGATTGCACACCCATTGTGCAAATTACTGGAGAAAGAATGTATATTTGTTTTGATGAATCCTGTCTTAAAGTATTCGGTTAGCTAAAAGAGAAGTTAGTGTCTGCACCTATCATTATATCTCCGGATTGGAATAGTCCATTTGAGGTAATGTGTGATGCTAGTGGGGTGGCTCTTGGTGTAGTATTGGGACAGAGAAGAAACAAAATCCTTCACCCAATTTACTATGCTAGTAAAAACCTAAATGAAGCCTAGAAGAACTACACAGTGTTTGAGAAAGAACTCCTCGCAGTTGTCTTTGCTTTTGAGAAATTTCTCTCCTATTTGCTAGGTACTAGAGTTATAGTGCATACTGACCATTCAGCATTGAGATATTTGATGGCGAAAAAGGATGTGAAACCAAGGCTGATTCGTTGGGTATTACTGCTGGAAGAATTTAACTTTAAAGTGCTGGATAGAAAAGGGACTGAAAATCAAGTTGCTGATCATTTTTCCCGTCTAGAAGATGAAGCTATGAGAGAGTTAGGGGATAAGACTGACATTGATGATACTTTCCCCGATGAACATGTATTGGCTGCTTCACAAGACTTGATTTCATGGTTCGCAGATTTTGCGAACTATCTGGCTAGTGATATTGTTCCATCAGACTTGTCCTTTCATCAAAGGAAAAAGTTCATGTACGATGTGAAGAAGTTCTTTTGCGATGAACAATACTTGTATAGGAGTTGTGCCGACGGGCTTATTCGGTGTTGTGTGCCAGAATGTGAAATGTTGAGTATATTGGAGGCATGCCATTCTTCACCTATTGGCGGACATCACAGTGGTATCCGAACCGCTCACGAGATATTGCAATGTGGTTACTATTGGACAACTCTTCATCAAGATGCTCCATGAATTGCTAAATCATGTGACAAATGTCAACGAGATGGTGGTATTTCAAGAAAGCAAGAGCTCCCTCTAAACCCCATTCTTGTGATTGAGTTATTTGATGTGTGGGGTATTGACTTTATGGGCCCTTTCGTAAGTTCTCATGGGATGAAGTACATTATTGTAGCAGTTGATTATGTATCTAAATTGGTCGAAGCCATAGCTCTCGCAAACAATGAAGGGAAGAGTGTCACTGCATTCTTGAAAAAGAATATATTCTCCCGTTTTGGCACTCCAAGGGCCATTATTAGTGATGGGGGTTACCACTTCTGCAACAGATTGTTCAAGGGGTTATTGGATTCGCCATAATGTGGCCACTCCTTACCACCCTCAAACTAGTGGTCAAGTTGAGGTATCGAATCGGGAGATCAAACAGATATTGTCCAAAACAGTGAATGCTAGTAGAACAGATTGGTCAAGGAGGCTTGATAATGCTCTTTGGGCCTATCGGACAGCTTATAAGACTCCCATAGGTATATCTCCATACCAACTTGTATATGGAAAAGCTTGTCATCTTCCGGTTGAGTTAGAGCATAAAGCCATGTGGGCTATAAAGAAGTTAAAATTGGATTGGAGCGAAGCTGCAGAGCAACGGTTAAATGGGTTGAATGAACTTGATGAATTTCGCATGAAAGCCTATGAAAGCTCAGCCCTATATAAAGAAAAGCTGAAGAAGTATCATGATAACAAAATTGATAAACGAGAGTTTATGGTCGGGGATTTACTGCTTTTATTCAATTCCAGATTGCGCTTGTTTCCAGGCAAACTCAAGTACAAATGGACTGGTCCTTACACGGTTACCCAACTATTCCCTCATGGACCAGTTGAGTTGGAAACTAAGGAGGGTGTGCGGTTCAACGTGAATGGACAGCGCATAAAAATCTATCTCGGGCATGCTGAATCGGCGAATGAAGTGATCGAGGCATACCATCTTTATGAAGACTAAGTAATCAAGTCGCCCAATCGTGCCGCGGCATTAAATATGGCGCTTGTTGGGAGGCGACCCAATACTTATCGTCTTTTTAATAATGGTAGCATTTTTTCTATAAATGGGTTTTAAATTTGCAGGCACATCACCAGGAAATTCTGCAGAAAACTACTCCGCAGTAGCAAGTGATGGATACAACGACGGACCGTTGCGAATGCAATGGACCGTCGTATGCATCCATCACACCAGGTACGTATTTCTGTCATTTTTGAAATTAGGGCACACACGACGGAACCTACGATGGGGCGTCGCAAGTGCGATGGACCGTCGTCAGAGAACCATCGCGCGATTAATGAAATCTACCCGACCCGACCCAACTGGACCCTTTTTCAAAATCTGACCATTTATACCTCCCCCTCCATATTCCACCCCATTACTTCCTTATTCCCCTCATCTCCCTTCTATTTTCAACTTCCACACTTCCCCTCACTGATCAATGCTCCCAAAAACCACCTAAGCCTTATCATTATCATCTACTTGTCGGTGCTGCTACTGTCAGTGTCTACCTTGACAGAACCATTCTCCGTTTGTCTTCTTCTCCATTTCCAAGGTATGTGTCTCTAAATTTATACTTATTTATCTTGCATTTTTGTTTTGTAGTTAGTATTAGCTTAGTTCTTAGTCGTATTCTGTTTGCTTTATATGCTTATGTCTAAACCTAGGTTCAAAATGTTCGCATGTTCCATGTTGATAGCCCTAGGCATAGGTGATTTTGCTTTGGTAGTTTCTTAGGTCGTTGGGATAGACACATATAGGTCCACAACAATACACAACCATGTAGGTTCATCGGGGATCCGTAGGGTACCCCTAGTTCTAACACTGCTACTCAGAACGAGACCCCGATGACGGCCCGTCGCACACACGACAGACCGTTGTACGGTCTGTTGCACAAGCCCTAGCACCCTGCCCAACGATGCCTGTGACGGACCATTGTCTTCACGACGGTTCGTCCTGCACGACCGTCATGGTTGTATGAGACCCTGTTTCTAAGGGTCTCTCATAATTTTCTAAGTGTCCTACGACGGACTCTTATGACGGACCATCATACGCACAACGGTCCGTCCTGCACGACCGTCATGATTGTCAGAGACCCCTCTGATAAGGGTCTCCAAAAATTTTCTAAGTGTCCTACGACGGACACCTACGACGGACCGTTACACCCATAACGGTCCATCCTGCACGACCGTCATGATGGTCAGAGACCCCTTTTCTAAGGGTCTCCCAACATTTTCTAAGTGTCCTACGATGGACTCTTACGACGGACCATCGTCCCAGCGACGGTCCGTCTTTCTTGACCGTCATGATGGTCAGAGACCTCTCTGATAAGGGTCTCCCGATATTTTCTAAGTGTCCTACGACGGACTCTTACGACGGACCGTCTTCCCAGCGACGGTCTGTCCTACTTGACCGTCATGATGGTCAGAGACCCATCTTTCAGGGTTCTTTCTATATACATTGACTGAGTACATCACGACGGACCTCATGACGGTCCGTCGTATCCACGACGAGCCGTCATCCAGCCCGACGTGTGATACAGTTTCACTATCACTAAGACACTATTTTAAATGTTTTATGTTGTATGGGCTTGTTTGTCTTGTTTGACATTACTCGTACTAATAGTGATCCTTTTTAAGTACTATTTATTATGGCACCCAAGCAAGACCGAGCCTACCCATGCGGGCGATCCATGTCTGTTGCCCCGTCTGCACGCTTGATCATCGGGTCTGATGATGAGAGGGACCCTGAATATGTGCCCCCAGGCATTTCCGTACCTTCCCGTGCTGCACGTGCCCCCGAGCCACACCCAAGATGGTGGCGTCTGGCGTAGTCAGTGCCTCCAAGTCTGATGAGGAGCGCACACTGATCGGCACACCCTCTGGGCTAGCCACAAACGAGGAAGGAGCGTCTGGCTCCTTAGGAGTATCCTGGTTCGAGGATGCTTCAGGATCTGCTGAGGTTCCCGCACCCGCCACTGCTGCAGCGTTGGCCTCGTCTGATGAGGCTGACAGTTCAGACTCCACATCCGGCGCACCAGCCCAGGTCCCCACCCCAGCCTCTGACCAGCCAAACCGGTGGTGCGTCGAAGGCCAATTTCAAGTTTACACCGATGCAAAATTCCTTACTGATAAAGGGGTAATGACTCGGACACTCACTTTGGAGCGACGGGTACTTACAGGGAGTCTCCCATCGATGCTGGAGATCCACAACATATTCACCAGGAATCGCTTAGAGTGGACAGCCCGTCCGTTGGGACGATACAGCGAGGAGGTGGTCCGAGAGTTCTACGCATCCTACGTAGCGACTCTCCGATCTCAGATCGATAGGCGGGCTGCTCCCGCTAAATAGGCCCCACTGGAGCAGGTTCGAGTCTGGGGCGAGCAGGTTGACATTTCCCTGCCAGCCATCCGCCAAATCCTCTACGGCGAGAGTGTGGATGCTACGCGGACCCCTCACACTGCCGAGTTTGACTACCGCTGGCAGATCGTGAAGGATGGCCAGTTCTTGCGCGAGCAGGCACTGAGAGAGACCACCAAGAGGTCGATGGCCCTGCATCTATCAGTCGACGGAGCGGGTGCAGATTGGGTCACTGAGCCGAAGGGGACCATCAAGAAGGCCAACCTCACGTTCATCGCGAAGTTCTTGTGGCTGCTCGTCTGACACTGCCTTTCCCCCACAGCTGCTGGTAACATCGTCACTTGGGATTGAGCAGTGCTGATAGCGGCGATGACAGCCGGATTCGAGGTCGACTTCGCTTGGCTTCTCCAGGAAGTCATGCATGAGAGGGCGTTCAAGGTCACTACTACCTACCCCTTCCCGTGTATGATTTTTGCTCTTTGCAGGACCGCAGGTGTGCCCATATGGCACATAGATCAGTTGAATACCCCACAGGGCACCGTCGACGTCAGACTCATCAGAGACGAGGCCAATGAGTTGGCCCCACGTCGAGGGCCCCGTCCAGAGCTGCCACAACTTGCTGATGATCTTGCGGACACGGTGGCCCTAGCCCGCAACGCTACACAGGCGTCCACTGACACTACCCTGGTCGAGTCTATCTCGGGTAGTAGCCCAGCCCCGAACTCATCTCGTACAGCTCCTCTACCGTTACCGGCCCCGCTGGCTAGGGTCCAAAAATTGGAGGCACAAATAGCCACCCTTCTGCATCATATCCAGCTGTGGATGCAGAAGGCTATTACAGAGTCTGAGGCGCGTATGGGAGAGGAAGATGCAGCGCAAGATAACTGAGGTTCACCAGCGCCTCGATGCATGTGAGTTGAGAGTTTTAGCCCGTCCAGCCCCTCCGGTATATGTGTCGACACTCCAGACTCCAGTCGACAGTCTTAGTGCAGACATCGAAACGAACCTAGAGGCGAGAGTGCCGGAGACTGTCGAGCCTGTTTAGGACACTTTATTGGCGGCCCTGTTTTCTACGTCAGAACTTCCCCCACCTTCCCTGAGAGAGTGCCCAAAGGCGGAGGGGTCGATCAGAGGATGAGGCGTGATCAAGGAAGAACAAGAGCCTCTAGCGGAGGGGTCGATCAGAGGATGAGGCCGAGAGATGGAGGCCGCGAGGAGAGCCTCACTTGCTGAGGCGGAGGCACACCAAATCAGAGCGTCGCAGCTAGCGGCTGGGGCGTCTAGCTCCCGCACTGTAGAGATAGCAGGAGGCACTACTGAGGGTGCGGTTGTTGCTGACGACATCACTGAGGGTGTCCAGATTGGTGAGGACACCACTGAAGGTGTCCGTAGGTGGCAGCGTAGAGAAGTTGCTGAAGGAAGATGGGCAAGTCTGACCAAGTGTAGGAATACGAAGCTTGTGACGGTCCGTCATGGCTATGACGGTCCGTCCTGTAGGTTCGTCGTGAAGATCAGAGAAGTGATCCCAGTACCCAGATTCCTCAGAGTTGAAATATTTTGAAACGAGACCCTCGATGGACCGTTGTGCTTATGACGGTCCGTCACACTTTCCGTCGAGGGGAATGAAGAAAGCAGTAGAAGAATTGCACCAAGTATGGGACGACGGAGTCCACGACGGTCCGTCGCGTGGCCCGTCGACCCAGCCGCATTTTGGCAGATTTCCAGTAATTAGAATCCTTGTTTAATTAGGTTTTTATTTTTTTATAAATAGTTCGAAAAACCTCGTTTTTGAGGTTAGACTCTGTGATATTAAACATTATATTGTTAGACGTTGTGTTTTGAGTGTTTGATTGTTAGAGATTCTTACAAGTGATTTTTGGTGATTAATCAAGCAAATTTTCGGACTTTATTCTTTCTCATTGAAGTAAGTTCATGAATTCATGTTTACCATATTTGAATATTGTGTTTATGGCTATGAGGTACTAAACTGCATAACTAGGGTTGTGGGGACCATAGGCAAACAATGAGATAAACCCTAGATAATATAAAAATTCTAGATTCGTGTCTTGCATGTATTAATAATTCTTTCGCTTAGAAGTCTTTTTAACGGATGATCCACGTTAGAACTCACCTTAATGCTACTTGCCGGACCAAGGAGGTAGATAATAGGAAAAGAATTACTAACATAGATTTAGTGTATACTATCTAATAGGCTAGTATTGATTGGTACAAGGTAATAACTTAGTCAAATATCGAATACGATGCTTAATATGAGGTAAGGATAAGGGTTAGGAAAGAAACACACGTAGCCGGACCAAGGTGCTGAGTGAGATTTTCTAGATTCCGGACCAAGGATTTAGAAATACATAACATATCACTTTGCATGCAAGTTATGAATCTGTGGGGAACACGTAAACCCTAGTTACTTTGATTACTTGATTAAAACTCAACATTAAAAGCTGTTAAGTGTCTCTTTCAAGTTCGTTAGTTATTTTTGCTCATTAGGAAATACAAACCCCCTTTTTATGCTTTTACTTTCTAAGGAAGTTATCAACCGAACAATAGTAATAACAAGTTGAAGTTAAGTCTAGACTAGTTTCCTCGTGGGAACGATCCCAACCTCACTAGTTGGGTTATTTACTTGACGCGACCGCTTTACTTCTCATTTGAGAAGTACGTTTGAGCGTATGAATATCGTAACATTAGCTCATTAGGTATTGCATGAGAAATTTCTTTCAATACAACTCTCATATGTGAGATTAACACATTATCATCATCATCTCATAGTTATGCACATAAGTGATTAACATTGAACCTTATACCAATACAAATTATTCATAATCTCACAATCCATATATTGAAGCAAATTCAATTACATGAATCATAGAATTACCTAATCTAATGACAATTTAATACATCAATTAAACACCTTCGTCAAGTACAAGCCATCACAATTGAAGTAGGATTCAAGATCATAAGTCTTACCAATTTTCCTTCACAAGCCTTTTTTCATGGTCTTTCACTTAACAGGCCATATTTATTTATTAATTGATTCAATAACATCATACAATAGTAATTAACAAAACAAATAAGTCAATTACATAATCACTAATTAATTCAACATTAGTTCATTTCCTAGGGTTAGGGAATAGGGCCAACTCATGATCTCTTCTATGGAATTAGGTCTAACTTCATGAATTATCCTAATTCAAAAACAATCATTAATAATTTTTCCATAATAGTCAACAGAAACCAAGAAAAATACCAGTTGAAAGATCAATTTGGATAAAGAAGCGACTCATGTTTTGTATAGACTTTTGGAAATCAAATTTGAAGAACCCTTTGGGGAAGGAATCCCAAATATGAAGAGCTTCCACTTCTTAGCAATCATTGAATATCGATGGAGGGAAATTTGAATCTTGGACCCCTAGTGACCTTGAATTTATCTTCAATGAAGTCATTCCTAGGGAAATAGAGAGAAAAGGAAGAGGATTTTTTAGTTTGGTAAATGAAGTGTGTTGGGATAATTTAATTAGGGTTAGGTCATTATATAGTCCCTTAATTAATTTAATTATACACCCTCTAACACTTAACTAACCATCTAAGCAACTAAATAATTAAATGTCTTAACTTAAAACATCATAGTGAAAACCAGACCAAGCGATGACACCTCAACCTACGGACCGTGGGTTAATCTATGGCCCGTGTTGGGAAGTCGTCAATGAGTTCAGAGACTAGTCATTGTACAAATTTTGAGAAATTAATAAGGCATTACCTTCAGAGCCATCGACGTTGTAAGACCCCGAAAATGACTTAGGTTAACAAGAACATAACATGTTGGTATTGATGGTATAAGTTCCTAAATATGTCTATATATGGTATAGAGGTAGTAGGTAAAGTATTTGGTGTGTTAGAAGTCCAACGTCAATGGACGATTAAGATGTTTAACGACTAAGTAACCTAAATGTCTCTTCTGTGGTTCTATGTGTTTATGGTTTAAGGTTATTAATTGAGTTAATATAGAATTTATTTTAATTATTTAAGGTTTCGTGAATTTGGAAGGTCAAACTATAAAGAATGTCCAAGGAGTTCGAAAGATATGCCTTGAATTGACCTTGTACGTGTAGACGTGTTTCGGTTAGTTTTATATGTTCGTTTTGTATGAAATTTAGATTAGTGGTGTTAAAATTACAAAATATTGTATTTGGGTTTGAAATTTTTTGTAAAAATTATCTCCAGAGACCATCTAAGGGTCCTTGAGGAAGGACCAAAAATTGTTGGAAAGGCAGTCCCAGGCAGACCACAAACAACGGAGCAGTCCACGGCACGTAGTCCTGTTGACGCCCCGTAAAAGGGTGTCATAAATGGGGACATAACCAAGGGATACAAAGAGCCTTGAGAATCTTCTGTAACCACAAACGGTGTTCAGTGACGACCCGTCATTCGTAAGACGCCCCGTCGAGGTCAAGTTATCGGTAATGCGATTTTTCTGTGTTGGTGTTACTGCCAAGTTACGGGTGAAAACGTAAATTCACCACACTTCTAGATTAAGTCACTAAAGGTTTATTAAGGGTCTTTTTCATATTTTTAATTAATTATATGAAGGGTAAAAACCTTAAAGACTTCATTCTTTAAAATTGAAAACCCAAAACTCTTAGAAAAATCCCAAAGACTCCATTGAAGTCCAAATTGAATAAGAAGATTGGTGTGGCTTTTTTGAGTGGAAATTCTTCATAAAATTGAAGAATTATTATCCTTGAGGTATGGATTTTGATCCTTGAAACTTTTTTCATCATGGAGCCCAACTCTCAATATATTTTCTAAAGTTGCATTGTTCAATTTCATGTTTCTACCATGTCTTGCATAAACGATTTCTAAACATTGAGTAGTGATCTAATTGATATTGTACTGATTATTTAAAAATAAATTACCGATGAACCCATGTAAATTGATGAACCCTTCTTTTGACTACTTATTGGGTTAGTTGATGTTAAGCTAATTTTGTTGAATTGTTATGTAGTTTCTTATTGACTTTCTAATGTTATAATACGTGTATTTAATTTATAAATAATTGATCTTATATTTTTAAATCTATATTGAATGTATATTCATTGAGTTTATGGTTATTGCTTTCTATTATTGTTCATGACCATTGGTAAGGGCCTTGTGATATTGAATAGGTTGATTTAGCATTGAATTGAAGTGTTGATGAGGGTATTAAGGTATTATTCCAAATTTTATTTATTTTGATGTTATTTATACTTCTATTATGTTATCATTGGTTTGGTCCACCTTTTTTGCTGGGGCTATGTGCATTGATGTGGCCTTGTCGGCGTTACATTCCACAATATTGATGATCATTTCTTTATCGGCACTACTTGAACTTATATGTCTATTTGTGCACTTTATTTGATGATGTGTGATCATATCTACCTATATGTGAAAGTATTTGTTAGACTATTGATACTTATTGATTTAATAATGTTATGTTATGACTATGTGTTAAGTGTGTAGTCTTAGTTTTGATACATGGTTGATCCTAAATAGTCTAGATGAGTCTAAAATGGTTAGGTTAATAATTTTAATGTTATGAAAGTATGACTAAATAAGGTTAAGGGTCATTCCTAAGACAGTAAAGGAACATAGACAATTTCTGTTAAATTGAAGTATGTTGTGTCTTTTATAGGTAGCCTTTGATCCCTTACTTGATGCTTATGTGAATATGTGATGTCTTGACTTAGCAACTTAAAGGGTCTTAGTCTTGAATTAATGAATATAGGTGAGACCTTTCATAATGATATGAAGGTCATTTATGTGGAACCTTTAACCAAGTGGTAAGGTTATAAATTGTGAAGTAGATAGTCGTAATCATATCCTTCATGTAATAAGTGATGGACTTAAGGTTGATTGGCTAGAAAGACATCATATCATACCTTAGGAAAATTGCAAAGTTCTTCTTGTCGTCGTAGTGAGATATGACGTAGTGGACCTTTCTTTGGTTGGTTGAATATAATTTGGTCATGAAGACCTACTTATATGAACCATAATCAGAATCGATATATGAGAATTAAAACTAGCACCGAATGAGGTTGGTTAGGGATAGAAGTTCTAGTTAAGTATGAGACTAGACTACCAAGTATGCCCTTCATATACCTTAACCATGTGCCGACATGGGATGTTTACAAGTTCTACCATTGGAATGTAGAACAACCTCATCGAAGACGGATAGAACTCCGGATTCCATGTCTTGCTATCATGGTCTATGCCAATTATTTCCTATTCTCGTCATACGGAATACCTATTAGCCTTAGAGGAATTTATGAAGATTAGGTTGTGGTATGGAACACTCTCTAGACATTGCACAATAGACTTTGAAGGTGTTATGTGGAGTTCCTATGTCTTGTCTAAGACCATTATTTGAATGTCCTTTATATTATTTATAAGTCTTAATGAACTAATTAACTAATTACTTATGTTAAGGATTACGTAAATAAATGAGTACCTAATCTAAAGTGACTTAAGTATTCCTTAGCTAAAGTGTGAAGAGGGCATAAGGGATGATCTCTTCATGACTTATCATTGGAAGTCTTGAGGATGACTCTAGTTAGGGAAGTTTGTTAATTTTGTGGACATGATCTAAGACTTAGGTAGTCTTAAGGACTATTCAGGTAACCTTGAAGAGTTCACTATGGATGTTATCTTCTTGATTATTTAAATAGTCTTTTGATAGCCTTTGGGAGGAGAATGTCATATCACCTATGTGTTGATCTATTATGAGAGCACGATTTTATCTTTGGGAGTCTATAGGATCTCTTAAGTGTAAGTGTTAGCTATTGTATGGGTGTTCGCTTCACAAATCACTCAAGTCAGACTTAGAGTTCACCTTTGGTAGAAGAATCTTACCCTGATGGTAATGATACTTTTTAAGTGTGTACGTGACTCATTATAAGTAATCCTAAGGGTAATTTAGGCTCATCTAAAGAGGGTGTATGGGCGGTCTCTCTTTGTGTGAGTTAAGTGAATCTTGGGATAGATTTGAGTGAAAATATTACATGCTAAAGAGTGTCTAAAGTGAGGTTTAAGCAATTCATTGTAACAATGAATTTAGTAACTTTACCGTGAATGCACCTCACTAATAAGTGAGTTAAAAATTATAGTTTGTTGTTTAAATGTTTCCTTATGAGTTTTTATGTTTTTAAATATTGTTCTAAACATTATAATATGATATTGAAATGAAAAGATGCATATTTCCAATAAAAGTCCATTTTCATGATTTTTATGCATAAAGTCATACTTAGTACATTTGGATGTACTAATTCCATGATTTTATTTATCTATATAGATCTTGGTAGGTGAGTTTTTTTGAGAATATAAGACTTGGACTTAGAAGATCATTTAAGAGAAGTTGAAGTATCTCCTCACTTGACTCGGGGGAATAAATGTCTTTTATGTTTTCATTCAAAGTATTGTAATAGACTAAGTATTTCTATATTCATATTTTGAAGTTTATGTCTTAAGATGATGAGATGAAGACTTAGTATTTTTTATTACTTTTATATGAAAGAGATTTTGAAGACAATATTATGTCTTGTGAAAAGTTTAAGATCTGCAGTATTTCGTATTACTTTTATATGAGATTGAGACTTAGTATTTCCTATAACTTTTATATGAAATATATTTTGAAGACTATATTATGTCTTGTGAAATTTTTTAATTTTGTACTACTTTTCACTATGTTTATGTGATGAATGATATTAAAGGGCTTGTATAAGACCTCTGAGAGATCGAGTAAGCCGGTTACAATCCAATATTGTACCCTAAATTCTAGGGTGTTGTATTGGGATGTGACGGATGCCCCATCAACTAGGAGACGACTCGTCGATTAGTTTTGTAGCTTGCTACTGTCATTTTACAACTTTTGGGTCATTTTGGAAAGGTCCTACTCAAGGACCTTAGGGTGGTTCTTGTGGGGTTGCACCTAGACGGTTCAAAAATAAACACATTTTAATAATTTTTTAACATCTTTCTCCAAATTTTTATTGAATTACAACTCTTAAAACACCATTAAATATGCCAAGGCACACTAACCTTTATTTCACTAGTCTTGGACATCATGGATGTTCCTTGACACGTTGACCCTAAAACATTCTAAATGATCTATATACATTATTTTAGGTGTTAATATAGTGTTTAACATCTTTTATCTTCTTTTGAGGCTCTAGATTAGGTCTTATAATTCAAGAGTGTTGCATAGGGTTTTAGGTTTTTTAAGGTTTTAGGGTTTAGGGTTTATGGTTTAAAAATCTGTGCTTAAAGTATAATGTTGGGTTTTTTGTATTTTGGTCTTGGAGTTTTAGGTTTATTGTTTAGGACTAGGGCTAGGTTTAGGGTTAAGGTTAGGTTTTAAGTGTTTTTTAGGTTTTAAGGTTTGTGGTTTAAGAGTTGAGGTTTACAATCTATGGTTTAGTGTTTAATGTTTGGGTTTTCGTATTGTGGACTTAGGTTTTAAGGTTTAGGGCTTAAGGTTAGGGTTAGGGTTAGGGTATAGGTTTTTAATGTTTGAGTTTTATATTTTGGGCTTGGGGTTTAGGGTTAGAGGTAAGCTTAAGGTTAGGGTTAAGGTTTGGGGTTTAGGGTAAGGGTTAAGATGTAGGTATTTCATGTTTGGGTTTTGTAATTTAGGCTTAGGGTTTAGGGTTTAGGGTTTATTGTTTAGGGTGAAATGTAAGGTTAAGGTTATGGTTAGGGTTTACGGGGTTTTTAAGGTTTTAGGGTTTTGGATATAAGTTTTAATATTAATTTTTTGTGTTAATGGTTGGCTTTTTATATTTTGGGCTTGGTGTTTTGGGTTTAGGGTTTAAGGGGTTTAAGGGTTACAATTTGGGTTAGGGAACATTTATTGTTTTTTTAGGTTTTAGGGTTTGGGGTTTAGGACTTGAGGTGTACTATATAATTTTTATTGTTTACTGTTTGGGTTTCAATATTTTTGGCTTGGGGTTTAGGATTTTGGGTTAAGGTTAGGGTTTAGATTTTTTTAGGTTTCAGGGTTTGGGGTTTAGGACTTTGGGTTTAATACCTGTGGTTTAGTCTTTAGTGTTTGGGTTTTTTTATTTGGGCTTGGGGTTTAGGGTTAGGGTTTAGGTTTTTTTATGTGTTAGGGTTTTGGGTTAAGGATTTGAGTTATATAATCTATGGTGTAGTGTTTAATGGTAGGGTTTTTGTTTTTTGGGCTTTGGGTTTAGTGTTTTGGGTTTAGTTTTAGGGTTAGGGTTAGGGTTAGGGTTAGGGATAGGATTTTGGATAGGGTTAGCATTACATTTTATGGTTTTTTAAGGTTTTAGGATTTGGGTTTTAAGATTTGTGGTTTCAAATCTATGGTTTATTATTTAAATTTAGGGTTATTGTATTTTGGGCTGGGGTTTTGTGTTTAGATTTTTGGGTTAGGGTAAGGGTTCGGGTTAGGGTTTGGGTTAGGTTTAGATTTTAGGGTTTAACAAATTTTTTTTGGGGTTTGTGGTTTAGAATTTGAGGTGTAAAATCTATGATTTAGTGCTAATGTTCAGGTTTTCGTATTTTTCGACTTAGGATTTGGGTTTAGGGTTTAGGTTAAGGTTAGGGTTAGGGTGTAGTTTTTTTTAAGTTTTAGGGTTTATGTTTTAGCATTTGCGCTTTATTATTCAACACTTAGTGGTTTATGATTGGGGTTTGTATTTTGGGTTTGGCAATTAGGATTTACGATTTAGGGTTAGGGTTAGGGTAAATGTTAGGCTTAAAGAAAGGGTTTAGTGTTTTTAAAGGTTTTAGGTCTTGGGGTTGAGGATTTGAGCTTTAAAATTTGTAGTTAGTGTTAAATGTTTTGGTTTTCGTGATTTAGGCTTCGTGTTTAGGGTAGGGAAAGGTTTTAAGGTTTTTCTTTTATTTTAGGTTTTCGGGTTTAAGATTTGATGTTTTAATTTATGGTTTAGTGTTTAATGTTTGGCTTTTCATATTTTTTTCTTAGGGTTTAGGGATTCGAGCTTGGGTTAGAGTTAGGATCAGGGTAATGAATTAGGTTCTTTTAGGTTTAGCATTTACAGTTAATATCTATGGTTTAATGTTTTCTCTTTTAATTTTGTATTTTTGTTTTGGGGTTTAAGGTTTAGGGTAAGAGTTAAGAATTTCTTTGTTTAGTTTTTAGGGATAAGGATTTAGAATTTGTTGTGTAATATCTATGGTTTATTGTTTAATGTTTGGCTTTTTGTATTCTGCACTTCGGATTTAAGGTTTAGGGCTTAAGGTTAGGGTTGGGGTTCAGATTAGGGTTTAGTTTTTTAAGGTTTTAGGGTTTAGAAATTGAGGTTAAATATTTATGGTTCAGTGTTTAATATTTGTTATTTGGTATTTTAAGTTTAGGGTTAGGGTTAAGATGTAGCTATTTCATGTTAGGGTTTTGTAATTTAGGCTTAGGGTTTAGGGTTTAGGGTTTATTGTTTAGGGTGAAATGTAAGGTTAAGGTTATGGTTAGGGTTTACGGGTTTTTAAGGTTTTAGGGTTTTGGATATAAGGTTTAATATTAATTTTTTGTGTTAATGGTTGGCTTTTTATATTTTGGGCTTGGTGTTTTGGGTTTAGGGTTTAAGGGGTTTAAGGGTTACAATTTGGGTTAGGGAACATTTATTTTTTTTTAGGTTTTAGGGTTTGGGGTTTAGGACTTGAGGTGTACTATATAATTTTTATTGTTTACTGTTTGGGTTTCAATATTTTTGGCTTGGGGTTTAGGATTTTGGGTTAAGGTTAGGGTTTAGATTTTTTTAGGTTTCAGGGTTTGGGGTTTAGCACTTTGGGTTTAATACCTGTGGTTTAGTCTTTAGTGTTTGGGTTTTTTTATTTGGGCTTGGGGTTTAGGGTTAGGGTTTAGGTTTTTTTTATGTGTTAGGGTTTTGGGTTAAGGATTTGAGTTATATAATCTATGGTGTATTGTTTAATGGTAGGGTTTTTGTTTTTTGGGCTTTGGGTTTAGTGTTTTGGGTTTAGTTTTAGGATTAGGGTTAGGGTTAGGGTTAGGGATTGGATTATGGATAGGGTTAGCATTACGTTTTATGGTTTTTTAAGGTTTTAGGATTTGGGTTTTAGGATTTGTGGTTTCAAATCTATGGTTTATTATTTAAATTTAGGGTTATTGTATTTTGGGCTGGGGTTTTGTGTTTAGATTTTTGGGTTAGGGTAAGGGTTCAGGTTGGGGTTTGGGTTAGGTTTAGATTTTAGGGTTTAACAATTTTTTTTTGGGGTTTGTGGTTTAGAATTTGAGGTTTAAAATCTATGATTTAGTGCTAATGTTCAGGTTTTCGTATTTTTCGACTTAGGATTTGGGTTTAGGGTTTAGGTTAAGGTTAGGGTTAGGGTGTAGGTTTTTTTAAGTTTTAGGGTTTAAGTTTTAGCATTTGCGCTTTATTATTCAACACTTAGTGGTTTATGATTGGGGTTTGTATTTTGGGTTTGGCAATTAGGATTTACGATTTGAGTTAGGGTTAGGGTAAATGTTAGGCTTAAAGAAAGGGTTTAGTGTTTTTAAAGGTTTTAGGTCTTGGGGTTGAGGATTTGAGCTTTAAAATTTGTAGTTAGTGTTAAATGTTTTGGTTTTCGTGATTTAGGCTTCGTGTTTAGGGTAGGGAAAGGGTTTAAGGTTTTTCTTTTATTTTAGGTTTTCGAGTTTAAGATTTGATGTTTTAATTTATGGTTTAGTGTTTAATGTTTGGGTTTTCATATTTTTTTTCTTAGGGTTTAGGGATTCGAGCTTGGGTTAGAGTTAGGATCAGGGTAATGAATTAGGTTCTTTTAGGTTTAGCATTTTAGGTTAATATCTATGGTTTAGTGTTTTCTCTTTTAATTTTGTATTTTTGTTTTGGGGTTTAAGGTTTAGGGTTAGAGTTAAGAATTTCTTTGTTCAGTTTTTAGGGATAAGGATTTAGAATTTTTTGTGTAATATCTATGGTTTATTGTTTAATGTTTGGCTTTTTGTATTCTGGACTTCGGGTTTAAGGTTTAGGGCTTAAGGTTAGGGTTGGGGTTCGGATTAGGGTTTAGTTTTTTAAGGTTTTAGGGTTTAGAAATTGAGGTTAAATATTTATGGTTCAGTGTTTAATATTTATTATTTGGTATTTTAAGTTTAGGGTTAGAGTTAGGTTTAGGGTTTAGTGTTTAATTAAGTTTTAGGTTTAATGATTTGAGGTTTAATATGTACGGTTTAGTGTTTAACGTTTGGGTTTTTTTAAATTTTGGATCAGGTTTAGGGTTCAGGGTTAAAGATAGGTTTTGGATTTTTGTTAGGTTTGGAATTTAGGGTTTGAGGTATTATATATATAGTTAAGTGTGTGTTTCGTATGAAGGAAAACATTTTTTGGTTAATGTTTTTTCCAATTTTTCCATGTTTGGTTGCGACAAAAGTTTTGGAAAATATTTTCCAAATCAACTCATTTTACTCAAAATAAAGGAAAATGACTTCCTTTCAAAAATGAAGGAAAACATGTTCCAAAACTCTCCTCCAGTTTCAAATTACATTTTTTGAGGAATTTAACATCAATTTAAAAAAAATATGCTCAATTTTAAAATTTTATTTTTGCACCCGATCCTCGACCTCCCCACCCGCCCTCCAGCCAGCCCCCCAACCCCAACCCCTCCCAAAAAAATAATATTTCTTTATCAAAATATTTTTAACTTCAAATTTTATTTTTTAAACTCCTAACCCCCTCTATTAGCCCCCCACCCATCCCCAAACCCCAAAAAAAATTCATTTTGTTTTTTAAAAATAATATCAACTTGAAATTATTATTTTCTCACTTATACACCTCCCACCCCACCAACTACCCCCCCCCCAAACCACCACCATCCCAAAAAATAATAATTTTGTTTTTAATAAATATTTTCAATTTCATATATTATTTTTTACTTTAGTAAAAATATAAAATGTCTCTCAAAAACATTTTTCATTCATAAATCAAACACAAAATCATTACCGAAAATATCTTTTCTACCCACCAACAAAACATGATAAATTAACTCCAATATCTACTTGTTTTCCAAGAAAACATTTTCTAGGAAATCATTTTTCATGGAAAACATTTTCCTCCATACCAAACACACCCTTAATGTTTAATGTATGGATTTTTGTATTTTGGTCTTGCGTTTGGGGTTTAGGGTTAACGGTTAGGGTTAGGGTTAGGATTTTGTTTTTTTAAGGTTTTAATGTTTGGGGTTTAGAATTTTAGGTTTATTTCTATGGTTTAGCAGAAAATGTTTGGGTTTTTGCATTTAGGGATTGGGGTAAGGATTTAGGGTATAAGGTTAGGGTTAGGATTTGGGTTAGAGTTAGGGGTTAGGTTATATTTGGGTTTTAGGATATGGATTTTAGGACACGAGATATAATATTTTTGGTTTAGTATTTATTGCCAATATTTTTGTAGTTTGGGCTTGGGGTTTAGGGTTTAGGGTTAGTGTCACGACCCGACATTACCCGCAAGTTGTGATGCGGCATATTCGACCTCTATGAGGTTTTATACAAGCCATGTATTCATTAATCACAAATGTAATTAAGTAATGCAGAACATAAAACTTTTCACAATATAGACAACAAGTGGAATCTCTTTTATTAAATAAAGATGAACATCTCAACACTTTCCATCTTAGACACGTCTCAATATCACAAGGTTTGGGGTTTACAATTTAGGGTTTAATACTTGTGGTTTAGAGTTCTATGTTTGGGTTTTTTTTTATTTTTGTCTTGGGGTTTAGGGTAAGGGTTCGATCAGGGTTTAGGTTTTTTTTTTAAGTTTTAGGGTTTTGAGTTAAGGATTTGAGTTGTATTATCTATTGTGTAGTTTTTAATGTTAGGGATTGAGTGTTTTGGGTTTTGGGTTTAGTATTATGGGTTTATTGTTAGGGTTTGGGATAGGGTTAGGGTTAGGGATTGGGTTAGGAATAGGGTTAGCATTGCGTTTCATGTTTTTTTAAAGTTTTAGGTTTTGGATTTAAGGATTTGTGGTTTCAAATCTAAGGTTTATTATTTAAATTTTGTGTTATTGTATTTTGGGTTCGGGTTTTGGGTTTAGGGTTTAGGGTTAGGGTAAGGGTTCAGGTTAGGGTTAGGGTTAGGGTTAAAGTTTAGTGGTTTTTTGGTTTTGAGGTTTGTGGTTTAGGATTTGAGCTTTAAAATTTATGGTTTAGTGCTAATATTTGTGTTTTTGTATTTTTTGACATAGGGTTTGGGTTTAAGGTTTAGGGTTAGGGTAACAGTTAAGGTGTAGATTTTTTTAGGTTTTAGGGTTTAGGTATAGCATTTGAGCTTTAATATCACTATGATTTAGTGTTTTATGTTTGGGTTTTGTATTTTGGCTTTGGGAATTGGGGTTTACGATTTAGGATTAGGGTTAGGGTTTAGGTTAGGATTAAAGATAGGGTTTAGGGTTTTTGAAGGTTTTAAGTTTTGTGGTTGAGGATTTGAGATTTAAAATGTGTATAGTGTATAATGTTTTGGTTTTTGGTTTTGGGCTTCATGTTTAGTTGTAGGGTAAGGGTTTAGTTTTTTTTTTGTTTTGGGATTTGGGGTTTAAGATTTGATGTTCAAAATCTACCGTATAGTGTTTAATGTTTGGGTTTTCGTATTTTTTTCCTTCGGGTTTAAGGCTTGGGTTAAAGTTAGGGTCAGGGTTATGCTTTATGTTCTTTTAGGTGTTAGGGTTTACGGTTTAGCATTTGAGGTTAATATATATGGTTTAGTCTTTATCGCAAATGTTTTGGTATTTTGGGCTTGGTGTTTAGGGTTTAGGGTTCATGTCATATCCCAAGAGTAACTGCAAGTTGT
Organism: Solanum lycopersicum; assembly: GCF_036512215.1. Classification (NCBI taxonomy): domain Eukaryota; kingdom Viridiplantae; phylum Streptophyta; class Magnoliopsida; order Solanales; family Solanaceae; genus Solanum; species Solanum lycopersicum. Next base: position 23,362,500 of record NC_090802.1, read on the forward strand.
GGTGCGGCATATTCGACCTCATTGAGGTATTATACAAGCCAAGTATTCAAAAATCACATATGTAATTAAGTAATGCATAATGTACCTTTTCACAATATAGCCAACAAGTGGAATCTCTTTATCGAATAAAGAAGAACATCTCAACAATTTGCATCTTAGACACGTCTCATTATCATATGGTGACGGCCCTTTACATCAATTTTGTAACATTTTCTGATTTTTTTGATAATCGTCAATTAAAGGGAGACATTTTCTCAATTTTTGTTATAGCTATTGCAGCCGCTGAAGCCATTCAAAAGAAATCTATTAGAGTCTATTTCAAGGACTTCAAAAAAAATCTAAGATACATGTCCTCTAATCATTGAGGACATACCCGAAGTTTAAAGGTAAGAATTCCAAGCTCTTCAATATACAAATGAACCCTATTCACCACCACCTACACTGTGTAGTAAAAACATAGTGAAATGATGTTAGTACAAAGATGCACTAAGTATGACAACCATGCAAAGATCATTAGAAAGGGACATTTTATTTGTGATAAGCTTTTCAAGCTATTCTTGGTTAAAATCTCACAAGACATAAGAAACATCATTCAAATCAATGATTACATATAGGATATAACAACAATATAAGATATAACCTCATTTCAAACCCTATTACATCATAATAGACCGTTCATCTATGGTTATCTTTAGACACACCTAAATAGAGACCGCCTATACAACTTTTTCAATACACACCTATGTTTTCCTTTTGACTACCAAGGATAAGGGTTAAACGTTTGGGATTTATGGTTAAGTGTTCAGGGTTAGGGTTAGGGTTTAGGTATTTTTAGGATTTACGGTTTTGGGTTTAAAAATTGAGGTTAAATATCAGTGGTTTAATGTGTAATATTTGGTATTTGGTATTTTAGCCTTGGGGATTATGTCACATCAGGGAAGCAACTCCTTGAAGTAACCGGTGTCTTCGTCCATGTAGAGTTTTAAGACTAGCGTCTTAGTATTCGTCGTTTCGTGTGTATGGTTTAGGGTTGGGTTTCAAGGTTTTTTTTGGTTTTAGGATGTGAGGTTTAAAATCTTTTGCTTAGTGTTTACTGCTTGGGTTTTTGTATTTTGGAATTTTTCTAATAGAAGGACCCTTGTAGACGATCAATGGTTGAGAAACACACCAAGAACTTGTCCTTTTGTAAAAATCAAAACTATATAGAGGAGGGCATAAACCTTAACTCCGATCCTAAGTTGGGTTATGAGTTCACCAATCCTACTAAGGTTAGTCAACTGAACCCTGTACATCATGTTGTATTAAAAAGAAACTAAGAACCTATGGAGTACTCCTTCTTAATACATAGTTTACTAACAATACATAAACAAGGAAGACCATCCCCCTTAAAAGAAAAGTCTATAGAGAGTAAACAAACCAATCTAAATAACTAAATCAAAGACATAGTCATTATAAATAGAATGTAACAAATTGAAACCTCAATCTTATACAACCTGTAAACATAACAATAAACTGAAATTTAACATTACAATATGATTAAATACCTCTACTTCTAGATCTAGTAAAACCCCTTCCAATGTTCCACCAGCTTGTAGTATGTCTTATTCTCTTCCTTCCTCTAGGTGAAAACCCTTGTCGGTTCATAAAATCTTGTATTTCGTCTTCATATTCCATATGAAAGGTGGATATAACTTCCTCCTCATCTTCATTGCTGTCCAAAGATCTAGTTTCTTCATAATACTCATCCTTGAAAGTTATATGGCTATATTCATCCATCTCCTCATTATTCTTCTGTTGCATTTGATGATCAATTCCACTTGCCTGTTCCTCTGTTGTTATTTCCTATTGTTATCCATTCTGTTTTTACTGAATCTTTCCTTTGATTTATTGTTATTACTTTGACGATATTTTTTCTCTTGCAATGCTTTTGACTCTTGTTATTGCCTACAATAGACTGTTTGTGAACTGGAGGTTTAGCATCAGCCTTCTATTCGAGAGGAGATGGTATTCTACATTCACCTTTCTGCATAACATCAACATGTTGGGTTTTATTTGACCTAAATTTCTTACCATAAATAGGTTTTCCTTTTAGGAAAAGGTTTTGGATTGACTAATCCTTTTCTTGTAGGAAAAGGTTTAGAACTCAATAAGTAGAGGAATGTTCTTTCTAACTTAATTAGCATTCACAATTTAGTCTTAAGGGCTTGAGAGTTTTGGTTAGGGGGAGAATTTATGGGTCACAAGCTTGATACATTATCACTTGTGTGAACCTACCATGTATTCCAAGTGATTTGGTTGAGGTTGTTTCTCTCTGTATTTTGTACTCTCATATTAATAGTGGATTGCTCATCTCCTTTTTGGACGTATGTCGATTGACCAAACCACACTAAATCATTGTGTCTTTTGGTATATTTCTCGTTGTCTTTTTAGTTGTGGTCTTTTGAGGGTTGCTTTGCTAACTTCTACATTTACTCCTACTTATTTTCGATCCTAACAAGTGGTATTAGAGCCAGATACAATGATGGAGTAAGGTTTAGTTATTCGATAATCGATTATTGAAAAAGGTTAGAAAGAGGTGTTCATCTGGGCGGCTGTAGTTCTAGCTGCAACCATTTTCATTGTAATGAAGATTTTGTTGGAGAAATTGTTTTAAACAAGTACTCAGTGTTGAAGTAGAAATTTTGCAAATGAGATTATGCAGAGAAGAAGAAAGTTGTTGAAGATTATGTGAAGAAGGTGGATAAATTTATTTTGTCAGAAACTCAGGCCAAAGGGGAGATTTGTTGTGTTTTATTTGTCCTAAATTTCTTGCCATAAAAAGGTTTTCCTTTTAGGAAAAGGTTTTGGATTGACTAATCCTTTTCTTGTAGGAAAAGGTTTTGAACTCTATAAGTAGAGGAATGTTCCTTCTAACATAATCAGCATTCACAATGTAGTCTTAAGGGCTTGAGAGTTTTGGTTAGGGGGTGAATTTAAGGGTTACAAGCTTGAAACATTATCACTTGTGTGAACCTCCAATTTATTCCGAGTGATTTGGTTGAGGTTTTTTCTCTCTGTATTTTGTACTCTCATATTAATAGTGGATTTCTTATCTCCTTTGTGGACGTACGTCGATTGACCGAACCACCTTAAAATTTTGTGTCTTTTGGTATATTTCTCGTTGTCTTCTTAGTTGTTGTCTTTTGAGGTTTGCTTTGCTAGCTTCCGCATTTACTCCTACTTTTTTTCGATCCTAAAAATTGGTGTCAGAGCCAGATTAAATGATGGAGTTAGGTTTAGTTGTTCGATAATCGATTATTGAACAAGGTTAGAAAGAGGTGTTCATCTTGGCGGTTGTAGTTCTAGCTGCAACCATTTTGACAGTAATGAAGATTTTGTTGGAGAAATTGTTTCAGAGAGGTACTTTGTGTTGATGTATAAATTTTGCAAAGGAGATTATGGAGAGGAGAAGCAAGTTGTTGAAAATTAAGTGAAGAAGGTGGACAAATTTATTTTTTCAGAAATTCAGGCCAAAGGGGAGATTTGTTGGGTTTTATTTGTCCTAAATATCTTACCATAAATAGGTTTTCCTTTAAAGAAAATGTTTTGGATTTACTAATCCTTTTAATTTAGGTAAAGGTTTAGAACTATATAAGTAGAGGAATGTTCCTTCTAACATAATCAACATTCACTATGTAGTCTTAAGGGCTTGAGAGTTTTTTCTAGGGCGATAATATATGGGTCACAAGTTTCATACGTTATCACTTGTGTGAACCTCCAATGTATTCCGAATGATTTAGTTGAGGTTGTTTCTCTCTATATTTTGTACTCTCTTATTTATTATGGATTGCTCATCTCCTTTGTGTACGTAGGTCGATTGACCGAACCACGTTAAATCTTTGTGTCTTTTGGTATATTTCTCGTTGTCTTCTTACTTTTGGTCTTTTGAGGTTTGCTTTGCTAGCTTCCGCATTTACTCCTACTTAATTTTGGTCCTAACAAGTGGTATAAGAGCCAGATTCAATGATATAGTCAAGTTTAGTTGTTCAATAATCGATGATTGAACCAGGTTAGAAAGAGGTGTTCATCATGGCGATTGTAGTTATAGATGCAACCATTTTGACTGTAATGAAGATTTTGTTGGAGAAATTGTTTTAGAGAGGTACTCTGTATTGAGGTATAAATTTTGCAAAGAAGATTATGGAGAGGAGAAGCAAGTTGTTGAAGATTAAGTAAAGAAGGTGGACAAATTTATTTTGTCATAAATTCAGTTCAAAGGGAAGATTTTTTGGGTTTTATTTGTCCTAAATTTCTTACCATAAATAGGTTTTCCTTTTAGGAAAAGGTTTTGGATTGAATAATCCTTTTCTTGTAGGAAAAGGTTTAGAACTCTATATGTAGAGGAATGTTCCTTCTAACTTAATCAGCATTAACAATGTAGTCTTAAGGGCTTGAGAGTTTTTGTTAGGGGGAGAAATTATGGATCACAAGCTTGATATGTTATCACTTGTGTAAACATCCCATGTAATCCAAGTGATTTGGTTGAGGTTGTTTCTCTCTGTATTTTGTACTCTCATATTTATAGTGGATTGATCATCTCCTTTGTGGACGTAGGTCGATTGACCGAACAACATTAAATCATTGTGTCTTTTGGTATCTTTCTCGTTGTCTGCTTACTCGGGGTCATTTGAGGTTTGCTTTGCTAGCTTCCGCATTTACAGCATCTTATTTCAGGTCCTAACACAACCAACCCTGTTTCATGTATTTCTTTAACCTACAAAAAGACTCCATATTCTTTTGAATTTCCAGACATTCACTACCTTCCAAATATATACTAACTCTATTAGTTTCACAAAAAATAGGAGTGTGTTGTGATGGAAGAGGCTATGAAAGCATACCTGGTATATCTGTAACAGCCTGCAATATACATAAATTAATTTGTGAATGACTTGCATGATCTACATGGCCTTTGTGTTGCAAATTGTAGTCTGTCTACACCTCTTTGGATGAAAAAATGCATATATCCAATTGGTCTATTCTATTTGTACCCTTCTCCCAGTTATCTAATTAAGTAAAGTTGTTAGAAGAAGAAACATTAATTGTCATACCTGTTGTAGCTGGTTGTAACACTTGTTGTTGTAGATTTGGAGCTTTGCAAGCAGTCTTGGGAATGGCATGTTTTTGTTGCTTATTTCATTTTGTTTTTTTTATTCTCCCAATTGTCTACTCGATCAACAATCGCTTGAAGATGATGCATTGTTGATGTGATTGTTCCAGGTTGTTTACCTTGCTTCATTTCACCTCCCATTGCAACTTATGAGGACTATTTCTGCTCACCTTCACCACTTTTTTTTCCTACATTATGATTATCCTTCCTGCAAGATTCTATCTCTTTTCTTTATTGAAACTCCTCATCCCTTATCCTAACTGTGCACTCTTTGATCATCTGTCCTTGTTCATTACAATGACAATATGGACGAACATTTTCATACTCAATACATTGCCATTGACTTATATTCAAATCCTTTCCTCATACCCAAGCCACACATGTTTTGGTCTCGCTTTTGTAAGATCAAACTGATTCCTACACCTTTCCATTCTATTCCTAGTCTTCTTAACCGTTGACTTGTCTAAATATAACACTTTACCAATTGGAGATAACATGGCCATTAAGATATCCTTATAATAACAGTGCGCAGGAAGCTCCAGTAGATCTATCCAAATAGGTGCTATAGAAGTTTCTTCAATAGGTGTAAAGGTTGGAGTCCATGTCTGAATTCTCATAGGTTGTCCCTCAACGGTCATTATTTGTTTCTGTCAAACTATTACGAAGTCATGTTCTTTATCCAAATCAATGTTGACATGTCAAGCATTGAAATGGGCAATTTTAACACCACCTGATAACTGAGTTTGTTTGATAAAACTGTCAAAGAAGCTCCACTTTACGCATTGCATAACTAAACTTACCAATTAGAGTATCCTTACACCTACCAGTCCATTTTACCAAGAAATCTTCTGCACTAAAAATTACGGCAAGTCTGCCTTGTTTGGTAGTAATTTTAGGTGTATCAAACAGAATTGGAGCTGTAGTTTTGGGCAGATTACATCGAAGCTTAGCTGCATAAGTTTGGATAACCGTGTATGGAGCAGGTTCTTGATCTTCACATTTTCTGAGAAATTGCTAACTATTTTGATTGTTGGGCACCCTAAAAGGACAAGGATTCCGGGAATCCTGCTTAGACTGAATAATTTGTTTAACAAAATTGTTTGAGATTTGAGGGAATTGATTAAGATTTATAGGCTGGTTACCACCCCCATTCCCAGCTTGTACATGGCCTGTTATTGCCTTATTCCCCTATTCTTTCAGCCTATCACCAACAACAGCAGATGCAATAGAATGCATCTTAGATGCAACACACATATTAACATAAGCAACATAAGCTAGACCAAAAATCTCCTTATCTATACAATGAACATTAGTAACATTAGGAGAATTATTAGGTGTAGTGATCTTACCGTGTACTCCTTCAGCACTAGTCCGTGCAACTGCATAGCTATAGACTTGTGTGATCAATTCTTCATCAAGATTAGGCTTGTAATTCTCCCCTGCACCTTGACCTCTTGCTGGCATACTTTGTTCTAGATAAATGGACAAGGAACTGGTTCCAATTTGTAACATAGATTTCACAGCATATTCAAGAAGATTCTTGCCACACTATTGTTAATTTACTTCTTGAATCTGCAACTTAGTAGAAGTATGTTGTGGTAGATTAGGATTGTCAAATATTACCTTATATTTAACACCCTCAACTCGTGAATTCATTTCTTGACATTCATTCTCTTCAATAGTGATCGGAGTTCTATTTCCACCACAACCTGAACTTTGCAGATGGGCGATTCTGGCTCCGATTTGCTGTAAGTTTTTAGTATGTTGACCATCGTGACAAGGATAACATTCCGCAATATTTGGATCACGTTTATACCATCAGAAATAGTTCTTAAATTAGATTGCGCATCTAGCGATTAGTAATATCAACTTTCGCGATTTTGACGAACTGATCATACATCCCATGTAGAATATTTCTTTCGTATTAATGTGATTAAATTTCATGGAGTCCCTCAAACAATTGTAAATGATAGGGATTCCATGTTTCTTAAGTCATTTTTCGAAGATTCTATGGGGTACACTTAGTACCGAACTTTTGTTCTTTACTTCTTGCCATCCTCAAACGGATGGAAAAACCAGAGTAGTCAACCTAGCTCTTGAAACCATGATTCGATGCATCATTAGAGGAACCCGAACTACTTGGGAAAATCATTTACCCTTGATTAAATTTGCTTATAATCGGTCTTTCCACTCCTCAATTGGAATGTCTCAATTTGAGGAACGTTATGGTTTAAACCTTTGTTTCCCTTAACCATGATTCCTTTCTATATCAATGTTTTTGTGAGACTAGATGACAAATAAAGGGGCTAAAGAAATGATAAACATTCATGTCAAGGTCAAAGAGGCCATTGAAAAGAACAATTCAAAGGTGGCCATTAGAATGAATCGAAGGAGGAAGGAAGTCATCTTCAATCCAAATGATTTAGCGTGAGCGCATTTCCGAAAGGAATGATTTCCAGAAGTATGAGAAGGGAAGCTAAGCCAAGAGGGGATGGACCCTTCTATGTAGTCAAGCAAATCAATGAAAATTCTTACATGATTTACCCTTCAAGTGAGTATAATGTTCATAATGTTACTTATTTATCTCGTTGTTGTTATAGGTGATCCTTTGGGTTCGAGGACAAATAATTTTCAAGAAGGGAAGGATGATAACATGGGCAGAATGGATGATACTAACATAACTGGCATGTACCCCTCAAGACTATTCACACGAAGTCAAGCAAAGGATCTCCAAGCCCTACAAGCAATGTTCATGAAAAGGGATCATTAGAGGCGAATGTGTCACTAAAGTAGGAAATACAATGTGTTTACATTATATAAAAATGAGAAGGAATAAGGAAAGAGGCCATGTGTGCAAATGATCATTTCATTAATTCAAGAGTTTATAAAAGAAGAAAACCAAAAATGATCCTTATCTCATTAAGGGAAAAATTGTCAAAGAAGTGTCTATCAATTCAAAAATTTACAAAAGAAAACAACCAATCAAGGAACTTAGCTTATTAATGGTAACATTCTCAAAGAAGTTTTATTTATTTCCTTAGTATAATTATTAGTCTTCTGTCATTTTGCAAGACATAAAATGTTGAATATTGACTCTCAAATTGTTCTATCTTCTTAGTTAGTAATTAGGTTGATTCTTGGGATGACTAGTTAACTTCTTGAGTTTGATTTATCAAAGTGTTACCCCTTTTTTATTGTTGGATTCATTTTATAATTCTTCTTTGGGTTAAATTTTAGGTTGCTGAAGTGAATTGGGAGGTGAGGGTTTTAGTCCCTTGTTTCCCATAATTTCAATAACTTGAGTACTAATCAACTTATCCTTTATTTCATTGTTTTTTTCTTTGTTTGATCCTTATCACTTGTCTTAACAAGTCAACTAACCAAGAAGATACCATCCAATCATCTTCAAGCTATTATATTCTAACATGGATTGTTTCATTTTAGGTTATTAGGTCAACCTAGAATCCATCTATGTGACAAAACTTGCTTCTCCTATCATGTTCATGTCTAAGTGTAGAAGAAACAGAAAACATCAACACAACCTCTTCATAATGACTTCACCCCCAAAGCCCTAGCATTAATGGCACAAGAGACCTACATTTGATTACTTCCCTTAATTCATCATGATCCATGTTCAATAACAAGTTAATTCTTTCAATTTTATAATTAGAAGGTAAGTCTAGGCATGCATGATCACATAGGTCAATTCAAACTATACAAGTCAAGACCATCCATGATAAATTAGTCCACTACACCATTTTAGGCCTTCTACCACCCTACTAAAGTGTAGCCTAAACTAGCAAAAAGTGTGGTCTTTCATAAAAGGCCACACTTTTGGACTTTAGGCAACACTTTTTATGGAGTAGCCAAAAAAAGCGTAACCTTTGACATTAGGCAACACTTATTAAATGTCGCCACTTATGGCTACACTTATAAAGCGTAGACAAAGAAGTATAAGGCCTCGCTTTGATATGATGCATTAGAGACACCTATATTTTATTATAATACACTTAAAAAGAGTTGCCTTTGCGGTGTTATTGGTCACACTTCAAAAGTGTTGCCTTTTATAGGTCATCTAGCGCAACCACAAAACTTCAAAAGTGTTGCCTTTTATATCTTATATATAGCAACACTTATATAGTGTGATTTTATATTTCATCTAAAACAACACTTATAAACTGTAACTATATGTCTCATCTAGAGAATCACTTATAAAGTGTAATTTTATATGTGATCTATTGCAAAACTCATAAAGTGTAACTTATATCAAATCTAGAGCAACACTTATAAAGAATAACATTATAGCTCATCTAAAGCAACACTATGGAAATGCATATATTCAATGTATGATCACATAATTAAATCGAAGCTATATATTTCAACTACACTGTGAGAAACATGTCCAAAAACACCAATACTTAGAAAGTTATTACTTAAATATCTCTAATATTAATAAATTCAAAAATACCAAATGCCTACAGACATATATTATAATAGTACAAAAATTCTTCATCATTCACTACAATAGATCAAGTTTACTTCTACACAATTCAAATTCAATTGCTGACATTTATCCTGCACATTGAAAATAACATTATAAGTTAGTGAAATAAATGTGAAAGTGCATAATTGGAGAGTATTCAGCGTAAGCAATCCAATTCAAATCAATATATATATATATATATATATATATAAATCATGTAGAACATTCATTATCACATTAATTACGGGTTACTACATGTATTATAAACACAAGGAGATTAAGAGAGACACGTCATCCCAAATACCAATTAGAGCATCTGTAAAATTCCCCTTTATTTTCCTACAATGGCACCAAAAGCTAAGAAAAAGCCTACTCAGAAAAGGCCAGCAGCTGAAAAAACTTGCATAGGTGAGAAATCTCATGCAGAACATAATGCACAACACGAAAAGAAGCTAACAAAGAACAACACTGCAGCTGCCGGAGGCAGAAAGAACAAGAGATTGAAGAAGTTCAAATTGTTGTATGTCTTGTTCTTCCTGTTGAATTAGGTAAGCATGTCGTGTATGATGGAACTAAGGTTGTTACCATATGCACTATCCCTTAAACTTTTAGTTTTTTTGTACTACTGTTAAATTTTTAATTAGTATATTGTGGATGTAAAATTCGTTCAATTAGCTTGCTCTTAGCTTATCCTTTTGTAACGAACTTCTAATCATAAATGAAAATTTCCAGTTTTGTACATATAAAAAAGGCATCAAGAGGCTATCTCTCCTGATTAGTGCTGTATTGGGCAGGAACTGGGAGCTGACATTCATAATTTGATATTAAGCAAAGAAATGGAGGCTGATTGGAAGAACAAAAACAAAGGGAAACAAGGCAAACACGATTTAGGAAACCTTTAAATGTAGTACACAAACAATTTTCATAAAAAAAGCCTTTACAAGTTTAACAAGTTAGGCATTTTCCCAACAATTTAATAAAACCTGCAAATGCAATACACATTTTTTACAAGTTAACCAAGTTAGGCATTTTCATTTAATTGTTAAACATTGAAAGCTTACAAAGTTTTGTAAGATTAGTGAATACACTCGAATCACATGAGTAACTCAACCTAATGGTCAAGAACAACTCCTGCAACATTACCACACTCAAGTTCAGCACACACCAAAAAGCCTATGAGAGAACATATGGATTCATTCAAAGCAACCAAAATATCCCAAAGTACCACATCTGTACTACAACACACAATAGTGTATATTTTGGAGCCATTTCATGATATTTTTCTTATACGTTGAAGTAAAGTGTTAATTGAACTACAAACGGAATGTAATTCTTTATTTCAATGATTCAGAGTTGACAAAATATAATTATTTTTTCTAATAAAGTTTACAATTTCAAACAAAAAATTTTCTTGCTTGTTTCATATAGACTTGTTATTTTTTCAAGAAACCCATTTACTTAAGTTTAATACAACAAATAGCAACAAGGATTCTAATGAAGAATGGAAGACACAGAAGGGAAAAGCTTATAAGACAGTTCAACATAGCGTGGACATACCAAAACTCCTAATTATTATCTTACATGATTTTCACTCACTTATAGCTGCTCATACTCCTTCCAAGAACAAATGAAAAGGTAAACCAAGCAAAAAAGAGAGAGATGAAATTAAAAGAAGACAACAAGAACCAGCAACAACAAGAAACAGCAGCAACAGGATAAAACTCAAACCACATCACGACATAGCTTATCTAGCACAAGTGACAACAAACTCAGTCACGATAATACAACAAAATTATCTCAAAATTAGAACCATCTCTCGCAACTATCATTATAGTTCAAAGTAGTAAACAACAGGGGAGAAGTACACAACTACAATCCGTAATTATGTATAGAATCTAATAGGAGATAATAAGTGACAAAAAAAAATTATAGACTGAACTGAACTTTCAAAGATTCAATACAGAAAAATAACTTCATACTATTAACAAAGAATGTGAATGAAAAAATACCTTTTTAAGAATGAAATCATAAGCTTATCTTGAAGAATGCAGAAGTATTGTGCCTCTTACAGCTTGTGCCCTACTTGCATCAATAGGTGAAGCAGGGTTAGATCCAATACATCCTGGTTTATCTTGAAAATTTAATTCTAGTGTTGTTTTGAAACAATTGAAGTGGTAAATGTCGCATTTCTTCTCTCAATTCTTATAGTAGAGAAGTGATTTCATTGGCATGCTTTTGTTCTAGATTGTTAATTTCCTCATATTTCTTCAAAAAACATACCGTCATTGATCTACCGTAGCATATAAGTCAACTAGGAATCTCCTTTGAAAATACTGCCATAAATGCATCATCAGCTGTTTTCCATGAATTTAGGCGATTTTGAAGTTCAGCCTGTTTAATAAAATTGACATCCATAGTGAATTGTGAGTACTATTTATTTCAAGTCCTATGATAGCGACATACACAAAGAATTAATACCTCCTCACACTTGAACAAGACGAAGAAAAAGGGAAAGAAGAAGAAGACATACGTGATAAAATTCAATGGGGACAAACTCCCCACAATATATAAAATTTAAGTCTGAATAAAAATTCACTACTAATCCTCTTTATAAACATATTATTGGAACTTGGGTTCCTCCTAGATTTCCTTTCCCTTCTTGGTACGAGTTGCTACAAATATTTCAGGTTTTGATGATTCTTCATTTATGTATTTGGCTGCATGCTACAAATTATATCAATTTTTTTTTAAAAAATCAGTATGTTCTAATAAACTACAAAAAAATTAAATTCAGAATTTTGAAGAAATGTTAGCTAAGTATTACCCATGCAACGCGTACTCTTGCAAAATTATTAGGTCCCTTTCGATGCCTCAACTTTTTTTTCCTACTTTCATAATTCATCTCGCATATGACCTATTATAAAAATAAAAGAGATGATTGAATTGATAAAAAAATATATATGATGCAAAATATGTCAATGAGTAGAAATGCATTATTTTAGCCTAACTAAAACAGTTGGGTGTTTCCAATACTCGATTAGCTGGCGGAATTGATTTTATGGAATGGCATCAAGACGCTTTTCAAGAATATCCTCAAGGGTACTTTTTTTTTAAAAAAAATTTGTTTAATTTTTTGTTTGTGTCGCCCCAAGCATCACGAAGACCAGTCCTCACCCACTTCTTTCTTTCTACTTCAATAAGAAATGAGGAATATGCAAAATAAAATATATTTAGTTTCAGTAAGTAAAACATAAAAAATATGCAATATCAAGAGTGACTGTTCTTACATTGATATATTCCCACAAGCGTTTATAGTATCCTTTGTCACCACATGCCCAATAGTGTGCATAAAGCTTATGAATCTAGGATTCCATGGAATTGTTCCTACGAATTTGCTTAATAGTGACAATATCTTAGTAGTTGGTCCAACTTCCTTTCCTTTATCAAATGTCACTTCCTTTCTTTCAATAAAATATCTTGCGTGAATATCCTTACATGTTTCTTATACTCGAACTTTTTTTGGCTTTGTATTTCTAGATTAATGTAACAGACAGGAAATAACATATTTCTTATATAATGAGTACTGAATCTTACAAGGTTTAAGACATACATTATGTACTACAGTCAATGTCGATTTCCTCTTGGACATTACATTCATCTCCACCAAGTTCTTCTTGATCTACAATATCATACAATCCTCTTTTATGTTCATTTGTAATAGGAGTATTCACATCACATGTTGTTTCATCATCTATGCATATCCCTTGATTTTTAGAAACTGATCAAGAGTACTAGATGGTATGACCGACTTCCTCATTACTTGCTTGCAATTTTGTAGATGAAGAATAACATGTTCATTGTGTAACGACTGCTTATCCAGAAACTGACCAATACCGGTTGGTGGTCTAACCATCTTCCCCTTCCCCTGTTTGAACTTCAATAGATCCTCAATTTCATGTTGTGCCTATCAATTACCTAGTGTTGTTGCATTCACATGTATTGAAAAAACTACACCTTTCTTGAATGATGTATGGACCTAGACTTATAGGAAGTTTAAATCCTTTCTGTTCAATGGACTTTTCAAATGCAAATAACCTATGTTTAGTTTGCCCTTTCCCTACAATCATATGTGTGTTCTAACCTCCCCAGAATTCTTTCTTTTATGTGGTATTGGTGTCACTGTTTGTTAGCTTTATCAGTGAGTTCATTTGCAGGTTTTTCGCTCTTAATCTTGAAATTGTTGGCTAATTCAACACTAGATTTGTATTGCATATCAATATCAAGATTCTTCTATGGACTTTGAACTTTGTTGAGTTCAAATCCTTTTCCTTGTGTATTGTTTATTGCATCATTGTTCTTCTACAGTAATTTAACCTACAAAATAACAATTCATCAGATAATAAGATTATAGTTTTCCTGTATTACGAAGGTTGCTTATTAGTGGAAAGGAATGATGGCCCTACTACAGTCATATAATCGTATTCTATATTCAAATGTAGTGAATTGGAAATCACATGACATGGGTTGGATTAAGTGTAATATTGATTAAGCGAGCAAAGGAAATCCACACCAATGTTCTTATTGTTTCTGTATCAGAAACCACACCGGTCATCTACTTTTTGCAGAAGCGCAAAGTATATGAGCGACTTCCAAAAAACTAGCAGCACACTATTTCAATCACAAAAATGCAAAATGCAAAAAAGTGACATGGGAAACTAAAAGTAAGTTTTTACTTCTTCATGCTCCAAGTTAAATTTTACAAAATAGACTCAAATATGTAATCAAACATTAATAGTGTATGCCTGATTCATAGAATAGGGCTAAACTTTGATAGTGTCTTGTTAGAGGCCTTAAAATTTGGGAAAGTAAATTTTATAGGCTCATGCTGGAAATGTGTGTATTAAAGATTAAATTCTTATGAACTCGCAATGACATTTGACATCCAATAGTAACAAGTGAAAATTTCATATCATACAAGGATATATTCATTTTAAACACATTTTTATTTACAATTTAAGTATGCCTTACATATCAATGATGCCACACATTTTAATACTAAATTAAAAAGACAACTAAATAACAAAATATAATAGCAATCATCACATGTAATTTTTTGATTGTGAAGTAATATCTTATTGGATAAATCTAGTCCTCAAATTGCACCTCAGACAAAAAATTTATGTATATACCATTTATTTTTACAACTATTGTGAATGTCACATGTTCAACAAAAGGAATTCCTAACTATCACAAAATCAACGACAACAAAAGAAAAGAAGACAAAAATAAGTAAGGCTCTCTACATTTATTCGAGGATATACAGTTTGTTGCTTATTTGTAGTACAGGGTTGAGCTTGTAATGATTATCTTAGAAAGTTGAAAGCTCAATTTAGCTCAACATGAGAAAATTGAACTAAAAATTATTAATCTGTACTTGAAAATGCACTAAAGAAACAAACAAATGACATCTTGGCACTTCAAGATACATAGTCAAAAATAAGAAAATTATTCCACCAAAAAAATACAAGACAGAATCATTGTGCATAACAAATGAAAAAACCACGAACAAGCTATTTTGGGAGCAAAGCATGAACAAGATTATCTAAGTTATGAGAATGAACAAAGAGGGATACAAGAACCAACAAATCATAAGACCAAAGAAACCGGATTTGCAGTATTAACGAGTGTCGATCTAAGAGACCATCAGAATAAAATGCGGAGCATGTCACCTCTTTTTTGTCCTAAAATAAGGAAAACAAGGGAAATAGATATGAAAAACCACCACAAGGTAGGAATAAAGAAAAGTACTCAAAAAGATCCTCACAGTTGGAGTACTAGGTTCTCTATCTTCGTAGACTCATACATTCAAATCGGGTAGTACACCTTCAAAGAAAATGGAAACTTCAATTGGGAATTGAAAAATACGAAGGAGAAGATAAGAGTGGTACAAATCTTTAGATATAGCTAACTTCAAAAAGTGTACCAATAATGTTGTACTATTTACTATTCCGCCTCTAATTTTCTAAAACCTGATAATAAGAAAAAGTAAATATTTATATGACAATCACAATTCATATATACAGATCAGAAAGCAGTTTGATAGTTGTACCACGAATACTTAAAATGTTACTAACCATTAATCAGATATGTTTGTGTCAATAAACATTCAAATAAACAATATTAAGCTAGAATTACAGGTTGTTCAACAATTGTACGCATGAAAAGCGCAAATAAATTACATAACCATTGTAGTAATCTAATCATTAATTCCACATATTAAATATCTTAATATTTTTCTAACAAAAAAGCAATTAAATAACAAAAATTTAAAGTGAGAAATATATGGTCATCAAAAAAATAAGGAAACTCATGGTGTGTCATCTTCAAACTCTTCTTCAGACTCATCTTGAATCTCATGTTCAAACTCATTTACAGACTCATCATCATAGTCATTTTCAGACCCATCTTTAAATCTATCAAGAGATTCATCTTCAAACTCCTCTTCCTCGACATCATGTTGTTATGTAGCAAAATCCTCCAAAGGCACATCAATAATTGTTTCTCGTACATCACTTCTTTTACATAGAACCTCACCATTATCTTTTGGTATAGATGGTCCCATCAAATGTTCAAATGGATCATTTTTATGACTTTGTGGGAGATTAGATTCAACTTGATCAGCCATGTTAAACAACTCTCTCAGAACAATCTTCTTAACATAATGTCTATCTTGATCATATGGATCTTGCACATAGAAGTATTGGTGTAATTGAGATCCAAGCACAAATGGCTCTTCCTGAGAGCATATCTTGTTTAAATAGACATAAGTAAGACCATAAGTATCATTTTCAATCTCATACGAATCTCAGTCAAATAGAACAACCTTAAAATGACCACATTAGTCTAACTCAAAAATATCAACAATTTACCATAATAAGTCAGATCTACAACAATTGTATTTTTATCCTTTAAGCTTGCAACGCTTGTAGTTGAGGCAACTAGTGTAACACCACTATTTTGATTTTTATGCCTTGCATCATACTACCTAACATGGAATCTATATCCATTGAGTAGATACAAAGAATATCTTTTTGCAACAAAATTTGGTCCTATACACAATTATTTTATGAAATCAGGTACATCCTTTTGTAAAGCACGAGTTTCAAACCATTGAGAGATGTTTTGATGATGATTCTTAGCCTTAATCTTTTAATATCTTTGTGGTTAATTATTAAGCTCTTTCTCATGATCTTTAGATAACATGTATTTTATTTTGTTAAAATAACATATAAAATAAGTTAAAGTTAATTATACAAAAATATTACTATATTCAAATAAAGGTACCTATTATATTCTTGAATGTCGTCACAATTTCTGAATAATTATGCATGTGCCTGACTTAATGTCTTGTTATCTAAAATGAATAGATCATTTTTATTTGAACCTAAAGAAACTCCTTTGTTAGAAAACAAACCCTTAATTTCTACATCACTTGGTTCATATTCATCATTATTTTGCGCTATTCTGTTAAATCTGGTACGCACAGCCCTATGCAAATATTTGGAGAACAAATTCATACAATTTATTCCCACCTGTGTCTCTGCTATGCAACCTTTTAGATAACGTCTTTTGTGGAAGTATGATTTGAATGTACCCATTTCTCTTCTAGTAGAATACATCCATCTATTTGAACATGACCTCCTAATCTCTCTTAATTCACCAAATGAATAGGCAAATGGATCATTGTATGAAAAAAATGAAAGAGGATAAATTCACTCCAACTAGTTTATTGTTTCTATGATCTCAACTTTTAAGCAATCCAGTTCCTCCAATGTAAATTTTTTTTACACAAACAACGGAAGAAGCAACTAAGTAGAATCAAAGGAATAGCCTAATGATCTAGAAAAATTCTTTGATTTGGTATTGGATACAAGTAATGTACCATCCAATGAGCATCATGGATTTTATGATTAGACACTTTTATTTCATCCATATACATTCACCTAGATATATTGGAGGAACTACCATCAGGAAGCTTGGCTTTCTTTAAAACTCCACAAAAATTGATTTCTTGCTTTTTAAAAGATTGTTCTTTTATTGTCTTCTGTATCTTTTGGATGAAGGTTATTCCTGATTTCCATATCTTTCAAATAGTACCGGTATTTTGCATGATCCTTTGTTATGCCATAAATATATAAAAGAGTTCCAAGTATACTATAAACTATGTTCTCCTTTATGTGCATTACCTAATGGTTGTGGCGTAACAAGTTGTGATGCCAATAAGGTAATTAAAAAAAGATTGACATTTTTTTCCATAGGCAATCATTGATATTTTTCTTCTTTCCAAAAACATTTTCAAAATATTGCAAGCTATAAAGAACCTTTGTTCCCTTTAAGAAAGTTAGAGAAGGCGTAGTGAAAGATCTTTTGTTAGAACTCCATGGATGATCCAGAGGTAGAAAAACACAATGATCCATATAAAACATTTTTTGAATAGGTTTAATATTCGTAGAAATAGTGCCATAGGTATAACAAGGGCAAACAAACTTTCCCTTTGTACTCGAACCAGATAATATAGAATATGTAGGGAAGTCATTGATTGTCCAAATAAGAGTTTCATGCATTAGAAAAGTTTGATTACTTGAAGCATCAAATGTTTCAACCCCAGAATCCCAATAATTTTAAATCAACTATCAATAGTTCTATGTAAATGTCAATGTCATTTCCACGTGATCACGGCCCAAGTATAACTAAAGAAAGTATAGAATGGTCAGATTTCATGCAAATCGAAGGGAGCAGATTTTACACCATTAACATGACAATCTAGTGTGGAATCTAGATGCAACCTATAAAAATCGTTCCATGCTAACCATCCGCAGGATTCCATAACTTTCCATCTTTAGAACGCTCCTCGACATGCCACCACAAAAAGTATCACACCCTTAGAATATACCCCCCCATATGATATCCGCGTATTCCTCCTCTTAGAGGACTCAATAAAGCCCTTATCATTTGTCCTAACATGTGAACAATAAAAATATTGAAAAATTTAAAACTTTACATTCTACATGAAGTATACGTAGAATTTATACTTGTCTTTACTAAACCATATGATATTCTAAGAAATCTGTCTCACATATGTAAAACCATCTAAGAGTACAAATCAGGACTTAGCCAAGAAAAAGTCAATATGCATATAGGCCATAATAAAAGAATCCAAAAAACAATATGGAAAATAGGATATTCCTATCATCTAATGAAGTCTTCGTAAGCTAGATATAAATGATAGCATCCCAAATATGAGGACCTGCCAAGACTTGGAGAAAAATTTCAAACTTCTTCAAATCGACCTCCTTAAACTTCAGTGGCCAGAACTTATAGTTGTAGTGACATAAAGTGATGGGGTTAGTACGCCACATCTACTAACTATGGGTATTTTCACAAAACACATAAGCACATGCATGAAAAAGCATTATTTATCATATCTTTAGAAAATGTGCTAACTCATGTGAAAGTCTTCAATGCACATATCATATAACATATACAAGTTAAGGATTCCATCAACATAAAACATAATCATAACGAAAGATATATGATCATAGTCATGTTAATTTTTCATATTCAATAGATCATGTAACATAACATACAAAACACTTATCAATGATCCCATCCCCAAACAAGTGCAATGGTCTTGTGAAGCCCATAACCTACACAATCAAGTAGATAAGATAGGAGACCATGAGTAATGCTTTGCTTCATATAACTTGTAACATAAGTATTCATCACTTCATTTAACAATATAACACAATAACATATTCATCATAAATTCCACATCAAATAAGGTTAATATCATGTATCATAAACATATATCTTTCATGTTATTATATTACATAAAAACAATCTCCTAGGACTTACCTTACAGTCAAGTTGTGCAATATCTAGGTAGAGTCCCATATCAATGCCTATATTAAGTAGATTCCTCAAGTCACCATACTCAACGTCCATTTTCCTGTCTTTATTTTACATGAGGGAACATTTGAATTAATAAACATGGTCAATGTGAGCTAAATGGAATCTTGTCTCATAAAACCCCACAAAAAAGTGGTCTACCGGTCAAAGTAGAACCTAACATAACATAGCTTTGTAGGAGGATCCTCTAGCTAGTATCCTATGGTGGCAACATAGTTCAAGAACTATGAGATATATTAGAGACCCATAGTTCCACATTACATGGAAGCCTCAATCTTATAAGAGTAATTGTGAACCGACGTTTCAATTAGTGAAGTACACCTTTCATATATAGTTCATCAGTGATTATCATAAGTCCCTTTCTTTAAAAACCTTTAAGTTGTCTATCATCATAAACATATCATGGGTCATAGGAGATTAACTCCTTGTATAAACATGATCATGAACTCTTTTTGTATTAGATGAGAATTTTCTTTCATCGTAACACTACATATGTGAGATTAACATAACATAGTCATCTTGTGTAAAGCATACGATAGGATATCATAATCTTGCATTCTTTTATTGTCATCATAATCTCATATTTTACATGTTCGTATCCCAAGATATTGTTATAGCAACATCATACGTACTTTTCATAACATGGCATCATAATTCACAGGCTAACAAAATCATTGGGATTAATTTAACTAAGAAGACTTATATCTTGATTCCTATAACCTTATTCGTCTTACAATATTCATAACCATACTTAGTGATATACTCAATAGCATAATCAAGAACAACTCATCAAATTATATACAAGGTCAATGCATAATGTAGGATAAGGGAGAGGGTCATTTAAGACGTCATTCTAGTCTTAATTCGAATCCCCATCTTTATGTCTCATTAAGAAGTGGAAACAACCATATAAAACCATCGTGTAGATAAGAACATGTTTCACACGAAATTCAAACATAAATAAAAACATACTCATCTAATCATGTGGAATAGATCATAGAAAAAACTTAATTTTCATTGAAAATCATAAATCTAGGGTTAGGTAGAAAATCCATTTCGTAGAGGAAAAACCCTACTATTTGATGTTCTTGAAAACATATTTTTGAAAGGACCTCTTGGGGAAAGGATACCCATGAGTGAAAAAATTCATACCTTAAATATAAAGAATCATCGAAATTTGGAGGACAATCTTGATGTCTTCGTCTTTTTCCTTAAGATCTTCTTGTTCTTCAATGGAGTTTGAAAAATAGAGAGTTGTTTCAAAATATGAGAGAAAACTTGTTTGAATCTGATTTTAACGTGCAAAAGTGGTTTAAAAATTACCTAACATAAATATATAGTTGTACTATGAATTACCCAAAAGAACTTCCACTTAAATGTGTTTTTTTAATAAGTTAAATTACCAAATATACAACTTTAACTATTCTAGGAAGTAGTTGTTCGTCGAGGGAATAAATCCCGTCATTTTTATAAAATTTTGAGTTGAGGCAGGGAGGTGCGTGTTCTTGGATCGCGAGGATGCCTTTCAAATCATGAGGCAGAATACCTAATGTTCATTGTGCGTCACACACCACACCTCCACATCTTGCCTGCTAGAAAGCTGGCAGGCAGCCTGCCCACATATGTTTGGGTCATCCCCGAGGACCCTTCGGGTTGTCGTTAGATTGTTGTTACCGTATGGTTGGACCCTTTGTACTACATACTACCTATCCATGGTCTCATTACAAGGTTTGGGATTCATTTGACACCTCTAAATAATCACCAAACATGGGGACGTAAACTAGTTCAAATTATCTAGTTTACGGACGTCAAGACCTTCCCTAGTCGTTTTGGCTTTACCCTTTCTTCCAAACGAGTTTATTATATTTATATTGGTCTGGAAAAATCATTTTAAACATTATTTAATGTATAAAGTTCCTCCTTTTAAGAAGATTCATCCCCGAATGACACTAAAATCATTAAGAGTGTAGTAAAAAACTCAATAATAGCAACACAACAATTCAAAAACATAAAATCCTAATGATTCACAACTTATAGGAGTATATCCCAACTCCTCACAACACATACCATAACATTTCACATAGTACTCAATTCATGGGACACCACAAATAAGAGTTTCATATTCATGACACATAGTGAGGTATTTTTTTCTCACCCTCATCATAAGCTCAAAATGCTTCAAAGAGTCACAATGCAATCTTTCTTTTCAAGATGGCAACAAAATAACAAAATCTCAAGAAAACATATCCATACATATTTCACATAAGTGCAAGAAAAGTGTATGAAGATATTTTCTTAAAACTCTTGTTGGTAAAACTTTTACCAAACATGCACCTATCTAGAAAAATAGTCGATCTGATGATCATGCATTAATTTCTCTATTAAGTTGAATGAGTAACCTTAAGGAGTAAATAGATGAGGGTAGCGAGACTTCATGTCGGCTTCAGCCCCCCCCCCCCAATTTTCACCCTCAACAAGATGGTTCCTCCATAGAACTTTTACAGAGGCAACCTCATTGCTTCTCATATTCTTGACTTGGCGATTTAGGATCTCAACCGGAACCTCTTCATAGGAAAGGTTCTCATCTACTCCTAAACCTTCTATAGGAAGAATGGATACCGGGTCGCGTATGCATTTCTTCAATATCAAAACATGAAACACTGAATGAACCAAATCTAATTCACTAGGTAGTTTCAACTCATACTCAACCTTCTTAATTCGTTGTAAAAATGTCACAGGGGCCAACATACAAAGGAATTAACTTCCCCTTTCTACCGAATCTCATCAGCTCTTTCATAGGTAAAATCTTCAAGTAGACATGGTCACCAATATCAAACACAAGATCTCTTTTTCTCTTATCGACATAGGAATTTTGCCGACTGTAGGCTGTCATCAATTTATCCCTTATGATTCGAACATTCTCTATAGCCTCATAGATAATATCTGGACCAAGGAGTGAGAACTCACCAACCTCAAACCATCCAACAAGAGATATACACCTTCTACCATAACGATTTTCAAAAGGTTCCATGGAGATGCTCGAATGATAGCTATTGTTGTAAGAAAACTCAACCAAAGGTAAGTGATAATCCCAACTTCTCTTTTAAATCAATGACACAATCTCGTAACATGTCTTCAAGGGTCTGAATGCTATGCTCTGCTTGACCATCTGTTTAAGGATGGAAAGTGGTAATATGTTTAACTTGAGTACCCAAACCCTTTTGAAAAGCCTTCCAAAAATGATAAGTTTATGAGGCACCTCTATTCAAAATGACTGCAAAGGAATACCATGAAGACTCACAATCTTATTAAAGTAAATCCTTGCAAAATTGTCATCCGTGTAAGTGCACTTAACAGGAATAAAATGCGCAGATTCGGTAATCCTATCCCTAATAACCCATATAGAATCATTTTGCTTTCTGGTTCGAGGTAACCCAAAAACCAAGTCTATATTGATGGCGTCCCACTTCAATGTAGGAACATACATGATTTGGGTAAACCTACCCAGTTTGAGATACTCAACTTTAACTTGTTGGTAGTTTGGACACTTAGCAACAAACTCTTATATGTTCCTATTTAAACATTCCCAGACATCTCCATGGTCATGATAGATTTGGTAGAACTCGGATGTATAGAATAGCGAGAACAATGGGCTTCTTCAACAATTCAATTTTCTCAAATACTCAACCTCGGATACTCATAATCTTCCTTGATACCTAAGAACACCATCCCCCCTTGGGAGAATGACTCATTGAGTTTACTAAGTACCGATTCCTTCAACTCCATCAATAGCGGATAAAGATGGTTCTTAGATTTCACCTCCACCACTAATGATGAGTCGGAGTTATGATGGACCATGAAACCTTCATTTGGAGAATCTTCTAACCACACACCTAAGAGAGCAAACATATGAACATGTTTATTAAGTTCTTACTTCTCTTCCTTCACATGATACACACTACCTATAGTCATTTGAATCAAAGCATCCGCAACCAGATTGGCTTTTCCGGGGTGAAAAAGGACACTCAGGTCATTATTCTTCAACAATTATAACCATCTTCTCTGTCGTAGGTTCGACTCCTTTTGCGTAAACACTTAGTGAATAATTTTATGATCTGTAAACACATCGACATGCAACTCATACAAGTAATTTCTCCATATTTTCAAGGAAAAAACTACAATAGCTAACTCAAGAACATGAGTTTGTAATTATTTCTTATGAACTTTGAGTTTCATAGAAGCATAAGCAATCACCTTTCGATGTTGCATAAGTACACAACCCATGCCCACTCAAGAAGCATCAAAATACACTACAAAGCCTTCATTGCCATCCGGTAAGGTCAACACTGGAGCGGAGGTAAGCTTATCGTTGAACTCTTGAAAAGCTTTATCACAAGCTTCTACAACTCAAATATCACCTTGTTTTGGGTCAAAGATATCAAAAGAGAAGCAATGGATGAAAATTCATCAACAAATCTTCTATAATAGCCGGCTAGACGCAAGAAACTCATTATGTTTGTAGGACTCCAAGGTCTAGGCAAATTTTGACTGCATCCGTCTTCTTTAGATCAACCTCTACACCATCACAAGAGATAATACGGGCAAGAAAAGCAACCAGCTATAAACAAAATTCACACTTGCTAAATTTGGCAGAGAATTGCTGTTCTTTAAGGAATCGCAAGGCCAACGTCAATTGACTATCATGCTCATCTTCATTCTTGGAGTATATAAAAATATCATCAATGAACACAATCAGAAATCAGTCGAGGTAATCTCGGAACACTCTATTTATTAGGTCCATGAACACCGCCGGAACATTCGTTAACCCAAAATACATAACGAGGATTTCATAGTGACCATATCTAGTTCAGAAAGCTTTGTTTGAGAACATCTTCTCCTCTCACCCTAAGCTGGTGATATCCCGACCTTATGTTAATCTTTGAAAAGTAACTAGCACCTTTGAGTTGATCAAATAAATCATCAATCCTAGGGAGAGTACACTTGTTCTTTATTGTGACCTTATTGAGTTGGCGATAATCAATGCACATTCTAAGGAACCAATCTTTCTTTTTAACAAACAAGATCGGAGCACCCCATGGAAAAATACTAGGTTGAATGAAACCCTTTTCTAGTAAATCATTGAGATGGATCTTCAACACTTTAAATTCCGCCGGAGTAATCTTATATGGAGTAATTTAAATGGGATTTGCATCGAGTAACAAATAAATGTTAAAGTCAATTTCCTATACGGGAAGAACTCTTGGAAGGTCATTAGGAAAAACCTCTAGGAATTCTTAAACTAATGGGAGTAACTCAATAGAAGGAGTTTCAAATTCTAGGTCCTTAACTCTTACCAAATGATATAGACAACCCTTGGCTATTGTCTTACAAGGCTTCAAAAAGAAATCATTTGACCCATTGGTATAGAATATCCCCCGTTCCACTCTAGAATAAGTTCATTATTGAATTGCAATTTCACTACCTTTGTTATACAATATATTGAACCAAAACAATAATGAAACCAATCCATACCCTAGATGGTATCAATACAATACATATAAAGTTCTACAAAATCAGCAAGAGTAACTCTATTGGGAAAGCATCACTAACATTTCCTATAGACTTTTTTTACAACTACAGAGTCATTAATTGGGGTACAAACAAAAAATGTTTCAATAAAACATCGGGAAGTACATTAAATTTCCTAGTTACAAAAGGTGTAACAAAATAAGGAGTAACGCCTTAATCAAGCAATGCATAAAAATTAATTGGAAAAACTTATAACATACCCGTCACAGCGTCTGGAGAGCTTTCTTGTTCACCCCTAGTCTTGAGTACATAGAAACGGTTCCTTTTTTGAGCTTTAAACCTAGAACCTCTGGGTTGATCTTGACCGTTTCCCTTCTCTTGGCTTCTAATAGGGCAATCTTTTACCATATGTCCACCCTTGCCACAAAAATAGAAACTATTAGTCTCAACAAGACATTCACCCACATGTTTCTTACCACACTTACCACAAGTTTGTCTATCTTTTGGTGGATCAACTTTTCTCTCTTTTTAAGGTTTAGGATTAGCACCTCTATAATTACGATTCTTGGAGAAATTAGAAAGAAGCTTATTGGTAAACCTCTTCTTAACTTTAGGTTTGTCTTGAACGTCATGTCTACTATTAGAAGAACCATTTTCAGACGACTTTCCCCTCTTATCATCCCTATTCCTCTTCCTTAGACAACATTTCTCAACCTTTTGATCATGAACCACCAACTTAGAAAGATCCATAGTGTCATGAACCAAGACTAAACGACATTCTTCTTTAAGCTCTTCGAAAACACCCGTCATAAAATGGCTCATTTCATCCCTAGCGTTACAAACAAAAGAAGATGTATATTTGGACCACTTAATGAATTTCAAAGAGTATTCATTAAAATTCATACGTCCTTGACGAATGTTAATGAACTCCTCAACATTAGCTTCTCTTTGTTCCCTTGGAAAAAATCTTTCAAGAAAGGCCTATTTGCTGATCTCCCAAGCACGGGGCCATCTCTTAAAGCCCGATTATTCTTCCACTGGTTGTATTATGTCTGAGCCATGTCTCTGAGTTGATAAGCCACAAGTTCAGCCTTCTCAGTTTTCATAGAAAACAAAATCTTGTAGAAATCATCAAGGAAATCTTGGGGGTCTTGATCAACTTTTGATCCAATGTATATGGGAGGATTCATTCTCGTAAAATCTCTCAAACGGCTAGCCATGGTACTAGCATGTTGGTTCTCTCGAGGAACAATCTCCACGTTAGCTAGCGCCGTAATAGACTAAGCTTAGGTGGTGATTCTTGAGACATTTGGAATAGGGTTGCCATCACCTGACCATCCGTCATAGTTGGAGGATACACCTGAACTTGTTCGTTTGCAGTATCTTTTACTTGAGAAGGGACTTGATTACCTTGGGGAGTAGCTCCCGTTATCGCAATCTCTTATTCTACACTTCCACGGTCGTCCTTCTTTTATTCATTTCCTATAACAACAATAGCACTATTAGATTGTAAAATACACGTAGTGTCATAACTATAAAGGCACGATATAGAAGTGTCAAGAAACGAGAAGTTTCCTAGTAATCACATAGCCTCTTATCCATAATTATGGCGCGCTTTACAACCATATACAAGACGAAAGGAAAGATGATTTAGTGAGACATTGATCCTAAGGATATTTAACAAAAAGCTATGACACAATAGTTTTCACACCCGGAGAATACACCCTAGATGAGACCGGCGTCGTTATCCTCTCAGGGGACTTAGACAATCCCTTCGCATTCATCATACCATGTGAACAGTAAAAATTACGGAAAATTTAAAACTTTTACATTCTACTTGAAGTATACTTAGACTTCATACTTATCGTTCATAAACCATACGATATTCTATGAAATCTTTCACACATATATAAAACCATCTAAGAGTACGAATCTTGACTTTCCAGTAAATAGTCAATATGCCATATAGGCCATAATACAAAAGAATCAAACAAACATGATGGAAAATCGTATACTCCTAATATATAATAAAGTTTTCGTAAGATGGAATATAAATCATAGCATCCCGAACATAAGGACCTACCAAGACATGGAGAAAGAGTTCCAAACATCTTCAAATCTACCTCCTTAAACAACACTGGCTGGAACCTACAACTATAGTAATATAAAGTGATAGGGTTAGTAAATCATATGTACTTAGTATGGGTATATGGACATAACACTTAAGGACATGCATGAAAAAGGATCATTTATCATATATTTAGAAAACGTGCTAAGTAATGTGACAGTCTTTACTGCACATACCATATAACATATACAATTTATGGATTCCATCACCATATAGCATGATCATAATTGAAGACATTACAATAGTCAATATAACTCTTCATATTCAATACATCATATAACAAAACATAGAAAACACTTACCAGTGATCCCATCCCCAACCTACTAGTACAATGGTGTGTGAAGCCCCATAACCCCACACAACCAAGTAGATTAGACAGGAGACCATGAGTAAAGCTTTGCTTCATCTAACTTGTAACATAAGTAGTCATCACTTAATTTAACAATATAACCCAATAACATATTCATCATAATGGACAATATCAAATAAAAGTAACATCATGTATCATAAACATTTATCTTTCATCTTATTATATTATTTAAGAACAATCTCCTAGTACTTCTCTTAGAGTCAACTTGTGCAATGTCTAGGTAGAGTAACATACCCCTACCTATACTAAGTAGACTCCTCAAGTCACCCTATTTAACGTGTATTTACTTTTATTTTATTTTACATGAGGGAACATTGGCCTTAAGCAACATAGACCATGTAAGTGGAATCCAATGTCATAAAACCCCACACCTAAAAAAGCTGATCTACCAGTCAAAGTAGAACCTAAAATGACATAGCTTTCTAGGTGGATCAACTACCTAGTATTCTATGGTTGCAACATAGTTGAAGAAAAAGTAGACGTATATGGGACCCATTGTTCCACATTACATGGCAGCCTCAATCTCATGAGATTTATTGTGAACCTATCTTCCAACTTGGGAAAGGACAAATCTAATATCTAGTTCAGCGGTGCTTAGCTTAAGTTCCTTTCTTGAATAACCATTAACATTCCTTTTATCATAAACTGATCATAGGTTATAGGAGATTAAATCCTTGTATAAACATTATCATGAACTCTTTTGGTATTAGATGATAATTTCCTCTCATCGTAAACCTTCATATTTGAGATTAGCATAACATATTCATCACGTGTAAAACATACAAGACGAAATCATAATCTTGCAATTTTATATTCTTGTCATGATCTCTCAATTTACGTGTTCTTAGGAAGCATATTCTAATAGCAACATCATACATACTTTTCATAACATAGCATCATCATTTATATTCTAACGTTAACATTGGGGTGTAATCACACTTAGAAGACTTACATCGTGCTTCCAATAACCTTATTCATCTTACAATATGCATAACCATACTTAGTAAAATACCCCATTGCATAATAAAGAAAAGCTCACCAAATCATATACAAGATCAATTCATAATGTAAGATTAGGGAGAGGACCATTTATGAGTTCATTCTAGTCTTAAATCCAATCTCTACTGTTTCATCAAGTAGTGGAAACAACCATATGAAACCATCGTGTAGTTAAGAACATGCGTCAAACAAAATTCAAACATATATAAAAACATACGCATCAAATCATGTTGAATATACCATAGAAAATACTTACATTTCATTTGAAATCATAAATCTAGGGTTGGGAAGAAAATCCATTTGATAGAGTAACAATCCGAGTATTTGATGTTCTTGAAAACTTTTCTTTGAAAGAACCTCTTGGGGAAAGGAGTCTCAAGATTTAAAAAAACCCATACCTTATAGATGAAAAAGCCACCAAATTCGGATGAAAATCTTGAGGTCTTCCTTTCTTCCTTAAGTTCTTCTTTTTCTTCAATAGAGTTTGGAAAAGAGAGCGTTTTCTGATTTGGACGTGTGGTGAAAAACTCACCTAACATCATAATATAGTAGTCCTATAAATTAACCAAATTACCCTCCACATAAATGGGTCTTTTTAATAAGTTAAATTACAAAAAATATTGACTTTAATGATTTAGGGAAGTAGTTGCACGTTGTGGGGACAAATCCTGTCATTTTTATTGAATTTTGAGTTGAGGCAGTGAGGTGTGTGTCATCCTCGAGTTGCGAGGCTGCCTCTAAAATATTGATACTGAACACCATGTTTTCATTGCACGTCACGCACCACACCTCCACATCTAGTGTTCTTGCAGGCTTCTAAGCAGCCTCCCACGCATGTTTGGGTCCCCCCCAAGGACACTTTGGGTTGTCCTTGGGCTGTCTCACCGGACTTTTGGACCCTTTGTACTACATATTACCTATACAAGGTCTCACTACAGGTTTTGGACTTCATTTGACACCTCTAAACCATCACCAAATATGGGGACGTAAACTAGTTCAAATTAGCTAGTTTCCGGACGTCAAGATCTTTCTTAGTCGTTTTGGCTCTAAATTTTTTTCCAAACGAGTTTAATACATTAATATAGGTCTGGAAATATCATTTTAAAAATTATTTAATACATAAATATCTAGTCTATGTCACGGCGTTTCCTGAGTAATACAAAAAAAACTGCCTTCTTTGAGCACAAAAATGACATTTTAAGTCTAAGAATTAATTGAAAGTGTCTCAAAGTCTTAGCTGAAACTCGATGTTTTTTTAAATGCTAAAGATCATTATCAAAAACATGAGATTTAACATATCGTAAAGCTGTGCATGTACGACAAAATTCATCATCCTTATGATCATTCTTGAAAAACATGCAAACATTGGGACATGCATCAATTTTCTCCTAATCAAGACTAAGATTCTTACATATAGATTTATTTTTATAGTAAGATGGAGAAATTTTAAACTCGGGCATCACCTAATTTAATAAATCTAAAATAGAAGTGAATGATTCATTGCTTCATCCAGGAAGACACTTTAATATATATCAATAAACTGTAAATGACATTATAGAGATTCCAATACAACCAACATGTAATTCTTGGTTTTCCTCTTGAACCAATTATAAAATTTATTTGCATCTTCATTTTGACCATCATACACTCCTTCATCCTGTGCAACATCTCTAAATTGATCATTCAACAACCCATCAATACCATCACGCGAGTAATCCATATCATCGTCAATATTAAAATTTAAATATCAATCCCCAAAATTCATCCCTCTAGTATAACCTTTAACAAATCCATCGCATATTATATGATCATACACTACATTACTTTGAGTCAAACGAATATTACAACTTTTTTTACATGGACACTTAATTTCCTCTCCCTGATGATATCCCTAAGAGTAAGCAAATTCAAGGAATGATTAAACACCACCAATATACTCTTTGCTATACCTTGCTAAATCCATCAATCTTTTGATGGTACATTTAAATTCCTAAAAGAAAATATCAATATTAATCTTTCAATAAGAATCATTAAATTATTAACTACTTCAAAAATATTCCAAAGTATCCAACGATAGATGAATATATAGTCACATTATGTAATTACAAATACATTTCCAAATTAGAAACCAAATTGTGTAAAATAAACAATTCTTTTAAAGTTCACAGTGGGGGCTTCTTTGTTGCCTTTTGAAATAAGATTCATAGACACATTTATCTGAAAAATTTCTTAATGAGGTGGTGGAATATGATGCACTATAATGAGGCTCAAAAGGTCATGATTCATTCCCTACCTATTTTTATTAGTTGGAATTTATGGATAAAATAGATGCGCGGATAAATATGGAGGGCAATAACGCAGTATAGTTAGGGTGATGTTCTTATGTTTCAAAGTTATTAAATACATTCTCACCAGAGTCTTTTAATATTTTAAATTGCCAACCATATTGACAGAACTGATATTACTAATGGAAAAAGGCAGTCAGGTAGAAAATATTACAGCAGTGAAATGAAGCCACATACAGGACATTATTCATCAATGTTACAACAATCAATAAGTAAAATTACAGATGTCACTGGAAATGCAGCATCTAGTACAAAAGCTCCAGCAAATCATTTGTAGGTTTGAATTTTTTTGGTGCAAACATATCTATAGGAAGCAATCTAAACAACTACGTAACTATCCAAATGAAGCCACATACTGGACATTATTCTTCAATACTACACAGAAAAACAATACTCTCTACTGCTAAGGTTAGCTATTTCATAGAAAAAGAGAGATGAAAAACTACGGGATGAGGAAGCTCAAGAGATTAAAGCACACACCTTAAGAATAAACCTTAAGACCTTAAATAATTAGAATTAGAATCATATGTTATGGAATGCTTAAAATTATTGTGATTTTCGAATTTCGAATACATTGTTACCATTCTTATTTCAAATAAGTACATAATAATAACTACAAAATTTTATGACATTGTATGTAATTTTTTCTATGATGAAATCTAGTAATTTTACTGTTAAGAGATTAGAAAAAACTTGATGTTGGTGTGTGCATAATGTTAGTTTCTTCTCAGCAAAACCTGAAATAGCTTAAAAGATTTCATGGTTTAGAAAAAAATTAATCAAAGTGTTTGTATGCAAAACTATAAAACGATAGAAATATAATATCATTATACATGAAACAAAAAAATTTATATCTCTTAGAGGAAAAACACAAATTGTAGCATGCTATTTGGGAAGGCTAATGAGAGAGTGAGACATCTCTTCTTACATTGCAACTTTTGTGGGCAAATGTAATGTAATACAAATGTTTTTCAATAATACCTAAGTACTAATTGAAATCGAAATGTTTGTAGTTTAAAAATATTTTTATAGAAATCATGTCTTTTACTGTATATTCTAGTAGATTGTAGATTCCGTGAAGTATTTCTATCAATCGAGAGAACATATGAATGCTTGGAACATAAAAACTAAAATATATTAAAGTATATAAATTATGTTGATAAGGATAAACAATAAGGATGTTTCTTTCTAAATAAGAAGACAAAATTCTTGGAACATAAAAACAGAAATATATTAAAGAATATAAACTTTTTAAGTTTGTTAGTCATCGTTATATCTCCAATCTCAAGGTGGAAAAAGGGGAAGATGACACACATTGATCAAAGTACTCCAAACTAACAAAAACATAGAAACAGGATGAATCATTTGTCTACTCACAAGGGCGAACTAACTTCCTATACTATTATTCAATTATTTGCTGCTCGATTAATTAAAAATTAGGCTAAAAATGATATCCCTTTTGACCTGTCGACACAAATTATCACTACCAAGCAAGTAATGCCGGATGGAGCAACAAATACACACACAAATCAGCAACCAAATATGGAGAACGAAAATGATCAATGAGATGAGCAATCAAATGTTTGAAAGAAGGATAACTACAGGCAGAACCGACACACTTTCTGAAGAAACAGTCAGGTAAGTCACTTATAACTATAATAATCTTTTTTTGCGGGATCAAACTAATCACCAACAAGAATAAGAAAAAAACATTCACAACTTTATACATCAATAAAGGAGTGTGTGTTTATGGAATTAAGAGAGAGAGGAGAGGATGCGCCAAAGACCTTATTCTTATTAACGAGGGGAAGTCCCCTATATATACAAAATACTTTACATAATGGCCTTTACTTTTACATATGTCCTGACATACTACGATTCTTAACTTTAAAACTTTAAATAATGGCCTTTACTTTTACATATGGCCTGACATACTACTATTCATAGCTTTAACACTTTACATAATGACCTTTACTTTCACATATGGCTTGACATACTACTATTCATAACTTTACAAGTTTACATAATGGCCTTTACTTTTACATATGGCCTGCCATACTACTATTCATAACTTTACAACTTTACATAATGTCCTTTACTTTTCCTTTTATTATTCCAGTTGTACTTCTGGGATGTAGTTTTCTTCTCCGTCACATTTTGGGCATAGGTGATCTGGGTATTTTTGGCCTACTAATTTACATTATCTAGTAATCATATTTTGTGAAATAAAATTTTTTCTGATAACTCTTGTGGTAGGTGGCTACTCTGCTTTCAGCAGGCTTAATATCCATTGGCGTAGTTCTTCCATATCTGTTGTTTTTAGCTCTCTGCAATTGGAGTATATCATCGTCTAGTCTCAATTGTAGTAGTTCCAAATTGAATTTCTATTTAGTTAAATATTTGATAATTCATTCAAAATGGTAGTTATCCCAATAGTTCTTTAATTTACATAGAATTTTTGAATATTTACCCTTTGTATTTCTTCTTGTATGTCTATTTTCTCCGGGATTATAATTTCTTTGGTAAAACCTATCTTGATAACTTGTATTATAGGTTTGATTTTGTCATATAATATTTCCGCAGTTGCTGAGTAAAACATTATATAAAATAAAGTTCCTATAGTTATTCTTTTGTAATGTAGAAACGCTTTGTATAATTCTGGTATCTTAGCTATTTGTTCACCTGTTATCGTGTATACTGTACTTAAAAGTCCATAATTGTAGCAAGTTGCTACTAGGTTTTAATTTGTACATGGTTTTGCTCTGTGTTTATTATATCCCTGTAACTGTTGGGTTATATAATTTTCAGCTGAATTTTTGAAATTTTTAGCTCTGGGTTTAGATTCCAAAAGGTTTGGATTTTGTGTATATTTTCTATATATGTAACGACCTGTTTAGTCATTTTGAGCAGCAGATTTTATTTCTGGAAAAACTGGCAGAAGCGACAGACCCACGTCGGACCGTAATGGGCACGACGGACCGTCGCAGGGTCTCGTTTCAAAAAACATAGAAAATCTGAGATTGGGTACTGAAAATCGACTCTCTGAACTTCGTAACGAAATGGCAGGATGGACCGTCACAGGTGTGACGGACCGTCACAGACCCTTGGTGGAAATTTGGGTCTCTAAACATTGCGACGACCTGCAGGACAGACCGTCGTAGGCACGACGGCCCGTCACAGGTTGCACAATCCAAGTCCGGGTCGGATTTCTTTATACGTTTTAAGGGACGTTTTTGACTATTCCTGCTTTAATTATATGATTTGTGGGTTAATGTTAATAAGTCTAATTACTCGGGGGTTAAAAGAGGTAACCTTAAGTTAATTAGTGGGTTATTATTGTCATCTTTTATTCTTAATTATATACTAATTAGGGTAAAAGAAAGAGGGTTTGAATAAAGAAAACAGACAGAACAAGAGAAAGAGAGAGAAAGTCAAACGAGAAAGAGGATCGAACGAGAGGAAAAAACACAAAGCTTGGGAAATCACTTGCTTGATCACGAATCTTCGGTGGAGGTAGGTTACGGTTTTCATGCTTTAATAGTAAACTCTTAATAGAGAATGAAATGTATTGGTAGTATTGTAAACCCTGCTATGTGCTTAATTGTATGCATGCATGAATGTGATTATATAATTGTGATTATATTAAGCATGATGATGTTATCAAATCCCAAATCTTGATAAAAACCTAATCTCCTATTAATGATGATGCCTTGGTAAGGGAGAAGGCTTGATGAACTAAAGTAATGAGATTGATGATGCCTTGGTAAGAAAGAAGGCTTGATGAATTGATGGAAGGAGATTAGGGGATCGGGTGTCACGAACCGACACGTAGAATTAGGGGATCGGGTGTCACGAACCGACACGTAGTATTAGGGGATCGGGTGTCACGAACCGACACGTAGGTTTAGGGGATCGGGTGTGACGAACCGACACGTAGTATTAGGGGATCGGGTGTCACGAACCGACACGTAGTATTAGGGATAGGGTGTCACGAACCGACACGTAGATTTAGGGGATCGGGTGTCACGAACCGACACATAGATTTAGGGGATCGGGTGTCACGAACCAACACATAGATTTAGGGGATCGGAGTGTCATGTACCGACACAAGAGGATTAATCAACATTGAGAGAGCAGAGTGTCATGTACCGACACAAGAGAAATAAAGATAATGAATCTTGAAAGATGTTAATATACTCAATCTAATGAACATGATTCCCAAATGAGTATGGTATCGAGGCTTGAGTCCTCATGTGTGAACTTGACGGTAATTGTTAATGATATAGTATTTGTTGTTGCTACATGTTGAGTATCAGAGTTGATTTTATGATGTTACTTGGTATATATTGATTTCTATTTTGAGTTGGCCGATGATATCTACTCAGTACCCGTGTTTTGTACTGACCCCTACTTTTATGTTCTCTTCTTGTTTATTTGTGGAGTGTAGCAAACGTGTCATCGTCCTCAACTCAACAGTAATTCAAGCCAGTCTTACTACATCGGAAATTCAGGGTGAGCTAATGCTTCTAGCTTGGACTGGATGTTCTTCTTCAAGTCTTGATGCCTTGAACTTCCGGCATGGACTAGCTTCTTATATATTTTTATCTTTTAGAATACTCTTAGTTTAGTCGTTTGATCGTAGATGTTCTTTTCATGATGACTTCCAGATTTTGGGGAATAATAGATGTTGAATTTTAGAAGTTAATGAATTGGTCTTTATTTAATGAGTTTAAGTCTTCCGCATTACTTTCTGTTGATATTATATTGAAATGTTAAGATTAGATTGGTTGGTTCGCTCACATAGGAGGGTAAGTGTGGGTGCCAGTCGCAACCCGGTTTGTGTCGTGACAAACTATGTCCTGGTGATATGGTTATATATTTGTTTGTGTGAATCCAAACTGGTTTTGTAGGTATTTACTTGTGGGGGAACAAATACATCTTTTTTGGTGTATTCTGGAAGGTATGGTCTGGAGAATAGTTTATTCATATTGGTATTTGTATATTTTGTCTTACCATGTTCTTTTTTTGTAGTTGACCCTCCTAAAGATGTGCTACCTGCAGCTGTATTTAACTTTTTGTTATGGGTTTTAAGGTGTTTCCCAACGTCACCTTCTAGCTTCGCATGTTTAGAGTTATGTTGCTGACTTAGCTCCGCATGTTTAGAGTCATGCTGCTGACTATTAGCTGTGTTCTTTAGCATTTGTACTTCGCTTTCTATTTTCTCCATTTTCTGACAAAGTGTTGTCATGGTAGCTAGTAATTTTTCCATTGTATCTACATTATCTTTCTCTGGAGAGATAATCTGCAATGAGATTTTTGTTCCGATGATTCTTCGTGTTGATAACTTTCTTTTGATAATATTTGTATATCTTCTTCAGACATTAGTTTCTTCTTCGATTATTTCTATATCTATTTCTATGCTTACATCGTCGTCTGTTAATTCGTATATGCTGTCATTTTCACTTAATTCATAGTCTAAGTAATCTTATTGCATGTACTCTTCATTGTTTATTAATATTTCTGCTATTTGTTTTTTCTTTGCGTTTTTTGGTAGTCTGCAATCTTTTGCAATGTGTCCTAGGTTTCCACAAGTGTAACAAGTACATTCTAATGGTTGCTTTTTTGGCTTATATGGTCCTTTTGTTTTATAATTCTTTACATGATATCTTTGGCGTGGTTTCCTGTTTTTTTATTTAGTTCCATATTTTTATATCGTCTAGGTCGTCGTTTTTTATAATATTTTTCTGTACATCCAAATTGTGGGGCTGTTTTATTTTTACAGCATTTTAGGTTTTTGAGTAATACTTTTTCCATTTTTATTTTGGTTTTGTGTTTTTCAAATAGTTGTATAAACCAATGTTTTAAGAATTTTATTATTGCTCCTATGGTATCTGTTACTCTTTCGTTATTCCAATCTTTAATTATTTTTGAACAAAAAGGTTCTAGTAGTTTTGAGAAATATAGCTTTCGTATCTCCTTACTTTCGTTTATATCGTATTTTCCTTTGTAATAATATTCCTTAAATGCACATGTATATTCGTCTAAATAACACATATTGCATATAGCTAGTATATCCATATTTGTTGTTGCTATTGTTCCATCCAATTGTTTATTACTTCTGAGCGTTTCTAAACTTTCCTTAGATTTCCAAGCAATAATTTTGTTGCTCCTATTAACTTTCTTTCAATATAGCCTGGTGTTACGTTGATTGCTTTTTTATAGTCAATTAGTTGTTTTGATTTGTATCCTATCCATAATTGGATTATTTTATTAGTATCTGTAACACAGTCTAGATTTAAGAAATTATGTTGTGCTGTTATTGGTTTAGGTGTCCATTTTTTATTTAGTCTACTGTTTCATAGCGTATCTGATCTATCCGATTGTTCGTAAGTGTAATAAGTGGGGGTTGTTCTTCTTGGACTACTTCTTTGGTTTTTTACTCCTGATGTACTAGGTTTTTCATCCATTTTAACATTTCCTGTATTTATTTCTAATTAATTTGGGTTATTTATTTGTTCTAAAAGTTCTGTATATGTTTCACTCATATCACTTATTTCTTATTTTTGGTCATGACCTACTGTATCTAATTCACCTATCTCATCTATATCAAGGATTTCCTGTAATTTTTGTTTAATTTTATTTAATTTGTTAGTTAATTAAATTTCTTTGCTATTTTCCTTTTGTTTATTTTCATATAATAAATTTAGTTAATTTAGTTCTTTTTCTAATTCGTTGATTTTTATATTTTTTATTTCTTCCATATATTGTATTTCTTGTTTTGCTTGTGATTTTATTATTACAATTTCTTGTTGCATATCCATCTCTTCATTTCCTTTTGTTATACGTATCATAGCTGTTAGGCTATCTTCTAGTTTTGCTGTTTCTTTTTCTAGCATTAAGTATAAAATATTTCCTATCTTTTTGTATCTTTTTCCTAAGTTTGAAAATATTATTTTTATTTTAAATCCGTCTTGGTTTTCATATGTCTTTTCATCTACTGCAAATTCTTCTTTATTCATGGTAGGTTATGTTATAATTTATATTAAAGGTGACATGTTTGTATTTCTAAAGTAAATATAACTTTTCTTTGTGCTAGTATTGATTTTTGGCATATTCCTGCTAATATATTTGTTTCAAGTCTATCTTTTCGATGTATAAGCTCTTGTCATTTTTCAATTATTCTCTCTATAAGTTGTTGTTTATTTTCTTCCTTGTTCATACTATTTTCTCAAACAACAAATATATTTATATTCCATTTTCGAAATTATATCTATTAAGTGGTCCATATTACTTTCATTTGTCTTAGTAATCTATAGTATTTTATAGT
Organism: Solanum lycopersicum; assembly: GCF_036512215.1. Taxonomy (NCBI): domain Eukaryota; kingdom Viridiplantae; phylum Streptophyta; class Magnoliopsida; order Solanales; family Solanaceae; genus Solanum; species Solanum lycopersicum. The sequence goes on from NC_090802.1 coordinate 23,400,796, forward strand.
TTTTATATAAAGTTTTTAACTTCTTACGTATTGTTCGTATTTTTCTTTTTATCTTAGTCCTTGTTATGTCAGTTTCTTTATTTGGTGGGGAATTGTCTTTTAACATTTTCATAAATTTCTCTTTGTTGTTTGTTTAGCCTAATTATTTCCTTTATTTATTCTAGTATATATTCTTTATACTGCATATCTTGGGTTCTTTGATATTCCATTATATTTTTGGTTATCAGATGTCCTAGTAGTAGTAGGTTTTCTGTTGTTTCTATCCAATAATCCTAATAGTCGTAGTTTATCATTAGTCAGAATATATTTCCAAGTCATAATATAAGTCAATTTTAGAATTATCTGATATGATTAATTCTGTCCAACCTTGGGTTGTAACTTCTATTATTTGAAACATTAATAATTTCTCATAGATTATCCTTTTTAAATCTGTGTTTATATTTTTTAGTATATATAGTATCAATACATTGTAGTTATCATTATCTTCTAACAAGTAGGTATTCATTTTATCACATGATGTGCTTAATAAATTCTATTCCCCCTAACCTCCTACCCGATTATACTTATTCATCATGAAATATTAATAATTTAATAATCATCCTTTCTGGTCACTACTATGGCTTTCTTCTTCAATAAGTCACCCTAACAGCACCTCAACTTTTTTTACTCCCCTAAACGGTCTTCTTGCCTACTGGTTTCAACTTTAGGATTGCATAGTCTGGGTATACCTATTCTCAGATTATTTCCATAGTAAACTTTCTAGAGATGATTATCTTATCATTACTATAACATGATGAACACTTATAATTATCAAGAGATTACAACGAATAAGAATGATTTAGCTGCTCATATTAATAAAAATATATACCTCTATTTGTAGGTTCTCCATGGCTGAGATTTTTCTATTTAATTTCTTTCTTCCTTACTTAGCTCTGATACCAAATAGGGGTGTGTGTGTGTGTATGGAATTAAGAGAGAGAGGAGAGGATGCGTCCAAGTCCTTATTCTTATTGATGAGGCGAAGTCCCCTATATACACAAAATAATTTCCATAATAGCCTTTACTTATACATATGGCCTGACATACTATGTAGGACTCTCGAATATGAATATTAACTTCAAGAAGTCTTCATCGGACTTAAAAAGTGGAAATCTTACGTTTGGAGGGTCTAGGGGTAAAATGGTATTTTTCCTGGATAAGGGTAGTATTGTAATTACCCTAAATATATAATTAATTATTTAATTAATAAGGTTGAGGGGAATCTCGGGGAGAGAGGTCAGAAATTGGCTCTTCAAATGAAGTCTTGCTCCACCCCGGTTAGGAACTAGGTGGAAGCTATAAATTGAATTGTTTTTAGTTTAAGTGGTAAATTAATGACATTAATTTATATTTATAATTTATTATATGATTTAAAATAATAGGAAATCCGATTTTAAATTACTAAATTAAACCTTATTTGATTAAAACCTCAACTAGACTCCAAAGCCTATAAAAACTCTTCTCTCACACTCTCATCTCTCTCTCACACGTGTCTATCACACTCACTCACGTCTTTCTCTCCCAAATAACGTAGAAAAACAGTATGTAACCCAAAGTTATTCATACTTGATGAACTCACAATGAAAATTATGAACAAACAACTAATCAAACACGTTAGGCAAAGAGAGGGTTTTTCCGTCAAGTTGGTGTTGAAGCTCTTGGACTTAGACGTGTTCTTGGGTGAAGTTTTTGGGAAGCAATTCAAGAGTTTAATGTCAAAAATGTATGGGTTATCTTCTCTGTTAGTCCCTTTCCTAAGACCTCTTAGGCATATTTAAGGAGGAGAGTTAAAGAAAAATAAAGGGGGAGGCGTGTAGGAATCGAACCCACGACCTCTTAGGCAGATTTAAGGGGGAGAATAAAAGAAAAATAAAGAGAGGTTCGGGGGGTTGATTCCAAAACCTCATAGTCAGCTCGAAATAGACGAGGAGAGATATATTAAAAAATAAGAGGGGTTGTGGGGGTTTTATTCCACAACCCCTCAACCAAGTAAGAGGTAATTGAAAGGAGAAAAATAAAGAGGAAACGTTGATGTTGGGGCTCGATGTAGGGTCCCAATGTCATGAGGACCAAAATTAAAATAAATGAAAAAAATGGTAAATGTTTTCTAAGGGATTCGAAATTGGGTCCCCTTGCCCCAATTCCGTGTGGATGCACAAGTCATACGTGAATTAAATGTTCAAGAATAATGTTTCCTTCAATGATCAAAATCGAGATCTTGGCATACATATAAGATGAATAAGTCTTTAACTACATAATCTTAGAAAGATATGAATCACTTAAACGGACAATGAATGAAGCCTCATGGATTCTTCGTATAGACCCATAAGTCTAGCATAGGTTTAAAAGTAACGGAACCTAAGATGTATGTAATGAAATGATATAACCCTAAAAGGGTTAAGTGTGATGTAAAACACACTAAATGTCCAAGTGCATTGGAATATGATGAAATGATTATTATGTAATGAAATAATGAAACCCTAGAAGGGTTAAGTAAGAGTTTGAAACACACAAATGACCAAGTGCATTAGCATAAGATGGAATGAACATACACGTAAAAAGGGTGAATAATTATGAAGAGACAATGTTCTAATGTTGATGAATGTGGTGAAAGCATGATATGAGTGTAATTTAAAAGATGACATCAATCTCAAATTAGCCTAAATAAATGTTACCAAAATGTACTTACCTGTGAGAGTTTAATGCTAATGAAGTGACCAGTCTCTATAAACACTCTAATGAAAGTATTAAGATTAACACACTCAATGCTAATGATCAGATGAGAAATCATCTTTTGATCTATGATGTCCTCAAACTAGAATATAACTTCCATGACGTATGAGTTGAATGTAATAATGGAACTTTATACTGAGCACCAATAGACTAGGTTTGAGCGGTGATGCCTTCTTGCGGGAAAGGCGGAGGTTCACGTAACATTCATGATATGAGACTGTACGACATGCTGGGTATGGGTCTCCTTATATCTCATACTCTTTGAACCTATACTTCCAATATAGGGATCTGGCGGTGTTCATTTCCCATGTACGCTAGCATGTTTTGGGTCACTTTGGCCAGTGATTCGACCTCTTTTGGGTGTGGGATTTCATGACACTAGATTTCATTACGCTAAAATGAATGAATGAGGCCAGACTCAATGATGCACATAATGAAACGAATTATACAATCATGTTGCAAGTCCACTGACTTGACCTTCTACAATCATGTTATCAGGAAACAGATATTCTTACTCATGCATGTACTTGGTGTGTGCTTTCTTATACCCATATTTAGTACAAGTGTTTACTAACCCTTTACCACTCTAAACTTTTAGTTGCAGGCACAGGTGGACGCTAGTGCTAAAGGATGAATTATGCAGCTATCCGGACATCGAGCATTCATCCGGACTTGGTTGTCCCTCATTCATTCAAGGGTTCTTGACAATTTACAATATAGCTTAGTTGAAGGATTGAGATAGTGGAGTATGTTGCACTATTGTTTCTTTCCCATTTTTTTCAGACATTGTATTGGTGCAATTTATGCAAGTACATCTTTATCGTTATAATCAACTACTTATTGTATTTGATGATCTTAATGTTAGATGGTTGATGGTGAACAATTATATATGTAATAAAATGTATAGAAAGCATGTTAGGAAACAAAAATTAAAAAAATTTCTGGTAAAATTAACCTACATGAAATAAGACTGATGTATTTATGGTTGTCTGTGACCTCTGTTGTTCTAGTCGTGACAAAGTTGGTATCAGAGCGTTAGGTTATATTGCGACGATAATAACTTCACATCAACCACATGAAGTAGTTCCTAAGTAATGGTCGTGAAGTGCACCACTATCCTAAATTAGAGACCACATGATGCGTAGGAAAATTTCCCTTCTGGTAATGTTATCTTTCCCTCTCTAATGACGGATTTCTTGGTTTTTAGAGCGTATCTAACATCAACACTTTAAGTTTCCAAAAGATGAATATAAGGAGAAAAGCAGGCGGGGAAATTGGAGGAGCAGATACTGGGGTAATTAAAGTTTCTCCCCAGGCTTTAACTGCTGGAAAAGAGATGATTGTTAACTCTGTTGGGTTGACCGATGAACAAGAAAGGACAACTTTGGTACAGATGGTCCAAGCTAGCATTTAACAAGCTCAAGCTATTGGGTTTGATTGATGTGAAGAAGTCTGAGTTGGCATCCTACTAGCTAAAGGATGTAGCTCAATCCTTGTATAAGGTGTGGCAAAATTGCAAAGCCTTAGGAGGGGGTCCTATTAATTTGGATCTTTTCAAGATGGCTTTTCTAGGGCATTTCTTTCCTAGATAAATGAAGGAGTCTAAGGTTGACAAATTCGTCAACCTAAAGAGGGCTCGATGTCAGTCATGGATTACTTTGTGAGGTTTGTAAGACTTTATAGCCCAGGAGAGGCCACCTTGTAGGAAGTGTGGCATACTGCATGGGGGAGAATATATGATGGACACTAACTCTTGTTACAATTGTGACAAACTGGGTCACATGATGAAGGATTGTTCGAATAGGAGAAGTCAAGAACAAGGGAAGGAGAGAGTTCAATCTAATGGTCCAAGTGAAGAGGCTCACTGGAGGCAACAATTCTTTGCACTCAAGTCTAGGGGTGCTGGGAAGACATCTCTACTGAAGTGTCGAATGCGTAGCCTTAACTAGTCATTCATGTATTTGAGTGTGTATGGTGTTTATGCACTAGTATGAGGTTAATATGTTTGATTCAACATGTTGGTTGCTGATTTGTATGACATACATGTTTACTTATGTTATGCTTTGATGAAACTAGTTTAGGAAATCGTTCATTAGTATATTATGGTGAAGCTACTAGTAGGTTTCAAGGATGTGCACTATCATGTTAATATGCGAATCAAATATTCAGCAATGGGGAGTATTCAATTACCTATGTATGAATAAATTTTATAGATAACATACTTATTGATAGTCCGGGGACGAATGTTCCTAGGGGGGGGGATAATGCAACAACCCTAAAAATGGATAAGATAAGAAATGCTTAATGTGTCTAGAAGTCCAACGATTAGACCAGGTTCACACAGATTGATGCGCATAGGACCAGAGCTCGGAACCCTTTCTACATCCAAGGCAACTAACTTGTGGAGTTAGTAGAGCTTTACAAGGTTGGGTCTAACCATGTTGGGATCTCGAATACGAAGAATAACTTTGATGAGTCTTAACCGGACATAAAAAAGGGAATATCTTAGGCTTGGAGGGTCTAGGGGTAAAATGATATTTTTCCAGTCTAAACGTAGTTACGTAATTACCCTAAATTTATAATTAAATATTTAATTAATAAGGTGGAGGGACATTTTGGGGAGAGGGCCGAAATTGGGCTCTTGAATTGAAGTCTTGCTCCACCCAGGTTCAAACTAGATGGAAACAATGAATTAAATTGTTTTTAATTTAAGTTATTCAATTAATGTAATTAATTTATATTTATTATTTATTATCTTATTTAAAGAAAAAGAAAATCAGATTTTTAATAATTAAATAAAACCTTATTTTACTAAGTCCTAAACTAGACTCCTAAGGCTAAGAAAACTCTTCTCTCCATCGCTCATCTCTCTCTCTCACGTGTCTAACACTCTCACTCATGTTTTTCTATTCCAAATAACGTACAAAAACAATAGGTAAAGCAAAGTTCTTCACACTTGAAGAACTCACAACGAAAAATATAAACAAACATGTTAGGCAAAGAGAAGGCATTTCCATCAAGTTGGTGTTGAAGATCTTAGACTTAGACATGTTCTTGGTTGATGTTTTCGGGCATATATTCAATAGTTTAAAGTCAAAAATCTATGGGTTCTCTTATCTCTTGGTCCCTTTCCTTAGAGACCCCCTAAGGTTCAGACAAATATATTCCAAAATATAGGTTCGTTCCCCGTTGCATGTCCCTATCACTAGCTCCCATTGAATCATAGGTTGTTAGAAAACTATGGATGAAACGTGTTTTCGTGATGATTATTTTTTTCTATGTATGTTTGGAATTATGTAACTTATGTTTATGTTTCCGAAGATGTAACTACATGTGTATGTGTGTGTTGCCGTGGCTATTGTTCATGGTTTAGGACTTGAAATGGCATTATAGTTCTTTATATTTTATGAACACATGTTCTATAAATGTGATGTTCATATGAGTTGAAATGTCTCTTATTTGAGGGATGATCTCTTGTCTAAAGGAATCCATGAAAACGCGCCTAAAACGTTCTAAATGCACTACGAAATTCCCCTAAGAACTAATGTGTAACTTGATGAAAGGATACTGAAAAATGAAAAGAAAATTTCCAGATTCTAGTGATGAATTTCAGTCAGCAAAGAGGTTTCAAAATGTTGAAAAAGATGAATTAAAACAAGTGAGGTCATGGAGGATTGAACATGTGACCTCATCATGTTAAAAGCCGTGAAAATAAAGAAGTAAAAAGAAATGTGGGGAAGAGAATTTGAACCATGGTATTAGCTGGAAAATGTAACCTAAAATGAAAAAAAATGAGGTGAGTGTGATTCAAAGCCACCACCTCTTAATCATATCTAAGGAGGACAATAAAAGAAAAATGAAGGGGGAGGAGTGTGTGAATTGAACCCACGACCTCTAAGGCAGATTACAGAAGAGAATAAGAGAAAACTAAAGGGGGGCGTGCTGGTATTGCACCCACAACCATTTAGGCAGATTAAGGAGGTGAATAAATGAAAAATAAAGTAGGAGGTTTGTGGTAATCGAACCCACCATCTCTTAGGCAGATTTAAGTCGGAGAATAAAAGAAAAATAAAGGGGGAGGCGTGTGAGAATTGAACCCACGACCTATTAGGCAGATTTAAGGAGGAGAATAAAAGAAAAATAAATAGAGGTTGTGGGGGTTTGATCCCACAACCTCATAATCAAATTGAAATAGATAAAAAAATAAAAGATGTTGTGGGGGTTTGATCCCACAACCCCTTCACCAAGTAAGAGTTAATTCAAATGAGAAAAATAAAGAGGAAGAGTTGATGTTGGGGCTCGATCTAGGGTCCCAATTTCATGTGGACTAAAATACAATATATGAAAAAAAATGTAAGTATTTCCTAAGGGATTCGAAATTGGATTCCCTTGCCCAAATTCCGCGAAGATGCATAAGTCATACTTGAATTAAATAGTCCAGATAATGTTGCCTACTTAGATTGAAATCGCGATCTTGGCATGCATATAAGATTCATAATTCTTGTACTACGTAATCTTAGGAAGATATGAATCACTTAAACGAACTATGAAAGCTCATGGTCTATATGTATAGACCCATAAGTCTAGCATACGTTTAAAAGTAAACCTAAGATGTATGTTATAAAATGATGTAACCATAGAAGTGTTAATCAAGTGTGTGAAACACACAAATGAGCAAGTGCATTGGCATATGATGAAATGAACATTAACATAAAAAGGGGTGAATAATTATGAAAAGCAAATGTGGTAATGTTGATGAATGTGGTGACAACATGATGTGGGACTAATGCTAAAGATGAGGGCAATCTCAAAAGAGCCTAAGTAAATGTTACCAAAACGTACTCACCTATGAGAGTGTAAAGTTCATGAACAGAAACACTCTTATGAAAGTATTGAGATTAACATACTTAATAATAACAATGATATGAGAAATCATCTATTAAGCTATGATGTCCTCATATTAGATGCCAGCTTCCATGTCGTATGAATTGAACATAGTGGAACATTATAGTGCCAATATAGGGATTTGGAGGTGTTCATTTCCCATGTTTGCTAGCTTGTTTTTGGTCACTTTGGCCGATTATTCCACTACTTTTTGGTGTGGGGTTTCATGACACTAGATTTCAAGATTCTCACAGGATTTATGTCTGTTAAAGTTAAAGTTCCCAGTGAATAAAAGACGCTAGCCTCAATGATGCACATAATGAAACGAATGATACCCAAGGTGTTAGGATAGGATAATAAAGAGGTGACATAGATATAATTGATGACAGTACGTCATTCTTGGTCATTGCACAACGAACCCGATGAAAGTCTTAAACTACATTCTAGGTATAGTTGTTGCTTAAACTAGTCCATAAATGAAATAAAATGAAGTATGTATGAATGAACAAAGCATACTATGTGTTTTCTACTCCAAGGAATGTGGCTCAAATAGTTGAAGAAGAGATTTCCAATGCAGGAGTCCCTCCTTGTAGTGATCAAGTTCCTCATCTTGAGGAAGATGTGAATAATGACCAAGCCCCAGTCAATCCACCTCCTATGACGGATGAGGACATAAGGTCTTCTCTTTTCCTATTGACCAAATACATTACTACCCAAGCACAATCCGCACTACTGAATACTAAGCCAGGAAAACCCAAGCTAATCAGGAGGTTGTACCCCAAGAACACAAACAAGTTTTTTCCATGGCCTCCAATCTAAAGGATTGCACCTGGATGAATCCTACTACTTTCTATGTGTCCAAGATTGAAGAAGACCCCCAATTGTTAATCAATTTAATCTACAAGATCCTTTATGGTATGGGGTTGTCTTCTAGTGAAAATGCTGAGTTATCTACTTATAAACTCAAGGATGTGCCTCAAATATGGTACGTCTAATAGAGGCACAATAGGCCTTTAAGAGGTGGACCAGTCACATGGGAAGTGTTCAAGAAGACTTTTATTGACCGGTTCTTTCCTAGGGAGAAGTGGGAACCTAAAGTGCTGGAGTTCACCAACCTTCTCCAAGGAGGTATTAGTGTGCTTGAATACTCTTTTAAGTTCTCTTAATTGTAAAAATATGCTCCTTCTTTGGTTTCCAATCCTGGGGATGAAATGAGTCATCTTTTGACAGGGGTGTCGAATGATTTGCATGAGGAGTGCTATTCAGCTATGCGACATGACAACATGAACATTTCTCATATCATGGTTCCTTATCGCCATGTAGGATAGGCAAGGTCTAAGAGGAAGAGTAGAGATGCCAAGAGGGAAAGATCTTTTGAAGGTGGTTTTTCAAATGGAAGACTTTAGATTCAAGATAAACCTAGGTTTAATAAGTGGGTTTCTAATAAAGTGCCTTCCAAGTTACCCAAGTCTATGTATGATAGAGTGTCAATCCCAAAGTCTACGAAGGGAAAGTATACTAGTTCACTAAACAAGAAGCTTACATGTGCAAAATGTTGAAAAGGTCACTTAGGGGATTGTTTAGTTGGAACTTCTATTTTCTTACATGTGCCAACATTGTGTCCGGTATTTAGAAAGTCTTATCTATTGATGTAAATTCCTTAGTTTACCATGGTGATACTTTATCATTTGATAATCCTCTAGTACCTAAATATTTTGACATTTTACCCTATATTTTCCATGAACCTTTTGTAGTGTCTACCCTAATGGGTGAGTCGGTTGTTGCAATAAAAGTGTATAGAAGTTATCTTATAATGTTGTCCAATAGAGTTTCTTATGTTGAGCTAGTCGAACTTGATATGCTTGATTTTGATGTCATTTTAGGTATTGATTGGTTGGATGCTTGCTTTGCCTCAATAGATTGTAGAACGAGTGTGATGAAGTTTAATTTTCTAAATAAGCCCGTTTTAGAGTGGAAGGGGGAAATTCTATTCCTAGAGGTCATATCATCTCTTGTTTGAAAGAATGAAGATGCAATCTAAAGAAAGTTTATACCATAAAATAAATGTCAATGATTTAGACTCCGAAACTCGTACCATTGTGTCGGTCCCCTTAGTAAGGGAATTTCCAGAGGTCTTCCCTAATGATCCTCTTGGAATTCCTCCCGAATATGATATTGATTTTTGCATCGACTTGTTACCCGAAATAAATCCTATTTCAGTTCATCCTTATCACATGGCTTTGGCCGAATTAAAAGATTTGAATGCTCAACTCAAAGATTTACTAGACAAAGGCTTTGTTAGACCTAGTATTTCCCCATGGGGTGCTCCAATTTTGTTTTTGATGAAGAAGGATGGGTCCCTTAGAAATTGCATTGATTATCGCCAACTCAATAAAGTCACTATCAAGAATAATTTTCTCTCTCTCGGATTGACAACTTGTTTTAACAACTCAAAGGGGCAAGCTACTTTTCTAAGATTAACTTGACATTGGGTTATAACCAACTTATGGTTAGAGTTGAGGATACATCAAAGACTGCATTTTGGACTAGATATGGTCACTTTGAGTTCTTAGTAATGTCCTTTGGTTTCACGAATGCCCTAGCAACATTTATGTATCTCATAAATAAGGTGTTTCGAAGTTATATAGATTCATTTGTCGTTGTCTTCATTTACGAAATCTTGGTATATTAAAAAAATGAGGTGATCACATTAACCATTTGAGGGTGGTGTTACAAGTGGTTAAGAAGAATCAATTAATTAGCAAGTGCAGTAAATAAGATTTTTTGTTGAGGTCTGTACCATTCAAGAAAATATACTCGTCTAGTGAAGGGCCTAATGAGTTTTTAAAATTTGTATTGGGGGGTAAATAGGCATCCCAATGCCTAATATTTAGAAATAATGGGCATATTATAAAATTATGGGAAAACTAGAAAATTTTGGCTTAATGGGTGTTAGCCAAAACTTCAAGTACTAATGAGCTTGTTTAAGGAATATCTGCAATGAAGACCCTAAACTAAACTACAATAAATTTTAATATAAAAAATAGGTTCTAGGAATCCATGTGTCAAACCTAGGCACCATTGCACTTGACCAATTAAAATGGGCATGTAGATTAAGTAGTGCCCAAGGACATAGTGAGGATCCTTGAGACAATAATTAAACATTCCAATGATCTAAAAAATATTTAGTTAGGAAAGTACAACCAACACATGTTCAAGACCATGTGCAAGCTACTGTGGGGTAAACACTTGAGATTGATTCACTTTAGCCGGTGAATCACCCCTTTTAAGTGTGGGTAAGACACTGGATTTCAATCTTACTCGCATTATCTAGGATAAAATTTGATCTGTGAATCACCTCTTTTTGGTGTGGGGAAGACATTGGATTTGATGTAGCTTCGCATGATGTTACGGGTACATACTTCTCTAAGGAAATAACATGAAAGAAGAGATGTAAGTTCAAGGCGAACTGTGAAAGTAAGAGCTATGAAGGCCAATGTTGATAAGAATGAAGTTTCCAATAAGTAAAAGGAAAAATCAATAATGAATCCTCATGTTATGAAAATGATCAAGCCAAATAAGGTTGGCTTATTTTGACTATATATAATTGGAAAAAGATCATAACCAAAAAAGATTGGCTTAAATTATTTCTTAAATTATGTAAAGAGATTCCTAATAGGCTTAACCAATAAAGATTGGGTGAACAATATTTCGTGCCCAATTTATAGTTAAATAATTTCCTTAACCTCTTGAATTACTTACTTTATTCATTATAGGTACGGGACTATAATGAATAATTGCACTTGTAAGTTAAACATAGGATCAAATGAGATTTTTAACTAGACAACAATAAGAAGAAAACCACTGGAAAAAAAACTAAATATATGGAAAGGGGTTCTGGGTTACGTGGAATCAAAATACAAAATTTCTGCTAGATTTGTTCAAAAATTATGTTCAGGATTCTGTGGTCTTGTATTCATATGGACAATGAGATGTGTTCTTTGAATGCATCAAAATATCTCATATTCATACAACAATTGACAAATAATGAATTAGGAAAGTCTAGTAATGACACTTTCCAAACATGGCATGTTGTTATAGGAAGAGCTTTCCTTGATCATGCATTGTCCTTATGTGTATGTGTTCATACACCCATACTTAGTGTGCTAAACCTATGATATTATAATTGTTTTAGGTAAAGGTTAGAGAGAAGGTTGAAGACTCGTTGAAGCTGCTTGGATTAGCGTTCACTAGACTTTGGTAGGTTCTCTTTATTTTTTATGATTCTACACTTATTTATCTAGCCTTGTTCTTTATACATAGGTAGTGGGTGTTTTTCCTGGTGTTTTTATTCAGATGTTTCTTTTAATGATTAGTATTAAGGCCATTTTGGCAAACTATTACATTATATATTGATCTCTTGGTTTGAATTGATTCTTCAATAGTAGATGGTTATTTTAATTTGATCATAGAGTATATGAATCCATGTAAATTTTATATGAAGTCTATGTATACTTCATTATATTTTAAAAGTTTTAAACTTTCCTCAAATTTAACTGTATGAATATGATGAAAGCTAAGAAGAGGCTTGTCTCTGACCTTTGAGAGTTTAATGATGTCGGTCGCGATTCGGATTCCATAATCCGGGTATGACGGAACTTTGCAGCAGAGCATGAGGTTAAATTACCTAGGAACCAAAGCCCAAAACTACCATGTTACGTAGTTTCTAACTTATGGTTGTGAAGCACTCTACAATCACAACTTAGAGACTATACGATGTTACGAAATTTCCCTTCTTCTACTCTTTATTGTGCTGTGTAAAGTTATGACAGATAGTGTCATTTTAGTATCTAACTCTCTTTTTGTTTATGCGTGTAGAACAATGAACACAAGGAGAAATGCAGGTAGAAAAGTTTGAGAAGAAGCTCATGGGGGAAACCAAGCTCCTCCTCAAGCCCCAACTGTTGGAGTGCAAGTGTGTGTCAACCCAGCTGCATTGACATATGGAGAAGTGAGATATGCACTAGTTCAGATGGCCCAAGACATCACCACTCGGGCACAGGATATCACAGCCTAGGTCACTAGAGAAGGTGGTCCTAGGCAGAACCCACAATCTAGCACATGGATAGCAGACTGAGGGATTTCACATGAATGAACCCTCCAGCCTACTTTGGGTCCATTACAAGTTAAGATCCCCAAGAGTTTGTTGATGATGTGTTTAATATTTTCAATTCCATGGGAGTGAATGAAAAAGGAGAAGGCTGAGTTGGCTGCTTATCAACTCAAAGATGTGTCTCAGGTGTGGTACAGAATGCGGGCAGATAGCTGAGCACCACTAGCAGCCCCTATCACTTGAGCCATTTTCAAGACTGCATTTCAGGAGAGATTCTTTCCCAAAGAGAAAAGAGAAGCCAAGGTTTAATAGTTTATCAACCTTAGATACGGAGTTATGTTAGTCAAGGAGTATTCCTTGAAATTCGTTAACCTATAAAAGTATGCTTCTTCTCTGGTCAAAAATAGTAGGAATGAAATGAGTAGGTTTGTAACTTTAGTGTCAAAGGATCTAGTGGAAGATTTTTAGGCAGCCATGTTTCATGATAATATAAATCAGGGGAGATTGATTGTGCATCCTATGCAATTGGAGGAGAGACGTCGAAAAAGGAGAGTTAAGGAAGGCAAGAAGCCTAGAATTTCATATCAGGATGGATCTAGATCTGGTAGCATCTCCTTTTGAGTTTAGGACAGGCCCAAGTTCACAAAAGGGCACCAGCGCTCAAGTAATCCTACTACTTCTAGGAACTCGAATGCCGAAGTGGACGAGTCTGGCCACAAAAATGGCAATGATAGCAATGCCCAGCGTAGCAGTAAGCCGTGTGGTAAATGTGGTTGTATGCATAAAGGAGAGAGCCGAATAGTTCTTTAAGAATACGTATTCGTGGGAAGGTATGAAGATAGATATCTCTATGTTTGTGGATGAGTGGCGCAGTTTCCTACAGGTTAAGGCCGAACACCTTATGCCTTGGGGATTCTTACCTAGTCTATTGAGATCCCAACATGCAAATGGGAGGCTATTAATATGGATTATGTGGCTGGTTCTACCAGGACAAGGAAACTACATGATTCTATTTGGGTTGTTGTTGACAGGATGACTAAGTCTGCACATTTGATACCTATGAAGTCTACATACAGGGACGGAGGTTATGCCACGATATATATTGATGAGATAGTGAGGTGTGATGGCATCCCTTTATATATCATTTCATATAGGGGATTCCAATTCACTTCTCTTTTTTGGAAATCTTTTGAAAAGAGCTTGGGTACACAGGTGAAGCTCAGTGCTGCTTTTCATCACCAGATGTATGGACATGCAGAGTGTACTATTCAAACCCTTGAAGATATGCTAAGAGAATATGTTATTGATTTCAAGGGGAGTTGGGATGATCACTTGCCACTGATAGAGTTCTGTTATAACCATATCAATCATTCATTCAGCGGGATGGCATTTTTTGAGGCATTAATATGGAAGGAGACGTAAGTCTTTAATCAGATTGTTTGATTTAGGAGAGTTTACATCCTTTGCACAGAGATCATACCTGAGGCTATGGAGCAGGTGAGAATGATCAGGTATAGACTGGCTACTGCTTACAGCAGTCAAAAATCCTATGCATACAACAGAAAGAGAGCTCTTGAATTTGGGGTAGGTGATCAAGTATACCTGAAGATATCATCTATGAAAGGGGTGATGAGGTTTGGTAAGAAAGGGAAGTTGAGTGAATGGTATATAGGTCCTTATGAGATCTTATAACAAGTAAAAATGTTGCCTACGAACTGATATTTCCGCAGACTTATCTTCTCTACACCTTGTGTTTCACGTATCAATACTTAAGAAGTGTTTAGGCGATCCATCATCCACCCTACCTATTGAGAGGTTAGGAGTTGTTGAGAACATTCTTATGAAGAGGTTTCAGTTGAAATATTAGATCGCAAAGTGAAGCAGCTAAGGAAAAAGAAGGTTGCCACCCTAAAGGTATTTTGGAGGAACCACGTTGTTGAGGGAGCAATATGGGAGACCGAGGCCAATATGAGATTCCGTTACCCTTACTTGTTCGATTCTTGAGGTTCGATATACTCTTCCTATATCTGGGTTTTTAAGAAACTCTAAGTTAATAGTGCATTAGCCGATTGATGTTTTAAGTCCATTATCATGTTTATTATACATACACTATATGAGTTAAAATTATTTACACTTCCATTCATGTTGTTGTTTTTGTATAGCACTGGCATGACTTTTGTGCTGCAAGAGTTGTGATGTGCATTAAGTTAAGTGCGATTGAGAAGGAAGTTCCTCAATATCAAATATGAAGCTACAGATAAGCTTGAGTAATTATACATAGTAAGGGTGAATTAAAAATTCACAAACATAAAGTCTCAAGTATGTTATGGTGTTTTCGAAAATTACCGTCTCAAGTATGTTGTGGTGTTTTCAAAAATTACCGTCGCTGATTTAAGATGTTGTGTACTGTCAATCAGGGACGAATGTTCCTAATGGGGGCATAATGTAACATTCCAGTAAATATACCCATCTAGTGAAGGGTCTATTAGGTTTTAAGAATAGGTATTTGTGGAAAATAGGCATCCCAATGCCCAATATTTAGGGTTTAAAAATATTGGGCATATTAAAAATTATGGGCATAGTAGAAAATATTTGCTTAAAGGGTGTTAGCAAAATATTCAAGTATTAATGAGCTTGTTTAAGAAATGTACCTACAATGAAGACCCTAAGCTAAAATATAATAACGTTTAATATACAAAATAGGTTCTAGGCATCCATGTGTCAAGCATAGGCACCATAGAACATTACCAATTAAAATGGTCATGTCGATTAAGAAGTGCCCAAGTACATAATGAGGATCCTTGGTAAAATAATTAAACATTCCAAATGAACCATCAAGAATATTTATTTATGAAAGTAAAAGAAACACATGTGCAAGTCATGTGCAAGCCCATGGCGAGAAACGGCAAAGGAGGGGACCATCCTAACCGAGTTCGGTTAGGGTAGTTAGAGAGTAGGCTTGCACAAGGGATTCCACCATGTGGGGCCTATATCTATAACTAATTCTAGACTCTAACCTACTGACCTAACTAACTAACAAACCTAGGACAAAAAAAATATTATCTAGTACACCTGACAACCTAAGACTTAATTGGGTGACACTAACCTAGAAACTAGTTAAAGAGACAACGTAGTACCTAACCTAGGATGGTCCAAAAGGGTAAGTAATGGTTACAAAGACATAGGGTAATTTAGTAATTACCCTAGTTACCTTAATTAATTAAATTAAAAATTTAATTATTTCATTAAAATGCTACATTTTTACCGAGACTTAGCAACTATTAAGATTTCTTGTTAAGTCAAATGTTTTCCTATTTCTAATCTGTCTAGGAGGGGCTTTCTAGTAATTGATTAATTTTATATTTAATTTTCATAATAAGCCTATGTTGAATGAGTCAATATCAGTTCTAAGTGTTAGACTCACGCTCAAACACTACGGAAAGATAACACTAAATAGTAAGCATGCGAACGAAAGAAAAATAGAATGTTCCATTGATTCTCTTAAGCGATTTCAAGGATTTCTTCAATGTTTTGTGCAAGGTGCTCTTCATAGATTAAATTCAACTTAAGGTATTGGTTTTCTGTTGTGGAATTCTTTCTCCAAGAGTATTTTCCATCGTCTTAAATCTATGAAATCTCAAAACTACAGTTGTTTCCCATTGTTCTTGTCGAACGTTCTTTTTTCCTACTGTCATTCTTTCCGATTCCAATGAGTATATATATGTAGTTTCAATCATGTTGTTGGTATTTGGTTCTTGATGATTATAATGTGTAGCTTTCATGATCAGTAAATGTTGAATGATCCTATAAGGGTACTCGTATGATTTTAAGTATTCCTTACGTGAAATAAAGAATAAATGTTAACTTGTTTCCAAATGTGCTAAGCATTGATGTGTTACGTTTATAGTATGTAGTTAATGTTAAATGTGACTTGTTGAAGATGATATGTTGATTAAAATATTCATATGAGGCTATCCGAAATGGCTAAAAATGTTATGCCTAAGTTATGATATAAAATGCGCTAGTAATGATTTCATGAAATTATATTCGACTGAATGTTTGTCTTGTGCCGATAAATTGTCTATGAAGTAATTGCCAAATTTTCTAGGCCAATACTAATTTTATGTTAATCACATATAACCAGGAATATTAGAATGACAAATTAAGCACATCTAAGATAATTCAATGAATCCATATCCAAGAGTATGCCAATTATTGAGACAAGTTCCAGCATATCCTAACCAAATGCGCTATGAACATAAGTGTATCATTTAATGAAGTTCTAAACGTCCACAAAGAGTGGTATAAACCTACAAAATATCAATGAATAAGATAAGGTGAGTAATAACATAATCAAAGTTTAAGAATTCTGAAAGTGATCAGAATGAGGTGTTAGAAGAAGTGATACAAGTCTTAGTCACACCTAGACCGTGATGCTAAAGATACTCACGTAAAAGGGTTTTAATAATCGTGAGACAAGTCTCATTAACACCAAGATCATAATGGAAGGTTAAATTCACATTTCATAAAGTAAAGAAAGGGATGACTGATTATCGAAAGAGTTAAGTAAACCTTCCATACTGTTTGAGTCAACTATAAAAGATAGGAAGATAAAAAAGATTGAGCAAACCACTGATAGACTAGCTATGAGCTTCTTCTTTCTCATATAAGTCTCTAGAGATGAGTCTCCACCACGGTGAATATGAGTCTCCGAATATCTCCTTGTCTTCGTACTGTTTCTAGCTAACATGGGAACTAGATTGTGGATTCCACCTAAGAGAGCGAGTTGTGATTTCGTCTCACCGTGGCCAGTGAGATCACCTCCTTTTTGTGTGGGGAAGACACATGATTTCATGATTATCTCACATTATCTATGTTGGTTAATGCACAAAATAAAGTTCTATGTTTACTGTAGCCGTGAGCCAGTCCTTTTAAGTGTGGCGTATACACATTACATGAATTTAGTTTAGCCGGTGAATCACCCCCTTTTCCACATGATCTTAATGCTATAGACTTCTATAAGGAAATAACAAGAAAGGAGAGATGTAAGTTAAAGGTGAACTAAGAAAGTAAGAGCTACGAATGCTAATGTTTATAAGAATGAAGTTTCCAATAAGTAAAGTGCATAGCCATTGATGAATCCTCATGTTATGAAAATTATCAAGCAATATAAGATTAACTTATAATAACTTTATAGAATTGTCAAAAGCACATAGCCAAAGAAAAATGGCTTCTAATGATTTTTAAAATTATGTAAAGATATGCTTAATAGGTTTAACAAATAAAGATTGACTTAATAAGATTTCATGCCCAATTTGTAGTTAAATTATTTCCTTAATCTCTTGAATTACTTAGTTGATTCATTATAGGAATTGGACTATAATGAATCATTGCACTTGTAAGTAAAAAATAGGATCAAAGGATATTTTTGAACTAGACAACAATAAGAGGAAAAAGACTTGAAAAAAACCAAGTATGGGATAAGAAGCTCTAAGGTATGGATGCATTAAAATCTAAAAATTTTACTTGACTTGTTCTAATATTATGTTGAGGACTCTAAGGTCTTGTATTCTTAATATAAAATGAGTTGTGTCTTTTGAATGCATTAAAATACATCATATTCATACCTGAATTCACAAATAACAAATTAGGAAAGTCTAATAATGACACTTTCCAATCATGGTCTATTGTTATAGGAAAAGTTTTCATTGATCATGCATAGTCCTTATGTGTAAGTGTGAATACACCTATACTTAGTGCATTAAAAGTGTGTACTAAACCTATACTATTATTATCTTTTAATGTGCAGGTCAAAGAGAAGGGTAAAGACTCATTGAAGCTTTTTGGATCATCGTTCTCCAGACATCGGTAGGTCCTCTTGATGTTCGAGGATGATACACTTATTTATCTAGCCTAGTTCATAAGACATACCTAGTGGATGTTCTCCCTAGGATTTCATTTAAATGTTTGTTTCAAATCTTTATATTAAGGTCATTTTGGCAAACAATTATATTATATATTCATCTCTTGATTTGACTTGATTCTTCAATTGTAGATGGTTGTTTTAGTTTGACCTTATAGTATATGAATCCATGTAACTTTTATATGAAGTCTATGTGTAGTTCATTATGTTTTAAAATTTTTAAATTTTAGGCAAATTAATTGTATGAATGTGATTAAAGTTAAGAAGACGCTTGTCTGCGACCTTTGAGAGATTAAAAACGTCGAACGCGATTCGAATTCCAAAATCTGGGTGTGACAAGGTTGGTGGCATTTCTTGGTAATTTCATCTCTAGTGGGGGGTGAGGTTGATCCAAGAAAAATGGAGGCGGTGAAATTTTAGCGTACACTATTAACCCCAATAGACATTAGGAGGTTCTTCAGTCTAGATGGTTATTATCGTAGGTTTGTGGATGGCTTTGGGTCCATGACATCTCCCTTAACTATTTTGACCCAAAAGAGTAAGAAATTTTAGTGGTCGGAGGCATGTAAGAGAAGCTTCTTAATCTTGAAAGACAGGCTTACTTCCGCTCCGGTGATAACTATACTGAGGCTACAAAGGGTTTTATTATGTATTATGATGAATCCCGAGTTGGTTTAGGGTGTGTGCGTATGACACATAGGAAGGTAATAGACTATGCTTCTAGGCAACTTAAGGTGCTTGAGAGAAACTATCCAAGTGATGATCTTGAATTAGAGGCCATGATATTTTCCTTTAATAATATGGAGCAATTAGTTCTATGGTGTCCATGTTCATGTATATACGGGCAATAATATTCTCTAATATGTGCTTACAATAAAAGAGTTGAATATCAGAAAAATAATGTGGTTAGAATTATTTAAAGAATAATACATGAGTGTTCTCTATCACACTGGCAAGGACAATGTGGTTGTGGATGCTCTAAGTCGTATGACCATGGGTAGTGTGTCTCATATAGAGGAATCCAAGAAAGTCCTAGTAAGAGATGTTCATAGGTTGGCTATATTCGGTGTGAGGTTGGAAATGGTGGTCTTATGATCCATCATAACTCTGAGTCATCTTTGGTGGTTGAGGTGAATTCCAAAGAACACCTTGATCAACCATTGATGGAGTTGAAGGAATCAGTTCTTGGTAAGATTAATGAGTCATTCTCCTTAGGGGGGATGGTGTCTTCAGGTATAAAGAAAGATAATGTGTTCCCAATTTAGATGGGTTGAGGAACCGGATCCTTGAGGAGGCCCATGTGTCCCGTTACTCCATTTATCCGAGTTTGATAATAATATACCATGACCTTAGGAAAGTATTTTTGTGGGATTATTTGAAAGATATAGAAAAGTTTGTTTCTAAGTGTCCATATTTCCAACATGTGAAAGACGAACATTAAAAGTCAGATGGCTTACTACAAGAAATCCAAGTACCTACTTGGAAGTGGGAATACATCATGATAAATTTTTTAGTAGGTTTGCCTTGGAATTAAGGGTAATGTGACTCTATATGAGTAGTTTGAGATTGATTCACAAAGTATGCTCATTTTTTTCTCATCAAGTCTACTTATCTAGAGGAAGATTACGAAAGTATATTCATAGATGAGATTGTGCGTCTCTATGGTATTTCGTTATACATCATATTTGATCGGGGTGCACAATTCACATCTAGGTTTTGGAGGTCATTCCAAGAAGGGTTGGGTACTAAGGTAAGGTTAAGTACAACTTTTCATCAAAAAATCGATGGTCAGGAGGTGCATAATATTCAAACCCTTGAAGATATTCTTAGGGCTTATATTATTTATTTCAAAAGAAACTGGAACAAGCATTTCCCTTGGTGGAGTTTGCTTACTATAATAGTTTTCATTCATCCACACCAATGGCTCGTTATGAAGCCTTCTATAGTAGGAGTTGTAGGTCTCCCACTGGTTGGTCTGAAGTGGGTGAGCCTTTATTTTAGGGTCCCGAATTGATATATAACTCTTTGGAGAAAACTCATGTGTTAATCAATCACTTGCAAGTGGCCTATAGTCGACAAAAGGCTTATGCTGATCATAAGAGAAGACATTTAGAGTTTGAAAAAGGTGAAAAGGTGTATTTAAAAATATCGCCTATGAAAGGGCTAGTTAGGTTTTGCAAGAAAGTTAAGTTGATTCCTCATTTGGGGGTCCCTATAAAATATTTCAAAGGGTTGGTAAGGTTGCCTATGAAATAAAACTTCATAGTGACTTAGTTTTGTTTCATATAGTTTTCCATGTTTCTATGCAAGAGATGTCCATCAGTAATCCCAAGTGTATTCTCCCTTTTGAAGGTCTTGGGGTGCATTATAATCTCTATTATGAGGAAGTTCCGATTCAAATCCTTGATAGAAAAGGAAAGAAATTGAGAAATAAAGAGGTGGCTTCCATAAAGGTGTGATGGAAGAATCACTTTTTTGAGGGTTCAACTTGAGAGGCCGAGGCCGACATAAAGTTCCATTACCCTCATCTAATTTATAACTAAGGTTAGTTGTTCTTACTTACTAGTAATGAATATAATGACTAACAATTTGCGTTTCTTGATTTTCGGTGAAGTTTTGCAAAATCTTCATTTTTGAATCTTGTTATAGTGACTTACTGTGAAATGTACTAATCATGGTGATTTTTCTTGTTTTAGTTATGTTGTGAATTCTGATAAGGTGAGTATTTATGAAATGATATGTAGAATGTCGGTAAGTTGAACTTTTGCATAATTGACTCATGAATGATATATTGATCTCTTGTTGTTGTGAGAAGGATGTTCCTCATAATGTAATATTGAGACTTATATGTGGAAATTGAAAATTTTGAATTTTTTTGTGTAAAAGATATGATTGGTGTTGTAACTAATGTTGTTATGCATTGTTGTTTGTTGGTCTGCTAATCTTGAGTCTATTACTTACTTCAAAAGATTGTTAGTGTCATTCAGGGACTAATGTTCCTAAGGGCGGGCGGAGGGGTGGATAATTTAACACTTCGAAAATCAAAAACGTGTTCTAGAGCCTAATTTAAGTGTCGTACAATGTAGACAATATTTTAAGGTTCATTCTAATGATTAGAAGTCATTAAAGAAGTCTATAAAACCATAACTTCCATGACATCTGAAAATTAGTTCAAGGAGGTATTAGCGTGCCTTGACGTATTTGAGTAGCTTTTAGGAATTGGAAACTCATGAAATATGGTTTATGGGTGTATAACATGTGTCTAAGTAGTTTCATCGTCAAAATGACCAAATACGACTCCTCTAGGACCAATCAAGGGCCCTTGAGGAGGACCCTTTTGTTTTGGGGTCAAAAGCACTGCCTCGGCAGTGTGCACCCATGAGGAGAGTCGACGAAACGTGTGTGGATCAACGGGGCATTGATGCCATCTGTTGACAAAAACATAGACATTTTGCACTAATGGTCCATTTTGACTGGTCTTTGAACTTACCTACTGATGTGTAGCACGGAAGGAGGGGGGCAGGTCGTCGACTCACAGACGGACTGTTGGTCGAGGTCTTATCTGTGAGGGCTGAGATTTTTGGCACGTTTTAAGTTAGTTCAATTAATTAATTAAAGGGTTAATTAACTATTTGGGGGAATATGGAGGTCTAATTAACTTAGTTAACACCCTATATAAAGTCCTAACTTAATTTAAGACTAACAAAACTCTCATAACTCACGAACCCAAACTCTCTTCCTTCTTTCTTCTTTCTCTCTCTAGTGAAGAAACTCCATTGAAAACAAGCTAAGAAAGTGTTTAAGGGAATCAAATATTCAAGTTTCACCATCAATATTCATTAATTAACAATGTATGGCCTCCAATTGACCTTTGTGACATGTTTCCTCAAAGGGTTCCATCAAATTGATTTCAAAAGTTGAGTTTTAAAGTTGTTTTCATCCAATCTCTAAATTGATGTTATCGATTAATTTTTTTATTATTTATTTCTGATATTAGGAATATAATAAAATGTATTCTAATCTAATTATCATATATCTTGATGGTTTAGTCTACTTTATTGAAGATGACCTTGACCCCTTAACCTTAGATAATGATCATGATATGAATTAGGTTATATTGCTTGAACTGACTTTGTTATTGGTTGAATTACTGCTAGATGATGTTTTTATACTAATAATTGATTAATTAGGGTTATTTATAGTCCTTTCATTCTAGTTCTTGAGAAGTGATTTAGGTTATGAAGTACGTTCTGAGTTTGACCTAAATATCTTGTCTTAAACTAGGAAGTAGTATTGAATTGTGATGTAGTGAATCTTTTAATGTTCTTATCATGTTTATCATTCAATTATGATGATGTTATAACTTAATTGAGTTGAGTTTAGGGTTTATGTTAATACCTTGATGATGAATTATGTAGGACACTTGGCAAGTATTATGATCCCTATAATTTACTTCAAATTATGGATAATTGTGATTAAGTTATGATGTTGTATTGGAGTTTGACATGTATTAGGATTGATAAGGTGGTATGTTTTTGAATTGAAATATCTTGAATATGGTTTATGATATGTTGGATAAGATTTAAATTGTATATGGATGGTGAATGATTTACCAATATACCTTATTATGATATGAAAATGTTATTGTGCTAACTTCTCCTATGTGAATTGCACTGAAAGGACAATAATCATGCAATTTTTAATGAGCTATGATGATGATGACATTTATACAAGGGTTAGACACTATTACCTACAATAATATATGATGATTAATAAATATATTAAAGACATTTCATATGAGACTTAGATTAGCACCTACTGAACTTTCCAATGGGAGGTGATGTCTTTCCATAAAGAAATATCACCCTATATGTCCACATGTGATGTTGGTTTTCCAATGAGGGACACTCATCCAATGCATTTCCATGAGAGGAGGCCCCAATTTCCAAGTGGTGTGCAAAGGGATTATACCTATCTCTTAGTTCTTGAACTATGTTTCCCCCATAGGAAGACAAGCTAGTGGATCCAGTTAGAAAGATACATTTATGTTTGGTTTTACTTTGGTCGGTACACCACCTTCCTTCGGTGTATGGTTTTATAACACTGGATTCCAGACTTAGCTCTTGTATTCTATGTCGGTTAAGTCAATTATTCCCTAAACTAAAATGAAGCAATGAAGTACAAACAGACTATGGTAACTTGAGAGGTTTGACTTAGCTTAGGTAGGGGTACAAGACTCTACCTATGTCTTGCACTAGTTTGCCTTGAGGGAAGCCTTAGGACGTTGCTCTTATATATGAATGATGCTAATGATTGTATGTGATATGTGTATGATGAACTTGCGCATTGCTAATACTATATGATGATTAGTAAAATGTATGAAAATATGTTGGTCTACATTGTTGAATTAAAAGGATATGTACTCTTAAATAACATTCTATGTGAAGTAGGAGGGTGGTCATGATTCTTGTTAGGTTACTTGATTGAGTAAGGTTGTGGGGTTTTGCTTGGGCATTGAACTTGTTGACTTGATAAGGGTTCATGAGTGATTGTCTTGCTTTGGTTATGTTATAAAGAACTCTTATTAATGCTAGTTGCTATTATGACTTGTTGATCGAGTTACTCGACTATGCATTGAATTATATGATATGCATGTTGACTTGACTAGTTTTGATGTTGATGGTCTTGTGATGTACATGCCTATGACTTAATGAAGATGTCCTATTGTTTTGTATGGTCATGTTGAATGTTCGTAAAAGTTTTTAATGAAAAGTGCATCCTTATTGAAATGTCCCTTTTTAGCATGTTTCCATAGTATGTGTGAATTTGGTCTCATACTTAGTACAAGTGGTCTATTAACCCCATTTCTTCCTTTTTCCCAACATTTGAGGTTCCGTTCCTTGAATCTCTTTTGGATACAACTTTGAAGAAGACTTGGAATCCTTGATCATCCAAGTTTGGTAGGTCCTCACTTTCCGAAGGCAAAGCCAAAATCAAGTTATGATGTTTTTTTCGTATTGATAGTCTTACGTTTCATTCCTTCAATTTGAGTATGAATCATTTGTATTACCTATATGTGGTCTTGTTATATTGATTTATTGGCTAGAACAAATTTGATATACTCTTGTTAGATGGATATGAGATTAAACGACTATTTTTACACTATGTTATCTTCTATATATCTATGTGCAATAGAAGTACAATACTAAGTAATCTTCTTATACGAAGGGTCTATGTATACTCGATGTATATATATTATGTGTATGTAGAGGTCTATGAAAACATCAAATTATAAGTAACGAAATGTTTTAAATTTTCCGCTAAAATTTGACCTATGGATGTAGTGATAAAATCTAAGAGGCTAGTCTTAGTCATCTGAAGAGGACGACGATGATGGTTATGTTTAGGGGATATTCTCGGATATGATACATACCTTGTCTCCCGGATAGTACCATGTGTACCATGATTAAGATATATAGTTAATATTAGAAGATAACCAACAAGTTTAGATAATTTCAACTAACCAAAAGAGTAGGGAAACAGCATGCTCGTAACCCCTCTTCTATTGGATGTTCCTTTCACAAATTCCCTTCTCACTTATTTACAAAACTTAACGACTTCTTTATAAATCCTCCCGGCACTGCCTCAGCTTCAAAAAGCCAAAACAAATAAATAGACACATATTGAGTAGAAAGACTACACAACCCTTGATTTAAATGTTTCATCATTACACCGTTTGTTTCTTCGCTGAAAACACTTCACACGAGTTTCTATTAAGGACAGCCGAACACTACAAACTATAATATAAAATATATAAATCAATTATATCACAACATATCAATAGGTCAACAAATCGACCACTACGATATTATGTCAAAGACTTGAGGACATAAAACTCTATATTTTTTTTTAAATGGTGTTTTAACACTCAATTATCCTATACTAGAACATACAACACTTTACACAGCTATGAAATCCTTCACCACCAAATGAATCCAACTATCCACCCAATATTGTAGTACGGTGAAACCATATTAGGAAGCTCCAAAGGCTTGAGTAAACCTTCAAAATTGGTTTTAAAAGAGGAGGATTTTTTTACGAATCCTAGATATAAATTGTGGTAAATGCTTGATAGAGGTGTAGAGATAAACCTTGAGAGATTTCATTGGATTGATGTAAATAATAAGAGAACATCAGCCTAGCCTTTGGCAGTCTTAATCGACTCTTTTTTTTCTTTATTTTGGGCCAAAAAAGGCTGAGTAGATGATTCACCTACTTTGTCCTTTTTGCTGGTCATTAAGATTAGTAGGTGACGAAAGTTGGTGAAGCGAGTAGTTTAAGCACATATTTGATTTACTTGATTCAAATTTTCATTTCTGCCCAAATTATTCATTTTAACTTTATATTAGCTAATTCTATACATACATGAACCCTTCGTCTTTAGGCTTCTATAACAATATCATTCTCCTAAATAATAATATGTTTCTCGATGTGAACATAGTCGTACAAACGAAAAGGACATGAGTTGTAACATATTTCCCCCCCCCTTTGTCTCATTCGTCCTCGAATGTGTGTTCTTAGTATTAGAACTTCTCAAATATTTTGGCGGAGTTTCCTTTATAAACATAACTATCAAAAACTGACAGCTAACTAGAATCACACATGCACAAGGCTCAAAGGGCATCACAATAATGTACCATGAGTAAATAAGTAATAAAAAATAAGGTTATTCTTATGCACTTAATATATGATACATCCTTTAACAAGAAACCTTACCCCACCTTCAATAAAATTCTCAGTAACTATAATAAAATTTTCTCCTTCATCAAGGAATATTATCTTTTGCAACAAGATTTATGATACCCAAACACTATTCTTATCTTCTTAGTATCTAATAAAATTTAACAAATTGAAACTTACAAGAATAGTGCCTTTTTAAAATATTAATTGATAATCCACTAATATAAAATTGAACCTGCCTTCAAGGGACAGAAGCAAATGATATTACGTAATGCATTCATAATCAACTAGAATAAAAAGATATTCTTCTTAATATAAAAGTCATCAGCGCACATACTATCTTAGTGGACCCGCAGGGCAGTATGGAAGATATAAATCTAACAATATGAACCTTATTTGGACATACTCTCTAAAGCCACTAACATATGACATGATTCATAAATATTTATAGACAACACCCCTATATTCTTTATTCTCATCTATGTAAATCAGTTGAAAAAGATAAGGCCCTCAATGGAATTGGGTATCACTAACTATAGATGAAAATCTACAAGCATTTCCCGCCAAAAAGCTTCCCATGTAAGACGTGTGAACCTGCAGTGTGAGTGCAGCAGAGCCGACATAATATAAAATAACGTGAGTAGATATAAAATTTGTACCTGTATGAAAGGCAAATTGAAAGAACGATACTTACTAAAATCATATAAGATAACATATTATGGTAGCAACACTTGGAAACTGCAAACATACTACAGATGTGTTACAAAAACTTGCAATCATTTAAGTTGAAGTACTTTTTCATTCACACGAAGATGCCACATATGCATGTTGATATGAATCGAACTTAAATGAGACATAATTAAATTACTTTTTTCCCAATATTTCATGAAGATACATTAGTATAACATATGTATCACACAAACAAGTAAGCAATGAGGGATTATTAGTAGAAAAATTGATAAGCAAGATGTAATTTATAACATACAAGAGGAGGAGAATAAAATGGGATTCAGCATGAGGAAATGTGAGTTATAGGAACATGCGACACATAAAGAAGTTAGTTGTGAAGGCATGTATATTTTTTCAAGTGATTTATAAGACCTATTGTCACATAAGCAAGTGGATCATAAGATAGCCATGTAAGCAAGTGAAATGTAGGTATGTAGTTGTACGATAAGCAAGTGGACTAGGAGACATGCACACAAAAGAGTTGTAAGAACGAAATAAAAACAATGGATACATCAAGGGTGTATAACACATTAACAAGAAGTCAATGTCACATGAGTTATTAGATAATGTGAAACTCGAATAGATAACCATGCGAATAGGTGACATATGGAAAGGTGAATTATGAGAATAGATGACACGTGAAAGTAACTATGTGAACACATGACGCTTGAACAATTACAATGGATAACATGTAAACAAGTGAAAAATATTAGAATCTATAAACACATCAGCAACTGGGGCATCAGGAAACGAGGAAAAACCAATAACTATTAGGAAGATGAATATTTCTGTACTTGGATCACTGTACATTACATTTTTTTCAAAAACATTGGTGGTTCATAATTTTTGTAAGGTATGTAATAGAAGTGATGAATTGACTAGTGCTAGAAGAGGATGACCCATGCCAGACATTTATTTCGTGGGATATTTTCTTATTTAAATATAGAAATAGGGATCGACCCATGCTAGGTATTTCAACCCCTGAGTTGTGACCCATGATTACTTATATTGACATCGCCCCATGCAAAGCATTTCAACCATGCGATGCCACCAAAATTATTTAGACTGAGATCATCCCATGCTAGGTATTCAACTCCTCATTTGCCACCCATTATTATTTAGATTGATATTTGCCCATGCTAGGTATTTCAACCCCTGAGCTGCGACCCAAACTATTTATATTGAGATCATCCCATGCTAGGTATTTCAACCCCTGAGTTTCCACCCATTATTATTTAGATTGAGATCGGTCTATGCTAGGTATTTCAACCCCTGAGCTGCCACCCAAATTATTTAGATTGACATCATCCCATGCTAGGTATTTTAAACCTTGAGTTGCCACCCATGATTATTTAGATTGAGATCGGACCCTGCTAGGTATTTCAACTCCTGAGTTGCCACCCCTGATTATTTAAATTGAGATCATCCCATGCTAGGTATTTTAAACATTAAGTTGCCACACAAATTGTTTAGATTTTGATCGGCCCATGATAGGTATTTCAATCTGTGAGTCGTCACCTACATTATTTAGATTAACTTTACCTTTTACATTTGATCTTTGAGATTGTTATTTTGGTGGTTGTAATTCTTTTGAGCTTTAGGATTATCTATATCAATTGTGTATACATGTGAATAAAATATTTGAGGCAGCAAAATCATATTGGATGAAAAATGTAACTTTGATGTCATACTTAGGAACTTATGACTCAATGAGATTCATTAGGCACAAAAAATATATACAACAATCTATGAAGGTTTTCAGAAAGTGGGGACATTAGTACATGCTGGTTCATTAAAACATGTTTCAACTTTTCAAATGGATGCATACATGAATTTCAAATGGAAGCGTTGAAATGCTCTTATGAAGAGATAAGGATTGTATAAGATATTACGTTAGCCTAACACTTTGTAGTCTTTGTCTAATGAAAGAGTGTATAAATATGTGATCTAATGATGGACATGGATAAATCCAAAATAAGAGTTAAGTGTGCATTCCATGAAAGGACTTATAAATTGGTCACAATATATCTTGCTTATGAAAAATCGTAAGATGTGTAATGTAGGATCCTTATTAACCCAATGAATCCTCATTTTATATAGAGGATAACTCATGGAACTTACTGTCCAGAGTACATTCTTCATACTCGTACTTAAAAGAATATCAACATCGATGTAGGATAATAAACACCTTTTGGAGTAGCTTGACACATTTTATAAACCATGGAAGTAGAAGGATACTAATTAAATTAGAGATTATACACCATCACAACATATTTTTAACAACAAGGATTATTTATTAAGCTTTCTTTGTTTGTACCGAAAATATAGGACTTCATGACAAAGAATTTTAAATTGAATAGCCTTACATACCTTGTCTCCCGGACACAACCATTTGTACCATGATTCGGACTTACCTTTAAAGTGTTAATATGCAATAATGGCAAGCTATATAGCTAATATTCGCAGTTAATCAACAATCTTGGATCATTTCAACTTACAAAAACAAAAAGGCAACCAACATGCTCGTAATCCCTTTACTATTGGGTGTTCCTTTCACACATTCCCTTATCACTTGCTTACACACCATAGAATTGTTCATGGAAACTCTCGACACTTCCTGAGCTTCAAAACACACAAACAAATAAATAGACACAGAATAGATAGCAAGGTTGTAAAACCCTAAATTTAAATGGTTCATCAGTACACTCTTCGTTTCTTCACTGAAAACACTACACCCTAGTTTCTATTAAGGCTAACCAACACTACAAACTATAATATCAAATATACTGATCAATTACATCACAATAGATCAATAGGTCAAAAAATAACCGCTACGATATTATGTCGAACACCTAGCTGTCATATAACTCCTTAATTTTAGAAAAATGGTGTTTCAACACCCAAATATTCAATACTAGCAAATACAATACTTTACATAGGTATAAAATCCTTCAACACCAAATGAATCTAACCATCCACCCAATACTACAATAAGATGGAACCATATTAAGAAGATCCAAGCCTTTTATTATAATAACTAAAATTTGCACTCATGAATTCCAGTCATTGTTCCATAATTTCATGAAATAACATAGAGAAATCGGGAAGCAAGATTACCTTAATTTCTGAAAATTTAGATATTGACTTGTAGTCCTTCAATGGCCTTAATTAAGCTTCAAACTTTTTTTTGAAAGAGGAAGATTTCTGCAAGAATCCTAGATATATTTTGTGTAAGATGCTTCAGAGAGGTGAAGAGATAAACCTTGAGAGATCATTAGATTTATGTAAAATATGAAGAGAACATCAGCGAAGCCTTTGGCAGTCTCTATCGCCTCTTTTTTTTCTCTCTTTATTTTGGGCTACAGAATTCTATGTAGGTGACTCACCTACATTGTCATTTTGGATGTTCATTAACCTTAGTAGGTGAAGTAAGTAGGTGAAGCACATAGATGAAACAAGTAAGTTAAAGCACATAGGTGAGTTACTTGATTCAAATTTTCATTTTTTCACAAATCATTAAATTTAACCTTATAGTAGCTAATTCTATGAATACTTGAATCATTCGTCTTTAGGCTTCAATGACAACCACATTCACTTAAATAATAATAGTTTGTCGATGTGCACTTAGTCGCACAAATGACAAGGACATGGGTTGTTACACCCCAAACCCTAAAACATGAAAAACCATAGACCCTAAACATAAACCTAACATTAACCTAACCCTAACCCTAATTCATAAACCCTAAACTCCAAGCCATAAATATAAAAATGAATCTTAAAGATTGCATTTCATCTCTCTAAAATTTAAAATTTCTCTCTCTAGATTCTCTCTAGCAGCTGGTTCTTGCGTTCATTAGTAATGGTGGATTCACCAACGGTAGAGAAACGACGGTTACTTGATAAGGATAATTTGCAAAGTTTGAATACTGATTGAAAAACACAAGTACATTCCACAAATTCATCTGACAATTCCTCGAATTTGCAATTTCTAAAGAGGAAATGGACAGGGCAAGGAAATTGATGGAGTTGGTAAATTCTGGTTCGCTACAAGTTAAATCAATGGCTGAAATGGAATGTATAGTGCAACAACATTATTCTTCTTAAAATTCAGCTGAAATGAAAGTTCTCAATCACGATAGTATAGTTAGATTCACAAGCAAATTGAAGAAGGAATGATTGCGCCAAAGTTTTTCTACAAATCTGATTATTGGCAGTTGTTTGTTAATCGCGATTTTGCAGACTGGAGAACTAGTAAGTCACTTGAGCCTCAAATGGAATTTCGATAAGGTTCTGATATCGTAACGCTCTAAAAAACTAAGGTAAACTAGAACCTAGTGATTTTTTTGAGTTATTTTTTGTTAAAATGAGTTACATTGTTTTTCTAAGGAAGAGGGTGATGTTTGGTTAGGTTTGGATGTCAAATTCCCAAGAACGTCCACGACGCTCGGAAGGTATGCCTTAGATAGTGTTATTTTGTCTTGAGGTGTTTAGGTAAGTTTTACGTGTTCGTTTTACTCAAAATTGATATAGGGTGTTCCTAAGACCTATGTGACTTATATTAGGGGTATAATATTTCGGTACGATCTAACCTATAACCCACAAGGGGACCTAAAGAAGGGCCCAAGAGAAGGACTCAAAAGCCTTGGAAATATCTACCAACAAGGGCAATCGATGGTCAGTGCCTCAACCAACGAGCCGTCGACTTGCCTCGTTGATTGTATTCGCAAGGTTAGTTATCCAGGATTCAAATAGAGCTAATGGTGAACCCACGAGACCCCACCAATGGTTCATTGATCAACAAATGGTCTATTGGTTAGGTCTCGTCAGTGAGCCTTCCGAAAGATGTAATTTTCTGCCAAGTGTTGGGGTGTTTTGTAAATCACCCCAAATCTTATATGAACCTAGGAAGTTATTTTTAGTGTTATTTAGGTATATTAATGTATATAAAAACATAATACCTAATTTTAGACTCCATTTGCTAAATCCCAAAACCCCTCTCCCTTAGAACTCTCTTACAAAGTCACCATTGGAGCTAAGATACAACGAAAGCTAGGAAAGCTTGTTTGGACGTGTTGCTTCAAAAACAGTTAGTGTGTTTCCTTATTATCTAGTTATGACATCCATCCTTGAGCTCACTTCCTTTCAAATATTCCTTCTATTGATTTTTTCAAAAACGGTTTCAAACCCTAGTTTCATCTATCTTCATTTATAATGATGGGTCTTGCATGAAAACATTTGAATGACTAAACAATGATGTTTTGAAGCTTAGTTGATGATTTTAAGGTCAAAATTTCAATGAAAACATGTTAAATCTTTTCATCAAATGTTGGCTTAAGAAATTAGTTAAATAAGATTAGTTTTGTTGTCTTAGAGCTTTGCTTATTTTGTTATTGATGTTTAGCTACTGCCCTAAGAGCTAATTTATTATTAAATATTCATCGAATCTAGGATTAATGAGTAAGATGGTTATGTTGTTTAAGCTTTAATTATGAAATGCTTTTGAGTGTTATGGTCCACCTTCTGGTGGCGGTGTTTAGTTGAAAAAAATTATTATTTTTAGTATATATGATGAGTGTGTCTAAGATGGCCTAATATGTGAAATGAACTGATCATTAATATGGTTCTTTTGTTATATATTATAAAGCTTGAATTACATGTTTGAGTTAGACTATGCCTAAATGAAGTATATGATTTTGTGAAGCATGTAAGGTGTGTGATTTGATGAATGAAGGTATAAAGAATGTATAGAAGTTAAATGAATATGAAATAATGTTTATGTTCAAGGCATGCTCACATGTACATACACACTTAAGTGAATAAATGAAGTTAAGTCAAGTAAACAGAAGCTTCGTGAGTTGGGATGAAGTGTTTAGTAGAAACCTCGCTACATCCTAAGAGATATTTAAGATAGGTAGGAGGATGAATTCCCTTGGTGAGTTGAGATGTGGTGTTCACTAGTTATCCTTAACCTATTGTTTATAACGATTAGAACCCCTCGGGGTTATGTCTAGAACCGAGAGGATATGAAGAAGAGTTGGTTACATTTCGTTAGTTGATATGTTGTATTCTAATGTACCTCTTGAGATGATTACTCCTCGTTAGTAGATAATGAGTTACTTAGTAGCAATATCTTTATCCCTTAAATATGCCCCCGCATAGTAGAAGCTATTGGGCAAACCATGTAAAAGCTAGGAGAATGACCGTACTTTAGTTAAGTGAGGATGCCTCGTTCGATAGGGGTTAATATTTGGATTCCATTTCTATACGTCATGGTTTATGACGGTTAAGTTAATCCCCACAAAAGAAATGAAAATTCAAAGTCTTCTAAAAGAGTGTAATACTTAGGGTAGGTGGTGGAACGGGACACTATTTATCAATTCCACTAAGTAGGTATTCTGAAAGGGGAGTCATAGTGAGCCTTATGTGAACTGAATGAACTAAGTCACCTAAAAGAACGCACTACTTAGGGTAGGTAGTGGAATGTAAAGTTATCTATCCATTGCACTAAGTACACCTTCCGAAATGGAAGTCTTGGTGCCAAGCCTTCTAAAAGAGCGTCCTACTTAGGGTGGGTGGTGGTATGGGATTGCATCTACTCGTTGCACTTAGTATGCATTCTAAAAGGGTAGTCTTGGTGGGTTGTTTAGGTGTTCTTCTAATGTCTTGTTAATGAGTTTGGGCTAGTTCTCCTGAGGTGAGTAAACCAACAAGGGGTAGTTTTGAGGATCACTTTTTTTTGTATTAAAGGAGTAATTTGTGTACTTTCTTCATGTCTTACCTTAGTGAGTCTTAGAATAAGCCTTAGAAAAATTCCTACTGAAATGAGGTCACTTCCTCTTTCATTGGACTTGGAAGTTCACTCCCTTATTATTAGGATAGTTCACTATAATTGTGCAAAATGACTTATTGTAATATTTTTGGAAGTTTAGTGTAAATACTCCTCTTCGGTTAAAATTATGGAAATTTTTCACTAAGTATTAAAGGATGATTCTTATATTGTTTCACTCTTATAATCATTAATGTTGTACTTAATTCGCATGAAATTGTATTTAGACTAAAACTTCCATTTTTGCATGTTTTTGCATATGCCACACATACTACATTATTTTTACTAACCCAATACTTTTCTATACTCTATAAGTATAGGTTGGAAGATTATTGGAAGATATGAAGGTGAAGATGGTAAATCTACTCTCTCAAGATTTGTTATGTACTCAAATATTCGAGGACATAATTTATGTTTTTCTTAGTTTTAATAGTAAGACTTGATATGTATTTTTCTTTCAATGTAAAGGGTTGTGTCCCTAAGATATTTTCTCGTGTCTTTAAGTTTGCTTGTGATAATGACATTCTCTAAATATTTATGAAAAACTATCTTTTTGTTATGTATCTTGAAAAGTTTCAAATTCCACACTTCTTTTCATGTCTTGTATAATGCGGGATAGTTAGAGTGGTTGCACAAGACCCCAAAGGGTCAAGTACACCCTGTCATGATCCATCTTTTCTCCCTAACATCTAGATGGTATTTTTGGGTCGTGACAGACTTGGTATAAGAGAATAAGCTTATGGTAAATAGTCTAAAAGTTTCACAAGCCACGTCTAGTAGTATCTAGGTCATGGGTATGAGTCGCGCCACATCCATTGACAAGAGGCTATATGATGATAGAAGTTTCACTTTCTTCTCTATTCTAATGTCGTTCCTTAAAGTTGAGTCATATGAGGTATCTTTTCTCAACCTCTTATTTTTGTGTTTATAGGACATGAATAAGAGAAGATCAACCACTATAAGGGAGGAGGGTGGTGTTGATAATGAGCGGATCCCTCCCCTTGTTTACCAAGTTCCTATTGTTGGCTTAGAGGAAGAGAATGAGGAGGTTCCCGTTAAATACCTCAATTTTCTCCGGAACCTCAAGAGATTCAAGTACCTTCTATGCCTCAAGCTCTTTTTGTTGAAGGAGATATGACTAATGCGGAGTTGACGGCTGCCCTAATGTTCTTGACCCAATCATGACAGCTTAAGCTTATATGTCAATAATCACTTTGTTGCTCAAGCTAGTCAAGGAGATGGACCCCAACACTAATGCTAGTACTCGAGCTTCTAGAATTCGAGATTTTATGAGGATGAAATATGTCACTTTCCATGGAACTAAGGTGGGTGAAGATCAAAAAGGTTGCATACATAAGGTATTCAAAGTGGTAGATGCTATGGGTGTGACCCCTAGGGAGAAAGTGAAGCTAACCGCTTACAAACTCAAAGATGTTTCTCAAGTGTGGTTTGAGAAATGGAGTGATAGACCCTTAGAAAGAGGTCCGGTTGATTTGGATGAATTCAAAGAGGCTTTCTGAAATAGGTTCTTTCCCTTAGAGGTGGAGGGAGAAGATGATAGTTGAATTCATGAACCTTTATTAAGGGGGAAAGAGTGTGCAAGAGTACTCTCTCAAATTCACCAAAGTCTCTAAGTATGACCCAACCAAGGTAGTAAACCGTAGGTCTAGGATGAAAAATTGTTTAATGGTAGTGTATAGCTTGGTGGAGAAAGAGTGTTGTACAGAAATGCTTCTTAATAAAATGGATATTTCGAGGCTCTTGGTGTATGCCCAACAAATTGAGGAATCTAAAATAACGGAGATAAGGCAAGAGGTTAAGAGGACTAGGTAGGATAATTCTAGTCACTGAAAACATAAGAAGAGATTCTATAACCAAGATTATTCAATTGGAAACAAGGATGAGGCTCCAAAAAAAAAATTCCCAAGGTGGTGGCCACACTTTTGAGAGGACCAGGTGCACTACTTGTGAGAAGCAACATTTGGGTAGGTGTCTTGCTGGATAGAATGATTGTTTTTGTTGTGGTAGCAAAGTCCACAAGTTAAGGGACTGACCTAGTATCAAATAAAGATTAAAATAGGTCAATTAACATTTCCTAGATCCTAATTCTTCATAGAAGAACCCTTCCTATGGGATGGGAACTAGGACGGATAAGTAATCTGGAGTTGATAGTCCCAGTATGTCTTAACTCCTTATGAATGTTGTTTTTATGTCATTAAATGATCAAATATAGATTTTTACTTCATATGATAATGTCATCTTGATGAATTGCTCAAATAATGAAATTTTGAAAAAAAAAATACATGCTTAACAGTGATACAGTGAGAGCTCACTGTAAAATTTCCCATTTTTAAAAAAAATATATTTTCTTGAATTGCTGTATCAATGTGTGAAAAAGTGTTGTATTTAAGTATGTTTAATGTTAGAGAAGGTATATCCTCCAAAAAAAGAAGGATAAGGACAAATTTTGAAATCTGAAAGCTTTGCAAAAGTTGCCTTTGTTGCTAGTGTGTGAAAATGTGGAATGATTGTCCTTGATAGTTGATACTTTGATTTTGAGTGTGCATATAATTATTGTATTATTTTATGTGTTTCTAATTAAATCCTTGATGGTATTGATGTTTTAATGTCATTTGAGGACGAATGTTATTCCAAGTGGGGGAGAATGGAACGCCCTAAAATGAACTAAGGTGAACAAGAGATTCGTGATTGTTTCTTGAGTTAATTTTATGTTGAAATGATTTAAATTAGTATTTTAATTCAGTGGGTGAAGTTTAGTTAAGTTTTGAGGTCAAACGACCAAGAACGTCCATGACGTTTGGAAGGTATGCCTAAGATAGTGTTCTTGTGTGTTGAGGTGTTTCAGTGAGTTTTACGTGTTCGTTTTAATAAAACATTATATGGGATGTTCCTAAGACCTATATGAATTATTTTAGAGGTTTAAAGTTCATTTAATACCCCACCTAGGAACCACTAGGGTCCCTAGAGGAGGGCTCAAGAGAAGGTCTCAAACTTCCTTAGCAGTGTCCACTAACGAGGGCAATCGACGGTCGGTGGTTCAACCAATGGACTGTTGACTTGCATAGTAGATTGGACCTGTAATTTCAGTTATATATACTCCAAATGGGGCTAAGTGTGAATCCACAATACCCCACTTACGGTCCATTGATGGACAAACAGTCCGTTGGTTAGGTCTCGTCGTGAGCCTGCCAAAAGCTGTAATTTTTTACCATGTCTAGGGCTGTTTGATAAATTCACCCCAGGTCTTTTATGAACCTAAAAAGTCAATCTTAGGGTTATTTATGTGTATTAAAGTATTTCTAACCCTAAGACCTAATTTTATAGTCCATTTCCTAAAACCCAAAACCTCTCTCCCTTAGAACTCTCTCTCAAAGTCTCCATTAGAGCTATGACTCAAGGAAAGCTAGGAAAGATTTTTTGGACGTGTTTCCTCATAAAATTAGTGGTTTTCCTTCTCATTTAGGTATTGTATCAATCCTTGAACTCTCTATCATTCAAGGAGTCCCTTCAAATGGATTTTTCAAAAAGGGTTTCCAACCCTAGTTTCATCTATCTTCAATTCTAATTATGGGTCTTGGATGAATATGTTTGAATGACTTAATAATGATGTTTATAGGGTTATATTATGATTTTAAGGTCAAAACTTCAATGATAAAATGTTAAAGCTTTTATTTAAATGTTTGCTTAAGAAATGAGCAAAATGAGCTTTATTTTGTACTCTTTGAGCTTTGCTTTACTTATATTGTTATTGATGTTACTTCCCTAAGGGATAATTTATGATGAATTATTGATTAAAAAAAGCTATAGGTGATAGAATCTAGAATTAAAGGGTAAGTTTGTTATGTTGTTTAAGCATTAATTATGAAATCCCCTTCAGTTGTATCGTCCACCTTCTTGGTGGCGGTGTTTACTTGATGAAATTGATTATATTTAGTATGCATTATGAGTGTTTCTTTCATGGCCAAATATTTTAAATGAAGTGATAATGAATATGGTTTTTGTGTTATGGATTATGAACCTTGAATTGCATGTTTTACTTAGATTATGAGAAAATGAAGTATACGATTATGTGAAGCATGTAAGATGTGTGATTTGATGGATGAAGGTCCAAAGCATGTATAGAAGTTAAATGTATGTTTAATGGTGTTTATGTGCAATGTGTTCTCACATGTACACTCACTCACTTATGTGAATGAATGAACCTAAGTTAAGTAAATAGAAGATTTTTGAGGTGGACACACTTCGTGAGTTGAGATGAAGTATTTAGTAGCAACCTCAATACATCCTAAGATATTTTTAAGATAGTTCGGAGGATGAATTACCTTTGTGATTTGATATGTGTTGTTCATTAGTTATCCTTAATCTATAGCTTATAATGTTTAGAATCCGTGGGGGTTATGTCTAGCACCGAGAGGACATGAAGAAGAGGTGGTTACACTTTATGAGTTGAGATGTTGTATTCCAACGTACCTCTTGAGATGAGTTCTCCTCATTAGTAGAGAATGAGTTACTCAGTAGCAATCTCCTTATCCCTTAACTATGCGCCCACATAGGTGTATCTATTGGGCAAGCCACGTAAAATCTAAGAGAATGACCTTAGTCTAGGCAAGTGAGGATCCCTCATATGATAGGGTTTAA
The DNA here is from genome assembly GCF_036512215.1 of Solanum lycopersicum. NCBI lineage: Eukaryota > Viridiplantae > Streptophyta > Magnoliopsida > Solanales > Solanaceae > Solanum > Solanum lycopersicum. The sequence continues at coordinate 23,439,442 of NC_090802.1, forward strand.
CATTGGGATTTCATGTCTAGCTCTTATAATGTATGTCAATTAAGCTAATTCCCACAAAAGAAATGAAAATCTATGTCTTCGAAAAGAGTGTACTACTTTGGCTAGGTAGCGTAATAGGACATTATTTATCCATTGCACTAAGTAAGAATTTTTTAAGAGGAATCTTAGTGAGCCTTATGTGAATTGAATGAATTAAGTCTTCTTAAAGAATGTACTACATAGGGTAGGTAGTTGAATGGGAGGCTATCTATCCATTGCAGTAAGTAGACCTTCCGAAAGGGGAATCTTGGTGCCAAACCTTCTAAAAGAGTGTCCTACTTAAGGAAGGTGGTATGGGACGTCATCTACTCATTGGACTAAGTAGGAATTTTGCAAGGGAAGTCTTGGTGGGTTGTTTGGGTGTTTTTTTAATTTCTTGTAATTGAGTGGGAGCTTGTTCTCCCGAGGTGATTAAACCAAAAAGGGGTAGTCTTGAGGATAGCTTTGGTGTGTATTGAAGGAGGCATATGTGTACTTCCTTCATGTCGTACGTGGGTGAGTCTTAGGATAATCTTTAGTTAGGGAAACTCTTACAGAAATGAGTTTACTTACTCTTTTCTTGGCCTTGGAAGTTCACTCCCTTAGAATTAGGATAGTTCATTGTAAATGTGCAAAATTAATAATTGTAATATTTTTGGAAGTTAAATGTAAATGCTCCTCTTTGTTTAAAAATATGGAAATTCCTCTGTAAGTGTTAAATGATGATTCTTATATTGTTTCACTCCTACATTCATGAATGGTTTACTAAATTTGCATGAAATTGTATTCATACGAAAAACGTCCCTTTTGCATGTTTTTGCATATGCAATACTTCGTACATTATTTGTATCAACCCCATACTTTTCTATATTCTATGAGTATAGGTTGGAAGCTTTTTGGATGATTTGCAAGTGAAGCTTGGAGATTCTACACTCTCAAGATTTTGTATGTCCGCATATATTCAAGGACATAGTTTATGATTCTCTTAGTTAAAATATTAAGACTTATTAAGTACTAGTTTCTGGGTACGCGCCACGTGCTTGTGGCACTATAAATAAAAATATTTTTGTGAAGATTGTATATTAGCAATTTTTTTAAGTTATTATGTGTGATAAAAAGAAAATACTAATTGCATGTTTTGTTAATTGATAAGCATCGTGGTGTTTTTGTTTCTAAGATCCAAAATCCAAAAAACTATACAACTAAAATATTTAAATGAATTAGTGAAATGTTATGTGCTACGTTAATGAAATATGGTGTAAAATCAGTAACATATAGAAATCTTTTACCGTATAATTAATGTTGTGTGTTACACATATTAAGCCCTAACAAGGAAATTAAATAATAAGTGTCATGAGCGTATTCTTCATTAAGAAATTTTTTTGATCAATCCAATAACATGCACAACTGAAATTCTTGCACAAATCGAACAACGTTCATAGGGTATTTTAATAGCCATTAATTTTGACATTGATTGATAAAAAACTGCTTAGAGAAATCATATACTCTTCTTTAGAGCCCATAAAAATGGAGAGGGAACTTGAGGAAAATGAAAACTATTCTTGGCTTTATATAATACTTTCACTTTAAATGATTATTAGTCTCTTTAGCTTCTTTTCATGTATTTATCATTGAAAATAACATATATTAATATATTAACTATGAGATTCATTGTATTTAAATTTAAAACTTTTAAGATTCTAGCAATGTAAACATAACTGCTTCTATGTTTTAGTTAATGTGCAACTGCAATCTCTACCTATTTGGTCTCATTAACTCACATTTGTGTCTTCATTTTCTTTAAGGATTAGATTATTTAATATTCATAACTGTTCAAATATTCTCAATTCATTAATAGTAAAAAAAGTTTACTGCTCCATATTTTTCAAAAATAAAATAATCAAATACGAATATAGCATTTTTATTTAGTATAGGGATAAAATGTTAATTCAACTTTACATCTTGGAGCTTCCCAATTATAATATAATATGATTTTTCTTTCAATGTGAAGGGTTGTGTCCCTAAGATATTAGATCGTGTCTTTAAGTTGGCCTGTGACGATTAGATTCTCTAAATATTTATGAAAGACTAGCTTTTTATATAACATATTGAAAAGTTTAAATTTCTGCACTACTTTTCATGTCTTAAGTAATGAGCAATAGTTAGAGGGCTTGTACAAGACCCCAAAGTGTCAAGTACGCCCGATCATGATCCAAGGTTATGCCCAACTTCTAGGGGATACTTTTGAGTAGTGAGAGATATGGCATACGTGAATCCATGTATTAAGGTTTAGTTGAGTGAACAGGGTGCATAAAAGTCTAATAGATCGAATCCAAAGAGGAGTGCAATGGTAAATTTAAGTTTGGGTGGTGTTGAACAAGCTCCGATAAACACTGGAGAGGTTGGGTGTCAAGGAAATGTTTCAAGGGTTGAACGTATTCATCATCGTGGAAAAATTTATCGTACTAATCCTAATCCAAAATATTCTGCAAATTTGCAAGTTCAAGTAAATCTTCAAAAAATTAGTAAGAACAGGGTTTAAGATGCTGTTAATGTAATATTGGAGATTGGCATCACTACTTTGGCCCAAGCAAAAGAACATGTTCAATCAAGAACAGTCACAAATTCTGGAAAAACTCCAAGTGTTTGGGAGACGAGCTATTGTAAGGGTGATAGACAGCATCTTGAGCATGTTCTTGGTGATTGATCGAGTAATTTTCCAGGCCAAGCCAATGTACCTGCAGGTAAGATTATTCCATCGAACATATCTACTAGTATTATTAATGCTCAAAATATAAATAGACAGAACATTGGTTTAGCTTTTGTTGTTGGTAGTAGTGGGAATGGAGGTTCTGGGGTGCTTGGTACTTGTTCTGGGCATGGCAATATTATGGCAGCTACAAATACTTGTAATGCTTCTGTTAAAAATGTTCAGAATGTTGTTGAAGTAGCTGTAATTTGAAATGGTGGGAATGGGGGTGCAATTGGTACCGTTGCTAGGCACATTCAACAACCATATCCACAAATCTCTAATTACTTTGTGAGACCTAAACAACACCCTATTTTAACTCTGCAAGGAGAACGAGGGTATGGAAAAATTAAATAACAAAAACAAGCTGATAATCAGGAACCTTCACCTTATACAGTTGTCCAAACATATGCTGCTAGGATTCGATGCAACTTGGCCAAAACTGCAGCTCCCATTTTGTTTAAGACACCTAAGATTACTACGAAGCATGGCAGACTTGCTGTTTTTTTAATTACAGAAGATTTTATGGTTAAATGGACGGATAGTTGTAAGTATGCTCTTATTGAAAAGTTTAGTAATGTAATGGCTTAAGTGGACCTTATTATACAATTTTATCAACCAAACTTAGTAATCAGGAGGGATTAAAATTACCCATGCTAGACATGTGTACATTGATTTAGATAATGAGCTTGACTTCATAACAATTTTGATTAAACAAATAATGACTATTGAGGGAAAGCCTATGAGAATTCAAACATGGACTCCAACATTTAAATCTATTGAAGAAACTCCTATAGTTTTTATTTGGATAGCTCTTCCAAAGCTTCCTTTGCACTGTTATTATAAGGATATCCTAACAGCCATGTGATCTCCAGTTGGTAAAGTGTTATATTTAGACAATGATACAGTAGACTAGGGGTAGCATGGCAAGGGTTTGGAAAAAGGAGAGACCTAAACACGTGTGGTTTTGTTATGATGAAGAGGACATGGATATAGGTCAATGGAAATATATTGAGTACGAACATGTGCCTGCATATTGTCTCTATTGTAAACACCAAGGTCAGGTGATCAAGGTGTGAACAGTCAGGGTAATGGATGAGGAGTTTCTTCAAAGAAAAGAGCTAGAATCTGGCAGGAAGGATATGAGTAATGAAGGAAAACACAGTGGTGCATGTGACCAGAAATAGTCTTCACAACCTGAAGCTGAAGGTCAAATGTAGTAAAAAAAACAAAAACCAAATAAGCAATAGGAACATGTCATTCCCATGAATGCTTGGAAAGACAGAAATCTGCAGCAACAAGTGCTACAGCCAGTAACAGAAAATATAACAATTAATATTCCTACTTCTAACAATTTTACTGACTTAGATACGTAGGAGAAGGATACAAATAGAGTAGACCAATTGGATATGTGAATTTATGCTGCCAAAGAGGTGCAGGCAGACCACAATTTGCAACACACATGCCATGCAGATCATGCAAGCATTCACAAATTAAATTAGGTAAAATGCAGACTGTTACAGATATTCCAGGTATGATATCACAACCCATTCCATCACAGCACAATCCTATTATTTGTGAAACTAAGAAATCTTGTGTAGATGTGGAAGGTAGTGAAAATCTGGAAATGCAGGAGAATGTAGAGATTGTTTCGCAGGTGAAAAAAATACATAGAACAGGGTTGGTTGATGTTATGCATGAAGATGAGTGTAGCAGTCCAGCTCCTCTCCAACAGCATGCTAATGACCAATCTGCAGGCAACAATAAAAGTCAGTAGCATGAAGTTTTGCAGGAGCAGGAAATATATAGGAAACGTGTGCTTCTAGTATGCAAGAAGGAGTGTGAATTCCTGGTGACAGGAGAAGCATTGCTCCTCTCTAACATATTGAGTCTGCTCAAACTTCAGGTAAAGCATACTCTTCTGCTGATGTTTAATGTGCAGAACAATCTCTAGCAGGACACCAAAAAATTCAACAGCATGGTCAGGATTTACAACAAGATGCAGACTCTCTTTACAATAGTAACAACATATCCAAGAATAGGCTGAGTAAAAAAGAAGAAATGCCAAAAAAAAAAAAAAAAGAAAGGAAAAATAGGGACAACAAGTAAAAGTTGAAGAAGTGGATGAATATAGTCATATAGCGTCTGAGGATGAGTATGATGAAGATACTTGATCCTTAGGCAGTAATGAAGATGAAGAGGAGGTTAAATCCACCTTCCACACTGAATATGAAGAAGAATTACGAGAAGTTAAAGACAAACAAGGGTTGTATCCAAGAGGAAGGAAGACATCATGACATAATCCTTGTTTGGAGAACAATATAAGGCCAATCACAAGTGCTAGAAGGAGAGGCTTATGATAATACTTCATGTCCTGCATTAAAGTATATATTATAAGTTTTCCATCTTGAATAAAATAGATTCTACAAATTGTTTTTTTAATCCTGGTAATAATTACTATGTGTAGTTATTATATTAGGTTCTTTTATTTGATAGACTTTTCTTGTAAAGAAGAGAGTCTCCCTCGTTTATGTATAAGTAAATTATGTATTAAGGAGGAGTCCTCCATAGGTGCTTTGTTTTTTTTTAAGACAACTTTATGTATAGGGTGGAGTGGACTAACCTTTGTAGGTTGGTCGACTCGTAACCCACCTTAGGATCGGAGGTAAGGTTTATGCCCCCCCCCCATATGTACTTTTTCTTTTAATAAATGATAAGTCCAGGGGGTGTTTCTCAGTCCATGACGCATCAGAAGAGTCGTTTAACAAAAAAATAAATCAAAATTCCAAAACCAAAACATTTAACACTAAACAATAGATATTAAATCCCAAATCCTAAACCCTAAACCCTCAAACCTAAAGAAAAAACTAAACCCTGAAACTAACCCTAAATCCTAAATTCTAAACCCCAAGCCAAAAATACCGAAAACCAAAAATTTAACATCAAACCATAGATATTATACCTCAAACCCTAACACATTAAATAAATCTAAACCTTCCAACCCTTACCCTCTCCCATAAACTCTTAAACCCCAAGCCCAAAATACAAAAACAAAAACATTAAACAATAAACCTTTACTATTAAACCTTAAATAATAAACAATATACCCTAAAACCTATAAAAAATACCCAATCCTAACCCTAACCCTGAACCCAATGCCCACAATACCAATACTGAATCATTTAGAACTAAACATATTTAATAAACCTCAAATCCTAAACCCCAACCCTTAAACCTACAAAAAATAATTCCTCACCCTAACCCTTAATCCTATACCATAAGACCAAAATTACAAAAACCCAATCATTAAGCGGTACACCATATATATTGGACAATAAATTCTAAACCCAAACCCTAAAACCAAAAATAGTTTAAACCGTAATCCTAACACTAACCTTAACCGTAACCGTATACCCTATACCCTAAACACCATGCCCAAAATACAAACACCAAAATATTAAACACTGGACCATAGATATTAAACATCAAATCTAAACCCAACACCATAATACCTAAGAAAACCGGTTAACCTAACTCTAACCCTAAATCCTAAACACTAAATTCCAAGCCCAAAATACCAAATACTAAATATTAAATACTAAACAATTCATATTTAACCTCAATTCATAAACCCAAAACCATAAAACATTAAAAAATACCTAAAAACTATAACTCTAACCCTAAACCCCAAGCCCTAAACCCTTATCCTTGGTAGTTTAAAGGAACACCTAGGTGTTTATCGAAGAGGGTGTATAGGCGGGGTCTTTATGTCTTACTTAGGTGGGCTTGAAGATAAACTTAGATGGAGGGTCTATTCAAATGTAATGGGTTGTAAATGAATGTGGTTATATCCAATTATTTGGTTATATCCTATTGAGATCATTGACTTTAAAGATGTTTCTTCAAAGTGTCTTAGGAGATTTTATCCAAGAAGAGCATGAAAACCATATCCCAAATAATTTTCCTCTTTTCGTGATTTTTGCATGATCATCATACTGAGTGCATCTTTGTACTAACACCATTTCTCCATGTTAATACTACAATGTGTACGCGATGGTGACTATAGGTTCATTGGTAGATTGATGATCTTGGAATTCTTACCATCAAGCCTCGGGTATGTCCTCAATAATTCGAGGGCAAGTATCTTGGATTTTTTTTAAGTTCTTGTAATAGACTCTAGTGATATACCGTGGTTTCACGGTATTATTAATATGTTTTTCTTAAGTTTAGTGTGTCCGAAAGCCTTTTGTGCTAATTTTTATATAAGTTTCTCTTTGTTTTGCAGTAAATCTGTCCAAAGATGAATACGGAGATTTTGAGCGAAGAAATGCAGAAGAGACCACCTACGGAGCTTATGACGGTCCATAGGTGGCAGCGTAGTGCAGCTGCTGAAGGAAGATGGGGATGTCTGAACAAGTGTGGGGTTACGAAGCTTGTGACGGTCCGTAGTGTCTATGAGGGTTCGTCCTGCAGGTTCGTCATGAAGTTGAGAGAAGTAATCCTAGTTCCCATGTTCTAAGAGTTGAAGTGTTTTGGAACGAAGACACTCGACGGACCGTTGTGCCTATTACGGTCCGTCATACTTGCCGTCGACGGTAATGAAGAAAGCAGCAGAAGGAATTGCATATGTATGGGACGACGGAGTCCATGACGGTCCGTCGTGACCATGACGATCCATCGCGAGGTCCGTCGACCCAGCAGCGTTTTGGCAGATTTCCATCAAATAATGTCCTTGTTGAATTAGGTTTTTATTTTCTATAAATAGTTCGAAAAACCTAATTTTTTAGGTTAGACTCTTTAGTATTAGTTAGGCTCTGGATCATTGTTAGACTCCGTATTGTTAGACACCGTATTAGTAAACATTGCATTGTTAGACTTTTGATTATCATTGATTGTTGGTGATTTTTTGTGATTAGTCAAGCAAATTCTCGGATTTTACTCTTTGTCATTGAAGAAAGTACATCAATTCTTATATTATATATTTGAATATTGTGATTATGACTATGAGTAACTAAACTCCATAACTAGGGTTGTAGGAACCATAGGCAAATAATGAGATAAAACCTAACTAGAATAACAATTTTAGAATGGTGTCTTGCATGTATTAATAATTCTTTCACTTAGAAGTATTTTTAACGGATGGCCAACATTAGAACTCGCCCTAATGCTACTTGCCGGACCAAGGAGGTAGATAAGAGGAAAAGAATTATCAACATAGATTTAGTGTATACTATCTAATAGGCTAGTATTTATTGGTACGAGGTAATAACTTAGTCAAATATTGAATACGATGCTTAATATGAGGAAAAGATAAGTGTTAGGATAGCAACACACGTAGCCAGACCACCGTGCGGGGTGAGATTTTCTAGATGCCGGACCAAGTATTTAGAAATACATAACTTATCACTTTGCATGCAAGATACTAGGAATGAATTGTTATTGTTAGAATTATCATGTTATGAACCTGTGGGGACCCTAGTTACTTTGATTAATTGATTAAAATCCAACATCCAAAGCTGTTAAGTGTCTCTTTCAATTGCGCTAGTTATTTTCATTCATTTAGAAATAGAAACCTTCCTTTTTTTCCCCAAGGAAGTCATTGACCAAACAATAGTAATAACAGGTTGAAGTTAAATCTAGACTATTTTCCTCGTGGGAACGATCCCAACCTCACTAGTTAGGTTATTTACTTGACACGACCGCTTTACTTCTTGTTTGAGAAGTATGTTTGAGCATATCAAATATTGGCGCCGGTGCCGGGGATTATAACTTTTAGATTAACTTGAACTTATTACAATAGTTTAGTTGATATTTTCTTGATTTTACTTTGTTTTATTGTTTTTGATTTTTTTTAGAACTATCCTCGTTGTATGACTAATACACAGAGAGGAAGAGAACCCTTGTTTCCCTAAGATCATGAATTAGAGCATACACTGCGCAATATGAATGGAAACTTGGGAATAAATGATGATGATCCGAACTAAAAAATCACAGATCCGATTGATGTACATGCTCCAGGTGAACACCAACAAAGGGGAGAAAATCCCATTCCACAGCCCCAGGCATACTACAGAGGCTATGATAACATTATAGACTCAGATGGGCAACCTGTCTTGCATCCTCTACCCACAGGCCACACCTTTGTGGTAACTAGTAGCCTGATGCAAATGCTCACTGCCAGAGGTTTGTTTTCAGAGCTACCTTCTGAGGATCCACATGCCCATATAGCTAAGGTAAGGGCAGTGTGTAAAAGCTATGCAGGGAGGCCTGATTTGGATTTAGATGTAATAGTATCAGAGTGTTTCCTCTCTCACTAACGGGAGAGGCTGCTATGTGGTTCACTGAGCTCCCATACAACTCAATCATCACTTGGAACCAACTCAGGGATGTCTTCTTAGCACGCTACTATCCGGTCTCCAAGAAAATAAACCACAAATATAGAGTGAATAACTTGATGGCACTGCCAGGAGAGTCACTTAGTAGTTCTTGGGATAGATTAACCTCATTCTTGAGAAGTGTTCCAAATCACCGTATAGATGATGAGTCACAAAAGGAATACTTCTATCGGGGACAAGATGATAATAACAAAGTGGTGTTAGACACTATAGCAGGTGGATCTTTTGAGGAGTGTCCTTATGCTGAGATTGCTGAAAAATTAATGAAAATCTCCCGGAATAATAAATTTTGGAGTACTAGAAAGTTCGATACTAGGAGAAACACCTTCGCAGTGCAGTCCTCTCACAACACAACAACATATGAGATTCGTGAAGAAATGGCTCATATGAGAACTGAGCTTGGGTTGGTACTAAAACATGTCACTGGGGGGTAGAAAAGATAAATGTAGTGAACTACTTGTCGAAACCACCACCACAAAATGATGAGTGTTATTATGAAGAGGATTCCTATGCAGTAAATGAGCAGACGGGGAGTTTCCGACCGAGCTCCCAAGGCTCAAATCAGGATAATTGGCACCAAGGTCAAGGGAACCAAGGTCGAAAATATTGTAACTACAATCGTGAGGGTCATTATGTTCGAGATGGAAACAACAATCGCGACAACAACCTCAACTTGGGTAACTAAGCTAATAGAAACGATAGGAATGGGCCATATGTCCCTCCTCAAAATCGTGAAGTTACTCCTAGGGATAGTGGAGATATTACGGCGCGAGTTGAGGATATGTTGCACAAAATGATGAGGAGGTTCGATGCTAGTGATGAGCACAATAAAGAGTCGAGGAATGATTTAGTCGGTATTGGGAAAAATGTCAATACACATGCAATATCGATTAAGAACCTTGAGTTATAATTTGCCCAATTATTTGCAACTGTTAACACACGGCAACCTGGCACTCTTCCTAGTAATACTGTCCAAAATAAGAAAAATGATGGACATTGTATGGAAATTACTACTCACGGTGGCAAACAAACCATTGACCCACCTATCACGTCTAATGAGAAAAAGGTGACAAAAGATACTGATAAAGTGGTAGATGTTGATGGTGAATTAAAGGATAACACTTTAAAATGTTGAAGTGCCTAAAAAGGTAAGTCTCATTCCTAGGCCACCACCCCCATTTCCTCAAAGATTATTGAAAAAGACCGAGGATGGTAAATATCGACATTTTATAACAATGTTGAAGCAACTTTCTATCAATGTCCCTTTGGTAGAAGCTTTAGAACAAACGACCGGTTACGCTAAGTTTATCAATGATGTCGTCACAAAGAAAAGATCGGTCACTTTTGAGGATGATGATCGAATGCAGCATTGTAGTGCTATCGCTACAAGATCTTTTGGCCAAAAGAAAGAAGATCCAGGTGCATTCACAATTCCTTGTACAATCGGGCTATAACATTTTGCGAAACTATTATGTGATCTGGGGGCAAGCATAAATCTCATGCCCTTCTCGATTTACAAGAAGTTGGGTTTGGGTTATCCAAAGCGCACTGCGATGTGGCTACTGATGGATGATCGAACTGTAAAAAGGCCTATAGAGTCGTTCATATTTTCGGCAGATTTTGTTATTCTTAATTGTGAAGTCGATTTTGAAGTGCCCATTATTCTTGGGAGGCTAGTCTTTGCTACGGGAAGAGCCTTAGTAGACATGGAAAAGGGGCAGATGAAATTCGATTGAACAATGAGGAAGTGACCCTTAACATTTGTAGGTCCACGAGGTAGAGTGGTGAGCTCCAATAGGTATCTACTATATCCTACATCATGGGTGAGACATCTGACACAAATAGAAGAACATCTAGGTGTAGAAGCATTAGCGGCAGTGATAATGAATTTTGATAGCAATTGCATTGAAGAGTATGAGTCATTAATCGTGGCTCTTGACCGAGGTGATGTTCGGTTTAAACTGAAGAAATATGAGCTAGATATGAAGAATCGCGACTCCCCACCCGCGAAACCATCTATAGAGGAGGCTCCAAAATTAGAACTAAAAGCTCTCCCACCTCATCTCGGGTATGAATTCTTAGGAAATGGTGACACTTTGCCGGTAATCATTGCATCAGACCTGGATGAACAACAAGTTCAGAGTTTGGTGAAGGTGCTTAAATGGTTCAAAAGATCTATTGGGGTAGGTGGACTATTGTGGACATTATTGGGATCCCTCCTGGTATTTGCTCTCATAAAATCCAACTCATGCCTGATCATAAGCCAAGTATTTAGCACCAGAGACGCTTAAATCCTCCTATGCAAGAGGTCGTGAAGAAGGAAATCATTAAGTGGTTTGATGCTGGAGTACCTATCCAATCGCCGATAGTAGTTGGGTATGCCCGATTTAGTGTGTACCTAAGAATGGGGGAATGACTGTGGTCCCCAATGAAAAAATGAACTTGTTCCAAAGAGACCGGTTACTTGATGGAGGGTGTGTATGGATTACCGCAAACAAAATTCATGGACTAAAAAAGACCACTTTTCTATGCCCTTCATGGATCAATGCTGGATAGACTTGACGGAAAAGTGTGGTACTGTTTTCTTGATGGATATTAAGGGTATAATTAGATTTCTATTGCACCAGAAGATCAAGAGAAAACCACTTTTTCTTGTCCATATGGGACCTTTTGCGTTCAGAAGAATGTCGTTTGGGTTGTGCAATGCACCCGCCACATTTCAGAGATGTATGATGTCGATATTTTCTGACATGGTGGAGGATACTGTATAAGTTTTTATGGATGATTTTTCTGTGGTTGGTGATTCATTCGAGCGGTGTTTGTCCAATTTATCTGAGGTCCTTAAGAGATGTGAAGACTGCAATTTAGTACTAAACTGGGAAAAGTGTTATTTCATGGTGAAAGAGGGTATTGTGTTTGGTCATCGCATTTAAGACAAGGGGATAGAGGTTGATCGAGCTAAAGTCAAGGTAATAGAGAGACTTCCCCCACCGATCTCTGTGAAAGGTGTGAGAAGCTTTCTTGGGCATGCAGGTTTTTATCGGAGATTCATCAAAGACTTCTCAAAGACTGCACATCCATTGTGCAAAATGCTGGAGAAAGATTGTAAATTTTGTTTTGATTAATCATGTCTTAAAGCATTCGGTGAGCTAAAAGAAAAATTGGTGTCTGCGCGTATCATTATTTCTCCGGTTTGAATAGTCCATTTGAGGTGATGTGCGATGCTAGTGGGGTGGCTCTAGGTGTAGTATTGGGACAGAGAAAAAACAAAATTGTTCACCCCATTTACTGTGCTAGTAAAGCCCTAAATGATGCTCAGAAGAACAACACAGTAACCGAGCAAGAACACCTTGCAGTAGTCTTTGCTTTTGAGAAAATTTGCTCTTATTTGCGAGGTACTAGAGTTATAGTGCATACAGACCACTGAGCATTGAGATATTTGATGGCGAAGAAGGATGCAAAACCTAGACTGATTCGTTGGGTATTACTGCAAAAAGAATTTGACTTAGAAGTGATGGATAGAAAAGGAACTGAAAATCAAGTTTTTGATCACTTGTCTCGTCTAGAGGATGAAGCCATGAGAGAGTTAGGGGATAAGACTGACATTGATGATACTTTCCCCGATGAGCATGTAATAGCATCTTCACAAGACCTGATCCTATGGTTCGCAGATTTTGCGAACTATCTGGCTAGTGATATGTTCCAACAGACTTGTCCTTTCATCAAAGAAAAAAGTTCATGTACGATGTGAAGAAGTTATTTTGGGATAAACCAAACTTGTATAGGAGTTGCACCGACGGGATTATTCGACATTGTGTGCCAGAATGTGAGATGTTGAGCGTGTCGGAGGCATGCCATTTCCTAACCCGTTAGTGGACATCACAGTGGTATCCAAACCGCTCATAAGATATTACAATGTGGTTACTATTGGCCAACTCTTCATCAAGATGCTCATGAGTTTGCTAAAGCATGTGACAGATGCCAACGAGATGGCGGCATTTCAAGAAAGCAAGACATCCCTCTAAACCCCTTTCTTGTGATTGAGTTATTTTATGTTTGGGGTATTGACTTTATGGGACCTTTTGTGAGTTCTCATGGAATGACTACATTCTAGTAGCAGTTGATTATGTATCTAAATGGTTCCAAGACATCGCCCTCACAAACAATGAAGGGAAGAGTGCAACTACATTATTGAAAAAATATATATTCTTTCGTTTTGGCACCCAAAGTGCCATTATTAGTGATGGGGGCTCCCACTTCTTCAACAGATTGTTCAAGGGGTTATTGGAGAAATATGGGGTTCGCCATAATGTGGCCACTCCTTAACACCCTCAAACTAGTGGGCAAGTTGAAGTGTCGAATTGGGAGATCAAACAGATATTGTCAAAAACAGTGAACGCTAGTAGAATGGATTGGTCAAGGAGGCTTGAAGATGCTCTTTGCGCCTACCGGACAGCAAATAAGACTCCCATAGGTATGTCTCCATACCAACTTGTATATGGGAAAGCTTGTAATCTTCTGGTTGAGTTAGAGCATAAGCCATGTGGGCTATGAAGAAGTTGAAAATGAATTGGAGCGAAACTGCAGAACAACGGTTAAATGGGTTGAATGAATTCGAAGAATTTTTCCTGAAAGCCTATGAAAGCTCAGCGCTATACAAAGAAAAGATGAAGAAGTACCATGACAATGAAATTTAAAAACGAGAGTTTATGGTTGGGGATTTGGTGCTTTTATTGAATTCCAGGATGCGCTTGTTTCCGGGCATGCTCAAGTCCAAATGGACTGGTCCTTACTTGGTCACCCAACTATTTCCTCATGGAGCAGTTGAGTTGGAAACTAAGGACGGTGTGCGGTTCAAGGTTAATGGACAGCGCATAGAAATCAATTTCGGGCATGGTGAATCGGCGAATGAAGTGATTGAGGCATACCATCTTGATGAAGTGATCCCAGTCGTGCCGCGACATTAAATCAAGCGCTTGTTGGGAGGCAACCCAATACTTATAGTGTTTTTTGTAATGGTAGCATTTTTCTACTAATGGTTTTTTAAATTTGCACGCACATCACCAGGAAATTCTGCAGAAAATTACTCTGCTGCAGTCACTGACGGATACAAAGACGAACCATTGCGCCTGCGACGGACCGTCGTATGCCTCCATCGTACTAGGTACGTCTTTCCGTTATTTTCAAACTAGGGAACAAACGACGAAACCAATGACGGGTCATCAAAACTGTGACGGACCGTCGTTGGGGAATCGTCGCGTGATTAATAAGGCTTACCCGACCCGAACCGGTTGGAGTTTATTATAAAATTTCACCATTTAAACTCCCCAACCCCTCGTTTCACCCCCATTCCTTCATTACTCTTTCCATTACCCTCTCTTTTAAACTTCCACCATCTCTCCCTCTATCAACCGATCATTGTTCCCAACAATTCTCCAAAGCCCTACAAGTTATAACCTACTAGTCGGAGTTGCTGCTATGGGTGTCTTCCTGGCCACCGAGTACTTGCCTATCTTGTCTTTCTCCAAATCTAAGGTATGTGTCTCTAATTTCTACTCATTTATCCTGCAATTTTGCTTATTAATTAGTATTTACTTAGTTCATTGTGATATATTCGTTTCTTTTATATAAAATTCTACCTAATATAGGTTAAAAATGTTAGAAATTTCTATGTTTACAACCCTAGACATAGGTTCTTTTGCATTTCTAGTTTCCTAGGTAGTTGTGTTAGACAAACGTAGGTCCAAAACACCATAATTTTGATTTGGGATCATCGGGGATGCATGGGGTGCCCCAAGTTCTGTCACTGAGCTACAGAACGAGACCCCAATGACGGACCGTCGTACCCACGACGGACCGTCGTAGGGTCCGTTTCAAAAGCCCTAACACCCCACTGTCCATTTTTTCCAAGTATCCTTCAACAGACACATGTGACGGACCGTCATACCCACGACGGTCCGTCTTGCACATACCATCATACTACTCAGAGACTCTCCTTCAGGGTTCTCCATATATACATAGTCTATGTAAGACACGACGGACCCCATGACGGTCCGTCATAGTCACGACGAGCCGTCACCAGGCCCTTCATGTGTCACTTTTACCATAGAAATGACATACTATTTAAATTTTGTTGTGTGGTTTTGCTTGTCTTGTTTGCCACTTCTCGTACTAATATTGATCCTTTAAAGGTATTATCTACTATGGCACCCAAGCAAGATTGAATCAATGCACCCGGGGGATCGAAGACTGTCACCTCGTCTACGTGCATGGTCATTGGCTCTAATGATGAGCGTGACCCGAGTACGTGCCCCCAGGCACTTCCACCCCTTCCCGTGCTGCACGTGCTCCAGAGCCACACCCAAAAAGGTGGAGTCCGGTGTAGTCACTGCCTCCCAGTCTGATGAGGAGCGCACACTGACCAGTATAACCTCTGGGTAAGCCACAAATGAAGAAGGAGCGTCTGGCTCATTAGGAGTATCCTGGTCGGAGGAAGACTCTGACTCTTCTGAGGTTCCCGCACACGCCACCGTTGTACCGCCGGCCTCGTCTGATGAGGCTGACAGTTCAGAATCCACATCAGGTTCACCAGCTCAGGCCCCCACACCAGCCACTGACCAGCCCAATCGGTGGTGTGTCGACAGGCGATTTCAAATCTACTCCGAAGCCTAGTTCGTGACTGATAAAAGAGTGATGACTCGAACACTCACCTTGGAGCGGCGGGTCCTTACAGGGAGTCTCCCGACGATGCCTGAGATCCAAAATCTCTTCACCAGGCATCGCCTGGAGTGGAAAACACATCAGTTGGGCCGTTACACTGAAGAAATGGTCCGAGTGTTATACGCATCCTACGTAGCAACTCTATGATCATAAATAGATAGGCGGGCTGCCCCCGCTAAATAGGCCCCACTGGAGCAGGTTTGAGTACGAGGCGTGCAGGTTGACATTTCCCTGCCTGCCATTCGCTGATTTCTATACGGCGAGGGTGTTGATGCTACTCGGACCCCTCTCACTGCCGAGTTTGACTACCGCTGGCAGATTATTAAATATAGACAGGTCCTGCGTGAGCCATCATTGAGAGATACCACCAAGAGGTGGATGGCCCTACACCTGTCAGTTGATGGAGAGGGTGCCGGCTGGGTGATTGAGCCAAAGGGGGCCATCAAGAAGGCCAACCTCACTTTCACGGTGAAGTTCTTGTGGCTGATTGTCCGCCACTGCCTTTCCCCCAAAGCCGCTGATAATATCGTTACATGAGATCGAGCAGTGTTGTTGGCAGCAATGATTGCTGTGTTTGAGGTGGATTTTGCGTGGCTTCTACAGGCAGTCATGCACGAGAGGGCTTTCAAGGTCACTAATACTTACCCTTTCCCGTGCATGATGTTTTCTCTATGAAGGTCCGCAGGTGTGCCTATATGGCACGTAGATCAGCTTAAGACTCCGTAGGGCACTGTTGACGTCGGCCTCATTCGAGATGAGGTCAATGAGTTGGATCCACGTAGAGGGCCCCATAAAGAGCTGCCCCCACTTGCTGATGATCTTGCTGATACAGTAGCCCAAGCCCACACAGCTACACAGGCGGCGCCCACTAACACTAACCCGGTCGAGTCTATCCCGGGTAGTAGCGCTGCCCCGAGTTTCTCTCGCACAACCCCTCTACCGGCGCTGGTCCCGCTTGCTAGGGTTCAAAAATTAGAGGCGCAAATGGCTACACTTCTGCATCATATCAAGCCGTGGATGCAGAATCCTATTAGTGAGTCAGAAGAGTGCCTAGAGCGGAAAATGGTCCAGTTTACAGAGCGGAAGATCGCTGAGGTTCACCAGCGCTTGGACACCTTTGAGTTGAGGGTGCTAGCCCGGCCAGCCCTTCCAGTAGATGTGTCAACTCTTCAGGCTGCGGTCGACAACCTTCGTGCAGATATTGACACGATCTTAGAGGCTAGGGTGCCGGAGTATGAGGCCCCTTTTGTCGAGCCTGCTGAAGACACAGTGTTGGCGGCCCTATATGCCACTTCATAGATTCTACCACCTCCTCCTCGAGAGCATGCGAAGAGGCGTAGAGGTCGAGAAGAGGACGAGGCGCGAGCATGGAAGAAAGAGATCCGAGAGATAGAGGCTGCGAGGAGAGCCTCACTTATTGAGGAGAAGGCACACCACATGAGCGCATCAGCGATAGCGGCTGGGGCGTCTAGCTCCCGAACTATGGATATAGAAGGAGGCACTACTGATGGTGCGGTTGTTGCTGAGGACACCACAAAGGGTGTCCAGATTGCAGAGGACGTGGGTTCCAGGGAACCGAACCCACCAGCTTACTGATCAACGGCGCTTAGCGCCATAGGTTTGCTTCACCTAACACTCTAGTATTTAATTTTTTATGCATTGGGGACAATTGCATGTTTTTTTGTTGTGGTGGGGTAAATGGAAAGTGAGTGTTAGGGTGAAGTCTGAGCAGCCCAATTCACTATCCTCTTTTTGAGTTTTCATGGTTGTGTTCTTTTTCCCCAAAAGACTGATTACTTTTTCTGTTGAACCGGCATGTCTATATATTTTGTACATAGTCTCATTCTGGATCATGATGGCCAAATGATATCCTGATAAATTAGAAAATGCTGCATGACTAGGCATAGTAACTGATAAATTTGTAACTCTAAGCATGACATAGAGGTACACCATTGCATTACCCTAAGTCTAAAATTAGAACTAGGTGTCTGATAATCTGGTATAGTGATGAGATGTCAAGTGAGTGTGAGGAAGATTTGAATAGTCCACTATTGGTACTGAGATAGAACTTTCCTGGTTAGTCCTGCTAAAAGTAAGATGTAATAGACAATTAGGAAAGGATCATAGGCCCTTATTCAATATAGCCCATTTGTAGCCTGAATAAAAGAAACCAAATGAAATTTATCATTCTTTGATCCAAATGATCTGAGCTTAAATTAGACCTTTCTTTTTCACCCCAACTGATCTTTTCTGGGAACAATGTGTTGGCCCTTGTCCCCTTGGACATGTGCACCTCAGCTTATGCGAAGAGTGTAAGTTGAGGGTGGCTAATGCAGTAAAAAACCTTCGTTATGGCCCTGACCCAACATTGGGTATTGTGTACCTTGACTCATGGCAAAGCCATGAGTTGAGGGTGGCTATTATGAGTAATGCTCTGGAAAGTGGGGTCGAATGAACAAAGAGAGAGAAAGAACAAAAGTAAAGTGACTCAAGAATTAGTTGAAAGAAAAGTAAAGAAAATGAAAAATATACAAGAAATACAAGCAAGAAAAGAAAAGTGTCACTTACACAAATGAAGAATGAAGAGAAAATAGCAAGGTGAAAGAATATGAGAAACTGGGCGAGATAAAATGATAGAAAGTGGAATGTTTAGCCAATATGTCAAGGAGGGCAAAAAAATACTAAAGTATACCTAAATATACCCTACCTGACCCTGAGGCTCTGTTACTAGCGAAAAAGTCCTATCGTGATCCTGAGGATTGTATAGCGAACTTAAGGCAGTGAAAATAAGGGCAAGCTTATGGAAATAGGTATGAATGAGTGTGACTTTGTTCTGAGAGCGAGTGTTGAAAAGTAATACTTATACTCAAACCGAAATCATTGTGTGAAAAATGAGGATTTCGTTTTAAAGTGAGGACAGTAGTTGCAATACCGGAATTTTTAGCACCTCGGTGAGAAATTGAAGAGGATAGGTGTTAGTGCATGGTGAGTCTGTCTCATGTTCTAATTCCACATAATTCAAGCCTAATAGTGATAGCATACATAGATTTGATGAGATTAATCGGGATTGATAGCCAAATGATTGCAAAGGATGAAGCATGGATACTATTGTACAAAGATTTTGTATTGAGTCATAGTGCGTCGCTTGAGGACAAACAACGAATTTAAGTTGAGGGTGTTCATATACTGTTGTTTCACGGTGTTATTAATACTTTTTCTTTAAGTTTAGTGTGTCCAAAATCCTTTTTGTGCTAATTTTATATAAGTTTCTCTTTGATTTGCAGGAAATCTATCCAAAGATGAATGCGGAAATTTTGAGCGAAGAAATGCAGAAGAGACCACCTACGGAGCTTATGAAGGTCCGTCGTTATTGTGACGGTCCGTAGGTGGCAGCGTAGTGCAGCTGCTGAAGAAAGATGGGGAATTCTGACCAAGTGTGGGGTTACGAAGCTTGTGATGGACCGTCGTGTCTATGATGGTCCATCCTGCAAGTTCGTCATGAAGTTCAGAGAAGTAATCCCACTACCCATATTCCAAGAGTTGAAGTATTTTGGAACGAAGACCCTCGACAGACCGTTGTGCCTATGACGGTCTGTCATACTTGCCGTCGAGGGTAATGAAGAGAGCAGCAGAAGAAATTTTATAAGTATGGGATGACGGAGTCCATGACGGTCCGTCGTGACCATGACGATGCGTCGCGAGGTCCGTCGACCCTGCCATGTTTTTTCATATTTCCTGCAAATAGAGTCCTTGTTTAATTAGGTTGTTATTTTCTATAAATAGTTTGAAAAAACTTATTTTTGAGGTTAGACTATGTAGTATTAGTTAGACTCTGGATAATTGTTAGACTCCGTATTGTTAGACACCGTATTAGTAAACAATGTATCGTTAGAATTTTGATTTTCATTAGTTGTTGGTGATTTTTGATGATTAATCAAGCAAATTCTCAGATTTTACTCTTTGTCATTGAAGTAAGTACATGAATTCTTATATAATATATTTGAATATTATGATTATGACTATGGGTAACTATGGTTGTGGAAACCATAGGCAAGTAATGAGATAAAACCTAACTAAAATAACAGTTCTAGAATGGTGTCTTACATGTATTAATAATTCTTTCGCTTAGAAGTCTTTTTAACGAATGGCCAACGTTAGAACTCGCCTTAATGCTACTTGCCAGACCAAGGAGGTAGATAAGAGGAAAATAATTATCAACATAGATGTAGTGTATACTATCTAATAGACTAGTTTTGATTAATACGAGGTAATAACTTAGTCAAATATCGAATATGATACTTAATATGAGCTAAGGATAAGGGTTAGGATAGCAACACATGTAGCCAGACCAAGGTGCAGGGTGAGATTTTCCAGATGTCGGACCAAGGATTTAGAAATACATAACTTATCACTTTGCATGCAAGATACTAGGAAAGAATTGTTATAGTAAGAATTATCAAGTTATGAACCTGTGGGGAACACGTAAACCCTAGTTACTTTGATTAATTGATTAAAATCCAACATTCAAAGCTGTTAAGTGTCTCTTTCAAATGCGTTAGTTATTTTCATTCATTTAGAGATAGAAACCCCCCTTTTTTGTTTTTACTTTCCAAGGAAGTCATTGACTAAACAATAGTAATAATAGGTTGAAGTTAAGTCTTGACTATTTTCCTCCTAGGAACGATCCCAACCTTACTAGTTAGGTTATTTACTTTACACAACCAGTTTACTTCTTGTTTGAGAAGTAAGTTTGAGCCTATTATCTAAATAATTTTTTTGAATGTAAAGAGTCATCTCCCTATGATAATGAGACATCTCTAAGATGGCAAGTGTTGAGCTGTTCTTCTTTCATTTTATAAAAGAGATTCCACTTGTTGTCTATATTGTGAAAAGTTTTTTTTCTTTATTACTTTTAATATCTATGTGTTGACTGAATGATAAGGGCTTGTATAAGACCTCCAAAAGGTCGAATGCACACATCTTGACTTGCAGGTGCTCTTGGTTCGTGACAATAAATCTAAACCCCAAGCCCAAAATACAAAAATTCAAGTATTTAACACTAAACCATAGATATAATACCTCAAATCCTAAATCCAAACCCTAAAACCTAAAAAAACATAAACCCTAACTGTAACCATAATCATAATCCCTAAACACTAAACCTCAATCCCCAAATACCAAAACCCAAATATTTACCACTAAAAATAGATAGTAAACATGAAATTCTAAACCTCAAATCACGAAACCTTAACAACAAAAACAAAACAAAAACCCTAACCCTAAAGCCTAAAACCCATGAACAAAAATAGTGTCATCTCTCAAAATTTATCTCTCAAAAATTTTCTGTATAATTCATTGAAGGAATGATCTTGGCTAATTTATACAATTTTCGATCATTTGAATGGATGGTGAATGATACAAGACACTAGATCAAGGACAATTGAAGTGTACTTTAAATTGACAATCTCTAAAGGTGGAATCTACCTCTGGATCATCTTTAAATCCTTGAAAGTTTGGGAAGAGGCGGTCCACACTACTGCTAAAAAGGAATTGGAAGGAATAAGTACAAATCTATTCATGGAAGAATCGAATCAAAGCTGTGGAGAAAAATATTGACTGTGGAGAAAAAACAATATTGTTCTTGATGTAGGTTCTAGAAAAAAAAATTGAAGGATTCTGAAGGTTGATTCATAGAGGGAAAAATTGGTGGTGAGCGAGTCGGTTCTAAAGAGAGGGGTCTTGACCAAGATAGCTCAAACAAGGAGAATGATGGTTATCTAGAATACAAAAAGCCATCAAGTCAAACGACTTGTTCGTCTTTGTTGAGGGGAGAAAGTCAGGAATATGATCTCAGTAAGGTTGGTAGAAATCAAGGTTCCAAGGATCCAATTCCTACATTATTGCATAAAACTACTAGTGAGTCGTCCAATGACACTTTCGATAGACTAGAAAATATCCAAGGTAAAATCACTTTTACTACCTTTATTACAATTCTGATCAAGAATTGAATGGAGTAGATATGAATGCTAAAAATACTTCTAATTCTGTTAGGAGTCATGACCTTGATAGATTAGATTATCAATCAATTTAACCTAAGATTTCTAATAATTCTAATCGTATTGTTCCTAATGTTCTAGCTAATAAAATTTATCAAGCTTCAGGGATCCTAATATTTTTCCTAAGAAAGATCAAATTCTAGAACCTTCCCCCTATAAGGTGATTGAAACATATGCGGATAGGTTGAGATATAATCAATGTAAGAGTGGAATTAGTATTAAACTTACTCCTCCTCATATTACTACTAAGCAGGTCTTGCCAGCAGTTGTATATTGAAGGATGAGGTGATTAAATATTTGGCTTTATCTTGTAAATACACTCTTATCAGTAAGTTTGTAAACACAATGCCAAGAGTAGAACAGATTCGGAAGAACTTTATTCTGCAACTCAATTATCAGGGGGTTTGAGATTCTGCACTTTAATTCTCGACATGTTTATATTGAACTTAATAACGAATTCGATTACAATATGGTTTTGAATAAACAACGGATGACCATACATGGATAGGTTATGAGGATTCAAGCTGGGACTCCTTCTTTCAAACCTCCTAAAGAAATTCTTTTAGTACCAATAAAGAAATTATTACTAGATTACAGTTTGGTTGAGCTCTATACTTACAACAAATGGTCGATGGTAAAAAAATTGAATATGATAGAATTCCTGACTGATTTATTTTATTGTAAACATCAAGGGCATATAAAATTTTACTGTATCATTAACAAAAAGAGAAGTAGAATAAGAGAAGAATGATTTATAGAAAAAACCAAAAAATTATAATATTCATAAAGATATGCCGAATTATGAAAAGAAGGATGCATGTATAAGAAATGTGATTAGCATTTCACAAAATTATCAATGAGAACAACTACATTGAAATATGCTGTAGAAAGAACAATGGCAAGTTCGGACTAGGAAATATCATAATCACAATCAAGTTCAATACAAAGAAGAAAAAACAACTGCTTAAGAACTACATGCAAAAACAAGTATATCATATATTCCTACAAAAAACACTTACACTAATTTACATGTGCAGG
Source organism: Solanum lycopersicum (assembly GCF_036512215.1). Taxonomy (NCBI): domain Eukaryota; kingdom Viridiplantae; phylum Streptophyta; class Magnoliopsida; order Solanales; family Solanaceae; genus Solanum; species Solanum lycopersicum. Next base: position 23,462,418 of record NC_090802.1, read on the forward strand.
AAATTTCACCGATTCCTGAAGAGATGGGAAGGAATACAGATCAGTACTAGGTTACACAAAGGGAACATATGAAGCAATAACAAGTGACTAAAAAGGAAGGTTACGAAGGAAGGATTATTAACAGGAATCAAAGGAAACAAATGGTGGAAAGTCCATTATTAAGGCATGAATCTGAGCGTGATGCACATAAAATTGTAAGACCCCAAAAATTACATAGGTGAATCTAGTACCTCTCATGGTTTTCGTTATGCTATAAGGTTCTAAAATGGTTTATAATGTAGGTTTGAGGCAATGTCTAATTTTTAAGTGCATTAGAAGTCAAACATCAAGGGACGACCAAGATGTTCGATGACTAAGTCACCTAAGTGCCGCATATGTTGTTTTATGTCCTATTGAGTGATTCATGATGTGAGTTCAAAGTGAAGATGGAGCTTGAAAATGGGTATTCAATGGATTTTATTCTTAAATTAGATATGGATTATTCAAATAATGTGTGGGATTTCTTCATCTAACGGTTTCTATCACCTAAGAGCCTATTTCTAAGATGATATTCAAATATGAAAAAATATGAAAAAGTCCAATTTCTACTCTAAGTCCTCGGTTCTTGCATAAATTGTTTCCAAACATTTACATATGATGAAATTGATATATAATTGATATTTTCCATGAAATTCTTGATGAATCCTTGAAATTCACAAATCTCTAAAATTTGACTAAAATATGGGTTATGTGATCATGCTTCAATATTGATGAATTCACGTGTAGATTTTTATAGGATTTTGATTTATGTATAGCTTATTGTTATTTTTTTTATAGGATGTTTAAATTTGATCAATTGAGTTTTTAATATTCTTATATCAATTTAATATTAGACTTATTGAATTGATATTGACTTAAGGTTTATGATTCCTAATGTAATTTTCTATTGGCTATCTAATGATGCAATAGTTATATTCAATTCTTTTAAGTAGGTTGTATTAAATTGATAAGTATGTAATGACATGACGTAGTTTCACTGATTATTGATATAATTGTATTGAATTGTTGGTTATTTCCTTGGGTAAGAGCCTTATTGTTTCAAAATGGATGTTTTAGTATTGAAATCGAAGTTGTAAGATGTTAAGGGTGTATGCTTCCATATTTCCCTAATTTTTATGTTATTTATACTTCAATTATGTTTTTATTGATATGGTCCACTTATGTTTGAGGTATTATGTTAATTGGTGTGGCCTTGTCTGCGTTATTTTATGCAATATGATGATTATGGCCTTGTCGACACTACTTGAGGTACTATGATGTTTTGTATAGTAGTTTTATGTGAAATATGGGTATATATAATTATATGTGAGGAATATGAAAGTATGTTTTCTTGTTATGTATAATAGGAGATCATGTAACCCATGAATATGTTCTTCTAAGTGTAGTCTTAGGATTGATGTATAGTTGTTCCTACTTGACTATATGAGTGTATAGTGGTTATATCGATGATGATACGGTAGTGTGCAGGATGACTTAATGATTATTATCGTTATTGCTATGTGGTTGTAGAATGATTAGTAATATGTGTTAAGGTAAAGTATGTGGTGTCTTTTCTTGCTTAACTTGTGTCCCTTACTTGATAGTTGTATGAAATGAATATGTGATGTATTGACTGAGGGTGCTATTGTCTCTTAGTCTTAAATGTATAAAAGGTATGACATGTTAATAGGGTCTTTTATGTGAAACCTTGAAACTAAGGTAAGGTTATGTATGTTGAACTCGAAAGCAGTAATTGTACTCTTAAAGTAAAGGAACGATGGATTTAAGGTTAATTGGTTGAAATCACATCATATTAATACCTAGGAAAGTCATAATGATCTTCTTGTCGCCAATGAAAGGTATCCCTAAGAGTTCCACTTTTGTAGGGTAAATGTGATTGGGTTATGAACTTGTTATGGAACCCTATTATGTGAACCAATTCAATGTGAATTACTCTATGATTATGAAGGCTAGAACCGAGTGAGTATGGCAAGGGGAAGTAGTTCTAGTTAATTATGATACTAGAATAAAAAGAATGCCTTTCATATTCCTTAGCCATGTGCCTACACAGGATGTCTCCTAGTTCTACCCTTGGCAAGTAGAACCCCCTTATCGGTGTAGGTTACAACTCCGAATTCCATGTCTAACTATCATGGTCTATGTTTTTTATTTCCTATTCCTATCACGTGGGTACCTATTAGAATTTGAGGAGTTCAAAAAAGTATAGGTTGTTGTTTAGGACGCTATCTAGACATTGCACAACAGGCTTTGAAGATGTTATTTGAAGTGCCTAGATCTTGTTGATGACCATTACATGAATGTCCTTTATGTGATGAATATCTCTTAATGCACTAGTTAATGTAATGATTAAGTTAATAAAGTATGTTAAAAATGAAGTAGTACTTATCTAGAATAATTAAGGGTTGTCTAGTTAAGGTGTGAAGGGGGCATAGGAATTGTCACTTCTTACCTTACCTAGATAGGTCATAAGAACGACTCTTGTTCGAGAAGTTGTTTTATTAGGTGGACATGATCTAAGCAATAGTTGATCTTAAGAATTATTTAGGTAATCTTGAAGAGGTCACTATGGAGGTTACCTTCTTTACTTACTTAAGTATGTCTTTTGATAGCCTTTGGAAGGGGAATATCATATCACCTATATTCTAATGTGTTAAATGAAAATGGTTCTATCTTAGGGTGTCTATAGGATATCTTAGGTGTGTGTGAGGGATTGTATGTGCAGTCGCTTCATAACTCACTCAGGTAAACCCTTAGAGTCTCCTTTGTCGGAAAGTCTAATGTTCTTATGCTGATATCTCTTAATTGTGTATGTGAATCATCATAATTAATCTTGAGGGTCGTTTAAGATCATATAGATAGGGTGTATGGGTTTTCTCTCTTTGTGTAATTTAAGTGAATCATAGATAGCTTTGAGTGAGAAGATAACATGCTAAAATTTGTCTATAGTAAAGTGTAGGAACTTCACTATAACAATTAATTGAGTTCATTGTACAGTGAACTGACTTCACTGTAATGTTTGCTAAAATTGTGACTTTTTGTTAAATAATTTCCTATGTGTTTCAAGTTGTTCAATGTTGTTCTTATAACTATAGTATGTTGTTTTAAACAATATTAATGAAAAGCATGTTGTTTACTAAATGTCCCTTTCTCATGGTTTTTGATGGCTTTCATACTTAGTACATCTAATGTGCTAACCCCTTCATTTCCCTTTTTCACTAAACTGTAGGGAATTTGAAGTCTTGATGTGTCATGGAGGATGGATAGTTTTCTAAGTCTTGAAGATGATGCATTGGTTAGTCCTTATAGATTCGAGGACAATATTTAAAAGTTCCTTATGTATTAGTCTTTACCTTTTATGACTTGTATGAGCTTAGTCCCAAGTGTTGTAAACTCCAATGTTTAGACGGTTCGAGTAGATTATTGTAAAGGTTTAATGTTTTAAATGAATGTCTTTCTCTTGCATATTGTTTATGAAAGAGTTTTTTGTGTGTGAAAAAATTATTAAATTCCTACCTATTTTAGAATGTTTATTATGCAATGAGTGACGCGAGAAGCTTAGATGAGACTTCTTAAAGTTTCATTTGTCGTGTGATGACACAAGGATGGCGTAACTTCTAGGGTGTACTTGCGGGTCATGGAAGAGATGGTATCAGAGCATCAGGTTTAGGGAGTGGCTTAGTTGTCTTATGAACCAGATCTAGTAGAGTCTTCTATATAATGTGAAGCGCGCCGCATAATAAATAGGAGGCTATAGGGTGCTAGGAAAAGTTTCACTTCTTCATTCATATAATTGTGCCTAAGAGCTTTGTATATGGTGTCTTTCACTTGTTTCCCTTATGTGTTGGTACCTTGAGGGTGACTTTATAATGTTTGGGTTAAAGGAGAGAAAAGATGAGATGTGACTTGTTAGATGAGATATGCTGGAAGGTGGTCTTGACCTTAGATTAGTTTGGTTACCTTTTGAAGGATAGATAAGTTGGAAAAGATTGTAAGTTTTAGTGTGAGAATGTGAAGGAGTTATTGTTAAGATAGTTTGATGTTTGATAAGACCCCAACCATAGGAAGAGATGTGATGAGATTTGAAAGACTAAAGGTGACTTCTCCTAGTAAGGGGGATGTAGTGGTTAGATGAGACCTTTGATATATATATGTTTTATTGATGTTCTGTTGAAATTGAATTTCATTAACTTTTTGCTTTGTGTATTTTATGAAGTCGTGATTATATTGTGAGATGTCTTTATATGGTGTTATTTTTCATATTATCATGTTTATTTCATGAATTTCTTAAAAATTGCATGTCTGAAAAATTTGCTGAAAATAATTGTATGCTTGAAATGTTCACTTTAAAATTTTTGGAAAAATGACTTTTTGATGCTTTGATCTAAATTTTTTCAATATGGTTAGAACTAATGTATATAAGTATGATATTAAATATAAAATGAGTTTTTGCTATTTGGAATGAAGCGTGCATTTTGTAGCATAATAAGTTATACATTTTTTTTCTTGTTTGTTGTTGTGTTGTGAATCTATTGATTATGTGAAATTGATGTTTTCTTAATTATTATGTGCTATATGTTATGGTCATGAGCTTCTAATTGAGTCTCTACATTTGGAAGTGTTCGGAGTTTGGAAGTCTCATTCGAGGACAAATGTTGTCCAAGTGGGGTAAAATATAAGACCCCGAAAATGACTTAGGTGAAGCTAGAGCCTAACATGGTTGTCGTGATTGTCTAAGGTTATAAAATAGTTTATACTGTAGGTCTGAGGTAGTGTCTAATAGCTTAGGTAGATTAGAAGTCAAACGTCAAGGGACGACCAAGACGTTCGACAACTAAGTCACCTAAGTGTCTCATATGTGGTTTTATGTGCTATTGTATAATTCCTGAGGTTTTAAGATTATGAATGATTTATTATAGCATTTATAGGTAGGGTGTCAAGTTTTGTGGAGTTTGGATGTCAAACGTCAAAGAACGTCCATGAAGTTCAAAAGATGTGCCTTGAAATGACCTTGTATATCTAGGCATGTTTCGCTTAGTTTTACGTATTTTATTTGAAGGAAATATTTGTAAAAGGTGTTAAGCACATAGAATATCGTATTTGGGTTCAAATTGTATGAAAAATTATCCCCAAGGACTATCCAACGGTTCTTGAGGAAGGACCCAGGTTGGTGGCCAAAATTGCCATAAGGCAGTCCACCTATGGAAGGCAAACGACGGCTAGTGGCCTGGTCGACGCCCTGTAGGTGGTAGGAATAGGTAGGTACTTAGACGGGGTGGCAAAGCAACCTGTTCAAAGCCTCTTAACCCATTTACAGTTGCCATCACAGCCCGTAAGTTAGCTTACGCCCCTCGATGGGCAGTCCGTTTATTGGCTGGTTTCCGCGTGCAGTTCAATACCATGTCTAGTGGTGAACTCTAAAATTCACCCTACTTCAAAATGAATATATTTCCAGTTTATTAAAGGTATATTTGGTATTTTAAATGAGTATATAACTGATTACACTTAGAAGATTTCATTCATCCAAATTAAAACATATTCCCTCCCAAAGTTCATCCAAAAACCTCCATGTGAGTTCAAAGTGAAGATGGAACTCGAACATAGGTTTTCAATGGAGTTTATTGTTCAATTCGATTCGTATTCTTCAAAAAAGGTATGGGAGTTCTTCATCTATTTTGTTCTATCACCTAAGAGCCAATGTCAAAGATAATTTTCAAAGATTTCAAATTGATGAAAAAGTCCAATTTCTACTCTAACTCTTGTGTTCTTGCATAAATGGTTTACAAACATTTATATATGATGAAATTTATTTATATTTGATTTTTTCCAATGAAATTGTACATGAATCCTTGACATTCAATAATCTATCAAATTTGACTAAAATATGGGTTATGTGATCATGCTTTGATACTGATGAACTCATGGGTAGATTGTTATGGGCTTTTGATTCATGTATAGATTATGGTTAATTGTTTTATAGGATGTTTTAATTTGATCCATTAAATATAGAATATTCTTAGATCTATTGAATGTTAGATTTATTGAATTGATATTCACTTAAGGTTTGTGAATCCTCATGTATTTTTTTATGGGCTATCTAATTATCCAATAATTATATTGAATTGATGTCTAGGTTGTATTAAATTGATAACTATGTAATGAAATGACCTAGTTTCATTGATTATTGATATAATTGTGTTGAATTGTTTTTTATGGCCTTGGGTAAGGGCCTTATGATATCGAATTGGATGTTTTATCATTGAAATTCAAGTGGTAAGATTTTTAGGGGGTATGCTGCCCTATTTATCTTTTTTTGGTGTTATTTGTACTACATTTGATTGATATGATCCACTTGTGGTGGCAGTGTTATGCGAATTCATGTAGCCTTGTCAGCGTTACATCATGCACTATGACTATCATGGCCTTGTCGGCACTACTTGAAGTACTTTGATTTTTTATAGTCGTTTTATGTGAAATATGAGTATATCTATATATGTTGCGATTGAATATTAAAGTATGTATTCCTGTTATGTATTTTAGTAAATCATGTAAAGTATGACTATGTGCTTCTACGTGTAGTCGTAGGGTTGATGCATGATTGTTCCTACTCTACTATATGAGTCCATAATAGTTATATTGATGATGATATGGTACTTTTAGGTTGACTTAAATATGATAATGATTATTCCTATGTGCTTGTAGAATGATTAGTAATATGTGTTGAGGTGAAGTATGTGGGGCCTTGTCTTGGTTGATTTGTGGCCCTTACTTGATGCTTGTATGAATATGAATATTTTATGTCTTGACTTAGGGTCATATAGTCTCTTAGTATTGAATGTATGAAAGGTATGTGACCTTTGAATGATGTTAAGAAGGTCTTTTATGTGACACCTTGATTCTAGTAATAAGGTTCTATATGTTGAATTCGAAAGCCGTAATTGTATCCTTCAAGTAAAGATTGATGAACCTATGTGAGCGGTATCTTCATGTCTAAAGGAACACTTAGGTGTGTACTGAAGAGGTTATGTGAGCGGTATCTTCATGTCTTAATTAGGTGGATCTCAAGATAACCTTAGATGGAGGGTCTATTATTATGTAATGGGTTGTGAAATAAATATGGTTTTATCTTATATTGTAGTTATATCCTATATGTGATCATTGACTTGAAATATGTTTCATATACTTGTCTTATGAGTTTTTAACCAAGAATTACATGAAAATCATATCTCAAATAAATCTCCCTTTCTCATCATTTTCGCATGTTCATCATACTATGTGAATGTTTGTACTAACACCATTTCACCATGTTCTTACTACAAAGTGTAGGTGGTGGTGACTAAAGGTTGGTTCATTGGTAGATTTAAGGGATTGTAATTTTTACCTTCAAGCCTTGGGTATATCCTCAATGATTTGAGGACACGTATCTTAAATATTTTTCTTTATGTTTTGGCTAGTAGATATCATTTGAATTTAAAGGTCTATTTCCCTATGATATTGAGATGTGTCTAAGATGGCAAGCGTTGAGTTGTTCTTCTTTAATTTTATAAAAAAGATTCCACTTGTTTTCTCAGTTGTGAAAAGTTTTAAATTCAACACTTTGTTTAATACCTATATGACGAATTAGAGCCATCAATATTGGCTAGGCCCATTGTGGTGGGCTGGCCTTACCCCGGATTTAATAGGGATGGGCTAAGATTTTTGGAACTCATTCAAGAAAAGGGCTTTTTAGCCCGACCTTGCTAAGCCTGTTAATTTTAAGGGCTTGAGAAATATGGATAGGGTTGGACCGTGGTCCAATAAGAATTAATTAATAATATAATATAATATTAAAATTTAAGACTAAAGAGAGTCTAAACATAAAATAATTAGGCTAATATTTCTATGGGAAATTTTTATATATAAACAATCTATTAATTCAAATTAAATGCTATAAATATACTTTAATTTAATTAAACCCTATATATCAAACTATATCTATTTTTGCCACTCTCCTAGGTGGAGTCTGACTCGCCACTCTCATTTTTGTGGCAGACTCGCTCACCTCTCTCGCTTTTTATACAAACCCAAATGTATAAAATGTGTTTTGTTTGTATAAAGCAAGAGAAAATTGTATAGATACATATATTTTCGTTCCCTGATACGCTAAAATTTACTTCTCAAATAAGAAGTAAAGTGGTTGTGTCAAGTAAATAACTCAACTAGTGAGGTTTGGATCGTTCCCATGAGGAAAATAGTCTAGACTTAACTTCAACCTATTATTACTATTGTTTGGTTAATGACTTCCTTAGAAAGTAAAAACATAAAAGGGGGGTTTCTATCTCTAAATAAGTGAAAATAAATAACAAACATGAAGGAGACACATAACAACTTTGAATGTTGGGTTTTAATCAATTAATCAAAGAAACTAGGGTTTATGTGTTCCCCACAAGTTCATTACTTGATAACTGTAACTATAACAATTGTTTCCTAGTATCTTGCATGCAAAGTGATAAGTTATGTATTTCTACATCCTTGGTCCGGCATCTAGAAAATCTCACTCCGCACCTTGGTCCTGATACGGATGTTGCTATCCTTATTCTTATTCTTACCTCATATTAAGCGTCGTATTTGATATTTGACTAAGTTATTTCCTCGTACCAATCAATACTAGCCTATTAGATAGTATACACTAAATCTATGTTAATTATTCTTTTCCTATTATCTACCTCCTTGGTCCGGCACATAGCATTAAGGCGAGTTCTATCGTTGGCCATCCGTTAAAAAGACTTCTAAACGAAAGAATTATTAATACATGCAAGACACTATTCTAGAATTTTTGTTTTAGTTAGGGTTTATCTCATTATTTGCCTATGGTTCCCACAACCCTAGTTATGGAGTTTAGTTACTCATAGCCATAAACACAATATTCAAATATATTAAATACAAATTCATGTACTTACTTCAATGAGAAAGAATAAAATCTGAAAGTTTGCTTGATTAATCACCAAAAATCACTTGTAAGAATCTCAAAATCTAACACTAATACACAAAGTCTAAGAATCAAAAGTTCCAACAATCCAAAAGTCTATCAATCCCAAAGTAAAACATCCTAGTGTCTCACTATCTGGTGTCTAACCTCAAAAATAAGGTTTTTTGAACTATTTATAAAAAAATAAAACCTAATTAAACAAGGATTCTAATTTCTAGAAATCTGCCAAAACACGTCTAGGTCGACGGACCTCGCGAAGGACCTTCGTTGTCACGACGGACCGTCATGGACTCCGTCGTCCCATACTTGTTCAATTTCTTCTGCTGCTCTCTTCATTCCCCTCGACAGAAAGTATTACGGACCGGCATAGGCAAAACGGTCCGTCGAAGGTCTTCATTCCAAAACACTTCAACTCTTGGAATCTGGGTACTAGGATCACTTCTCTGAACTTCATGACGAACTTGCAGGATGGACCGTCATAGACACAACGGTCTGTCACAAGCTTCGTAACCCCACACTTGGTCAGACTTCCCCATATTCCTTCAGCAGGTTCACTATGCTGCCACCTACGGACCGTCACAAGCACGACGGACCGTCACAAGCTCCGTAGGTGGTCTCTTTTGCATTTCTTCGCTCAAAATCTCCGCATTCAGCTTTTGAAAGATTTTCTGCAAAACAAAGAGAAACTTATATAAAAATTAGCACAAAAAGACTTTCGGACACACTAAACTTAAGGAAAAAGTATTAATTATACCGTGAAACCACAGTATATCACACCTTCAACTTAAATTTGATGTTTGTCCTCAAGCGACGCATTATGACTCACTACACAATCTTTGTACAATAGTATCCATGTTTTATCCTTTGTAATCATTTGGCTATCAATCCCGATTAATATCATCAAATCTATGCATGCTATCACTATTAGGATTGAATTTTGTGGGATCAGAACATGACACAGACTCACCATGCACTAACACCCATTCTCTTCAATTTCTCACCGAGGTGCTACCTATTCCAGTTTTTCAACTAGTGTTGTCACTTTAAAACAAAATCCTCCTTTTTCACATAATGATTTAAATTTGAGTTTAAGGATTACTTTTCAACACTCGCTCTCAGAACAAAGTCACACTCATTCATACCTATTGCCATAAGCTTGCCCTTATTTTCACTGCCTTAAGTTCGCTCTACAACCCTTAGGATCACGATAGGACTTTTTTAGCTAGTAACCTAGTCTCGGGGTCAAGTAAGGTATATTTTGGTATACTTTAGTGAATTTTTCCCCTTCTTGACATATCGGCTAAACCTTTCACTTTCTATCATTTTAACTCGCCAAGTTTCTCATATTCTTTCACCTTGCTATTTTCTCTTTTTTCTTCATTTGTGTAAGTGACTCTAGTCTTTACTTGCTTGTATTTCTTGTGTATTTTCTTTTTTTTTAATTTTCTTTTCAATTAATTCTTGAGTCACTTTACTTTTGTTCTTTCTCTCTCTTTGTTCTTTCAACCAATCTTTCCAAAGCATTCCTCATAATAGCCACCCTCAACTCATGGCTTTGCCATGTGTCAAGGTACACAATACCCAATGTTGGGTCAGGACCATCACGAAGTTTTTTATGCATTAGCCACCCTCAACTTATGCTTTTGGCATAAGCTGAGGTGCACATATCCAAGGAGGGACCACGACTAACACATTGTTCCCAGAAAAGATCAGTTGGGGTGAAAATAGAAAGGTCTAATATTAATCTCAAATTATTTGGATCAAAGAAGGATAAATTTCATTTGGTTTGTTTTATTTAGGCTAGAAATGGACTATATTGAATAAGGGCCTATGATCCTTTCCTAATTGTCTATTACAACTTACTATTAGCAGGCTAACCAGGCAAGTTCTAGCGCAGTACCAATAGTGGACTATTCAAATTTTCCTCACACTCACTTGACATCTCATCATTATACCAGATTATAAGACACCTAGTACGAATTTAAGACCTAGGATAATGCAATGGTGTAACTCTATGTCATGCTTAGAGCCACACAATGATCAGTTAGTATGCCTAGTCATGCATAATTTTCCAGTTTATCAGGAAATCATTTTAAACATCATGCTTCAGACTTAAACTATGCACAAAAGATATAAACATGCCGGTTCAACAGAAAAAAGTAATCAGTCTTTTAGGGAAAAAGAACACAGGCAAGAAAACCCCAACAGAGGATAGTGAATTGGGCTACTCAGACTTCACCCTAACACTCACTTTCCGTTTACCCAACCCCCAACAAAAAAACATGCAATTGTCCCCAATGCATAAAAAAATTGAAATACAAGGGTGGTAGGTGAAGCAAACCTGGGGTGCAAAGCGCCGACAATTAGCACGGACCGTTGTGATTATGACGGTCCGTCGTCGATGTCCGTCGTGGGACACTTAACAAAAAAAATGGAGACCCTTAATAGAGGGGTGTCTGACCGCCATGACGGTTATGCAGGACGAACCATCGAGAGTATGACGGTCCGTCGTAGATGTCCGTTGGAGGACACTTAGAAAATTTGAGAGACCTTTAGGAATAAGGTCTATGACAACCAGCATGCTTGTGCAGGATGGACCGTCGAGAGCACGACGGTCCGTCGCATGTGTCCGTTGGTGACTATTTCAGAGTGATCTTCTTGAGAGTATCCTGGTGATGTGCCTGCAAATTCAAAACCCATAAGTAGAGAATGCTACCATTACTAAAAAGGCTATTAGTACTGGGTTGCCTCCCTAAAGGCGCCTGATTTAATCTCGCGGCACGACTAGGGACCCTTGATTACTCAGACTTCATCAACATGGTATGCCTCTATCACTTCATTCCTCAATTTTTTATGCCCAAAATAAAGTATTATTCTATCTCTATTCCTCTTAAAACGCACTCCCTCCTTGGCTTTTAATTCAACTGCTCCATGAGGGAATACTTGGGTAATCATGTAGGGGCCAGTCCATTTGGACTTGAGCTTGCCCGAAAGACAAGGCACCCCAGAATTGTCTACTAGCACCAAATCCCCAACCATAAACTCTTGTTTTGCATGTTTCTGTTCAGTCTCCTTCTTCATTTTTTCTTTGTGGAATATGGCAGATACCGATTGGAGATCACCACTCTGCCTCAAGGTCCTACAAATGTTGAAGGTCGCTTCTTCATTATTCAACCGAAAAGTCATCTGTCCCTTCTCCATATCAACTAATGCTGTAGCTAGAGTAAGGAATGACCTCCTAAGAATAATAGGCACTTCAAAATCGACCTCATAATCAAGAATAACAAAATCATCCGGAAAGATGAATGACTCCACTTTTACTAGCACATCATGGAGTATCCCTATGGGCCGTTTCACTGTCCAATCAGCCATCAGTAGACGCATCGCAGTGGGTTTTGGATCCCCCAAATCCAATTTCTTGTAAGTCAAGAAGGGCATAAGATTTATGCTTGCCCCCAGATCACATAATGCTTTCGCAAAATGTAATGACCCAACTGTTCAAGGAATAGTGAATGCTCCAGGATCTTCTTTCTTTTGTACGAGGGATGTTGTAGCAATAGCACTACAATGCTGCAGTCTATCATCTTCCTCGAAAGTGACTGATCTTTTCTTGGTGACCAGATCTTTCATAAATTTGCCATAATTGGTCATTTGTTCTAGAGCTTCTATTATGAAACGCCAGTATTTACCATCATGAGTATTTTTCACTAAACTCTAACTTAAGGGTGGTGGTGGCCTAGGCATGGGAATTACCTTGATAGGTACTTCTGCATCTTTTCCATTACTTTCCTCTACCTCACCACTACCCTTTACCACATTATCATTATCCTTTCTCACATTTTCCTCAGTAGATGGCATAGGTGGTTCAATGGTTTGCTTACCACCCCAAGTAGTGATTGCCATACAGTGCGCATTATTCTTTGGATTTTGGAAAGTGTTGCTAGGAAGAGTGCCCGGTTGCCGTGTCTTCACTATCACAAATAATTGGTTCATTTGCAATTCGATCTGTTTAATCGAAATTGCATGTGTATCAACTTTTTGCCCAATACTAGCTAAATCACACCTCAACTCTATAATGTGTTTATCACTAGTGTCGAACCTCCTCATCATTTTGTGCAACATATCCTCAACTCTCTTCGTACTGTATCCACCATCCCTAGGATTAACTTCACGATTTCGAGGAGGGACATAGGGCCCATTCCTATCGTTTCTATTAGCATAGTTACCCCTGTTAAAGTTGTTGTCACGGTTGTAGTTTCCATCTCGGACATAATGACGCTCACGGTTGTAGTTACCATAGTTCCGACCTTGGCACCAATTATCCTGATTTGAGCGTTGGGCGCTTGGTCAGAAACCCCCCGTCTGCTCATTCACTGCATAAGTGTCCTCCGCATAATAGCACTCATCATTAGGAGGTGGTGGTATAGCTAAGTTGTTGACTGCATTTATCTTTTCTGCACCCCCTGTGACATGTTTTAGTACCAACCCAAGCTCAGTTCTCATCTGAGCCATTTCTTCCCGAATCTCATCTGTGGCTGGGTTGTGAGTGGAATGCACTGTGAAGGTGTTCTCCCTGTATCAAACTTCCTAGTACTCCACGCTTTGTTATTTCGGGAGATTTTCTCTAATTTTTCAGCAATCTCAGCATAAGGGCATTCTCCATAAGATCCACCTGCTATAGTGTCCAACACCTCTTTGTTGTTATCATCCTGTCCCCGATACAAGTATTCCTTCAGTTACTCATCATCTATACGGTGATTTGGAACACTTCTCAAGAATGGGGTGAATCTATCCCAAGAATTACTAACTGACTCTCCTAGTAGTGCGACAATGTTTTTCACTCTGTCTTTGTGGTTTAGTTTCTTGGAGACCGGATAGTAGCGTGCAAAGAAAACATCCCTTAATTGGTTCCAAGTAAAGATTGAGTTGTATGGGAGCTTAGTGAACCGTATAGCAGCCTCTCCCATCAGTGAGAGAGGAAACACTCCCCAAACAACTTTTACACACTGCCCTTACCTTAGCTATATGAGCATGTGGATCCTCAGAAGGTTGCCCTGAAAATAAACCTCTAGCCGTGAGCATTTGCATCAGGCTACTAGTTACCACAATGGTGTGGCCTGTGGGTAGAGGGGGCAAGACATGTGGCCCGTCCGAGTCTGCTATGTTATCATACCCTCTGTAGTATGCTTGGGGCCGTGGAACAATATTTTGTCCCCTCTGTTAATGTTCAACGGGAGCATCAGGTAACATCTTACCATGAACATCCACTGGAGCTGAGATGTTCTGGTTTTGATCATCATAATTTATTCCTAAGTTTCGATTCATATTGCGTAGTGTACGCTCTAGCTCGTGATCGTAGGGAAACAAGGGTTCTCTTCCTCTCTGTGTATTTGGCATACAAGGAGGATAATTCTAAAAAGAAATCAAAAACAATAAAACAAAGTAAAATCAAGAAAATATCAACTAAACTATAGTAATAAGTTCAAGTTAATCTAAAAGCTTAATTCCCCGGCAGCGGCGCCAAAATTTGATATGCTCAAATTTATTTTTCAATAAGAAGTAAAGTGGTCGTGTCAAGTAAATAACCCAACTAGTGAGGTTGGGATCGTTCCCACGAGGAAAAATAGTCTTGACTTACCTTCAACCTATTTTTGGTTAATGACTTCCTTGGAAAGTAAAAGCATAAAAAGGGAGGTTTCTATCTCTAAATATGTGAAAATAAATAACAAACTTGAAAGAGACACTTAACAACTTTGAATGTTGGGTTTTAATCAATTAATTGAAGTAACTAGGGTTTACGTGTTCCCCACAGGTTAATAACTTGATAACTCTAACTATAACAATGTTTTCCTAATATCTTGCATGCAAAGTGATAACTTATGTATTTCTAAATCCTTGGTCCGACATCTAGAAAATCTCACTCCGCACCTTGGTACGGCTACGTATGTTGCTATCCTAACCCTTATCCTTACCTCATATTAAGCATCGTATTCGATATTTGACTAAGTTATTACCTCGTACCAATCAATACTAGCCTATTAGATAGTATACACTAAATCTATGCTAATAATTCTTTTGCTATTATCTACCTCCTTGGTCCGGCAAGTAGCATTCAGGCGAGTTCTAACGTTGTTCATCCGTTAAGAAGAGTTCTAAACGATAGAATTATTAATACATTCAAGACACTATTCTAGAATAGTTATTTTAGTTAGGTTTTATCTCATTATTTTCCTATGGTTCCCACAACACTAGTTATGGAGTTTAGTTACTCATAGCCATAAACACAATATTCAAATATCTTAAATATGAATTCATGTACTTACTTCAATGAGAAAGAATAAAATCCGAAAGTTTGTCTTATTAATCACCAAAAATCACTTATTAGAATCTCAAAATCTAACACTAATACACAAAGTCTAACAATAAAAAGTTCCAACAATCCAAAAGTCTAACCTCGTGGTGTCTCACTATCTGATGTCTAACCTCAAAAATGAGGTTTTTCGAACTATTTATAAAAAAAATAAAAACCTAATTAAACAAGGATTCTAATTGCTGGAAATCTGCCAAAACGCGGCTGGGTCGACAGACCTCGCGATGGACTGTCGTGGTCACGAAGGACCGTCATGGACTCTGTCGTCCCATACTTGTTTTATTTCTTCTGCTGCTCTCTTCATTCCCCTCGACGGCAAGTATGACGGACCGTCATTGGCACAACGGTCCGTCGAGGGTCTTTGTTCCAAAACACTTCAACTCTTGGAATCTGGGTACTGGGAGCACATCTCTAAACTTCATGACGAACCTGCAGGACGGACCGTCATAGACACGACGGTCCGTCATAAGCTTCGTAATCCCACACTTGGTCAGACTTACCCATCTTCCTTCAGCAGCTTCACTACACCGTCACCTACGGACCGTCACAAGCACGACGGACCGTAACAAGCTCCTTAGGTGGTCTCTTTTGCATTTCTTTGCTCAAAATCTCCGCTTTCAGCTTTAGACAGATTTCCTGCAAAACAAAGAGAAAATTATTTAAAAATTAGCACAAAAAGTCTTTCGGACACACTAATCTTAAGGAAAAAGTATTAATTATACCGTGAAACCACGGTATATCATTCCCCTCTCCCATATCTCGCCCACCACTCTCTCTAATCTCGCTCGACACCGTCGCCTCTCAAGCTTATACAAATCGAAAGGAAATGCATAAACTGTGTTTCTATTTGTATAAGGCTAGAGAAAATTTATATACACACTACACCATTTTCGGCCTACAGCAACACCACGTAAGCGTAGCCTAAATTAGCAAAAAGTGTGGGCTTTGATAAAAGGCTAAACTTTTGGACATTCAACAATACTTTTTAGGGACTTCCTAAAAGAAGTGTAACCTTTGACAGTAGGCAAAACTTTTTAAATGTTGCCATCTTTGGCTACACTTATAAAGTATAGCCAAATATGTATAAGGGCACACTTTGAAGACGTGCATTAGCAATATCTATTTTTTGTTAGACTACACTTAAAAGCGTTGCCTTTTCAGATTTATTTGTCACACTTAAAGAGTGTTGCGTTTTATTGGTCATCTATTGCAACATTTATAAAGTGTAAGTTTATATCTCATCTATTGCAACACTTTCAAAGTGTAAATTTTTAAATACCTAGAGAAACACTTACAAAATGTAACTTGAACATTTATAATCCTACATGTAGCACAAATATATATAATATGTTTACATACATACAAGTGACGTAAAACACAAAATGAACTAATTAATCATTAAATTGAAGATATATATTTCAAATAAACTTCGAGAAATATTTCATGTATAACCAAAAGATAGTATGTGTTGTGTACATACCCGTACTAATACATCAATATTCTAAATGTGTACACAATAAATCAAATATGTATTTAAACTTTTACAATAGTTCAAAAACTCTTTATCATCCACTTCAAATTTGATCACCTCCAATTCCCTACACAAATTAGATATTGGTAGTTATATCGAAGAGGTATGAAGTTCAGATTGCAACAATATAGAGAGACAAGAAACCGAGCAGTTACAAAAAATTAGATTGCATCTTTTGATGTTCAAAGTTGATGCCTACTTGTCTTCATAAATTTGTTAAATTACTTTCTAATCTTTTTAAGGTTTGATGCAAAGGTGGATCTATACTATGGGTTTAATAGAAAATGTCATGTTTGGATTAGACAATAAAAGTACATATAGATGAGCTCGCAAGGTACATATATTTACTCTTAACTTGTATGAAATATTAGTAGATAAGGATAAAATGAAGATATAGAAATAAAAAGAATATAAGTATTGAATAACAAATATAAGTAGATAATGATATTTTTTGAAGTCATTACTTGATGTAGTTGCTATTCTTTACATTACACTTTAATAACCACCTCACTTCCTCCATCTCAAAAGGAACAAAGTAGTTAGAAATCCTAGGACAAAGCATCCATCTTTCATACGAATTTCTACTTTCAAAATATTAACTACATCATTAAAATGGAAGACAAAGTAAGATCTTATAACAACAACCACGAAGGTTAACACCAACTCAAAAAAATTCATGCACAAACAAATAATTCAAAAAGCCAGTAGATAAAAGCAAAGTGTTGCCAAGATAACTGTATCATCTAAAGACTCAATTGTTAAGCCTTCACACATATATTTTACATGTTCACACCAATATAGGTACACCATTGTAGCTCTACAGAAGCTAAAACACACATACACAACTATTACATAAAGATACTTAATTTTATGCAACCAATACTTAATTATTTAGTATCCAACTTTAAATTAGGAAATTACTCATAAAATTTAACAAACAAAAAACTATAATTTGAGAAGTAATTGTCAAAATTGGTCAGTAATATATACTTGAGATAACTGATATGGTTTTTTGAGATATTAGCTGGAAAGAGTTTTCCAATAATACGAATGATCTAATTACCCAATTTGTAAGATTCAGATTCAAGGCGTTAGAACATCAGTAAATCAAGATGAGTAAAATCTTTTTCCTACAAATAAGGAGGGTCAGAAGGGTAATCATACCAGTTGTCTTTAGGTTCTTCAGGTGAAGTATTTTTCTAAAATAGAGGTATTGGTACATCCACACCCTGCTGCTTATTTTGTCATTGCACTATTGTTACTTTTATGATTATACTTTTAGTGAGAATAGGAAGAGTAGTATATATAAATGAGCTCTAAAGAAGTAAGAAATTACAGTGCCTTTTTTATATCCTTACTAATTATGTGGCATAATCAGGACTCATGAAAATGACCCTAACAGTCCATTTTTTTCCTCGAAAAGCAAATACAAATTTAGTTTCTAGGTTCTGATAAAATAAGAATAAAGAGTACTCCATGAATACAAAAATGAGAACTCACTGCTAGATCACTATAGTATCTCAGATGCTGAAAAATTAAGAGGAGCGACAGGATCAAGGTAAGCAAGAAAAAGCATCCCCCAATTACGAGAGCAGGCTCGTGGTGATCTCTAGAAACATTAACGTCGAAAGAGATATAAAATAATGACATGCCACATGATCTCAACCAAACAGTAACAAAATATGAAAAAAATAATGCAATTAACTTCGAATGGTTATCACTTAACTTAATATACAATAGAGGGACTCAACTTTATTTACATGTTCAACTTTAAAACAAAAGGAAATCACAAAATTACTACTCCCCCTCTATCATATAAATTTTGAAAAATCAACTTTTTAATAGTGTTAACCGAAAAAAAAGGAAAAATATAGTTAACATAAGTCATTCGATTTCTCTTATATTTTCCATGCTAAATATGAGTAACATTAACATGTTTGAACTCCTAAAATAGTTACATCAAATTTTATATGTGACTATTACTAAAGCGTAAGACTTGATTCTACAAATTCGAGTGTTAGGTCAAATTTATGTAGATTATATTAAAACAATCTTAAACCATTCAATCTGCTGCATCAATTATTTAGGTATTAAAAGGTTTGAATAATAACCGTTGAAATGAGCAAGGATGATAGGTCATTAAACAACAAAGTAAAAAGAGGTTCAAAATGCATTAATATGCATTAAAACAAATCAATAGAAGTTCTTGATATTTGTGCAAACTACATTGATAGAACTATGATCACTAGAATTTAGCTTGATGTTATAAACTTATGTTGCTCAGGTCTATTGAAGATAATTGAATGATGACATAGATACATACACAGTAAGCTACAAAAAAGGAAACAATCTAGCAGCAGAAACTCATAAAGCCCAAATTTGATAGTATGATTTCATTTTTGTAAGAGAATATTAAGAGCCACTTGTCTACTTGAAAATGTATTCTGTAATCTCAAAAACAACACACGAAACTTCAGAAGAAGATTCTTATTCAGTAGAGGATTTTTACAATTCAAATGTTAATATAAGGAAATGCTCGTCTCTTGAACTTGTCACATTTGCTACAACTAAGTGTAACGAATTCAGAAAAAAATAGTCCTATGTGTTAATATTACCCAAGTATACATAAAAATATAGAATAACATATGGACATAAACCCGAGAAAGTAAATATATATTATTATCCTAATACGTTTAAACAACACAATCCTAGTCGACAATAGGAACAATGAAGAGAAAATATATGTAGAAAGATGAAACTACCAGCAGCTAAAAGATAAGTTAGGCTTGAATACATGTGCTTGAGTTAAAGTAAGTCCGCAAGTTTTTTTAAGTCTATTTAGTTTACACAATATAAATACTATAAAGAAAATAGATGTCCAAAAAATCCATTATTACACAATATAATTCCTTGGAAAAAAGGGAGGTTAAATTGCTCCAAAGTAGTGAATCTTTTTTCAAAAGTTTCAGCGTGCTCCTCTTTAAACATTCAAGATCAAAAAGAACGAAATTGTTTATGATTGCTAAGCTAAAAGCCATGAAAGATAGAAACTTCTAGCCAAAATAAGATTTCGACTAGAATTATAGGTCATTAGGTGACTGGAAGACATTTACAGAAATCAGATTTTTATAGACTTATTTCATAATTAATTTCATTACACTACAATTTGCTAAACGACATGGACATCAAAAATTACTTTCTTGGATAAAATATAAATCGACTTTAAGGAACAAGATATATAGAATCAATAATCAATTGACTAAATGAATTTTTAATAATTAAATCAACATCAAGTAGACAAATCCCAAAGTAAAATCCACAATAACATAAACATACCTAAAAAGCAGGTACAAAAAAGAACCCTAAAGTGTCGCCATATTAACATTGAAGGAGGATCATAAGACAATATAGGTAGCACTATAAGAAAAACGAAATGAAAAAATATTCATCTCAAAAACGTTAGTAACCAAAACTAAAAAGTAAAAGTTTCTAAATATTTTTCAAAATATTAGGAGCAATTAACATAGAAATTGATTGTTCTATTGAACATCATAAGTATGAGCAGAAATTTAAGAAAAAATTGTGAGCAGAAACTTTAGTGAACGTCCTTATGTAATAAGGCACTTAATTTCATAGATTGATCTGGGAAGTGTTGCTTCTACCATAGTTCTCTAAACGGCGATGAAGATGAGCTTTTACCTGAGTTCATGTACATTCTCCGGTTCCTCAAGATCTAAAATTCTTCAAATTATTACTCCACTCTCTCTTACAAAGGTGAAGCCCGATTAAGGAAATCACAAGCAAACATCCGTAGAATTTTTGATGTGGAACTGAGAAGGAGAGGAAGTAGGGTTTAGTTTTTTAGTAGTGATATTGGCAAAGATCAACTAGGAGAGCATTTTAATTTGGGGAATTCTTTTGGAGTTATGTTATATTAATGATATTATTTGCCAATTTTAAATTTGGGGGAGAGTAAAATATATTGGGGGAATATGTTATTTTGGTGAAAATTTTAAGAAAATTATAAGGTCACACTTGTAAAGTGTTGTTTTTAGAATTATAAATGTATCACTCTTTAAAAGTGTAGCTATATGTATAAATATGCATTGCTAATTATATAATTATGTGGCAACACTCATAAAGTGTAGCCTATTCTACTAAGGAGTATACTATATAAGTGTTGCAAAAAATACTGTAACCAAATTGTTAAGACTAATGGTATGCTTTAAAAGTGTAGCCAAAAATGTTTTAGGCAACACTTTACAAGCATTTCAAAGATTTTGTGTTGCCTTAGGCCGTAATTGGTGTAGTGACACATGCAAATATTTGTATTTTCATCCCATACACTTATAACTATACAATAAAAATACTCCAATGCCCAGTTTCTTTTGCCTTTCTCTCTTTTTCGTTTTATAAAAAATTAAATTATTTATAATTTCTCTCTTTCTTGTAATATACAATTCGATTTAATTGTATATTCCCTATCAAGGTCTGTTTTGCCTTTCTCTCTTTCTCATTTTATAGAAATTGAAATTTTATATAATCGTCATATACACTTATAATTATACAATGCAAATATTTCCCTACCCAAGTCTCTTTTGCTTTTATCTCTTTCTCATTTTATGTGAATTCAAATTGTATATAATATCTCTCTTTGTCAGTTTATACAATTCGTTTCAATTTTATATGTATAACAGATAATATATATATATATATATATATATATATATATATATATATTTGCTATGGAGCGCAATTATGCAAATTTTGCTATAACATTAAAATATCGTTTTTGTGTTTTCTATATGTGAAAGTTGTCCTATTTCTATTTATATATTTTGTTCTTTTGCTTTTAAAAAAAAACTTAATATATAATGTAAAGATAATTTTATTTTTGGTTTTGATTAACAAGTAGAAACATTAACACGATGTAATATTGTTTCGTCAAAATTTATGATAATATTTTTAAATAAGAATTTATAATTTAATTTAATAATTATAAAAATATATACTATTTTAAAAAGTTGGCTAGCCCAGCATGCCCGTAGCCAATATAGTCGTTGGTTGGGCGGACCATTTTCTTGCCTACTTTAGAAATGGGCTAGCCCGGCCTGGCATGTAAAATGTCTAATCCTGTATGAGTTATCCTGGATGGGGTGGGCTAGCCCATATTGACAGCTCTATGAAGAATGAATGCTAAAGGCTTGGATAAGACCACCGAGAGATACACCGCATCGCAAAATGCACGTGCTCTTGGGCGGTGACACTAATCCTAACACTAAACTCCAAGCACAATATACCAAAACCCAAACATTAAACACTAATCCATATATATTATACCTCGAATCCATAACCCCAAACCCTAAAACCTAAAAAACACATAAACCCTAATACTATTCCTAACGCTAACACTATGTTTCAACCCTAAACCCGAAAACCTAAGCCGCAAATACAAAAATTCAAACAGTTATCAATAAGTCATCGATATTAAACCTAAAATTCTAAACCCCAAAACCCTAAAAATCATAAAAAAATCCTACACTCTAACCCTAACTCTAACCCTAAACCCTAAACCCTAATTGGAATTTCTCTCTCTAAAAATTTTTCTCAAAGTCTAGAATTTTCTCAAGGTGTTCATTGTACGAGTTAGCTAATCGGCTAATTTCTTGGATAATTGTGTGTTGTGATGGTTGGAAATCCAGCGGACGAGCGATTTAGGCCCCAAGATCAACCTTTAGGAATTGCGAATCCTATAGTTCAATCAAGAATCCACGAAGTGGCGGAAGAATCGTTGTCTACTTCCTCGCAATTGAGAGAAGTCAATATTGCGACTGTGGAGGCACAAATCAATGCATCGCGTCACAATTTTGGTAAAGGGCACAATATTTAGCAGTCAAGGAGACGCAATTCGTAGAATAGAGGAACAAATTGAAATTGAAAAAATTGCATCGCAACAGTCAGCGCAAGAGGCGGTGAAATCGATCCAAATCCCAGATCAATCGGCGGGTAATAGACAAGAATCAGGTATTGGGGATATATCTCCAGTTCGCGATTCTAATTTTCAGCAAATTGTGGTTTTAATTGAAGGTCAAAGTGTTGACCATCGACATGAAGGAGAAACTGGTATCGCGCAGCAAGAACAACGAAATCGTGATGTGCAACAACAACAAGATCATCGACCTGTACAAAATACTCAGTGTATTCCTAATTTGAACAAGGAAAAAGAGTTAACACAGCAATTCTAAAGACCTACAAGAATTCAAGATTCAAGGGAGGTTGTTCATCTCGCCAAAAATAGTCATCCTGCTATGCACTCGTCTGAATTGGCCATTAGAACTGATAATGTTCAAGGTAACACTTCTTTACCTAATCTCAATTCTAAGAATGATGGTTTGTTGAAAGAAGTTGATAGAACTACTGCTGAACATGATTATCATAATAATTTTCCTAAAGTGTCTAGCAATTTGATAGACCTGTCCC
Source organism: Solanum lycopersicum (assembly GCF_036512215.1). NCBI lineage: Eukaryota > Viridiplantae > Streptophyta > Magnoliopsida > Solanales > Solanaceae > Solanum > Solanum lycopersicum. The sequence continues at coordinate 23,485,803 of NC_090802.1, forward strand.
TAGGAAGATGAATGAGAAGAATGATCAACCTCCTAATAACAACTTCAATAAGAAGGATCATATACCTGAGGTTGCACCTTATACAATTGTTCAAACATATGGATATAGACTTAGACATAATCAAGCTAAAAAGGGTGTGACTATAAAATTAACAGAACCTGAGATTACCTCTACACAAGGGCTTCCTGTTGTGTTATACGTCGAGGATGAATTGGTTAAAGACTTAGCATCTACTTGTAAATTTACCTTGATTGGGAAATTCATTTACACTATGCCAAGAGTTGATTTGATTAGGAAGAACTTCATTCTTCAAACTAAATTGTCGGGTCGTGTTAAAATTGCTCATTTTAATTCTAGGCATGTGTACATAGACTTGGATAATGAATTAGATTATAATATGGTATGGACTAAGCAAACAATGACTATAGCTGGCCAAGTTATGAGAATCCATGCAAGGACACCAACTTTCAAACCTGAGGAAGAAACACCCTTGGTGCCCATTTGGATCTCCTTACCTGAATTACCTTGGAATTGCTACAACAAAGAGTTTATCAGCACCTTACTGTCCCCTATACGTAGAGTATGATACCTTGATTCTGCCTCCATTAATAAAACAAGAGGGAGCCAAGCTAGAGTTAAAGTGCAAGTTGATTTAACTAAAGAAAAACCCCCTAACATTTGGATGGGGACATTGGGGAAGATATAACACATGGGAGGTGGCAAAAAATTGAGTATGATAGTATTCCTGACTATTGTTACTACTGCAAGCATCAAGGCCATAAAGAACTTAATTGTATTGTTAAACAAAGAGATGAGGATAATTAAAAAAGAAAAGAGATGGAAAAAAATAAGCCTAGGAAAGATACTGCTCAAAATGTTAATGCAGAATTGCAGATTAATAAAGACAAGGACAATGGTAGAAGTTATGCTGAGTACAATCAACAAAGACACCACAAAGGTTGATAATACACATCAAGTGATCCAAGAAGAATGGCAAACACAAAAAAGAAGGAGTGGTAATCAACAAGTTACATTTAGCAATGACAGGACTGTGGTTCATAAACAACAGCCACAAACAGGTATGGTTTCAATTCCTACGAAGAATACATATATTGATCTTGAAGTGCAGGAATATAATACTGATGGAATGGAGGCATACACTCAGCAAAGGCAAGAAGAAAGTCAAACATATGTTGAAGGAAATCAGGTACATATACATCACAGGAATAAACAAAAAAGATAGGAAGTACAAGGCACTATGACTCAACATGCAGCTTGTCAACAAGAAACAATAAAAAACTCAAGTATTGACTCAATGCTCCCCTCCTCTGCATCCCCTTATATTGATACTGTTGGTGTAGCTGAAGGAGGTGAGGTTGGATGTGGTCAGGTGGATACTAGTTTTTATCATGATAGAAATGCTAAAGGGAAAAATAAAATAGTTGAAGAAGGTTCTTGTAGTAATGGTGATAAGGAACCCCCTGATTAAATTCAGCTACCTAATCAACAGGTTAACTTTTCTAATAATAATAAAAATCCTTCTAATACTGGTAAAGCCCCTATTGATCATCAAAGAGACAATTTTGATGAGTATAGCGAGCCTCATTCTGAATGTGAGTATCATGTTGATACTCATTCTTTAGGGGATGGCATTGAACAAGGGGAGGAAATCAACACCTCTGATCAAATTCAAAAAGGCCCTTTACATAGTAATTCTAATGTTGATGAAATACTTGAAGTTACTGGCAAACAAGGTCTATCACCTAGGGGAAGGAAACTGTCAAAATCTATTAAAAATCCTAGTACTAGTAAGCCTAATACTAGAGCTAGAAGTAGAGGAAATGAATGAATAAGTTACTTTGTTGGAATGCTAGAAGCATTAATACTTTTGGTGGTCTAGAAAGGTTGATTAATCTCATAAAATTACATAATTTGTCTATGATGGCTATTTTGGAACCTTTTTCTAACCAGTCTCAAGTAGATTCTTCTAGAATGCAGCTGCTCATGAATCAGGGTCATAGTAATCCAAATAACAAAATTTGGTTATTTTGGTCTAATGAAGTAACCTGTGATATTTTGGAGAGTGATCAACAACATATTACCTGTGAGGTGAGCCATGAAAATTGCACTGAGAAATTTCTTATGACCTATGTATATTCTAAGTGTAAAGATCAGTTGAGAAAACCTTTGTGGGATAGTATGTTGCACTAGGTATCCTTGGTGTATTATTGGGGATTTCAATGTTATAGCTTCCTCAAATGAGAAATTGGGTGGTAGAGACTATAATATCTCTAAGAGTCTAGAATTCATTAACAATATTGAAACTTGTGGTTTGGTTGATATGGGCTATAATGGTCAGAAGTTTACATGGTGCAATCATAGAAAGGATGGTGCAAGGATTTGGAAAAGGTTGGACAGGGGTATGACTAATGATCAGTGGCTAGAAAAAATGCCTCATTCTAGTATAACTCACCTTCCATCAGTTGGCTCTGATCACTGTCCTTTACTGATGGAATTAAGTGATAATCAAGCCAAAGTTATTAGATATTTTAAGTTTCTCAATTATTGGACTGATAGTGATACATTCTTAGCAACAGTTGAGAAGTGCTGGAAAAGGAAAGTGGTTGGAAATCATATGTGGATTTTTCATTCAAAATTAAAGAGGTTAAAAAAAACTCTAAGAGAATGGTCAAAACAGGAATATGGAGATATTTTTGAAAAAGTAAAACAGTATGAGGATGAGGTGAAAAAGGCTGAACAGGATATAATTATGAATAACAGTATAGAAAATAGTGAAAAGTTGAATGCTGTTAACGCTCATTACATTAAGTATTTGAAATTGGAATATAAGATATTGCAGCAGAAAACTCAGTTACATTAGTTAAAAGAGGGTGATGCAAACACTAAATATTTCCATGCTGTGATTACAGTGCATTAATACGCTTATGGATGACAGTAGTGCATGTATTCATGGGGAAGAGAATATTGCCAAAGAAGCTTGTGATTATTACAAAGGGATATTTTCTGATAATAATGATAAGATACAGGAAGAAATCTTACAATGTATCAATCATATGGCTACTCAAGAACAAAATGATGAGTTTTACAAGATTCCTACAGAGGATGAAGTGAAAAGGATTATTATGAGTATGAATCCTAATTCTTCCCCTGGCACTGATGGATTTGGAGGCAAATTTTATCAAGTGTGTTTAGAAATTATTAAAGATGATCTTATGACTGTGGTTAAGTCTTTTTATACTGGTAACATTATGCCTGGGTATATGTCTCATGCCTACTTAGTTTTACTACCTAAAGTGGAACATCCTAACAGATTAAAGGATTATAGACCTATCAGCCTTAGTAACTTCATTAATAAGATCATTTCAAAAATCCTGAGTACTAGATTATCATCAGTTTTACCTTCTATGGTATCAGATAATCATTTTGGTTTTGTCAAGGGTAGGGGCATATCTGAGAATATAATATTGGCTCAAGAAATTATCCATGACATGAAACTACCCAAAGAAGGAAGTAATGTGGTTATCAAGCTTGATATGGTTAAAGCTTATGACAGAGTTTCTTGGGCATATATTTGTATAGTTTTAAGGAAAATGGGCTTCAGTGAAGTGTTTATAGACAGAATTTGGAGGATTATGAGCAATAATTAGTATTCTGTGGTTATCAATGGTAAGAGAAATGGAATTTTTCAGTCTAAGAAAGGACTAAAGCAAGGTGATCCCTTGTCTCCAGCACTATTTATTTTAGGGGCTGAAGTTCTTTCAAGACAACTTAATCTTCTTTACCAAAACCGAATGTATAGAGGATTTCATATGGAGAGGAATGGGCCTCAAATAAATCATCTTAGCTTTGCAGATGACATAATTATTTTTACTTCCACTGATAGTAATTCTCTTCATCTGATAATGTAGACTATTGAAGAGTATAAAGGGGTATCTGGTCAGCAAGTGAATAAAAATAAGAGTTTCTTTATGGTGACTTCCAACATTAATCATGTTATTATTGATAATATTGAAAGAGCTACTGGTTTTGGTAGGAAGGAGAGTCCTATCAACTATCTAGGGTGTCCATTATATATTGGAAGGCAAAGAATTATCTATTATTCAGGGGTTGTAGAAAAAGTGATTAAAAGAATTTTAGGATGGCAAGCAAATATTTTAAACTTTGGGGGCAAAGTCACTTTGGTTAAGCATGTATTGCAATCTATTCCAGTTCATACTCTAGCATATATTTCTCCTCCTAAGACTACTCTAAAATGTATTAAGAAGGTTATTGCTGATTTCTTTTGGGGTACAGATAAGGATAGGAAGAAATATTATTAGTCTTCTTGGGAATATCTGGCTTATCCCATTAATGAAAGAGGCATTGGTGTAAGGCATTTGGAAGATGTTTGTACAGCTTTTCAATACAAATAGTGGTGGGAATTTAGAACCAAAAATTCTTTGTGGAATCAATTCTTAAAAGCGAAATACATTCAAAGAGCCAATCCTGTGGCAAAAAAATATGATTCTGGGGCTCCTATTGTTCGGAGATATTTAACTAGAAATAGGCACAAGGTTGAATCTCGTATTAAATGAAACATTCATTCTGGAACTTGCAGCTTTTGGTAAGATAATTGGTTAGAAAATGATTCTCTAGCCAATCACTGTGATCATATTTCTAGCTTAAACAACAGTAGTTAGCTGATTTTTTGATAGATGGTAAATGGAATGAGAGTGTAATTAGACAGCATGTTCCACCATTATTGATTCCTAATATTCTTCAGACTGTCTTCAAATATAAAGAAGGAAAAGAAGACACTGCCATTTGGATACCAGATGAAACTGGTAAATTCACTATTTCTTCAGCCTGGGAGGTTATTAGAAAGAAAAGAAGTCATGGTCCTATTAATAATATTATTTGGCATAAACACATTCCCTTTAAAGTAGCCTTCTTTATTTGGAGAGCTTTAAAGGGCAAATTACCTACTAATGAGACATTGCAGAGATTTGGTAGCGATATAGCAGATTGTTACTGTTGTTATAACAAAGGCAAGGATGATATAAATCATCTATTGCATACTGGAAACTTTGCTAATTATATATGGAAAATGCATGCATCTACAGTTGGAGTAGTTCATGTTAATACAAATATGAGAAGCCAGCTTTTATGCTGGAGGAATCGGCAAACAAACAATGAGGTACACAAATTACTTATTCATATTTTACCTAACATTATTTGTTGGAATCAATGGAAAAATAGGTGTGCTGTCAAATATGGAGGGAAGCAATCTAGCATATACAGAGTTCAATATGGTATTTTTAAGGATACCATGCAGATTATTAAATTGGAGTATCCTAACATACCATGGCAGTATAGCTGGGGCCATTTGATCAATTTCATAGATCAATGTCAACAACAATATAAGATCATTATGGTAAGCTGGATCAGACCAACACTAGGCAGCTACAAATTCAATACAGATGGTAGTTGCTTACAAGAAACTGGTATGATTGGAGGTGGTGGAATCTTAAGGGATCATCAAGGTAGTATAATATTTGCATTTGCTTCACCTTTTGGTTTTGGTACTAACAATACTTCCATTTGATGGTTGTTCGAAATTCCTTCCATCCTTGACAGAATGTCCTTGTTATTGTGTTCCCGAGCTAGCTTACCTGATATATTAGTGAGGTGGAGCTTATTGTCCAATGGATTTTCCCTATTGATATCGACATCCTCTCTTTTCCTTAGTTCGACTACTTGTTCACCCGAATTCTCCTCGTTTGCACTTTCTTTAGTTGAAATTTAAGTGAGATGTACTCCTTCATTAGTGGATATTCCCCACTACTCGACTCGCCATTAAGTACTTGCAAAATCACTCAGTTTTGAGAATGACCATCAGGAGATTCGACAACGATTCCTTTAGTCATCGCCTCCTCAGATTTATCAATTGGGATGATGGAAACATTTGATTTTTTAGTATGTTATAGCCCTTACTTCTAAAAATCATCCCTTATAGGACATAATCCTCAATAGAATCTGATTTGATCTGGGGAATAATTTTACGATTCCCATCAACTCCACTCTAAGATTTTGAACTGTTCATTGCTCCATTGATTTGCAAATTCCAAGAGATATAATTCGAATTAGAGGGAGATTCTTGATGGGTTCAGTTCGCGTTGGTCAAGCTCTCTTCTTGGATGTGGTTCAACAGCTTTTGAAGGCCACCCGGCGGCTCACACACCATTCTTTCTCAAGTTCACCTAGTCATTAGAGAAAGATTGTTATGCAGATTTTCAAAGAACACTTCAAATGGGAATTTGGGAAACAATTTGGATTTTGTTTTTTGTTTTATGTATTTTGCGCTTGGAGTTTTGGGTTAATGATTTAGGGTTATGGTTAAGATTAAGTTTAGGGTTAGAATTTGGGTTAGGGTTTAGGCTTTTTTTAGGTTTTAGGTTTGTTGTTTAAAATTTCAAGTTTAAAATCTATGGTTTAGTTTTTAATGTTTGGGTTTTCGTATTTTTGACTTAAGGTTTTTTTTGGAGTTAGGATTTAGGATTTAGGGTTAGGGTTAGGGTTAGGGTTATGGTTAGAGTTAGGTTGTAGGTTTTTTTTATGTTTTGTTTTTTAGGGTTTAACATTTACGAGTTAAAAATTTTACGAGTGGAGTCCTTAAACCTTGATTCAATGTTATTTGATCTGAGGAATAATTTTACGATCGCATCTACTTCAATCTAAGATTTTGCACTGTACATCTCTCCATTTAAGTGAAAATTCCCTGAGTTAAACTTGGAATTAAAGGGCGATTCTTGATGGGTTTAATTTACTTTGGTCAATCGCTCCTCTTGGAGTTGGTCCGGAGGCCTGGGAAGGCCCATTGGTGGCTCACACATTATTCTTGCCAAAGTTCACCTAGTCATTAGAGACAAATTGGCATGTAGATTTTTAGAGCACACGTGTAAAGTGAGAAATTAGAGAGAGAAAAAAATTGGGAAATAGCGAAGCTATTTGTTTTTTTTTTGGTTTTATGTATTTTTGGCTTGGATTTTTGGTTAATGGTTTAAGGATATGAGCACGGTTAAGGTAAGGATTATAATTTGAGTTAGGGTTAGGGTTAGAGTTAGGGATTTTATGAGGTTTTGGGTTTGTGGTTTAGGATTTGAGGATTAAAATCTGTGGTTTTGTTCTTAATGTTTGGGTTTTCGTATTTTTGACTTAGGGTTTTTTATATACTTAGGGATTAGGGTTTAGTGTTAGTTTTAGGGTTAGGTTTAGAGTTAGGTTGTATTTTTTTTAGGTTCTGTTGTTTAGGCTTTAGCATTTAAGGGTGAAAATCTTTGGTTTAGTATTACATGTTCGGATATTGGTATTATGGGCTTATTCTTTTGGGTTTATAGTTTAATGTTAGGGTTAGTGTTAAGGCTAGGGCTAGTTTTTTGGATTTTTTAGGTTTTTAGGTTTAGGGTTAAGGATTTGAGGTTTAATATAAATGAGCTACTATTTAATGTCTGGGTTTTGTTTATTTCTGATTCGAGTTTATGGTTTATAGTAGGGTTAGGGTTAGCGTTAGGGTTTAGGTTGCTTTTTAGTTTTTAGTGTTTGGGGATAGGAACTTGAGTTGTAATATATATTTTTTAGTTTTTAATGTTTGGATTTTTGTATTTAGGGCTTTGCGTATACAATTTAGGGTTTAAGATTAGGGTTAAGGATAGGGTTAGCGTTAGGGTTAGGGTTAGGGTTAGGGATAAAGGTAGAGTTTTGGTTTAGTTTATTTTATGTTTTAGGTTTTGGGGTTTTGGATTTTTGGTTTAAAATCTATGGTTTAGTTTTTAATGTTTGGTTTTTGGTATTTTGGTCTTTATTTTGTTGAATTACCCTTGGAAGTGTAGGGGTTGAGAAACACCCCCAGGAATTATCATTAATAACAAAAAAAAATGCAAGGAGGGGGACATAAACCGAACCTCCCACCTAAGATGGTTTTGAGTCAATTTTGCAAAGAAAGTCAACTCCTCCCCTTACACAAAATATGAAACAAAAATAAGGAAGCACTTAAGGAGAGGACTCCTCTCAATACAAAGTGTCTCGGAAGCATAAACTAGGGAGACTCTCCCTTTACAAGAAAGCCTATAAAATAAAAAACATATTCAAAGTAGCTATAATTTTAATTATAGATAAGTGGAAAAGATATACAACCTTAAGTAGGTTCAAAAGTTCTTTGGTCTTCCTTCTTCTAAAGTTTGGCATGTCCAACACGTCGAGTTGAGACTAGGCCTTTTCTTCTTTCGGTAGTTTGTGGTTGTTGAAATATACCCTAGGTGTGAAAATGTTCTACTATGTTTTGACAATGCATCCGCTACGCAATTTGCGTATCTTAATACATGACTGCATTTGAAGTTGTCTACTTGATACATAAGATGTTGCAGCCTTCAAAGTTTAGTGATGATGCTCGATTGCACGACTGCCTTCTTCAGGACCCATTTCACTACTAGTTGGTCATCAAGTTCGATAATTATGTTCCTGTATCAAAGCTCAAGTGCCCAACTTAAACCAAAGAAGGCTTCCTCTATTTCAGCTTTGTTGTTTGTTCCTTCTCCAAGAGGTGTTGTGAAAGCCATCACCACTTTTCCTTGATTGTCTCTAAGGATTCCACCAGCCCCCAGCCTCCCAGGGTTCGTGAGTGAACTTCCATCAATGTGCAGATTGAGAAACTGTTCGCCTGGTTTAAGACACTTCACCATGCTAACTTTAATGTCATGCACACACTTTTCACTCTTTTGCATTAATTCTGTCTACTTGGCAGGCCAGTTAACTTGAAGAAATGCAGTGTTCAACATCTTGTAGTTGTCCTTGTAGATTGCATATTTAACTCTGCTGATGTTTGTTGCTTTACATCCATACTTGCAGGCACATCAGTTTTTCCACAGATTCCAGCAAATGAATATTGGTTGTCCACCATTATTCTAGCAGTTGCTGTAATGAAGAATGGTCCAGCAGTAGGCATGCACTATCTGCAAAAAAAAACTCCATAATTTTGCTGAATTGCCCTGAATTGAATGTATTTTCAATGTTGTCCATACCTGCTCTATGAAGACAACAAAAACAATGGGATGGCTCAATGCAAAAGTTAGTCAATCTTTCATTTGTATGGAGTTTACCCCTCAGGGTTCCCCACAAAAGAAAAGAAGATTCAAAGAGAATGTTCTTATGCCATAGCATTGAGTATGATTAAGTCTTGGCTCTTTTGTTTCTGATTTCTATCAAAGCTAAAGAGCAACTAAAACTGCCATGGTTATTGAGCTTTCACATTGGTTGATCAGGTAACTACTGCTGTGGGGAGATCTCTGCTTCCAGGATGTTAGAGAGTTAACTGGCAGGATCATGTTGTAACAATTTTATTCTACTCCACATCCCCTCTTCCCAATATTCAGACAACGTAGAATTATTAAATTTATGCTATTGGTGGTAAATTGAGCCAGTGGTCCACTGCCCAGCAAGTTTTCCCACCAAAATGAACAATTCCCATCTTGAAGATTCCAATGGATGTGTTGCTCCACATGTTTTCTATTCATAATCATCTATTTACAGGTCATTGAATCTCCATTATCCCCTTTTTTGCTTACTGGGTTTGATCTTCTACAATATTTTGCTCAAAAAAATTCTCCCCCTAATATTTGTATTGTTCTGAAGATCCCTTACTGTTTGAATTGAAATGATTTTCAAATATCTTGCAAGTTTCCCATTCCCACCCCCACCCCCTCTTAATCATAAGGATAACTTGGATTTTTCAATGAAGCCTACTGATACTTCTTTCTATCATTTTTCCATCCCCATAAAAAGTCACCTATAAGTCCTTGGATTTGCCTTAAATTGTAATTGGAGGTGTTACTGCATATAGAAAGTGGATAGGAAGAGCATGAAGGAAATGTTTGGTAAGAATTTTTGTTAATTGTTTGGTTTCCAAACCTGTGATCCCGTAGACAACCTTGTTCACAAGATCAGATAAGTAGATATTCCTAGGCTTACAAACAAATAAAGATCAACTGAGGTAATTAGTAGAGCTTTGATTTTGTTTGAAGCCTGTCAGCCTTTTTATTCTATCCCTAGTGCTATTGAAAGCATAAGAGTTTAACATTAACTGGATTTTGTCTCCATTGATGAATTGCACAGAAGTATCTTCATACTCTTTTAAAGTTGCCATTAGGAGGTTTAGAGTCTTGCATCTTCCAAATATGAATAGAATTATGTCATCAGCACAACTCAGATGATTCACTTGAGGCCCTCTCCTTTCCATGAAAAAACCATGATAATTCGGATGGTTGTGAAGTCTCTTTAGAGATATTGATATTAACTCAGTACCTAAGATAAATAGGGATGGAGAAAGTAGATTACCTTTATTGAGACGTCTAGAGGAATAAAAGAAACCATATCTCTTACCATTGAGAATGATTGAGTACAAGTTTTAGCCATTTTTATCCACACCATATCAATAAACATCTCAGCAAATCCCATGTTCCTCATTACTAGGAAAATATAAGACAAAGAGACCCTTTCATAATCTTTTGTCATGTCTAGTTTAGTGATGACATTGCTACCAATATTGGGTTTTTTAATTTGGTGGATGATTTTCTCAGCAAGCATGATGTTCTCAAAAATACTACTACCTTTAACAAGCCTGTATTGATTATTAGAGATTAAGTAAGGGAGGATAGGCCTAAGTCTATTGCTCATTAGCATAGAAATGATTTTGCTAGTAAAATTACTTAGGCTTATTGGCCTATACTCAGTGAGCTAGTTTGGATTATTCGCTTTAGGGAGCAGCACAATACAAGAATTATTTAGGGTTACAGTTAGAATAACAGTATGTGTTAGGGTTAGGGTTTTTGTTTATTTAGGTTTTACGATTTGAGGTTTAAAATCTATGGTGTTGTTTTTAATGTTTGGGTTTTCGTATTTTGGAATTACATTTTAGGGTTTAGGGTTAGAATTAGGGTTAGGGTGTAGGTTTTTTTTAGGTTTTATGGTTTACTGTTTAATATTTAAGGTTTAAAATCTATTGTTTTTTTTATTAATGTTTGGGTTTTGGTATTTTGGGACTAGGGTTTTGGGTTTATTGTGTAGACTTAGAGTTAGGGTTATGGTTAGGGGTATGGGTAGCGGTAGGGTTTTTTTATTTTAGGTTTTTGGGTTTAGGGTTTAGGATTTTAGGTTTAATATCAATGTTTAGAGCTTACTGTTTTGTTTTTGTATTGCTTGGGGTTTAAGGTTTATGGTAGGGTTAGGGTAACGGTTTAGGTTGTTTTTATGTTTTAGGCTTTGAGATTAAGGATTGGAGTTGTAATATTTATGGTTTAGTGTGAATGTTAGGATTTTTGTATTTTGGTATTTGGATTTAGTGTTTAGGGTAAGGGCTAGGGATTGTGTAAGGGTTAGGGTTCGTGTTATAGATATGGTTTAGGATTTTTGTAGATTTATGTTTTGGGTTTTAGGACTTTTGGTTTAAAATCTATTGTTTAATGTTTACTGTTTGGGTTTTGGTATTCTTGGCTTAGGGTTTTGGGTTACTAGTTTAGGGTTAGGGTTAGGGTTATGGTTTGGGTTAAGGTTTGAGTTAGGGTTTTGATTTTTTAGGTTTTAGGGTTTGTGGTTTAGAATATGAGGTTTTAAATCTACCGTTTAGTGTTAAATGATTTGGTTTTCGTATTTTGGACCTAGGGTTTAGGATTTATGGTTTATGGTTAAGTTTAGAATTAGGATTAGGGTTAGAGTGTAGGATATTTTTTTGTTTTATGATTCAGGTCTTAGAATTTGAGATTTAAAATATATGGTTTAGTATTTACTATATGGGCTTTGGTGGGGTTTATGTTTTTTTAGATTTTTGATTTAGGATTTAGGATATGATGTTTAATATGAATGGTTTAGTGTTGAATGTTTTTGTTTAACTTGAAATGACCCTCGTGGTGAGTCAGGGGTTGAGCTACAACCCCATGCCTTATCATTTCACAAATAAAATATGTACAAAGAGGGGGGCTATATCTTACTTCCACCTGTGATTAGTTGATTTGATATACCTACTAACGTGAGTTAATTAACTCTTACATTGTGTTTGTATTCAAAAATATGAATTCTATAATTTCTCTCACAATTGTTGTATAGTGTAGTAAATTTGTATGATGTCGTGTTGACAACTCAATTTAGATAACAAACCAGCTGTACCTTTTGCCTCTCCATAGATATGTCTAGTTTGGAACATTTCCAACTTGTTGCCAATGACTTGAATTTCTTGAACAACATGTCTACTTTTCCATGTAATGCTGCTTGTATTGCTTATCCACTTGCACAATACTTTGAATCCACTTCAAAAATCGTTAGTTTGTATGCATGTTGCTCACACAAATTATTCCCATGCAAAGCAGCCTTCATATCTGCAGTATTTTAAGTACCAAAACCAAGAGGAAGGGAATATGCATAAAAATTTTACCTTGATGATCTCTTAAGATTCAACCTTTACCTATTTTATCTTGGTTGCGAATGGCACTGCCATCAGTGTTTAACTTGTGTACTCTTATTGCTGGCTTTTCCCAACATACCTTAATGACCTTAAACTATTATTTATAATGATCAACCACACTGATCAGTCTATCCCAACTATGTGGCTACTATGTGTTGGAAAATGCTATTGTTAACACTAGCATTTAGTCTTTGCATATGCCATATTGCAACCTTTGTAAACATGATTCTCCCCCCCTCCCCCCATATTCAATAGCTTACCTTATCTTCCATAAATTCCATCAAATGAAGTTAGGTAAAACATGAAATAAAATATTTTGTACCACATTTTGATATTCTAAACTTATCCAATGCATTAATACACTCCTCATATTTGAAAATGAATGTTCTGTTCCTACTTTTTTTGCATGAATTTTACAAATGTAGTTGGTAAAAATTCCATTAACCAAAATATGGTCAATTTTATCTTTCTCTTTATTGTAACAGTAGTAGCAATTAGAGGCTTCTTCTCCAAACGTAATAAGCTTCTTTTTAGTTTGCAATTTACTTTCAAAGCTCTAATAAAAAAATGTTTCTTTGAAAGGTAAATTATTGCTCCAAATGAATTTATTGATAGGATCTTTAAATTTTTTCTTCCTAATAGTATCCCATGCAGTAGCTACTGTAAAATTCCCTTTTTCAGTTGGAATCCAGTTTGCTAACATACCTTCATTGTTTGAATAATAATATCAAGTATAATAGGCACCAACAAAGAAGGAACATGTTGTCTCATTTTCCACTCCTTCCATTTTCTAGATTCTAGAAAATAAGAAACTTCGATATTATTCGAACTAGAAGAAATATCACAATAATTAGCTAGAGCTTCATCTCCAGTCCAATTATCCCCCAAAAAACTGCATGTGCCAGAGTTAATGTTCTAGCTAATATGTAATTCAACATCTTGTCTATTTCGAGTAAGATACCTCCAATCCAATGATCCTCCCGTACCATATTTCTTAGCCACTTGATTAGCACTTCGAAAATACATGGCTTTTTAAAATTGCCCCTATAAAGACTATTTGTTTTAAATTTCCACCATTGGTTATATTGAAAAGCTTTACAAATATGTTCAAACAACCTTACCCCTATACCACCCTCTGCGGTAAGATATCCCAACGTATCCCATGAATCCCAATGGAATTTCTTCCCTTCACTCTCATTGCCCCAAAGAAAATAAACAATAACTTTTTTATGTATCTAATTTTTATTTTAGGAGGTGATATATAAGCCAAAGTGTAAATAGGAATAGACTGTAACACAATCTTTACCAATGTGATCTTACCTCCAATACTCAATATTTTTGATATCCACCCTTATATTCTTTTTGTCACCTTATCCTCCAAATCAGAATAATGGATGATTCTTTGATCTCTTGTATATAATAGTCACCCTGAGTAAATAATAGGGCTATCTTTTCTGCTGAATCTAGCTTCCTCTTTCACTATATCAATAATCTCCTCATTAGTATTTGTAGTGACCATAAAGAAACTTATATCCCTTTTTAACTGTTGACCAGAAACTGTTTTATATGGTACTATAGTCTTCATGATAATTCCTTAAGATATTCTACCAGTGTAGATGAATATAATTATATCATCCGCAAAACATGGATGATTCTTTGATCTCTTGTATATAATGTCCAAATTCTAAATTTTGTTAAGAGTTTGTAATTCTTAGAGAGCAGCTTTGATATTGAAGCTCCTTTTATTCCAACAAATATTCTAATTCATCATAAACCTCTACTCCTAGCTATATTGTTTGATCTTCTAATACCAGCTTCTTTAACTTGGCTGGATTTCATTCTGCCTCTTGGAGACAGACCTGGCTTTCAATTAACATCCCTAATCTCTTCAAGGTTGTTACAGTGAAACATTGGACCCCTTTGTTGATGTTTCTTAGTACTAAATTCCGGTTCTACCCTCACCGAATGATTGAGTATCTTCATCGTACTCATCCTCAAAATCAGGCGCCCCATATTAATCAAAATCCCCATCTTTGTCCTTTTATTATGCCAGGGAATCATGATCGAATTAGTTTTGTTTTTATGTTTTAAATGGCTTCTCTTTTCATTTTACTAAGTCTACCTTGTGATTTATTCTTAGTAGATATAATAGGTTGTTCCCTCAAATCATTGTTAAATCGTTGACCAGATTCGTTATTAGCCTGACTCATTTTCCCTTTCCCCTTGGACACCCCATCATGCTGATGACTAGGTGTCTCCCGACATTTTCCAACCTCACTTTCATCATATACACCAACAACAATATCAAGATTATCATGGGAAACAGGGAGTGGGATCATTGAGTCAATGCCTAGCCTATTTGAAGTATCTTTTTCATGAGTTTGTTTATCATTAACAACTCACATTCCGACCTTATTACCTGATTTTCCACCCTTTGATGCATGTGATCCTTGTTAGTATTCTGGCATCATTAACTACAACTTTACTTACCTATAACTATTACATAGGTGTCTTTTGTAAAACCTGAAACTTATTGCTATTCATATCGCTTTCCTCTCTACTTGGTGAAATTTAAAGCACATCCAAAATAATGTAAGTGTTTATAGTAGGGATAAAGATTATACCTATTTCTGCATTGTGATGTTTATCTGTTGTTTTCTCTACATGATATTCAACTTTTTGTGGATTAGTGTTTTTCCTCCTTTGCGTTTTCCATTGTTCTTCCTCCTGCACAGTTTTAGTTTGCTGTTCTCTCGGATAATTTTGGGGAATGTTATGCTCTTCTCTATTGCCTGCTTCTTGATGCTCATAAATCTTGAATCCTTTATGAACAATATCTGTTTTTAATTTATTTTTGTCCAACTCTTTCCTTCTTTTACAATCCTTATCCCTTTATTTAATAATATAGTCACTCTTTTTATGGCGTTTCTGTTTACAACAAAAACAATAACAATAAATAATATGATATTCAACTTTTTGTCATCTACCATTAATAATATCTTCCCCAATATAATCCATCCCGATATGAGGATGCCTATCTTGTGTGCGATCGAATTGGACCTTGACCCTAGCTTTACGTCCCCTAGTTTTATTAGTTGAGCAAGAATGTAAATATAGTACTCTTCCAATAATAGATAACATAATTGTAATGAATTCTTTGTTGTAACAGTGCCAAGGTTATTTTGAAAGAGAAATCCAAATAAAACTGAAGGTATTTCTTCTACCGTTTTAAAAGAATGATTCAATGCTTGAATTCTCATAACTTGGCAAGCTATAGTCGTACGTTGTTTAGTACAAACAATTTTGTAATCCACTTGATTATCAAGGTTAATATAAACATGTATAGAATTAAAGTGCGCAATTTTTACCCCCCTAATAATTGAATTTGGAGAATAAATTTCATCCTAATCAATTTAACATTAGGCATTGTATTAACAAAATTCGCAATAAGAATATATTTACAAGCTGAGGCCAAACGTTTTATTACTTCATCCTTCACATAGAGAAGTGCTGGTAGTCCTTGTTTAGGAGTAATTTCAGGAGCAGTAAACTTAAAACTAATTCAATTTTTAGATTGATTGTATCTCAGCCTATAAGCGTAAGTTTGAATCATAGTATAAAGGGTAGGTTCTGGAATCTGATCTTTCTTAGAAAAATTATTAGGATTTCAAAAAGGGACTCTAGCTTAGCACCGAGTGAACTATATAGAGGAGTGTCCCTTCCCACACAGGGAAGGTTAGAACACTGCATTACTCTTGTGATTGGAGACTATAATGCATGTGGCATAGAGAGGGTCCCAACTAAATTTCCTAGTTGTTGAACTATGTTGCCCTAATAGGAATACTAGCTAGTGGATCTACGTCGTTGCTATGAATCATATTTTTATAATATTTTTGTAAGTAGTCCACCTTCTTTCAGTGAAGGGTTTTATCACAACGGATACCACTCTAGGTCATATAATCTATGTCGGTTAGGGGAAAATTTTCTGAAAATGTACAACGTACTAAAGGACTTGAACTCTAAATTAGATAACCTAAGGGGTCTAGATTAGTCTAGGTAGGGGTATGAGACTCTACCTAAACGTTGCACTAGTTAGCCTTGAGGGTAGTATTAGAATGAGGTTCTTATATATGTTTATGTTATGATAATATATGATGCATTTATATGATGACCATGGCATATTGTTGATATTCTAGATTGATTAGCTCATTTATGAATATGCCTTGAGTTATAATGCTTATATATGATTGAATGTAAACCTAAATGCATGATATGTAATGTTGGACATTGGTCATGTTTTGTTGTTGAGGATACATGATTGAGTAAGGTTATGGGGGTTTGCTTGTTCATTGCACTTCTTCACTTTATATGGACCTGTGAGTAGTTGTATTTCTTTTTATCATATGTTTGGCTTTTATTCATTCTTGTGATATTATTCCTTGATGTTAGGATTGTAGTAAATCATGATTTTTAAATATGTTTGTATAAGTATTACTCATTGAGATAGTAAACATGCTTGGTTGGTTTATATGACTTACATGACTTTGCATTAAGTCCCTAAAGGGGTAAAATGGCATGTATTGACAAAAAGCTCACTTTTAGCATGTTTTGCTTGTGTATGTGAATAATATCCCATACTTAGTGCATGTTGAGTACTAAACCATTTTCTTCCCTTTTTTCCAAACATTTTAGGTTTCAGTCGGTGAGGAGTATGGATGGCAACATTGTTGAGGGATAGGATTCTTCCTTTCATCCAAGTTGGATAGGTCCTCAACTTTCGAGGGCAAATCCATACCTAGCTTATGGATTTTTTATGAGCTGAGTGACTCTATCATTCCTTTCCTTTTTGATTGAATATTGTTCTTTTGTATGGACTATACATGGTCTTGTTGAATCGATGTAAGGGCTATGCCCATATTGTGGTAATCATTTAGATTGTATGAGATGAGACAATCGTTGAAACTATTTCTATATTTGATATATATATGTATGTGCAATAAAAGTAGAAAGCTATGTAACATTCCTATACAAAGGGTCCATGTATAATATATATGAATATATATTATGTGCATGTAGAGGTATATGTAATTCTCCAAGTAGTGATAATGAAAATTTGATTTTTTTTTTTGCATTTTTCCACCTATGAATGTAATGACATGAAACTAAGAGAATAGTCTTAGTCCTTAAAAAGGATGACAATGCCGGTTATTTATAGACTGTAAACCCAGACGTGATAAAAGAAGATTGTCAGTGGTAAGTACAGATTGCCAGTAGAGAGAGAATTTTTTGAGAGAGAAAAAAAAATTAGGAAATATTGAAGAATTGTTGGGTTGATGCTTTAGGGTTAGGGTTAGAGTTAAGGTTAGGGTAACAGTTTAGTGTTAGGGTTAATGTGAGGGTTAGGGTTAGAGTGTAGGATTTTTTTAGGTTATATTGTTCAAGTTTTAGCAATTGATGTTTAAAATCTATGGTTTAGTATTTAACGTTTCTGTGTTTGTATTTTGGGCTTAGGGTTTTAGGTTTATGATATAGGGTTAGGGTTAGGGTTAAGGTTAGGTTAGGGTTTTAGTTTTTTGTAGTTTTTTTTGTTTAGGGATTATGACTGGACGCTTAATATCAATATTTTAGTTGTTAATGATAGGTTTTGATATTTTGGGTTTTGGTTTATGATTTATGCAAGGGTTAAGGTAATAGTTAATGTTAGGGTTAGGGTTATGTTTTAGGTTGTTTTTTAGGTTTTACTGTTTGGGGTTAAGGATTTTTGTTGTAATATATATGGTTTAATGTTTAATTTTTGGGTTTTGATAATTTTGGATTTTTTCTGATTAAGCACCCTTTGAGGGGTAGGGGCTGAGCAACACCCCAGATCTTATTATAAATAAAAGCTAAAGTACAATGGGGGGGGGGGGGCGTAAACATTACCTCTGTACCTATGGTGGTTCAGAGTCGGCCTTCCAAAAGAGAGAGAACTCAACCCCTTACAAAATAAGGAAACCAAGAAACTAAGCACCTAAATGAGAGGAGTCCTCTCAATTCATATAATTTAGGAAATTAGGTGGTAAACATGGGATACTCTTAAGTTATAGATAAGTTGAAAAGGAATAAAGAACATCTCAAGGAGGTTCTTTATCTTTTTTAATATTCTTTCTTTTGAAGATTAAATTTCCTGTGTGTCTAAATTATGATATGCTCTTGCCTCATTGGGTAATGATTGACTATTGAAATAGAGTTGTGGAGTAGTAATCTTGGGATTGTGTTTAGCTAGTGTATCGGCTACAAAGTTTGCCTTCCTGAAGGTGTGTTTGCATCTGAACTCTTGAGTCTATGAGATCATATGATGGAGCTTTTCCACTAGCATAGTGATGCCCCATTGTGGTCTTGAATTTTGCGTGAGCCAATTACCTAATAATTTGGAATCAACTTCTAAAATTATCTTCGTGTAGCCTAGCTCTAATACCCAACTCATTACAATAATAGCAGCCTCCATTTCAGCATAATTACTAGTGACTTGTCAAAGGGCGGGGGATTAAAACACAGAACCATTTTCCCATCCTTATACCTCACAATTTTTCCACCATTGGATGATCAATTATTGTATTGAGGTGGTCTGTATGGACATCAGGAACATTTGCAAAACTTCTACAAACATAAAAAGAATCCATTGTTTAAAGTGTGATCAATTGTATTATAACTTGACCTTTTACAGCAACAAAAATAATGTGCTGGTTCAACAAAAAAATTAATTAGCTTATTATTGGTAAGAAGTTCACCTCTTACAATTCTCCATAAAATAAACGATACTCTAAAAGGGATACTCTTGCGCAAAATCAGTGAGTTGAAATGATTTTTGTTTCTCTTTTTCCTAATTTTATTCGAGGATGGTGTACAACTAAAGCTCTCATCACTGTTGTGAGTCCAAACAACTTGATCCAGAATATATTGTTGTAGATGAATTTTAGTTGATAAGATGCTTGCTAAATGATACACATGGTCCAGTTGAGTGAGGATGTTCCAATTCCATTGTCTTTTATTCGTTAATTCTGCAATTGTAGTATTATTGAGTATAGTGCTATTGGTAGAAAATTGAGCTAATGGTCCATCACCAAGCCAATTATCCACCCAAAATGATTATTTGCCTAAGTTGAGATTCCATTGAATATGTTATTTTGCTTGACTTTTGTTTGTAGCATGTGTTTCCAAGTCAAAGAATCTCTAGTATCCCATTTTTTCACACACTGTTTGATCTTTTGCAGTATTTAGTTTTTATAAACTATCCCCGAAGGGTTTTCTTAGATCTAAAGATCCACAATTGTTTAATTTGGAAGGCCATGAACACATCCTTAAGGTTCCTCATACCAGTCCCCTCCTCATCATAAGGGAAGATACAATTTTTCCATGAAGCCCGATGTTGTTTTTTTTCTATCACTTGACCATCACCAGAAAAAAAAATAAGCAATTAGCATTTAAATATTTTTACGGACATTGGATGGAGGTCTTGCTGCTGAAAGAAAATGGATATTTAGTGATTGTAATACATGTTTAACAAACATCACTCTACCACCATAACAAAGTTGTTTTGTTTTCAACCTGTAATCTTGCATAGAACTTTGTTAATATGATCAGGAAAATAAATAATTTTAGGCCCACCAACAAATAAGGGACAACCCAACTATGTCAATGGACCTTCTTTTTGACTGAAACCAATGATTCCTCTGATTCTTTATCTACTGTTATTGAATGCATTGTAGTGTAACATGAAGTGGCTTTTATCATATTCTATAAGATAACTAGAAGTGGCTTCACATGACTTAAAATGCTGCATTAGGAATTTAAGGGTTCTACCTTTTCTAGAAGTGAGTAATATTATGTCATCTGCAAAGCTCAGATGATTCACTTGTGGCCCCCTCATTTCCATGTAAAAACAATCATTGTCTTTGTGGTTATGAAGCCCGTTGATAGATCTTGAAAGAACATTTGAACCTAAAATAAATAGGGCATGGGAGATGTGGTCTCCTTGTTTGAGTCCTCTAGTGGAATGAAAAAAGTCATATCTCTTACAATTTACAAGTATGGAGTACCAGTTTTTTGCCATAATTCTCCATACCATAACAATGAAGACTTCAACAAAACCCATTTTCCTTAGAATAAGGCAAATATAAGACCAAGATACTCTATCTTATTCTTTTTCCAATTTTATAATGACACTGCTCCCAATGTAAGGTTTCATGATGTGAAGGATGATCTCCTAAGCTAGCATAATATTATAAGAAATACTTCTCCCCTTCACTAATCCATATTTGTTAGGTGAGATCAGATTCGAAAGGATAGGACAAAACATGTTGCTCATCAATTTAGAAATAATCTTGCTTGTGAAATTGATTAAGTTTATAGGCCTAACTTCAGTTAACTTGTTACGATTACTAAACTTAGGCAATAAAACAATGCAAGAATGAGATAAGTATTTTTGACACAAAACAAAGCTTTTATAACACCAAATAGATCATTCTTAATAATATGCCAATATTTTTGGATGAAATACTCATTCATCTAATGCGGACCACCTGCAGAATTGTGATTCATAGAAAAAACCATACTATTAATTCTTCCATGCTTTGCATTCTAGTAAGGCTGTCATTTTGCTCATTATCGACCATTCTGAGAACGCATTCCAAAGTTTCCACATTAATAACTTTATCCTGCCCTATGGAAATGCTTTAAAAATGATCACATGAAGCCTTTGCAATTTTATCATCACCTTACATCCACTCCCCATTTTCCTTGATTCTATGAAGAAGAATCTTCCTCCTTCTTCCTCTTATCACTGAATGGAATAGAATTTATTTCACCCTCTTTATACGATTGTTGCTGTGTTTTTGCTTTATGAATTTATCCTCCATCTTAAGAAATATAATATATTTAGCATTTATCTAGCGGATTTGTTAGTCTCAACTTGATTCTGAATTAACCTTTCCTAGCACAGTGAACATTTTCTTCATAGTCCTTGACATTTAGAAAGATGTCACCAAATTCCTTTTTAGACAATCAAATAAGTCTATTATAAAGTTTTTCAACTTTTGATAAATTTCCACATACTATTCCCCTGCGAATCCCTTTCTCACCAAGTCTTTACAATTTCCAGGAACTTAGGACTATCAACCAAACAATTGAGAAACTTGAAGTATTTGGTGTATTCTGTCTCTTTTGAAATCATTTCCATGTGTAAGGGGCAGTTGTCGGAGCCTGTAGAAGATAAGTGTGTAATGGTAGTTTGAGGCATCATTTCCAACCATGTATCATTGTAAAAAGCTCTATCCAACCTCTTCAAAATTCAATGATGGATACCCCTTTTGTTAAAACATGTATATTTCTATCCAATAAAATTGATATCCAAAAGACCACAAACTTCAGTTACCATTATATACTCTATAGTTTTCCTCATATTGTAAGGGACCCCTCTTAGTTTCTCCTCTACTTTAGTAATCACATTGAAATCTCCAATAGAACACCAAGGTTTGTTATACATAGTACCCTGTTGTAACATGTTGTCCCAAAGAGGTCTTTTGAGATGACCTTTACAAACGGCATACACAAAGGCTATAACAAAATGCTTTTGTAGCTCATTGTGTTTGATCTCATAGGTTGTATGTTCTTACCTAATCAAAAATGGTACAATCAATATCACTATTCCCAAAAATCCAAATTTTGCCATTGCAATTGCCTGAAGCTTTTTCCATAGTTAACTGAACTTTAAAATTACAGATTTGAACAATGTCTGAAAAAGGTTCCAGAATAGAAATGAAGGAAAGTTGATAAATCGTTCTAAACATTTTTAGTCATTCTTGATTTTAATTTACTATGATAATTTTATTGCATTGCTCTTCCTCCCTATTTTTGCTCCTCTTTTCATTCACTGTCTTGCTGCATATTTTGTCCCTCTTAACTGAATCTCTTTTTTGTTTATTTGTCTTATTTTTAATCTTTGGAGTAATATCGGTGTCTGTAGTACTTTATTTGTTTCCCATATCCTAAGTCCTAGAATATTTAATTTGGTAATTATTTCTTGTTGTTTCCTCTTGTGTTGCTCTACCTCTTTTATTGTTCACCTCTTGTCGTGTTTTTATTAGCTCTTGTTGTTGACCCTGCTGTTTTTTGGAAATTTTATGTTGGTTCTTACTTGAGTATCTACTGTTTGGGTTATGGTCAGAGCCATCCCCCTCATGCAAAACATGAGGAAAACGCCCCTCTTTGGTCATCCCTTCCTGCAAGTTAGTAAGATTATCCTAACAACCCCCATCCATTTCTCCTTCAACTTCAGCAGTATTAACAGTAGACAAGTAAGATTTATTACAGCTGAGTTGTATAGCTATGATACCTGATTGTTTGTTGTTAGTATCCCTCCTTTGTTGCATTTTTTCTTTTCCTTTGTTCATTTCATTTTCATACTTGTTCTGTGGTGCTTATGCAATCGATTGTTCATTGTTGGTAGCATCTTCCCTTGTTTTATTTTGTAGTTCCTATATGTTTATGTTGTTGAAAATATTTGATGAAGGATAGTAAGGTTTCCTGTATGTGGTGGCTTCGATTGTTGTTCTTCTGTGGCTGTGTGATTTTATGTTGATGTAGGTTTCCATGTTGTTTTTGGAGATTTTTCCTCTTGTTGTCTGTGATTTATTGTTCTTGTTGTCTTCCATGCTTCTTCCCTCTACTATTCTGGTTGTGTCTGCCTGTTTATTTCCCTGTTGTTTTGTTGTTGTCTTTTCTCAGCGATATTTTATTTTCCGTGGTTGTTTGAAATTATATTTTTGTTGCTGGTTTTTTTTGTTTTTCCGTCTTTTCACTTTCCTTTTCCTTTCTAATTTTTTAATCCTCATACCTAATTCTGACTTTATATTATTCTTTATTGTGACCTTGATGCCTGCGATCCTCATAGTATGGTGGAAAAAATTCATATTCAACTTGCTGCCACTTCCTTATTGTAAGGTCATCATTATTTAGACCTATCCACACATATTGAGGCCTAGCTTTGGTTAAGTCCACCTATACTTTAACCTTTACAATAGTTTCTCTTGATCTCTTGATAGAAGTTGTGTATAGATACAACACTTTACCCACCCTTTCAGGAAGAGGTGTAGAATAGTCTTTTTGAAACAATGCTAAGGAAACCCTGGTAGTAACACCCATAAAGGAACAATAGAAGTTTCCTCTTTACTTCTGAAAGTGGGGGTCCAGGCTTCTATTCTCATGAGCTTTCCTCCAATGGTCATTCGTTGTATATTTCAAATAGTGTTGTAGTCTAATTCATTTTGCAGATCAATAAAAATATGTTTGCATTATACTGGGCAATGTTGACCTCTCCACATAGCTGAGTTTGTTAAATGAAACTTTTTCTTATACTCTCCATCTTAGGCATAGTGATTGTGAACTTCCCCACCAATGTATATTTGTAGTATAGAGTCATTGTATGCATGTAATCTGCATGTCATAAATTACATCAGGATAACCCTATTAGGTTGTTTATCTTGGTGTATTAATCAATATGTCTTTAGATTGAGTTGAATGGATATGCCTTTGTCTAGCATTCACTGTTTTGCATTACAGTGTAAGGGGATATTTCTTTAACTTGATCCTAGTTATTTGTCTTAGTTTCACTACGATTTGCAATCTTATTTGTTTTTGTAGTGGGGTTACTTTGCTAATTTTTCGAGGAGGATTGGTGCATTTGTCAATTTACTAGATATTTTAGGAGATTCATTGTGGTAGTTGTTGTGCTTATTAGTAGCCTTAAAGGAATTTAGAGATTTGTTGCTCAAGTTCACCATTTCAATTCTTTGGATTTGGCTAACATGCTGCTCATAGACCTCTACAATCCTCCGTGATTTGTAGTTCCCACAACTTTTTATCCCACGTCATTGACAGGCTCATAGATAGCATTCACATAATGATTATTATTATAATTAGAGGTGGAGGAGAAGGCCTTACCAATCTGCTAATTTGCCTCTATTCGATTTAAATTATGCATCTTTGGTATAGTATCTTGGGGTTCCTTCAAATTGACAACGTAATCATTATGTGAAAAAGCACACTTACCTGCTTTGGATGTGTTCTCATTGCTTGGTCTTTATGATGTAGCCTTTACTCCAAAGGAGAAATGTGAAGAGCTTTCCACTTCAATCACCTCCCTCCGTCGGTTGTTCGATAACCTATTTATATTGAAGTTTGTGCCTTGTTGATTTTGTTCATGTCTTAGTTGAGTAAAGATATTGGTAATATGAACTTCATGATTCATAGGGTAGGTCCCCTGTATGTCATCTTCACCATCTTCGTTTTCCTCCACATAGAAAAAATCAGTAATCATGTCACCAATTTTTGAGCCATCCATTTAAGTTGAAATCATAGTAAGGTGTACCTCTTTACTAGAAAAGTAATCCCCAGTATTCAGCTTGCCATCAGATCCTTGAGAAACTGCACAAGCTTGAAGGCGATTTGCAGGCGATTTTTCGGCGATTTCCCAGAACTTGCTCTTTCATTTTTATCTATTGGCACGGTGAAATTATCGCCAAATTTTTTACTATATTGTGCCTTTTGATATGTACATTCATTACCTCTATCGCGTGAACCTTGATTCTGCTTGATTCAATATATTGAAAATAATATTACAATTCCCCGCTATTTCCCTCTACGAATTGATAGTATTCATAGATCCTTTTATTTATGAATTCAGAGAGTTTTTTGATAAATTAGAGGGTTATTCTAGTTGGGTTTTGTACACTATGGTCAAGCGCTCCTGTTGGAATTCGGTCGGTGGTTGGAGGATATCGACCAGCGGCTCACATGCCATTTTGAACAGTTTTAACTAGACGTTATAGAAGATTATTCACGGCTCTTAGAGATAAAGGGTAGAGAGAGGAATTTTAGGGAGAGAAAAAAAGGAAATGGGGAAGTGATTGGTATTTTGGGATTTGGGCTTTGGGTTTTGGGTTAATGGTTTATCGTTAGGGTTAGGGTTAAAGTTAGGGTTAGGGTTTGAATTAGAGTTAGGGTTAGGGTTTATATATTTTTAAAAAATTTAAGGTTTGTGGTTTAGGATTTCACGTTTAAAATTTATGATTTAGTGTTTAATGCTTGGGTTTTCGTATTTTTGAATTATTTTTTTTGGACTTTGGTTTTAGGGTTTAGGGTTCAGGGTTAGGGTTAGGGTGTAGGTTTTTTTTTTTTGGTTTTTTTTAGGTTTTATGGTTCAGGGGTTTTATATTTGAGGTTCAAAATATATGATTTACTATTTAGTGTTTGGGTTTTTGTATTTTGGACTTAGGATTTTGGGTTTATGGTTTTGGGTTTTGGTTATGATTATGGTTACTGTTAGGGTTTTTAGTTTTTATAGGTTTTTCGGTTTAGGGTTTAGGATTTGATGTTTAAAAACAATTGTTTAGTGTTTAATGTTTGTGTTTTGGAATTTTTGTTTTAAGGTTTAGGTTTATGTTACGGTTAGTTTTAGTATTAATGACAGGGTTATGATAATGGTCTAAGTAACACCTTGTATGCTACGTGTACTCGTTCTACTATATAATGCTTATAAACTGCCATGTAGTAAAGTTATGCATTTTATTTCCTAAGCGATTAGTGGAAATAAAATAGGTTTAAAGTGAACTGTCTAGAGATTTTGATGCAACCCAATTAAGTCATGTGGATGGAAATATTTAAAATAGAGATCACAAGGTGGTATATGAGTCTAATGTATAAAGTTACATAATGTATACATGTTCTAAGTTATGTTAAAGTTATTAAGGTGTAGAAATGGAAAAAAATATTAAGGTGCTTTGTTGACTTCACTAAACTAGTACTTGACAATAGGTGAACCACCTACTTAGACTTATTGGCTAGCCCAAAGGACCATGTTGGTGCATCACTTACTTTGACTTATTTACTAGCCTAAAGGACCAAGTAATTTCATTACCTACCAAGACTCTTTAGATTGTGTTATTAGCCCAAGTACACTATACCTATGTGCATTAATTTTCCCAAGTTCAATAGAAGAATAAGGGGAAAATGGACAGCCAAGGCCCATTCTCCCCAATACCACAGGATATAATTTTAATAGAAAACTAGGTGCATCATCTACTTAAAGGTGTGGCCAAATTTAAAGACACATGTTGGCGGAAAATGAAGTACAAGAAAGGTGGCAAAAGGGCAAATTTCGTTACGTCTAAAAAGTCCAAATGAAATGTCCAAGTAAGTGGATAAACTAATTGACATATTATGGACCAAAATGAGTGAGAATGTTGGACAAAGGAGGTCCCTTTAAAAGTAATTGATCTCAGCTTTTTCCAACGATTTTTACTTTGAAAAAAAAATCAGATTACTAAAGCTCTATCTCTTATCTCTTATAGATTGAAACAACAACCATTACATACAATTACAGTTCTTTAATAATAGGTATTTCAAGATATTGGAAGGTATAATTTAAGACATGTTAAGGAGGATAATCTTTACCTTGAATAATCAAAATCTTATCAGGTGGTAGGTATGTCCAACAAGGTAAGCTATGACAATTACTATGTTTTAGTGGGTTGAAAATTGTTACTTTTACATGGTGAATATTGGGGAGGATGTTCTGGTGATTAATATAGGTTTAGACAACTATCCTGTGGAGTCCTCTTTAAATTAAGCTATGACCCTGTTTGAGAAATTTATAAGTAATGTTAGCTCTTCATGTGATGGTGATCAGAAACCATGATTCATATTGCTTCATTTACATTATTATGTCCAAAGATTTTTTATGTATCTTATTATAAGGGATGTGATTAGATGTGCGGGGAAATTATGGAGATGTTAAAAGAATTAAATATCGCAAGGAGTTTTGGGGAGGTCCGAATACGAATGTTGTATACTTTATAAATGGTATTGAAGGGATAGGGGAGGAAAGAAAAGACTCACTAGATAGATTGCAGCTTAATGCTTTGTTACTATTTAGGTGTGATCCAGTGGCTCAAATTGATTGATTAGCATCTAATGCTAGTCTTACAACTTATTTTACTGTGTATTAGTGATCTGAAGAGAAGGAGATTAAGTCATACATTTTAAATTGTAAAGCAAGGTATGTAAGTCTATTTGATTTCCTACTTCTTTCGCATGAATCCAAAACATGCATTACAAAAATAAGCTTTCTAAGTTCCCTTGGTAATGACTGATCCATAGTTGCAGTTGCTCTTCCCTAGAGCATTGAACTAGGTACTATAATATGAGTTTGTTACTAAATCTGTGTGTTTACTCTACGAAGTGTTAGAATGCAAGGTTTAAACTTTTCTAATTTTCAAAGTACCCCTAGCACGTATTTCCCTTATATAAGCCAAAGTGATAGATTACACATGGCACATATGTTTATTGGATGGATATACGATCTGCCCATATCTTGCCAACTTGCTTCAATTGTTTATAGATATGTCAACTTGTCACATGTTCAAATATTCCGTTTCTTTGTTGTTACACTAGTTGTGTTAGACATATGTTCCCTTTATTTGTTATTACTCCCATTTTGTTAGACTACAATGTTACCTAACAAGCTCACTACTTACTCAATTGTATGTTTATATGTACTTACTTGGAATGTGTATCCGTCCTTGGGCAGAATCTTCCATATTGCGCCCTTGGTTCCAAATGCATGAATACCTTGTATTTGTATCATATAGATAGAAAATATATTTGGGTGAATTTAAAGTGTCTTCACTTGATGTGCTTTAATTTGAGATGTAAAAATTCTTACCGAGTCATATAAGCTCCTTAATACTATGCTAAAGTCACATTTACTTCACCTGTCATTGTTAATATTTTTAAGTCCATATTCATATGTCTTCTACTGCTTGTCTGTGTTTCAAACTCTAAACAAAAATTATGACCACTAAAAAATCAACCACAAACAAGTTATTAACATAAAAAAGATCAATCTAAAAAGAGTCATGATTATCAAAAAAAATCCCAAAAGAGTCATGAAGTGAGAAACAACAATCCCAAAGATGAAAGAATGTAAGTGAAGTAATCGATATGATTATGGGTGGAAGCTCAAAGACGAAAGCCTAGCATGGGACAATCCCGATTGGTAAAAGAGGGTTTTAGATGAGGGGCAAAATCCTAGCATGGGCCAATCCTAGTTGGTATGGAAGGGTGGCAGCTTAGTTTCCAAAACCTAGCATGGGCCGATCCCAATTTGTGGAATTATGAGGACAGCATCACAGGTGTTAAAATGACTAGCATGGTTAATTTTCTTTTACCACTAATTATCTTGTCATTTATATCATATGTTTTAGAAAGATTATAAAGTATAGAAGAGTAGAGAAAAGAATGTAACATGCATGATTCCAGAAGTACAAAGAAAAGGTGGTCTCTAATTCTTATACATTAGTATTTTGCTTCACTTGAGCGCTCATGATAAATATATTCGTATTATGCCTTACATATTCAGTACATTCTTCCGAACAAACGTCCCTTATTTGGGATGCAACATTTCATGCTACAAGTACAAGTACTCAACTAGTACATCTTCCCAATAGAAGTACATTATACTCGGCGGACGTTCGTGAGTTCCATGTTGATTACTGGATTTTCCAAGTCTTCACTATGCGTATTTTCATAATGGATTCAAGTAGAGTGTTTGTATATATTGTAAGATTATCATCTGTATTCATAGCTTCCTTTGTCACATATCAGCTAGTCAAAATGTGTGGTATATAAAGATTCTCATCAGCAATTTGCATAGTAGTTTTCTTTCTCATCATAGATTAGTTCTAAAACATCTGTTCATAGTAGTTTACTTTCTCATCACATATCAGCATTTGTTCATAGGTGTAGGGTTAAGGATAGGGTTAGGATTACGGTTTGTGTGTAGGGTTAGTGGTAGGGTTTAGTGTTTTTGTAGGTTTTAGGTTTTGGAGTGTAGGATTTTTTGTTGAAAATCTATTGTTTAGTGTTTTATATTTGTTTTTTTTGTTTCGGGCTTGGGTTTTTTTATTTATGATAGAGGTTTAGGGTTAGGGTAAAGGTTAGGATTACTGTTTGCATTAGGGTTAGGGTTAGGTTTATAGTTAGGGTATAGTTTTTTCTAATGTTGAAATATTTATAGTTTAGGATTTGAGGTTTAAAATATATGCTTTAGTGTTTAGTGTTTTGCTTTTCATATTTTTGACACTAGGGTTTTCTTTTGGAACATAGGGTTTAGGGTTTTGGGTTACTGTTATGGTTGGGATTAGGGATAGGGTGTAGGATGTTTTATAAGTTTTATGCTACAGGGTTTAGCATATGAGGTTTAAAATATATGGTTTAGTATTTAATGTTTGATTTTTTATATTGTTGGCATAAAGTTTTGGATTTAGGATTTATGGCTAGGGTCAGGTTTTTTTGGTGTTTTTAGGTTTTTGGATTTAAGGTTTACGATTGGAGGCTTAATATCAATGGTTTAGTGTTTAGTGTTTGGAATTTGAAATTTTAGGCTGGGGGTTAAGTGTTTCTGATAGGATTACGAGTAGGGTTAATGTTAGGGTTAGGGTTAAGGATTTGGTTATTTTTTAGGTTTTAGCGTTTGTTATTATGGATTTGAGTTGTAATATCTATATTTTAGTGATTAATTTTAGGGTTTTGGTAAATTTTGAGGTTTAGGGTTAGAGTTAAGGATAGGGTGAGGGTTCGTGTTAGGGATAGGGTTAAGGATAGGGTGAGGGTTCATTTTAGGAATACGGTTAGGGTTTTCTTTAGGTTATAGGTTTTGAGATGTAGTATTTTTGGTTTAAAATCTCTTAATTTAGTGTTTAATGTTTGCGTTTTGGCTTATTTTTCTTGGGGTTTTAGGTTAATGATTTAGTGTTAGGGTTAGGGTTAAGGTTTTGGTTAGGGTTTGAGTTAGGGTTAGGATTAGGGTATAGGTTTTTTTATGTTTTTGCGTTATTGGTTAAGGATTTGAGGTTTAAAATATATGGTTTAGTATTTCATGTTTGGGTTCTTGTATTTTGGACATAAGGTTTAGGTCTTTTTTGGAGTTAGGGTTTATGATTTTTCTTACTTAAGGTTTCAAGTTTTAGGGTTTAGGGTTAGTATTAGGGTTAAGATTAGGGTTAGGGTGTAGGTTTTTTTTTAGGTTTTATGATCACATTTAATATTAAAAATCTATTGGTTTGTATTTAAAGTTTGGGTTTTGGCATTTTGGGCTTTAGGTATTGGTATTTTGGACTTTGGGTTTTCGGTTAAGGATAAATATAGGGTTTTGGTTTGGGTTCGTGTTAGGGATAGTGTTAGGGTTAGAATTTAGGGTTTTTATATTCCTTTTAGGTTGTGGTGTTTAGGATTTTTAGTTTAAAATCTGTGGTTTAGAATTTAGTGTTTGGGTTTTTCTATTCTGGACTTTGGATTTAAGGTGAATGGTTTGGGGTTTCAGGTTTCTGGTTTAGTGTTAGGGTTTACATTAGGGTTAGGGTTAAGTTTTGGATTTATTTTGATTTTAGGTTTAGGGTTTAGGTTTTGAGGTTTAAAATCTATGGATTAGTGTTTAGTGTTTGGTTATTCATATTTTGGACTTAGGTTTTTTTTAAGTTGAATGACCCTTGTGGTGAGTCAGGGGTAAGCGACACCCCCATGCATTATCATTTCATAATAAAAATATGTACAAAGTGGTTTTATTTTTGCACTTAGGGTTCAAGGTTGTGGGTTTAGGGTTAGGGTTAGGGTTATGATTAACGTTAGGGTGTAGGTTTTTTTTAGGTTTTATTGTTCAGGATTTAGCTCTTGAGGTTTAAAATATATGGCTTAGTATTAATGTTTGGGTTTTCGTATTTTGCTCTTAGTGTTTTGGGTTTATTGTTTATGGTTAGGGTTAGGGTTAGAGTTTTGTGTTTATTTTTGTTTTTAGGTTAATGGTTTAAGATCTGAGGTATAATATCAATGGTTTAGTGCTTCATGTGTGGGTTTTTGTATTTTGGGCTTGGGTTAGGGTTTTTGGTCTGGTTAAGGTTAGGATTAATGTTAGGGTTTAGGATTTCGGACTTGAATTGTTATATCTATATTTTTGAGTTTAATGTTAT
This sequence comes from Solanum lycopersicum, assembly GCF_036512215.1. NCBI lineage: Eukaryota > Viridiplantae > Streptophyta > Magnoliopsida > Solanales > Solanaceae > Solanum > Solanum lycopersicum. The sequence continues at coordinate 23,517,372 of NC_090802.1, forward strand.
GGTTTTATTATTTTTGGCTCTAGTTTTAGGGTTTTGGCATTAGGGTTAGTGTTAAGGATTTGGTAAAGGTTAAGGCTCTTGTTAGGGATAGGGTTTGAATTAGTATTTAAGGTTTTCTTAGGTTTTAGGTTTTGGGGTTTATTTTTTCGTTTAGATACAATGGTTTAGTGTTTAATGCTTGGGTTTTTGTATTTTGCGCTTAGGTTTTTCAGGTTAGGGTTTCGGTTAAGGTTTTATGTTTGTATAGGTTTTTCAGTTTAGGGCTTAGGATTTTAGGTTATTTCAACGGTTTAGTGTTTAATGTTTGGGTTTTTGTATTTTTGGCTTGGGGTTTATGGTTTATGCTAGGGTTAGGGTTAGGGTTAATGTTTCGATTAGGCTAATGGTTTAGTGTTTAATGTTAGGGTATTTGTATTGTTAGTTTGGGTTTAGGTTTAGGGTTAAGGATAGGGTTAGTGATAGTGTTAATGTTAGGGATATGATTATGGTTAGGTTTAAGGGTTTTTTAAGGTTTTAGGTTTTGTGGTTAAGATTTTTGGTTTAAAATCTATGGTTTAGTGTTTTATGTTTGGGTTTTGTAACTTTGGGCATGGGGTTTTATTTAAATGATTCTTGTTAGGGTTATCGTTAAGGTTAGGATTAGGTTTTGGGTTAGGGTTAGGGTTTAGTTTTTTTTGTTTTAAATGATTATGGTTTAGGATTTGAGGATTGATATCCATGGTTTAGTGTTTAGTGTTTTTTTTCGTATTTTGGACATAGGGGTTTTGCTTTTAGGACTTAGGGTTTAGGGTTTAAGGTTACAGTTAGGGTTGGGATTAGGTATAGGGTGTAGGATGTTTTATAGGTTTTACGGCTCACGGTTTCGCATTTGAAGTTCAAAATATATGGTTTAGTATTTAATGTTTGGGTTTTTGTATTTTGGGCTTAGCGTTTTGGGTTAGGGTTAGGGTTCTTTGGTTTTTTTTAGGTTTTTGGTGTTAGATTTTAGGATTTGAAGTTTAATATCAATGGATTAGTGTTTTATGTTTGGGTTTTGGTATTTTGGGCCTGGGGTAAGGGTTTATGGTAGGATTAGAGTTAGGATCAATGTTATGGTTAGGGTTAGGGTTTAGGTTGTTTTTTAGGTTTAAGGGTTCGGGGTTATGGATTTGGTTTGTAATATCTATTTTAGTGATTAATTTTTGGGTTTTAGTATTTTTGGCTTTGAGTTTAGGGTTCAGGGTTATGGTTAGTTATAAGGTCAAGGTGAGGGCTCTTGTTAGGGATAGCGTTAGTTTTTAGGGATTAGGGTTTTCTTTGGGTTTTAAGTTTTGGGATTTTTGATTTTTCGCTTAAAATATATGGTTTACTGTTCAATGTTTGGGTTTTGGCATTTTTTTCTTGGGGTTTCAGGTTAATGATTTAGGTCTAGATTTAATGTTAAGGTTTGGATAAGGGTTAGGATTTAGGTTTTTTAGGTTTTAGGGCTTGTTGTATTAGATTTGAGGTTTAAAATCTATTGATTAGCATTTAATTTTTGGGTTTTCATATTTTGGACTTAAGGTTTAAGTTTTTTGTGGACTTAAGTTTTAGGGGTTTTTTGGTCTTTGTGTTTAGAGTTTAGAATTACGGATAGTGTGTAGGTTTTTTATAGGTTGTATGGATCAAGGTTTAGCAGTTGAGGTTTAAAATCTATGGTTTAGTATTTTATTTTTTATTTTTGGTATTTTAGGCTTACGATTTCATGTTTATGGTTTAGGATTACGGTTAGGGATAATGTTACAATTAGGGTTTTTGTTTTTTGTAGGTTTTGTGTTTATTGTTAAGGATTTGAGGTTTAATAGCAATGATTTAGTGCTTGATGTTTTGTTTTGGTATTTTGCACTTTTACTTTAGGATTTATGGTAGGGTTAGGGTTATAAGTTAAGGTTAGAGTTAGGTTTTAAGTTGTTTTTTAGGTTTTACGGATTGGGGTTAAAGATTTTAGTTGTAACATCTATGATTTAGTATTTAATTTTAGGGTTTTTATATTTTGGACTTTGTGTTTTTGTTTAGGGTGAAAGATAGCGTTAGGGTTAGTGTTTTTATCAGGGATAGGGTTAGGGTAAGAGTTTAGGTTTTTTTTTATAGTATTAGGGTTTAGGGTTTAGGATTTTGTTGTTTAAAATCCATGATTTTGTGTTTAGTGTTGGGCTGTTGGTATGTTGGACTATGGATTTTAGGATAATCATTTAAGATTTCGAGCTTATGGTTTAGTGTTTGGGTTACGAATTTGGTTTTAAATAGGTTTTTTTGTTTAGAGTTTATATTTTGAGGTTTAAAATATATTGTTTAGTGTTTAATGTTTGGGTTTTTGTATTATGGACTTAATTTTTTTATTGGAACGACTTGGTGGGTCAGGGTTAACAACACCCCCAGTGCTTGTCATTTCATAATAAAAATATGTATAAAGATGAGTTTTTTCGACTTATTGTTTAGGGTTTATGGTTAGGGTTAGGATCAAGGTTGGGGTGCAGGTTTTTTTTAGGTTTTATGGTTTAGGGTTTAACATTTGAGGTTAAAATCTGTGGTTTAGTATTTAATGTTTTGGCTTTGGTATTTTTGGCTTAGAGTTTTGGGTTTGATGTTTAGGGGTTAGGATTTTGGGTTTAGGGTTTAGGATTTGAGGTTTAATATCAATTGTTTAGTGTTTAATATTTAGATTTTTATATTTTGGGCTTGGGGTTTTGGTTCTATAGTAGGGTTATAGTTAGGGTTAATGTTAGGTTAGGTTTAAGGATTAGTTTTTTTTAGGTGTTAGTGATTGGGGTTTAGGATTTGACTCATAATATCTTTGGTTTAGAGTTTATTTTTATGGTTTTTGTATTTTTGGCATTGGGTTTAGGGTTTAGTCTTTAGGGTTATGGTTAAGGATATGTTAAGGTTATGGTTCGTGCTAGTGATAGGGTTTAGATTAGTTTTTTTGTTTTCTTAGGTTTTGGGGTTTAGGATATTTGATTTAAAATCTATTAATTAGTATTTAATGTTTGGGTTTTGGTATTTTAGGCTTGGGGTTTTGGGTTAATTATTTAGGGTTAGGGTTAGCGTTTGGAGTAGGGTTTGTGCTTGGGTTTAGGTTTATTTTAGGTTTTAGGGTTTGTGGTTTAGGATTTGAGGGTTAAAGTCTATGGTATAGTGTTTATGTTTGGGTTTTCCTAGTTTGAACTTATTTTTTTTACTTTTCTTTAGACTTAGGGTATAGGGTTTCGGTTAGGGTAAGGAATTGGATTAGGTTGTAGGTGTTTTTTTAGGTTTTATTGTTTAGGGTTTAGCATTTGAAGTTTAAAATCTATGTTTTAGTATTTAATGTTTGGGTTATGGTATTTTCGACTTAGGGTTTCAGATTAGTGGTTAAGGGTTCGATTTAGGGTTAAAGTTACGACTAGGGTTATTTCTAGGGTTTTGGGTGTTATTATGTCTTTCTGTTTAGGGTTTAGGATTTGAGGCTTAATACAAACGGTTTAGTGTTTCATGTTTGGGTTATTGTATTTTGGGCCTGGGGTTTGGGTTTATAGTTGGGTAGTGGTTAGGGTAAATTTTAGGTTAGGATTAAGTTTATGGTTTAGTTTTTTTTAGATTTTAGGGCTTGGGGTTAAGGATGTGAGTTTTAATATCTATTGTTTAGTATTTAATGTTATGGTTTTGGTATTTTCAGCTTTGTGTTTAGGGTTTTGGTTTTTTTTTAAGAGTTTAGGTTTTGGGGTTTATGATTTTTTGTTTAAAATCTTTGGTTTAGTGTTTAATGTTTGTGTTTTGGTATTTCGGGCTTGGGATTTTTGGTTAGGGTTAGGGTTAAGGTTAGGGTTTTTGTTTTTTTTTTTGGATTTGAGATTTAAAATCTACGGTAGAGTTTATAATATTTGGGATTTCGTATTTTTGTCTAAGGTTTTATTTTTAATTAAGGTTTAGGGTTTATGGGTAGGATTAGGCTTAGTATTAGGGTTAGTATGTAGATTTGTTTTTAGGTTTTATAGTTCAGGATTTAGTATTTGAGGTTTAAAATCTTTGGTGTAGTATTTTATGTTTGGGATTTTATATTTTAAACATAGGGGTTAGGGTTTATGGTTTAGTGTTAGGGTTTGGGTTAGCGTTAGGTTAGGTTAGGGTTTTGTTCTTTTTTATGTTTTTGGGTTTAAGGATTAGCACTTGAGGTTTAATATTGATTGTTTAGTGTTTAATGATTAGGTTTTGGTATTTTTTGTTTATTTAATTAGAACGACCCTTGTGGTGGGTCAAGGGCTAAGCAACACGCCTACGCCTTATCGATTCACAAATTAAATTTGTACACGTAGGGGGACTTGACCTTACCTTCATACCTATGATGAGTAAAATGATCCAACATACTAAAGTTAGTTAATTTACCCTACAATATGTATATATTCGAAAATTATTCTAGAATACAATAAACAAGGGAGACTATCCCCATACAATTGGATAAGCAAAAACATTAGTATATTCTAAACAATATTTACATATTGTAATATAATACTGAAATGCTAGAACATACAATTGAATTTTAAAGTTAAACATTCTGCGTGTAAGTCTTCAATGAGTGTCTTTAATCCTTTTAAGTTTTTTTCTTCTAAAAGTCTGCATACCAATCCTTTCAAAAATGTAGCTTCCTTTGATTCACTCAACTAGTTTATATTAAGTGTAAAATTGTTGTATAATGTCATGTCTATGACTCCGTTTTGATAGTAAAACTTTTGTTACATTGGCCTCAAGATATATATGACTGTATTTGCAAAAATCCATTTGCCAGCAATCTGTTGGATCATATGGACATCCTGCCTGCTTCTCCAAGGAATTGTAATTGTATTATTTATCCATTTGCTTAGTAATTCTTAATCCACCTCAACAATAACACGTTTATATCAATGTTTTTAACACCAATAAATTCCCTGCAATGCTGCCTTATTCTCGGCATTGTTATTAGTACCAATACTTAAAGGAATGGAAAATGCATAAACTAGTTTACCTTGATAGTCCCTTAGAATACCTCCCCCTCCTATTCTACTTGGATTGTGCATAACACTACCATCTGTATTCAATTTGGATGTATCAATTGGAGGATTTTTCCACTGTACAAATGTGACATTATATTGTGTTTGTATTGTTCAAAAAAACTTAACAGTTATTCCCAATAATGAGGCCATTAGATAATAGGAAAGATTACTATTATTTTTTTTATGTCTCATAGTATTGAATAATGTACTCTATGTATACTTGATTTTTTACCTCCACGGTTTACTACATACCTGTTTTTCCACAATTTCCAACAAATAATATTCAGTAATAATTGAATATAATTTTTTGTATCTCATTCTGATGTTCAAGGCTTGACCACTGAATTAGCAAATTCCTCAGGTCCCTAATTATGTGTTGTAATCCAACCAGTGCTGAATATTTATGCCAAAGATATTTAGCAAATTTTCCATTCACTGAAATGTGATTCATTTCATCGTTCCGTGGTGTATGATAACAACTATAATCTGCAGCATCATTTTAAAAAGCAGTAATTTTTTCATTAGCAGGTAATTTCCCCCTCAAATTTCTCCAAAGAAAGAAGAATATTTTGAAGGGTAGGTTTTTATGACAAATCATTCTATTAATAGGGTCTTTAATCTATTTTTTACTAATGTTTTACCAGGCAATAGATATAGAAAAGTAATCTAATATCAATTTCTTCCCAAAGTGCAGATTCTAAAAAATAAAAGATTTTGATGGTATTCAAACTGGTGATATTGATGTCATACATAGATAAAGGCCCATCCCCTATTAAATTATCACAAGAAAACTACATGTCCCTGAATGTATATTCCAAGTAATATGAGATTCTACAGACTCCCTATTTCTAGTAAGAAACCTCCAAACAAGTGATTGACCATTATCAATCTTTTTCCTACTATGTTAGCTCATAAACAATATATAGACTTCATAAATGACCCCACAGAGACTAATTTTTTCCTAAGTTCAACCATTGTTTATATTTAAAGGACATACAAATATCTTCCAATAATCTTACCCCAATACCGCCTTCATCTGTAGGATATCCTAATGTTTCGCATGATGTCCAATGATACTTTTTATTTTCCTCTTCATCCCCCCAAAACAATTCAACAATTACATTTTAATGTATTTCAGAGTTCTCTAAGAAGGGGATATGCAGCGATAGTATGAATAGATTAAGATTTTAAAACATGTTTAACTAACATCAGTTTACCTCCAAAAATCAGAATTTTTGATTGTCAACCAGTGATTATGTTAATTACTTTATCCAATAGTTCTGCATAGTAAATAGTCCTTCGTCTTCCTATGTATAAAAGAAAATCTCAATACATACTAAAACCAGTCTACTGTTTCATAATAGAAATAATATCATTACCATTATGTTTAGTTACTATAAAAAAACTTTTTTCTTTATAAAGTAATTGATCAGAAAATTGTTCATAAGAAGAGATGGTCTTTATTAAAAGTTATAATTAGATTTTCATAGTAGAAGTAAAAATGATTATATCATCCAGAAAACTTAAATAATTAATTTGAGGCCCCTTATCCTCCATATGAAACTTTTATATAATACATTTTCGTTTAAAATAATAAGCTCTCTAGATAATACTTTAGCACCTAAAATGAATAAAGCTAGGGATAAAGCATCACCTGGCATAAGACCTCTAGTGGAATGGTAGAAACCATGTCTCTTACCATTGATTACTATAAAGTATCAATTATTACTCATGATTCTCCATACTCTATCAATGAATATCTCCCAAAAACCAATCCTTCTCAAAATCAGACAAGTATAAAACCAAGACACTCTATAATAAGCTTTTACCATATCTAACCTAATGATTACATTAGAGCCTTCATTAGGTAGTTTAATACCATGAATTCTCTCTTAAGACGACATTATATTCTCAGAAATAATTCTTCCCCTCACAAAACCAGATTGATTAAGAGAACTAAGATTACTTAAAATAGGAACTAATCTAGTACTCATGATTTTAGACATGATTCGAAGGCTTCTTCCGGTCAGTGTAGCAGTGTCTACGCCGGACGCCACCTTTTTTGGTGTGGCTCTAGAAGCACGTGCATCATGGGATGGGGTGGAAGTTCCTGTGGGCACGTACTTGATGTCACACTCATCATCAGAGCCAATAACCAGGCGGGCAGACGGGGCGACAAACTTCGATCGCCCACGTGCATAGACTCGATCTTGTTTTTGTGACATAGTAGATAGTACCTGGAAAGGATCAATATTAGTACTAGAAGGTACAAACAAGAAAAGCAAAACCACACAAAATAATTAAAAAAATTTAAAATAAAATGACATTTCTATAGTAACAGTGAAACACGACGGGCCAGGTGACGGCTCTACGTTACTATGACAGACCGTCATAGGGTCCTTCCTGTCTTACTTAGACTTTGTTTATATGGAAAACCCTGAAGGAGAGTCTCTTACAAGTATGAAGGTATGTGTGGGACGGACCGTCACAGGTACGACAGTCCGTCGTACTTGTCCATTTGAGGACATTTAGAAAAATAGAGAGAGACACTCAGGAACAGGGTCTTTGACATCCAGAATGGTTGTGCAAGTTTGACCGTCGTAGGGATGACGGTCCGTCGCATGTCTCCGTTGGAGGACACTTAGAAAAAAATGAGAGACCCTTAAGAATAGGGTCTCTGACAACCAGAACGGTTGTGCAGGATTGACCGTCGTGGGGATGACGGTCTATTGCATTTGTCCGTTGAAGGATACTTGGAAAAAGTGAGAGACCCATAAGAATAGGGTCTCTGAAAACAAGAACAATTGTGCAGGATGGACCGTCGTGGGAACGCCGATCCGTCGCTTGTGGCCGTTGGTGGACACTTGAAGAAAATTGGACGGTGGGGTGAGAAGGTTGTTGGAACGGACCAAACGACGCTACGTTGTGGGTACGATGGTCTGTCATAAAGGTCTCGTTCTGTAACTTATTGATAGAATTGGGGGTGCCCCATTCATCCCCTATGACCCAAATCGAATTGGTGGTGTTTTAACCTACATTTGTCAAACCCAAATACCTAGTAAACTAGCAATGCTACAACACCTATTTCTAGTGTTTTAACATGACAATTTCGAGGATTTTTAACATAGGTAAGATAGAATTTTATTAAAAAAGCTGAACATATCAAAATGAATTAGGCTAATACTAATTGATAAACAAAAATGCAATATAAATGAGTAGAAATAAGAGACACACACCGGAGAATTTGAGAAAAACAAGAGTAAAAGGTACTTGCTGATCAAGAAGACACCCACAGCGGCAACTCCGACTAGTAGATGAGGAATTTTAGGAATTTGGAGAATTTGGGGAAAATGATCGGTAAAAGAGGGAGATGATATTTGAAGTTGAAAAGGGAGAGAAATAGGAGAAAGAGTGAAGGAATGGGGTGAAATGAAGGGTTAGGGGTTTTAAATGTTGAATTTTATAAAACAAAACCCAGTCGGGTCGTGTCGGGTATGCCTCATTAATAATGCAACGATTCCAAGACTACGGTCTGTCTCAGTTGTGACGATCTGTCGTTTGTTCTGTCGCGTGTGCCTTAGTTGAAACTAACCTAAAGATGTACTTGGCACGACGGATTCATGCGACGGTCTGTCACACTTGAAACGGTCCATCGGAGTATACGTCAGTGACTGCTGCAGAGTAATTTTCTACAGAATTTCATGGTGATGTGCCTTCAAATTTAAAACCCTTTAGTAGAAAATGCTACCATTACTAGAAAGAAAAACTATAAGTATTGGGTTGCCTCCCAACAAGAGCCTTATTTAACGCCGTATTTCTCATCATTCATCAAAATGGTATGCCTCTATCACTTCATTCACCGATGCAGTATGCCAAAAATAGAGTTTTATTCGTTCTCTATTAACCTTAAACCGCACTCCCTCCTTTGTTTTTAACTCAACTGCTCTATGAGGGAATACATGGGTAATCAAGTAAAGGCCAGAGTCTGTTTGGGCTTGAGCTTTCCCAGAAGAGAAGGCAACCCAGGACTGTCTAAAAGCACGAAATCCCCAACCATAAACTCTTGTTGTGCACTTTTTTTTTCATTATCATTCCTCATCTTTTCTTTTTGAAATATGGCGGATACTGATTGGAGCTCACCACTCTGCCTCATGGTCCTACAGATATTGAAGGTAGGTTCTTCATTGTTCAACTGAAATTTCATCTGCCCCTTTTACATATCAACTAAGGCTCTACCTGTAGCAAGGGATGGCCTTCACAACAATAATAGGCACTTCAAAATCAACTTCACAATCATGAATAAAAAAATCTGTCGGAAATATGAATGACTCCAGTTTTACCAGAACATCATTAAGTATCCCTATATGCCTTTTCACTGTTCGATTAGCCATCAGTAGCCGCATCGCAGTGGGTTTTGTGTCACCCAAACCCAACTTCTTGTAAATCAAGAGGGGCATGAGATTTAGGCTTGCCCCAAGATCACATAATGCTTTCGCAAAATGTAATGACCCGACTGTACAAGCAATAGTGAACGCACGAGGAACTTCTTTCTTTTGTACGAGAGATATTTTAGCAGTAGCACTATAATGCTGCATTCTATCATCATCCTCGAAAGTGACCGATCTTTTCTTTGTGACCAGATCTTTCATAAACTTGGCATAACCGGGCATTTGTTCTAGAGCTTCTACCAAAGGGACATTGATAGAAAGCTGCTTCGGCATTGTTATAAGACACTGATATTTACCATTCTCAGTCTTTTTCACTAATTTCTGTAGGAAGGGTGGTGGTGGTCTAGGCATGGGAATTACCATTATAGGGACTTCTGCATCTTTTCCAGTTCTTTCTTCTGCTTCACCACTACCATTTAACACATTATCATCATCCTTTCTCACCTTTTTTCTCATTAGACGGCATAGGTGGGTCAGTGTTTGCTTACTACCCCGTGTAGTGATTTCCATGGAGTGCGCATCATTTTTAAGATTTTGGACAGTGTTGCTAGGAAGAGTACCCGATTTCTGTGTGTTCACTGTCACAAATAATTGGGTCATTTGCAATTTGATCTGCTTAATCGATATTGCATGTGTATCGACTTTTGTCCCAATACCTGCTAAATCACACCTTAGCTCTTTAATGTGCTCATCACTAGCATCGAACCTCCTCATCATTTTGTGCAACATATCCTCAAATCGCTCCATAATATCTCCACCATCCCTAAGAGTAACTTCACGATTTTGAGGAGTGACATAGGGCCCATTCCTATCATTTCTGTTACCGTAGTTACCCATGTTGAAGTTGTTGTCGCGGTTGTAGTTTCCATCTTGGACATAAAGACCCTCACAGTTATAGTTACCACAAATCTGACCTTGGTTCCCTTGACCTTGGCGCCAATTATCCTTATTTGAGCCTTGGGCGCTCGGTCGAAAACCCCCCATCTGCCCATTTAATTCATAGGAGTCCTCTATATAATAGCATTCATCATTAGGATGTGGTGGTTTAGGCAAGTAGTTAACTGTATTTATATTTTCTGCACCCCCTACTGATATGTTTTAGTACTAACCCAAGCTCAGTTCTCATCCGATCCATTTCTTCACGAATCTCATTTGTGGCTGGATTGTGAGTGGACTGCACTGCGAAGGTATTTCTAGCGGTATCTGACTTCCTAGTATTCCAAGCATTATTATTCCGGGACATTGTCTATAATTTTTTAGCAATCTTAGCATAAGGACATCCCCATAAGATCAACCTACTATAGTATCCAACACCGCATTATTATTATCACCCTGTCATCGATAGAAGTATTCCTTCAGTGACTCATCATCTATACGATGATTTGGGACACTTCTCAAGAACGAGGTTAATCTATCCCAAGAAGTACTAACTAACTCTCCTTGTAGTGCCACAAAGTTTTTCACTGTGTCTTTGTGGTTTAGTGTCTTGGAGACTGGATAGTAGCGTGCTAAGAAAACATCCCTTAGGTTGTTCCAAGTGAAAATTGAGTTATACGGTAGCTCTGTGAACCATATAGGAGCTTCTTCCGTCAGTGAGAGAGGAAACACTCTAAGCCCTATTACATCCAAGTCCAAGTCAGCCCTCCTTACGCTGCTTTTACGCACTGCCCTTACCTTAGCTATATTGGCATGTGGATCCTCAAAAGGTAGCCCTGAAAACAAACCTCTAGCAGTGAGCATTTACTTCAGGCTATTAGTTACTACAAAGGTTTGGCCTGGTGGTAGATGGGGTAAGACAAGTGGCCCATCGGAGTCTGCTATGTTAATATAGACTCTGTTGTATGCTTGGGGCCGTGGATCGGGATATTGTCCCCTCTGTTGGTGTTCACCAAGGGCACTGGGTAACAACTGACCATGAACATCGACCGAAGCTGGGATGTTCTAGTTTTGATCATCATCATTAATTCCCAAGTTTCGATTCATGTTGCATAGTGTACACTCTAATTCGTGATCGTAGGGAAACAAGGGTTCTCTTCCTCTCCGTGTATTTGTCATACAAGGAGGGTGGTTCTGCACGAATCAAAAACAATAAAACAAAGTAAAATCAAGAAATTATAAACTAAACTATAGTAATAAGTTGAAGTTAATCTAAAAGCTACTTTCCCTGGGCAGCGGCGCCAAAATTTGATACGGTCAAACTTACTTCTCAAATAAGAAGTAAAGCGGTCGTGTCAAGTAAATAACCCAACTAATGAGGTTGGGATCATTCCCACGTGGAAAATAGTTTAGACTTAACTTCAATCTATTATTACTATTTTTCAGTCAATTACTTCATTGTAAAGAAAAAATGATAAAAGGGGGGTTTCTATTTCTAAATAAATGAAAATAACTAGCGAAATTAAAGGAGACAACTAACAGCTTCGAATGTTTGAGATTAATCAATCAATCAAAGTAACTAGGGTTTACGTGTTCCCCACAGGTTCATAACTCTATAAGTCTAGCTATAACAATTCTTTCCTAGTATCTTGCATGCAAAAGTGATAACGTATGTATTTCTAATCCTTGGTCCGACATCTAGAAAATTTCACTCTGCACCTCGGTCCGGCTACGTGTGTTTCTATTCTAACCCTTATCGTTACCTCTTATTAAGGATCGTATTTGATATTTTACTAAGTTATTACCTCGTACCAGTCAATACTAGCTTATTAGATAGTATACACTAAATCTATATTGCTAATTTTTTTCCTATCATCTACCTCCTTGGTCCAGCAAGTAGCATTAAGGCCAGTTCTAACATTGGTCATCCGTTAAAAAGACTTCTAAGCAAAAGAATTATCAATACATGTAATACACTATTCTAGAATAATTATTTTAGTAAGGTTTTACCTCAATATTTGTCTATGGTTCCCACAACCCTTGTAATGGAGTTTAGTTACCCATAGTCATAATCACAATATTCAAATATATGGTATAAGAATTCATGTACTTACTTCAATGAGGAAGAGTAAAATTCGAAAGTTCGCTTGATAATCAACAAAAATCATCAACAATAAATTAAATGAATCTCAAAATAATGAAGAATCTAACAATAATGAAGGGCTTAACCAAATAATCCATAGTCTAACCTCAAAAATGAGGTTTTTTTGAACTATTTATAGATAACAAAAACCTAATTAAACAAGGACTCTATTTGCTGGAAATCTGTCAAAATGTGGCTGGATCGACGGACATCACGATGGATCATCATAGGTACACCGGTCCGTCGAGGGTCTCAGTACTCTATTTGGGAATATGGGTACTGGACTACTTCTCTGAACTTCATGACGAGCCTACAGGACGGTCCGGCATGGACACGAGGGTCCGTCGTGCTTTCGGTAACCCTACACTTGGTCAGACTTGCCCATCTTCCTTCAGCAGCTGCACTACCCTGCCACCTACAGACTGTCACGAGCATGACGGACCGTCTCAAGCTTCGTAGGTGGTCTCTTCTGCATTTCTTCGCACAAAAACCTCCGCACAGATTTACAGCAAATAAGGAAAAATGATATAAAAATTAGCACAAAAAGTCTTTTGGACACACTAAACGTAATGAAAAAGTACTAATAATACCGTGAAACCACGGTATATCAGTAGCCTATATCCAATAAAACACATGCTTCAATAATAGTAATAAATTAAAAAACTGTTATTCATGTTATATTTCCTAAATCCCAATTTTTTTAATAGATGAAATAAAATAAAAATCACCAATCACACACCAAGTCAAATTAGTATCAACATAATCTAAGAACTTATCTTATAAAGGTCTCCATAAATAGTCTTTACATTTAGTATACACATAAGTAACAAGAAACATATCTGTACAGTTTAAATGATTAATTTCACAAGTAATGGGTTGATCATACACTTCCTCCACTTTACAAGTTACTTAAAAAGTCAAAAACAACCAAATTTTACTGTTAACATTGCAGTGAGAATGATTCATCTGTAATTGACTCATAAAGAATATAAACTGTAATTTATTTACAAAAGGTTCCAACATAGGAATCATATTTTAGTGATGAAGTTTTTTAAGGTTTTGCATCCTTTTCGAACCACCAAGAGTATTTATACTCCTAACATTCGATATATGCTCTAATCATCAAACACCTCCACTCCTAGTCCTAGTATGTGGTCTGTTGACACTATCATTTATTTTTGTATATTCTTTTCTACCTCTAGGACGAACTCCTTGCTTTCCAATAAATTTCTGAACCTTTTCAGGATTATCACTGTGTATCATAGGTACACTTTTAAATATTGTTCCGAATTAATTTCTTTGTCTAACTCCTCACCCTCCACTAAGGATTGAGTATCTTCATCATACTCTTCCTCAGAGTTGGGTTCCCCATATTCATTAAAATCATCATCCATTTCTATTTATACATAATAATGACCTTTTTCTTTATGTTTTTTTTTCTTAATTGCCTCTCTTTTCTTTATAATTAGGCTTAATTATGATTTATTGTTACTAGGTTTATCTGGTGTTTCATTATCTTCAATGTTAATATAATGACCAACATTGTCATCTACTTGGTCTAGTTTTCCTTTCCTTTCCGATAACGTGACCTTACTATCAATTTTCTCCTGACTAGTTCCAACCTCACCTTCATCAGCTACATCAACATTTCCAATAGTACATTTAGTAACGGTTATAGGGGTTGGGAGAATTAACTCAATACATGCATGAGTTATATCAATTCTTTGTGATTAGATTTTTATCTCTGTTATGTGAAGAATCCCTTCTAATAACATGAGTTTCCCAATGTTGTTGTTATGTATCCTACTCCCTTGTATTATTCCATCTTTCAATCACTGTATGTTTTTGTGGTTGATATTGATTTTTAACTCCATTTGAAGCCTAAACATTGTGTCTTTCAAATTCTTCATAACTTAATGGTTGTTCCTGCACTTCCAAGTCTATATAAGTATTTTTACTTGTAATAATGTTTATACCTTTTTATGTACTTGCCATTTGTTGGTGTTGATTAGCATTTTTCTTCCTTTGCATCTGCCATGGTTCTTCTTCATGAACCTGTCTTTGTGGTTTTTCTCTTTTAATAGTACTTTTATTAATATCAACCATCATTTTGCCTGCTTGATTGTACTCAACTACCTGCAATGTTGTAGTAACATTGTCTTTTTTTGTTTAACTTTTTTCCATTTCTTTCCTTCTTTTTTATATTCTTCCCTTTTTTTTAATATAAAATTAAGTTCCTTACGTCCTTGCTATTTATAGTAGAATCAATAATCAGGGATGTTATCATATTCAATTTGACGCCACCTCCCATTAGTAATACCCTCCCCAATATATCACATCCAAATGTGATAGGGTCTTTCTTTTGTAGGATCTTGTTGAACTTTAACTAGAGCTTGACTATTCATAGTTTTATTAGTAGAAGTTGAAACTAAATACATGACTCTTCTTATAGGTGATAGCAAACAAGTGATGAATTGTTTGTTATAGAAATGCCATGGTAGTTTAGGCAAAGAAATCTATATTGGAACAAGAGGAGTTTTTTCAGCTGGCTTAAAATTGTGTGTCCAAGCCTCTATTCATATAACATTTAAAGTTATAATTATCCTTCATTTAGTGCACAACATGTTGTAATCTAACTCATTATCAAGATAAATATAAACATTTCTAGAGTCGAAGTGAGTTATTTTAACTCCTCCTAATAGGTGAGTCAGAAAATTAAAATTCTTCCTAATAAGTTCCACTCTATGCATTGTGTTCACAAATTTACCAATTAAAGTGAACTCACAAGAATAAGATAAATATTTAACTTTTTCTTCTTTCAAATAGAGAACAATAAAAAGCCCTTATTTAGTAGTGATTTTGTAGTTCAGTAAGATTAATATGAATTTCATTTTTTGACTGGTTTATTAGCATATTATTGAATAACAGTATATGGTGCAAGTTCTAGAATTTGATATTTCTTTGTAAAATTAGCAACATTAACAGGATCTTGTTCTATTCCATCAGTAGCAGCCTTAGTCACATTTCGATCAAAATTCATATGAAATTTAGAAATTGTGTTTTATAGTTAGTTTCATTCAACCTTTTATCTTGCACATCTAAATCCATAGAATTTCCAGCATTAATATTCAAAACTCGATCAACATTAGTAGTAAATGTAGATAGAGTATATTTACATTGATGAGCAGTAGCTATTCTTAGTGTTTTTGGCTTTTTGAATCATTCTCGACAAACAAGATGACCTGCTTTGTTCCTTTGTAGATGTTTTTGGGTAATAGTTTACCTTGTATTGTCAGCATCCATTGGGTTTTTCGTAGAATGATTATCAAGAACAGGGGAATAAACCCCACCCGCATTTTTCCTTTGATCCCTATTAAAGATAGATCAATTTTCCTCTATTTCTGATGCATGTATCTCATCCATTGATTGTAAACTTCACGCAACTGAATCTGAATATTTTAGACCGCGATTCTCAAAGGGCATTATCCTGTCCCTTAATTTTGTGCTTTACACAGCTGAATAAGTAAGTTGAATAGCTCAATTCACATTGGTTTCATCTCAATTTAGAGAAAACGAGAATTTTTTACCTCCATTCATACAAACCACCTCCAAATCCCGCTTATCATAGACCGTTTCACCAAATTTTTGTACTGATTCAAAAGAACATTGGTTGTCCTCAATCTGAGACGTAGAGTAAGTTTATTTTGAGCCCAATTCCAAATGTACAAATGGTTGATTAAAAGTGTTATTCAATTGCTATGTGACCGGCGGATCGAATCAATTATCCGTCTCCATTATTCAATTCACACGAATGAATTCAACAATTGCTAATTGTGACTGAATCTTGAACAGTTTTTTAGAGAGCAAAGTTTTGCTTTAGCTATTTTCGGCTTTGGGTTTTGGGTTTATATTTTGGACTTAGGGTTTCTAATTTATTATTTAGGGTTAGGTTGGGGTTATGTTGTTGGATTTCTTGAGGTTTTGGGGGTACGGTTTAGGATTTGAGGTTTAATTTCAATGGTTTAATGTTTATGGTAACGTTAAGGTTAGAATAAATTTTAATGTTAGGGTTAGGGTTTAGGTTGTTTTATACGTTTTAGAGTTTGGTGTTAAGGATTTAAGTTGTATTATCTATGATTTAGTGTTTAATATTAGCGATTTGGTATTTAGGGCCTTTAGTTTAGGGTTTAGGGTTAGAATTAGGGTTCGTGTTTTGAATAGGGTTAGGGTTAGCCTTTAGAGTTTTTTTCGGTTTTACGTTTTTGGGTTTAGGATTTCTAATTTAAAATCTATTGTTTAGTGTTTAATGTTTAGGTTTCGGAATTTTTTGCTTGGGGTTTTGTATTAATGGTTTAGGGTTAAGGTTAGGGTTAAGGTTACGATTAGGGTTTGGGTTAGGGTTAGGGTTAGCATGTAGGTGTACTTTAGGTTTTATGGTTAAGGTTTTAGCATTTGAGGTTAAAATATATGTTTGAGTTCTTAATGTTTTAGTTTTCATATTTTGGAGTTAGGGTTTTAGGTTTATGGTTAGGGTTAGGGTTAGGGTTTTAGATTTTTTTGGGCTTTTGGCTTAATGGTTTAGGGTTAGGGTTATGGATGAAGTTAAGGTTCGGGTTTGGGTTAGGGTGAGGGTGAGGGAATAAGTATTTTTAGGTTTTAAGATTTTTGGTGTAGCATTTGAGCTTTCAAATCTATAGTTTAGTGTTTAATATTTGGGTTTTGGTATTTTCGACTTTTGTTTTTTTTTGGACATAGGATTTATAGCTTAGGTGTAGGATTAGCATTACAATTAGGTTTTGAGTAAGGGTGTTAGTATTTTATTAGGTTTTATTGTTCAGGGTGTAGCATTTTAGGTCTAACATATGTGGTTTAGTATTATGTTTGATTTTTGGTAACTTGGGTTTATGTTTTATGATTTATAGTTACGGTTAGGGTTAGGTTTTTTTTAGGTTTTTGGGATTAGGGTTTTGCATTTGAGAATTTAATATCAATGCTTTAGTTTTTATTATTAGGGTTTTGGGACTTTTGGCATGAGGTTTAGGACTTTTTGTAGAGTTAAAGTTAGGGTTGGGTTAGGCTTTAGGTCGTTTTTAGGTTTTAGGGTTTGGAGTTAAAAATATGATTTGTAATATCTATGGTATAGTATTTAATATTAGTTTTTTGGTATTTTTGTATTTGGTTTTAATGTTTAAGGTTTATGTTTATACTTGAGAATAAGGTTAGGGTTAGGATTCATGTTAAGGATATGGTTAGGGTTGACTTTTAGGGTTGTTTTTTAGTTTTACGTTTTGGGTTTTTGAATTTTTTTAAAAAAATCTATGGTGTGGTGCTTAATGTTTTGTTTTAGTATTTTCGGCTTGTGGTTTAGGGTTAATGGTTTATGGTTAGGGTTAGTGATAGGGTTTAGATTCTTTTAGGTTTTATGGTTTGTTGTTTAGGAGTTGAGATTTAAAATCTATGTTTTAGTGTGTAATGTTTGGGTTTTCAAATTTAGGACTTAGGGTTTTTTTTTTGAACTCAGGGTTTAGGGTGTAGGTTTTTTTCTTAGATTTAATAGTTCATGGTTTGGTATGTCAAGTTTAAAATCTATGGTTTTGTATTTAATGTTTTAGTTTTGGTATTTTGGACTTAGGGTTTTGGTTTTAGGGTTTAGGGTTAGGGTTAGGATTGGGGTTTGGTTTTTTTTAGGTTTTTGGGTTTAGCGTCTGGTATTTGAGGTTTAATATCAATGTTTTAGTTTTTAATGTTTGGGTTTGAGTATTTTTGGCTTGGATTTTAGGGTTTATAGTAGGGTTAGTGTTAGGGTTGATGTTAGGATTAGGGTTAGGGTTAGGTTGATTATTATGTTTTAGGGTTTGGAGTTAACGATTTGAGTTGTAATATATATGTTTTAGTGTTTAATATTAGGGTTTTTGTATTTTAGGATTTTTTAAGGGTTTATGGTTATGGTTAAGGATATGGTTAGGGTAAGGGTTCGTGTTAGGGATACGATTTATCATTTGGGCTTAGATTTTTTTTTCGATTTTAGGTTATAAGGTTTAGGATTTTTTATTTTAAAAATATATGGTTTAACATTTAATGTTTGGATTATAGTATTTTGGGCTTGGCGTTTCAGGTTGATGAATTAAACTAAGGGTAAGGGTTAAGGTTAGGGTTAGCGTTTTTGTTAGGGTTAGGATTAGGGTTTAGTGTTTTTTTTAGTGTTAGGGTTATTGATTTAGGATTTGATGTATAAACTATATGGTTTAGTGTTTAATGTTAAGGTTTTCATATTTTGGAATTAGGTTTTTTTGGACTTAGGGTTTCAGGTTTACAATTTAGAGTTAGGGTTAGGGTTAGAATTAGAGTTTTGGGTGTAGTTTTTTTTTAGGTTTTATGGTTTAGGGTTTAGCATTTGGGGTGTAAAATCTATGGTTTACAATTAAATTACTGGGATTTGATATTTTGGGCTTAGGGTTTATGGTTTAGGGTTAGGGTTAGGGCTAATATTAGGGTTAGGGTTAGGTTAGGTTTTTTGTTGTATAGTTAAGGATTTGAGGTTTAAAATATATGGTTAAGTATTTAATGTTTGGGTTTTCGTATTTTGGACTTAAGGTATTATTTGAACTTAGGGTTTTGGGTTAGTTTTAGGGTTTCTGATTTATTATTTGAGGTTTAATATCAATAGTTTAGTTTTTAATGTTTGGGTTTTCGTATTTATAAGATAGGTTTTTGTTAGACTTTATTGGATATAGGGAGTAGGGAGAGGGTGCAGGTTTTTTTTTGTTGTATGTTTTAAGGTTTAGATTTTTAGGTTTAAATTCTATGGTTTTGTAATTAATGTTTCTTTTATTTTGGTTTAAGGGATTTTGTTTTATGGTTTAGGGTTATGATTAGGGCTAGGTATATGGTTAACATTAGGGTTATGGTCAGTGTTAGGTTTAGGATTTGAGGTTCAATATTAATAGCTTTGTCTTTAATGTTTGGGTTTTGGTATTTTGGTCTTGGGGTTTAGTGTTTATGATAGGGTTAGGATTTGGGTTAATGTTACGGTTAGGGTTAGGGTTTAGGTATTTTTTAAGGTTTTAGGGTTTGAGGATAAGGATTTTGAGTTGTAATATCTATTCAATTAATGTTTAGTTTTAAAGTTTTGGTACTTTGGGCTTTTGGTTTAGGATTTAATGTTAGGGTTAAGGATAGGGTTAGGGTTTGGGATTGTGTTAGGGATAGGGTTAGGGTTACTGTTTAGAGTTTTTATTTAGGTTTTAGGTTTTCGAGTTTAGGATTTTTTGTATAAAATCTGTGGTTTAGTGTTTAATGTTTATGTTTTTGTATTTTAGACTTGGGGTTTTGGGTAAATAGTGTAGGGGTTGAGGTAGGGTTAACGTTAGGGTTAAAGTTAAGGTTAGGTTAAGGGTTAGAGTTATGGTTAGAGTTTGTTAGATTTGAGGTTTAAAATCAATGATTTAATGGTTAATATTTGGGTTTTCGTATTTTTGGACTTGGGTTTTTTTGGTCTTTTTTTTATTTTTTCTAACTTATGGTTTATAGTTTATCATTAGGGTTAGGGTAAGGGTTCGGATTAGGTTTACGGTGTGGTTTTTTTTGGTTAATGGTTCATGGTTTTGCATTTGAGGTTTAAAATCAATAGATTAGTATTTAATGTTTCGGTTTTGGGATTTTGGGCTTAAGGTTTCAAGTTTATGGTTTAGAGTAAGGGTTTTTGGTTTTTTTACATTTTTTGGTTAAGGGTTAAGGATTTGAGGTTTAGTATCAATAGTTTAGTGTTTAATGTTTAAGTTTTCATATTTTGTACTTTAGTTTTAGGGTTTATTTTAGGGTTAGGATTTTATGGTATAGTGTTTAATGTTAGGGTTTTTTTATTTAGGGCTATGGTTTTAGGGTTAAGGGTTTAGGGTTAGGTTAAGGGATACAGTAAGGATTAGGGTTTAGGGTTTTTATTGGTTTTAGGTTTTTGAGGTTTAGGTTTATTGGTTAAAAATCTATGGTTTAGCATTTAATATTTTTGTTTTTGTATTTTTGGCTTGGGGTTTAGGGTTAATGGTTTAGGGTTCCGATTACGTTTAAAGTTAAAATTAAGGTTTGGGTTAGGGTATACATTTTTTTTTTCAATTGTTGTTGTTTAGGTTTAAAGGTTTAAAATATATGGTTAAGTGTTTTATTTTTTGGTTTTTGTATTTTTGACATAGGTTTTTTTTGGACTTAGGGTTTAGGCTTTAGGGTTACAGTTAGGATCTTTTAGGTTAAATTGTTCAGGGTTTATTATTTGACGTTTAAAACCTACGTTTAGTATTTAATGTTTGATTTTTTTGTATTTTGGGCTTAGGGTTTCAGGTTTATGGTTTAAAGTTAGGGTTTTTGATTTTTTTACATTATTCGGTGTAGGGTTTAGAATTTGAGGTTAATATCAATTGTTTAGTGTTTAATGTTTGGGTTTTGGCAATTTGGACTTGGGGTTTAGGGTTTATTGTAGGGTAAGGATTAGGGTTAATGTTAGGGTTAAGGTTAGAGTGTAGGTTGTTTTTATGGTATAGTGTTTAATGTTAGGATTTTTGTATTTAGGTCTATAGTCTTAGGTTTTAAGGTTTAAGGTTAGGGTTAGGGTTAGGGTTAGGGTTAGGGATAGGGTTAGGATTAGGGTTTAGGTTTTTTTATTGTTTTATGTTTTTGGGATTTAGTATTTTTTGGTTCAAAATCTATGGTTTAGTGTTTAATATTTTTGTTTTGGTATTTCTGGCTTGGGATTTAGGTTTAATGGTTAAGGGTTAAGATTATGGCTAAGGTTAAAATTAGGTTTTGGGTTACGGTTTAGTTTTTCTTTAGTTTTTAATGTTTGTGGTTTAGGTTTTAAGGTTTAAAATATGTGGATTAGTGTTTAATGTTTTTGTTTTTTTATTTTGGACTTAGGGTTTTTTTGAACATATGGTTTAGGATTTAAGGTTACAGTTAGGTTTAGTGTTAGGGTTTATGATTTTTTAGGATTTATTGTTCAGGGTTTATTATTTGATATTTAATACCTACGTTTTAGTATTTAATGTTTGATTTTTTTTGTATTTTGGGCTTAGGGTTTCAGGATTATTGTTTATGGTTAGGCTTTTAGATTTTTTAAGGTTTTTTGATGTAGAGTTTAGGAATTGAGGTTTACTATCAATTGATTGGTGTTTTATGTTTGAATTTTTGTATTTTGTGCTTGGGTTTTAGGCTTTACTCTAGGGTTAGGGTTAGGTTTAGGTTTTTTTCATGTCTTAGGGTTTGGGATTATGGATTTAAGTTGTAATATTTATGGTTTTGTGTTTAATATTAGGTTTTTTGTATTTTGGGCTGTGGGTTTAGTCTTTAGGCTTTAGGGTTAGGTTTAAGGATAGGTTTAGGTCTACGGTTCGAGTTAGGGATAGGTTAGGGTAAGGGTTTGACTAAGGTTTTTTTTAGGTTTTAGGCTTTACAGTTTAATAATTGAGTATTAATATCAATGGTTTAGTGTTTAGTTTTTGGGTTTTTTGTATTTTGTGCTTGGAGTTTAGGGTTTATTGTAAGGTTAGAGTTAGGTTTGATTTTAAGTATTGGATTAGGATTTAGGTTGTTTTTTAGGTTTAAGGGTTTGGAGTTGAGGATTTGAGTTGTAATGTCTATTGTTTAGTATTTAATGTTATGGTTTTGACATTTTGGGATCAGGGATTAAGGTTTAGGGTTAATTGTTACGGTTAAGGATAGGGTAAGGGTTAGGGTTCGTGTTAGTGATAGTGTTAGGGTTATTCTATAGGGTTTGTTTAGGTTTTAGGCTTTGGGGTTTAGGATTTTTAGTATAAAATATATGGTTTAGAGTTAAATTTTTGGGTTTTGGTATTTTTGGTTGGGGATTTTAAGTTAATAATTTAAGGTTGGGGTCTAGGATAGGGTTAGGGTTTAGGTTTTCTTTTATGTTTTAGGGTTTGTGGTTTAGGATTTAAGGTTTAAAATCTATGATTTAGTTTTTAATGAATGGGTTTTTGTATTTTGGACTTAGGTTTTTTATTCGGAATTAGGTTTTAGGGCATAGGGTGTAGGATTAAAGTTAGGGTTAGGATTAGGGTTAGGTTGTAGGTTGTTATTTAGGTTTTATAGTCCATACTATAACATTTAAGGTTTAAAATTTATGATTTAGTATTTAATATATGAGTTTTGGTATTTTGGGCTTAGGGTTTCGGGTTTATGGTTTAGGTTTAGGGTAAGGTTTAGGTTTTAGGATTAGGGTAAGGTTTAGGTTTTTTTTTTTTAATGTTTTTGGGTTAAAGGTTTAGTATTTGAGGTTTAATATCAGTTGTTTAGTGTTTAATATTTGGGTTTAGGTATTTTGGGCTTAGGATTTGGGTTTTTTTAGTAGGGTGAGGGTTAGGTTTTAGGTTTTTTTTTTTAAGTTTTAGGGTTTGGGGTTAAGGATTAGAGTTGTAATATCTATAGTTTAGTGTTTAATGCTAGGATTTTGGTATTTTAGGCTTTGGGTTTAGGGTTTATGGTTAGGGTTAACAATAGGTTTGGGGTTAGTGTTCGTGTTAGGGTTAGGGTTAGGGTTTGGGTTTTTTTTTTTATTAAACGACCCTTGAGGTGGGTCAGGGGCTTAGCAACACCCCCAGGCCTTACCATTTAACAACAAAAATTTTACAAGAAGGGGGACATAAACCTTACCTTCTATGATATGTAAGGTGTAGGGTTGACCTATCTACTAAGATTAGTCAACCCAACCTTTATACAAAAAGATGCACACTATAATGAAACTAATTCTAGAATGCATAAAGTAGGGAGACACTCCCTTTACATGAATAAAAGAAGAGTCTATAAATTTGAACTTACATCAAAGATTTAAGCTAATTGCTAATTGCTAAATCATAATGTATAAGTCTTTGAGAGACTAAGGTGGATGCTTAATTCTTCTTGTCTTTCTTCTTCTGAAATTTTGTGTTCCCAATTTGTCTAATATATAGCTTCCTCGAATTGAACCAATAAGTTGTTGAGGTGTATAGAAGTGTTGTAAAATGTCCAACTTGTGGCTCCATTTTGACAATAAATCTGCAGTACCATTGACTTCTCTATAGACATGTTGACA
Source organism: Solanum lycopersicum (assembly GCF_036512215.1). Lineage (NCBI taxonomy): Eukaryota > Viridiplantae > Streptophyta > Magnoliopsida > Solanales > Solanaceae > Solanum > Solanum lycopersicum. The sequence continues at coordinate 23,540,943 of NC_090802.1, forward strand.
TTCAAAGTGATCCATTTTTTTGCCAATATCTTGTATGTGTTCTATTGTTTGTTGATATCTCCAAGGGATTTAAATTGTGTTGTTTATCCATTTTTGCAGAATTTCAGAATCTACTTCCAATAGAATACTTTTATAACCATGTTGCTCACACCAGTCCAATCCATATCTAGCAGCCTCCATCTCTGCAATATTATTAGTGCCAAAACCAAATGGTATTGAAAATGCATAATGTAATTTACCTGTGTAGTCTCTTAGTATGCCTCCTCCTCCAATCTTTCCAGATTTAGGAAGTGCACTGCCATCTGTATTAAGTTTGTAAATACCAATTTGTGGTTTTTTCCAGCTAACCATGATTACCTTTAACTGTTGTTGGCATTGTTCAACTAAGTTGATCAGCCTGTACCAGCTATGTTGCCATGGTATATTTGGAAATACTATCTTAATGATTTGCATGACATCTTTGAAAATTCCATATTGAACTCTTTGGATGCTTGATATCTTGTTTCCATATTTCACAGCACACCTGTTCTTCCACAAATGCCAACAAATAAAGTTAGGTAAAATAGAAATGAGTAATTTATGTACCTGATTAGAAGGGGTTTGGGTTTTTTTAGGTTATAGGTTTTGGGGTTTAGGATTTTTTATTTAAAATCTATTCTTCAATGTTTAATGTTTGGGTTTTTGTATTTTGTGTTTTTTTTAAATTATCCTTGGAGGGGTAGGGGCTGAGCAACACCCCCAGGCCTTAACCTTAATAATAAAAAAAAGTACAAGGAGGGGACGTAAACCTAACATTTGTTCTATGGTGGTAGAGAGTCAACTTTCAAAAAAAGGAAATCAAGTATCCATCTTACGAAAAATTATATCAAAATACTAATTACCTTGAAGCAAGGACTCTTGTCAATACATAGTATCCTATTATAATTTATTCAAAGAAGCTATAATTTTTGAGTTATATCTAAACATATGTAATACACTTTGTAGCGACGTTCTGTGACCTTTTTTGTTTTCATCCTTCTGAAACTTGGTTTCCCCTTACAATCTTGCTTGTAGTACGCCCTGGCTTCTGATGGTAGCAACTTAATATCAAAAAATATTTGATAAGTAGTTAATTCGTGGCTTAATTTGTATAGTGAATCAACAAGTGCTCACACTGCGGTTGATAAGATATTGTAGCTTTTCCACCTGTGCCGTTATGGTCCATTGCAAGGTTGTCTTATGTTCCAGCCATTCTACTAGAAGTTGTAAGTCTACCTTTAGTAGAATTTTCCTGTAGCCCATCTACAGCCCCCATGTCAGCCCAAAAATAGCAGCCAAGAGTTTAGCTTGGTTATTTGTACCAACACTAAGTAGCACAGCAAATTCATCACCATTTTACCGTGTAGATCCTTTCTGATTATACCTGCTTTAATCCTTCCAGGATTGTCAATTGCACTACCATCCGTGTTGATTTTTAACAACTGCTCTGGAGAATTTTTCCATGCTAACATCGTCACTTTTGTGTCATGAGTGCAAGCTTCCCATATCCTAATTAAACCTTTCAAAGTTGAAGGACATTTAATTTGAGGGAATGTTACTGTTGACAGCCTAGAAGTATCCTTATAGATTGCATATTTGACTGTATTTATGTTTGATGTTTTTCCTCCATATTTGTTTACACACCTACTCTTCCACAGTTCCAGCAAATTAAGACAGGTGTGTCCTATATGAGGAGCTTGTGTGACCCCTTTTTTTGTTTAGTATTGAACCATTGTTTGAGGAGATAATGCAGGGAGCTGTGATTTGGTGTGGTTCCAACTACTACTTCCAGGCTCTGCCATAAATAGCTACTAACAGCCCCTTGTTGAAGATATCTTCTATCGTGTCCAATCCTTGTCTGTTAGAACAACAAATATAGTTGGAAGGTTATTTACAAAAATCTATAAGTTTTTCATTAGTTAGGAGTTTTTCTTTCAAAGCTGTCCAAACAAGGAAAGCTGCTTTGAAAGGAATACTGTTATGCAAAATAAAAGATATGAACAATTATTTTTTGTTTTTTCTCCCTTATTTCGTTCCATGCTGATGAGCATGTGAATTTTCCATCATTGTTGACTATCCATATTACTTGGTCTGGAAGGTGTAGTTAAGTACGAAGATCTATAGTAAGGATGTTTGCTAGTTGGCATCTAGGAGCTTGTTGTATTAATTTATTCAAATCCCAACGGCCATTACACCAAATATGCGCAATTGTACTATTGTTGAACAAGTATGCATTGGTGGAGAATGAAGCTAGATGTCCAGTACATAGCCAATTATCCCACGAAATGGAACAGGATCCTGAGTTGAGTTTCCACTGTATGTGTTGCTCCATTTTGTCCCTTATTTTTAGCAAGCGTTTCCAACTAATTAAATCTCGTGTATCCCCTTTTTGCAATTATTATTAGAACTCTTACAGTACAGTATCTTGCTTTCATGAATTCTCTCCACCCCCATAAAGTGTATTTGGTCCTAAAGGTCCACCAATGTTCATATTGAAAGGCCATTCACACATCTTGAATATTCCTCATACCAAACCCTCCTTCATCATATGGGAAGCTGATGTTTTTCCATGAAGCCCAATGATACATTCTCCTATCATTCTTACTTTCCCAGAAGAAGTCAGCCATTAGCATTTGAATATGTCTAAGCACAGTAGATTGTTGTGTTCTTGCTGAGAGAATATGTACGGGGAAATATTGCAATACATGTCTAATTAGAATTGCCTTGCCACCATAACTTATTTGTTTAGTCTGCCACCCCTGTGAAAATAGAAATAACTTTGTTAACAAGGTCGAAAAAATAAATGATTCTACGCCTACCCACAAAAATTTGGCATCCTAATTAAGTTATGGGTCCCTGTTTCTGTCTGAAAATAGTTGTTCGTGTAATTATATCCCTTGTGGTGTAATAGCATTTGAATGAATCATTAAATGGCTTTTGTCTCCATTAACCAGTTGGCCATAGGTGAGTTCATAGTCTTCCAGGGTTTGCATGATGAGTTTTAAGGTTTTGGTCCAACTTGAAGAGAGTAGAATGATATCATCAACAAAATATAAATGATTCACCATTGGCCCCTTTTTTCGATAGAGAAACAATGAAAATCAGAATTGTTGTTTAGTTGATTGAGAATTCTTGACAATACAATTGCTCCAAAAATAAATAGGGCAGGTGATAATGGATATCCTTGTTTGAGCCCTCTTGTCGAGTGGAAGAAGCCATACCTCTTACCACTAATGATGATATAGTACCAATTGTTAGTTATAATCCGCCATACCATATCAACGATTTTTTCATCAAATATCATCTTCTTTAATACCAAACAAATGTAGGCCCAATAAACCCTATCGTAAGATTTTGCCATATCCAATTTAATAATGATACTACTCTTAATATTAGGCTTCCTTATTTTATAGATAATTTCTTGTGCTAACATAATATTTTCTGAAATTTTTCTTCCTTTAACTAAGCCCAATTGGTTGAGAGAAACTAAAGTAAGCAGAATAGGACTTAGTCTGCTGCTCACCACCTTAGAAAGGATCTTACTGGTGAAATCACTCAGACTTATAGGTCTATATTCTTTCAATTTGTTACGGTTACTCACCTTAGGCAACAAAATAATACACGAGTGAGAGAAATGTTTGTGGATCATCTGACCACTAAAAGAGGCAAAAATGACTCCAAGGAGGTCTTGTTTGATGATATGCAAACATTTTTGGAAAAAATAGCCATTCATTCCATCTGGTTCAGAAGTAGAAGTGGGACTCATCAAAAATACCAATTCGTTCAACTCCTTCATTGTTGGAATGTTAATGAGCATATCATTTTTATCCTAACTTGCCATCCTTGTAAATGCATTCTAAATTATTCTCATTGATAGCTTTGTCCTCACCAGTGAAGATTTGGTGGAAGTGATCATAAGAATCTTTAGCAATAGTATCATTTCTCTGTAACCACTCCCTATATTCATCGATGATTTTGTGAATAAAATGTATTCTTCTTCTTCCTCTTATTAGAGAATGAAAATATTTGAAGTTCGTATGACCTTCTTTCAACCATTGAAGCTGAGTTTTTTGTTTCATGATGGAGTCCTGTAGCTTTAGGAATTTAATATACTTGGCATTGAGTTCATGAAGAAGAGTTTTGTTTAATGCAGTTTTATTCATGATAAGGTTTTCCTCGGATATTCTTACCTTTTCTTCATAATCCTTAACCTATAAGAATATATCTGAAAATTCATTCTTCAACCAAGTGCTAAGGTGTTAGTGAGTCTTTTCAGTTTTTGATGAAATTTCCAAATCACATTACCTTCCATATCCCTCGCCAAACAGGCCTTCACAGTATTCATAACGCAGTTTAAAAATTTAAAATACTTGGTATAATCAGTGACCTTTGCTATCATTTCAATAAGAAGAGGGAAGTGATCTGATCCTGTACGACATATGTGAGTTATGGTATTTATGGCATGGACACGAGCCAATTATCATTAACGAGAGCCCTGTCCAATATTATCCAAATTCCTTGAGCAATGCCTCTCTTATTACACAAGGTAAATTTCTGTCCACTGAAGCCTAAGTCTATAAAACCAGAAGTTTCAATAACATATATAAACTCATAACTCTTTTTCATGTTATAAGGCACCCTACAATATTTTCCTCTTTTGTTGTTAAGATATTAAAACTCTCCAAAAATGCAACATGGGCTTTATTACCTCTTTCTTGTTAAAGTAACTTATCACATAAAAGCCTTCGGAGGTGATCTTTACATTTGGCATATACAAAGGTGACAGTGAATTTTTTGTGAACTTCATTATGAGTAAAGTGAGAGGTGATTTGATGTTCTTCCTCATCACTGATGATACAATAAACATCCCCATTCCCATAAAACATATATTTTCCCATTGCAACTAGTAGAAATATTCTCCACATCCAATTGAATTATTAAGTTATGAACATTAACACTACCACAAAAAGGTTCCAATATTGTAATGACAGAAAGATGGTGCATTTTCTTGAGTATTTTGAGTCTTCCCACAACACCTTGGGTGTTGATTCCTCTCACGTCCCATTTAATGGTACTAATCATTTTGATGCTCTTGAGGAGAATAACTTTGTGTTTGGTCTACCGGCAGTGATAGTGGTGATATCTTGATTTTTGAAGTGAAATTTCCTATGTTAAACCCCCTTTGGATATAGTCCTTGAGTGTGAGTAGCCTGTTGAATTTCATCCTTAATGGTATGATCATTTTGTGGCTTAAAAGCTCTAATTAGTGCCTTACTGGTCTCATCATCAATTTTTTGATCATGTATTGATTGATTGGGTCCATTAAACTCATTGTCAGAATTATATACTTCATATTCATTTATAAGTGGTATAGTGTTGACTTGGAATTCTAGCTGTATCTTATCTGGAGGTTCTAATTCCACCTCTTTCCTGTTCCTTATTTTTCACATTTTCCTTCCATTTACTCATCCTTCTTTTGGCAGCATCCCTTTTTTAAAAGTAGATTTATACATACTCTTTGGAGTGTTTTCCTGTATATACTTGTACTCGTATTGGTGCCCATTGTCTTTGCCTTAGAGACAAAATTTTGCTGACCTGTGCGATCTATGTCCTTATATTGGTTTTCCTTTATTTTTGGAGCCTTGTCTTGTTGTTCTTTTGATGGCTATTGTTGATCTCGTTCTTACTTAGATTATTTTTTCTTTCTTTTAGGACTGGGTGGGTCTCTAAGGTCTCTATTGAGGTCATTATGTACTGCATCATGCAAAACATAAGGCAAATTCCCTCCTTTGGTCACCCATTCATGTATGCAGTAAGGCTCTCCTGACATCCCCTATCCATCCCTCTATCAGCTTTATCACGAAAATTCTCATCCACATAAACATTATTAGAGTTATGTTTTACAATAGCGATATGTGAGTTTCTGTTTCTGTCTTCTTTTTTCAGTGTCATACCTTGCTTTCCTGAATCGTTTCCCATTATTTCTCTGTTCCATGTTTTTGCCTCCATATGTTCCTGCTGCATCATTCCTCTTCTCTAGTTTTGTGTAATTCCTACATTTCCATGTTGGTAAAAAAATATTGTTGGGAGTTATTAGGAATACCTTCCTGTTAATTATCTTTTTTTGTCTGATTAGTAGTTAAGGTAGGTTTCCATATTGTATTTTTAGTTGCATGCTCTTGTTGTCTCATAATTTTCCTTCTTTGAGTTCTCCATTCATCCTCTATTGGCTGAGCTGTTAGCTTTTGCTTTTTAGTTTCTTTACTGTGTTGTTGGGGTTTTACTCTACTCTCTTTAGGTTTTTCCTGTCTTTTATCTTGTTCTTTTGGGTTTGGGTTCTATTGTTGTTTTAATTCTCATTTTCTTTTTCCTTCTTCTGTCGGTACTCTCCATCCCTCATTTTCTATTTACATTCATAATGTCGTGTCCATGATGTGTACAATACTCACAGTAACGGGTAATATTTTCATACTCCACTTGCTGCCAGATAACAATCCAAACATGCCTTAGTCTAGGCTTAGTCGAGTCTATTTGCATCTTAACCTTGGACATTCCAGCCCATTACCTTTTAATTGAAGTTGTGTCTAGGTATAAAACCTTACCTATTAATTCGAGTAAAGGAGTAAGGAATGATTTTTTATAATTGTGCAATGGTAGTCTTGATAGAAAAATCCATATAGGAATAATTGGTGTTTCCTCTTCCGAGGTAAAAAAAGGTGTCCATGCTTGTATCCTCATCAGTTAACCCTCAATTGTTATTATTTTTTGTGTCCAAATAGTATTGTAGTCTAATTCATTCTGCAGGTCAATAAACACATGTTTAGAATTATAATGGGCAATGTTGACCCCCCCCCCCACTCAATTGAGTTTGTTGGATAAAAATCTTCCTTATAAGCTCAACCTTAAGCATGGTAGTACTAAAATTCCCAACCAATGTAAATTTGAAGTCCGTTGTAAGCGTGTGCATATAATCATGCATGTTGAAAATTACCGTAGTTTGACCCTGTTTAGTAGTTTGTCAGGGACTACTTTTCAACACAATGGTCGGACTTTGAGCAGCATGGATATGCCTGACTCTTGCTGCCAAGGTTTGGACAACAGTATAAGTAGCTGGATCCTAGACATGTTCTTGTTTTTTAGCTTGGAGACTCTTTGGATTAGTGGAATCATTGGTTATGGGGTTGGGAGCATTTTGGGTAATATTTTTGATAGTAGGGACTCATTTCTCAATGTTGCTAGAGATCTTAGGAAACTATCTATGGTAAAGGTTTTTCTCATTATTTTCTTTCAAATCCTTCTATTTGTGATGCCCTAAATTTTTAGGTTCATTCTTTTGGTTTTGATCCCATTGATACTTACCACTATTGCTAGTATCCCCCTAACCCTGAAAACTATACTTATCAGCTAAATTTCCTATGGCATTAACATGCACATGGAAAATATTTTCCTTTTGGTGCACAACCTAAGTAAATGTCTCCCCATAATTAAGTACACTATGCATGGCAACTGATTTTTCTGTGGCATTTTCATGCTCATGGCCAATATTAACACTATTGCTAACTTATGTATGACGATAATTTGAGTTAGTATACTTACCTTGCAGGTTTGCTTCCCCTCTTTGCTCCTTGAATATTTGTTGTTGGCCCTGTCTTCGATCACCTGCAGCATTACGCTTAAACCCAAGTGAACAGTTTGAAAAACTCTTCACGTCAATACCATCTTTTTCAGAATATATTACCTTGTTGTGTTGAACCTTGAGAGATAGACTTGCCTCCAAAAACTCTTCTCTTACTATTTCTCCGTTTAGGTGATTTTCCATGATAGACTGTTCATCATTTTCTATCAGAGTATGTTCTTGAGCTAAACGATTAAAGTTGTTAGTGAGTGAGTTTCGTGGTCGTTATCAGTACTTCCATTAGCTTCATCGGTATTAGTATTCTTTTCACTTACATTTTGACCATCTGAGTTCTTGTTGCCGGTGACTTTGGCTTCCATTTCACTACAAATTAATGAGAGATGGACGTGTTCCACCACTTAGTAAACCCCATAAGGTGGGGAATCACGAATCATCTTGGAAGATGATCAATTTTGATATTGACACACTTAAGACTTATTCACGATTTTCTCAAAAGTCGCTGCTTCGTATTTTTTAATCTACCCAACAGAATTCATTCAAATTTAACTATGTTTTAGATTTTTATGGGTAAAAACATTCCTTTCACCATTTAAATATTGATTTATTATCATAGAGTCTGAGGAAATAATTTTTTGGTTCCTATCTTTTTTACTTCGAAAAGGCGCACTCTTCATCTTTCATTTGGATTGCGAATATCAGGAGTTATATGATGAATTAGAGGTCAATTGAGAGATAGTTGTGTATGTCTTCTCCATTTTCCACTTTTGGGCTTGTCCGGCGGTCTGTAAGCAACCGTCAGCGGCATACACGCCATGTTGGCCGGACTGTACGAGACGTTAGCAGCGTGTCTATTGCTTAATGTTAGGGAGCATTTGGCTTTGTTACATAACTTTAGAGAGAACTGTATTTTGGGATTGGGGTTTGGGGTTAATGGTTTAGGATTAGCGTAAGGGAAAAGGTAAGGGTTTGGGTTAGTGTTAGCTTTTAGGTGTTCTTTTACCTTTTAGGGTTATTGGTTTAGGATTTGAGCCTTAAAATCTATGATTCAGTGTTTATAGTTTGTGCTTTAGTATTTTAGACTTGAGTTTTTTTTGGACTTAGGGTTTAGGGTTTAGATGTAGAGTTAGGGTTAGGATTAGGGTTAGTGAGTAGGTTTTTTTTAGGTTTTATAGTACATTGTTTAGCATTTGAGGTTTTAAATCTACAGTTTAGCATTTAATAATTGAGTTTTTTTATTATGGGCTTAGGGTTTTGAGTTTATTGTTTAGGGTTAGGGTTATAGTTAACGTTTAGGTTTCATTAGGGTTTTGGGTTTGTGATTAAGGATTTTATGTTTGAAATATATGATTTAGTATTAAATGTTTGGGTTTTTGTAGTTTGGACTTGGTGTTTAGATTTTAGGGTTTAGGGTTTAGGGTTAGGGTTAGGATTAGGATTAGGGTTTGGATGTAGTTTTTTCTTAGGTTTTATTGTTTAGGGTTTAGACTTTGAAGTTTATAGTCTATCAATTAGCATTTAATTTTGAGGTTTTGAATTTTTGCCTTACGGGTTCGAATTTATGATTTAGGGTTCGGGTTTGGGTTACTTTTTTTTTTGGATTTTGAGTTTTGGGTTTAAGATTTGAGATTTAATATCAATGTAATAGTGTTTATAAAAATTGGTTTTTGTATTTTGGGTTTGGGGGTTTACGGTTAAGTGTTGGGATAAAGTTAATGTGTTAGAATTAAAGTTGAGGTTGTTTTTGAGATTTTAGGTTTTGAAGTTAAGGATTTGAGTTTTAATATACATGTTTATGTGTTTAATGTTAGGGTTTTGGTATTTTGGGTTTACGGTTTACGATTTATTATTAGGGTTAAGAATAAGGTTAGGATTAGGATTGGTGTAGGGATAGGGTTAGAGTTAGTGTTTAGGTTTTTTTTAGGTTTTAGGTTTTGGTATTTAGGATTTTTTGTTTAAAATTTGTGGTATACGTCTAATATTTTGGTTTTGGTATTTTATCTTGGGGTTTCGTGTTAATGGTTTAAGGTTAAGATTAAGGTTAGGGTTTTAATCTTTTTAGTTTTTAGACTTTGTGGTTTAGGATTTGAGGTTTAACATCTATAGTTTAGTTTTTGATGTTTGGGTTATTGTATTTTGCAATAAGGGTTTTTTTGGACTAAGATTTAGGTTTAGGGTTAGGATTAGGGTAAGGATTGTAACTACTCAAAGTGCCCCCTAGAAGTTATGGCACTCTTGAATCGATACACGGCGTACTTGACCTCTCGCGGGTTTTGTACAAGCCCTTTGACATCATTCATTGCTTAAATGTATGAATGTAGTGAGGAATAAAAATATTTCATGCAAAATATCTTAAAAAATCTTTCATATTAAAAATCATTGAGAAGTCTAAGTCTCAACATATTCCATTCATAGACTCAAGAATACTTGGGCTACGGCTCATACAATACGAATATAGAAATACTTAGTCTATTACAATACATCAAATTTAAAAAATTCTAAAGACAATTCTTCTCTAGGGTCAAGTGTGGACATACTTCAACTTTGCTTGAACAATACTAAATTTCAAGCATTCCTTCAAGATTTTTCCCATCTTCCACCTACAAATGTATATATAACAAAATATATAGAATTAGTAAAAACACTTGTACTAAGTATGGCTTAATGTAAAAAATCATGAAAATGCACATTTATGATACATATGTTATTTTTCATTCAAATATCATATTAAAAGTATAAGGACACTATAAAGTATAAAACATCACTAATAGCATCAAGTGTACCCCAAAACATAAAGACATGACATCCTCCTGCCAAAGGTAATTGTATGTCTCACTTTAGTGAGTTATGAAGTGACCGCTCATACAATCCCTTGAAACACACCAAAGAGGTCCTATAGACTACCTAAGTTATGCAAGAAGAGACCGCCCATACGCCCTCTTAAAGCTTACCTAAATAACCCTTAAGACTACGTAAGTTTTGATCATGTCTACTTATTCAATTTACTTTCCCGATTTAGAGTCATTCTTAGGACATCCCTAGATAAGGCATATATGCCCCTTTAATACCTTAATTAAGCAACTCTTAAGCTAATCTAGGGCACTGACATAATAATATCATCAAATCCTACTCGTGAAATGTCTCGAGAGAATGCTATTACACTACCTAAACTTCAAAGTACTTATCTAACACTATTATATATCCCACATGATGATAATAGTCAATAAATAACATAGTCCATCGTATCTAAGCATGGAATCTGAAGTCTACCCTACTATTACAAAGAGTATTCTACTTGCCAATGGTAGAACTAGAACACATTCTTTGTTGTCACATGGTTAAGGAATATCGAGGTTTGTTTGTACTGTAGTATCATACTTAACTATAGATACTACCCATGCATAGACATTTTTTGCTAGCCTTTGTTCACATAGGGTGATTTATGTCGCGCCCCATTTTCGCAGAAAACGGGTTTTGTGTACGACCTTACAACTCATTTGGGATTTTGAGTTTGATGTCACCACCTAACGAATTAAGGCACGTTAGGGCACCTATCCAACCTAACTAAGTCTAACTAAGGTCAACGAGCAAGAGAATGAGGGTAAGGGTTCAAATTACCTCGAGGGGAAGGTGTTAGGCATCCCTCGAGGTCCACAAGTGTGGGTCCCGGCCGTATCTCATGCAATCTATGTGGGGGTTACAAGTAGCAATCAAGGTCACTTCGTTATTATTCATTAATATGCTTGCTAAGTGATAACAAGTATAAAACAATTAAGGCTAATTTATTAATTTAAACATGCGAGGCTAGAAGACAGCAATAATAAACAACCAAGTTTATTTTTTTTATTTATTTAACATACGAGGCTATGTTATAGATAAAATTGACAAATATTAAGTAATTAATATGTGCAAAAGTAAAGTTTTGAAAATTGAGTAAGTTTTGAATATGAATTTTTATTTTTTGAAAAATGTTTGTTTCTTTATAGGGATGATGCCAAGATATTGTTGATCCTGCTCCTCCACCATAGAAACAATTTTGATTTGAGGTCTGTCTAAAAAATAGTTTATATTTTTTGAAAAAATGATTTAAAAGATTTAGTTCACACGTAGGCACATAAACATTTACACATAAATGCACATAATTCTTTTTGAAATTCATGGGTAGGTGGTACTTCCGAGGATGCGTCGGGTTTAAAAATTGGAACTAGACTTCATAGTTCCTTTGACTTTCCCACTAACGATAGATTAGGAGATTATACTTATAATTAACTTTCAAAATAAACAATGTCAAAATCAATCCAAAGTTTTAAAGGAAGATTGAATAATGACTTTTTAAAATCATGTAGTAACATTTTGATATGAAATATATTTAAAAGCCAAGTAATTTGTTAGATGCATGAAATGATTTTAGTATCATTATTATTTTAAGAAAATAACATATTGAAAGGAATGCAGAAATCTTCAAGAAGACAAATAGGATTATTAATTAAATAATATTAACTAAATTTAGGGGGAGGGCACAAATATGCACAAACAAATTTTGATAAAGATTATTTACAAGCCTATAGACATGATTTCTAGGTGTTCAAAAGAAGGAGTAACACATATGCATGCTTTTTGTGAATCTAAATGATATGAACAAATTAATCCTTATTCAACATGACAAGATGATGCTAAAAGTTTTAACATTGTTAAAACACCTAATCAGCCTACTAAATTATTATGATTTTTTAACATTAAAATTTAATGTAATCTAGTTTATTATTTTTTAGACTTATTAACAAAGCATGAAACAATTGATTGGATTATAATACCTACAAACAATAATTCTAGGTGATTAAAGACAAACCTATGGGCATGATTTCTAAAAAAATTTAATGAACAAGTAAGCATATAAATCCCCCTCCCCTAGACGACCCCCCAAATAAATTTATATATATGATCTTTTAGAGTTACAATTGTTATAACATTCGAATAAATAAAATAGACAAAAAATAATACATACATACATATATATATATATATATATATATATATAAATAATACATATATATAAATATATATATATATATGTATGTATATATATATACATTCAAATAAACAAATAAATCTTTCTTCAATCAATCTTCAACTTGAACTTCAAGTTTGAAACCTGTCAAAGTAATCAAATAACGGTTAAGCAAAATAAATTGATTCACCTTTTACTCGTACGAAGTAGCCAAATAGCGAAGAACACTTGAATATTTATCGGAATATTAATGTGTTGTTAAAGTAGCAAGAGAGCAATGAGAGAAGAGAGAGTGATGAGAGAAATTTTTTATTGAGAGTGAATGAGTGTATGAATAAATGGGGTGTTATTTATATAGCAAAGAGGGGTGCACTTAATAAGGGAAATAAATAAATTAAAGAATCAATTATTAAACCATTTTCCTTAATTTAGAGGGGAGCTAAAATCAGAAAATTATAAGAATATTTCATCACCAAAAATAAAATAAGTACAAACAATTTTTCACCTTGAATAAGGAAGAGACAAAATCAAATTTTATATTAAAAATCTATTACCAATTATAAACATATAAGAGTAAAAAATATTTTCATTAAATAAAGAAGAGTCAAATATAATTTTACCAAAGATAAACAAGTAAGAAATCAGTTAATTTTCAAATAAGGAAATAGGGATCAATTAATATTATTCTTGTTTTAAGAGAGTCAAAAGGAAATATATATATATATATATTTTATTTACTAAAAATGTAAAGAGAAACAGTTAAAACTACTAAAAAAAAACCATAGTACCACAATATATGACAAATAAACAACATAATTGAAATGATAAATTGACATAATCAAATCAGAACATGTATAATTAAATAAAAGAATGGCAAAATACAAATAAATATTTATGATCATAATTTCATAAGTGCATTCCCCACTAAATTAGCCAATTATATTTTACGAAATGAATAAGATAAGACCAGTATCATTAACGGGTGTAAAACGAAATAGATGACTAAATATTTACTAATCACGCATAATAAAGATTATTCCAAATTACAGAAAGATGGAGTATTAACAGTCTTTATGGATATATTTTTTTATCTCAAACAGGATGAAATCAACATTCTAAACATAAGATTCCTTCTATTTGAAACTAGAGACTTAGGAATGAATGATTCCTTAATGACACACTTATAACAATGCACCACACGCAATAAAGGATTAATGAACATCATTTAAGCAAAGCAAAAGAAACAAAATCTGACCAAACTTAAATTCAAGAAATATTCATCTTAGGATAACTAAAGATTTAAAAGCTTAAAAACATTTAACTTAAAACTTACTGGGACGGATCTGTTGAGATCCGTCGTCGAACATTGTCGGAGATGGAGACGTGAAGGCTTTGCTGGTCGTTGTTGTTGTTTCCCATCCAATTTGGCTGGAGCAGCTGCTGCTGCTTAGCGTGGCGGCTGCTGGTCGGAGAATGGCAAGAAGAGAGGGGAGTGGCGGCTGTGGTTTGAGATGTTGTCCGCTGCTGCTGGTGTTGTTTGTTGCAGCTGCTGGTGCCTGCAAAAATGAAAGGAGTGGGGCGGAAGGGAAGAGGCGAAGAGAGGAGAGAAAGAAAAGATGGAGGGGGAGAGAGGGAGACGGACGGGAAGGGGAGGCAACTGGAGAGAGAGAAGGAGAGGGGGTGAGGCGGCGATGGGAGAGGGGAGAAGAAGAGGGGGTGGCGGCTACCGGAAAAGGGAGAGGGAAGGGAGAAACGGAAAAGGGAGGCGGAGAGAGGGAAACGAGGGAGAAGGGGGATGAAAAACGAAGAAGGAGAGAGAGGGAGAGCTGACCGGCGATGATGGCTTTTGCCGGAAAAGTTGGAGGAGAGAAAGAGAGAAAGGAGAGGGGAGGCGGATGGAGAGGAAGAGGAGGGAGGAGAATTAATGATTTTTAGGGGTTAGGCCTTACTTAGGTTAGAATAGGTGGATTAAATATGGACCATTGATTTAATACGAGATGAAGGGTTAGGGTTTGCTTGATAAAATAAATGGATGAGATTAAAAGATTGAGAGGTTTGAAGAGCATGACAGAGAAGAAACAAGAGCATGATAGATTGAGGTTATCAGCCTATGAACAAGGTTCGGGATATGAGTAGCAAAAAATTGATAGGGTCTTTGTTGGGATAGATGATAGCATAATAATTATAATTAAGGGCGATCGATCATATCTGCAAATTCTAGATAAAATGTTAGCTTATAAATAGATAAAATATGACCAATAATGATGAAATATGAGTTCTAAATAAATGACAATAGGTGATAAGAAGCGTATCTATTTTGAGTGCAAGCCTTGATAGTCTTTGGCCCATCTTTGAAGATTAATGTCAAACTCCAACAGATGTGATAATATAGCGATAATAAAATAGACGGGAGCATATCGTAGTAATGTGGATGTATGGAAGCATCATGTTGTAAGGCAGAAGAGTCTAAATGTCGTATTGTAACGCAGACGATCCTAAATGTCGTATTGTAAGGTGGAAGAGCCTAAACATCCTATTGTAAGGCGGAAGAGCCTAAATGTCGTATTGTAAGGCAGACGAGCCTAAACATCCTATTGTAAGGCAGAAGAGCCTAGACATCCTATTGTAAGGAGGAAGAACCTGAACGTCGTATTGTAAGGCAGACGAGCCTAAATGTCGAATTGTAAGGCAGACGAGCCTAAATATCCTATTGTAAGGCGGAAGAGCCTAAACATCCTATTGTAAGGCGGAAGAGCCTAAATGTCATATTATAAGGCAGACGAGCCTAAAGGTCGTATTGTAAGGCAGAGGAGCCTAAATATCGTATTGTAAGGCAGACGAGCCTAAATATCCTATTGTAAGGCGGAAGAGCCTAAATGTCGTATTGTAAGGCAGACGAGCCTAAACATCCTATTGTAAGGCGGAAGAGCCTAGACATCCTATTGTAAGGCGGAAGAACCTGAACGTCGTAATGTAAGGCAGACGAGCCTAAATGTTGTATTGTAAGGCAGACGAGCCTAAATATCCTATTGTAAGGCGGAGGAGCCTAAACATCCTATTGTAAGGCGGAAGAGCCTAAATGTCATATTATAAGGCAGACGAGCCTAAATGTCGTATTGTAAGGCAGACGAGCCTAAATATCATATTGTAAGGCAGACGAGCCTAAATATCGTATTGTAACGCGGAAGAGCCTAAACATCCTATTGTAAGGCGGAAGAACCTGAATGTCGTATTGTAAGGCGGACGAGCCTAAATGTCGTATTGTAAGGCGGACGAGCCTAAACATCCTATTGTAAGGCGGACGAGCCTAAATATCCTATTGTAAGGCGGAAGAGCCTAAATATCATATTATAATAAGGTGGGAGAGCTTAAATATTTATTCAGTTAGTCGTAGAAGAAAGTTGATAATAGCCTCTTCAAAAATAATCCGTGGATAGTATGACTTACATAGTAGCTTCTGAATATGACAGTACACTCATATATAATTTATACCTGCATCCAGAAAAAAATCATAAATTCAAAAAGGCGAGAGATTGTCATACCTGTGCTTGGTCTGCCTTTAGAGTTGCATTCTGTTGTAATGAAATTTTTGAGGATTTCTCAACAATTTCTGCCCCAGTTTAGAGTATAAGATATATACTCACTTTGTTAAATATCTCTATGAATGTTTTTGAGATTTCCTCAAAAATTCTACCCCAGTTTATTAGTGGGGAATTTATATCCTGTTTCACTCAAAGAAAAATTGTACGTCCAAAAAAGGTGATTGTCTTGTATTTGGACATTAAGGCTCGAAGTAGAATTCAAGTGTCAATTATGTTCATGGATTGTCAATTAGCCTAGATTTGAATTTGTAAAGGAGTGTTTTGAATGACCATGAGAGAGAAAGAAAATTTATTTGATAGAGACCGGACCCATAAACGGTTGCCTATGTATCCAAAAAGGAAATCAGGTCAAACGCAGTTAAGAATTACAATGAAAAAAAATGAAAGGAATGAGGAAGGTTTTGAGCATAAGGTCTGAGAATAATAGAGCCAATTTTGTTCATAAGAGTCTTGTCCATATCAATTTCTCTGATGTGATTTACGCTCCCTTGTCAAGTGCCTAACATACATCTTTGTAGGGTCTCCTGGAACGATGAATGTATTCGCCATAGAAGGATTGCAATCATTGTTTATTCGTCCTTGTTGCACTATAATTTTTCCTTTTTCAATCATATTCTGAATCTTATTTCTCAATGCTGCACATTCTTCGGTGTCATGACCTTGAATGTTTGAATGATAGGCACAATTTTTGGATAGACCAAAGTTTGAAGTAGAGTGCTTGGGAATCCATCCATTTATTGGTCTTAGAAGTCCTTTAGCCCATAATCTATGGAAAATGTCGGTCAAAGTTTCCCTTAAAGGAGTGAAGACACGAGGTTTCCTCACCTTATGTTGAGATACCTGAGGGTTGGAAGGCTCAAGAATAGCATAAATTTGCTCAATATTCCGATTTCTTTGTTTCGGAGGTATATAGGTAGATGCATCTTCGTTCCTTTCATCTGACGAGTCATTCAAGACTTGAAAAGATTTTTGTGTATCATTAATTCTTCTAGACTGAATGCCATATTCTAACTCTTTTCCAATTCGAATTAGACTGTCGAAACTTTGAATACCAGCAAAGAATAGGGTTTTGTAGTATATACCCTCAAGTGATCTAATGAGAGTTTGGACCAACTCCTCTTCATGCGGTAAGTGACGTATCTTGGAGGCTTTCATTCTCCATCGTATGACATATTCCTCAAAAGATTCATGACTTAATTTCTTCAATTTGATCAAATTTAACATTGTAGGGTCAACATTTTTATTAAAGTTGTATTGTTCCACAAAGTCTCGAGCCATGTCTTCCCATGCGAGCCATTTGTCAAAGTCTTGTTTGACGTACCAAGTGAAGGATATTCCTGATAAGCTTTGAATAAATAACCTCATTAGGAGAGGTTCATTGTTTTCTAAGCCAACTAGCCTGCTGCAAAAATCTTTGAGATGTGCTATTGGATCCCCACGTCAGTCGAACATGTTGAATTTTGGAATTTTAAATCCTTACGAAAATTCAACTCCTGGGTGTAGACATAAATTTTTATATCTTAGGTTATGAATTGGTATTGAATTTACTCCTCCATTCACCTTTTTCTCCAAGTCATGCATTTTTCGCTGTAGTGCATCTAGCTTAGACTTCTCTACTTTGTCACCTATTCCCTCATATTGTGAAGCATCAAAATTGAGGCGTGTTAGGGACCTTTGTTGAGAGAGGGTGTGAGTAGGAATAGGATCAGGAGAGATGGTCCAAAAGGTACTTTGTGTTGGATGAGAAGATGGGTGATTTTTTCGAAGGTTGAACATATTTGTCATGTTGCGGGTTCTTAGTCGAGCCAAAATCCAAATACTAGACAACCTTTAGTCAAAGATGTAAATCAAACACAAAAGCTAGTTATTATATAGTGAGCCAAAATTATAATTTCAAATGAATGACATAATAAATCAAAGTGGTACAATTATAACAATTAATAGAATAAGGTCACACAATTGGTTCAAGTCATATTTGCCAATTTAAAGCTTAGTGTCAAAGAATGTCTTTAATTACATTTCGACATAATGACTTGATTTAAAATATGATGATCAAATTGTCACATAAATATGCAATTTGTCTAAAGACTGTTGGGGCCCTTTAGACAATAGGGTGGCTACTAATTATATGGATTGACACCAAGGGTCAAACCACCTAGGGCTTATGCAGCATGTATGACTTAACCAGGACTTCTAAGAGTTGGCTTGACACGAACTTGAAAGGGATTCTATGCGAGAGGCTCGTGGCTTCGCGGTAGTAAAACTATCCGTTATGTCCACGCATATGCCGACTCTCTATAATGGGTATTTGAATAGGATTGGAGTAGTTGTGAGAGGTTCAAAGGCACAACATCACGAGCACAAAATAAAAAAAAGAAGAGGGTCCCATGTGGGGGAGGTATGAACGGAATGCCAGTTATCAAAGCAATAAGCATTTAGCATTTAAATTGAAAAGCAATAACATATAGGCAGTTTGTAAACAATAAATAGATAAATAATCATGAATAAGTAAAGGAATTTAAAAATACAAAGATATAAAAATTACGCAAATAAGAAAAGAGGGTATGGGATTAAACATGTAATTAAGCAAATAAGGGAAAAAGGAAGAGGTAAAACATGGTAATAAACAATTAAGGAAAAGGGAAAGGGATGGAACATGGAGAAAAAATGGTAAATAAGGCAACAAAATAAGCTACACATGGTAAGCACCTAACAAATAATGAAATGACAAAAATAAAGTAAACCCCACATAAATAAGCAATTAACACGTAATGATAAGAACCTAATATCCCCAGCAGAGTCGCCATTCTGTCGCGCCCCATTTTTGCAGAAAACGGGTTTTGTGTACGACCTAACAACTCTTTTGAGATTTTGAGTTTGAAGTCGTCACCTAACGAATTAAGGCGCGTTAGGGCACCTATCAAACTTAACTAAGTCTAACTAAGGTCAACGAGCCAGAGAATTACGGTAAGAGTTCAAATTACCTTGAGGGGAAGGTGTTAGGCATCCCTCGAGGTCCACAAGTGTGGGTCCCGGCCGTATCTCATGCAATCTATGTGGGGGTTACAAGTAGCAATCAAGGTCACTTCATTATTATTCATTAATATGCTTGCTAAATGATAACAAGTATAAAACAATTAAGGCTAATTTATTAATTTAAACATGCGAGGCTAGAAGACAGCAATAATAAAAAACCAAGTTTATTTTTTTTTAAATTTATTTAACATACGAGGCTATGTTATAGACAAAATTGGCAAATATTAAGCAATTAATATGTGCAAAAGTAAAGTTTTAAAAATTGAGTAAGTTTTGAATATGAATTTTTATTTTATGAAAAATGTTTGTTTTTGTATAGGGATGATGCCACGATATTGTTGATCGCGCTCCTCAATCATAGAAACAATTTTGATTTGAGGTCGGTCTAAAAAATAGTTTATGTTTTTTGAAAAAATGATTTAAAAGATTTAGTTCACACGTAAGCAAATAAACATTTACACATAAATGCACATAATTCTTTTTAAAATTCATGGGTAGGTGGTACTTCCGAGGATGCGTCGGGTTTAAAAATTGGAACTAGACCTCATAGTTTCTTTGACTTTCCAACTAACGATAGATTAGGAGATAGTACATATAATTTACTCTCAAAATAAACAATGTCAAAATCAATCCAAAGTTTTAAAGGAAGATTGAATAATGACTTTTTAAAATCATGTTGTAAGATTTTGATATGAAATATATTTAAAAGCCAAGTAATTTGTTAGATGCATGAAATGATTTTAGTATCATTATTATTTTAAGAAAATAACATAGTGCAAGGAATGCGGAAATCTTCATGAAGACAAATAGGACTATTAATTAAATAATATTAACTAAATTTAGGGGGAGGGCACAAATATGCACAAACAAATTTTTTTAAAGATTATTTACAAGCCTATAGACATGATTTCTAGGTGTTCAAAAGAAGGAGTAACACATATGCATTCTTTTTGTGAATCTAAATGATATGAACAAATTAATCCTTATTCTACATGACAAGATGATGCTAAAAGATATAACATTGTTAAAACACCTAATCAGCCTACTAAATTATTATGATTTTTTAACATTAAAATTTAATGGAATCTAGTTTATTATTTTTTAGACTTATTAACAAAACATCAAACAATTGATTGGATTATACCTACAAACAATAATTCTAGGTGATTAAAGACAAACCTATCGGCATGATTTCTAAAAAAATTTAATGAACAAGTAAGCATTTAAATCCCCCTCCCCTAGACGACCCCCCAAATAAATTTATATATATGATCTTTTAGAGTTACAATTGTTACAACATTCGAAAAATAAAATAGACAAAAAATAATATATATATATATATATATATATATATATATATATACACATTCAAATAAACAAATAAATCTTTCTTCAATCAATCTTCAACTTGAACTTCAAGTTTGAAACCTGTCAAAGTAATCAAATAATGGTTAAGCAAAACAAATTGATTCACCTTTTACCCGAACAAAGTAGAAAAATAGCGAAGAACACTTGAATATTTATCGGAATATTAATGTGTTGTTAAAGTAGCAAGAGAGCAATGAGAGAGGAGAGAGTGATGAGAGAAATTTTTGATTGAGAGTGAATGGGTGTATGAGTTATATTTTTTTTAATGAATAAATGGGGTCTTATTTATATAGCAAAGAGGGGTGCACTTAATACGGGAAATAAATAAATTAAGGAATCAATTATTAAACCATTTTCCTTAATTTAGAGGGGAGATAAAATCAGAAAATTATAAGAATATTTCATCACAAAAAATAAAATAAGTACAAATAATCTTTTACCTTGAATAAGGAAGAGACAAAATCAAATTTTATATTAAAAATCTATTACCAATTATAAACATATAAGAGTAAAAAATATTTTCATTAAATAAAGAAGAGTGAAATATAATTTTACCAAATATAAACAAGTAAGAAATCAGTTATTTTTCAAATAAGGAAATAGGGATCAATTAATATTATT
Source organism: Solanum lycopersicum (assembly GCF_036512215.1). Lineage (NCBI taxonomy): Eukaryota > Viridiplantae > Streptophyta > Magnoliopsida > Solanales > Solanaceae > Solanum > Solanum lycopersicum. The sequence goes on from NC_090802.1 coordinate 23,562,229, forward strand.
CTTGTTTTAAGAGAGTCAAAAGGAAATATATATATATATTTTCTTTACTAAAAATGTAAAGAGAAACAGTTAAACAAAGTAAAAAAAAAATAACCATAGTAGCACAATATATGACAAATAAAGAACATAATTGAAATGATAAATTGACATAATAAAATCAGAACATGTATAATTAAATAAAAGAATGGCAAAATACAAGTAAATATTTATGATCATAATTTCATAAGTGCATTCCCCACTAAATTAGCCAATTATATTTTACGAAGTCACCATGAATAAGATAAGACCAGCTTCATTAACGGGTGTAAAACGAAATAGATGACTAAAAATTTACTAATCACGCATAATAAAGATTATTCCAAATTACACAAAGATGGAGTATTAACAGTCTTTATGGATATATTTTTTTAACTCAAACAGGATCAAATCAACATTCTAAACATAAGATTCCTTCTATTTGAAACTAGAGACTTAGGAATGAATGATTCCTTAATGACACACTTATAACAATGCACCACACGCAATAGAGGATTTATGAACATCATTTAAGCAAAGTAAAAGAAACAAAATCTAACCAAACTTAAATTCAAGAAATATTCATCTTAGGATAACTAAAGATTTAAAAGCTTAAAAACATTTAACTTAAAACTTACTGGGACGGATCTGTTGAGATCCGTCGTCGAACATTGTCGGAGATGGAGACGTGAAGGCTTTGCTGGTTGTTGTTGTTGTCGCCCATCCAATTTGGCTGGAGCAGCAGCTGCTGCTTAGTGTGGCGGCTGCTGGTCGTAGAATGGCAAGAACAGAGGGGAGTGGCAGCTGTGGATGGAGA